>NC_071326.1:14221250-15552500 GCF_943734725.1 Anopheles marshallii | reverse complement strand
GCTGGGGATGAACATTTTCCCACCTCGTCCATATCGTTCGCTTGCCAAACCGCACTAACTCAAAGTTTGAAATAGTATTGCGCGAAGCTAATGGTGATGAAACAAACGCCATAAATCTGTTGTTGTGTTTAAGACCCGAAGTATCGAAACCGGCAGCGGGAGGTTTCGATTATTTCGTTGTTTTCTCAAATAATAATTTTATGACGGCCTTGGGGAAAGTGGCTGATTAGCTGCCGCAGTTTGGGAAATGGGAAACCGGGGCGAACACATTTATCATTGTTTATTGATGTTTGGAGCATGTATACCTGTTTCAACTGCACAGTGTAGTTGCAGTTGGCTGGGAAGTTGGCCGACTATCAAAACAGCCGTCCAAATAATTGATCCACAGCAAAAGTACCATTATCGATCGGCTAATATATTACGGTTCGGACTCAAGGATCAACTTACGGCACAAGAACGGGATTGCTTAACGGGCCGGGCTTGTCCTTCACTAGTGCGCCACTAGGTGATCATGATACTTTGTTCCAAGGACTGGCTAAGAATGACGAAGGAAATAACAGTGTAAACTGCTTTTCTGTTTAAACCGATCCGCGTACAAAAGCGACCAATCGGGTAAGCGACAATGTAAGGCACCGGTCACGCCACAGCACTCCAGAGCCTTCGGAGTGAATCGTGTGTACAATTATTCTATCTCTCCCACTTCTTATGCAACCCGGTTGGCAACCCGACTGGCGGGCTCAGTCTTTCGGTTAAGTTCTAAACCTTTCAAGTAAAGGTACCGGTGGCGGGGCTTTTTTTATGCACGGACAAGCGGTTTCGTTTGGTGATCAAGGTTAAACGAAATGCCACGTTCTAGGCACACGGGGTCTATTCTTAGGCTTGCCACAAAGCCACATACGGGCGTGTACCTTCAAGTATTGATGGATGGATTACAGGTCCGGAAGCTCGATCGCTTGCGGATCGCACTGGGAGACATTTTGATCTCCCAAGAAGAACGCGAGCCATTTGATTGCGATTGATTAAAATAGATGTATTTTATTTATTGCTTCGCAATGGTAGAACCGGGCGGTTTAAGGCGGTGGCATGCTTTACAGCCATGACCGGTAGCGTTAGTTCGCAAAAAAGTGCCATTAGGAGTGGGCTAGTTAATTGCGTTAGCGGGCGCGCGCGCCCCTTGCACGATATGTAGCCCGGTGGCACTATAAAGGAATGGCACAAAAGCGGGAGGGGCGGCGTGGTACGTGTGCCATTCCTGGGAATCATGTTGGAGTGTTTTATTGGGGGAGGCAGGAGGGTGAATTTATAGCACTATCACCGTGTGGCGCACGGCTAATTGTGGTCAAAAGTTTACGGTCTGTTTTTTTAATTTGGATGTTTAGTGATGTTGTCTTTGCTCCATTTTGAAAGGCATTATGATCGTGGCGAATGTACAGAGGTTAAGTGTTGTGCTGCCAGTGGACTATATTTGTAACGCAACCCGCTTAAACGGTAGCCGTATTGCGATGGTGCTTTAAATGGCTTTGTAAGTTAACATCGGCAGTGTTTTTGTAAGAGTTTTGGGGAGGGAAAGTTTACAACAAACATTCCATTACAGGGTGCAATTCAAGGTTGGGAAAAATAGAAATCCAAAATCGGATGGTGGCCGTGGGTTGATGAAATGGGACAAGGATGAGGACAAAAACTGCGGTGTGAAAACGATCGTTTCTCAGACTGAAACGCAAACAGTAGCCAAATCAGGTTTAACAATCAAGAAGGTTCTACTGCGTTTTCGGTGGGACTGGTTAAAAAATAATTCATTATGAGTTGCTGTTGCGTTCCATTGGCAATGAATTGGCCTAGAATCGTGCCCCGCAAACTGTAACAGCAGATGAGCAAAGATCCATGAAATAAATAAATGTTTGGAGCAGATTGTTCGTGACCTTGCCAGTCAATTGGGCTTCCGTTATGGCCTTGGAAGTATTTTAGATTGCACATCGGACATTGGAACGGTTGTCTGTGGAACGGTTGTAAATGTTTTACCTTTAACCAGTTAATCGTCTTCAGTCATCTCTTGGCATAATGGACCGAAAGTGGGTCATACCACAGAGCCTCATCTTTCTTCGCGTGCAACGTCTTGATGAAGATGGCAGGGCATAAGAAATATGAATTGATACTTCTTCATGGAAAGGATGGAAAGACATTTTGTGGCCTACTGCCCATATCACCCATACTGACCGCCAACCGTAGAAGTTCTTTCTTGGGGGTAATGTTGGGAGAGCTTATCGTCCGAACTTGTTTCCGTCGTTGAGGACGCAACTAGGTTATCCAACACCTATGCCGACTACCAAAACACAAAGCCGCTAAAAAGAACCATTTTACCAGCACTTTCAACTGCACCTTTTCGGTGGTCACTTTAAAACAACATTCTCCATCTTGGCAGCTTGGTTACTTTAATCTCCAGGTGGAGAAAAATGAGTTCTCGATCTTCGTATTTCCACTCTGTTCAACTTTATCAACCCTATCTGTTGTAAAAAGGCAAGAACTTTTTGTTCGATGTTTTTTGAATGTTCGAGTTCTCGAGGTACAAAGGACCTGACGATATAAGACTTATTCCCTTTGAGAGTCTACAGTAGAGAGAACTTGTTCGAGAAGTTCTTTTGATATTGTGGCCTTCTGGAATCCATTTTCAACTAGAGGCATGGCATTTCTTTCTACCAGTTAAAGCTATGTTTTCCATCTCGCTGTAAACTGACACAAAGTATTATCAAATTTCAATGTTAAATTATAAGCAAAAAATAGATGGCTCAAACGAGGGATCAAATTTCACATTCACTTTCCAATTAGATAACGATCGCTGCGTTGTGGATGTTTTTTTTCCATTCGTTGTTGAGGTTTACATTGCATGTGCCATGGGTTGATTTTTTGTGTTGTTGCATGTCCGCCTCGTGCAAGCGAGGGATAACGTAAAAAAGAAGGCGACAATCGCGCGCGGCCACATTTCAAACACAACGCCGAGGGAGTGCTAAATGAAACGGCATGAAACGAGGTTAAAGTCACACTTAATGAAGGTACGAATCGGTCCGGAGGTAGAATGTGTACGAACGCGACCTAATCGTTCTTTTACGGGGAAGCAGAAGCGGTGTGCTTCTGGTAGTAATTTTGTTATTTCTTCGGTAAAATGGCCATACAAACCCATAAGTAATCCTTTATTGCGATGATATTATATGATGTTACAACAGCTGCTGTAATCCATGCTTAATACCGCTAAGAATCGTTATTGTTCCCAGGGCTGAACACAATCTATTTGTGTACCGCATCTAGATGGAGTGCTTTTAATCAAAATGACAAACTGGTTTGTGTACGGTCCACATACGGTAAACTCGGCGGTGTAGCTAACTCTCTGGTAATTGGCTTACGTGCAGGTGCGCACAGGTTTCTTGTGTTATTTTTGGGCCGAACGACCTTGGAATACGGAACCTGATCCTTTGGTAGCAAACACGGTCTCGGGTGCGTTTTGGGAAGGTTTTGTGAGTGTCCCCCGTACGGCATGATTCTTGCACTGGCCGCAAACCACCACTCACCGGCAGTGGGGGTGCAGTAATGTGACACCTTCAATGTAGCGGGACTACAGACGAATCCCGAAACGAATTCCGAGCTGATCGTTTGCTGAAAGGCTAATGTCGTGTGTGGATTTATCGTCCAGCGCTGACGACCGTTTCGTTTCGTCCTATCGCCGTACCATCTGTAATGATCCGTGTCCGCATTAGGACCGATTCTAATCGGCGTGTCGTTATGATAAATCAATAACAATAATTGTACCCTCGCACCGCGTTGCATCCGCGGGCCGGCGGGCTTTGTCTGTTAATAATTCACACCGTAATCGGTCCGGATGGGTTTGTTTTGAGCGTTCCCGTGTGGTATAAATACGCCCAGGCCATACGCCAAGCCGGTCGCTGGACGTTTCGGGGTCGCATCCTCGCCAGCTCAGTCACGGAATGCAACGGAATGGTGAGTGTTTCGCTTGCAGTAGTGCTGCTGGTGCTGGCGACGGCACCACAAACCATCGGCGAAATACCGATGGACGAGTCCGACCACGAGCAGCTGCTTTCGGTAGTGCCCTGCATTAGGCGGCTGTGCGAGAAGTACTTTCGCTCGGAACGCGCCATGAAGGGTTCGCTGGCGATCATCAACATCAAACCGGATGCGTCCGCTTTCCAGCAGCACATTCTGCGCTCGTTCAACGAAGATCCGCGCCACGAGCTGGGCGTGATGGTGAAGGACGCGAGCCGACCGCACTGGAACGCATCGCACGTGACGGAGAAGGCAAAGAACTATCTGATGCTGATAGCGGACTCGTCCGCGCTGGCCGCCCCGATACGGCAGCTGCGCCGGCTGCCGACGTGGAACCCGCTCGCACAGGTGGTGGTTGTGTTTACGGCCGAACTAACGCCGCTCGTGTTCGAGATCGAGGTGCGCAATGTGCTGCAGGAGCTGTTCGACCATTCGGTGCTGAACGTGAACGTGATGGTGCAGCGGTACAATACGTCCGTGCTGGAGGTGTGGACCTGGTTCCCGTACGAGAGCGGTGGCTGTGCGGACAATATCGACCGGTTGCGGCTGGTCGACGAGTGTGAGTACGCGTTGCAGGAGGCCGACCCGGAGCACAACGTGCGGGCCGCGTGGGTGTACCGCGAGCGGCACTACTTCTCCGACTATGGGCCAAAGATACCGAAGTACTACCACTACTGTCCGCTCAAGGTGTCGACCAGCATCTGGGAACCGTTCGTGGTGGGGAATGCGAGCCACATCGAGAAGGGGCTGGAGGTGCTAATGCTGGACGCTATTACTGCCCGGATGCGGCTGGTACCGGTATTTAGCGTAATCGAATCGGCACTTACCACGGCCCGCATCACGGCCGACAACCAGACGGGTTTGTACGCGGATGTGCTGCAGCGCCGCACCGATCTGATGGTCGGCGGGTTGCACGAGAACCCGATCAGTCGCAAGCTGCTGTCGGCCACCATACCGTACTACCAGGACGACCTGACGTGGTGCGTGCCGACGGCACGGCACGCACCCAAATGGCTGAACGTGTTTATCATCTTCAACGTGTGGACGTGGTTGATCGCGATCGGGATCATCTTTGCCGCGGCCGCACTGCTGTATCGCTTCAATTACGTCGAACGGTTGTATCGGGTCAATTATACGTGGATGCTGCTGCAGTCACTAGCGTTCTCGCTGAGCGTGTACGCACACTACTGGCCACGGCGCGTCTCCATACGGCTCTTCCTGATCGGGTACATGTTTTACGGTTTGCACTGGAACGCGGCCTACCACAGCTTCCTGATCTCGGTGTTAACGCGCCCCCGGTTCGAGCCCCAAATCGCCACCATCCAGCAAGCGATCCAGGCCGGGTTTGGGTTTGCGGGAGCCGAAAATACACTCGGCCAGTTCGACAAACCGGATGCAAACTCGCGCCACATTGCCGCTAACTATCGGGTGTGCAAAAACCTGGACGAATGTCTCGGCCGGCTGCGGATCGAACGTACGATCGCGATCGCAATGAGTCGTGCCCACTCGAGCAACAGCCGGGCGATCGGTGAGGCGGAGCTGTATTGCTTTCCGAAGGTCGAAAACATCTACACCTACTCGGTGAGCATGCTGGCGAAGAAGGACTTCCATCTGCTGCCGAAAATAAACGAGCTCATCCGGCGGATCAGCGAGTCGGGGCTGCTGGGCAAATGGCAGAAGGAGAGCGAAAAGATCCGCATCGATCAGGATGAGGAGGATGGGACCGGCGGCGGTGGGGAGAAGAACGGAGAAGGACAGACCATTCTGCGGTTGGATCACATAGAGGGTGCGTTTTATTTGGGGGCTGCTGGGCTGATCCTCGCACTGATCGCTTTCATCGGCGAGGTGTTATACTATCGGGCGAAGCGGCGCTATCGATGGCGAGACAATCTGCTCGATCGGTTCCTTCTGTAAAAAAAGGGGGCGGGTGAGGCTTGGGGTAGAATGGAAAGGGATGGTGGAGGAATTTGGCGCGTGCCATGTGAAAGGAAGTTAGTAACCTTGTGCAACCGATCGAAGGCTTACTTGAGCGTGCGCGTGCGCGCCCGCGATCGGTCTGCTTGTAAGGAACTTGTAGCCAAGATATGGTGCGTTGGCTTTTTTTTGTTGTTGTTGCTGCTGATGCCTTCGGAGAGGCCTAGAGGCCTGTGGTGTGGAGTGTAAATGTTTGGTTTTTTTTTGTGTTACTATTATTCGGACGAATGTTGTTCCGTTTGTGATGAACAATACGGAGAGAGGGAACCCGCGAACTCGCTTACATTCCAATGTGCGGACTTACCTTACCAAAGAGAGGGGGCTTTTAAAAAGAAGGTCCAATTTGATTGTGGCTAGCCGCCTGTGTTTGATCCATTTGTACTCATAAACACACGCGCGCACATTGGTTGATGGAACGCGTTGTCAACGGTTTAGGAGGCATTGGGGCAGCGTGTGCAGTAATTAGTGCCAGCAAGGGAACCTCGTCGATTTCCGGCCGGACTTAGTGCGGAAAACTGCGAAACGCAAATTCCGCTCGATAAGCACCGCCGTTGGAACAAAATGGGTACTGATGTCTTGTGGCGGAGTGCGGTACCTATGTTTAAGGTGCGGAAAATCTTGACGTACGCCCACCCGAGCCATTCAATGTTGAAGGCTTGGCCACCCCCCCCCCCCTCGCTATCAATCGGTTGTAGGAAATCTGTTTTGCAAAGTATTACCCAATGCTCCAATGTTGGTAGTACACATGAATTATTCAGTGTGCGCCATTGCCCTGCAGGCGGAAGTGATGAGAAGAGAAGGTTCGAATGTACAATTTTAACAGTTGTCAGTTAGGATTAGGTGTTTTTTTAAGCCTAAGCTTGCCCAATGGAAGGGAAACGTTGTACATCGATTATGCGTGCAAGTGGATTCGGTACCAGGGAAAGGCATTTGAGTGCAAAATGTGGGAATAATATTTGTGTATAAAGTAGTAAAATTTGTTGTGAAAATGCGATTGCAATGTAAATAACTATTGCTAAACAATGTCCCTGACGAGCAATTATCAATACGGCGCGAGATGAGCAGTCTGCGCTTCGTATACTGAAGTAAAATAATAAAATTATTGTGCATAATTTAAAATAAAATACAGTGCGTAACATAATATAAAGGAGCCTGCTTTGTCTGACCTGGATTACAGGTGCAGAAAGAGAGAACGTAGGATTGTAGGATTCTGATGACGTATCGCGTGAACTTTTTCTGGGTCGTCTAAATTGAGGGCTTTAGACAATATAACAATAACAATACAGATATTTGACTTAAATAGTAATCCGAATGTCATAAAGTCTTAATTATATTTTCAACTGAACTTATTATGTTAACCAGAGAAAAGTAAATCAATACTGCTAGCTTAATTGTTCTGGAGATATCGGAATGGTACTGGAGACATTGGTTACATTTATCTGTGACACTTGTGCCTTCAAGGCGAACGTGATTGAGTGAAAGCCAACGCAAAGCACTTTTACATACAAAATGATAAATAAATTCTGGACGCACCACGCGTTGAAAACTTTCACAACTTGCTGTAATCTCTCGCAGTTGTCCACAGTGTTTCACTAGCTGACATAATGTTGCGTCGTCTGCGTATAGAAGGCGTGATCAACACAGGCCTACAGACATCGACAGGATGAAAAGAAGCAGTTGCAGATCGATTCCCTGAGGAACCTCTGAAATGCATGAACCTTGAAGTGGACGAGAAGTTAGTGGAAAGGATCGGCTGAGAAGGCATGATCTCAAACGTTTTATGATTGAGTTAAAGAAACTTAGCCTCCGGAACTTACGGAGCTGTATATTTGTGGGATATAATCTTGCAAGCTACCCTTTTGTGTCTTTACTGTGGTTCTGTAAGCTCACCTAAATATGCACCAGTAAGTTGATGTTTTAATGATGTTCAATTTTCCTTTACTAAAATTAATGTTCCATTCAAGGCTGAAAAATAATTATCACCTTCTAGACATATCAACTTCAAAGAAGGTCCCCTAACAAATCAAACATTCTAACAAATTGGCCAACATGGATATTGGATCTAGACACACGAACAATAAACAATAAGTGCATTAAACATCTTGTGACGCTTACCAACAAGTAAGCGACCTGCCTGGGGCTGTGAACTAAGGTGCGAGTGAGACCTGCCTGTAAGCTACGAAACAAATTGGGTTATATTAACCTTCGCAAAGAGCTCGAGTACGTGCAGTTTTAATTGCAAACCGTCCACTTATCACGGCGGCAAATGGCCCCGTAGCTAAAAGACGCTTGTAATTCATTCCTCCCACTAAAAAACCCTTCGCACAGGAACGGTGAACAATGTAGCGTTGACATGCAGGGCACAGGGTTTTGCTGACCGGTTGTAGATTACAGTGCAGATCATGGCGCAGCAGGGTCAGTTTATGCGTGCAAAGTTCGGTGCAGAAATCAGTGGTATCGGGGTGTTATGTAAAATAATCCAGCTCACAATCCGGGTCTCCTGGAAGGGCCGCAAAAAAAAAATGACGAAAGAAAGGAATATACATGAATGTATAAAATATGTATAGTGAAGGCGCTATGACCCGTCGCACCGGTCCTTGGCGTGGCGTTCAGTGCGAAATGCACACACCACCGCTAGGGACACTCTTTTATTTTCAGGGCAAAATCTCTCCATCGAAAGCGAACCGATAGCAAAACGGAAACAGGTTTGGCAATAAAAGCAAGTAAATGCAGTTTTCCTTTTTGGTCTGCACGTGTCTGTCTTGCGGTCTGTTTTTGGGGTGGCACAGTAAAAAAAGTGCGGAGGATAAGTTAAAAATATTCCGAAAAAGCATTGATTGATGCAGTGTAAGCCCGCCGGGTTATGGTGGACCGAGGTCAAACCTTTAAGTGACGAAGACCAAGATCATACGCAGACTTTGATTGGGTAGTGTATTTTTTTTGGTCTTTCATATTGTCATGATTATTTATTTGTTGAGTTAAGTATAACTACTAAACGTCTGAAAGGGGAGTACTTTTGGTGCAACCGAAGGTCGCCACAAGAGCAAGAATTTGTATGTGAGATGGAGAAAAAAAAAACGCTAGGTTGTTGTCAAGTATGTTCGATCGCTAGCCTGCTCTGCCAGAAGGTGTAGCGTGACCTGTTTCGTAAGATATCAACGAATGCGAAAAAATATTTTAAACATGGACGGCGAGTGAGAGTGAACGATCAGCAACAGATCGCGCTAGTACCTGCCGTAGACTCGTGGTCGTCGATAGAAGCCTCGGCACCGTGAACGTAACGGCTGACTGACTAAACATTTATTTATTTCGGTTCTATCCCAATCACGACGGGACCTCCTTCCTTTTTTTTACTGTTGTATCGAACATGGCGAGACACGCGCCCCACAAAAAAAATATTCTAATTCTTCATCAGCCACGTGCCTGTCAAATTTGGTTACTAGGCGATTATTAGTGTGATTTATATAGTCCCGCTTTTTTTATGGTGCTCGCTTCGATGTAAGACGAATTTTGGCGCACGGCCGCAGTGCCGTTGAAATGTCAAATATCAAGAGAAGGTGCTTTAAAGGCACGGACCCAAATTGAGCTATCGTTCAAATGGGTACGGTGTTCGTGTCTTGGGTGTGGGAACGGTGCAACTCGTGGGAAAATGGGTGAAGACCGTTTGAACTAGACTGAAGGACTGGACATAAGAGTTCACGTACGATGAAATAAAAGAGAAGTATATTGTCAAATTTATTACTATTTAACGTAAATAGATTTTTTCTCTATTTACGAAACAAAAAACAAATAATACATTGAATTATAGTAAAATGGGTGTATAAAATAATATCATCCCCTAAACCAAGCTATCAAGCATTGAGCTGCACAGTCCAAGCTGATGCAGTTTAGTAAGCTTATGTTATTGTACATGTTTTAAAAAATTTAAATGTTTTTACCATTATCGCTATCAAAATAAAGCAAGGTAATAGAAACAACAAATTACACCTACAACAAATGACTTTAGAAAGAAACAGGAAGCAACAATGCAATCCGAGCCAACGTCAAAGTAAGGTCATGAAGCATTTATTACCCTGTTATTGTAAATCATCGCAGGTATCAGCAATGGAGGGACTGAAATAAAATTGTTTTATTTTGATGTGATTAATTAAATGATGAATAAAACAACACGGCCACAATCGAACGTATCCGCAGTGATGGAGATTTCAATTCCGTTACGATATTATGCCAGTTTAAGTGAGCGATGAGACAAGAATATTTAAAAAATAATTTTATTTTACATAAAGTATTTGGTGAATAAACAGTTCCATTTCTTGTTTCAATTATTATTTTTTTTTATTACATGAAAGAGAATTAACGTTTTTAACGCTCCTTGCAATATTGTCACGAAATATTAAATTACAAAGAAACCATGAAAAATTTTAAAAACCAATTTTAATAAACTTTTGCCGCAAAGATTAGCAAATAATGTTTATGATAGAAATGTTCCTCAATAATAATGGGTAAAATGAATAATATTATCAAATTAAAAAGGTATTAGAGTAAATAATCGGACTGTAGTATGAAAACTGAATAATAAGAAAGGAAAACTTCACTTCGAACACAAAAGATTGTGAAAAGATGTTATGTTTTATGAATCAATTTTAGAAGAGCCCTTCATATGAATCGTTGCTAATGAATCGCGTAAATTATGAATAAACTCTCAAAACATTCATGAATCCTCATAGACTCACAAATACTAATCGACTCTCGAATCCTCATGGAGTCATGAATCTTCAAAGATTCATGAATAGCCGTAGATTCGTGAGTCCTCAAAGATTAATGAATCATGTTTTACGCCTTTTTTATGTCCGTAGCGTATAATTCGTTGAATAACTTAGATAGGGTCTCATGAATCTTCGAGAATTCGTAACTATGTGAGGATTTGTCAGTCTTAAGAGTAGAAATTATTCCTGAATCTGAATCTGATTCACCCAATACTCTTTTGTTTGTATCTTCTGATCGTTGGGAGTGACTAATGAAATAATGACGATTAATTTAAAGAATTTCAAAGAAAACACAGCTGCCAATAGAAATATTAACTTTTAATTCAGTAGAAAATGCATAGCATTACGTAACACGGCTCCTTTTCCCATTTCTTGTCGTTACACCTAAAATTGCCCCGAATAAAACAATGATGGATTGCTAACCTGTCCGTAGATCAAACCGATAACACACTTTGACATTTGTTAGATTGGTAACAATCGTGCTAAAACGAAACCTTCCCAAACCATTTTTGTGGCTGTCGGTTTTTCAACCGGCACGCGCTAAGGACGAAAAGGCATTTGGGGGCAAAGGACGTCGTTGCCGTGTTGGTGGTTGCTGTGCAAAACGTTCCCATGCTACGTCACCAGCAGTGGTCGCGCCGCCAAGATGGAAGGAGTACACCGACGAACCGTCCGGTTCATTTCGTAGCGTTGCTGCCCGGCTTCGGTCGCTCAGCAACGCATCAAAAGAGCCTCGACAAACGGCGCACGATCACAGTTGCCGTTCGGTTGCGAATCGGTGCAGACACATTTGCAGCGGTCCGTTCCGGCTTTGGTGGTTTGGAGTGTGTGCGCCTGTATCCATTTCCCCGTTGGGTTGGCCAAGGTGTTGTGCGGTGTCGTGCTCCCCATTGTTGCGGGCCGCCTCGCAGTGTTTAAGCAGCAGCAAAGCAAGAGACAATGTAAGTTGTGCCAGTGTGTCCTTAGAACCAGAATCGCGGAAAGTGAAAGGTGCCCATGAACGGTGCAGTGGCGAAGGCAAGCACGAATGCATCTGGGGGCCCAACCGAGTGCAACCGGTCCAGATGGTGACCACCGTGCGCGAGCACGGGACAACCGAACCCTTGCAGGGCGAGCCCACCCGAACCGCGCGTGCATTCTGTGTCAGTGGTGGTCGGTTTTCTCGTGCGCTGCCGGATCTCCCTTCAAACTCTGGCTGGTGGGCTTCTCGGGAATTGCGCTAATTGCCGATCGGCCCAGAATGTGGTGTGTCTCCTTCGGGAACGTGTCCCGTTAGGGGACGACCCGTTCGAGTGGAGTGGTCCAGTCCATTTTTGGGAAGAACCGCTCCATTCCGGACTCCGGTACATTGCGTGCGGTGGCCTTGAGTGTGATCGTTAAGTAGCTTACCGTAGGATGGCACGTTTGCGTAATGCTCCGCTTATGATCCGTTCGCATGTGAATTGTGTCCGTATGTGTGTGTGTGTGGATGTGTGCATACCGTGGTATATGAAAGGTGTGACGAATTCCGATGTGGAGAGTGATCTAGGCCGATGCGGCTCATCGTGCGCTGGCAACGCCGGATCGAACAATGGAGCAAATGACACGGGTCGCTAAATGAGACACGCCGTACGATCGACAATCGTCATGGGAATCTCTTCGCGCCACATTGTACCAAGGGGGGTTAGAGCGAGAAAATGTGCACTACATGCATATTGTGTAAATAGAGTCATTTCGGGGTCCATTTTTCACGCCAATCTGGTGGACGGTCGGTTGCGACCCGGTTGGGAAATTGAAGTTGTTCCTTTAATAAAGTGTTCTCGGTTGGTGTGCGAATAGAGTTTACATCGATACTAATGCTTCAACCTGCCGCAATTCGGGTGTTGTAAGGTTGTCTTTAAGCGTGAAACCCGCCTGGGTCTTCGAGCCTCCGGGTCTGATGACCGAGGTCGGCAATGAATTGAGGCGCTGGTTTGGAGCGAGCGAAAGAGACACACTCGGGAGACTTAATTAGCGAAGCGCGTGTGGGATTTTCGCCTTGTTACCATGTTGTTTGGTCTGACTTCATTCAGTGCCGGATATGGTTGGTGCCGTTTGGAGTTTCCGATGTTTCCGTGGTTTTCTTTTCACCCGTTTGGTTTGACATTGTACGATTTTCTCCTTGCCCTAGCAGTGAAGGCATTTAAATCTAACGTTATTGGCGTTTTAGCACTTCCTTACCACGTTACGACGTTACGTGACCGGTTCCGATGAGAACAATGAATCATAAAGCTTGTTACATCTTCCTATGGTGTGATTTAACGAGCTTGGGAACTTGTTTTTAGTTAATTTGCATTGCCAAATTTTAATGACACACAAACGCTCCACTTGAAAGAGTCCTGTTTTTTAAAGTCATTATCTCCTTTATCGCGAAGTCCAATGAACAAAAGCGTATCGATTGGTGCAATCGTGCGATTGCATAAGATTATTCTCCTTTTTCCATCACATCCCCCTAAATATGGAGAAGTTATTGTGGACGATACGACGCTGTAATGAAATGGGCAATAATTGGATGGAGTCATATCCGCCCCAAAATACGCTCGTAGGCGTATGTTTTGACCGGGTTTTTTTTTGCAATGTGCGGGTCAAGGAAAGAAAAAGCTGCAAATACACAATTTTGTCTTCCGTTGCTTCATCTAGTGTGCGCAGGCACGAACCTGCCAATTGTCAACAGCAACCATCTGCTAGCCATCGGTAGTGGATGGTTGTGCATACGTAGCGAAGCATTGTACATTATTTTACACAACAATGGATTATAAAATGTAGCTTAAGCTTGTTTTTCTTTTTAAATGACGTTACAAGAGAGTTAGGTAATCGAATGATTCGTTCGCTTCTTGATAATTTTACGTATTAATAATTCATATGAGATTGACCGTGTACCCAACGAATCAGGTCGTGAATGTTATGCAAATAATCGAAATAGTTTCATTTGTGTTTAGGTTTTCCATATTTAATAAATTCCATTTCCATTTGTTGGCTTTGAATACATACCAACGAGGTATTCTTTTTTTTTATTTATAATATAAAATCGTCCTAAGGTCCTCCATTTACTTGGCAAAGCACAGCTTCATTAAACTGTTATTAGAAAAAAAGTTAAACAAAACTGAAAGTATTCGCTCTCAACATCGCCTACCAGAAACCGTTGACATTTGGCTAGCCATTAGTGTGTACCCAGTTTACCAATAGCCCCGTTTGTAATACGATGCGAAAACCTTTTGCTTGCGCGCAGCTCAAGCAGGCACTGCTAAAGCACACCGCGGGGCTCGTTGTCACGCGAGTTCAACGTTTGGCAGCCCCAGTGATGTAATCGACTTCCAATCTCTTTCCGTTGCAGCTGTTCAAAATGCATCGCTGGAGTTTGGTGGCGGTCCTGTGCAGCAGCGTGCTGCTTACTTACGCACCCTGCCTGGCCGACGGGTCGCACAAGATGGAGGTCGTGAAGCAGTGGAACCTGCTCAACTACAACTTCCCGTGGGACTATCCGGCCGGCAGCAAGGAGTACTACAACCCGGAAAATGTCGTCGCCACCGGGCTGGAAGTGGGGTACGATCGAATTTTTATTGCCACCCCTCGCCTTTTTTCGGGCGTTCCGGCGACGGTTTCGAGCATTCCGCGCGGCAACAACGGTGACTCACCCGTACTGCAGGCCTACCCCGACTGGACGCACCACCGTGCCGCAACCAAGGAGTACAACTGCTCCGACATAGGGCTAGTGTCGGTGTACCGGCTGCGTATCGATTCCTGCAACCGATTGTGGGCACTGGATGCAGGTGTGTCGCGCTCGCTCGAAGACTTTGAGGTAACTTGCCCACCAAAGATTCTCGTGTACGATCTGCACACCGATCAGGTGGTGCGCCGTATTGACTTTCCACCCGAGGTAGTGCGACGCGAATCGTTGTACACTAACCTGATCGTGGACGAAACTACGTCCCGGCCGGAGAACAACTGTGATGATGTGTTCGTGTACATGACGGACACGGTTGCACCGGGCATAGTTGTGTACGACAGTGGCAAAGATCTGACCTGGCGTGTGAGCCATCCGGCGATGTATCCCGATCCGGACTTTGCGGAGTCATCGATTCTTGAGCATCGGTTTACGCTGATGGATGGTATCGTAGGATTGGCGTTCGACATGGAAGCAGGCATCGTGTACTTCCAGCCCTTGGCTACTGATCGGTAAGAATGAGAACTCCTCAGATCCAGATCAGATTTATCAGGTTCTTTTTAATATAGCATTTTCTCCGTGACTACGGCTGCACTCCGTGCTGGACCATTGCCGTTTGGAAAAGATCTTCCCGTGAAGCTGGTAGGACGCAAGTCCTCCCAAGGTATTGGACTGGGTGCCTCTCCCCGCGGTGGCACCATCTTCTATGCACCATTGTCCGAAACGGCCGTTGCATCTTGGAACCCACGAACGAACGAGCATCAGTAAGTATCGGTGGAATGTTGTTAGTTTTAACTTTACGGTAAATTTTGGTACTAAAATTACGTTTGGTACGATCACTTCTTTCAGGATCCTTGTGCAAGATCAAGAGAAAATCCAGTTTGCTGCCGATCTTCGTACACCAGACCGCGACGCTACGGCTCTTTACGTGCTGACGTCTAAATTCCATCGGTTCTTCCTGAAAAACCTCGACGCCAATGAGTTCAACACGCGTATCCTTCGCATCGATGGGGTGGCCATTCCAAGCGGGCATCTAGCCTCCCAGAGCCACCTGCGGCCGACGATTCCCTATGATACGCTGCACGGAAACGCTTACTATCATCCATCGGTCGTACTACCGGTACCGTACAAACCGCTGCCACCGGGACAAAGCATTGCGTTGCCACCGGCAGCCACAACCTCCACGCCGGTCAGCGTGTTCAACACACAAAATATGCCTTTCGGTCATCATGGACTTTTCACCAAACAATCAACATTCGGACACAGCACCGTCCTTGGTCAGGGAAAACCATCGCAACCGTTATTTTCACTGAACAACGGAGAAATGTCGTTCCCACCATCAAACTTCGGTTCTCGGCCACAGTACGGTGCAAGTGGTGCTCCGATATTCGTACCGAAAATCAATCAGAACTTCAACGATCTCAACCTGTTGCGCTACAGGAAGAGTTTGCCGGTAAACCAGACGGCTGTACACTGAGCACGCTGGGTCGAGCATGTCGAACGAGTGATAAGTTTGTATATAAGATAAGTAGGAGGACGTTACACCGAAAGAGATTTTACTGCAATAGCTTTCGAATCGGTGGCAAACGCAAGTATGGCGTTTGCCGGTACGACGATGATGCGACTAGTAAACAAAACAGCGCCATTGAAACAGTAACACTGCCCATAATTGATCTAAGGTTCCGCGACCGGAGCAGCAAAATACTCATCGTTAGGTAAGATTACAACAATTCTTTTGTAAATTGTATTTAAACCTGAAGCTCATGTTCTGCAAAATAAAGCGAATCATCATTCCATCCTCAAGACTAGTAAAAAGCTGCAATGTATTTGAGTTTTTGTTGTAGGAATTGTTCAGAAAATATCTGCTTTGGTAGCTCTACAACCACAAGAACACTTGATCTGTAATTTTTTTGACTTTTTATGTTCTTTTGTCCGGATGGTCGTAAAACCCGGAAAGGATTTTGGTATCGGTCTTATTGTGTGAAGATCGGCGTCACTACCATATTCATCACCGTGTCACTCTTTTTGTAGTTATATCACACGATATTAGATATTACTTTTACTATAAAATATAATTAAAAAAAATACAATTAAAGACATAATTTTTGTTTGTCTGCTGATTGCTAGTTAATCTTATGTCATTCGCATTAAAACGATTGTTTTGATCTATTACAGCAGAAGTTTGTTTTCTGCAAAGTTAAGTATTTTATTTAATTTTGGATCTAAAAAGTATGATTTGTTTTTCTGTGGGATGTTTAGATCTTTGAACAGTTTTGGATAATATTTCTACGAAATGTTTTTGCATATCAATCATTTCTCACGGATTTTCAATGTATGTTGACGTATATGCGTAAATTTATAGCTTTTGCTACAGTTTTATGATATTAAACAGCAATTTTTCGTTATAAACAAGCAAAGTAACATTTTGCTTACTAGAAACTGAAAACAAAATCCGTTAAATCAGAATAGTTCACGTATAACAATGCTTTCTCCTAGACAGTATACCAGTTCGATATGGTAAGCTATTCGAAATGCATACATTAAGGCGCAAACAAGCATTTACGCGCGTTACGAGCAAAATAAGGTAGGTAAAAATGAAAGCTCAAACTTTGAAAACACGAATGTAGGTGAAAATAATGAAAGAATTTATAATTATCAGTTATCAATGTACTCGAGAGTTTATAAGTACTCAGTGTGCGGTATTTTTGAAAGTTGAAACAAGCAGGTGTTATGTAAATCCGGCCAACACGACAGCCTGCATTTGTACCTAAATGTTCTAATTGACTGTGATTGGCCAAAATGTCACGATACACAGTAACTTATTATTGGTATGTGGGGATCTATCCACCAACGGGTAGAACTTTTACAACACATCGGGCGAACGGTTTAAAAGACCGTTTTAAATAATACCGCAGATGGAAAAGGCATCCGCATCGCGTAGTTAATCTCTAATCATCCGTTAAAGATGCTATCCATAGCAGCACCTAGTTAGGTCGCTTGATTACTGACCCACTTCGGGACGAGAAGCTTGAAAGCATTACCGTACAAACCGTGGCAGTTTGGGAGCAGTTAGCCCGTTTGCGCGTGATAATTGGCTACGTTCTCGGCGTACGGGAAGCTAGCATATATTAGATTAGACATAACCGGTGGTTTGGTAACGATCCAGCCTTTAGCTACGCACGATTTAATCCTCCTTTTTGGTGGGTTACCCGTTGAGTGCGAAACTGATCGATCGCATCGGACCGATACGGCATTCGGTCCAACTTTAATGTGCGAAGTTTTGTGGAGATGCGATACGGGGTGAGAACCTTTTTTTTCTTTTCTTCGTTTACCCGGGAAATGTACGTTAACGAACGTGATTGAGCTTTTTACGCGAGCGTACTGCATAATCTGCAAGATGAAGATCTATCACATCATATTTAGATGGTGTGTTATTCGAACGCATTTCGCCCATTCTTTGCTTTGCGATCATAGACGCTGTGTTCCCGTGGCCCCATGGGAGCAAAAGCATACTTTCCTAACGAAGCAACGAGAAATAATGCACCGTTCAATGACCTAATGTGAGAGGGTTGGGGAGATGAGCATGTCTCAGGTGCGCTTCCTTCCCGCCTAAGGCATGCAGGCATACACAAATAGATTTTATTTCGAATGCAAGTGAAATGCACCCCGAATGAGGTCGGGGGATGCAACTGAAAGGTGGGGGTGTAATGTGATTTCTTTCGGTTTGGGAGTTTTCCGGCAAAAAGCAAAATTTCCTCACACCATATCACCCGGTAGGTGATGAAAATGTGACGGAAAACCGGTGAAAAGCAAGGCTAATGATGTACGAAAGGAGAAGAAAAACACAACACTGCGTGTCTGTAATTGATTTGACTCTGTTTGGTTGCATTTCTGTGATTTGAAGTTTCCCTCACTGCTGCTGCATCGTACAACAAATGTTTTTTTGTTTGTTTTCATTTCTTCTGTTCTTATTTTCGGTTCATCTTTGAATGCTGCTGCTCTATGATACTGTTCTTTTGCTGTTCCGTTTGTTTTTACCCTATTCGTTTTTAATGCACAGGCCACTACGATCGTTTCGGGAAACTCGGACAGCCATTTAAGAGCGTCTATTTGGGTGTGTGCGTGTTCGTATGTGTGTTTGTTGGTGTGTCGTTGTCGTCTTGCAGTTAATACTCTGGCACACCGTAACAAAACAAAAAAAAAAGCATAACACAACAACTTGCATCGGTATCATTTATGCGCCGTATAATGTGCGCGATCGCACGCCAAAGTTGTTGTCCTACTTGCCGCCGTGACGAGAGCCACGAGAGATGTTTGTTCGCGTTGTGATACCCCTCGCCTGCTCCCCGTGTCCGTGCAGGCCCCCCTTTCCCTCCCGTGTCTTCCGTCTATCGTTCTTTGCAAATTGACAATGGTTCGGAAAATGGTGGAGAAAATTGTGTGAGTGCCAGGTCGGAAAAATCGCACACCCGATACATGGTGGTGCAAAGATAAGTAAGGAGTGAAAGTTGGGGACAGTCGGGGTTGGAAGCCTGGGACGTGAGAATGTGGGCCCGGGGATGATGTGCGAGCGTGAAAATGCGCGAAACAATTGAATAAAGAGATTGAAATCGCGTGGCAAAGCATTTTCTACTACGCGATTCGGAAGAACGGTATGGTGAGAAATGGTGGCAAATACTGGGAGGGCGATGAAAAGTTAAAAAGGGCCCCCAAGTGGCACCCAGCCCGAGTGGAGAAAGTACGCAAAGGGTCAACTGTTGATAGACGATTGATAGAATTGAAGCAATGTGGGAGCGAAATGAAAAAAAAAACGGGTCGTAGACAATTGTATGCAGATTGGGTTCGCCATTTTTTCCGCGCGAAAAAAGTGTCACGGTTACGAAGGGAAAGCGGTAGGAAGAAACGGGCGAAAGGAGAGGTCGATAGGGCGCACCAAGGGTGTAGGACAGATTGTATCGCAAGCTGCAGGTTACCTTGCGCCACATGTGAATGTGGCATCGCGGAAAGAAAAAGGTATTTTTCCCCGTATTTTTGTGTGTACCATTTTGTGTGTCGGGCACTGACTGACAAGGGCCTAACCGAGGCGGGGCTAAAGGTCGAACGTTAAATAATTTAAATAACTTAAATAAATAAATAAATATGTTTCTAGACGCGGTCCGGTCTGCTTTGTGGGCGTCTCGAGATGATGAAGGAAAGGAGGACGATGGTGTTTTTTTTTTTCGCGGTGATGAAAGAACTAATGTACGGGGATGGTGATGATGGTTGGGTGGTGAATTCTCAGGGAATTGGTCAGTTTTACGCCTGGTTCTTGGCGTACGCACTGTAGGCCATGTTTTGGGCGATCGCCGCTGCATCGGCCGATCGTCGATCCCAGCCACCGTGTCCGGAGCCACCGCTCGACCAGCCGCTTCCGTGCTGCTGCTTGCTGGCGACCAGCTTCTTCAGTCCGATGATTCCGGCCAGCAGGAGGGCGATCTTGGACACGATCAGTGCCTTACCGGCGAGCAGATAGAGACCGGCAATTGCGACCGGCACCATGGCTGCCATCTTCATCATGAAGCCCATGATCATCATGCTCATCATCTTCTTCATCTTGCCGCGGCCTGCAAATCAAGAATTCCGAAAAGATACAACAGAACAGTGGAGATCAGTAAGGGGTGTAGGATAATATGATCTTCTTGAAGTTGTCTAGATGTGATCCAAAAGTCTGACTAGATGTGACATTCAAAGATACATTTTTTGAGGATTTTCAATTCCAAGAGAACCAAGATTCTTAAGTTCGGTAGGTATTTTCGAATACTACATCACTTCTAGCAAACTTTTTCCTATCCGAACAGCTCACCTTCTTCTAATCCACGGCCGAGTTCCTCGCTGGACAGTTTCGGTAGCGTAACCTGCACCGTACGGCTGCTGAAGATTCCGGCAACCTTCTCGAGCAGCATGTTGGTGAGTGCCTCATCGCGTGCCTCCAGTCCACGGGGCAAACTTTGCTCGAGCTCGGCCTCGGTCAATGGTTTGGTTGGTTCCGACGCGGACCGCTCGTTTCTTACAATCTTGAGATCACCGAGCGCAAGGGCATCCACACGGGACAACCGGTCGATAAAGGTAATGGCGCGCTTCTTCAGACACGGAGTGAAGCCGGTCTCAGCCTTGGAGCACTCGTCGTACACCCGCACGATAGCCCGTAAGCTTTGGCTCTGGTAGTCCTCGGTGGAGGCGGCAACCACACCGACCAGCATCACAACGGCAAAGGCGATACGCACCACGGATGGATTCATTTTTGGTCGCACTAGACACGGCACACACACTACACACGGCACGCACACAAACACAAGGGTCTGAAGAACACGGAATGACCGGAGCGACACGTAATGTCCTGGCACTGTTTGCGCACTGAAGCGGGAGACGACTGCAAGACTGTTCAGGCTCGATCGCCGGTTGCAAGATCACTGATGCTGTACTGCAACGGTAACGTCATATTTATACACACGCCACCACCGGTTGGTGAGCTTTTCCCGCGCGCGCGCCTGCTATCCCGCGTGAGTGACAGCGATGAGAGTGAGCAAGCGTGTAGAAAGCGCTGTACGGATCTTTCTCACTCTCGGGCGTCTGCGGACGAAAAGTTCAATCTCGGTGGAGCAACGCGAACCTTTTCGCGCGTTTTCTCGTGTGTGTGTGCGCGCGGTTTTGGCCACATGGAGCGGAAGTGGAAAAGAACTCCGACCTTTTTCCGTTTCGCTTTGCCGGCTTGCGCTCGCGGGCAGAGTGAGATGGCGCGAGTGTTTTCGCTTTTCACGGTGGGAAAAATCGTACGGATGGTTTTCACCATGCGCAAAAACAACAACCCTCCGTGTATGTCCGTGTGCTGTCCCATTCTGGAGGGATTTGGTTGGGGGCATGTTGCATACGAGTCGTTTGTGGTCGTGAGTTTACCTTGCCACATTCGACCAACCCGGTTGCCCGGTTAGCACCGGAGCAGCGTGCAAGCCCTGGAACACTCTCTTTTCCGTTCCGTGCAGGCTAAATTTTTTCGGGGCAACAGAACGGTGTAGGGGTGGGTGCGAAGTCCCTATGGCTTTGAAACGGTTGGTGTGTCTACTTCTGCACGCGCGTGTGATCGCATACGATCGTTTGTTTCTGCGCACTTTGCATATACCTACCCGCAGACAAATCTTTATGGACTCCCAGCGGGCATTAGTCGCCCATTTCCTTCCCCCCAGTTTACAACGGGTGACGAGAGCGAGTGGCGGTTGGGGGAGTGCCTTTGGAATGACTTTTCCTTTTCGATGTGGAATGTTCACCTGTTTTTGCTGTTGACGCTCCGGCCAAATGGGGTGGTTTTGGAAAACTAACGGTGGAGTGAAAATTCCTCCCCAAGAATGACTCATGCAAGTGCACGCGCGAAGTGGAAACATTGATACTTGACATAAGACCACCACCCGTCCATCCCGGTGATGAATAATTAATATTTAACTTTTCACCGGTTGTGGCAAATGGTTGTGATTTATTTCCGTACGATCGCTCGTGGAGGAATGGTTGGCCGGTGGAAAGTTGGTGGGTCGGAGTATATTCACCTGACTGGTATCATAAAAGCACACTCGCATGATGAGATGCTTGTCATAGTTTTAGCTACGTTTTTTTGTTTTCTTGTTTGCTGGTTTTTGTTCACCCTAAACATTTCTCATAGAAAAAAGTCGGTTCAGTTTGACGTCCTTTTCCTTCCTTTTTAACGCGCGAATAACTTGAGCAGTTGCTCTGGCGCCCTGCTTTTCCTTCGAGGGCTCCCAAGGGAAGTAATGAATTTGGTGACCTCAACGCTATCGTTTTTTGCCTACGTTCGTTAGCTGGGAACGGTACGAAGGAGCAGAAATGTGGCAGGTGGGGCGTAGTGTTTATTTTCATTTTATTAGACAAAGAAAGTCACACACACGTACGGTAAGTGTGTTTCACCTGGAGTGCGTGCAAAGCCGGCCAACGGGCGGGAAGCGCTTCGGGGCTTTATGGGTATGACGGCAGCTTACCGCGACGTATTTAATGCGTTTTTCGGTAGGTCAAAGCAATGAACCTGTTGGTTAGTGCTTAATGAACGGGTAAGAAACGGCATTGCGATCCGTTTTGGCGCTGGGAAGGCACACGTTTCTTCCGGGCAGTTTTTCCCAGTGAATGGTAAGGTGTATCCACGTGTGGTGTAGCAAACGAATTTATGTATACGCACGATAATTGATACGTGTGTGGTGTGCAAGATCGTGAATCTAATTGAAGGTAGGGAAAAACATTTCTTAAACAGCTCTAGTTGCAATCAAATCTATCTTGGACCATTACGGTTCATTTCACATTTTAACTCTCACAGATACGCTAACTAATGGGTTCATAGTAATTATTACGCTTTAGAGTTGGTATTTCAGCAGATATATACATTTCCATTTGTTTTTGGCATCAAGGGAAATGCTAGAAACAAGGACTTTTTGTGTTATTTTTAGACAAACGTTAGCGGACAGTGGATGGACAAAGGTTTTATATGGAAGAATTACTTTAGGAATTTTTGAAGCAAGGTTACATTAAATTAAATATATATTAAATATTATAATATTATTTATCATATTATATTAAAAAAATTGGATGCAATAATTAAATTAATTACAATTTCTATTACTTAACGAGCCAGATTTACCTATTTTAAGCTATTTAACTTAAAGAAGAAATTAAAAGAAATAAAATTGTAAGTCAGCAGATAGTCATGCAAACATATCTTATTACTGACTTATATATTTTTAACAAGCAGTATTCAGCTGGTTATGTTAATGTTACATGCATTTATGTGTACATTCAAACTTAATCTCTAATTAATGTGAATACTAATTCCATAAGCTGTCATAGTTTTTTTTTGTCATACATGTTTAGCATAGCAGGAGAGAGTATTGGTTCAAGTTGTGAAGGGCAAACCGCATGTCGCTAATAAAATTGAAATAATACATATACGTCTTCAACTTCCGGAATAAACATTCACCACTTGTTCGCCAACCGTGACAACACCTTTCCCAATAATACTTTCATTTGCACACACCGATACGTTTGCTGATGGCAATTTTTGTTGCAATCATATCCGTATTTTCCGTAACTCCACCACGGTGCGGATTGCTCATCAATAATTTATGAATCCTAAAAAGGGACAATCTCAGGACGCATAAACTTTAATCATTGCGCACCTACCATTAAGGCACTGGTTGCTCGAAGGATGCGTCCGTTCGTCTTGGGTAACACTACCCCCTTTACTGTGGGCCTGTGAGTGGGCAAAGTGCGCGGTGTGCCCGTGTAGGTGCAAAGGGTCGCGCAATCGCACACGTCGTCCGCGACCGTCACTTGAAATTAACAATTACAATTTTATTAGATTTACTTTCACCCTGCGCGATCGCATCGCGCTGCATGGTTAAGTGCGGCCGAGAGCAATAATCTTTCTCGCCTAATCTCGCCCTCCTCCCTCTGGGGGTCTCGATGCAGACGTCGCCGACTCGCAGATGTGTCTGCCCCGGTGTGTATGTGTTGGATGGAGATGTGGCAGGAAAGTTCCTGCAAGTTCCCGAGCGCGAATAATAAATTTCGGTTGGTGGACCTTCGCGCGTCCGTTTCACCGCGGGCAGGGAATTTCGGAAGGAATCTGCTGGTTGTTGTGTGGCGGGCGGTTGTAACTGTGGGACGATTGTTGCTTAGAAGTGGCTAGCGAAAACAGGTACTTCCAGTCTAGTTTCAGCTGGTACCGCTATCTGATGTCCAGTACCGTATGTTTGCATGTGCAAAAATGCTTCCACTTTCGATTTTCAACAGATGATTTAGAGAGGAAGAGGTGGTGTGTGGCCCATGCTTAACGAGCTAAAGCAGTTCTTGTGGCGATCTTTAACATCAAATGCTTAGTAAGATTTCCAGTTGCTTTTGGAAGAAAATGAGTGAACCAGCCTTTTTGACAATTGCTACTGATGAAAAGGGAACAGGAAAGCTTTTTGGCTTTTACTACAACTAAAGGGTTTTTTATTCCAAATACAAATATCCAAGAGGAAATGACAATTTGGAACAATTTCAAGTTGAATAGGATAGTGTCGAGGTAAGAACGGGAACTGGACTTCAACTATCTGAAAATGATCCAGCAATGACCAAAACTTTACACATCTGACCTTCCAATCCTTTTTGATATTTTAACTTTGAACAAGTTCTGGATAATTTTCTAATCAAAATGTAATATGTAGAGATCTATCTAGAATTTTAATCTTTCTCAACATTTTTCTTTAAAACTTTCTCACCTAAATTATTAGAATTCCTACATAAAGGATGTGTCAAATAAATAAACTTTTGGAAAGAATCAGATTCATTTTAATGAAGATCTAGTTAGCTGGACAAATTTCACTCGTACCGCTACTTAATGCACATGAACTTAAAAAAGGGACGTACTACCATTCGAGATTTCAATGCAACTTTCTTGCATGAGGTGGAAAATTCTGTAAGATCTTAATTAAACTATTTTCGAAAAGAATGGTTATATGCTGAGATGTAGAATTCTAAACTTAAATTTTATTATAATGTTAAAATTTTATTTTAATTTTCTTTCGAATTCCAAGTTAATAAAGTATAAGATCCTCACCATCATTTAAGACGTTAAATATAAGTAGCGAAATTTATGTTAAAAAACATTTTTTACCAAAAAGTGTTCCGAGCAGTAGGCACTTGAATTGAAGGGAACAAATCGTGATTGCTTGACCAACTTTCGACCAGCATTTAGTCGTCAACACATGTTTCATGACTCACAGGAGCATCTCACAAACGAGACCTACTTTATCGTGGAAATTTGTCCAAAGTACTCGAAAAAGAAACGAGTAGGCTATAAAAAAAAAAACAAAACAAAACGAAAGAATAATTTAATAATGTTCCAAAACTGTTCGACAACGATCTGGCACAAACGCACAAAGTGGAAAATAATCGGTACAAAAATTAGCAGCACAATAATCGGCAAACCGCCCGTTCCACGGAGCGTTACGAGCCGAAATTGTCTAAATATTGATAAGCATCAGACATTGTATCTGTTGGCACAATTCAGAAAGCTTCGGTTGTTGTTTACCAGCTGTCATCTGGTGGTCGATTCGATCTTGATGTGCGATCGATATGCAAAGAGTCGTGCTACCGATCGCTAGATGGCGCTGGCCACTCCTGAGTGGAAAGAGATAACAACTGCGTGGGAGCGAAGCAACAAATGGACGCGGGGCGAACGAATCAGAGAAAAGGGCAACCCAGGTCATAAGGTTCAGGGACAACCGGCGCCCGATCAGCTGGTTGACGAAATATTACTGAAGTAGTAGCAAAAGTAATCGCCGCGAAAGAAGACGTTTTTTAAAGCCTACACCACCTACAGCCCTACAGAGGTTATAAACGTTATTATTGCTAAATAAAAGTCTTTAAAATAAATTCGCGCATAAAAGCTATTTAGTTGCGACGTTGCAACATTCTTTAAAAAACGTTCGCTTAAAAGTGATCAATCGTAAAGTAATACGTGTAAAGAAAATGCCGACGGTCAAGTGCGATTGCGTGAAGTGCGATTTACCAAACGACACGGACGATATGGTGCAGTGCCAAGAATGCAATAAGTGGTGTCACTTTAGCTGTGCCGGGGTAGAAGAAAGCATTACCGAAGCTTTCTGGTTGTGCGACACGTGCAAGGAAAAGGGTGTGGGAACCGCGATAAAGACGCGACGTCCGAAGAGTGAAAAAGCGATGGCGATCGGTGAAAGCTCCAGCCAGCGCCGCGATCCTGCAAAAAAGGAGACAGGATCCTTGGCAGCGTTTGGTAAGAAGCAAGAAGCGCCAACTAAGCCTCTACGGGAAACCAGTGCAAGCAGCGAGTTCCCACCGAAACCACTTTCTAAGTCCGGTCTAAGCTCTACCTCTCGCTTATCGGCGCAAGTAGCGTTAAAACGTTTGGAAAAGGAGCAAGCGCTTAAGAAGCAGATCTTGCTGGCGGAAACTAGCGCGAAAATGGCGGAAATGGAATTACAGCATGAAACGATGCGCAATGCATTACAAGATGAATTGGAAAGCCTGTCGGTGTATTCGGCGGCTAGTAATGGTGACAGAACAACGGAGTGGGTGAAACAGCAGGAGCAACAAAATGACCCAGTGATGTGTCGTCAAGTGGATTCAAGCGTGAAACGTCCCATTCCGCAATGCTCACCACAGCAAAGAACATCGACGCCAGTCGAAATGCATGTACCGAACGCAGCACACAAAGAAGCGCGCAAGCTATGGCCGAAAAAGCTGCCATACTTCTCAGGAAGCCCGAAGGAATGGCCGATTTTTTTGAATTGTTACCGAGAAGCAACCACTGCCTGTGGATTTACTGACGGGGAAAACACCATACGTTTGGTGGAGTGTTTAAGGGGTGCAGCTCGAGATGCAGTAGAGTCCAAGCTAATGCTACCAAACGCCGCGCCACTCATTATAAAGACACTGGAAAAACTTTTCGGAAAACCATCGGTCTTAGTGAGACAGCTAATAGAGAAGGTGAAGAAAATGGAGGCACCGAAAGCGGAAAAATTAAATGATCTGGTCACGTTCGGATTAGAAGTGCAAAACCTATGCAATCATTTGCGGATGAACAACATGCATAGCCACTTCAACAATCCAGTATTATTGGAGGATTTGGAGGAAAAACTACCCGCTTCCCGACTTTTAGAATGGTCTCGATACCAGGAGCAGTTCGAAGAACCCACCTTAAAGGAATTCGGAGCCTTTATGGAAACGTTAATAAACGAAGTGTGTAAAGTGTCGGTATACGTTCCACCAAAAGTCGATCGAAGAAAGTTTTCATCTCTTCACGTGCATGCTGCCGAAGCGGAACCGTCAAAGGAGGTAACGTGCAGTTCGCAAATATCCGTCGTGGAATGTTTAGTTTGCGCCACCCAAGGACATGGAGTCAAGTTTTGTGAGAAGTTCAAGAGAATGAACCTGAAGGAACGACTGGAAATTGTGTCGAAACTGCAACTTTGTTCAACGTGTCTCAACCGGCATGGATCTAAACCATGTCGTTCACGATTTACATGTCGAATTCAAGGCTGCAAGGAGCGACATCATACGCTGCTACACGGTGAGCGGAAGCCGACAAGTGAAGCCGTTCAACACCACGCACATCACCACGAGAGACAACAAGTGTTCTTCCGTATCGTGCCAGTTACGGTTCATCAAAACGGACTCAGCATCGACACCTTCGCGTTCCTCGACGAAGGATCCTCCATCACTCTCGTGGAAGCCGGACTGGCTTCTCAACTGAACCTGAACGGGGAGGTGGAGCCACTGGAGCTACGCTGGACAGCCAATGTGACGCGAAAGGAAGACACATCGCGACGTGTGAGCTTCGAGATATCAGCGAGAGGGGAGGAGCGGCGCTATTATATAGCGGCCGCTCACACTGTTAACGAGCTAAGTCTTCCGTGCAATAACGGACGTTATTACAATACATTGATAAGTTCTTTTACACACTTGCAGGATTTGCCGTCAACTACACTGGGAGACGCAAGGCCAGCCCTGCTAATTGGACTTCAAGATGTGGACCTCATCAAGCCGTTGGAGACTCGTTTTGGCCAACCCAACGAGCCGATTGCAGTGAGGAGTGCTCTAGGTTGGGCTATCTATGGCCCGAATCAAGTGAGTGCCGGTAAAGCTGAAGTAGACGTTCTTGTAGTGCAATGTTCCCGCGACAATAACCGCGAAGAGGGAACAAACAGCGGTCTTCTCCCTAAGACGCCAGTTGAATACTCCCGCGAAACCAAACGCGATGGGGGAGTGAACGTGGACGCGGAAAAGGATGAAGTATCCCAACAACACTCGACGAACAAGCATCTTAGTATATCAGCTTTGCCAGTCAACCACCACTTAGAAACAGTAAGAGATTGTTCCCGCGACGAATCTCGCGAAGAGGGAACCGGCAAAGACGACTCCAACCGTGAATTAAATGAGATACTACGGCAACAATTCTTAGTTGAAGACGTTGGAACGTACATTGGCTCCGTTGCAGAACCCACCGATATAGCCAGAGCCAAATCAATACTGAAGAATTCGTCAGTTAAAATAGACGACAGGTTCACAACAGGTCTTCTCTGGAAAGACGATAACATATGTTTCCCTGATAGCAAACCAATGGCAATGAAACGGTTATTCGCTCTAGAAAAGAAGTTAAGCAAAGATCCTGATTTAAAAAGAGAAGTACATGAGCAAATTAAAGTTTACGTCAAAAAAGGGTACGCGCATAAAGCATCGCCAGATGAGCTTAACTCAGTGGATCAAAAGAGAGTGTGGTACCTCCCATTAAACGTCGTGACTCACCCAAAAAAACCAACGAAAAGGCGTCTTGTGTGGGATGCAGCAGCAAAGGTCAATGGAGTGTCCTTAAATTCGCAGCTTCTAAAGGGACCCGACTTACTCACGATGTTGCCGGGAGTATTATGTGTATTCAGACAAAGACGGGTTGCATTTGGTGGAGACATAGAAAAGATGTTTCACCAAATCCGGATTCGAAGCGAGGACACCCACAGCCAACGATTTATGTTCCGGTTCGAGGATGATAAAGATCCAGATGTGTACCTTATGGATGTTGCTACATTTGGTGCCACTTGCTCGCCATGCTCTGCGCAGTACATTATGCATCGTAACGCAGACGAACACGCGACTAAATACCCGATTGCAGCAGCTGCTATAAAACGTTCCACCTATATGGATGACTATTTCGACAGCTGCAATACCAGGGAGGAAGCGATCGAGCGAGCAAAACAAGTTAAGTTCATCCATTCCCAAGCTGGTTTTAATATGCGTAACTGGGTGAGCAACGATCCAACCCTGCTAGAATGCATGGAAGAGTCTAACAACAAACAAAACCCAGTAACCTTTAAACTAAACGAAAACCAAACCACAGTGCTTGGAATGGTTTGGGATCCAACTGAGGACGTTTTTCGGTTCACGTCATCTTGGCACCGAGACCTAAAACCCCACGTTATGGAAGATAAACGCCCCACAAAACGGATTTCATTGAGAGTGATCATGAGTCTTTTCGACCCGTTGGGATTATTGTCTCCGATTTTGATCCACGGACGCTTACTGATGCAAGACCTCTGGAGGACGTGCATTGACTGGGATGAACAAATAGGTGATAATGAATACGCCAAATGGAAAAAATGGATTGCTATGTTACCAATCATTTTCCAACTTAAGATACCACGATGGTACTTCAAAGGTGCCTCACCCATACCACCAGAAGCTGTTCAATTACACGTCTTCACAGATGCTAGTGAGCAAGGATATGGGTGTGTGGCGTATTTCCGACTAGAGATGGGAGACAAAGTTCGTTGCGCGTTAGTAATGTCACGAACCAAGGTGGCTCCCTTGCAACATTTATCAGTACCAAGGCTGGAACTGCAAGCAGCCGTACTCGGCGCAAGACTGATGCACACCGTCTGTGAAAACCATGACATCAAAGTAACGGAAAAGTATATCCATACGGATTCCGAAGTTGTACTTTCCTGGATTCGATCTCCCCCGCGCGAATTCAAACAATACGTGGCTCATAGGGTCGGAGAAATTCGAACACTTACGGATTCGTGTAACTGGAGACATGTACCTACACAAGAAAACCCAGCTGACTGCCTGACTAAATGGAATAGAGACTCGGAAATCAACGCACAAGGAAAATGGTTAAATGGCCCGTCGTTTCTCTACCATCCGAAAGAGTTCTGGCCAGAACAAAAACCCGTGAAACCCACAGTGGAGGAAAAAAAGGAAAGCAAAGTTCATCTTCTCGCTCATGCAGTCTACCCCCCCGACGTACCTTACATAGACACATCCCGCTTTTCAAAATGGACAATACTTCTGAGGACAGTTGCAGTAGTCCAAAGATTCCCATCTAACTGTCGACTGAAGAGGAAAGGAGAATCTATACGAACCCTCATAGCTACCGATAAGCAATCGAAGCTTATCATCAAGGGGCAGGTGCAAGCAAAGATTGTCCCAATAGAGTCAGAAGAATTTCGGCGGTCAGAAATAATCCTATTTCGCATGGCACAAAAGGAGTCCTTCCAAAGAGATTTAAAAACTCTTATGAATGGCGACGAAGATAGGCTAGCCACAAAACCAACTGTGGAACGAACGAGCCTATTGTACAACCTTGACCCGTTTATAGATGAAGAAGGGGTACTTAGAATGGACGGACGCACCGCTAACGCTATTAACATACCCTTCGATGCAAGGTTCCCAATAATCCTTCCCGCTCAACACCATATCACGACACTAATACTACGTCACTACCACGAACGCTACGCGCATGCTAATCGAGAGACTGTAGTAAACGAAGTTCGTCAGCGTTTTTATATACCATGTTTGCGAACAGCTATCGACAAAGTTATGAGATCCTGCCAACGCTGCAAAATACGAAAGTGTAAATCACAAAATCCTCGAATGGCTCAACTACCAACGCAACGACTTACACCGTTTATACGTCCATTCAGCAACGTAGGAGTGGATTACCTCGGCCCAATAGATGTCACTAATGCACGACGAAATGAAAAACGGTATGTGGCTGTCTTCACCTGCTTGGTGACACGAGCGGTTCATCTGGAGGTTGCACATAGCCTGTCTACGGAATCGTGCATAATGGCCATCAAAAGATTCGTTTGTAGAAGAGGACCACCGGCCGAAATATTTTCAGACAATGGAACGAATTTTCAAGGGGCCTGCAACGAGCTGAAAAAACAGATGGCAGATGTTAATCTCACCTGTGCCGCTACATTTACAAACACTTACACTACGTGGTCTTTCAACCCCCCATCGGCGCCGCATATGGGTGGAGTATGGGAACGTTTGGTACGGAGTGTCAAAGAAGGATTGAAAGCGTTAGATGATGGAAGAAGGTTGAACGATGAGATTTTGACAACGGTGCTGATTGAAGTAGAAAGTTTGATAAACTCTCGCCCACTAACATATATGCCCCAAACGTCCGCAGATAAGGAAGCATTAACTCCGAATCATTTTCTTTTAGGCGACTCAGCTGGTAGAAAAGAAAAGTTGCGAGCGTTACCGGAATTAGCTGTAGCCCTTCGTAGTAGCTACCAACGAGCAGTGGTTCTTGCTGAAACAATGTGGGACCGTTGGTTGAAAGAATACGTCCCGACGCTTAACCGACGTACGAAATGGCTAGCTCGAAGCAAACAGTTAGAACCAGGCGATTTAGTTTTCATTACAGAAGGCCCCAGGAAAGAGTGGCCACGGGCGATAGTGCAGGAAACGTTCCCGGGAAGCGATGGTACAGTTAGACAAGCAGCAGTACGTACTGCTACGGGAAAAATATTGAGACGCCCGACGGTGAAATTGGCCGTGATAAACGCGGAACTAGATGACCAGCAACAAACGTTTAACACCAGTACAGAATAGTGCGCGAAATCGATTGTGAACAACAGTTTCGTGCAAGCAGATGTGTTCACGGGGTGGGGAATGTTGGCACAATTCAGAAAGCTTCGGTTGTTGTTTACCAGCTGTCATCTGGTGGTCGATTCGATCTTGATGTGCGATCGATATGCAAAGAGTCGTGCTACCGATCGCTAGATGGCGCTGGCCACTCCTGAGTGGAAAGAGATAACAACTGCGTGGGAGCGAAGCAACAAATGGACGCGGGGCGAACGAATCAGAGAAAAGGGCAACCCAGGTCATAAGGTTCAGGGACAACCGGCGCCCGATCAGCTGGTTGACGAAATATTACTGAAGTAGTAGCAAAAGTAATCGCCGCGAAAGAAGACGTTTTTTAAAGCCTACACCACCTACAGCCCTACAGAGGTTATAAACGTTATTATTGCTAAATAAAAGTCTTTAAAATAAATTCGCGCATAAAAGCTATTTAGTTGCGACGTTGCAACAGTATCGCTTTTCTCTCCCTTTCCCCAAAAAACGGCCACACGACGGGGAATGTGTGACAGCCAGATTTGGATTGTTTTGCGGTGGTGCTTCACAAATTTAGAGCAAACACCAACGTGGTTACGGGTGCCAGATATGGGCCATTTTGTTGACAGGAACTCCATAAAGAGTTTGCCATTACTAGACCACTTTTCGGTCACTTAAGGTGGCTGTGGTTGATGATCGATTTGAGCGCTTCTTGCTAAAATTGCACTTCAATTTCGTTTGCGGAAGTTGAAGATATTTTCTTTTTCCTTCTTTTTTCGGGAAACACGCACAAACGGAGTACCGTGTAGAGTACTTTCGATTGGCCAGCGTTTATGGAGGCTGTGTACTCTTTTTAATCACAAATCGAAACCTCTTTGCACGCCTGATTGTTGCATCTGCAGATGGCACCAAATGCTCCTAATTGCGAATAAATAAATAGCAACATTCACATCTTCCCCCGCACAGTGTTTGCCTTCCAACGTGCGTTTTGTATGCGCGCGCGTGTGTGTGGTTTCGCACCATGGGTGGCGCTGGCCGTGGAAAAGCTTTCTTGGAAAAATTTCACCCTAATTTGGCACCCGGAAACCTCTTCGTTTTCCCTTCAGTTTGTGCGTTGTCCGTTGGACTCACCTATAAAAATTAAACCGATAACAGACCGAAACGCCATGACCGTGATCATGGGCAATTAACGTATGGGGCGAAAAAAAAAACATGTCGGCTTTCCCTCTGACGCAACCCTGTCCCGTTTCACCCCCTCCCCCACACTCCCAAACCCCAACACCTCTTCGCAGTACCACTTGGACTGGCGGAGCAAATGGAAGATCATTTTCGGTCCACATCCGTTAGGGGATGATGGCGGGTAGTGCCTTATGTGCCGATCGAGTTTTTCGCTAATTCGATAAAGGAGAAACGAAAAAAAAAAACGGTGGAAAAACGTGAAAATTCAACCAAACGGAAGTGGGCTGCGTTTTCACTTTTCTTTTTCACGCCAACCAGACCCATCCTCCCGGCAGATCGAATCGGATAAAAGATCTGCATAAACACTGCATCAGGGGTGGGTACGGGTTGGCTGCACGTGAGCGAAACATATGTTACACATTATGCTCGACAGTGTTCCTGTCCGTTGAGCTTTTTTCGGATCCGTTTTCCGCTTCGATGCGAACGAAAGTAACAATGGAAGCGCCGAATGGTGACGATTCGGACGTGCGTCATTTATCACGCTCGCGAGAAGGTGGAAAGGAGTTTGCTCTAGAGTTAGTAAAACGATCACCATTCAAACACTCTACCCATCGAACGGTGCAACGATCGGAAAGGATCGAAGCATGCTCATAAAGGAGATCAAAGAGAACGCGAGAAAAAAAAATCACCCCACATCAATTCATTCGCTTCAACACGTGACAATTAATGCTGATCGCTGATGGTCGGTGAGCCTGACCGTGGGTGAACCGATTGCTTTCATCATTGCGGTATGCCATTGTTTGGCGATCGGAATGTTCCCGCTAGTTGGCTGTACAGAGGCGGGAGAAAGTACTGCAACTTCGTTGTCATTCTGACACGCGGGCAGGCACGTGGACCACTGTGTGGTGGCTGTTATGGAAAAGGGGCACGCTGGTCCAGAGCGAGAGTGTAATAAAGCATAGCAGGAACAAAAAAACTAATAACATTACACCGCACAGTATGGTGGTGTAAGGAAACGGGCGCCAACCGTGGTGATAGAAGATTCGTGTCAAACGTATTGGCGATTAAACTTCCGGCCAGTTGAAGGCCGGTCTCGATCGAATTGTACTTACTCATCCAACCCGTCGCCAGTCCCCCGCCATATCGTTGTGCTCATTTGGCTAATCACATTACGATTGACCCCCAGGTTCGCGTTCGTTCACCTCGGCAAGATAAAAACAAAATCCTGTTGCTGGAACGAACCGAAGGTGAAAACCATTTGTCACTGGGCAGTGTGTTAACGCAGAATAGGGAGGCGAGAGAAATTTTCTGCTGCTTGGTCACGTGTTTGGCATTCTTCAGTGAAAAAGAAAATGATCGGCACGTTCCGCCATGGTTGGCAATGAAAATAATGGGATTCCACGAAGAAAAAATGTCTTGCTAGAATTGAGGATTAAGGGAGATTTTAATATAATCCCTTAGGTGTTTTTAATTCAACAAGTCGATCACCTTAGGATGCGAAAAGTGCAAATTATTACAAACTACACATTGCAGACATTAAGGGTTTCAAAATTGACCAATAAAGGCTCAACAATGTAAAAAATACGTCTCGAACATTACCCTGTTTTGTAACGAAAGGCCACAAACCGGACCCATCTATTATCGAGGTTCACCAGTGGCAAACTTTCCGCTGGCCACGGTGCGCGGACATTTTATCAGCGATTTATCAGCACTACACCGGGTTAACGGCGCCGTACGGCCTTTTCGCGATGATAAATCATGCACTGTGTGGGGAGAAATTTCCACCGAATGCCACATTCGGGGTCAAACTGCGCATGCGCCGCACTGTCGACTGTCGATGCAACTACCGGACGAACGGAGCAAATCAAACCAAAGTGTGCGGTGCAGTGAAGCATGTGCGCATATCGGCAGCAATACGATCGATGACGGTGCGCAGAAACCTAGAGACCCGAGCTATGACGCGTCGGTAATCGATTTGAACCCGTGCGCGAACGATGTTCGGAAGTTCAGTTCAGTTACCTTTGAACCTGCGGATGAAGCTTAGAAGCTTTACGATTTGTGGGAAGGAAAGTGTGGGCCCCCTAAGGCCACTCTCGGTGGCGGAATGGAATGAACTCGTTTCTGTTCGCGCGTAAAAGTGTGTCAAAGTCGCGAAACAATGCTGCAGTTTGTGATGCTGCAAGAGAAGGGTTCGATGCACTTTGTCGTGTATGAAACCTGGCTGGTATGCCAGGTACGCGGTACGTAACGAGGGCTTGGGACGAAGTGCACATCAGTGATTGAAGGCAAAACATGGCGCAAGGGTAGTTTGTATCATGTATTGATAAGACGTAAGGATACTTTATCTATTTTTCTCCGTGCTTGAGCTCTGGTAAGAGAAGCGTCCTGGATTTGATATTGTTGTGTATTCGGGTCAGTTCAACCACATCATGATGTGGTTTAATGTTGAGCACACTCGATTGCATTCCCCTGGGGGCTCTCTCTCTCTCGCATCTCAAAACGCCAAAGTGCAACCTAGTTGTCACTGCAATCACAATCACAGTGCGCGGAGCGTTGGTACAGTATGAAGTCGTTTTCGCAAAGGGCAGTGATGTGTGGAGGGTGGGTTACAAACGGGCCAAACTACCATTTCCATGAGGCTAGGGCTTTTATTTTCCCGTTTTGCTTTCTTCCGGCGGCTGGCAGCGGCCACGGCGGTTCCTGGCGGATGATTGGTAATCTAATGTGAGAAGCAATGATTGTTCGTATGCGATAAACCGACGCGAATGTATGATTCACAGGCGTGCATGAGTGTGTTTGGTGCACGCTTGCTGGAGTGGAAATGGACGTGCGCTACACAAAATGTAGCTCGTGGAGGAGTGGTAGAATTATTTTCTTTACTAATTTGTGAAATGTTAGACATACACCGAACAGCGGATCATGCCAGAATCGTGTGGGAAAAGGCACAGTAGCACGGGAAATGGGAACGGGAACAAGGGAATAATTTTTGAAGTATGTAGCAGAAGGTTCGTTGTCGTTGCGGCTGTTGATGTCTTTCGAGTGCGCTTGAGCGCGGTTCCACCATTGCACTAGCAGAACAACTATGTTTGCCATACTTATGTGGGTTGTTGGAAAGAGGTTAGATGGGATTGATGATATGTTTTGGGGTTAGAGTTTATATTGTATTGATAAATTCTTTGTAAACAAATATGCTAAAGCTAAATTCGGAAGATTAACCAAGTCCAAATTGCAGTTCATGTTATAGGTTCGTTGTCCCTATTGCTGTTGATGTCTTTCTATCGTGCTTAACCGAGCAGCCTTTGCAGAGAATATTTTTACCATAATTATGTGGCTTATTTAAAATGAATTTGCTTAGATTATAGGACATATGGTCAAAAAGTAGTTGGAGGTAGTTGAGCATTTGGTTTTTTAACCTGTGGAGTAATTCTGGGCTGAGATTCCAGAGCAGAGAAGCAGAAGAAATAATGTTTATCCCGAGGTTTTAATAAACTGTAGGTAAATGATTTAAACATTACATGAGACAGAGATCAATGTGACTGTTGATGTCTTTCGCTATGACCTTGAGCAATAAAGTCTTCGCAGAGGAATATTTGTGTTTTCAGTAATTATATGGATTATTTGAGTGAAGTACGGGGATCGATGATGTATTTTAGGATTGGAATGATCATTTTGTAAGTTATTCATAAATTTGCTTATATTTTTAAAGTTGCTTTGGCAAATTGACATCACATCACCCGAAGTGGTAAAAAAGCATGTTTATTAACAGTAAAACCATTTTCATTTCCTTTCATTTCCTTGCTTCTCTTCCTCCTGTTCTGGTCCTTCTGTTTTTCCTTCGTCCGGAAAACATGTGTATTGCACAAAACCGGATGAATGTTTTACTATCTAGTGTGTAAAGAAGAAAAAAAACCCGGCGAAGGAAAAATACAACCCACCATTAGTAAGCTGTGCTCGCCTGGAACCGATACGCTTGTACGCATGCAGATAAAAACAATGTTGCTGCTATTGCTACCAAAAATTTCCACCCAACGCACCGGGGACCGGGTCAGGTGTGTGTGAACAGAGGTGTGTAAGGGCAAGGAAATAAAACAAAAAAAAAAACACCGAAAAAGTTTAATTCAATTATGTTACCGTAGGACATGGCTTTCTCTCGCCATTAAACGCAAAACGCACAAAACGGCCAGAAACGGCGTGCGGTTGGTGCAGTGTTGACCAACGTGCGAGGTTAAAAACAGAAAAATAGCTTTTCTGCCGGTTTCGAGCGTTGCCGTCGACTAGGGACATGGATCGTTTTCGATTAATGCATCCAAAAATCCGTCATAATTAACCAACCGGCACAGTTAATGGGTGAATCCGAGACTACCGTTGCGAGGCAAACATTTTCGTTCGCGCTCGCGGGTGTGGGTAACGTTCGTGAAAACAATTCACCACGGGGTTTCAGTTTTTGCCTCTTTAGTTTAAATGTGAATTTAATAAGTCATCTGGCGCGTTTGAAAATTTGGAGGCAAAAAGTGCTTTCTCCGAAAAACGACTAGGCCGAAAACAATCACGATGCTCCGTTTCATTGATGGGCGTGCTCGTGCAGGTGTGAATGTGCGGGCGAGGAACCCGATTGGAAAATTAAATTAAAATCGTCCTCCGGCGTGCAGGAAGTAGCCTCCACTTGCTAGAAAAGATGATGAACGATCTAGCGACAGACCGGTAATTCGTTCTGGCCGGAAGGTTTTTCGATTCATGGCCGCGTTTTGTTTCGTTCGATCACATGTGAAAGTGGTGTGCCCTTCCGGGGTACCACTGTCCGAGGGGGGGGGGGGGGGGGGGGGGGGGGGGGGTAGCTGGATTGTTCGGGGGCTGTTGCAGTCTGTGCAGGCGTGCGATACTACATACACACACCTTTTTGACACTTGGCTGTTGAACGTGTTGCCGCAGCGATTGTGGATCATTTAGTTTTTCCTTACAAATTGCTGCAGCAAACCCCACCATTCGGGATGTCCGGAACGTTTCCTTGGGGGTTATAAATGGTGGCAGCGTTTACGACTCCCACGGGATGCCATTAAATGATGGCCGGAGGGATGTGCACATGCAAGAATGCAGTGCAACACGCTGCTATGTGCCTTGCAGACACAGCTGTATGATGGAGTGGTTGTGGGCGTTGGGAAATCCGATGGGATGGACGGTCGAGATGCTTGAAGAGGGAAAGTGATCGTGGATGTGTGTATGTTCCAGTGAGATTGAGCCGCTTCGGCAAGACAGACGCTGAATGATGGATGTTTCTAGAATGATTTGTACGGTGAGCATGATGAAGGACAAATAGGATAAAGGGATCTCATGTGCTTAGCAGGAAGCTCTTCGAATATCTGTTTGAATATAGGATGTTAGCAAGTAGGGGTATTACTTTTCACCTGCTTTTGTGGCCCATCAGTAACCAAAGAGCATGATGAAGTTGAAAGAGAAACTGCTTTTCCGTCTTACGAGTTCTAATGGTAAACTTTTAAATATACGTTTTAGTACTTTATAATGATGCATTAATCAGCAATAAAAATGTAATAAAATTAAGTGTTTTTAATTCAACATATTGCAAAATGTAGATATTCAGCTTAAAATTTGGTTTTGAAATTATAAACGTGCAACTTAAGACTTTAAAGAGAAGATCGTCTATTATTGGTATTAGTTACCGATAGGTAGTGGATTGCACTTTCACTTGTAACACTTTTAAATGATGTGTTTAATAAAGTTTATTAAATAAAGGCTTATTTTACTTCTATTTTACATATTCCTTGTATATTTAATCCATTTTCATGTGTTGTTTAAAATTTATAGTGTGAAAAATTAACTTGAAATAGGTGCATACTGTTGTAATGTGCTTAAAACGATGAACATAACAATAAGCATATTTCATAATGATCACCAACTTACTTTTAACGTTTACTTTCAAGTGATCATAAACGACATTTTGTTGCTGAAACTATCTTCATATGATGCTTTTACCCGTTTCACTTTCGTCAAAACTCACTGCACACTAGTGCGCAACGCAATGCACACTTTAACTGCCATTACTTCGCTGAGCGATTATTTCACGCGACGCGCAAGATAGCTAGTTTCCGTCGGAAATGATGCAGAAGGATAGTTACATTATTTGAATAACTATTAATTTACATTCCGTCTCACGTTGGTGCCCGGTGCCGTTGATCGGTGCATCAGCCTCTCCAACCGGGCGAGCTTGACAAGCACCCGGACAGGTGGCTAGTTTGCAACAATCTGTAACGCCCCGATGATAGATGCCGCGAGAGTCGAGATGAAAACGGTCCAGCTACATTGATGGGGAAAATAAAAAAAAAAACCGCACTGCAGGCAAAAAGCGGATACAACCGTTTTGTTGGATAGTTTGCCATCCGCGGCCACTTTCTTTCGACCAGGTGTACTGCATGAGGCACGGGGTCATTTAGGGATTGCAGAGTTGGCGTGTGAAACGAAATCGAAAACATACGTGTACGGGGATAGGTACTTGGCAGTGTAATGTAGGTTGAGCTAGAAGCAATGTGTGTGTGTGTGTCTTTGATCGTGGGAGAAACGGTAATATTGAGCACCTTGAAACGACCGGTACACTAATGACCTTCGATGGAGGTCAATTTGGCGATCGGCATGATTTTAGTGCAATTTTCAACGAATGGCCAGTGCGCTTTTACGGTGGCAGGAAGTAGGCGAATGCGCCAAAGTTCACTGTAGATTAAGAATATGGAGGGCGTCCGGTCAAAAGGTGGAGTTGGAAGGGAACTTTAAGGGAGTTCTTTCACTCGATGGATTTGGAGTTCTTATAGTTCCTTATTTTAGGGAAATTCATTGAGAGTTTCCAAAAACTTACTGTCGTTCTCATCATCGGTATGTTGGGACTTGATAGCACTCACTTGAACACTAACTTTCTTACAGATTTACTATCCAAAGCTAACCTGCATACGAATTTTCCTCGTTGCATGCGAATTGGACATAGCGTAGTGATTCGCATTTGTGTTTATATTTAATAAAATAATAAATGATTCAATGCACATATGCAAAAAAAAAACACCAGCAATAAAAGGATCATATAAGAGGTATGAGCACGTCGTCCCCTACGGTATACAACTCGTACTCGTGATCATCGTCAAACGTTGATTACCGATCGGTTCACGGCAACTCGTGGTTGCAAGATTAATGGCTTGTAAAACAAGCGATTAACACCAAGCCGGCCCCTGAGAAAGTGTGCAAAGTTGGTGTTTGGACGGCTGGGAATGCAGTTCATACCAGCGGCAAGTGGGGATCGGGCCGGGATCGTTTGACAGGCAGATTCAATCCGAGCATCTGAGAAAGCTTCAATCACGGTTTGTTGATTGAAATTAAGGTAAAAGTGATGCTTTGTCAAATTGTCCAGAACCGGCCAAGCGTTTGGAGATTCCAATCTGGCTGGTTGTATACATTTACCCTCAAAGCTATTAAATTAAGATGTTTGGGGTCTGATTTTTGTAAAAGGAAACTGAAAGTGTACGTTCATTGATGCATGTACCAAAGCCGTCTAATGGGTAACGAGAGACGCTGCAGCTCGGTCGTTCGAAGGGAAAGGAACTGCACGACAGTTCTGGCCGGTACGCGATGGACAATGATGGACTGGAGCGTACGACTCATGGTAGAAAGTTGTGCCGAAGCGCACAAAGCTCCACCCAAATTGTGCGCGATTGAATTTGAAAGGGCAGTAATGATGGGCAGGCTTGCACATTTCCATTACGCGGTCCACCAAACCACCCATCGACCGGGGGTTGATTTATGCTCCGGTTTTTACCGGGTCTCTCGGACACAGCCTGCCGTTTGCAAGGCAACGGTCGCAAAACGCAAGACGGATTTATTGCCGTTTGGCCTGTTTGCCGAAGCCCTTCTAAGCCGAAGCGGCGGAGCACACTCGACCTTAACGGGATGCCGATTTATGAGTCATTGACGGTAGACCCGTGGGTCGCTTGGGGTTTTGCGGGACTTGCAAACGGTTCCGGTAGCGTTTGACGTTTGGCCAGCTGGAGAACAAACGCGTCCGTTTATTCGCGCAAACTCATTTCGGATGCGCGTCGGTTCGGCGAAAGGAAAAGTGACTGCAAAAAAAAAGGGCAACCGAGTGTGTCCGGTGCTGTTTTTGGCATTCTCCGCTACTTGTGTCGTGGCCCGGGAGTACTTCTTTTCTCGACGGGCAAACGAGCTGGAAAACAACGGTGCGGTTGTCGTGTTTGTTAACCGGGTTACGGTTTGAGATGGGAGCGAAATTGGTAAGAGTTTCCCGCTTGGAACGGAATTAATTTGCCAGCACAAACAAACACGGTGCTTGGTTCGGACAGAACGGAGCGCTGTTAGTTGATGTAGGTAAATGTGCCTTATGTAAATATTTTGTTGAACAATGTGCATACATTGCAGTTAATGGCAGTAATGGATCGACAATGGGAGTTCCGTGTGTGACTCAAGTTCCTTCACTTTCTCTAATCTAATTGAAGTAAAGGTGAAAGAGCTTATCAGAAAAAAAATGTCTGAAGTTTTTGAATATTCGGCAGTATTTGATTGTACGCTTGATGAAAGGTTTGATTTATTTTATTACTATCTTCTTTAGTTTGTTTAGCATTTACTGTTGATTGTTGTATTCCATTTTTATTCTTTACTTTTATGACTCGTACTATTATTTCGGAAAAGCTCAAACAATAATAAAAAAACTAGTCTTAAATCATATTTTTTGAATGATAATTCTTTATTTTGCTCGATTTGTTGGGAGATTTAATTACACATTTCAACGTCTGCTCGCGGAAATGGAAGAAGACGACAAAAGATTCGCCCGCATCCGTTGGTCCGGCCGATACACCGCATCCCTTTCGACTGTGGAAAAGACATGGGCGAACCGTGTGGAAGCAACACGAGCTGGTGATGGAAAGGGCGAGGAGGGAGGGGCGGGGGTTGGGAAAATGGGGGGGAGGTTTCGATTGGGAATGAAGGTTTAATAAATAAATAATTTAAATTAATCATTATAAATACAAAACACATAAACCCTTTTTGCGCCAATGGCAGATTCGCTTCCGCGCCATGTCTAATGGTGTGTGGGGGTGTGTATGTGTGTACGTGTTCGTGTACGTGTAGAGTCCAGGGTAGTGGAGCGTGTAGTGTTTGTGTACGTTTTGACTGATTGGAAGGTATTTGGAGGGGTTAATCTGTTCCTCAGGTTGCTTGGCGCACGTTGAACTGTGGCTGCTCCATCGGCGAACACCCGGCTGGGATCTTGCGACGAAGTTACGGGGAGCTTAATTCTATGAGCAGACCGCAGCAGTTCCGGATGGGTTGTTTTGTTGTTTTGATCCCTGGTTCAGACGCCGTGTTGCTGTCCCCCACCCACACCGGGAGCACGGGTGGCTGGACTGCAGGCGTTCGTGTGGCGCACCGAAGCTCTGCTGCTCCATTCCAGTTCCGGCGACACATGGTTTCGTAGTTGTTAGTGCGGTTATGGCCAGGGTTGCTTGTTTTTTGGGGGGGTAGTCGTCGTCGTCATCATCATCCACACGTTCACGCACGAAAGAACGGCTCTAGTTCTTGGGGACGTGAGCACGGTAGGCACGGTCCTGCATCACCATGTCGACGGAGTTGCCGAAGCTGCGGTGGAACTGGCCCGCCTCGTGCGTGTCGAAGTCACCGTGGTTGGACGAGTAGGTGTGGCTCTGCTGGACGTGCGGGTGCTTCACGATCTCGTAGGTCGTCTTCTCATGGCCCTCCGGGGTGACGAGCTTCTTCAGACCGATGATGGCGGAGATGACGAGGGCGATCTTGCCGATGATGAGCGCCTTACCGGCGACGATGGCGATCGAGTGGTAGACCATGGTCAGGATACCTCCCTTGATAGCCATTGCAGCGAGGAATGGTCCGAGGTATTTCTTCATCTTCTTGCGGCCCTCCTCGACCAGACGTCCGGTTTCCTGCTGGCCCGACGCGAGCATACGCGGCACATTCAGCTGCAGCTGGTGTCCGTCCATGAAGCGCTGGGCACGCTGGAACAGCAGCTCGTCGATCTTGGCCGAGGACAGCTTGGCCAGGTCGTGTTCGCCGAGGCTCGGTTCGTTCAGGGCGCGGGTGCTCGATTCACCACCGTCGGCTTTCTTCACGATCGACATACCGTCGAGCAGCTTGATGCTCGGCAGCTTGATTGCCCGGTCGGTGAGCTTGAGGGCTTGCACCTTGATGCACTTCAGCAGCTCGTCACTATCCTCGCACAGGGAGTACACTTTGCGCAGGGCGCGCACCGTACCGTCCTCGGCGGCATAACCACGGCCGGCCACTGCTAGCACGCACACTACCGCGCACACAAACTTCAACGAAACCATTGTTCGGTGGGTGGGGGTGGGAAGTAGGGGTTTTTGTTGTTGGGTGGGGTGGGACGAAGGACGAAAAGGAGAGCGTAACTCTTCCTTTTTCTTGTGTTGCCACACAAAACGGTCTTGATCAAGCTGCTGCTGCTGCTGCTAGACTACTATCGATCGGATACTGGATGCACTTCCTTCCGATCTTGGCCGCTCGAAGGTATTTATACTACTGATAGCTTGCAAGGAGCTGTGGCCAGATTTTATCGCCCGACGGAAAGGGCCCGAGCTGGCCAGCCAAGCGATAACGCACGTGAACACACACACACACACATGCACGTACTTTTTCCCTCCTAGACGATCCATCCTCCCACAAGCGCCTTTGCATGCATTTCGGACAAAACAGCTGACTGACTGCACCGACATCATCAGTATCGCTTCGCGTAAAAAAAGGCATTTGCTAGAACTTTTTGGAGCGTGAAAGCCAAGATCCATCTGCACATCGTACGGCACGCAATGCAACGAACTGCACGCCCGGAGGATCACTAGGAACGGCGCTCCGGATTGGTGAGCGTTACCGATATTTTGCTACCGATCCGACCGGGGCGATTAGCAACCCGGGGCAGGTGGGCGAGAGGCGGATCTTCGCGGAGTACCGATTTCTACTGTGTTGGCGTACACCGCGAACGACAGGGTGCTGGCGGCTGTTCGCCTAACTGCTTCACTAATTTGTGCAACATGCAAAAAGTAAACATGCCTCCAGCGATCGGAGATCTTTGAAGCGGTTGGCGGTTGGGAGGGTGAAAAAAGGGTGTGCAGGAAGGATGGGTGGTACGTGGTGGTGAAAAAATATGCACAAAAAAGTAGAAAACCCAGAGTTACTCCACACATGTATGGAGTAGCCCCAGTGCCAGGCAACATAGTCAGCGGGAAGGTTTGTGCGGTGGTGGAAAAAGTCGAACTGAACTAATCCGATCCGGTGAGCTCTGATTCCTTCGGATGGACATGCAAAACTTTTCTCTTTATCACACCGCTTCTCCACTTCTCCACCCCGCCCAGAGAAGGCAGTCAGAAAATGCATAGCCGGTGGATGCTCCCTGCCGGCGTTGTGGAACTGTGCAGAAAGCGAAAAGGAAAAACTGGCTAAAAATGAAGCGCAGGCGTTCTTCAGCTTAAACATTAGCCCATGAAAAACGGTAGGATTTAGACGAAGGAGGAACGGTAGGCAAAAAATCACTAGGACACACACACACAGTCACGCATGCACACAAACACCAGCTAATGCTTTGGTGAAATGGTAACCGGCACTGGTAGCAGCGCGTGTTCATCGCACCTGTTCGATGCGCTTGCAACGGATTTTTACTTTTAATTCGTTTGGACGGACGGTTCGTTTCGTGTTTTTCGATTCTTGGCCCCGAACGATGCAGGCTTGCGGGTCGTTTAGCAGCACGCGTCCCGCAGACCATGACCATGACTGCAGAGCCAGACGAGAGCGGGCAAGGAATAAGCGGTGCTGAAGCCTTGTTTTTTTTGTTTCGTCAGCAGATAAACAGTAGTTTTCACTCAGCGAGATTTGTTATTTGCCTCGCTATCGCAAACGATGTTACCGAGAGTTCGATGTCACTCGGGCCATGATGGTTGTGATGGGGAGTCTATGCAGGAGCTGGGAATGGAGGGGTGTGTGATTTTATGCACCCCGGAAGTGTTTTGCATATTTAAAAGGCAAGGCCCATGACCCTGGCCTACTGGCGTGCCGTGAAATGGTTGCTTTAGTTTGCAGTGCGAGACACGAAGCCTACAGTATTGATCGTTACTGTGGATTACGACGTGTTTTCAGGTGTCCGTTATGTCATGTGGTTGGTAGTCATTTTCAGTGAAAGCAGACCCGATGGTGGTTCCAATAGTTGATGGAACTAAATGTCGGTACAGAAGTCACTGTGATGGAGATTTATATTTTATATTTATTATAAAATTAATTTGATTTAATGAATCTATTTAATAGATTTATATTTATAATATTAATATTTAGATTTAATGCACAATTTAGCAATTTTTGCAGGATTCCTTTCTGGAAAATCGAGCCAGCCTCTAACGAATTAAAAATATATATTTGAAATTATGTTCATAATATGGAATTCTGCCAAGTTCTTTTGTAACATTAAAAATTTGATATCTTATGTAAATCCAAATCATCCGTCACTGACCACCCGAAAACGATTGGTAGCAAGTGCTTGTATCCAAACGCTGGCCTTTTGTTATCTGCACGTGTTGTTCTGCCCTAGCCTAACACAAATTAAGAAAGCCATTATAAATCATGGTAGATAAAACTTGGTGGTGTAGTGATTACACTAAAGGGTACATTCATAAGGGTAAGAACAAGAGATAGACTGTTCACACGATACACACGCCACTGGAAAGCTGGTAAATCTTGTTCCTTATCGTTAGTGTATGTTCTCCTGTTTCCGCTGGTGGGTCGAACTCATTATCAAAAAATCGTTCTACAAACAGCCGAGCCATTCGTAACCTGTGAGTGCTCATTTAAAAGCAATTTCAGGTAATTCTCAAAGTAAGACTGCTTATTTTGAATCGGGCCAGTTTCACTCAGTACACGCCAAAGAATGGAAGCAAAGCAGTTAGATCTATCGGATGAAGATCTACGAAAAATAGTGAGCGATCACTTGTCGTCCAGTGGGAGTGCTGTTGACCAAACGTATCGTGTTGTGCGGGCACTGCTGGAACCGTTTAGCCCGTGCCCGGAAGGTTTTCTAGCAGATCACTATGCGCTGAAAGTTACCGTCGAGAGAAGCGATCGATCGGAGGAGCTTTGTTTCTTCGTAAAATGTCTTCCCACCGAGAACCCGGTGCTCCGGAACTACATCGAAGAAATGGGTAGCTTCCGCAAGGAATGTAGTGTGTTACAGTGCATGGTGGGATCGATTCAGCGCTACTGCCCATGGCGAACGGTGGCTCCGCGAGTGATCTTTGCCAAGGGCAAAAAAATGCTCGTCATGAATAATCTCAAATCGGACGGCTATACGACTGTTAAGCGTCCAAGTGGCCTGTTGGATATGGCATTGGTACAACAAGCTCTCGAAACGTTAGCCTGTTTGCATGCGGGTTCGATCGTGCTGGAAGAGCAGCGAGGTAAACGATTGTCAGAGCTTTTTCCCAACGCTCTCAACGAAAACGGTTGGGTCCAGACACCCACCAGCACCAGAGTGAAAGATGTGGCGAATGTTATCAAACTGTACACGGAGTTGGTTAAGATATGTGAACACTGGCAGGGCGTACGTAAGCAAACCATTCTGGAGCGTCTAGCACCGCTGATAAGAAGGATCTACTCGTATGTGGAACCGTCGCATGAATTTCGGAACTGTCTGAACCACGGTGACCTCTGGTGCAATAATATCATGTTCAAGTGCAATGAACAAGGAGTGCCGACCGGCTGTGCGTTGGTTGACTATCAGCTGTCTCGTTACGTGCCTCCGGCGTACGACATCAATCTGTTACTGTACCTAACGACAAGCCGTCAAATGCGGGATGAGCATCTACCTTCACTTTTAGATCATTACTATACGTGCTTTTCGGTAGTGTTGGAGCGAAATCAGCTCAACGTGTGTGACATTTTCCCGCGCGAAACGTTCCTTCGCTGCTGCGAACATTATCGTTTGGCAGGGCTTATACACTCAACGATAATTAGCGGTGAGGTGACCTTACCGAGCCGGTTTCTGGAGGAAATTTTCGGAGACTTGCAAACGACGGCAAGTTTCATGCCGGATAAGAAAGTATGGGTTTGCGTTAAGGCTTTTCAGGCAGATGAATGCTACAGGAAACATTTGGTAGAGCTGATGGATGAACTGTTCGATTACATATAAGATAAAATTATTAGACGAGAACTGTTTACTGCTCAAAAGAAGTTTATTGTATGATCAGTAAACAACTAGAGATCGCGGTGTTTGGAAATTGGACATCTTTTTTGGAAAAATTTGGACATCTTCCTATTACTACTTGATTCACTACTTGTTATGTTATATGTTAGCTTATAACCGGTTTTCGCCATTCTACTGAAGATTCTTGAAAATAAAAGAATTACATCTGTCAGCTTTCCTAAAACTACTTCTTTCGCATATAATAAATTAAAATCAACGCATAAAAATGTTCAATTGAAAATCAATCTGAAACTCACTTTCATCCATACCTGTGAAGACAAATACTACGAACGTAATAACTTTCATATTCAAAACGAAAGGTCATTGTCGTGCTGGCACTCCGGGCAACCGATGTCCATGCAACTACCTATTGGTAGTAGTTGTGGATCTTTTTCTTTGCCACAATCCATTACGAAACATCGTTTTTCCAACCATTCATCCATTTCCCAATGGGAAAGCAAAAGTGTTGTCCAAGGCCCTTGCTTCCTTCCTTTCCCGTAAGCTTCCTGTTTTGTTACAGCCAACATTAGCCACCGGTACCGACCGGGGTGACTTATTGCCATCCGTGTGTACAGGAAAGAAGGAAAGGTAAGCTCTCTTTTTGGGGCCCCGTGGCAAAGCCCAGGTCGAGAAGTTCTGCTGTCGCCGTATCCCCTGTCGATGTCGTCTCTGTTTGTTTGACTAATCCAAAGCGAATGCAATGAAAGGAGGGAATGAAATAAAGAAAAATGATTCGGCTAGAAAGGAAGCAGTGGCGGGAGCGGATTTCCACCCTTTTCCCGAGGTCGCGCGAGAAGGAAAAACAACATGCAGCTGGTAAGACTTTCACCCGGTATATAGCCCTGCGCAATCGCATCGGCCACAGGTTGCATGGTCGCGTAAGCTTTATAGCTTCCCCATTTGGCGTGGTGGATTATGTGGTCCCGGGAATCGCACTCGGAAGGACTGGTGGGGTGAGTGGAGGAGGACTGCCAAAGGGCGCCATAAGACGGTTGAAGTGTATGTTTTGGTCGGTGTGTCTGTGTGTGTCTTCCGATGCATTTTCTCCTGCCTTGTCACATTCTTACCGAGCGGCAGCCGAGCAGCGCTACTGCACTTGGCATTAGGGATACACCCGCTGTTTGTAGTTTCTTTCCCACTGGGAAACTTGACTGTTGGTGCCTTCGGTAGTTTATTCTTTTGTTCGACGCTATTACTTTCGGCGCACGGCTCACATCATCGTGCACCGTTGGGATGCAATTGAAGGTGAGATTGCAGTAAGAGAAGAAATTGGCAGTCAGCAACCTGTTTTTACCCCTTTACATCACTCACCAGAAAATATATATGTGTGTGTGTTTGATTTTATTAGCTTGCATCTCGGGTGCATCTGCCTTTCCCGGTCGTGTCCGTGTGTACCTTCACTTTATTCATATCGTTCCCACCTACGCGAGGTGAATGTGTTTAATGTTGGTCGTAAACATTTCAACTGCGTAGCTTTTCCATTTTGATAGAAAAATGGTGTAGCGAGCACTGTTTCAATGATGAACACTCGTGTAAATTTAGAATGGAAAGCTTCGTTTTACTTCTTTGTTATGTTAAATTTATGTTTTAAAATTCTGTTACAACAGTAAGTATATGTATCGTTCAGATAGCACTTTTTTAACTGTTTTTTTTTGCCATTTATGTTACTCACTCTCCTTTTTACTTCCATGCTTTAATGGGCCACCTGAGGTTTTAATTGAATTATAGAAATATCGGCACAATAACATGTGATCTTACCCGCCCCTCGACGTGTTATCGTTAGAATTTATCGCACAAAATTAATCCCCTTAGTTTTAGCCCCCAGGAAAGGTCGTGAGCTACAAGAAGAAAATAAAATGGAAAGCGTTTTCTAATTTTCACCGTAATATTACTTCGAGAATCCGGCAAACCTTCAACGGGATGGATAAAAACCGCAGGCGAAGCATAGTTAAGTTAGTGTTTCGAATGCTTGCTCACGATCTGACCCACGTGTCGTTTAGCAGCTCATCACGGTAAAGTGAAGAGAAACGGAAACAGCAACATGGAAAAGGAGAGAAAAGAATGGCAATTTTAATTTCCCTATTGCCCGTGCAGAATGCGGTAGGAAGTTTGTAGTTGGTGAGGGTGTACCAAGGGCTTAAGCCTCGATTGGATTAAGCGTGCTGCCTGTTGAGGTGACAGCGGAAGCTACGCGAGTTCCGAACGTTCGAAACCTTTTTCTCCCTATTGGAGATGATTTCATAACAAGCCACGGCTAGCAGCGAGTGGTTCGTGACATGAAAGTGAAATCGATTACGGTAGTTTACGGGCACCCCAACGCTCCATGATGGGTTTTTAACCCACAGTTCCTAATGTTCTGTTAGAAAATCATCACCTTAGGTAGTTGGTGGTTGTGATATAATTGTTTTACAGTAGCATCAACCCATTCCCGTCGGTCATTGACCAGATTTCCCACACAATCAATGGGTAGTCACACGGCTATTAGCGATGGTTTGATGTGCGAACGCGTATGAGATCCTCAAGGACTTAAGTGGTCTATTAAGATGCAGCTTGCAGTGGGTTAATTTTATTGCCTATACTTGCCTTAAGCAGGGCCACCGCCATGCTCATTCAAGACCGGCGGGCTGCAGGGAGTGTTTTTTTTTCTTTTCTTCTGTGTACAGCGTCGTACCAATGTTCGAGCTAACGAGCTCTGTTTCTCGGTTAATTTCCTACCCGTCTAAGTGGAGCTATGTACAAGGTTTGGAGCATTGTCTACATTTAGGCGCCATCGTAGGCGTCCTGATAATCGTGATGCTCGGGGCGTCGCTTCCAGTATGGTAGATCGTCCTCCTCGTAGTAATGGTAACGCTGGTAGGGTTTCCGCGGTTCGATGCTCCGCTGCCAGCCACCTCCACCTCCGCCCCCATGATTCGAGTGGTCGTAGACGACTTCGGTTCCGTGCCCTCCGCCCGTTCCGTTCGATTTCTTCAGCCCATTCTGTGAAGGAAAGCAGTGCCGTGCGTGGGGAAAGGGGCAAAACATAGAGGGAGAGAGAGAGAGGAAAAGAGAATCCAATTTCAGCCGTTTCGTAGCTATGTACAGTGATGGTGGGCGCCTCCGTCATGTAGGACCGCGCGGAACACCAGTGCGAGCGTATTTACCAAGGTGGAGAAGACGAGTGCGATCTTTGCCATGATCAGTGCGACCGCCGCCAGGACGGCCACCTTGCCAAGAATGACTTGCGCTATCATCGCCATCAGTGCCATCAGTGCCATCGAGAACATACCACCCTTTTGCTTGTGCTTTTTACCCCGGCCTTCTGCCGTGGAGTCGAGCAGTGCCCGTCCATCCACATCCACCAAGCTGAGCTGAAACAGCCGAGAGAGCAGAAGCTCGCGCAACTTCCGGAACAATCCCGACCAACCGGAAAGCCGGGCAACGTCTGTTGGGTTGCGTGGCTCACTGCTGGACCAATCAGGATTTCGGCGCACGGTTACGAATGGAGTTACGCGAAACGTCACGTTAGAATCGATAGCGCGATCAAGAACTCGAAGCACTTCACCACGAAAACATTCCACCATTTGACCACTATCGAAGCAACTGCGGGCTCGATTGAGCAGGTGTCGCTGTAGCGTAGGGGAACGGGTATCGTTCGTCGTAGACTCTGAAGATACCGCATCTAGTAACACACGCGCCTCAGTTACACACGATCCTCGTAGCAGGCATCCGATCACTAGTCCTAACCAGTAACAGCAACTCCGCGACATCTCGTCGAGATCACGGCAGGTCTCGAGGCACCGGCAAGCGAATGATAAATATCCGTCCGGTGACAGATGAGTGACAGTTTTATACGGATGTGAAACGTTCTAGTTTTGGTTTGGGGATCGGTAAAAAGTAGTGCAACCATTACCCGAAAACCGTACCACAATTGACGGATAATACCTCAGCGCTTTTCAGTAGCAATCCTCATGGGGTCGTGGCCTTGAAAAGCACCAGACGGAAAATGAGTTCGTTTTGTTAATTACCGTTCGCCTCACATGTTTCCTCATTCTTGATTGTTTTGCTTCCAAAATTGATCCCACTTCACTGAATGTGGCTTTGTGTGTGGGCATGGAAAGAAGAGCAGTTGAAATTTGGGAGAAGACCACCGTACAACGCATAGGCATAGGCACATCGCATAGCAAATCCATCCACCGCAGAAGATGGAAAGAATCAACAAAGAAAGTAAATTCCAACAGGAACGAACTGGTAAGTTCTTCATTACGCTGCAAGAAATGAAGGTTGCGCATTGTGGGGCTGGTCGGATCCGGTGGAGTATGTACACAGTGGATTAATTAGGCACAACATACATGCGTGTCGGCATGGTTGATTGTGGCGAAAAGCGAACAAAAAAAAAACACGCTCTACCCTGCTACCCATATCCCAAAGGAAAATGGGTCTCAGATTTTCCATGCACCCATCTCTCAGGCAGCCCATCCGCGGGTGAAGGTGTTTGGCTTAGTAACCCGATTCGGGCTCAGCGGTGGCCATTAGAGCGTAAAGTATGGTTTATTAGTGGATGTTCTTCAGTTTGAATGCGTTTTTGGGAGGGAATGCGATTGGGAAAGGGGACATACGCATTCTGAACGGAACTTGCACTTTCTTTTCCTGAGCATCCGTTTCTAGGAGTCACTTTCTATACTTGATGAATCGTCATTCTGTAGAGAGAATAGTTCTCATGGAAAAAAAATTCATGCGTGTAAATTTAGAAGCTTTAGAGGCAAATATAATTTTAAAAGAATAGTAACAGTAGAAGCAATTACATTTTCAGTAAATAATCAAATTCACTTGTTTACTTAACGGATATGTGTGACAAATCGGAAAGCACTGTAAATGTGTAAGCTTAGTAAGTTTTATACTAAACCATTTAAAGGTTCGAGAAAAGTTGAGAGATTCTACTGATCTAGCTTCACATAATCCACTTTAGTAGGAAGTTTATCCGTAAACGATTTTAACTTTGCCATTTTATCTGATGGTCGACATCGTGAAGAAAAAAATTAAACAGGCGGTTAAATATATTTGAATTAAAAATATTGTCGAAGCATTCCGTTTTCATGACATTTGTAGTAAGATTTCGTACTTCTGGAATGCACTGGGTTAATCATATTCAACTCAATCCCAACTGTTCCCCGGAAAGTTATTTTTCCAGTAAGCGCTCGCCTGATTGTATGCAATTGTTGCTACAATTCTTAAGTACCCGAACAGGGTTTCTAAATCCTAGGAGTTATTGAATATTTCTAACTTAAAAGGGGTCAATCTGCCTCTTAGAAAACTAGTTATTGAATAATTTGAGTGTGTGCAAATTTTGAGCTGTAAATTGTAGATAAATGTTTGAGCCTTTTTTCTTTTTTTTACTTTTTTCAAGTTTTCGACTAAAAGTATGAACAAAATTTCTCAAATTTGTAAGTTTTGAATAACTACCAATTGTGTGTTACGATATCGATGCAAATGCATTTTATTGAGATAGAGAACGATAAGTTTCATATAATGAAAATACTGTGAATATTAACCCCGATAGTAATAACCGGAGCTGTTTAAATTGTAAGTAAACTCATCACGGTTTGACTTTGCTAGGCAGGTAAAACCATTTCCCATAATACTGAGGTTTTCGATTTTTGGTAAGCTATTGAAGAGCAATACTTGCACTTTCGTATCTTCGCTTGCCCTCGCTAATGATCGTTCCAGGCAAAGTTACGTCCGCTAGTTCCAGTGCCGCCACCTTCCGGTAGCGACCGTTCGTTACGCTCGGTGGCCAAGTCTGCGGTGACAAAGGGATAATCCGGACCACCGGCTGCACCACCGCCCGGGTGTTGCTGTTCCCGTTCGTAGAACTTCCGTTCGAACAGCCGTGCGGTTCGATCTTTTAGCATTTGCTGCTTTTCGTACTCGTAGAATTTATCCACCAGCGAGGCAGCTGTTTGCGGTTCGACACGCTCATCCAGATTGAGGAACTTATCCTTCTTCTTGTAATAGCCACCGCTGGTGTGGGAATCATGGGACACACCACCACCACCACCGCCGCCGTGGTAGTCATCGTGATGATGATGCTGATGATGTTGGTGATTGTCAAAGTCAGGACTGTCGGCGAGCGGGTTGTTGTAGCGGAAGGGTTTGGCACCGAATCCAAAACCACCGATACCTCCGTGACCGGCAAAGCCTCCGCCATAGCCACCGAATCCACCACCGTAGAGGGAGGGAGTTAGAAACGAACCGTAGCCAAACAGTCCGGACAGAAAGAGAGCTATCTTGCCTAGGATGAGCGCCTTTTTGCTGAGTAGTATCAGACCGCCAAAGACGAGCGGCAGCAGTGTTGCCAGGTTGAATTTAAGGCCAAGCAGGAACGGTACGACGAAGCTTTTGGTCAGTATGCGTGCTGTGGGGAAAATGGGACTGTTAGGCTGTTTCACCATCAAGCAAAGCGCGTATGGAGAGAGAGAGCTTGCTTGCACGCAAGGCAGATGAAAGCTTAACCTTGGAAGGACAGTGAGCTTTCGCGTGGCTTTTATTTATAGATACTGAAAAACGCTTCGACTCAAAGGAAGTTCAATGTGTATACTGTTTTATGAATGTAAATGAATTGTGGGTGGTTTGGTTACAAAACAATATAAAAATAATATTTTTCCACATTGATGTTGATAGAAGTACGAAGAAAAGAAAGTTGTTCGAACAATATTATCTTTACCTAATATTTTAAAATAAACTTTTGAAAAATCCAAGACACTCACCGGTAGATTTTTCTTCGAAAAGTGAACGTTCGTCGTTTTGCACGGATGGATCTAGCACAAACTCCAGCAATCCGGCAGCACCGATGGTTGGGCCAAGCTTTAGCTTCAGCCCCGGGTAGATGATACCCATGTCCCACAGCAGCTGGCGCTGAGCCATCACGGCGCCTGCATTCTCCAGGATTCCTCTGCAGGGTGTCGGATTTCGAAGGGTGCGCGGGAAAATGGCGTGAAAAATGCAAAAGGAAAAATTAGGACGGGTAGAGCAAAATTTTCATCACCACCGGTGGTCGATGTTCGATCACTCCCGGTGCCAAAGCCTTTCGCGTGGATCAGTGACGCATTAAGCGTACGGGTGGGATGGTTCCGTTACGACTGCTGCTTGATATTTCCCCTGTTGGCGGGAAAAAGATCAAAGCGACATTGCTAGTGGGCAGAAAGCATGGCATTTCGGTGAAACCAAGGAACACAGAACCGAATAGATATGCCTTTCTTCAGGCCTACTTCTTGTAATCAATAGGATTTATCACGCTTTGAGGCGTTTGATAGCGTTGAAGCGTGGATTGGGACGGTAATTAGTTTAATATGAGATTATTCAAAGGAATTCGATATCTTTACCACGCACGGGGAAATCTTTGTTAAGCAATGTAATCCATCGGTAGGGGAATTTTCCCATGTTATGTATTAAAATGTAGGTTAAGATAAGTGTTCAATAGCTGAAGAAAGGAGATGTACGCTGTACGGATTGCTAACTTAAACTAAAATTTATTCACAAACTCTTATACTTTTACTTAGTTATCATAATCCTTTCACTAACACTACTCTGTACATGGAACTGTGTTCTCGGCGTCAACGATAAGGTAGATGAGATTTAGAAAGGGGCCTCCAAAGGACCCCCCGATCATCGGTTGCCAAATGAAGCCATTAGACCTTTTTCAAGTTAAGAGCCTCTGCCATTCCTCTCAGGGCTTCTAACGGGCCTGATCCATCACAGCTCCGAAGGGAATTTTAATTATTTCGGAAGAAGTATGAAATGTTGAACTACGCAGAAATAAAATAAGTAAAATCATACTTTTAATGCAATTATTACTGAGTATGATTGAATGACAACATCATGCCTGACAACATCATGCAAGTCTCCTCACAGTTACAATATTCTGGCATTTCTGGTGTAAGGAGAGAACCATGTTCCGGGTTGGTGTTAACAGAAGTTCGCATGGAAGGCGGAAGGCTAAATAACCACTTCTTTCCATACATTTGACTGGCAAGAGGGAGCTACGAACCAAAAAGGTTAAACAGTCTTTGTTCAAAAGAATATTCCAATGTGGAAGCGTCAGTCCAAGTGAGCTTTCTCGAAGAATCAAGCGACAATCTAGAAACAACGGCTAAAGATTTTCCGGTGAGAGTTTTTCAAGAGGTTTTCACGGTGAAATTGTTCCCAGAACTTCACGATTGAAGGTCCATAACGACCACCACCGTTGTGGTCCATCAATCGTGAAATTCTGAGCATCTTTGAGAAGGGGGAATCTATTACAATAATTTCTTGAGCAACACAATGGATGATTTGAATATTACTATTTGACTGCAGCAAGAATACTACGGACGGCCGGCCAAGTATAGAATCGATCCATGACCTTCGGCACTTTTGACCGAGGAACTAGTTTATGGGGCCATAAAAGATGTTATAATTTGAGCTAAATGTATACACAAACAGTTACATGTGTGAAGATTGGAACAAAACTTTATAACTCCATCTTGAACTCCACAAATCCTAGTAATTCTTCCAGAATTCAATCAATTTATGCAAACATAGGTTCAATGGGTATATTTTCACACAATATCAAGTCTATCGGAGCTATGTATGTTACTATACAAGGATATACGATGTTCTAATGCGACACGCACTCTTAATTCGTGATTGTAACGTTCAGCTACTGCAACCTTCTGCAGAGCGTAGTTCGGAACGGATTAGGAAATGGAAATACCAGAATGGGCCCATCAACCTCAGGAAACCCACTGTTGGCAAAGTGGAATGTGCATATATTAGAAGCATGCACAAGTATTTCCGTCTGTAGCCTAAAGTTGGGCGAATATTTTACACCGAAAAAGGAACGTTGGAAAGAAAGTCAATAGCTACTCGCCGCGGCACTCTCCCATCACATTATTGAGACTCAATCGGACACCCTCCCCGCACCGGTGATCGTTGGCTTCCTGTTGGCACTCATTTGTTTTCGTTTCGTTTCGCACTTGATCCGTAATTTATTCAAAACACAACCAGCCCGACAGTATGGCAAACGCAAACCCCAAAAAAACCCGGTCAAAAAGTGGAATATCAATTGAGGAGCTCGCGGGTCGTACAAACACTCTTGAGCCGGCCGTTCCCAATTCGGCCGATTGACACAAATTCCATTCTGGCGGGCGTTTCCGTTTCGTTTCGGTCCTACTGGCATGGTTTTTTTTCTTCTTCTTCTTCTTCAGTGGTTTCGTGTGTGTTTGTGCTCGTTTGTACATATGTGTCGAGTGTTGTCAGCTGAGAGGCACCACAGCGGGAAACTTGCCTGAAATCGAGCGGATCGTGATCGACAATGTTTGGTATGATGCGTGACGATGGGACCAACGATTCGTCCTTGATCATGAGCAGTCCGCTCGCGAGCGTATAGTTGTTCGCTTCCTCGAGGAACTGCAGCGACGAGAGGGCCTGCTGGCCGGCACACTGCAGCAAACCGGGCGACGGTGTCATGCGTATGCAGTAGTCGAACGTATTGAGCTGTGCGCGGACGGTTACCGCGAACAGGATCAAGGTCAGGAGCTGATGCATTTTGGCGGTATCACTACGTAATGCTTGTATTCACAATCACGGAAGGCAAGGCGTGCACATTACAGCATAAAAGTACACTACGATTCTCGATTCACTCGTCCTGTTTGTTCACTTGTTGCACTTGTTCACTTGGGACACAAACTTGTACGGCACGGCATCGGAATTTTTTCGCCAATCGAACTATACCCCGTCGTCTTCCGGATGGGCACTGAGTGCAAAAATCATCTCCAAAATGTATATATACTGCAACGGGCAACTTGTCACGCCGCCAATCGGGCTGGAAAATTCTTCCCCCGCCAGAGAACGCGTGAGAAAAAAAAGCCTTCCACTGTTAAAGAAGTCGCGCAAATCGGATGCTTGGCCCGCGGCCGCGCACCACGAAATGCGAAAGAAATTTATATACTTTAATGGTAGAAATGGTAGCCCCCGACGTCGGGCTGCTCGCCGGTGATCGGTATGGGAAACTTCCCTAGCCACAACAATGCACCATCAAACCGAGGAGCGAGGAGGAGTCTGGCGATCCCTGCGATCAGCGATCCGTATCGCCGGCACCGTGTCCCGTTTTGCACCCGGTTGCCCTAGCCGTTTGGTCGAATTGCGATTATGAGTGCACATTTACATAACCTCGAACTCGAAATTACGTGCGCACTTTTCGCGCCACCATTTGTGTGTGTGTTTTTTTTTGTTGACTTTCTTGTGAGAATCGCCAACAGAGCGCACGGCAAGAGGAAGCTCCAAATTGAAAACAAAATGTTTCCCCTTCCCTGGCAAACCTCGAACGGAAGGAAATGAAAGGAAAAGTGCCCAGTGGGTGGTTGGCTTATGGCGACAATGATGGACCAGGAGGAAGACAATTTTAACCTCTGGGTAATTTTAACATGACCGATTGTTATGCGACACACAGCAAGAAATAAAAAAAAAAACACATGATTCAACCCTTGGGCAAAGTGAGGGGTGACCCATCGGGGGGTGTAAAAGGTAAAAGAGGGTGGCATCTATTTAAGTTGCGTCCGAAAACCGACCATCATGACATCATTGCGGTCGAGTGTTTGAACAAAACTAGTAACAAAAAGTGAACCGTCTTATGATAAACCCAATGAACTAATTTCCCGACTTCCACGCAGCAAGTATTACGCCACCCTTCCAAGAGGGTTGGCCCTTACGACGGCCCCCATCATAATGCAAGTAGACAAGCTAATCTCACCTGGAAAGGAAACCATTTTTTCATGGGCTTTATAATGTTGTTTTGTCCCGTACATTGTTATTACAGTTTAGGGGATGCGGATTGACAGGTAATTTGGTTAGAACAGTGCAAGGAAAAACCCAAAACAACCGGGACACTTCTGCCCGGTTGGGCATATGATTGAGCGGTGGGGCTAATTTGGGTATGTTGTTGAGGTGCACCGCACAACAACAAAAAAACTCCCACGAGGAAACTAGCCGAAAGCATAGTCATGTTCCGTTGAAGGATGTAATCAGCGGAAGTGATTATGCAAACCAAAAACCCAAAACAAAAAAAGGCCAATTTCATTTCCACTGTGAGAGGTTTTCGTTTTGGGGGGGTTTTTGTGTTGCGAATTCACTCTCCCTTAGTTACGGAGCAATTCGTGATTTCGTCTGTTGTTTGTTTTTGTGGTGCGTGTGTCAAAGGTTTAGTTCCGTCAAAAAGTTGGTCCCGCGGTTATACGGAAGATCATCGTTACGGGTGTTGCATAGCGACCACTTAGTGTGACCGTTTGCGGGTGGTCGATGGGAAGATAAAGACATCCCACTCGCGGCCAGGTGGTGGAACAAAAACTGTATAATACCCTCTTGCGAGACTTTGGTGAGAGAATGTAGGAACTGTGAAGAAAAAAAAATAGAAAAAGCAACAGAACTCATTTCTATTCGAAATGGCAAATGCGTAGCTCGCGCAAAAAAAAAAACTAAAGACAAACCAACCACCCAATTGGTTGCGAATCATGCGAAAGTGTCCGTTGCAACCGTCGGAAAGTGAAAGTGACGCACGGGTCCGTCTGGAAGGAAACCGTGCAGGGACGCTGGCAAGCTACAAAGAATATGCCGAAAGTATCTCGCCGTCGCCGGAAGCGCCGGCCGACCGTATCATGTCCCGCGTCCCGTGTACGTGTGTCGTGCGCTTTGTTTGGTGTAATTTTTTCGGTGAAATGAATATCTCTGTATTCGCACGCAACAATGGCCGAACCGGGTAAAATTCGCGCGGGTTCAGCCATGATCGTTAGCTGGCCATTTTGCGGACGCACATTTTTTCCCTTGTATTTTCAGGCCACTTTGCACATTTGTTTCCTTCTGCTTTCTGCGAAAGTGATCTTTTGATGGAAAGATGACGCTGTCGTTTTTTTTGCTGTTGTTGCTCTCATTTCTTTCGCGGATGGATGCTTCTTTTTCGCAGAGGTGGTAATTATTACAGTTGGGTTATTGTGGAGAGTTTGAGCATCCCCTCCTTTCTTTCTTTTTTTTTGGTTTACGCGAATTGTACAAGTAGGATGATATTTTATTGTTTACCGCACGTCGTTTGGCCGGTGAGTCGGGATTCTAGTGATGAATAATGAAAGTAAAAGTAAGTAGGTATATAAAAGCAACATTATATTATTATGTTGCTTCAAACAATGGTACGAAGCAAAAAAAAATTGAAGTTCCCTGCTGCCAACATAATTAGTTATGTAATATTAGTCAAAGTTTGAATAGCCAAATGCTTATAAATTTGAGGTTCTGTTGTTACTAATATATTATGTTTAACATGAACTATTAAGAATATCTTAATATAACATTTTTGTGAAATAAACTCGAAAAGAAATAAAGATATTAACTAGAAATAAATTAAAATCAAACGAAACACACTTTTTTCTTATGGGACTGATAATACGGCTAAGAGCCATTATAATTATAACAAATAAATAAATATAAATATAAATTATAATTTTTTATAAGACAAAAATCAACAGGAACAAGAAAATAATTTTAAAAACAATAAAAAAATATAATCCCCGCGTTTTATTTAGATATTACTAAATATATTGTAAGGAATCTTTCCTGTATTGACAATTTACTTTATATATTCATTTCAGATTTCTATTTTCATGTTTATAAAAATAGTTATTGTAAGCGGTTCAATATTGAAGGTCAAGTCGGAGTTCTTGTCAAGTAGAAGTGAAATAAGCACAGCCAGATGTGGAATCTCTCCACCGCCTAAACTTTGTAAGATATAATTTTTTGTTTGCAAAGCTTTCTTAATTTCCGCATTTACGGAGCTTTACAAAATGGAGGATTGGAAATGGAGGGCAGTAGGAAAATAACTCTGATTAGAATAAATGTCATTATGAACAAAATGCAGAATTCCACGACAAACACATAACAAATTCCAGTTTAATTTTGAAAAACATGCCCAACATGTCCTCATTTTCATCATTTAAGCTCAAATACCCTGTTAAGCAATGTTTTAATGTAATCGTAAGCTTCATCAGTCAATATGAGTTGAATGGTAGAGTACATTCAACTCATCACACATCACAATTTCATAGGAAAATTACATATCCACATATCCAAACATTCACTTTGGTCGTGTACACGACTTTAAACTTATGTGAACTATACTTTAGATTACATTCCATTAGTTGTAAGCAAAACGACCCAACCGTTCTTCATGAATAAAATTAAATCCATTTAAAAGAGTACGATCGATAGATGTTCACTCAATTTTAAGCTGAACCACAATTTAATTCTGATTGCAAATACCTTCAGCTAGATCCGGATGTGTATTATTCGAGCGCAACACACACTAGGTCAAAACTTTGCACAAATATAACGTTATACGGATCATGGTCTGAACAGAAGAAAACACTCTATTGCCATTAAAACACTCCAACCCAACCGCAAACGGGAATCAATTACAGTTTCTTCAAATTCAGCACTCGACTCGCGCATTGTTGGCCGGTGTGTTTGTGTTGCCTCGATAGCCCGATAGCCGCAGCTAGCAGAATCTAGGTAAACTGCAACAACAAAGTAATCAAGCATCGAAGTTGATTGATCGGAAAAATTGCAGACGAAGGCGAAGGAAAATGGCTCACAACCAAAGCCGTACAACAACTGTTAACCTTTTTAGCGCCATCGCGTCCGGTTGCAGTGTGAAATGTGGTGCGGCTGGGGAGGTAGTGCATACCATTTTCCAGCACAAACCGGCACAAGCACAATTATCCGCACTTAAGCGGCTTATGTTCGGTACGGTTTCAGCCAAAAACCAGGCATTGTGCATATGTTTAAATCGCAACGTTCCAACCGACTCGCGCAACACTTCTTCCCACGGATGCGAGCGGTAAGGCTCCGGATTTCACTCCCCAAAAACTGCATACATTCGCAACCAGGAAATGTTCCATGCGCCAGTTTTGTTACTTTTGTTTTATCGGATCGGAAAGCAAATGCTCTATGAAGCCGCAGCAAAACGAAACGTACATAACATAAGTTAAAAGCAGTAGAGAACAGTGCTTTTTTCGGTGTATCCGGTGTATAATTCCAAATTTCCATTCCGAGAAGCCGTGTTTTGGGTGAGGTTTTGAAATGATGGAATAAAACATAATACACTTTACAGACAAATAACCAATCGGACCAAACCACTGCGGGTAAGTTAAAATGTACGCCCGGTATGTAGACGCACCGGTCCGGCCAGAAAACCCGAAAGCCGGTGCGTTTAGTTGTTACGAGCAGCGTCATAAAAAATCAAACAGGTACTTCGGAAATGGGCAGGAAAAGTTTCTCCGACCTACCTGGCGCGAGGAGTAAGCTGACGGCATACGAAGGGAAAAGGAGAAATACACACACACACACACGCACACACACCCACCCCGTAGCTTCATGATAAAGAGAAGCCCAACATAAAAAATGATGATGTGGTGGCAGCACTTAAAAGTAAAAATATTATCGAAAGCAACCGAATGAGGTTGGATTGGCTTCACAGTGTTATCTTCTTTTTTGGGAAAACGGAAAGAAGCAAGAATGTGAACGGGGTGGGGTGGTGAAACGATCGAGGCAATCGTTTATTCGATGCGCATGATGCTGTCCGAAAAAACTTTCTCCAATAATGACCTGCACGTTCTAATTCATGCTGGGGCTGGTTTTCGGGGTTGTTGACTACCCGCACTGTTTGCGTCGGTGTTGGTGTAGGGCCAGGGGACAGGATTTGTTGGGTATTTATTTTTCACCCTTCCCCACCCTCCTGCATCCTTTCGCCCACTAACCTGCTGACTTTACCCTGCACGGTCCTAGAAACTTCGATCTCGCTACCGACGAACGATGATGTGGAACCGGACGGAGAACACCGAAAGACAACACTTTCGATCTCAAGCAACAGCGTGGGCATTTCGGTGTACGGGAGTACACCCGAGCGTCCCGGAAAGGTTTCGGCCGGTTGAGGCACCATTCCGCTGGTGCCGCTTCTTGACACACATTGCACTTTCCCTTCCGGAATGAACGCTTACCGGGAGTAGGGCCAACAGAAAAAGGAGCGAAAGGCGAACGTGCGCCAAAGGTTAAGGACCGCACCGGGATGACGAGACGGTGACGGTGGAGTCCCACCGTTAAAGATCACTTTCCCAAAAGCCGGTTTTTGCTGTCGCACGAACTGCACCATCTGGAAGAACAACACCACGATCGCGCTGGTTTCCGAATCCGCCTGTTTCAATGCCTCGCGTGTGTTGTTTGTTTTACGTTTCTGGTTTTATTGAACTATTGAATTCGGCCGAGATCTCCCCCCTCGGAACCGGTACAGATGTATCTACAGTTTCTCAAACACACATTCACCCCTATTTGACAGCTTTCTAGTGTGAGTTTTTTTTCGATTCATTTTATTTCATTCCTGTCAAATTTTTGTTTGGATTGATTTCCCATCCCAACGCCCGAACGCCGCGATGGCGATGAAGCGATGGGGTGGGATTGCATTAAAGTTACAATAATTTAAACAATAAATAACAGAACAGATCATTCTTACAAAACGTTCTTTCCTTCGGGGCCCGCTGGTATCAACCCCGCTAAACAGACGTCGACAGGGGCACCGTTCTGAGGTGCGTGTTTTGTGATTTTTGATTGTGAATTTGTTGCTTTCCTTCCATTTCCTTGCTAATGTCTCCTGACCCTTACGTCTGCCCGAAGGTTGGCTTGAAGAAGAGTTAAGTAAATAATAGTACCCGTAGAGAGCAGAGGTGCGAAATGTGTTTTTTGCAGAGTTCCGAGCGAGCGGACAGAGACGATCGTGACGGTTACCAGCGATCGCGTCCGTCCATTCACCCCTCAAACCAGAGGTAGAACATTGGAGTGGGGTGGGTCTTTTCAAAAAAACGAAAACACCCCCCCGGATCCCCATTTTTTAGTGGAAAGATGAGCAAACGCAACATAGTGCGCCGCAAAGAAAGTGAAAAGCAGCTAGTTTAATATAAACTTTTCGTTTTAGTATTGTGTGCCGGCATGGATAGACGAGCGCACTGCACCGATTGCAGACCTTTGAAGGGGGTACTCCTCAGGAAGGGAGCGGAGTTCTGAGTTCGCAAAAAACCCCGTTATTTGTCACGTTTTCCATTGGATAGGAACCGGTTTGACAAAACAACACACACACACATCAATGCGCCCAAAATTGGGCGCATAAGACATGGGCAAGCGAAACATCACATCCGAGAACTCGGGTCCAAGATTTGGAGCGCGCGGAGTTCCGACTCCCGAGGAATCTGAGTTGACCCACTTCGGCTTCCATAATCGATTCTGTCGATCATCGATGCTGTCGTTGCCACGTGATGGCGTTAAGCGCTTTTGGGGGAGAAGAACAATGTTTGCGGTGCGGAGATGGCACATAGACGGAGACGGGTAAAGAGATACAGAGATACGGCGAAATGCTACATAGTTGACGTTGAGTAAAAGACGTTACAATTGGAAGTGTTAAGGCGCTCGTGTTGTGGAACAATTGAGCCGTAAAGCAAGGGCCAACGCGATCCAAAGGCGACCAAGGTCGGTTAAGGTCACTCGGAAACAAATCTCCAACAGGGTCAAATTCCCACAAATATCACGAAAACCAACCAACACCCTTCAAAACGGCACCAGTTCCCAGTGCAACGCTGTCCCCCGGGGAGGTTTGTGCTTCCAAACGGGGCCATGGAAGGAAAAAACAACTGGAAGAGAGATTGGCGGGTCTGGGAAAAGTGGAGCAAACAAACAAAAAAGTTGAAAAAAAGGAAAGGATCGTAAGCTCGCAATAAATATCTCTTTCGCGCGGCGCACTGCCCGATGTGCAGGTGCAACGACAAAAGGAAAACCAAAAAAAAGAAACGGATCCTGGTTAATAAATTAATTTAAATACGTTTTCATTCATCCGTACTGATGCATGTTTGTGTAACTTTTGATTTTGTGTGAATGTATGTCGCTACTGTTTTTTTGTTTGTTTGTTTGTACGGGATGCACGGCTGGGTGTACGGAAGGGGAGGGTGGAGAACGAGTGAGGGGTTGTGTTTTTTTTGCAAATAAATTAAATTAATCTAAGCTCGCTCTCCACCCCTTCCGCTGAACCTTGGTGTCTATCCCCGATCTGTCCCACTGGTTTTGTCTCTCTCTCTTTATCTTTATCTTTCTCTCTCTCACTCATGTTAAACTATCTCCTGCCACTTGTTGGTTTGAGTATGTTTTGAGATGCTGCATCACCCCGGGGTCGATACCGGGTGGTGGGTTAGCATTTTGCGCTTGTGGGGAAGGTTTCTTTTTGTGTATGCTTTTGGGTGGGGTTTTTCTTTCCCCGAGACAGCATCCCGGGGAGCACGGAGAGGTAATCGGTCGGCTGAAAGATATCCTGGAAGTCCATGAACGCTCTTGTCACCCTCCAAAACCCATTTGCCTCCCCGCTACGGTGACGGTAAGCTTCGGTTGACGGTTACGGTTACGGTTTGGCTTTTTGGATGCCAGGCCGCGGCCGTGGTATCTGGCTTCTCGCTACAATATGGCAAGCTTACTGAGCGTGAGCGCCGTAGGCCAGGTTCTGGGCGGCGTCCAGGGAGCGGGCGTATCCGTGATGATCGTCGTACGAGCTCGAGTGCGAGTAGTGCGGGTGGGCAACGACCTCGTAGCTCTGCTCGCCCTTCTTGTCGAACAGCTTCTTGAGTGCGATGATGGCGGACAGGATGAGGGCGATCTTGCCGACGATCAGAGCCTTGAAGGCGATCAGGGCCAGGGCACCGAGGGCGAGCGGGAGCAGAGCGGCGGCCTTCAACTTGAGGAGGAGGAGCAGAGGGAGGAGCAGCTTCTTGACCTTCTTCTTCTTGCCACGAGCTGTGCGGAGAGGAAATGGACGCAACAAGAACAAGCGAAAGAAAAACCGAGCGGCATGATGTTAATGACCAATATTCGCTATCGAAGCACCTGCGAAGATTGAGCATCTTCGGCATCTTCGACATCAATGAATGGATCTCGTCTAGCGAGAAGTTCGGTGCAGTTCGATGCATGTAAGCTCCTTACCTTCATCCAGCGAGCGCTGCATGTCCTCGATCGATTCCTTCGGTACCTGGAACTGGAGGGTGTGGGTGCCAAGGAAACGGGCGGCACGTTCGACGAGCAGTCCATCGATCTCGGATTCGCGGGCTTCCGGCTCGGCGGGCAGGGAGATGTCGTTGAGGGAGCGGCCCTTCGCGGCGTCCTTTTCGGTCTGGACGAACTTGATACCGTCGGTGATCTCGAAATCGCCCTCGGCGGCGTCAGCTAGGCGTAGTGCACGTTCCTGCCATCATCATCAAACGGTATGAAGGTTGGGTGGAATTATGGAACGGATGATACCACAGGGCCGAGCGCAGAATGGAAGAGAAGGGGTTTTGGAGAAAGAGAACAAATATATAGGTTAGTGTGCAATCGGCGACAAGATCGGACGTGCTAGTGTTTAAAAACAAACGCAACATTAGCGCTTGATGAGTCTTTTCCCCGCGATTTGCCATCAGTCCTGCCGGGCTGCAGCAAAATTACTCTCTGTTTGTGCGAACAGGTATTGAGCCGATTTTCCTCAAGGTCTGAATGTGGGTTGACCATAGAAGTCATGGATACCCGACCCGGGCCAGAAGATCGACACTGGCCTCAAACAGCCGGGTCTTCGTTGTCAAAGAGAGTGGCAGATGGTGAAGTGCGTATCTGGTCGCAAGCACGCTTCCAATTCTGCAAAGCACATAGCAGCAGCCTTGGCAGAAGGTGATAATAATTGCAACACAAATCATGAACGGGAACGGAACGGGTGATCACAGCCTCGGAGGGCCGGTTTCGGTGATGATTGCATCTGTATTGCATCCATTTGCTCGTTGTGCTAATTTCCCCCCAGCTCACATATTCCCTGAGCGCGTATGCGCTGTTTGTTTTTCCGTTCCTACTGTTTAAGTCGCCCTCCATGTTTGGGTTCATCTTCTCTATTGCACCAGCGAAACTATCAACTCTTGGATTACACTGTGCACTACATTCGGTGGGTTGAGTTCTGGTTTTTCATTTTTGTTCTGCAGCAGCCTGCTTATCAACTGTCGATCAGTATCGATCAGTTTCCCTCACGTGAGTAATGTCACCGAAACACAAACAGCGAACAAACAAACAAAAAACCAATAGAACAATGACGGGTCGTGCCGTAACGGTCTGGCGGCTTACCTTGGCGCACAGCATAATCGACCTATCGCCACAGTCCCGCACGAACTTCAGGGCGGAGGTTAGTAATCCATCGGCTTCGGAGGATGGGGCGGCAACGGCCACGGCCAGGACGGCGAACAACACATAGAACTGCTTCATTGCGTTTGTTTTCTTGTTTGGTTTTGTTTTGTTTCGTTTTGCGATCACACTGCGGTTCTCACAACACTGCACACTGCAAGTCCTTATTTGTGGTTTGGGGGAAAAAATCCGCTCCTTCGCAACACTAAAACACACACGCACTGTGGTTTCACTGCCGGGCCTTGGATGAGTCCTAGCTAACGCTGTTAATTGTCGGAAAGCAACCGGTGAACTGTGACTGGAAGACAATGCTGCCGCGGGTTTTATTCTCTTTCGCCAGCCAGCACCGATAACCGGGCCCGGGCCCCGGTCTGCTGGCCGTTCGGGTCCCGGTGGCGAACCGAACCGGGTGGCCGGCAACAAAACGGTGCGAATGGTGCGAGCGGATACGTACCGAGCGAGATGCAAGAGCGATGCCCGATCGCATCATCATCACCATCGCCATCATCACGATCATCCTCGGGATTCAACCCACCTGGGAGGAGAAGGGGGGGGGGGGGGGGGCAGTGTGTGAAAAACCGACGAAGATATCCACACACACACACACACAGACACATATGCACGGATTGATACATGCGCACTACTGCTGTACCGTTGAGTTTTCTTTCACTTTACCCATTCGACACCTACACAAGGGTTCGGGAAGGGGTGGATGAGAGAATAGTGGACAGACAAGCTGCCTGGGGTGGTTTGGGGCGGCATGCGGCGATTGGCCTTCCGTACCGGTGCTGTTCACGATCACGATCATGGTTAAAGGTTGGAGAAAGAAGAAAGCACGATCGGGTTTCTGCTGGCGAACAGTCCACCAAACCTCCCCATTTTTCCTTTCCTTCGCTCACTCGATCGCTCTCACCCTCCCCTTCCCCCTCTCTCTTTCTCTCTCACTCTGCTCTGCTGGGGGCTTCCGAGCTCGGTACGGTGCCCCCATTTGGGGGCTTCAACCAAAACTGTTCGCTCGAGGGAAGAAAGAGAAACAGAGGTTCATCGCTTGTCCGTGCGTTGATGTTCTTCGTTTGTTTTCGGTTTTGACTTGATCGGTTGCTTGTGGCTCAGTGTGAGCGTTTTTTATTTGTGTGAGCGTGCTGTTGCTTCGTAACTTCTCCCATTCGGACGATGGTTTGATTTTTCTACTATCCTTCCTCCGTTTCCTCCGCCACCACGTCCCACCACCCCTTGCCCGTGCTGTAGTGCGTGTGAATGTGTGTTTCCCCCGCTCTGATAGCACGCATCCACGGAAGCGAAGGTATCGGGTGCGGGGGTGCATACGTTCGCTCGAATCCGCACCAGTATCTTGTACGATTGCGTACACCGAGCGGGCTGGAACCCAGGTTTCGGCTGCTGTGGTGGGGATCGGGTAGATTAATTTAAATAATTTTCAAATATTTTTTCTTCACCGCCTGATGATGTGAAGGAAGCGCATGTGTGATTGCGGCGAGCAAATTCGAAGGTTTTCACCGCAACTATGCGCAGTGGCCCGTGTCGTCGCCTGCGTACGCACCGCTCTGCTCACTTTCCCTCGTCGAGAAATGCGTACCGAAAATTATTGCCCCCGATACTACCGAAAGGTCATACGAGGTTTATTTTACCCATGTTTAGTAGGCTACAAATAATGTTTGCTGGTGCTAGAAATGATCAAACCCAGCATCAGTTGGTTCTTGGCAAGCTATCATATCAAGCAGTGTGCAGCGAGCAAAATGGAATAATACGCCTTTATGAGTCGTACGGCAATCGAACGGGCCGATCAGCAAAACAGCGCCGCCGCATCGAGCGATACTAATCCAAAAATGCAAATCACACACTTTATCAAACGATTAGCTGATGCGCCGGAGTCGACACCACCGTGGCGCGTTTTGCTGTTTGCGGTCCAACGAAAGTTGTGTGTCAAAATTAGAATTTTAAAGTAGTACCTCCGGCTCTCATCTTTCACCACGAACAAGGAGCAGATTAGGAGCACTTTCTCTCGTGATAGGCGATGGGAATTCCACGATTCCTTGCGGATGTTTGGAACGGAATCGATTCGGTACGTTTGGTCGATTGTTGAGGTTCAGTTTCGGTATGATTTTTCTTTCGTTTTACAGACTTTGTGGGTCATGATCGGTTGGTGGTAGCGGTTATTTGCATTTGGGTATCGAATGTTTTTATCAATGAGTCCTAATGGATGATACATTAGTGTGCCCTCATGGGAGATACGGGTGATTGCCACCCATTCTGGGATGTGTTTAGCTAATGTGCCGGGATTTCCGTCAAACTGAGGCAGGCAATTTTCTATTTCGGGGTTAGGAATGTGCCAAAGATAAGAACAATTTTCGTAATCCTCCACCCAGGATTTAAGTAGAAGAAAGTAAGGATGTATTGTTTATCAAAGAAATAATAGAAATAATCATTTACATCAGCTTAACGTGTTCGAGTGGCTATGTGGACGTAGTACAAGTCTAACCCGGATGTTAGATTGTAATTTGTGGGACTAGTGATTTGAAAATGAGGTAAGTACATTAAAGTTTTCACTAATTTTTACCGGACCCAAACAATATAATGGTACTAATAATTGTTTAAAATGGCCAACATAATTTTAGGGAATTCCTATTAATGAAATAAGATAGTTATCTATGAAGTCTTATGAGTTTTTAAATTATTTTAAACATTTTCTACAGCAAATCACAATTAAAACGGGTTCTATGTTCCAACTGATTGTAGAATAAACAAAGTGATGTACAAGGCAGAATATCATAGCAGGCCTGATAATCGTTGTGACAATAGAGATTTAGTTGAGTTGACACATCAATTAGATGCTCAATGCTCAGATAAGAAATTCCGTCACAATAATTTAACAACAAATCACACATTAAATGAAGTATCAGATGCTGTATTTTAATTCTTGTTTTGTTGCTTGCCTTTTGACTTACTTTATAATTTGAAACCTAATAGTACAATAACGATACAAAAACGCAAAACTGTTGCAAACAACATTTCCACTACGTTTGTGTTGATCAACATGAAAGGGAAAAGGCATTCAATTCTTGCCCAGCTAGGTTTTCTCTTAAAAGTCATTTGCTTGTGTATTTCGGACAGGGTCTGCAGTGAAACTTTTTGGGAAAATGCTCTTCGATATCTGCGATCGCTGTCCGTAGACTCGACGATTTGGGATGTTTTGAACCATTGGGATTGTGTTGAATGGTTCCCAAGGAGTATGTTCGTCTCTTGTATGATAGTGTATGTGCGCGTGTGTTTGTCTATCGGAACATGCATGTTATTTTATTTCACCTTTTCTATTCCAATAGCGAACCTTATTCATCTGGGATAGCGCTCTTCTCGTTTGGAAAGCGATCGACCCGTTTTCTAATCAATCGCCACTCGGTTGTTTCTGATCGTCTCTGAATATACATATATATATATATTTTCCTCTTCCTCTCTCTTTCTTAGGCTATACAAGCATATCCCTGCGGAGTTCCCAGATTCCGGTCAATTTTGGTCTTTGGTGTCGTGTTTTGTTTTGTTTTTTTTTGTACGTAGTTTCGAAAGTACAATTTCACATTCGATTCCTGCTGAATGGGCACCGCTGGTCGGCGCTTGTCACGGTGATATGCGATGGCTATGGGTAGTAACTAAATACAACAATAACAACAACTGCCCACAACAGCTAAACAGCTAAATCGGACCCATTCTCCTGGACGCTGGAAGCTGATATAGGAACAAAAGGAAGAAAGCGGGAAAGAAAACCCAAAACCCTTACAACCCGACCCATCAACCTCTTTCTCCGGGAATGATAGTGCCTAAATATTGCCTACCCCTGAGGGCAGCAAAAGATGGCTGGAAGATCGGTGCGGGCAGCGCTGTTTTTTGGGGGAGGGTTCGGCCAGTCGCTGCAGTCGCGGGATGAAAAGATGAGTGGAACGAAAGCAAGGCAAATGGCAGGAAGAACAACACAACGAAAACGACGAAATAATCGGTCAGCGCCGGGTGAAGGAAATGCGGTGTGCAAGATTTTTCGGGTGATTGGAGTCTTTTTATTGATCCGCCGATTCGATACAACGGTGCCCACGGTGCCTGGATAGCCTGGCCCGGGTCGGGCCGTTATTAGGATGCTGATGGTGGTGGTGACAAGGGGTGGTCGTGGTGGTGGTGTGTACGAGCAGTGTAACACTAATTGTGACCTTCGCGCTTCGCATCACCCATACGGTGTCCGTTTATTGCACGATCATCGTACTGGCTGGCCAGTTCCCATTGGCCATTTTCATCGTCAACGACCCGGACCCGCTCATGGTGGTTATCTGTTTTTTTTTTCGTCAGACACACATCCAAGCGACTGCTGCTGGTGGTTGTTTTTGCTTTTTCAGGAGACTATTCTTCCCGAACCCGGACGACGGAAGCAAAACCTGAACAGTTTGACTGCTCGTCAGCAGTGACCCAGCGAACTGACTGCTATTGTACGCAACGGGAAAAGGTTTGGGGACGCGAACTTTGGAGGAGTCAAAAAATATACCTCCCCCCAACTTGGTTGCCGCCTCTTTAGACAGCGCAAACGGCAAATTGAAAAGCGCGAAAATCCAACCATTGAATGAAGTTCGGAACGATCGAGTTGAAAATAAAAAAAAGCTTCCCTCCCCGTAGGGAGTCTATTCTTCGATACAGCCTCCTCGGGACATAAACCGTTTGCTACCGTGGCTTAATGGTACCCACTTCAAGCTTACATCCCATCGAATAGAGAATTGGGAAGAAAAGGGAAGTTAGTGTCAAATAAATATTCCTCGGACGCGCTACCACCGGCTATGCGGCACCGGGCGGGGCATGCCTTGAGCGGGAAACCTTATTACTAGGTCAAATTAGTGAAGGCAAGAATTATAGGCCATCCTCATTTGTGAATGTGCTGTATGTGTGCCCGTTGTTGGACCCTTCCAGATCGGGTGGCCTTCAAGCGGGTTGAAACGTCTCGAGTGGTGAAGTGCGCGGTGGAGGGGATCTCACGTCAGAAGAAGAGGCTAAAAGCAACGTTATTCATCCCGAAGGGTGAAGAGAATCCCGTGATGCCCCCGAATATTGATCCACCTTCGAGATTCTCGCACATACAATCACATGCACACACTATATTTTGGGCCATCGGGGCACGAGGCACAGGAAATCCGATCCATATTCAACCCTCGCCAAGCGTTCACCTCACACCGTTGCGCAGCGAACTGGGTAGCGATTTAGCGGGACTTTTCTCTAGCCGATTTGTGACGCGGCCAGGGATGGTGGCTGGGTGGTAAAGGTGGAATCTGAGAATTCATCCCCCAATTCAGATACGAATATGAGGCGGTTTTCAGCGAACGAAATAGCTTTTGCTCTGGACACCCTTTGGCAAGCGTGTTATTACATTTTATTAGTGAGTAAATTTTGGCTGCCAGTCCAACTTTATGGCAAAACTTTGCGTTTGCGGTTGCTGGAAGCTAGATAAAAAGTTTTCCCCCCAATTCTGCATCGCCATCTCGGTATGTGTAATTGCATAGTGCGGGCTTTAGAGGGAGCTCCGATGGGAGTTTTTGATAATTTGCATAATAAAAATGGGTACCAAATTTTTCGGCCTTATTGTAATGAGGTACATTTATTTGAAATGGTTTGAAGTAAAGCTAACTGCAGGTGGAGGCATTTGTGTAGAAAATTGATGAAGTGAGTTGCGAGGGAAGTGACTCAAGTAACTTCTAATACATATCTTACGTTCTCGTACTATTATGTGTAAATTATTGCGCTCTTTTTCATAAAATGCTAATATTATGAAAACGATAGATTTTTGTTTTATTGAACTTTTGTGTAGCCTTTTTTTTTAATTTTTTAAAATAAACCAGTACCAGTTGAAAGATATCTTAATTAAGTTCGACTATTTTGAACATGTTGTGTGTAAATCTTCCCTAAAACGAGTGTCATTTTGTCCGGATCGTCAAGTTGAGACTTCAACGTTATCAGCCTAAATGGAAAAAAGTCTTCTTACCTTGACTTAATCTTCTTTATTTTACAAAGCATCTTAAAAAAACATGTGGTAACGTCAGTTTTTGCATTTTACCTTCCCTTGGAAATTAATATTTTTAGATTTGTATAGATTTATATGGTTATACGTTTAATATTTGTTAGTTAGTTGCTAGTTTTTCATTTAAAAAATCACGAAAAGGTAATTTTTTTCAAGCTTCTGAGTGCATTAGTCCACTTGAGCATATTCCCACCGACACATTATAGCAGGACAAAGAAGCACAATGTACATGTTAGTGGTTGTAAATACAACTGTATTTTTTATAGAAACTTTCAACATTTCTCCATAGCACCCAATTGCCACATGCGTCACGTACTTCGTTTTATAAAGAATTCCCCCCCGAGAGCTAGCGTAATCTGATCTAATTTGCTTTCAAAACCGTTGTCATCTACTGGTTCGTACAGCGGAGGATTAGCAGTGGATTTATTGTGCTTCCCACTGGCAGTGAAACGTGCTGTGTGGCCACGTATGGGTAGCAACTCTCAATTTTACGCTATTTTCCGGCTGAGCACCCTATCAATGCGATACCATCTCGAACCCACACGCAAAAAATCTCAAAATAAGTATAATGGGATGGTTTATGACACTGAGAATTTAGACGCTTTTATACACCTATTTTCACCTTTGTGCAAAAGGACATTAATAGAATGTCTTCGGAACGGACGTAATCGCCCGAATCGATCGAGTTTGAACGGTAAAGAAAAAAGGGGGAACCGAGACGAAAATAAGCCGTTACCAAAGACGCCTTCATCTACCGTTAAGCCGTTGGTGATTATGGAGATGCTCATCGGTTGTTAATTTGTTGGTGAATGGTTTTAAAGAGACAATTTGCCATGCAGACGACGAACGTCGTGCAGTTTCATCTTTTTCGGGAGCAAAAACAAAGGAAACCGTTGTTTGCTGACAGACGAAATCATGAAGATTAGAGATCTCTCGAACTGTTCCCATGTGGTGTGATGGTGTGTGGAAGTTGTTAATTAACTTAGCGTGAATTAGTATGCTCACTGTTAAACAAAACAAAAAGCACCCATTGGTTCCAACAGTGCTGTCTTCACTGTTGAATGCCGCGAACAATTTTATCTTCGCATACGACCGAAGTTTTACACAAATAGAGAGCATTCGGCGATGTTGAAGAGATTTTACCGAACAGCAAAAAAAAACCAAGACTGATTTGCGAAACGTTCGCAATCGAACGGAAGGTAAATATGGGCAATGTGAGGTAAATTAAACGGGAACCTTTTTCCTGGACCACGGGGCTTTGCCCCGGGGACGGTCGCGTGAAAGTGAAGCAGATAATTCCCCCATTGCGGCATTGACCGTGCATAGGTTATTATGAAGCACCGAAGATCAGCGCAACGATCATGTTCACGCCACGGCCAGGGATCGAGAGCATCCGGAGGAGTTTGCATGGCCGTCTTCGCGGGTGGTAGCCCACAGTGACCATATTGGGACCGTACGAACGGTTAGTGGCAAAACCGTTTAGTGTGAATCAATTTTCCCGTGGAAAAAAGGTGACTGTACCGTCCAGGCGGGAGGGGAAGTGGGAAAGGGGCAAACGACTTCTCGCCGGCTTGGTGGAAAATTGGAAAATAATTGTGCACCGATACCACATAGCTCGGGGTGAGGAGGGTAGGGCTGTGGGTGGGGAAAGGAACGAGGGAAGAGGACGCGCAAAGTGATCGCCAGAGTTACACGCCACCGGGGTCGACACTCTGGCGGCCGGTCGGTCCTGGTCATTGGCACATCGGGGTGGGTCGTCGCACGTTGTGTCGACCATGTACGCTGTGTGTATGGTGTGCAGCTTATTTATATATATTTTTTTGTTTCGTCTAGCCCTGCCTCTGCTCAATTGGGAAATAAGCGACGCACCCGTATTGCGAGATGGGTAGGCGATCGCCCGATACCGGTCGAAATGGAAATGGACTCCCATTTCCAGTGGTGGAGAAAATGCGGACGCAGGAATATTAAAAGTACATCCGATTGCCACCGCCCGTTTTGCTGTTGGTACAGCGCCGTCGCACTTTCTCAAAAATTGCCACTGCACACACACATACACACACACGCACGCATAGAAACGTGGTCAAAGGATTGAAGAGTTGCGAATCGTACGCCATTGAACTGGAGCGAATCAATTTTCCAAGCCCGGCCCGTTTTGCTATTGAGACGCGCATCAGGGGCGAAAATTGTCGGCCGGCCCGTGTTACCCTCGGATGTGGGTTGTGGCCAGGGCCACCCCCTTTGGGGCCGGATGATTACTGCTTCGTGTGTAACACGGCATGTACGCATTGGCAAACCGGGCAGTTTGGATGTAGATCGTGTTTGAATGGACGCTCGGTACGAAGCGAAGAGTTCAATGGTGGGATTAGCGCGTGATAAGTTTCCGAATGGGTGCTGCCGCTGGTGTGGTGAAAAGCTGGCAAAAAATGATTGGATAAAAAAAAAAACACACACACACACAAGCATCAAAAGATTAACATTTTTGTAGCGCTTCCAGATGATGGCTTTATTGTGAGGAAATTGATTGACGTCATTATGCGCCCGAGCTGCCCGAATGGGAAGTTGATTATAACCCGGCGATGAAGGAATAAATAGCGAATCGATGGCTTTCGATGGGAGTGTTCAATGTTCGAACAGTTTACTGGCGAAAGGATAACTCTTTATGCTTTGCATTGCTTGGTAAAGTTTTGCAGTAATCGTAGCATTTTTCCCTGTGCAAGGATTCCCGTTTCTGTTGTGCCACGGTAATAATTGACGGATTTATCCGACAGGTCAATATTTGCTTTACTGTGTAATGGCTGGTTCGGTGTTTTAAATTGCAGATTATTCCTTTTCAATCATCAATCATCGAAATAAAGAGATGGAAATGTTCCAAAAGCGGTGAATTATTAAAAAAAAAAATTTGATTGAACCATTCTTTGCTTCAATTTCTTCAAAAAGTTCCTTGGGGAACTCACAATCGACGGCTCGCTATACATCGGCTAATCAGAATGGAAAATTCTCAGGATCCTTTCCTACCACCAAAGGTCTGCAAATTGAGATGAAGAGATGGCGTTGACGCATCCGCCAGAAAGGCCGGGCTGATGGATTGGCAGATGAAGGTGTTCGACCGTGAGCAGTTTGGAGGACTCTACAGTAGAGCAAGACCGCAACGCGGTTGTAGCGCCGGATAAGTGAAGTAAGTAAGGAAGTAAGTAAGTATTGAAACCGCTCAGCTCCGCTCAAATATTCTCAATTAGAAGTTCATATCTGCGGTCATATGCGGTCCAAACTGCGTACGGGTATATGGACCTGTTGAGGTCTATCGCAGGGTCTATCGTATGAATCGGATTTGGAGAGGATCTGGTGCCATTTTTTTACCACAACGTTCAGGCGCTTCTTCTGGGGCTTCGCTTAGATTAAGACTTCATCGAACAACAATGTGCCTGATGTTCAGGTCCTCCTTCTCCATGTGGCCGATTACTTCAACTTTCAGGGGTGATGATGAGATGACTTTGCCCCCGATCTCCAACTTCAGATACTGATGCATTTTACGTTTGTAATCCAATGACCGGTGAACTTGTCCAATGAACTTGTGTTCAACGCTATGGTCTTTTTTCTATATATAATAAATACTAGATTTACGACGTCCGGGGAACAGGAATTGTGTTTCACTGATGTAATCCATCTTCGTTCCTAAGTGGAAATTGTAGTTTGAACAAATCTTCAAATGTAGATGTCCGGAATCTGAAATAGAGGACGCTGCGTTGTCAAATTTTGTCTGAGGCGAATATAATAGTTATAAAAGATGTAGCAATGCAGAATTCATCAATTAATTACTCGTATCAGTTTGTGCCACGGTAGAATTCGTTGGGGAAGTTCAGAAACTATCTTCTCCCAGACCAGCCAGCAGTGGATGCGTGGATGTAAACAAAGTAAGACGATACCGAACTTAAATCACCAACAATCGGATCATCAACATCAGCAGCAGCCACAGCTATTGCCGATGCGAGGAAAGAAGTTACAACAACAAAAAATGGTGCCACTTTCTCAGCCAGCTACGTCTGCCCAGTGGTGCGTGAGTGTGTGTGTATGTATGCGAGGAATCCTGTTTGTTTCGCATTTATTTGGTAGATTGATGAGTGAACGACGACCGGGACCGGAGTAGGTGTGCTGTGAGCTGAATTCAGCGAAAGTTCGGTGACAGCACCGCCAGCCTGGTGTATATCTGTAATGAGCCGGGTTCAGCGTATCGGCCGGAGAGTCAGAGTCCGGCAACGGAGTTGTCACCCCGCCGGTCGGCTGTGGGGCTCATCGTTGGAATAGAGAAGGTGTTGGGTTGGGTTGCGTTTTGTTGGCTTTTTTCCGCAGTAAAATGCAATGTGCGAAGAGAAAACAAGGAATTTGACACGCACCTGTGAGTCATACGGCACCCGTGTTTGCGTTGGGTGGTCAATGTAGAACGGAGCATCGGCCGGGGCGTACGAAACAGCAACAATGTTGGAATGTGGAATGTAGCCAACCGTAATTGAATATCGGTTGTGGTACAACCGCGGTGGTTAGTTTGATTTTTTCAAGCTCTGTTTCGATGCCTAGCGCCGCGGCCGAATTGTGGCAGCTGTAGTGCGAAAGAAACACAGTGTCCCTCCGCACGGGAGATCATCGTGCCCGTGCGGTGGCAACGCAAACGGCGACGCAAGGTGGTCCGAAAGTGAAAGCGATACGGTGTGAGTGCGATTTACACTACTCACATTCGTACATGTGCTATCTGGCGCTGGACGAGTTTCGAATGAACCGTTCATTGCCACTGCCAGGGCAAAACGGATGATATTGCGTCCCGTTTCGTGAAGGTGACTCGTCATACGGGATACCTGCCCAAATCGGCATGCGAATTGTGGCATCACCCCTTTAACCGCTCACACACACACACACACACACACACACACACACACCATCGGTTGATGGACGCTGCTTTGTCTCGCTGGCCATTACTCTGAACCACCGGGACAGTTGATGTACGAATTGCTTTCTTTTTTGTTCTCCCCATTTTCTTGCCACACATAAACCACCCCCACCTACTGCGAAACCATCTCTGTCCTGGGTGGGGTTTTTTTTTCTCCTGCGTGTAGTCCCACGGTTCCGTTTTGCTCGCTTGCTGGCGGTCTTTCGCCAACAGGTGAATGTGGGCGCCGGGTTTTCGTGCCAAAATTTGCATACGGTGACAAAGTGCCGGTGCATTCCGTGCGGCACCTTCAGGAAACGGGAAGGGTGAGAAGGGGGCCAGAATTCAGCCGGTACCCATACACATACACCAACACGCACACGGACACAGTAGGTTGGAATTTCGGCGACAGCAGCTTTCGCTCTCATCCGGCACGGGGCGCGTGAGCAGCATGTGCATGAACAGTGATTGAGTCCACGCGAATGGCCGGCGGCGATCATCTGCGGTACAGTACGGAGTGCTTTTTCCGCGGTTGCTTCTACCGGGAACGGAGCATGGATGCGTGCACTATTGATTGAATGGATAAGGGGTAATCAATATGTAGGACTCGAATATTAATTCCATCAGTTCGCTCCAGTGTAAGACAATCGAACTCGGGGAGGAAACTTGTTGAACGTCGAGGGATCCATCGGGTTTTGGGTAACTATATCGTGTTAGCATGCAGCTGGAAAGTTGAAGTGTACGTTCTACGAAGCGGGTTGGTAGTAGACTCCAATTGATGCGTGTTGCCAACTGATCCACAAGTTCTACAACTATTCGCTAAAGGATTTCTGGAGCAAATTTGACTAAACTGAATATTACGCAACGATAAAGTTGGAGTTGGAGTTGGATTCTATCGATATAAATTCTTGATATACTTAACCTTAATTTAAGGAGTGGTAAGGCACCTCCGTACGCCTCGATACATGTATTCTTCCGATGGTGGAACTTGGTCAGCTTTGGTATCTCTTATTGTATTGATGTCTTAACCGACGGCTTTGATGTGAAGCTACGGATGAAGCTGATGATGATTACTGCCTGCAGGCCTGCAGTGTTGGTACGTATCCTACATCCTGCTTGCACCGATTTCACTACACCAGTCTTTCGTAATGGGTTCGGCATTTCCTAAGGGTGTGGTGGTTGGAAAGTTTCGCGTGCTCATCAGCTCCGGCTAGGTTGACACACTGCTGCCGTTCCTCAGCAGTATGGCAGCAGGATTTTTGAGGTGGCAAGATCCTCCCGCATTTACCGTTAGTTGGTTAGGGGTTTTTGCTGGTACGTTTGAGCATTGGGAAGGCATTTCCACACACATACAAAGGCACGCGAATGAAACAATGCGAGCGGGCATCGTTCCAGCGACCGGTTCCAGCAGCAACGGTACCGGCCCTCTGCAGCTACTACATCCGTGCCACTTGTTGGAACCGAAATTGCTGGCACCACATCTGGCCGCTTGTTGATTAGGGATTTGCATTATTTATGGTACTGGCTTCTTCCACCCCCCTTCCCCTCCTCCTCGCCCCTCCTCACCCCCTCCCATATTCCGTGTACAAAAAAGCATCGGGGCATCGATTACTGCCGGAAAGCGAGAATTAGGTTGAACCGTTGGACGGACCACACCGGTCACCAGGGCAAAAACCGCTCCGGCAGCATCCGGCGGTTTTAAATCGCAGCCACGAATTCGATAGTGAGCGTGCGCTTATTTATTGCCATCAATTAAGGTATATTCTTTGGCTTAGTTCGGCTCGATCGCTGTGTGGATGCCGCTCCTTCCGCTTTTGGAAGTGTGTTCACTCCCCACAACCGTGCGGGGGGTTTTTTCCATGGTCGGCTATTTATGCAGCTCCATTTCCACCGACAACCGCGCCAGGTTTCGGGGGATTCGTTTGGCAGGGTGATCTCGACGCTGCGCCAGGAAGCAAAAGCATCAGTAAGATACCGTGCAGTTGAGACATTTTTCCCTCCTGGAGCGGAGAAAAACGTTATCGTTTTGTATCTTTTTGTTTTTATTAGATTTTATTTCTCTTTCTCTTTGTGTGGTCAAGATTTATCGCTTAATATGCCCAACAACCCCCGATAGGACACGGGTTACCTATCAAACCCCCGGCTCCGGTAGTATTAAAATCCGGGAGAAATCGCACCGAATCCATCCCGAGTTTTGAGCTGGTGTATGATAAATGCACCAAATTGTACAAAAAAAGGGGGACGAAACGGATAACACGACAAGGAGAGCATAAGACGTCTTTTGAGTGCGCGTTTTTGACCATGTTTGACTGGCCATGTGATTACAAGCCTCCCCCCGGGCGAAGCGCTGGAATCGGAAAATCGGAACGATCGAAGTTTTTCCTGCATGATCAATGGCCGTGCACAGTACTTAGTGCGGTTGGGCCCATTTTTCAACCGGGAATGAGTTGTTTGTTTTTTGTGTGTTGCTTTCTCCCACAGTTCGTCAGCTGCTACAATGGCCACATTGGTCAGTTTGATGTGTGTGATGTGAACGCTTCCGTAAAACAAATAAGCACTGAAAGGCATGGAATTGCTGGACTGGGTTGCCGCTCCATCATGCTGATCACCGTATAAAGACTCCATTAGCGGAATGTTCACTGTGTGTGAGTGTGCGAGAGATTTGTTGTTGTTGTTTTATGTAGCTTAATTTCCCTGCAGTGCGTACAGCGAGTGAAAGAGAGAGAGAGTGAGAGAGAGAGAGAGAGAAAGAGAAAGAAAGGGAATGAAAGAAGAAGAGTGAAACAAAATTCGAATGCCACAAAACGTACTATTTCAGCAACGAGCCACCATTAATTTTCCAATCATTGATTGGTAGCAACGTGTGGTTAGATTTTCGGTCCTCGGTCCAATTTGGCAACTCTAGCAACGCTAGTAAAGGCGCCTTCCGCTGAATCGCACCCAAGGAAAATCCATTGCCTTGGCTCCCGAGCGCCGAGCACCAAAACGCATGCTTCACCACGAATCAAAATTAATTTTCCCTCGTTAACCACATTTCTCCGGCTATTTGTGGGACGGCCTTTCCCGGCACGGATGTGCGGTTAGAGGTCAGCAGACAAAAAAGGCAAACTACAGCACAGCGCAGTGTGGGCGAATGGTGAAGTCTTTGCCTGCTTGGGGTGAAAATACAGTTAATTTGTAACGAAACTGGGTACGTCACGGTGGCAACAAATCTGTTGCTGAATGATTTTCTCGGGATGTGGATGTTTGTTTATGTACGAACGCGGCTTGAATTGCTGTACCGGGGATAAAATGAGTAAATGAAACATTAATGTTAATGCCAGTACCACGCAAACGAACTAATTGTTGGAACACATCAACGTTTAATGTGATATTTTTACATTTTGCATCCAAATGGGTTCACCCTGATCCTGATGCTATCGAAACGTATAAAAGGGATGAAATGTGAATGCATAACCACCACCCGCCCACCACCATCCATTAAAAGTTTCTTCCAAGAATGCCGTGCACAATGTACCGTGTTGGGTGCAAGGGAAGATATAGGAAGCTCTGAAAGGCAAATTAATTTTAAAGAAACGATTAAATATATGGGATAATTCATGTTAAAAATTTCAGTATACTTCCATATTTATATGTCAAATGAAACCTACAAACTGTAAAATTACTTAAAACAATGTTTAGCGAATTGTTAATCAGAACTCCTTTAATTTTTTAAGAACACTTGTGCAGTAATTACTCAATTGCTGGTATTTAACGAGAGCTTTTGATTAGAAAATTGAATATTGTAGGTTTTATTTACAACATACACAACGTTCTTGTGTTAAATGCGTATTCTGTTATTCTTTTTCGGATTAAATTTCTATTTTAATTTGTTTTTGTTAGTTTTTTGTTAACAAGAAATGATGAACATAATCTACGATTAACACAAGTTAAGCTGAAGTATCAAGAATTGACTTGAAATAAGAGGCGCTGAGAAATTTTTTTAGAAGGTGTTGGTAAATTGTCAAACCCTGCAGCTGACAATGGTTGAGGAGACTAAAATTTGAAAAGCAGGGCAAATGAATCTAGCAAATGTATGCTAGGCTGGCTTGGGATCGAAGATCTTTCTTGGATCAAATTTTTGAGCAAAATGTGAAATTGAATTGTGGTAGTGATTTTAACCTTGACTGATAATCATTCCATCATCATTCTTATCATCCATACCACTGTTGAAGATAATTACAAAACACCATCATAATAAATCACCTGAACGTTTCGTTTACGCGTCCGGTTTGTGTAAATTAAGAGTTTTCCCGTAAGAAAGTCATGTGTGATGTGAGGTTTGAGTGTTGAAGTTTCGGGGTACAGTTCATTTTCACCATCGAATGGTGCCACACATGAAAACCGGTATAGTACGATCCGCTCGACAAGGTATGGAGCGCGTTCCGTTAGTCTGGCCATGATTCGCACACTCGGCCGTCGGCAGATCGCCCGATAGCATACCGCGCACCGGAAGTGCCCGGAAGCGATCAGGTCGGTCGGTTATAAACGAACGGACGCGGCCAACCACAGTCGGCCGGGTTGTTAATCTGCCAAGGGTCAGCTGATGGGCAGCTGCGTACGGGAACGAGCAAAGCGAAGAAAACCAAGCGAAAACAATAAAACTGCCGTGTGCCGAAATGCAAAATCAGTCCAGTGGAAAGAACGGCTTGAGCGATCTGTTCGTTGCGCAACGCTGAGGATCCGCGCGGGTGCCACTTATTTTTTCCTCATCTTGCCGTGCCTTGGCTGCTTGGTTCGTGTGCTTCCTTTGCGTCCGGTTGTGCTATTGTGCCACGCCGAAAAAGTGGGACTTTCGCTTGACCTGTTTACAAACGGGGGAACTCATTCCGATCGGTTCGATGGTAGCCGATCACATCCATCCCCAACAAACGCACAGCGGAAGGGGGGCGGGCGGGTAGAGATGGTGGTAGCGAAAGGGGAGGATGGGTAGATTTTACATATTCATCCTCCGATTTCCAAAACCGATGGCTTTCTTTCGAGATGGCCCGGGTGTCGCGATTTGACGGAACTAGTTTTCCGGGGCTCGCGTTTTTTTCTGCTCCACGGTATTCGGTTCGGTTGCTTTATCATGCCAGTTCCAGGTCAGCGATCAATGAACTTTCGGGCCGAGAAAATTGTACAAATTTCTCAATGATCAAAGAAATTTGATAGCACTCCGCGCGGACGGAGCGATTGGCGGATAAGGCAGGATAGCCGCACGCAGCCAACGATGACGCCAAATCAACGCCACGCAGCGAACGAAAGGTCTCCGGGCACGGATAGCATCAACCCCAAACGCCTCTTCTCTTTCCCCCTCCCTCTTCCCCTCTCCCTCCACTTCGTCCTCTGGTTGGGCTTTGGTAAAAGTTGAGCGATTGGAAAACTTTCTTGCATGTTCGAGAAAGTGAAAGAGATAAAACTCGTGTGGTCGCCTACAAAGTCCGGTTGCGTCCCTGGGATGACGGGCATGGGATGCTGGCAAGCGCCGATCTAGGGGGTTGGCTTGGAACAAAACCGACCCACATGCAGTGTCAACGAACGTCGTGCGACCGTTTAAGCCGCGTCTTTCCGGCGGATCGTCTGGAAAGTGCGACCCGTCTGGGCCGTCTGGCTGTGAATGGTCGGAAAATGTGGCCCGACGACCGACCTGTTGTGTCCGTTAGACCGGTGATTATCCAATTGCATCCAGTACAAAATGGGGAGCCCGTTTAGTTTGGGCTCGAAAAGGAAGTCTCGCGGTGCGCGGGACCGAGTCATCGTTATCGGACGGGGCATATCATGCGCGCCGCATGATAGTCGCGATTGCACGGAACATTGTCGTAAGAAATTACTGCATCGCAAGCGCCGGGTTTTGCGATTGCTCCGACAAGTGAGGGAGAGACCCACACAACCGGTAGTTAGAATGGATTGATCGTGGCATTTTGTTGCAGGGCGGAGATGAGTTTCGTATGGGAAAAGATGAGCTACTACCACACCATTCATGGAGAAAAGAGTTGTCAAAGACGAATGCGCAGACTGTATACAATAGCGATAAGTAGCGGGTAGCATTCAGCTGAAAATATTGGTATCTACAGTAATTCGTTGGTTACTTCGTTAATAGAAATTTTAATACATTGAGTTCAAGAAGGATATAGACTCGTTTGAACTCTCGCTTATATATTCTATAGTTGTCTTAAAATCTTATTACTGAAGCCATCTAAAGGAGAAACAACTATCCAACTAACCAACTAAATAAAGTGACATTTATCTTGCCAGAAGTTTAAAATTGTTAGTTATTGGGCTGTTAAAGAACTGGGTTGACATAAATATAGTAGAAACACATGAGAAACGTACAAGTTGATTATATTTTAATGGAAGAAGCTTCTATTATCTGACGACCTTGATTAGGAAGATTTTAAGGTGAATTAAATGATTTAAAATGATTTGAACTTATTTAAAATATGGCAGAGTTTGACTAAGAACTTATCAGAGCTATCGTTAGTACCCAATAGCTTCGAAACATTCGAAAATAATTCTTTAAGATAACAAATCGAAAAATCTGAGACGTATATTTAAATTATTGACGAGTAAGATTTAGAAATTTTTCACTCAACTTGTACTCAAAAATAAAAAAAAAAGAAGATATAGGATTTCTACTAAGAAGATGTCTGGGTTTCGAATATAAATAAAAAAATATATATAATTAAAAGTGCTCTTCAGAAAGTCCTCATGGCTAATGCAAAGAGCACATCCTAAAAAACTTTAAGTTAATCAAATTTCACATATTTTTCAGCAATTTTGAACAACGTTGTTTCGTGAAACACGAGTTTTAAAATTGAACGTACTCAGTTTCGCTTGGTTTAAAATTTCTATCAGATATCTGATCTGATCCTGACATTAAAGTAATGAGCTTTGAAAAAAAAAAAACAAGTGTTTTGAGTTTGTATACCAACCTAAACAAAAACGAGAAGAACCTAAACATTAAGTAGAATGTAACAAAACATTTCAACAATCCCAACGTTCATTGTAGTTTCAGTTTTTTTTTTGTTTTGGGCAAAACTGTTCAATGTTTCTCATCTTTTGCCATGGTTTCCTTTCGCGTGCGCGTGTCTTACCCTCGGCCAGGATCCCCCAGCCAGCAAACGTAATGGCAAGCCGCATGTTGGCCTTCGGAAGGCTTACAAGCAGTTTGCTGCGGATCGCAGGAAACCGGCTCCACTTTCGCTTTTTCTTTTCACTCGAAACACTCTCCTGTAACGCGCGTGGTATGTCCGCTGCAGCGAGCTCGCTGGTACCTTGTATTACTTAGTGTATTCCGTTGTGTTGCATTGTTGTTTGGTTTGGTTTACCATCGCGTCGTCCGTCCGAAACATCCCTGCTGCCAGCGAAACATGCCAGATGCAGTGGAAAACGGAGTGGCGCGAAGCACACAAAAAACGGCCGCAGCATTTGTACGGCGCAAACAAGCTTCCGCTTCGATCGTATGCATGATGGGAGCGTTTAGTTTCATTGATTGCCCGGCCAAACCGGCTCACCGGTCGGTGTGTGTGTATGTGTGTGTGTGTGTGTGTGGATCCACCGAAGAAAGCCTTTTCCTCCGCAACCGGCGCTCGCCGTGATGATCGTCGTCTGGTGGTACGCATTGTTCGAGCAGCCCCGGATGGGAAATGATGCACTTTTTGTTCCCCTTTTTGCACGGTGTAGCATCGTTTGCGTACCGTGCCCTCCGTCCGGTGGGCTCGCACGTTGGACACTGCGGTGGTCTTTAAGCGTGTAAGTATGATAAATTACCCGCGGGTGCCTTCGTAAGACAATGTCATCATTTGTGGATTCGATGAGGGGATAGTTTGCAAAGTGGGAACGAGATTGCATCTTAAAGCTGTACTGCTTGAAATGTTGGTAGTGTTTGAACAAATTAGATCGTCGCTACCATCACGCCACAACCAGCAAGATATGTATGTCGCTTCAACTGAGCCACAGCCAGACTCCATCATATGGGAGAATGGAAGGGGCTTGGTGGTGGGGTACGGATGAGACAGGTGAAGAAAAGACTGGTGTCTCATTACGAGCACTAATGGATTTTGTGACAGCTTGTGGTGGGCCCCGCCAATGATGGGCAATGTCGCGAAAGTGGCAGGATTTGTGCGCTTGACGACAGGTTGCTAGCAGTTAGCCGGTTGATCGTTCACTTTCGGCCAAATGGTTGAGTGTTTGATAAACTTTCCACAAATAAATTCATTCACCCGCTAGCAAGGATGGTCGTGGTAGCAGAGGCTGTAAAATTTTCTGAATGAAAATTGAAAGTTGCGATCGTGGTGACCCACCAGTCGCGATGCCTTGCGGCGCCATCGACGGTTTAAAGATGCGGTTGGGAAAGGTGTTAATTGCTTACTGAGCATTGCGTCTAAGCGGAATTGAAATGGGAGGGCTGGAAGATCGAGTGACATCGATCGCTTGAACGGATTCGAGCCTGATGGCTTGACAAGCTGCGCTGAAGTATCTGCCGTAAAAGGGCAAATAACGTTTTCGCTTTCTATCGCGAAACACTGCCGGAAGTTACGGTGTTGATGGTGGATCGATGGGATCCGAAAGGTTCCTTCCAGTAGCTTTAGTATGTTGAGATGATCTGGAACTGATTTTTGGGAATCTTTGCAATTTAGATCCACAAATCTTATAATACAACAAGGTTATAGCAATGCCTAATTGCTGAGAAAAATACAGTGAAAGTGGGTTTTGTATGTTTGATAAAATCACGAAGTCATCAAAAGGAGTGAACTCTTTGGACACTGACATAAATGTAACCAACATACGAAATTACCTCTTCATACGGACGGTCCAGTAACATCATTAAACCAGTCGGATATTACTCCAAAAGCAAGTTAACAATAGCTAATGAAAAATTGAGCTGACTAACAAGATATGCCCGAATCAATGCCCAATGCACAATAGCAAATACAAAACAAAACGTACAACAACATTGCCGAAAGGAAAAGAGTAGTACAAAAAGATGTGAAAAAATCATTAAACAAGACGAAAAAAAAGTAGCTCGTAGTATCGTTAATCATGACACAAACTTTTATTGTACTCGCGTACCGTCTTATCTGCCGACCGGCAGACGGTCGGATTGTGTCCGGTCGCTCCCGATTCGCATCAACCACCGCTCCTCAACAAGTCACCAGTCAGTCAGTAATGGCACGGGGTAGGCCATTTCGTATCGAGCCCGAAACGCGAGATGCAACGGTAACGATAACGGGGTGGAAACGAAAATGTAAAACTTTCGAAAATTTGTTCAATCCCACCGAACCCTGGCCCTCCTCGGCCCGTTCGAACCACCACCGGTGGGAGTGTGTGTGCGGGCGAAAAACCAAAAAAAAAAAACACGCTGTCCGAATTCGCTGGATCCGTTGAAACACATGATGCGTGTTTTCTCTCGCGTGACCTGTCGCGGTCACCGCGGGACGGTTCAATCCACCGCGTTGTTGGCTGCTTAGGACTGGGGACGGTAAGGATGCTGCCGGCCATCAGTTCCGGCATCGCATAGGTAAAGGGTGGCCGGTTCACGAAAAAAGGGTGCCCCAAACTGGGTAAGGGTACGACAGGGAGTAGAGGGAAGAGAGAGTGAGCCTTTATGTTGCGCTTTATGGAGCTAGGAGTGATTGCTGCGCTCAGCGTGATTTCGGACGATGATCGATGGCGGTCAGAAGGACGAAGAAAGCAAACTTCGTTTTCGTCGCAAAGACGTCGTCGGATGTTTCGGGGGGGGGGGAGTTTTGGGTTCGCACTCTGCCCCCATGTTCATTTCCCATTGCTTGACCCTGCCGCTACGTTCGGTTGGAGTTTGGATCGAGCCTATAGTTAACCATCATCCTGTGCCTTCCTCGGGCGCGTCTTGCGGATGGACTGTTTGCTTACTTTCCACCCTTGTTTTTTTTTTCCTTCGTTCACCATCCGGATCCGGCTTTGGGGCGGCATTTTGAATGAAAATGGAAAGTGATCGAATTTGGAAGGAGCGGACAAACTGTGCGCGCCGTGATCAATCGATTGCGAACCCGGCGGCTTTAGGTCCGCAGTTTGCTGCGCAGTACCGCCGTACGGCTAAGGTTAATGACTGGCCTTTGCTAGCGATGCGAGCGAGATTGCAGCTTCGGAAAGCAGGCACGTAGCGTACGAAGTGTGGGGGATTTTCTGTACGGAGGTGTGTTTCGGTAGGTTTGGTACTATTGATTTAAAATAATAATTTGTTTGACCAAACTTCATAGTGTTATCATTGAAAAATCAAGTTGGGAAAGGTTGCGATGAGGATATAATTTTCATTAGAAAATAAAGAAATTCAACATGTTTTGAAAATAAAATTAAGGGAAGTATTGAAATTAACGGCTAGGCAATTTTTTTTCATTAAAATTGTAAGTTTTTAAGTCCGTTTTTAGCTGTAAGTGTAAAATACCGCGACAAAGAGAGATATGCATGTATGACCGTGATCATACTTTTCAGAAATGTGACTTTTTTCCAATAGTACTAAGATTTTAAAAATATCTTTTAATAATGGTACATCAATTGACTAATTCATGATAAATTTACGATGAGTAAAGTCTGAGAATGAAAGTGCGTTTGCAAATCGATACCCAAAATTTCTCATACCACGGTGAACCTCGACCTATACACTGATTTTATTGTTCACCAGTATTTGACATTATTAGTTTTATATTTCCAATTATTTTATTTTTATTAATGTCAATAATCCTGACAAAATATCAATTGAAATCGCTACTTTTTAAGATTTAAATGTCCGTTTTGATTTTTATTTCAAAGTGCTAGAATTCGACATAAATAAGTAAAGTAAAGTAAGTATATAAGTAAAGTATAACTAAAGTCTTAAATACTGGTTTTAGAATTGTTGAATTGCGATAAGTGTTAACAAAACGCTTGTCAGTCAATGCCAATGACTAAATGAATATTTACGTATTTATGATCGTGCAAAATTTCTATTGTTATTGCTGTTACAATCTAATTATAATAAATATAATAATTTAAACCTGCGTTATTAGAGTTTTAGGGTATATTTCTACAATTGAAGATTGAAAGAGCTTTATGTGCGTTATGTCTCAATAGATCAAAGTTAAGACATAATAACAATTGTAAAAAATATTTGTTAAATTGTCATTCTTAAATTAAAACCATTATTGTGTTTCCTTCGGGTCACACGTAAATCTGTCACGCATGCATATTTTTAGACCGTTTAGGGACTTTCGTTGATTACACAATATGATTTACACTGCACCTAGTTCACCGCGTCGCACCAATATGGCTCGTTGTCGCATTGGAGGGAACACTGTAATCGAACCGAATTGAAAAGCTAACCAAATATCAACGCGATCCGCTAAAACGTTTTGTGGGATTGTGTAAGTCGTGACGTCTGCATACGATAGCGGACGGCATTAGAAACGATTTGTTGCCCGTTTGCGACGGTAGACGCATGGTGGTTGAAGCGACACAAAACGGAACCGGACATGGATTTAACATATTTTCTTAATGCTAACCGTAGGCCGCGGTGCGTGCTAAGTAATGGAAATTAATGATGCAACGGTGGCACATCGCTGTTGGTACCACTTTCGCTCGTCTAACTAGCGTGTTCGTGATGATCGGATGTAGATGGCAGCCCGCCGCGTGGTGTTGTGCGATGAGCTGGGCTGATCACTTTCTACTTAGCGTGGCACGCTGCTTGAAGACGTGTGACGCATTTACCGGCAGCGAAGATGCCGGAGCTATCGAATTTCACGTAATAAGCTACGAGATCGCGTTTGCTGGTACAGTGCTAATTGTTGCTCTGGTTGCAAAAAGCGCAACAATCGATCGGCCAAAATATATTGCCACAAAACTGGCTGTGCTTCAACGGTTTAATCTTATTGGATGAAAGTAAAGTTTATGCATCCGATGAGTTAATTCGTTACAATGAAGCAAATCAATTTTACACCTTTTTCCCAGTTGATTTTGCACGGTTTGCTGATGCGTATCGTTTAAGCGCGTACAAATGAGCTTTAACCCCCCTCCCGTGTTGATGGCTTCTTTAGGCGCCCTATGCTGAACTGGTTAATGAGCCAAACCAAGTCAACATTGCGGTGAGAGCATAACGAGCTACGGCGGCTTTGGCTGTTCCGCTCGGTTCGCCTGCAAGAACCTAAACCGATGTGATTATGCGGTCGTTTGCTGGTGCATTTAGTAATGACTCTTTTTATTAGTTCGGAAGTGGTAAAACAATAACCTGTGAGTAAGGCCCGGTTTGGGAGTGGTTCAGGTAATGGCAATGAAATGTGTTGAACAGCGTTAATAAACGCGTTCAATGAGCAATAAAATCGCAACGATGAACGTTGATTGGTAACAAAGCAATGTTCGTAACGAAAGTTTAGGCACAATTATCTAGTAGACAAATGTTTGATATTTGTGGTGATATTGCGTTACCTTGAATCCTTGACAATACATCACAAACCTAAAAAAAATTAACATCATTCGATGATGATAGGTTTGATGATTGAAAAATAACAATACAAAATAGCGTACATAAACCGATAGTATAACCGATAGTATTATAAGCATGCCTATCAAGCTTATAGTTACTTAGAATAGGAAAATGGAAAAGGAAAAGGAAGGAAGGAAAAAGGAAAAGGAAAAGGAAAAGGCCAAGATGACTATGTTCGAAGGTGTGACTATATTTAAAAGCAACATCAAGCTATTAATACTCCCAACATCTTAAGTGAAAAACTGGGCCAACTTTCTATAGCCATCAGTCGAAAGCTCTGTAAAAGCACTATGTTGAAACGCTGATATGTTTCCCTTGCTATAAAAAGACGCCATAAAACGAAAGCAAGGGTGAAAGAAAATCGATGAACGGTCGCATAACTCTAACGCACGTCTGAGCTTACGATGGCTTGTCGTTGCGTTACCTAGCAAGCTTTAGGCAATTGAAAGCCTCTGAGATCGTCGGTGATCGTTGTGTACAGTGGAATTGACATATGATGTGAAAGGTCAAAATTTGGAAGAAAACAAAAATGCTGGAGATATTCTTGATATCTGGAGTGTGTGAACAATGATCTTTTCGCGTAAATGTTGAAAGTTTTATTAATAGGATATAGCCATACTGGAGATTTAATATATTGTCATATTTTTTTAATCGAAGAACGGCTTGGTTGTAATACCATCGTTTGTTCAAATAGAATAACTCCATCAGAAAAGCTTGTGAAACCTTTAGCAATAATATCATATAAATAGAGCGATCTTCACACGACAGGACCGAGGCTAACATAAATCCAGTCCAAACCCCTGGAGCAAGAACTGAATATCCGGTTACATGATAAAAAATAAGTCGATATGGCCTGGCCGTTCTAACGAAATATAAAAAGGCAAATTAGTGCAAAATGTGGATTAAACTATGATTGGAAGCAATAGGAATATGAAAGGGTGGTAGGAAACTAGGAAAACGCCCCAGCTACTAGGGTACTAGGAAAATATGTGGATTTTGTTGAGCTTTTAATTATAATCGACATGTTTCCTCCTCAACTCAGCCATAAATTACTAATGTGCGTGTCGCGGTCGTTGAGTCGTGCAATATTATTAACCAGCTGGAAAGTTGGTTCCGTTGAAATATACCTTTCTTCACTCGGTTTTGCAGTGCATTTAACTTGGGCTTTCTTCGCATGACTATCGATATGCATTCTATAGCACGGTGCGTGGAAACGATGGGAAAGATGATCCAGTTCCTCTAGGCCCGTTTCGGAAAAACTGCCATCTGGACGCTCGCTGGCCCGCGAAAGAAAGTGGAAATCTTGGAGGAGAAATCAGTGAAATGCATTCTCCCCTTGGTCGCGGTATCATATCCTCCGCTATTTGGGTACGGGTTGGTTGTTCCGGGAACTGTTTCCTCCCTGTTGGGCTAGTTCTGTCATGAGCCTAATCAGGTTTAGATTTTTTTCCTTGCATCACAACTTTCGCACCAGGAACCGGTACTCCGTGTACTCAATTTTCCGCGAATGCCCGTTGCGATGTGCGTTTGAGACTTTGGGTCAGCTGTGCGAGCGATGTGGCACGCATTGGAACTTGTTTACTTATGTCCACAAAGTAGGCATGATGCGATTTTCCCTTCTAAATCCTTCAGTTGATTTTTCACAGAATTTAGACCATCATTGCAAAAAGGCGTTAAACCGGAACTGACCAATAGTTGCTCCAAAACTGGAGTGAAAGTCATTCCGATGGCATCCTGTATGACATTTATTTCTAACCGATAGTGGATTGCGATGTGTGTCGACCAGATTTTGCGATACAGTTTCTCGGCGGATCTTCGGTACATACACAAACAAACCGGATACTTCTTCAATTAAGTTTTATTTGACTGCATTTTTTACACAAAAATAGGACGTATCGTACAAAAAAATAACGAAAACGAAAAAAAAAAATACAAAACAAAAAAAACTACAACACATAAATTATCAGTTCTGTTGAGAAGCAGTACAATAAATTAAATTAAGTTAAATAAATAAACCGTCGTGTGGTGGGCCGCGCTCCGGCAAAAACGGGAGCCGCCTCGACCACTAAGAGCTAAAGCTGGTGTGCCCATCGGTAGCATTCCCATTCGGGACGGGAACGACCGGAACCCGGTGGGCCATTGTCGGGGGGAATGAGGAATGTGTGAGAGTAGTTGGGGTGTTGGGGAGGTGGGATAAGGAAGGAACGGTTTTTGGTTGTGTAATGTTCGCTTCGGTTTTTGTAGATGACGTTTTGCATGCAAATTCCATGTGACACGGCGTGATAGAACGATGCCCTACCGGCGGGGTATCAGTTCGTCAGTCGGTATTGTGCGAGTTCGCTACTTGTTGCGCGGGCGTATGTCGGGAGCAGGACGGGTGCCGGAGATGTACGAAGCGATCCTAAACGTTTGGCACCGATCAGCATCTTCCGCGCTGGGAGTGTAAGGGGAGTTTTGGCTGTGGTGAGCGGAGTTGCGATCGATTGGAAAGGATCGGATACATTCTACGGCGCGTCAGGTCCCCGGTTGAAACCGTTGCAACCAAGCAACCTGCCTTTTTTGCGGGGGGGATTGACGATTTGGTGTTGGGGGGGCGGCAGGTCAATGGAAACTGCGCTTACTGGGCGTAGTGTCCGTAGCCGTTGTAGGCAAGACCCTGTCCGGAACCGATGCGGCCCCAACCGCCACCGTGTCCGCCGGAAACGACAACTTCATGGGCCGACTCGTGGTGTCCGTTGCCGCTCGAGATCAGCTTCTTGATGCCGATGATCGAGGCCAGGGCGAGGGCCAGCTTGGAAACGATCAGGGCCTTACCGGCGAGCAGGGCGAGGGCACCGAAAGCGAGCGGGACGAGCGTGCTGCCGAGCAGTAGCGGGATCATGATCCAGTGGCCGTTCTTCTTGTCCTTGTCCTTGCCACCTCCGAAGCCACCGCCTCCGACACCGCCTCCGAAGCCACCGCCTCCGCCGCGGACCTCATCCATGGAGCGCTTGATTTCCTCGCTGGACGGGAACTTGACCTTGGGAGCGGGAAATACAACATTCAGCACATTAGTGATCTGGAGCGGGATCGTGCGGGAAAACATCCACGCGGACTACTCACTTGCAGGGTGTGGGACTGGAAGAACGACAGGACCTTGTCGAAGAGCATCGAGTTGAGCGAGCGTTCCTTCTCGTCGAGCGAACGGGGCAGCTCAGCCTCCAGCTGGGCCTCAGTCTTCAGCGGTGCCGCATCGGCAGCCGATTCCTGATCGCGCACGAATCGCACACCCTCGCTCAGCTTGAAGTCCTTGGTCGAGCGCGACACACGGTCCAGAATGGTGAAAAGCTTCATCTTCAGGCAGGTGGAAACATCGCCGCTGGCACAGTCCTGGTACGTCTTGTACAGGTACTTGATCTCGCCGAGGTACGAGCCGGCGCGGGGCGTCTGCTGCTGCTGCTGCGGTCCGTTGCTGTCGTCGATCGAGTTCGAGCTGATCGGCAGCGTGGCGGAAGCACTGTGGGCGAAGGACACTGTCGCTAAACACCCGATCACCAGTAAGCACTTGAACAGTTGCATCGTTGCAGGAATGGCCTTTTGCTGTTGCGCTGGGAGCGTTTTTAGTAAATCTGTTTTACGGCGAAAACAGACCACAATTGCACGAGACCGAACTCACTCAACTCGCTCGCTATGTGGATGGCTCTAGAACTGTGGACGAATGGACTCAAACTGTGCCTTCCAGTGGGCCGCCACCATCAATATATACTCCGAGGGCGGTTGGACTCGTTGCACGCAAAACCGGCCCTACCATCCTGTTCGCACACCGCGGCAGATGCACTTGCATCCATCGCATCAGGTACTTCCACTGCCCACTTTCTTCGTGCGGCGCTACGATCCAACCTTTCTTTCGCTCCCGCCCCCCCGGTGTACTGCTATCGTTCGGTGCACACACATTGGCGGTGGCCGCGTAGCTGCATACCGGGCCGCCGAGCCGTTCTGTTCTACTGCACCGTGCAAAGGCACGCGCGTCGGCGGATGATCGCGTGCATTACGGGCCGGCCGTACCGCTTGAATGCACCGCGAAAAAACCGTGTCCGCGAATCCGTTCGATGAGCAGGTGCAGCTACGTTTCCCTTTTTTCCTCCCGGGGCCGATATGGAAGTGCAAGTGCAAGGGCCTCGGAACTGCGCCGAGGGACCGGTGGCCTTGTCGATGGGCAGACGATTTCACGGTCAACTGGGCGCTTGGTATCGATGACACTTTTACACGAATTTCCACAGCAACGACGAGCAAAGCGGGTTGGAGAAGGTTTAGGATTCGTGGACAATCGCGACCCCTACCTGGAGCGGGTCGGTTATTTTGCGGCTCGTTGGCTTTTGATAGCATTAGCATAATGGAAAGTGCTAATTGTTGGTATGATTATGCTTTTCACTTTTCATCTTGGAGATGCAAGTCTTGGAGTAGCTTTACGAGGACACCAAATGGAGTTAAGTTTGATAAGGATAGAGAAGAGATCTTGAATGATCGAATCGGAATTTACAAAATAATTTCAAGAAGATCGCTGGATAAATATCCCAAATTGTGAGCATAAATTTAAGGCAGAAGAGCTTTTGAAAAATTTAGTTTTATGGTGTTTGAGCACATTTGACGAACGTCGTCTGAAAACATTCACGAATATTTTCACACTCTTTCATAGAAGGAACGGTGGTGAAGTTTGATTATTAATTACTTAAAATGCAGTGTGTTTTAGGTGTTTAAAACAATTATGCAATTAGGAAAAATAAACGATAACGATAACAACAACAACTTTAACACCCCTAGAGAAGGGTCGTGTTACGTCTCACAAGCACAAGAACAACGTTTATTTTAAACGCTTCCAGTAGGCAGTAGGTTTCCAGAACACGGTCCAGGCAAACAACACCAAAAGGGCAGGAAACGGACGTTCATCGTCCCGTTAGGAACAATTACCTGGGCCGTCGCTCAGAACGGTTCTGCCCTCGATGCTGATCGTCTAGGAATGTGCCCCTGCTAACCTAGTGCTCACCCGACACAGCGATGCGATCCTTTCAGCATGTTCAGTGAAGAACGAGGCGGCTCGTTGACGCAATCAGTAGTAATTTCACCCTAACGGTGTAACCGGTTCGTCTGTTTGATTAGTGTGGTCAGGTAGTTAATCGATCGTCTTACCCCGATTGAGTTTTCTCCAACAAGGGTGTCCTCACGAGAGGTAGATCGTGAGTGCGTGTGTGTGTGTGTGTGCTTTGACATAATCAATATTCTGCATCATGTCTCACCGGAAGCGTATGTACTGTGGTCGTTTCGATGCAGTGGTAGGAAGATGGTATGAAAACGAAAGTCCTTATCGTTGGTAGAGTACCGTTCACTTCCGCTCCTGAAGTACGCTCGGTTCTTTTACCAGCATGTCGTCGTCTCGACGGTTGCTCTCAGTGCGCTCTTTTTGCACGCATCGTCCAATTCCATCGTTCCAATATCCGTCCTTGCGGGGGGTGACGTACACAACAAACATACAACATAATCAACCGGGTGTTTGCTTTCCATGTAGCGCTTGGAGGCAAAAAAAAAGTCCATCATCGAATATTGGAGTGCGATTCAATCACGCCCGTGCACCTGCTACCGTCTGATGTTTGAATTTCCTGCCCCTGTGTATCATGTTCCATTTCAGTGGAGCTTTCCGTGATTCCCTTCGGCATTTTGTGCTGGTTTTATTTGCTGCTGCTGCGAGTGCTATTTGCAACCGTTCGGAAAAAGCTCCTGTGCATCCTGTCCCGCTTTGCACTCGGTCATGTGTTGTTTGCAAGTACGCATCAGCTGATTTTGTCTTCGCATTTGCTCCTCGGCACAATCGACTGGGTAGGGCGACTCGTGAAGAAAACTCCGATTTTGCACACTTTCAATTCCCTCCCCAAGATGCTCGTTCTGTTCTATAAACTCCGCAAATTATAAGCTAATTAGGCGCGTATACCTACGAATCAGTGCCCTACCATTGAGGTGCAATGCATGCAAACATGCGAATTCCTCATCGCCACGGCGCTTGGAATGCGTTTTCTTTCCACCGTACCGATAAGCCGGGCCAGGAGAAAAGGCATCACCGTTTGGCTGCACACCAGCTGTTACTGATGAGGCATACAATACTGTTCGGCCATCGCTAGTGAGTTGCTGTGGGTCACACGAAGATGTTCAAAGGAGTTAAATTTGAAAGAGTGTAAGCGGGGCGGTGGTTTCATCGCTTCTACAGCACCTGATAACGTGTGTTTGCATCATGGTCGGTTGAATCGATCAGTGTTCGCATAGAGAGTAGGTTGCTTTACTTCTTAAACTCTTGAGAAAACCAGGTATTGGGCAATAGAATAATCTGAACATATTAGGGAAATTCGCAGTATTCTGCTAAAAAATGATACAAATTTCAAGCTGCATTGTTGCAAAGGCCTTACAGATTCAGCTTCACAACGAAGGACATTTTGTAAAGTGGCCAGCTGATAACCGCTCTGTCTCATCAAGGGTTAATGTTGGTGATGAATATTGCAGCATTGCAAAGAGTTTAATTGTTATTTTTATCTTCCTATTTATGGTCGTTATTTCATGCTCGTTGAGAATTGTGTTGCAGCCCGGGGCCCATCGGTAGACTGTTTATGGGAGCGGAAAGGAAAGCCAGCAACCAGTACGAGGCGGTGATAGACAGTGTAAAGTGATTCAATTAGAGGGGCACTTCTGAAGACAAAGTGTTTAAAAAGCTAGCCGCACAAGTGAAGTAAATGCCAAACGCTCTTCGATCTGCAGACTGTATGGTAAAGGGATTTGATACAGTAACGTTACGTGCAGACTCAATACCATGTTTGGTTTGAAATATATTTGCGATTAAATGTTTTTTTTACCAAGGACTTGCGAACCTGTTACGGGTAAATGCAAATCAAGGAATGGCACAATTGGGAGAAAAACCATACAACATACCGGTACTGCGATGGAGAGTTTTGCAGACTAAAATGTATTTTTGAGATATGAACAATGTTGAATTTGATGATCCTAGATCTTTCCTAACTTAGGGAAATAAGCGCAAGCAATTGCAGTATGATAGTAATTACTTTGAGTTAAATTAATGATTGATTGGTTTTTGTCTTGAATTTGTGCTTTATGATGTAAAGAGGAAAGAGCAGTTTGATCGGCAATCCTTTTATTATTTTATGATTTTATTAGTATTCATGATAATTGATTGACTTGCTTGTATTACAGACATGCACTAGAGATGTCCTTTAGAATAGAACACGATGCTTAAATTCGTATAAATAAGGTTTTGTTTGTATTGTATTCATTCCATGAAACCTCAATCTCTTCATTATTTCATTTCCAATGATTGATGAGCTTTTGAAGCTCAGGTGCTGCAGTAGGTTTTGCTAAAGCCTTGTTAATTGAATTTACATTCCATGCCCCAATATCCGCACGTTTCTCCGTTGGAGTCACGCGTGCTTACATGGAAGGCATGACTGCGTCCAACACGGACCACAGTCTGCAGGAAGCGGTGAGATGTGGTACGCTGCGCAGGGAAACGAGCAGAGAGTACGAAAGGAAAGCACAATCCTGATCACTCGACGACAGACAGGAGGTGGCCACGGTTCCTTGGTTAAGTGGCAACGCTCTCAATACACAGGTGGCTGTCTGTAGTGGTTACACGGTAAGCTAGAATCAGTTGTAATTAGACGCTGGTGCAGATCGGTTCAGCGGGAAACGGCTTTAACGTTGTCAGAAATGCCGGCCCCGGAAACGTTCTGTGGGTGAGCTGGTGAAAAGGATACGTGGTGCTCTGTTAAGATAATCGATGTGCCAAGCTGCTACATTGAGTAGATTTCCTGCCGGACGGTGCAAACAGAACGGGTTGTGATGGGATCATTGTGGTGGTTACGTAATAACGAAAACGGGAACAAAGAGATGACGACGTTTGCGCAACGAAACCTTACGTTGTGCGATGTGGTACGATGTGCGATATGTGCTGTCGGTGGTTCAACCGTGTGCAATAGTGGTAAGGGGGTGACTCTCATGATACCACGAGAAACGCTCAATATTAACGAACGAATGTCGATAGCTGTACACAGGAAAATTCTTGAAAGTGTTTATAATAATTTAAATTAGGTGCGGTTAATGATGAGTTTAATGTAAACATTGATGCGTTATGGTAACTGACAGGTATCACTGAGTGTCAGTTTGCATCTTTTCCTCATAATGTTTTATAATGAAATCGATTTATCAGTAATACAGAGACAATTAGATAAATTTATAAAATCGAGCTGGTTTTGAAGCTACACCACAGCATTTTGGGTGACTTTAATTAATGAAAACTTATGTGATAGATGTGATATAATTAACTTACTTCTCATTGCTTAAAACAGTACTACAGCTACATTTATAAAAATAAAGCCATGTTACCTTTGCGCGAACATGCACATATGGAAAATATTCTCTAGATAATGGTGATCATCATAAATCAAGCACAGGGATTAAATGTATATTAATTAATTTTGCGAGAGACAGAGTCACAGATAAGAAAGCGAGTAGATGTAGTTACATTTAATAAATGATTTGATTAGGTTTTAGACACTTACTTAACACCCGTTGATAAACATACGGAAAATTGCGATATTTGTGCAGTTCCTTATGTACACAAAGAGTGGATTATTAAGATATTTAACATAATTATTTAAGATTAACCAAAGTTTACAACATGAAGTCTTTGTTGTAGAGTTATAAGCACACGATATGAGCTGCCCATAGCACAAATGTTAAGCTAGGATAATATCTTAAAGTGATATGTCTATGATTGAGTTTTACATCAGAAAGTGTTCATAGCTATCTGTTCTGGCAGCTTGTGGGTAGTTATTAGGATTAGATAATTAGTTATATGAGCAGGTTTTTGCAACTGCTTAGACACTCAAAACGAAATTTCATAAAAATCTGTGCACCATGGTCAAAAATAATTCAGGAAAGTGGTTTCTTTCTTTTGGAATTTCGCTTTAAGTAGTATTTAAGTAGTTGCAGTATAGTCTAGGTACAATAAAAATGTAAAATAATGTGTTAAGTCAAATAAAAACAGTTCTTGAATTAAGTGAAAGATCTACGTAAGATGTTCTATTTTGTAATAAAATTACAATTTTTTTTTGTTGATCTGTTGTCGCCGTACTGAAATAAAACTTTAGAAACTATGAGCTTCAATAGGCTCTTTTTAATTTATGAATATCATTACCGCATGTAAGTAGAGCATCGAAAGTATTACCTACCCTTTCGTTGCATCCCAGAAACGGCTTCCACATGCGACGAAAGCCTCCCAAACTGTGGCCTAAAATACTGACCCATACCAACATCGGGCCAAGCTGCGTCACGTGCTGTAACGGAATCGTGTGGAACCAGTTTCGGGAAGTAAAACGCATCAATTACAATTTTCTTGCTGCAGACCACAGTTCACCCACGAAGGAATTAGTCGATCGTACGAGGGTTCGCCGATAGTTGCAGGGTCGAGAGATCCTAGTTTCAATGGTAACGTAAAACTGGTCCGAACGGCCACACGACCATCTACGCAGTGCCCGTGAAGGAAGGAAGAAAAACTGGAATGTTTACAAACACTGATCGGGTTTCGGACTGCATACCATAACTCGTAGGTTGCTTCCCCTCGTACCCTTGCCCTGGCTATGATTTCTTCCCGTACTAGCACCGTTTCGAGTAGGATATTTCGAGCTGGTTCGAGAAAAACTTCTCGGCGTTAGGAAGGAAATGGTCAAGCTATTCAGCCAACTGTGTTCGTTGGTTGGGTGGTTTGGTTTCGTTTTTAGCACATTTCACTTTTCGAAGGAATGAAGTACGTAGTGGTAGTTTTCCTTTTGCTGCTACCTTTCTGTCTGGTGTGTTTCTGTTTCTGTGTTTTACTCTAGCAGCTATAAAAGCTTGTCTCCATCGAGGGCTATTAAACGGTCTTCATGTCACGGAAGGAAAGAAAAGGAACGGGAGTTTGAAAACTTGAGTTTACGCGAGTATTTAGTCGAATGGAATAATGTTAAATTTGAGCAATGAGCGTCCCGGTCTGGTAGCCCGGTCTGGTAGTTAAATACGTAAAAGTTTCTTAGCTTGGCTAATTGAGAGAATGACAAATGCACGACAGCAACCGGCATCCAATCGTATTTGAGTAGCTTTCGATAAGCTCCCGGTAAGCGAATGCGTGACATTTAAGTAGTTGAATGTGGGTATAAAATCAGGAAATAAACAATGTTGAGTTGAATACGGATGAATACAAAAGATCGAAGTTAGCAGGATGTATATATTAACCTACAAATACTTACATTATTCATTACAACAAGGATTCATTTTGATTTTGTATTAGTTTTGTAGTATTTATGTTTCACTGCAAGCAGAGAATGTAAATATGTTTGTAGTACTATTTAGTGTTGTATTACACATATATTTACATTTTATACATACACAAAATATAATTACTAATAGTTACACTAAATTGTTATTACATGTATTTAATCACGTATTACATCGTGAACTAATTTTGATCAATCCATTATAGTGTTTTGACTCAGAGTTTCTAAGAAAACTCCCATTAAAAGTCATTATCTGTTTTACCTTAAACATGATGGTTAAAGTTCTTCTTACAAACGGTAAAGTATAATAACATCCGCTACAAAAAAATAGTGGAAAAACCGAGCGAAGAAAAAACGCCGAAATTTATGCAATCAAGACAAACGAAGAAAATCAGAGACTTAAGCTCTTGGCTTCCGAGCTTCATCTTAATGCTGCAGGTCTGGTTCCAGTTTCAGCTTTTGAAATGTCTTGCAGCAGATATGCTCTGGGAAATCTACACAGTGAAAGCGCACAAGCAACTGTTAGTTGGTCTGGCGTTTCCAAAAGTTTTCCTGACTAGTGCCATAATGGAGTAATAAGCGATGTTATTGCATCTACGTCTGGAGCTTTGAGTCTTTAGATATGTTTCATTTTCTTTTTTTCTGTTTTAGCGGATGTAACAAGGCAGCTGGATGGATACAGCCCTGAGCAATGGATGCTGTTCCACATCGGCAAAGGAGTTTTCCCCCTGAACTTATGCAATGTTCGCTGGGTTTATGTTTTTAAAATATTATAAACTGTTCTCTCGACACTCGAAATTCAAAGTTGCACTGGACGGAAACTGTGTTTGGCCTTGTAGAGTACGGCCTGGGATTATTAAAAGCAGAATATAAGTTCGGAAATGAACGTTTTGACAATTTCTAATAGACAGACGAGACTTCTGTTGACTGTTGATGCCGTTGACATACGAAAAGAAGTAGTTTTAAAAATCGGCGAGTGATGAAATCGTTTTGATAATCACTTCTTTTTGTTTTTATGCAATAAAATCGAGCTTGGTTGTTAAAATGTATGTTGTTTCTTTCTAACTCGGGTATTGAGATGGATGAAGGATGGATAAGTTTGAATTCTCAGACATTAGCTATTCATCACGTACTCCATTTTCTTATCGTGTGCTTTAAATGTTAACTTTAAATTTACTAAATCTTAAGCAATATCTTTTTATCTATAAGATAATAAGATTTTATTTATCCAGATAAGAAAAAAGAGTTCTTGTTGTTTCCTGTTGTACGGCACCGATGGTTTTAAATTTATCATTTGTGTCTCACATGCTTGTACTACAGGGGTGCATTTTGAGTTCGTTTGAGCTACTCAACATTAGTGCGTAATTGCATGCTATTTATCATTTACTTGGGTGCTTTAGATGAAATATGGGTCAGTGTTAACGTACAATCAGGTATTATCGTGTGACACACTGTGGTGAAGAATTGCACAGTATCGAAACAAAAGTTTATCAATTTTTATCAAGTTTGTTGCAACGTTTTAGGTACTAATATGTTGAAAGATAAGAGCATGGAACGAGATAGTTTAGCGTACTTTAAATTTGCAAACTTAAGAATATTTTTGACTACAACACTTTCATCTTTAATCTTCAATCACATCTTTCAGAATCGAATTAAAGATCGTATTCAAGAAGGTACTTTTCACTTATTCAAATTAGTGTTTCGAGCGTACTTCCATTTTCCATTTCAACTTTCCATCAAATTCCAAACGCGTCAAAAAGTTTTGTGCTCTAATATAATCGCATCACGCAATAGGTACATTTGGGAAATTTGCAGGCCAACGTTCGCTTCGTTTGTAAGTCTCCGGTGTGCCTCCCACTAAATAGTGTAAGCCTTCTGGCACAAGTCCGGAATCTTCATATGAAAATGAATGTTTCTGGCAAAGCAGATGGCAATGGGGCTGCACTTGGGAAAATGCGACCATCCCATGCTCGGAGTGCACAATTTTCCACTCGCTGGTGCTCTACTTTCCACCAGGCCGTACCCTGACAGTTGGGGACGTCATTGCGAATTTGGTTCGCTCGATGCTAAAGGGCCACACCGAGCCCACCGGTAATCAGGTAACCGTGCGACCCGGGAAGCTGCAATTTAACTTCAACGAAGCAAACACAACGGGAACCGAAACCGAGCGCAGGGAAACCACCAACTCCCGGGTTGAGACGGGTTTGCGCTAGAAATAGGAGTAAACAATGTATGGGGAAGTTTTCCATCTCCATAGCTCCATCTCCACGCAACTGTGTCAGCACGTTCGTATGTGCAAATCTATAGAAATTAGCAGCGGTTTTGGTAAGAAAATGGGGATGTGTATGTTGGATTGAATTTCTCACGCTATTTATACGCAGAGTGCACGTGGCACGGTACAGGTTTGGAAATAATTTCAGCTTTTATTTCTTCGTCCTTCGCTTGGTTTTGTGGTGATCTGTGGATGGCTTGGGATTGGGCTCGGGCTTCGGAGCTCCCTTCGCCGGAAGCTCATCGAACGGTTCCGCGAAAAGGGTTCCGTGTAAGGGGGAAAGGATATAGTAAGAAACACAAGGAAAGGCTTCAGTCAGCCAAATGCGAGAATACTGAAGAAACGATCACGAAAACTGTTCGTGTGGTTGCTGTTGCTTGCTTTTTTTTTGGTAGTAGATTTAAGATTTCAGCTAAGGAAACAATATAGTACAAAAGAAAACCCGTGTGTGAAAATGAGTGAGAGAAATTGAATAAAAGAGAGAGAGAATACGGAGAACGTTTGGGAAATCAAAATGAGCAAGAGCTAAGAACAGTGAGTGAGACAGAGTGATAGAGTGAGAAGTAGAGCGCCACACGGGCGGCAAACGGTGTGCAAAACCAAACCGTTTTACCGCTGGCTTTGGTTCGATGGCGAGCCCCATCCCGTTCGACCCTAGCTCCTTGCGAGGTCCCGCAGTCCTCGCAGCCCCCTCTAAACACCCTTGACCTCCTAATCAATCGGACGCAAACATTAACACCTTTGCTTGACGCTAAATAAATTAAATAAATAATGTTCATGATGGTGATGATGGTGGTGGTGGTGTGGTTTGGTGTGGGTTTAGTGGAGCATCGGTGCGCCGGCTTCAAGGCTTCTGGCCGCTGTACGCAACGTCCTGCGCGTCCTGAATCGAGCGTCCCCAGCCACCGTGGCCGGAGCTGGCGCTGTATCCGCCGACATCGCCACCGCCGTACGATCCACCGAGCGAGTAGGCATCACCGTGGCTGGAGGTGTGGCTGGTGGAGTGGTGTGGATGGGCAACGACTTCGTACGTGACGTGCTTCTCCTGCGACAGTAGCTTCTTCAGCCCGATGATGGCGGACAGGACCAGGGCAATCTTGCCGATGAGCAGCGCTTTGCCGGCGATCAGGGCGATCGCACCGAGCAGCAGTGGCAGCAGGGCGGCGGCCTTAAGTGCGACGGCCAACAGCAGCGGGCCCAGGATCTTGGCGGCCTTCTTCTTCTTACCACGCGCCTCTCCACCGGCCGGGCCTTCCGAGTCGTCCTCATCGTCCGTATTGGCCGAGAGCAGGTTCTCCGACACATCCTCCAGGGCACGGCCGGTCGAGGTCACGGCATTGACAATGTCGGCACCCTTCAGATCGACCTTGATCGTGTGCGAGGCCAGGAAGGACTGTACGCGGGACAGCAGCAGGGATTCGAGCGATTCGTCACCGGTCAGGGCACGGGGTGCACCTTCGGTTTCGGGCACACCAGGCGTCTTGACCACGGTCACACCGTCGGTAAGGGCGAACACGCTACGCTTGGCCACGACCCGGTCGATGAAGCTGAACAGCTTGTACTTGACGCAGGACACCGAATCCGACGACAGGCACTCCTTGTAGATGCTGCCGACCAGATCGCTCTCGCCACCGCCGATGGCATTACGGGACGAGCGGCCAGCTTCTTCGGCGGGCAGTGCCACGGTCACGGCTAGGACTACGCACAGCACACCGGCTACCTTGTAGGCGAAGGCCATCGTTCGCTGCTGGATATTAACAAAACACACACAACAAAGCCGAAAGGACCGCAAGGATAACACACTACGCACGGACACTCAGCAGGGCACGGTACGTACGGACACTGGAGCGGCACGGACAACGGTTGTTTGTTTTGTTTTCGGACAAACTGGGCACCTTTGTCCAAAAGGGAACGAGGGAATTGAGAATCTCGACGATCTCGACCGTGATGCGGGTATGGCGGATCTGTTGCTCTCCGGAACGCTGCACGCTCAATTTATATAAACGTACGTACGCATGTGATACCTGTTTGCGGCCAACGTTACCGCCCCCCCCCCCCCCCCCAAACCCTCCTCCCCTCTCGCTTTCCTCTACACCCTCCAGCACCGAACCGCAGGAAACCGAATATTACGAGCTTTTGTGGGGCTGTTTCTTTTCCGCTCCTTCGCGCGACCGACGGGTTCGTCGCTTTCGCCTGTTTCTTTCGTTCTTTCTCCGTCCTTTCTCCACCGTGGCCGCTCGGCACTGTTCGCACACACATACACAAACACACTCAACCATATGCGTGTGTGTGTGTGTGTGTGCTCCCGCTCTCGCTTCAGCATTGGAAGTTGAACGTTCACTCGATTACAGTTCATTTCGAGCAAACTGCCCCAGCGCCCCCTGCCCCGGGAGTATCACCTCCACCGCGCGTCGTTCCCGGCCCGATTGCCCATCGAAGGGAGGGTGCACGCGTTCCACATACTACCGCACAACCGTGTACGGGTGCAGCATGGGGAGGAAAGCATCAATTTTCCCAGCATTCCCACCACGGACCCGGAGGAACTTTCATTCATCTGCATCTTCAGACCGATGTTTCTGGTGCTCGCGCTCACCTCAGGCAAATGAAAACCCGCTGGCCCGTTCGCACTCTCGGCACCCTAGCACCACTATCTGTCTTTATCTGCACTTTTCCTCGGCCCATTTCCGTTCTCCCGCCACCGGGTTGTAGCGTTGTAGTGTGTTTTTTTTTTCGTTCACCACAAGCATATTTAATCTTAGCTCCAACACTCCGCGATGCCTTTCCGCGCGCACCGACACATCGCAATCCAATGTCGAGTGTTTCTAATGCTTCCTTTGCTGCATTGCATCTACTTTTCTCTTTCCATTTTTCTTTCCGACATGTTGCCGGGATCACCGGGCATCGAGCTGTTTCCATCCCAGCCTAAAGTTGATGTTGTTGATTTGAGTTTTGCATTTACGATTGACCGCGTCGGGCGCAGTCGGGATGTGGTTGCCGAGCGCTACATCGCGGGACATCCTTTAATTAGCGTTGTTTGCACGGACTTCCGGCGTTGGCGTCTACCGTTCTGAGCATCGCGAAACACGAAAGAATGAATAATGAATGAAACTATCATCCGGAGCGCAGTTTGTGCCGGGTGCAATCCGATCCTTCCTGTAGCTGACTAACAGACGAAGGACCTTAAACACTGGTGAGATTGTGCTAGGTGCAGCAAGGAATTGGACACCAACGAACAACAGTGCGATCCAAGCGAATTAGACCACTTATTGAATTAAAGCTAATTGTGGACACGTGTTCGCTAAAAGCACATTCGACCATCGTTTATTGCTGTTGCTAGTGCATCCACGGAGAAAGGATGTTTCGTTGTTGTTCGTATGTTTGGTAATGTTGCGTAGAATTGGTAATGAATTGTTTAACTCCAATGAAAATGTAACTAATTAAACTTATTTTTTTCTGTAAAGGTGGTACAAGTGTCGTAAGCGAGGAGCAGTCAAAGAAAATTTGTTACGGTTCTTTGCAAACCGTCAGTTATGTCGTGCTTTGCGTGCAATTAATCCCGGCCCCGGGTTCTATGATGGCTCTGCAGGGCAATAGTACACCGAACAATGTGGGATTAGTCAATGCCCAGGCGAAGGACGGGCTTTCTCAGGATTATCCACGATGCTTATCCACAAGCGGATAGAACAATACGCTTCACTCCATCATAAGACCAATTATGGGATGCGTTTTTTTGTTGGTGCTTAGACGCTTCATGTTCATCCGAGAAAAGCAACGTTAAAATATGGTCATAAATAAATTACTCTCCTTTTTTAACGTTTTTGCAGCCCCATTTATTCGAGGCGATGGCAGGGAAGTAGATGAAATGCTTGCAGGAAGGATAACAAAATTCTAATTACACTCCTTGCCTGGAGCCTACATTGGGGAATTGAAGGAACATGGCAAGGCTTTTGCTGTGGCGATTAGGACAAAGCCATACTCCTGCCGAGTAGTTCACTGCGAGCAATTTAAAAAAAAAAATTGCTCTGTGGTGTGGTAATAGATTGGATAAGTTCTGGTTTCGTGGTATTTTTGACTGAACGTGTTAATTTTTTGCTTCTCCTTCGATACACACCGAAGTTTCAAAACAAGCATCTAACCTTTCTGCATCAATTATGCCCGAGAGCGTTGGAAAAATGTTCTAAAGTAGAGTTTACGCTCGCACGATGACGTCGGGTGTGATAAATTGCCTGCTTTACATCAAACCGGGCACTCATTGCTCACTGTTTGTGGAGCAATTTAAGAACCATACCGGACGAAGCATCGCAGTGTCAGCATTTTTCACATGCATATCTACCCGAGCAACCATGATGCAAAATATCCTCAACGTGGTTGATACACTTGGACTGTGTCCAAAGTACTAAGATTTTTTCCGACACATATCATTTCAAGATTTTCATGTCCTACAGAGGTCTTTAACCCTCGGTCTGATCCCCTTCCAGGTTTTGCTCCGTTCCGTTCACACGTTAGCAAAAAGAGAATTGTCTGGGTCGGGCGACACTTTATCGATCTGTCGCACTATTTTCTTCACATTAGACACCGAATTATAGCGCACAACTGTTTACGGTTTCTTGGCCTATGAGTTCGATTGCTTCGTATGGTGATTGGATGATTTTCTCGGACCTATCGGGCAGGAAAGAGAAAGTTGTTTTTAACTACCGTGCTGGGTGCGTAATTTTCCGCATTTTACTGTGTCATCACTTCATTAAGCCGCGATGCTATGGTAGAGGGGATGGTTGGGAGGAGGAGGGAGGGGGGGGGGGGGGGGGGGGAATCGGGAGCAGGTTAGACATGCTGAGCGCACCAGGTTTTGCGTTAGTTTTTGTTTTGTTTTTCGATGGTGCTCCGAAACACTTTACACCGAAGGGTACTCAGTTCGGTCTCGTTCGAGCCCGTTCTGTGCTTATCTCGATCTAAGGTGAGTGAAGTATGTCCTAACATGTTAGGGTGTGAACCTTTTCCAGTTTATCTAGGCCCGATAGTGATAAGAAGGATCAGCCCATCCCTTTTTTTTTGGCGTCCCTTTCACCGAGGAGGATTTTGGTTGATTTTGAATAATAAAGACGCAATTCAAACGCAAGGTTTCAGTCGAGCGGACGACAAGGAGAAAATACATCTAAACTGACCAATCAAAGCAAAGCCGTAGAGAGATGAAGAAAAAAAAAATACGAGCTCTAAATGTAGTGCCTTTCTAATGATTTTGAAGATATGCCATTGAACGCTTCTTTCACCGCATCAACACATTCCCTTTGGGACTCGCGCAGAAAACATTCGCCGTGCGGGTCGGTTCTCGACGGGCAGACGGAGCGCCCTTTGGAGGTTTCGAATGGTACGTACTTTGAGGGATCGCTGACGAAATCTGACCGTTTGGATCTCTTGACCTAAAAACCATCCCTCTCATATCCCCCCGTGTCTCTTGTCCCTCCCCCGTGCAACCTTATGCGGGCCAAGTGGATAATGATGGTGATGGGGATCTCGTAACAATGAGATGCGTCTCGGGTGCTTCCTTCTTACCCCGCGACAGTATCCACTCTTCCTCCGCCTTCCCATCGGAAAGGGCTGATGGACGGGACGGAAACGCCTCTGCAGACGGAAAAACGGACCGAAACGAAACCGTGCCAATCTGAGCTGGAGGTACGGCTATAGACCATAGTTAAATTGCTACCGGCGTTTTGTGTTTTGCTGTTTTGCTTCTTTCGCCTTAGGATGTTCGGGAGGTGTGTTTTTTTAAATTCTCTCAATTCGTTGCAAAAACAAGTTCTATTTATTATTTTGCGAAGGTTTGTCAAATTCTAAATTGAAACGTGCTTAAGGTGTTAAAATGTTGTGGGACGGTTTTCCCGTCCGGTTCATCGGTTTTGGTTCCGGCACGTCTGACTCGAACGTAGCTGTATTGCTGGACGTGGATTAGTGAAGGTTTAACGGATTGGATCCGGTTCTTGCATGCGTGATCTTGAAACGAATGCTTGTTTGACAATATAAAGCGACGAATCTGCCCACAGAGCTGACTCGAATTTCCTTATCCGGCCCGAGGCTATGTATTTGATTTTGTTGCAAGTAAGCTTTCCATTCCGGAAACCGCAAAACCCATCCCGAGGTGATTGGAAGTTTTTCCCTTGCCGGTTCCGACAGACAGCGCATTGCTCATTGAACTTGAACTTTGCATTGGCGCTGTGCCGTAGGTCTTTGGCGATTATTTGCCTCGAAGCTCGCGGGTTTTCCGTCCATTGCAATAAAAGTTGCAGCAACAGGAAATACGATCTCCATCGGGCGTAGTCTACCGATCGACGGAGCCCCTTGGAAACCACGAGCAGCGAACCACTTTCCATTGCACACGGTACGGCAATGTACGGTGCGCACGCCAAGATGCTGCAGTTGCCGATGAACAACTAGGAAAAAAAAAAATGCAGGCCCACCAGTACGTTGGCCGTCAGTGGTTGGTCAAAGTGAAAATGAAACATTTGCACCGGTCACATGTCACACGTGAAGCCCCTGTGTTGCTCCGCCCGGGGGAAAGTGTTGCTTGTGCTGCCGCCCGAAGCCGTTGTTGTTTGAGTGTGGCTCAATAAAAGTGACGGTACTTATAAAAGTAACAACAACTGTGCAAACCACATTAACCCCATGAACCGTGCTGAAACCTTCGCAATGAAAGTAAGCTGCTAGGTTGGGCACGGGTAGGGTGATAACAACAAGGATTATGTCATACACAGGCAAGCAAAGTTTTAGAAGCTTAGCCAAACTTTCTTCGAGCATGGGTGGAAAGACTTGGCCGGCTGCTCATAGGTCAGCGACAGTTTGACACTAATTAGTTGGGATGGAAGTTGTTTTTTTATGGTAGCTGGGAAAATAAGTGGTCTGCCGTATATCCGCATGTTGAAGCCGTGTTTGGGCAAACGGTGGGAACTAAACCGACACGTTTAGCGAACATGGATATTGTCGTAATCTTTCTATTAGGAAGCAATTTTCCTTTATTAATGGAAGATATAAACTGACATGCTAGGAAAAAAGTTAATTACTGGATTGAGTATTAATAGAAGCGGAGATGTACACGTTTGGGAGGTCTTGAAAAACTGATATTGCAAAATCATTTGACCTTTATGACGATATTCTTCATGGCGCAAAATCACCAAAGTTTTCACACAAGTTATTCAAGGATCAATAAGGAATTTTTAATGAAAATTTATTCAATATATTTCAAAATGAGCAATTCGAAATCAAATTAACAATAAAGGCCCTCATCAAGTACTAATTAACGGCCAAATAGTTCAAGCGATCCTTATAAAAATTGGAGGTTTATTGATTCTTGACGTTTTGGATAAACTCGTTGAATTGATCAGATGGAAGAAAGTTAAGAAAAAACTGCCTCTAAACATTAAAACTTGGCATTTTCGCTTAGAAATGACTCTATTAATTATGTTGGTGCTTCATTATTTGCTGATGTAGGTATAAAAGTATGTAGTTAGCACTTTCAATGGGAAATCCCCGCATGATTAAGTATGGAAAAATGCAAAGTTCATTTAAGTGACACCGAATAAAATTTGCATTTTTATTTTTTTCGCCAGTTAACTTTCCATTTGGTGTACTATGAATGCAAACTTTGGGGTCCAAATTAAATGCTTTTGTCAGAAAGCGTATCAAAACCAATGTTGTTTATATACTCGTTCAATTTGTAATGAGAAGTAAAATTAGACACAAAACCGTAAAAAAGCTTGATGACAAAGGCCCCGAGGCGGATTGTGATAGTTTACATTAAAGATCACGATAAGAAGCTGGTGATACGCTTAGGTGAGCGAATATGTTCCAAAAATAAGCCCCCCGTGTATTCGTGAACCGTCATGGTCGCGTGCCGCTGACTTTATGCGAACGGTATTAATTTGCTATAAATTAAATAACTCGCCGCAGCTTTCCATTTTGGTATTGGAGTCTTCTACCGCACGAAGATGGGGCTGCACCTGGGTACCGTTTTGGGGAGAGAGAGGTTTGTGTTTTCTTTTCTGGCTGCACTATCGCTACGGATCCAGTGGCTTGGCGAGGAAAATGTCCAAATTTTTCCAAAACCGCACCGTTCTCTCTCATCCTGCCACTACCACCCAGTTCCGGAATGAAAGCGGAAATCAAGAAGAAATTTGGGCAAAACATACGCACATGGTGGTTTATGAGTCGGAACCATATCGGAACTCTCTTACGTGGTAAGTGAAAGAGAAGGAGAGGAAAACAACCAACAGTAGCGAAAAAAAAAAAAACAAGCGAGGCATCATAATAATAGCAATCGTGGAAGAGGGCCACTCGCGAAAGTGGCCGAAAAATTTCATTATCTGCATCCATTTGTTGATGATGTGCGAGCCATGTGTGCCTTGTGGGGATGAAGTATATTTTTTATCTTTCCCCGACCTCTGTTCCTCTATTACCCCGCACGTGGTCACCACGTTTGTGCATTGTTTTTGGTGGATTTGTTTACTTCCGTTCAGCTGCACGCTCGCCTCCGCCGCCATTACACCGACGACGAACCCCTGACGGCCGTGGTCTGAAGTGGCCACCGTATCGGTGTCAAAATAGTTATCCTACCCCATGTACACCATCAATTGGGCACGTTGGTGAAAATAGGCACACGGATTTGCTCTTCCCTTTTTAGTGTCTGCTCACCCGCCAAAAACGATATTTGGCCATGGGTGGAATTTCGGCAGCACGGATGTGTTTTCCAAATCTTGGCGCTAGTCTGCGAAAATTGAGCCCGAAGTATAACCAACAATACACACTCATCTCGAAAATTGACAGAAAGCTGCTACTTTTACCGGGTGCAAAGGTGCGACCAGTGCATGGGGGGTACTAATTTTTTGGAAGTAATACGGTAATTCGTAGCGGGTGCGATCATGCACGGGATTGTTTTTATTTCACAGGCTGTGTGTGAGAGTGCGAAGAAGAGGTTGAAAAATGAAAGCATTGCTAATGGCTCATCGATGAATTAGGGGTTGGAAAAAATTAGCTTTAGGATACTTGCCGCAATTGAACTACGTAAGCTCTGGATCAGACTTAGTAGCACAGTCCAGACTGTACATTAAATTTAGTCGTATTAAGAGCTTATTTTGACACAAAAAATGCTAACGAATAACAAATACCAATCTGAGTTAAATCCCTAAATCCTTAAATCCCTCGTAGCCAATTTAAAAAGTACATCATTTTGCATAATGTATATCGTTTTCTAAAATTTGAAGCTTATAAATAACACATCATTTCTTCAACACTACGCTTACAACTTTGTGGTTCACTAGTTTTCAAAAGGTTTCCTTTGGTCAAGCAATGATTGTGATAATAATTCTTGTTACTGATAGCAAAACCCACCAATCGAATCTTTTTTTTTACCAACTTGTTCATATTAGAAGGACTTCAACGATATTAGTTTGGGGCATGTTCTGAACTGAGACTGAAGCTTCAACTTAGGTTGTTAGTAATTTAAACCCGATAACTGATGGTTGTTTTATGAACACTATAACTTAAATGAAGAATAAAGTATAGAACTATCGTGCCAGTCCAAAATATTCGCCATCAAACATGAGCAGTAATTTTAACGAGTCTGTACAGAGTTAAGAATGAACTTTGAATGTATTTTCAGATTTCAGAAACATTACTTATTTCTAACAAAATATTTATAAACTACAAGCACTAAAATTATATAATAAAGCTACAGTAAAAAATAAAGCTGATACATTCAGTTAGAATGGCAGGTACATAGCACATAGATTGTACTTTTTAGATAATTATAAATATTCATTACACAGAAAATAAAAGCTTCATGATAAAAAGATTCATGTCCTATATTACACTCCAAATAAGGGAAACACAATTTACACATGTTACGAACATTCAAGGTTATGTACTTTGCTACTTACTTATCCGGCGCTACAACCTCTTCGCGGTCTTGGCCTGCTGCAGGAGACTGATTAAAGGTTATGTACTTCTACATATAATTCAGCATTGTTGTTTCCAAAACTGAGGCTAAGGCAGTTATCAAACAGTCGTAGGACTTGGATTCTAGTTTACCTTTTTTTTTTAATACTAATAAACGTACGTAATAATAATAAACGTCGATTACTCTCTGAAAAGCAAAGAAAAATTCTGTCCCAGTGTAACCACCTGAAAACCCTCTGCGCTAGTTATTAGTAACAGAATGAGATACATCAGATCACTTAAATTGATAAAGTTGACGCGTTGATAAAGTGTTTGTTGAGAGTTTAATAAAAGATATTGTAGGTCTGAGGCTTAAATCATACTGAAATGTTATATTTTTCTGTACAAAAGGACTATTTGATTATTAGAGACATCCTCCGGTTTTATGTCGCAATGAGTTTAAATCACTCACTCGCTCAGTCAAAGACTCACTCAGAATCTAAGTAAATGGCACTGATATTTTATTTTTTTCAATGAATTGTGTAAAAAATATACTTTTAGTATAATAATTTGTTTGTAAAAGAAATGTTGGCAACATTTTCAAGCATTCTTTCAATGCCCTTCATTGTTCATTCGCCACTAACCATTGCAGCATTAACATGGAATCACTATCGAGAGCATTCGTCAGCGTCAGGATGCTTCGTACACAAAACGGTTAAGAATATGTTTGTGTTTATGCACAGAAAGCATCGTGTATTGTTCTTTTGCTCACTCTGCACGTGCTGAAAACTTCGAGCACAACCCACCCAGCGGGAGGAACATTATGCTAAAGAGAATCGCAACGGTGCCGAGTGTGTCGGTAACTCGTGCCAGTACCAAAAACCACTTGCCATCGTTGTACATTTTTCCCACTCGAGACTTTCGAGCACATCTAAACAGCACAGAACAAAACAATAACAGCAGCCGAGCGGGCGAATAAAAAAGCAACGATTGCTCGCAGCCTGAAAGTAGTACAAACATCGCGTACCGCGTGCGCCACCATTTTCGTAGCACCGTTGCACCATCGACGGCATCAAGGTTTTGGCATCAAATCGCATGCAGGAAGGAAGCATCGCACCAATCCATCGCAAACGGGCAAACGGGCATACCGAATGAAATCGAATCCACTTTAGATAAGTGCTCCTTCGCAATAAGGGGTGGAAAAACACTTTGCCACACTGACCCAGATAAGATTTACCGGGACCCTTCCAAGCACCCGGAACGGTCACTGCACCCTGCCGCCCGCATTTGCGCTTCACCCTCCTGCGCTACGTTGCAGTAGGTGTAAGTTTGGAAAGTCGAATTTTCATCCCCCTGCACGTGGAGCGGAGGGAAAAAAACAAAGGAAACGGAAGGGAAAATTATGTCATGCTTTGAAGCGGCAACGATCATTGCTGGACGACTCGGGCGCGACTCTTCGGGTGGGATTTGTTATTCAAATAGCCACCCCGTATCGGTTCGAAGCGGGAAACAAAACGATAATGCCCCCGGAGCGGTTCGTAGAAGGTGAAGAAGCAGAAAAGGCTGACCGTGAATAAATTAAAATCAGACCGTCAGCGTCTGGCGAAGGCCGATGCGAGTTTCGGCGCACACGGTCAGAACATTTCACCGGCTAATCTCCGTTAGCTTTCGAGCGGGCGTTCTCGGGCGAACGTTTTCCCTCAATGTCCTACATAAATCTTCCTCTTTCTTTATTCCCTTAACCCCCCCAACAGGCGGTGGCGTACGGTTTCATGATTCCCAAATCAGAACCATTCTTTCGATGGTAAGGCGATAAAGGAAATGGTTGCATTCCGTTCGCTGCGGGAAGTTCATCGGAGCGTTAATTAATGTGGCCATATTTTTAATTCGCGTCCATACCATGTCGAAAAACGAGGGCTCCAGACGAAATAAAAAAAAAAGCTCCAACCTCCCCAACCGCACGGACACGTTCGTTTTGTAGACGTTTTCCGGTTCTTGTTTTTACCCAACCCCCCCGGGTTGGGAGGCCAGTTTTCCAATCCATCACGTGATAACTGGTTTTTCGGCAGCCACTTCGGATCGTAAGCAATCGTCCGAGCCGGCTGCGTGGCTTCGGAGTGGAGCAAACGGCTCGTGTGTCCATGTATGCCAAGCACCCAAGGGGTCCCTGGTGTATGAGTGTGTGGATTAAGTGGCTGTTTGTTGATTTTGGGGCCAATCGGGCCTCTTGCGGGAATCGGTGGACTAGCTTGCGAGATAACTCATCCGGTCAGCAGACATCGGGACGGTTTGGTTGTGTGTTGCATCGGTATCGTGTGTACGTGTACAGGTGAGTCTTGCTAATTTTGTTTGGATCTGGCTGGTGAGGAAAAAGCCGGAATAGGGCATTGGGAATACGGTGATCGTATTCGAAAATCCAGGTCAGTGTGAAATGGTCGATTGTTTTCGATGGTTTTTTGTTCTTGTTTTGTGCGCTTCACTGCGAAAGCGCTCCTACTAGGGTTATTGTTTTGAGCAGATTAACTCTAAAATCTTCATTCCCGAAATAGATTAGCAGATCGACCTGTCATCGAGGCGGAAAAGGATAATGTCGTGTTCGTGATGATGTTATCGCTTTTAAATGCCTGTGCGGCTTGACAGAAATTAGCAAGCGATAGTCTTTCGTTCCCGAAAGTGCCATTCACAAAAAGGTAGCGAATGCAAATCAGCTCTGGGTAATGGGCGGCGGGTGCCCGCTGGGGGCGAAAGGCTGGCGGAATGGCATAATCGAAGCGGCTCGTAATCGATTAGCGTAACAATGTTCCATGATGAAATGGACAATTTGGGCTCAATGATGCGATTAACGCACGTTTTCTTATTGGGCAGTATAAAATTCATGTTTTAATTGACTGTGTTGTGTTGGTTCGCTTTGAGTGTTTTATTTTAAATAAGAATGGTGTTGTTTTAACACGTATCCAGGCGTCACGCTTCTAGGGCAAATATTATGTTTTGTTTTGTTAATGGCACGTGTTGTTTGCCAGTTAATATTTGTACGATAATTACTGCTATTGTGCAGCATATCTTGTGCTACAGGTTGTGTCAGGTTTCTGATATTTAAACAGTAAACACAAGCAATAGTAGCCAAACTCATCAAAATGGAAGTGCTGTACTAGAAAATTTAATCACTTCACTTCCTTTTATTGTGTATGGATACTTTGTAATAGGGTATTTTGTAGCGTACTCCAAATTCAAAGCATTGAGCGAAACTAAAGTACAGTAATTAGGCAGATATTACTGTGAATGATTGCCACCCACAAAATAGTTTTCCCGGTAATAGAAGAACGATTTGTCCACTTCGTAGAAGAAATAGTCGGAAACTATGAGAGAGGAATTCGATATGGATTATCGTACGTGTGGCAGATCCTTGAGCATATGGAGATTATCCTTATTATTATGGAGGTTACAACGCCATAACATCCTTTGGAATCCCGGAAAAACTTACCATGCTCGGGAGAATATAAATGATCAACGTCAAATGCCAGGTGATAGGCGATGGGAAACTCCCAGGAAATCCCAAGACTCTGGGACTGGCGTACGAAAACTTTGGACACCATCCATCACCAACGCTGATCATGTAGACATTATTGGTTTACGGTTATCCTACGTTGTGGCTTACAACCAAAATATTGAACACACGCTGAAATACACTCACATCGTCCCTGCCAACACTTAGGCAGCTTTGAATACGTCCAAAATTATGCCTTCTTAGGTCAAAGGTTCCGAACAAAGCAAAACTTAACCTCTTAAGGCCTTTTTTAGACCATCCACAAGCACAGAAGAAGTGTAGTAGCTCCAAATTGAGATGATGTGATGGCGATGATGTGGTTGTTAGAACTGCCAGGATGACGGCACAGGATTTTGATAAGCTTAGAGTACTTCTGGAGCAGCAAGATACTGACGACGAGTCTGTTAAACATCAAACAACATTCAAATTAAATTCGATTATGAATATTGAAACTGATAAATAACGTAAGTTACTTGAAAGAACATTTGAAACAGCGTATATTTGAGGGATTTGGATCAATGTAAGTATCTAGAAGTATTATAAATTTCTCCAGTAAAATGATCGTTCAAGGTAATAAGTCCGGGAGACTAATTGGGCAGACGATATATCGTACAGCCATATTGAAAAGAGAGTAACCAATATGAACAGCCTCAGGACGGGATGTGCAGTCAACCGATGCGTCCTTAAGTTTTCCAGCCCATTGACTCTCGTTTCAGAGCACGGTACCGCTTCCAGGATGTGCACAAAATCGATCTTTGTCATAAGTAACCAATCTTCTCTGTGCCAGCGTACAATGTACCGAAGCGTACTGTGATCACAACTGACGCCGGACGCTATGGAAGACCCGTTGCCAGCACCAGTCCGATCGGTTCGATGTGAAAATTGGGCCGGGCGTGGTGGTGGATAGTGGCTCATAGTGGCAAAAGTATGAAAACCAGCCGGTGCATGGTCTCACACGGACCGATAATTAAATTCCTCGCTATCGACACGGTCCCTTCCGTCTCGTCCGTCCGACGGCTACGGGGATCTGACGTCCCGACTCGTCTGAACCGGTCGAATGAGGAGCGCACTCACAGGGTCAGTTGTACCGGTGGTGGATCTATTGGTCCGCAACGGTCCCCATCGACAACGGTGCCCCACGAAACGCACACACACACACATGCAACGGCTGATAAATACAGCCCACGAGGCAAACAGTTATCGCCAGACCGGTGGTCAGAGTGGGGCAAGCCTATCAACCGGCCGACTAAGCCGACAAGATTCGCAAACCTCGGTTATTGACTTCTGGACTGAATTGAATTTGCCTCAGTTGGGTGTGTGTGTGTGATAGGAGGGAGTGGGGAGTATGATGGCTTCTTATGCTTTGTTTTTCTTTCCCTTTTGCCTTCGTTTACCCTCATTTTGAATTGGAACTTCGAACTTCGAGCCAATGTGTTCCGGGTGGATGCATCGGGGTTGCGAGATGCGATTTAAGGATTTGTTCCACCCAAACCGTTGATGGGGATGAGGGTGTTTAGCGGGAAAAGTGTACGACTGTTTGGGTTAGCAAGGTCAGGATCGGACCGGATAGATTTACGATGGAAGTTAAACATAATCGTTCGATACTCGCAAAATCGAACGGATTCAATGTGATGGAAAGGTTCAACCTGAGATTACCCTACCTGCATCTTTAGCAAGATGGTAGATTAGAATGAAAAGGATGGAATGTAGAATTAAATATAAACGATTTTTGCTTTCAAAATTTATTTATGTTAATATTTGTGTCTGAATTTTGTTTGAGTGCTTGTGCTGTAATTTCTAAATTATATTATAAATTATATTAGGTGACTTTCTTATCTAACGTTGATGACAATAATCCCGCATGCACTGGATATATGCGTCAGGAGCCAAAACGGCTTCCACGTTCTGGGTCTGTGATACCATCCTTCACTTTCACCATCGCCGGCATCCGGCAGTGCAAACGTTATACCGTCTCCACAAATGCAACGATGCAACGGAGCAACGCCAGCAACCGCGGCGCAGGAAAAGCGCCCCAATGCCAATACCTTCACTGACGTCAAGGAAGCGGACACGTTCGTGCGGGCACAACGACCGCAACGAACGCGGACGCGGCGCTTCGTAATGCGCCGTAATCGGCATCAGATTCGACTGCACAAAACCGGATCAACCCGCGCCCCGTCACCGAGCAATCGCTGATCGTTTTTTCTCCCGTTCCGTGCCGGACGCAAAAAGGGTTCAACAAACCTTCGCTCGCGATGCTCGCGGGTGCAGACCACGTGCTGATTACAAATGCGCCACGGAAGCCAGCGGTTGCTGTACCTTTTGCTGTTCGCGTTTGCCGTTATTCCTCCGAAAGCGGATCTTTGCTCCGGGCGGCCCAATCCGTGGGTAACTTTCGCTTTTTGCCACTGCTACCTCGTCTCGCTGTCAGCTCTCCTCTACTTGGCGGTAGAGGAGGTAGTATGAGGGGCAAGCGGTGGGTTGGATAGTACAACGAACAAAACACATGCGAACGAACAAGCAGACGAGGTGAACAATTTGATGGCAAATCTGTTAGTCCAATTTTCGCGGCCAAGTGAAGAAAACAACATGTGATGATGGTTCCGTAGCATGCGAATTTTCCGCAAGCGGGCGGGTGGTTCTTTCCCAAGCAATATCCGGCATGTGTAACTTTACGCTGATAAGGAAATCATTAACAAGTGGCTGTGTTGATGTCGGTTTGGTTGTGATCTGACACGTGAATTGCACACGGTTGTCAACGGTTCGATATTGTATAAAGGACTTCAATCAGCTTTTGTTTAGGATCTTTAGGATGTTTGTATGAAAATATAGAGGTGTAAAAAAGGTTATATAAATTGGTTTCATATAAAGGACAAAACTCATTCTGTCATATCTAGTTCCTACTTCTAATCTTTTATCAATGACCCTGTAAGAGCAGCAGCAACAGCTTTTGATTAAGCTATGTAAAGCTCTTTTGCATACATCGACCATCGGCACGCATCCCTTTAAAAAAGTCTATTTATTTATCTATCATGAATAGAAAATATAAGAAAATAAATATAAAAGGGTAAGTATTTTACAAGCGTTTTAAAAGTAGAATACAAATATTACTAAATATAATAACTTGCCAGAATTAAATCGACCGTTCCTACAAATTACAACTATCCGTCAGAGTCGTGAAGATTATGTAACATAAGAAACAAAGTAAAATGGCAAAACAAACTGGACCATCAAGCTCGGGATGGCCTATAAACTCCCGAGGCAATCACCTGTGAGGGAATAAGCTTTCTTACCGGTGCTAAAATAACCACCATAGGGGATACGAAGGTTGCACTCCGTAAATCAGGCAGATTACTTCATTCTGCAATTTTTTCTCCAACCAAGTAAGCCATTTCCTGTACATCCCGCCCCGTGCTCCCAAGAACGTTCTAGCCGTTGGGGACTGGTATAGCGAGTCTGATGAACAGTGCGAAACGATAAACAAACGCTTCCGGTTCGGCTAAAGTAGCGCCGCCGATAAGAGGCATTTTATCGACACAAACCTGTCGGCGGATTCCGGTTCCCGGTCGTTATGATTGTCTCCCTGGAGCAATTTTTACCCTTACGGTGGGGTGAGCTGGCGTCCACCGCAAATAGAAGCACAGCGGCAAAATACGGCCAGGACGCGGCTGTGATAAAAGTACTCTTGTCGCTTCTCTTCCCACCAACCATTGGATCGAAGCGAGAGGTGCGTAAAGAAAAAGGTACTCACGCGCCACGAAAGGGCATCCGCCATGGAGAGGGGTATTACGTACGGGCCCTTTTTTTTCGAAGACCCTCACCGCTGATGTAAGCGAACAGATCCCCCACAAACCAGCGCCATGTTTCATTGCCTTTCCGGCACCCGCATGCGATCAAAACACTTCCTACACTTCAAAGGGATTGCTGCAGATGGCGCTGCAGTGGGCGGGGTGTTGAGCAGGGTGGTGGACGCTGATTTGTGATTTCCCACGCGCCCGAGAGAGGTTCGATGCAGCGATATTGCTGATGGTGAGCCAGCCGTGTTGTGCTGCACGCGAGATAAACGCTGTGTGGTCGGTTTCGGTTCGCGCCCTTCTGCGAGTGGCACCCTCTGCCTGTGTGTGTGTGTGTTTTTTTTTTGCACCACACAACGCTTTCAAGTCCCCACGGAGGGTACGCGCATGTTTACTTGCGCTTTCAAGTTCAAGTTTGGGGTTTGGGCTGAAGATGGCAACAATTTATCGAGGTTGATGATGCGGTGGGAAATTGCGTGTGCTGCTGCTCGAGCGGGAGCGTTTGTGTGTGCGTGCGTTTGCGTTACATTGTGTGTGTGTTTCGATAACGGTGTAACTGGTCTGGTGGGACGCCACTTCATCCCGGGGCTCGGGTATTTACTTTTATGTCGCACAATCGAACAGCAATTCCTGCGCGGTAGTGAGCTCGCGTGCTCGGTTCGATCGAACACACAAACGAAGCCTTTTTCTCGCCCAGCACGCGCGCTGTGCACTGGAGCGATCGATGATGGATGGAGAGAAAGGACCGTAATGTGCGAGTGAGGCTGTGCGAGTGACAAACGTCTTTATGGTGCTGGGCATTTTCATGATTTATAAAGCTGCAGTTATCGTTCACGGTGTATCGTGGTTGGCTCGTGGTTTGCGGTCTGATGCTATGTGAATGGGTAAAGCAGGAGAAAGACACCATGGGACGTATCGATCAAATAGAGTGTGACACAGTGAGCTGATGATATGTGTTGCTGGTAATAGTTTGCATAAGAAACAGTTACCAGATTAAGACGTACGGGATAAGGGTGTATATTTTCTCAATCGAGGAATATTTACACCCACATTAAATACATATTTTCGCTTCACCGGAATAAGAAACAAACTAAATAATAATAACGAATTGTTAAAGGTGAGAAAATGTAATAGGATCACACTATTTGGTTCATAGGTATTCCATAGTCTCTCTGGTGTAATTGAGTCTGAAGGCGAATTAGTTTTTAAGGGGAGCGTATACCAGTTAGGATAAGTCATCGTATTGGAAGTAAAAATATAACAAAAATACATACATAAGTTGGTCAACAAATTCGAAAAAAAAAATTATTGTTGCATTTCTTCAAAGCCCAAGATGTCAGATACATCCGACGAAAATTTGCTCAAAAACCAATCCTCAACAGTAAACTTAGGCTTATGTGAAAAGGCAGTTGTGAGAAATTGTAGACAAACGCGGTATTTCTCAAAACAATAGTTTTGATAATCAGTACCCAGTATTCTTCGACATTCCACGAACCATTTTGACTTGAAATTTCCATTATCGGTTTTCATAAATGCCTGTAAGGTGAGCTAACAATCAACCCTATTAAATCGTAAATTTATCAACTTGTCTTCTGAGAAAAGTCCATCATAATAATCATTAGTGAAGAATCATTCGGATGAATGATGTCCGAATTGTCCGATGATGAATGAATGTCTGAAGTTTCTTGAATCACTTAAGACACTACGAACCCCTGAAGTTTCAATAGTCTCTAAATATTCGTGGAGCTCGAACGATAGCATCAGGAATTTCTAAGGCTTCAAGAATCTTTGAATATTTTAGGTTGTATGAAGATTTGTAAAATCAGGTAATATTGCACAAGGAATCAGAACTGTTAGCATAAACTCGTTGAATTGGTCAAAATTAGTGGATTAGAGGTCAAAATTTCTTGCAATATAGATTCAGATTCACGAATCTTATTCTGGCTACTCTTGGCTTTGTAATCTATATTTTGTACTTTTTATGATTGTTGTCTATTTATTAATTTACAAGATAACCGTTTTTTCGAACTTCAGACTGTAGATCTCCCCTTATAAGAAAGGAAATTGTTGTTAATTTTTGTAAAACCCATAGTTTTTGGATATTTGGTGATTTAATTCAATATCTTTTATTTTATTTGCAATCCATACATTTAATTACTTCATCCAACAGAAAAATAACGCCAACAACTTGCACGATAGGAATCGGTCCGTTGTGAATTTCCAGCGAAAGGAAGCGGAAATGTTTACGAGCCATAAATAGATTGTCCAAAAGAAAGTGTTGGCTCTCCGTTGCGCATTCTAATCGTTTGTTGCGCACATTCACTTTTCAACAAAACCTATCAAGAAGAAGAAGAAGGCGACGACGACGTCGAAGGGTGAACAAAAAAAAAAACACATACCCCCAACACGCGCGGTCGAACAGGAAAAACCATTACTGGTCACAATCAAATTCGTACTTTTCCTAAGATTTATCTCCACGTGCAGGCGGATTCAGGCGCGTTAGGGAATGATGGAAATTGAAAGTAAAACAGCCCACCACGGTACATGGGATGGCGTTGGGTCCGCGCAGAGCAGTGAAATAAAAGTAAAATTGAAAACGATAAAAAAATCCTCCGGTGTCCGGGGCGCGGTACGTGTGTGTTGCTTCCTTTCTATTTCTATATCGAGCCTGACGGCACTCCGGGCCAGAGCATAAAAGCAACATAAGCCGACGGTAAAGAAGTTTATACATCGGGAAAGGGGTGAGACAAAAAAAAAGGCGCACACACTTATAAGTTACCCTCGTTTCACTCACTTTCGCTCTCGGTTAATTGTGGCCGGCCGGACTGACCCGAGAAGGTCCCCCGGGTTCGGACGGTTGTTCCCGTTGTGATGAGAAAATCTTTGCCCAACCTTCGCCCTCCCGAACCGACTGCTGTTGCCCGTTGCGCGTTCGGAAGCAGTTTGGGTCAGTTGTGCCGCCCCGCCCCGGGGTCGGTTCCCTGATGGGTGGCCATCTGAGCACTGGGGGCTGATCCGTCTTGCATGCATGATGGACGGTGGCTATGTTCGGTGAAGCGAATCGTGATGATTAATCGTTCGGTCTTCGGGCGTTTTGGTCAATGGCCAGTAGTGAAGCGAAGGGAGGAAAGGGAGACAAGTATTGACGGCGTAGGGTGGGTTAGTTTTACTTGTTGTAATCAAACTAGCGCGAGGCATTTCAAATCTGGATGCAGCTTAGAAGAGATACCGATCATTAACATTTTCATGCAATATTATCTCAAATTTTAAAACATTGTTAAGTATAAGAAGAACTAAATTTCAAACTCTTCTGGTTATTTTTAGATGTTAAGCAAGGAAAAGAATTTATCGGAACAATAAACTGGGAGATAAGAATTGAATAAATTGAAGTTTCGATGTCTTGAAGTTTAATCAAATCAATGAATCCTAAATAAGCACCTTGAGACATATAAAAAATTTATTAAATAAAAATAGATTGTGATGTAAAATATTGTAAGAAAGAAATTTAATATTGTTGTTTGAATTATCGTTAAATAATATTTACAATTCTTGAACTATATTTAAATAATAAATACAATCGTTCCCAGCCCTCCTGACATGTGTATACAAGAAATGGGCAATTAAACTCCTCCCGAGTGCGTTTCTAATCGAGACTGGTTTCACTTTCCTGCGGTCGAGCTACGGGACCACGACCCTGTGCTCCAGATCGCATCGACACACGTTCCTGACACGGACCACGTATTATTCTCTCGATGTTGCCTGTAATTTTATACTTTTCATGAGTAGTGCTGCGTGCGAGTCAAGTCGAGATAGTAAGCTGGATTCATTTTTTCGGACCGACGCTAGTGACCAAACGCGTTTGGGGGATTCGATTCGACGATCTGGAACTTTCACCGGAAGCTTGCATCCCATAGATTTTCCGGGTTTGTAGCAGTACCTGCACGCAAATAGCTACTGACGGCTTGGGATTTTTTTTTTAAATGAGGGTCATACGTACGCAACGAATAAAATTAAACCGGGACAGCACAGCTGGTCCCAGCGGGTGACTATGGCTCCCTATCGAAGCTAGGGTCGATGAAGATGATGTTAATGATAATGATGATGATGATGATGTTGATTGGGACGATACGGACTAAAATCAAATCAAAACATAATTAAGACACCCATAATTTACGCCGACACGTTCCGACCCTCGAGCCGCAGTCGAGAGTTTGTTAATCGCTGTGCAAAAAAAAATCTACCCAAGTGCGACGTATAGAGCTACACGTAAAGGCAATACTTGGGTTGTGTGAATGTTTGCCATAAGAGAAGGAAAAGCTTCTGAAACATACTGGCTAAAGCCAAAGTCGGCTTTTGAGTGTTCTTTTGTTGTCATTATTTGCTAACATCAGTACGATACAGGAATTGAAATTTGACTTCAGTGGGTGTCTTTGGAGTCGTACATCTATCGGACTTTGTTGAAGTTGAACTAGAATTTGTCGAGGTAGACGTGGAATATTTCGTCCTTGATGCTTTTGTAATTTGGAATCAACTCTGTTCAATGTCCTCTCAATTTATTAATTAGCGGAGCGTCAATTGAAATAACCTTCAACAGGATCGATTTCAGATGGCAAAAATTCCAGAGATTGGGTAGGAATTGTATGGAATCCAGAAATGATTTAAAATTTATCATTTTTAATCAAACTGAAATCAATCCGACGATGTGGTTCTATAACTACAGCCCATCGTAAAGCGAATGCTAATTCAATCCAACGGAATCGCGGTCGATATTGTAATTAAGCAACGTGCAGCACTTTTGCCTTTTTTGGATTGTTCATTTTATATGTTTTACAATAGGTCAACAGCATCATTAACTACACGCACATCTCCGGTTTCATACTGAAGCTTCCCTTTTCTTGACCGCGTACAGCGTCCATTGCAAGATGAAACTGTTAAGTTGTAAAAAAGTGCAAACGAGCGGAAACAGTAAGCAAAGTGTGAATAATTGCTAGAAATTCAATTACTTGTGCATCGGGTACGATCCACTATCCATTACAGGACGCTTTCTTTCTAATTTGGCTGAGTGTGCTTGTGATGTGTGGGTAACGGGCGTGGGTATGCAAATTGTGCCTTTCATCAAACATGTTTATGCTGCTTTTATTATGTTGATATTTAAAATATGTTTTAAATATACAAATGTTTATTGAATCCTTCCTATTTGGCTATTTAGGTACTAATCTAAGGAATGGTTTGGACTTTCTAACGACAATTTCTAACAAATTGAATTATAAACCCTTAACCGAACCAAAGAAACATATATATTATGATTGGGCAGTTTAATATGATTTCCATTTTCTTCGAGCGACAGTTCGTCCATTCCTCATCCCGAACGAGCTCACCATATGTTAGCGCCATCATCGTCTAGTCAGCAGCACATACCATCCGGGTGTCATTGGTTTACAGCGAATTGCACTCGCTCGGTAATTGCATTCGCTGCTTGAAGCCTCCCCGGTACCGGAGAAAAGGTAATAAGAAATAAAAAGAAAAACCATCCTACGTGGAAAGGAACAAAAGTGCATTGCATCCGGTGCAGTGCTCCCGGTTGGCCGCGACGGCCTGGGCTGTGAAATGGTTTCATTTCGTTTTTAGTATGCACTCGTTGTTTGCGTACGATTGGCGGGCATGCCTGGAGGCACGGTGGGCAAAATTCCTATGGTTGTGGAGCCGCCGGTTGAGGCGTTTTACGTTTCACAACTTCTTGCAGCCGGCAGTCATGTGCATGGTGTACATATAGGGCCCTGGTGCTGGTTGCAGACCAAACCAAAGTGTAGGCCGGTCGTTCGGAGACCGCTTCTGAAGTGCGTTCCATGCATTTGATTTTAGTGTGCTCACTTTCGAACGGTGAGCGCCATACGTACCAACGCCAACCCCAACCCACACCGGTGCCATTGGCCTAGAAACCGTGAATCAAATCGGCCGAAGGTTATTGATCAATGGTTCAATATTTAGCTTCAAAAAGTTCGATTTGTAATTCCGCTTTCGTCTGATTACTGCGTAGACGAGGAGAAATAAAATATCGTTCGCGAAACGTGGAAACTTATCGAGCTGCCCAACGCTGGGTTGACAGTTGTGAGCGATGAACGCTTTTTTCGTCCATTCCAATGTACCACCTCGTGATGAAATGAGGCGAGAAATTAAGAAATTATCATCGTTTTTCATTTTATTCTATCATCCCATGCTGGGACGGTAGCAAGGATAGCAAGAACTTGTATTTCCAACCAAGAGCCATACCGTATCTCTTGGGTATCAAAGGCGGACATCGAAATGACGTAAGTTATCATCTTGCTATCTGCTCCTTTTCTTATTTGTGCCATCATTTGCATACACCCAACCGCTATCGAACTTTGTTCGGTCCGTTTTGTTCTGATTTACCGCTGGCCGTTCGGGTCACGATTCGGAGGCGGCTGGATGTGGGCTTGAGTGCCGTGCTGTGTAAGTTTTTGCAGCTGACTACCCTGTCAATGATGTTGGGCGAAACTTCCCCGTTGGACAGGGGTGAACAGGTCAGGGAGCGTTCCTTCTCAAGCTGCCGACGGAACGCTCTCAATATGATACTGAAGTTTATTGGAAATATGCAAAGCTGATTTAGCTCCTTTCATTTGCGAGTTTCTTTACATTAAGTTTAGAAGGGACCGACGTACGTAAAAATTGCGTGAGATTTTCAATGAAACACAAGACAAAAAAAATGTTGACAAGAACTTTTTTCTTTCACGGTGGGAAAGTGCTGATCAGACTGCAAAATGTTCGCAGTAATAAAATGGTTAATTTAATCAAATTTGTTTACGTAGCCGAGAATTTTGGTGATGTTGTTGAAAACTTGCTGATGCCAAAATTGATAGAGATATAAAAGAGAAAGAGACCTACCTACATGAATAAAATTCATGGCGTGTTTCATGAATTAATAACAAAACACTCTGAGAAGTCAGCAAAGAAGGATATTCAGAGCAAGTAGAATTAAATAAAAAACTATCTACGATACGATACGTGTGAAGTTATAAAAATGAGTAAGATTTGGTGAAAAATGTTTAATGCAGTTGATTTGTCTGCTGTTTTGCAGTAACGATCATTTTAAAATACGATCAATGCTTTCAAATTTTTCATCGATTATGCATGTTGATCGTGTTACCCAAGTACCAGACCTGATTTAACGCACATAAAACGTAAACGTCGATTAAATAAAAAAGTTTAACCGTAAATAAGGTTAGTTTTTGTTCAAATATAATTTGTTTCGAAGGAACGAAAAAAAAAGTCCGATCGAAAATCAATTCATCTTTCAAATCGCTGTTAGTTCGGTTTGAAATATTTCATTTCGTCGAGGCATGGAACAGCGTTTCAACTCGTCGAGTTATGCTAAGGCGAGTTTCAAACGAATAGCATTCATCACAATGGGAAAGATGATGGCGGTATGATCATGCGCGATCATATTTAATTCCCTTTTTGTACAGCGGTACACGTAGCAGAAAACCATTTTTTTCATACTTCTTACTCACATTCATTTGACTTTTTTTCATATTTCATTTCGTATCATATTGCATCTTTTAATTGATTTGTAGGCTTTAGTGAATACGAAGGCTTCAAACATACGAATCGATGTAATTTTATTGCAAAAAGAATTATAAAAAATGGTTTTACGCGCTATTTAGTAAATATGTTCAATACGTAGGATTTATTGATTTTTTATTGCTTCTCAAAATTATCTTTTCTTTTTAGAATACTTCTGAATAAATACTACATCGCGAAGCAGAAATAAGCATAATAAAAAAATATTACTTTTCTAATTCAGCTTTTAGTTTTTAAAAGCAGTACTTCTAATAATCAAATAAACATATAAGTTATGCTTATCCCTCATCACCCTTCGTCGTCGCTAGTCGCATCGTAGCAGCATTAACTTTGGGGCGCATCGCATGATGGTAGCGGCGCAGGTCTTTACACAAACGGACCGGATGAAATTCCCATCCGGAGCAATTCCCCGTAGCAAGGACCGATTATGGTCGCCTGACCGTTCTAACGATAAAAACAAAACAAGAAAGCAGCTAGTGTTGTGTCTTTTGAGAAGAGTCATTTATGTGAATTTTCGGTAAATAGTCATTTAAACCGTAAGTCAATTTTCTATATATTTATAAATCATCGAACATTCTAAAAAATAATAAACCCTCAAAGGTTAATGAATTTTAAAGCATTTTAAATCCTAAATGATGATGGAATATCTTAAATTCTTGGTAGAATTCGATGCCATTCGAACCAGTCATGTTCTACTTTTTACTAGATATCAGCTTCTTTCTAGAGGTATGAACATTTTTGAGTAGCCTAGCACATTGAGATCATTCAAAATATACAATTTTATTGATTTTAATAAAAAACGCGTGTCAAACGAGTAACTTTTATCTTCAATAAACTTGCATCAAGCTGTATTCGTATTGAAGATTAGTTTTTAATTATAAAAAGGACACCATTATATAACAATTACAAGTGTCACTACAACCTTCGAGGCGTGAGAGAGCTGAAGAGTTTTTTCCGTAAATACCCGTTTGTCAGAAAGATGCTTTCTAAGCAGTAGTACATTTCATTAGTTGGAAGATTGAAGAGAAGGGATACATCTGAAATTATTCCATAAAATCACACGCAAGGAATGCGTCCTTTCTTTCAATGCTCCTGGAAATCCGGACACCGGAGTTGCTGTCGCGCTGAAACCTGGAACCACCGACAGGGAAAAGTGAAAGTCTTGCAGTTTAATGCACCAAGTATCCACCAACACACGTGGTTGGGTACCCGGTGAAAGCATAGCGTAATCGGAATTGCACACAGATGCTCTGACTGCATCACGGGTGGTCAAACGTTCTTGGGCAGTGCGGAGTGCGACACCTATTTCGCTCCGATGCATATTATTCCACTTCATCATTAGGAAAAGAGATTCACATTAATAGGTTCGTTCTAGGAAGGGATTATTTAGGGTCAATAAATACAGACTGCGGCCGGTGCACAAATGAGTTTAAATGAGGTTATAAATTATATCAGCCCATCCTCCCGAAACTTAGCAGAACAAACGCTTTGGCTTCGGGTGGGCATAAATTAATAAAACCCAAATGCATCGCTAGCGGAACGCTACGGCCAAGCACTGCACCACGTCCGAAAGCTCGTTCGAATCGTTTTTTTCGTGGTGGTTTGGAAATAATTGGCTGACGCTTACAATCAGCGCGAGAACAGCGCATTCCGAAAGGGGAAAAGAATAAATCTCGGTCCCGCAATGGAGATAATCATGCGAGCGCTAGATAGTGGTAATAATTGCCAAAACAAAAACGTGGAAATCCTCAAACCCCACGCAATTAACACACTTCCCAACGGCAACGGCATCTTCGGCCCGATGGGGAGATCCACCCGGTTGCGGTTGGTAGAAGTCGATGGTTTTATTGGATGACGGTGGAATAAATTTTATATGGATTTGGTTGGAACTCGTGAACTGGTTATGTTTGCCGTTGTTTTGCTCTATTCCGATATTATTCCCCACACATGAAGGCTGGTAGGGGTAGTGGCTACACGCGAAGGGGTTTTTTTTTTGGAGAGAAATCAAAAACAAAATCCCGAACGCACTTTCCGTGGAGCCACCACCGGGAGCGTAGCATAAGCAGTCCGTGACGTTATCGGCATGATCGTGTTGCGATAGTCGGGCACGCTCCGTGCACGCAAAACTCCGTCACCATGTGTCCCATTTGAATGCGTCACCCAATAACGGAACCAGCGGTTGTCACTAATGCGGCACGGGGAGGGTGGTCCAAATGCCACTGCCACCCACTTCTCATCCATGCATAAACCGTAATGAGGTCAGAACGTTTCGCTTTCGATTGGCCGACGGTGAACGTGACGTTGGTGTTGCGTGCGTGGAGTCGTTTCCGGTTAGCGAGCGTTACGCTGGAAAAGGTTTCCGTGCTGGTGATCGAGGTGAAAGGAACCAGAGCTGGATCAAGCTGTGACATTTCTTCACCCAGTACACTCTACCCACTCGCCCATTCGGGAGCCCAAGTGCTCAAGGAAGCCCGGCCGACTCTCTACGATCGGCTGTGCCGACTCACGACGGTTGTTGTTCGTAACTGTTCGTAACTTTATTTTCACATTTCTTTATTTCTTTTGATTTCTGCTCTTATTGCCTCTTGCATTTTCTCACTTGCTCTTCTTATTTACAATGGTTTATGTATGACGGAAAGGGGAGTTTCATTTTCTCCTTCTGCGTATTGCGTACAAGACTCTAGTCCCGGGGATCTCCCGGAAGAGATTCCGTTTCCGTTCCTGTTGTGCGGATGCTGCTGGGGTTGTGTGAGTGTGTATGTGTATGTGTTTCTGCCCATCGTTGCGACGATACGGGCACGAAGAGGATGTGTGAAGGATGAGGTGGAACGGGAAGGCTCCGGAGAAGAAATCCACTCCAACACGGTACGGTTCTGAGCATAATTGCTTTTGGGTGGGGTGCGTTGAACAGTTAAGCGAACTTGCCGCCACCCCTAATCATACACCCCACCGGCGGTGAGTACGGCGGGGGTGGGAAGAGTAGTGAGGCAGATTGCCAAACCACCGTACGCTCAGACACCACCAAATTATGCAGAGGAAGGCACCCACTAGCACCCAGAAGTTGAGACTAACGGACACAAATCGTCCGCCAAAGGCCGAACGGGACCGAGTCGGTGTAGCTTTACCAACCAATTCTTCTCGTTCGCTTTTCGCGCTCGTGCCTCTTCCCACCCTTATCGTCGCTTCACGTCTGTTCAGATTCAGAAAGCTTGCTGGTTAGAAGACTAGAACCCAATTCGGTAGAATTGGGTGTAATTGAAAAAAAAAAATCAAAACCAAAAACACGACATGCTCAACGGATGCCGGCGGTATGGGCAGCTGCAGGCAGCCACGGCCACTGCCAGCCCGATGGCAACATCGAGTGCAGAATGAGAAGAATGTTGACAGGGAATGTCTAGTGAGTGGAGGTGTTTGATGTGAGAACTGGAGACCGCTGTCACCCGTGGACGGGGCGACGGGGTGGTCCGGTCGGGCTCGGGCCGGGGTGCGTCTTCTTGTAGTAAAGAAAATCGGTCCACCCCGAACGCAGGTTGGGCCCGCTACTAACGCTATATATCGATTGGGACGCCAGATCGAATTACCTCAATCGGCCTTGGTTCGCGTAGGGTTTGAACGAGATGTAAGGATTACAGGGTTAGACTAGAATGAAGAATAGTGCTCGGGATGGGGATTTTAAAGTTAAACGTTTAAAGGTACAGACCATTTGCCGCACGTTTTGGTCGATAAAGGTCCGCAACCGCGGTGGCAATAGGTGGTAGTAATAGTAGTAAAACGTAGTAGTAATAGTAAAAGTAATAGCAGCTATCATAGTGATCAGTGATAGTGTGTGTTTGGTACGAGATTCGATCGCGCACGCGGGATCGAGTGCCTCTTTCAGGTTTCAGTTTTGAAGGAGGAAATGGTACGCGCCTGCATACACGCGCGTATGTGTTTTAATGCGTGCGCGCGTGTGTGTGTGTGTCTAGTGCGGGACAGTGTCGGTTTTGTCAGTAGAGCAAAACATGGTCACAACAAAACAAATGAACAAATCAATTCCTCATCTATCGGCTAAGTTAATAAATTAATCTCGATCTCGGGCGGAGCACACTGCGGGGAAGGCGCACCGAACCCCGGGCAGCGTGTGTGACCGCTAGCGTTAATAAATTAAAGGGATCTTGTCGTTCTGCTGGTGCGGATCGCTCGTGTTGCAGCGTCGTCTACTTTCGCACGGGCTTGTGACCGGCGTAGGCGATCGAGTGAGCGGGCTGGCTGTGGGAACCATAGTCACCGTATCCGCTCGACTCCCAGCCACCGGACGAACCGTGGTACGAGGTGTGGTCGTCCTTCTTGGAGAGCAGCTTCTTCAGGAACAGGAACTTGGACAGGACGAGCGCGATCACGGACACGATCAGCGCCTTCTTGGCGATCAGCGCGATGCCGAGCAGGGCCAAGAGGGCCAGACCGACGATCTTCAGCTTCACCAGTCCGAGGATGGGCAGGAGCGCCTTCAGGATCTTCTTCTTGCCGCGAGCCTCCGCAACCATGGCGCGCATCTGGCCCTTCACCTCCTCCGGGATGACGGTGGACAGGCTGCGGGCAGCACCGGCCATATCGAGGTTCAGCGAGCGCTCGCGCAGGAAGCTGACCGAGCGTTCGAACACGTAGTTCTCCAGCGCATCCTCACGCGTCTCCACGCTGTTGGCCGACTCGATCTGGGCACTGTCGGCGCTGTACGAGCGGGAATCCCGACCGGCCGTCTTTACGAACGACAGGCCACCGGCCAGGCTGATCTGTGGCTGGTCGAAGAAGTCGCGTGCCTTGCGGTAGAACTGGAAAGAAAATTTGATGGTCAGTAACGCTTTCGTCGGGGTTCATCTACATTTTTTAATGTCGAATTAGTTAAATGCTAATCAATCTTGACGAATCCATCTGGAGGTCTGAAACGGCACCTCAACTATTCTTTAAATTTAATAGTCGAGCTGAGTGCATGATCGATCGTTGATCTACAATTTTAAAACTCAAAGATCCAGAAGTACTTCCTACTATTTCGCTTTGAGATGATGTAACAGGATTTTTAATTGCTTAAGCGGAAACTTTTGTTAAGAAGTTAAAATTATGGAACTGCACTATTTACGTCAGCACTGGAGCAATTGTCTGTTTGTTTTCAAACCTTCTTTACTCGCTTACTACAAAAGATCTACGTAGCAAACGATCAGATACAACAACCCCTTTGATGGAGACACATTGCAATTGATTCGATTCTTCACCATCACAAATGTCCACGGATTATTTTTTGCTGTAGCACACTGTTCCTTCACTAGGTCTCAGCAACCGTTCTTGAAGTTCACTACTTCCCATCCCCCATCACATCGCCCCAAGTAACGCTTATCGTTAACACACTGGTATGTCGTACCGTGAGCTGCAGGCAGGAGATCGAATCCTTTTCCAAACAATCCTTGAAGTCCTGGGCCGAGGCCAGGGCGCACACACTCAGCACACAGATTAACAGCTTCATGGCGGAAATCACGGTGTGCGTGGGGGGAAGTTTTGCGGGTAGAACGTGCACTCGGGCGAAAAACAACGTTGAACTGAAGCGGCTACTGCGAGCTTTAGGACACACACACTAGCGCTAGCGTTGGGTTTTTGGGCTCCTCACCGGTACGGAACTAAACACGGATTGACAATTTTCCACACGCTACCGAGGTGTTTATAAGAGGCTGGCGTTCCCAGATACCCTCTCTCTTCGTAGTGCGCTTTCTCCTGCTGTTGTTCCCACTCGCACACGCGCGTTCGGCCGCGCACTGTTCGCTATCCATCTCGTTCTCTTTCTCCTGATCTTCACGATTGTGCGATGCGGCGATCGCGGATCGTGGAATCGTCCGGGTGGCTTCGGTCTCTATGCTCTTCTCTTGTTTTGCAGGGTGCGAAGGTGGTGGCGCTTGCGCACGCACACACTGGGACGCACGCGCTCAGCATCATGGGCAACCGCAGCCTGCAGCTCGGCTCCAGGGTCCGGGATGGTTGGCTTTTTTTTTGGGGGGCCACGCCGTCGAAGCTTTCTTCGGGGCTTTCTTTCTTTCTGGGCAGCTGCTCTTCGTCTTCCAGCGCGGGGTTTGGTGGGTGGGGGGTGGTGGCCGGGGGAGGGAGTTCGAGCCCGGATGTCGATTTTTTCGTCCCTTACGTTGCATCTTTTCTTGCGTCTCACCGTTACCGTGGCCTCCGGGGGAGTAACTTCGAATCGATTCACAAATATTTACATTCTCCTACTTCTGTTCCACGCTCAGTTTGGCGAACGGGTTCGTTGATTTTTGTACATTCGTACACTGAAACTGAGTGATTTTTTTTCTGTTATTGTTATTCGTTCCATTCCGTTCCTTTTCTGGCCAGCGAAAGCGTGTGTTCATTCTTGGTCGCTTCACTTACATGTTTGTGTATTAATGTGCTTTTTTTTTTAATCTGTTCGCTTCCTCTCCCGGTCGATGATGACGCAGAGGATTCTCCGTGTTGTCGCAAACCGGGACCTTCACGCTTTTTGGGGCGGAAATTCGACGGCAATCAAATTAGAGACCCTTTTTCGCGATCAAACCGGCATCCCGGGGGCATTCGTTTTGATTGGGAATCGAATGCAGTGTGTCCACTGGTGACTGTCGGATTGCCGCTGATTATACGATTAGCATTCCACGGAGTGAGAGTTAAAATGTGGCGGATCTCCCAAAAAAAAAAAGAAAAGAAAAGCGCGGCCTGTGTGGAAGATCGATTACCAGTCAAGGCTTTGTCCACCCGGATCTTGAACCCTATCCGGCGTGCTAGGATACCGGCCGGGTGAGTGGGGTTTCGCCCAAGAGCATCGAAAATGAAATGGTAGGGTTGTATCCGGTGGTGATTCAATGATTTTATCCATACGTTGTAAACATCCGGAATTCAGGTCGGTTTTGGTATATATATAGTTATGTTTCTGTTTTGATTTGTACAACCCATCCACCCACATACTGTGCGTTCGTCACAGAATGGTGGCGTTTTATTGTCACATCCCAAGGAACCGAACGATACAGGAAAAGGCGATTCCTAGTAAAACGTTGGGTGTTTTATTGACCGTTGCCAACTGCCAATCATTTCTGACAGACCGATACCGGTTATTGATACAATCGAACGAAAAAGGTTGAATTTACCTTTGTTACTACAAGAATTTGCTGTTTTAGGGTGACAGTTACAGCTGTTAAATACCAGGGGGCGGTTGGATACACTTTTAATCAAAACAATATTATTTAAATAAAGTGCGGATAACAATAAATTTAAATAAATCATTTTGTTTGTAATATTAAAGATAAAACTAAATAAATGTAAATAATTTTACTTATAATGGTATCAATAATGCATTTGTGAAATGGAAGAACATAAATATTAATCCTGCCAAGGTTTGAACAACTAGCACGCTTTTTCTTATTATGATTGCATCAAATCGTGAAATTTTCCCTACTACGAAATTAGTGACCACTAAAGACAAGCTGATTAATGCACATGAAATAATATTCCGTCCAAAATTTCCGACGGGCATGTTTGTACGCAGACACAACAACAAAAAAAAACGAAACACCCATATACCCTTTGTGCAGAGGTTCGCCGACTTCCCGCCCTGATAACTTTCCAAACGACCGATTTGTGGCCGCTGCGCCGCACTACGCCGTCGATACGCCGCTTTTATTGCATCACATGTTTCGCCTCGGAAGTACGCGGTTCGCACTCGTGACTGGCACGTTGATCATGGCGCGTTTCGGCCAAGCGCTGTAATGCTTTCCCACCCGGTCCAACTATCAACCCGCACCCGCGTAACGCGCCTATCCGCATGAAGCATCACGGTCCACCGGGGGTCTCGATCAAGCTGGCGGTGGAAATGCCGGTGGAGAAATGGCCCGCAAATTCCGGACCACCGGATCCGGCTAGATCCGGTCGACGCAATAAAGATGCAATCGGCAAACATACGTAGCGCTGGGTAGAAAGATGAAAGTTGTTTCTACCCCGCATGCTCACCGCACAATCACATACACACACTTCTTGGGATGGTGATCGGTCGATCGCGTCCTCGCAGAAAACCAAACAGCCGATTGCGATGGAGTCGACCACCGCGGGATACACGTTTTCCTGCGCTGCGTTTTGTGGTTTGGCTAGTTTTTCCAACCTTCTTTTTTTTCGCGAATGACGCGCGTTTCATCATCGATTGTGTGCCGCCCTGAGCGATGGCGGTGTAGGTACCGCTTGATCGATCCCTTTTGTCGGGAACGGATTGATGCAATGGTCCGCTGTCGATGATGTCGTGTAGATCCGGCGGATGGTGTTTATCCCTCGGTGACGTCAATGACTTTCCCCAGCAATGCCTTCACCCTCACTCTGTGCGATCTTTCCAGTTGGGGCGGTTATAGTTGGCAATGAAAGTGAAAGACTGTCCATGCGCGCTTTGGGGTCGTCCTTGCAGGCAGTAGGAGAGATCGTGCAGATGCGTGCAAAAATGCACCATGCACTCGGTTTGGCTTTTCTTTCTGCTGCAGTTTCCATTTCGGTGGAGGTTTTGACGTAGGTTTGCCAATACGGTACCGAGCTTGGAAGGGCAGTTGTTACGTTGGAGACACTTGCATCACCTCGAACGCAAACTGCAACGACATTGGATGGGTTAGCCCTCCTTCTTTGGAGGATCTTTGTTTACCATTTGCTTCGTTCGGTTTTGCAGAGACACTTTCACTGGTCCATAAAATCGAAGCCAAATCAAGTTTTTTTTTTGTTTAGACGAGAGCAACGGAAAAAGTAGTGGCAATGCAGCAAAACAACATAAAGCAGTACCCGAATGAAAGAGCTGAGTGGCAATATTTTGGATTGAATGCTTTTGATTCGAATGTGAATAGATCTATTTATTGTTTGAACGAACCCAACATTTTCAACATAAAATACACACTTCAAGACGAATCATCAGCATGGGAAAGCATAACGCCATTCGCGTCAGTAAATGCAGGTTAATATGAATTTCTTTCTCTCGAGCATCTTTTGCCCATCTCACGTGAGGCATGTTTTGAATCCAAACAGAACACAAAAAAGACAAATAAAAACAAGATCTGTGCGGAAACTCTTGCCCTTGAGCATTGTGGTTCATACCTTTCGCCGTACCCTAGACATCTCAACAAAGTGTTATCGAGTGGCATTCGAGCCACTGGTTCGCTAAAAAAAAGCCACAACTCTGCCCGGCCGAACACTGCAAAAAACCCAAGCCGGCCCATGCAAATGCATCTTCCCTCTTGGTGCCCTATGGGCTAGTGACCGCGGCAGGAAATATAAGACACCGTGGAAAGTGTTGGCCTAGCGCTTGGAAGTGTAGTCGAACCGAGCTTGGATGTAACTCGAACGAACCGCGTTGAAATGGAAAACTAGACGGAAAGCGAGGTTTTGTGTATGTGTGCAGAAAATGTTGGAACATAAAAGCCACCATTGCTCGCCCGGGGTATCCGAGCATCTGAAGAGGTCCTCGTGCGCTGGAGAAGATCGCAACGCAGTAACGAGAGTCGGTGTTGGGTGAAGAAAAACCCAAACGTTTGGTTTTAGCTTTCTCTTAAATCCTCCAATTAGACTACAAAACGAAGCTTCAGCGTTTGTTTGGAAAATGGAGAGAAAAGTAGCCGTATGGGTTTGCACTATCGAAAGCAGCGAAATCGGAAGTAGTGCCGGGCTCGAGCTGGTGGATAGTTTGTAATGCGCCAATCGGAAGCAAACCATTGTGGGTTGGAAAATTAATTGCATCCTCATTAGAAGCAGTTCACGGCAAAAACGACCCATCTACCAATGGTCGAATGGAAAGCGTTGTTGGCAAACAGCTCGGTTTACTACTGTAACGATCAATCCACTTCAAACTGGCCAGTTCAAGGTCTGTGCGTGTGATCAGCATTAGGCGGAAAACCAAGGCGGCACACTGTACCAACGCGGGAACCGTTCGTGACCTTTCCTAGCGCGAGAATCACGCAAGGGAACGCGTTATCCTGCCGGAACCTCCGAACTCCGTCCGTGTGTTCCGTACGGTCGGGTCAGATCCGTCAGTCAAAAGTGGGAAAAGGGGAAAAAAATGATGGAGTACCGTTCCGGGCATAGGAAAACGACCGAAAATTAGGCAGCGTGCTGATAGGTGCCGGTGCCGTGACAGGGCACCATGGTACCGACGCCCGGTAACCACCGTACCTAGTGGGTAAAGTTAGCGGATTTTTTATCCGTTCCGTTCGCATCTGTGAACCCGCGGCAGAGACCCGCGCTGGTGATGGTTGGCCTAATTTTTGCGCCCCCGTAACTCCGGGGCGAGGTTTATGCTTATTCATGGTCCCGGTGTCCGCGAGATTTGGGAAAATTATCGCCTTCACCCGTGGCACAGATGTTGTTGACCGCGTACACCGCGCACGCCCCACTCCTTATCGCTTGTCCGCGCTTCCACCCGGGTTCGAATGTTTATCAGCATTCCCAAGCAAAACGGCGAGAAGGAGTGTGAAAATGGTTGGCGAACGAACAAAAAAAAAGAGCATCAAAATTGGAGAGAAAAAAAACTCTGCTTCAAACGCAGCGAAGAAGTAAGATGTGTGTGTTCCGTTGGTAGATTTCATTTTAATGACCGCAATCGGTCGTATTTAATTAGACGCGTGCGGTGGCTCGTGCGAATGCTGAAACTACTGCTGCCTGCCACACTGTCTGGGTTTGTACCACCACTCGGTGTGTCTTCGGCGATAGGAGCGTAAATTTCGCATTTTACTTTTATACCATGTGCATCCTCGCCCGGTAGCTCGATGCCGCCAGGGGTGTCGTGCGGTTCGGTAGTTGACGATCGGTTTGCTGTTTTAAGTGCTGCAAACTCGCAAACCAGTGACGTCACGACGATACGTTGGAAAGCTGGTGGGAAAAATTGGAACACCTTTAAGTTAAAGTTTTTTGCCCTACTGTAGTATGATTAAAGAGTGGAAAATTATACATTAGGAGGGTTACAAATTTTCAATAAGTATTGGTTGCTTTCCATAGAAGGGGTTGAGAAAATGTAATTGTATAGGTCATTTACAGTAAACATTACAAGCGCAACCTTTTCTGCATCCGGGATTTGCAAAACTTAGCGAAAATTGTGTAACGAACGTTGCAGTTCGGTGGTGTATTTGACAGGACCGGTACAAAATCTTATTCGAACCAAACTATCCCAATGCAGGGATAATTATCTAGCTGTGGGTAAACAAAGTCTAAGAAAGCAAGAAATAACAGGCCAAAAGCTTTTTAGTTTGTAGAGTCACTAACGAAAAGAAAGATGTTATATCCTCCAGACAAAACTATTCAGCAAACAAAAAAACTAGTACAACAAAACCTTTTTGAGCTGTCCAAAACCAACCCGAATGTGAAGAGTTTGTTCTACCATCGTGCAACAATCTCGCAAAAAAAGTTTTTTAATTACGAAATGCAATACTTATCAGTCGCAGTTAAAGATTACAGTTTGGCTGTTCATTTTCAATTTACACAAAGGAGCTTGTTGTATTGGTTCCGTATCAGAAATGCGAACGAAAATTTTATTATCAGCGCACAAGAGTGTCACCCATATTTGGGTGACACAGGCCATAAATGGGTGACGCGGTACGGAACGTGTTAATTATAATTAATTTAATGGATGTAACGAAGGTTTTTGTGAAATATTGCAACCGCAATCAGCTGTGCTACTTCCAGCGTATTGGTCTCTTTTCGAGACACCAGCGGAAGATATTTTGTTTTGCCAACAACTTTCATGAAGCTGTTTATCATCATCCGCACCAAAGCACAAAACACAGCGTTGTTGCCGTATTGTTTAAGATGCTTACCAGAAACGGTGCTCACCAGCAGCGAAAAACTTTATCTATTCGATGAACATCAGCGAAAAGTTTTCCAAACTTCCACCGCACCGGGAGGCGTACTTTATAGTGCGCCTGGAATCAGACTGGAACCAACACTTGCAGTGTGAATTATCCGAGAAGGAAGCACAATAACCGCCGAAAGTCAGTCTTTTTCCGGGTGTGGATGTTAGTTTTCTTCGCCCCTATCGCACCGGATGGACAATTATTATGTGTCCGGTGTAAAAGTGGAATTTCTCATGCCCGTCAGGTCAAAATGGCCCTGCGGGGGTTTCGATCGCAAACTACCGAATGGTCGTTAATTCCGTACCGGGTGTACAACATCAACGGATGTCCCAAACACCATCTTCACCCGCACACTTTAGTCTCCTGTGACGGATCACCCAGGTGAAAGAGAAAGTGCAACAACCTCCGCTAACCGTGATGCGTTCGGATGCTAGAGCCATTTTGTTTGTCGTCTAATTTTGCCGCCTCCCAAAAAGGGACTGTTCCACGGTACGGAACATCGATGTGCCATTACGCGTGATTATGCACCGTTCCGGTTGCGATGTCACGAGGCGTACCGTTCGCACGTTTGCACGCACTGGACTCGTAGCGTTAAAATATCTCACCCCTATCGCGCCGACGGCATACCAAGAGAGCGAGAGACGGTATCGTGGTCTAACCTAGCGCACGGCCGCTTTTCCCGTGGCTTTTCCGTGGAAAAATGATACAAATTGAACTTGGTAAAGCAAACCCCAAACAACCCTCTGGACAAAAGCAAAACCAACGCTCTGTACCGGGTTCACCATGGCCCCACCATCACGGTCAGTCTCTGTGCCGGGAGCGATGGGAGAGTTCGCGTGCGTCCGAAGAGGTAATCGGGCAATTACTTGCTCATTTAGTCATCTGTCAAAAGGAAAGCCAACAATGGGTCCCCTTCCCACCTGAATGGGTGACGTTCTGTGGCGTCGACGCAGAAATTTGGCCCCCCGTCATCCACACGTGTGGGAAATGGGAAACAAACACCCGGGCAGCAACAAAGTGAAAGAAAGCGCAGTGTACACACGGGTTTTTGGTGCGGCCCGGATGAGGGCAGTGATTAAATCAAAAATACTTACTTCTTTTTGCGCGCCTGCTATTGCCGTGGGCTGGTAGCTGCTGGAATTCGCTGCCGCGAGCATCGAGCAAAGCCATTGCCAGATGCTATCGATAAATGGCTTTTTAAGTGAGTTGGTGAGTAGCCGGTTTGGGTTGGTTTTTGTTGTTTTTATTTCTGTTCTGAGAAATATTTGTCATCTCCAGATCAGCGCTTGATGGAGCTTTGCAAACTCGTTGCACTTTATGGTAAATTGATTCTGGGGGGAAGTTGTTCGTACGCAGCTTCGCACAGAGCAGCCGGGATGAAAAGAACATTGGTCTGTGGAAGCAAGTTGCGCAAAAGACCGGCGGGTACTTCCGAGACAACCGTTGGCCGAGTGGGCTGCAATGTAGATCAGCTTGAAGCCGCTTGCACGGAAACAAAGAACGTATTCGTGGAAAATTTCCACCATCCAAAGTATCCATCCAAGTACGTCCTATTTGCTCTCAATGCTGTGGGCGAGAACCTTTGTCGGGTAAATAGATCACAGACAATTTAGCACACAATTTGTTCTGCAGTAATTTCGCCGGTTGTTGTAGGCAAATAGACACGTGGCTAGGGGCCATTTGAGGTAGTCAGCAGTTGGTAACCCACCTCAACCCCAACCTCCGATATAAACATCTACTCAGTGCGGTAATCTTTATCGTCTTGTTAGGAAACTTTGGCCAAGGCCAAGATGCCAAGATGATGGCTTTCCTATGCTCAGCAACATTTATATGGTAGGTAATGCCGATTATCATCGTAGTTTGCGTATTATTGTAGAGAGTGAATGGGTTTTACCGGTTCCAGAAATTGTTTGCTTGACTGCGTTACGCTTTTGATAGCAGTCCATAAGATTCCAGTGTTAAGCGGTTAAGTTTACGTAGGAACGTTAAAGGTGCGATGTCTTACTGATGCATGCACTCGGATGAAAGTCACAATAAGAATCTTCTTTCCTGAGAATAGCATCACCCAGGACATGGTTCGTGGGTTGCTTAAAGCTAGGTGGAACTGCTCAAAATGTCTCCGGGGTTAGCATATCGTCCGAAATCCAAAGGTATAGGGAAAGTTGCTGTCCTAAATTTGATTTTATCAGTTGCTTCCGTTCGGTCAGGGGTTTTGGGGGAGTTACGAAATGGGCCAAAACTGCGTCGCGTTCGGGAGGAGAAACAAATCGGAACCAAACCCACGTCACAACCCGAAAAGGGATTCGGTTCCGAAGGGGAAGGGTTCCGAGGGAATCTGTTCAACCGCTAGCTCCCGTGGACTAGTAGGGCGCTTTTTGTTGGTCATCCGCATTTGCATTCTAATTTTATCCCAACACCAAAGGAAAACACGTACGGAACAGTGCGGGAAAGGCTGGATGGTACCGGGCCAGAAAGCGATCTCGGCCCTCGGTGGATGGAAATCGACCGTGCAACATGAGATGATGGGTATCTGATAGTTGGGCGGGAGAGAACAAAAAAAAAACAAGAAATATGATAGTAGAAAGAAACATTGAATGGAAGCGAAAAATACCAGCTACGAACAGGCAGCAGCACGCGGTGGACGAAGAAGCACAGCAAAAAAAAAAAAACAAGGCTGATTAAGCATTGGCGGGATTATGGAACACGTTAAAGGTAAGATGGAGCGGTAACCAAATTCAACCCACTAACTATGAACGGCCTCCCCGATATATCCCCCCGGTCGAACCCATTCATAAGCGGGGCAAGATGCAGATAATTGTCCGAAAACCATCCCATTGGCCCATTTTTTTCACTTCACCCAATCTACTCTGCCTCCCACCTCCTCTCTCCCCTTGTGCGTTGATGCTCTGCAGCAGATCGGGTGCATTCCTGGCGAGCGGGTTCGGCAAGCTGCCGAAAATAAATCGTTCCGCGAGACCATCCCGGTGGAAAAGAATGTGGTGAAAGTATGGAATGGTGCGGGTGAGCGCTGGCCACACTGCTTACCGGTCTTGCACCGGGGGTAGAAAAGCGCCGCACTAGTGGAAAAGATATTAAAAAAAAACCACACACCTCACACACACAGCATAAAGAAGAGTAAAACAAGCGAAGTAGCAAACTGCTAGAGCCGTTGACCGTCGAGAGCAGCCTTCAAGCATTGGGGCAATGGAGGCAATCCGCCTTAATGGAGAAGCCGCTACTCGTGGCGTGAAAACGGTTATTGATAGGTGAGTGCTTCCCCGACTATATACGTGCCCGGTATCCACTATCGTTTCCACTCCTATCCTGCTGCGTTTGGTAGCAATCGATGCTATCGATGTCGATACCGCGGCCGGGGATTAAGAGCATCGAAATAGTTCACTCGAGTGTGTATGCAAACCTGCCCGCCGTGGGGAACCGTTTGCGATACCGGGGCAAAAGCGATCGGCGAGGCGTGGCGAGTGCTGCTTCTGACAGGGTAGAGTGGAGTTTAAACTAATAATTTGAACTTTGCACTACTTTCCTAGCAGTTAGTAGTGACCCGTTTAGTGAAAATGAGAAAAAAACACCGATGTGTGAAGTTGTTTATGGCATGTTTTATTTCGTATGTATGTATGAAGGTCAAGTTGCGCATGGAATATCCGGAAATAAGGGAGAGATCTTGCTCAGTTCATGACCAAGCTTTTGAATTCCATTATTTATATGTACACTTTGCAAGGTTTTAATGACCATCTTAAGCATAGGAAAAGATTGGAATTTAATAGAATTAAGTGTTGACACACAGCAGCTAAATCCTCTCCAAACGAATGCGGGCATGACACTGTAATGCAACTTAATGTGCCGATGTACACATTCGCATGAAAATTAACTCACCATAAACATAAATTTCCTTTTAAACATCTCAAGAATCCATACGAAAATCTCATCACAGCATGCAGAAGCTTTTACCGGAATTGAATTCCCTTAAAGCTCCCGGTCCTGGACGAAATCCTTTACCCAGCAAAAGGACGGCTGGTAAACACTGACTAGGCGTTTCATGGCCCCATCCACCGTTACCATCGTTTGCTAACAAACGCTTGTAATAACAATGTTCCGTCCGACGACAATCTGTTTGCCTGTTTGTCCATCACTCTTCCATTTCCCCCGCATGCCAAGAGCGTACGTGGATAGCTCGGATTCATCGCAAAGTGTGCAAAATTGCCTTACTTATTCACGCCTTCACGGTGACGCGGGACAGCACGTGGAGCGGAGTGGCGAAGGTGGCATAATGTTGGCCGGAGCGTGTGTGTGTGTGTGTGTGTACCGGTGCGCATGTCGCATGGCTTGAAGCTACAGATATAAAGCGTATGAATATGGGCGCGAATAAAGGCACACCAATTCGGTGGTGTAGACTGTACGGCCAGCTCGGTTCGGGACGAGTTTAATATAACCCACGGTGGTTTGCCGTACATACCGAGGGCCTGATTGTTTACCCATCACATGATCATCAAACCGTACTCTCGAGCTCAATGACGAGGCGCCGGGGCTGTTGTCACGGAATACGACGGACCGTGGTGCTACACTCGAAGCGTCGAATGTCGAAGAATGCGCACACAATGTGTGTGTGGCAAAAAAAAAAAAAAAACACACGGTTGGAGCGAAAATAAAAGACATATACAAACACAAATCGTAAGCATCGTTTTGGGATGTGTATATTTGGAGATTGGCCGATTCATTCACGGCTACAACGTAGAACACCGGCACCGCTGTCCTGTGCCTTTTTCCGATGGCGCACCACTTTCTCGCCAGTAGTTCCGGGGATCGATAGTATGTCATGTGGATTGCCTCTACCGTGCCGTGGGAGGGTGGCAACGCGTTGGTTTGGTGGTGGCTCACAGCTTATGGTGACCTCGCCGATGAGGTGGAGAATGTAGAAAGCATTCGTGAACCTGTTCCGGATCTTACCACACATCCTCCCCCTCCTGGTCAGGGCCGCCCGCTGAGCAAATCGGAGACATTCGGACATTCGGCGGGGCGAGTGCTAATAAAACGTTTTAGCTTCGATTCGGCCGGCAACAAAACTTCGTGAATGGATTCGCGGGTTTTCGCGCTACTTTTCTTCATTACGTTCCTGTTGTTATTTATTCATACATGTTGAAATTGGTGTCTCGCTTCCACCCGATCCCTTTCCATATGTGTTTCTCGCCATCCCGTCATCATCCAGCGGTTCGCTTGCCGGGTGAAGGAATGCGCAGCACGGACAGATGGCAGGATTCCGTTTTCGTGGGGCTGTTTTTGGGCCGGGTCCCGCTGGGGATTGGGCCCCGTGGGCCGGGAAGGCATGATGGCGAGCTATCTCCGGTTCCGTTCACTTTCTTCGACCGTGCTGTGGATGCTGGTGCTCCACTGCAAGACAAATCGGAGCTGCTGATGATGATCATTGTCGTTGCGGCGCGCTGGTACCGTGCTGGGGCGCTGCCGTTGTTATGTTGCGGTGGTTGTTTTGTTTCTCTTTTTTTGCACTCAAACGATGATAATAATAATACAGCATCGTCACCGGGGTGGCAGAAACCTGTTATCATTTTTGTCGATTGGAATTTGTCACGTTGTCATCAGGGCGGCCTCTCGTCGTCAATGCTGTGCTCGATATTTATGTTCGCGAGGGATGCTTTGTTCCGATATGCTGCCCGACGGAAATTATGAACCAGGGCGAAGTTGTTTGATAAGGCAACGTTTTGGGTAACTATATCTCGAAAGCAATTGAGAAAAGTATTCAAAACGTTTGAAATGCTTTTGGAAACGCTCAAGCATGCGCCCGTATGAGTGGGTACCTGGCAAGTGGCAACACTCCCTTTCGCAGAGGGATTTTTCACTTTTACAATAGTCCCGTCATTAAGCAAGAAACTAATTGATTATTTTACGACCTACGCTCGCACTAATGATGGTCCGATAGAGATTTCCATACGGGTTGGCACTCTGCTTGCGCCACCGTCCATGCCACACGCCTACCGCCCATTTTTTTTTTGGGGTGAAATGATGATGATCTGACCATCGGTGATTTTTGTACGGTGGCGGGGAATAGGAATGCTGATGCCCCCAACCTCCCCTTCCTCCCCTCCAACCAAACCAGATAGTGGCGAGAAAAAGGCGAACCGAAGGAAAGTTACCCTGGAATCAAGCGTGGTGGAGCGGAATTAAAAACAAAAGAAAAACTTTCACCCAAAAAGGGTCTCATTTTATTCTTCACTTTCGCGGCATCGAACGATTATTAACATCCAACATTTGGCCGCATCCGTGTGTGTGTGTTAACCCGTCATTCGCGTTCGAGAGAGGTGATGCTGAACATCGCACGTGTGATTGAAGGCTGTGCGGTACGATTGATTGTGCGATGTGTCAAATGGGGTTTAATGAAAGGCTATGCAGCTTATATTTTAAGAAGAAAAGGGTTCGTTGCTTTGAGTCGCCAGCAATTTTGTGTGATGTGCCATGGTGGAGGAGATGGTTTGCAGGTTAGTTTCACTGGAATAACTTTAATTTTTATGCAATTCCATTATAGCACAATCTTGAAGTACTAATTTCATTATAATCCCCAGTGCTTTCCAAGAAATTAACCCCATACCTAACGTCAAACTGGGGTGTAGTGTAACGTAATTCTGATTTATATTCGTCAGAAAATTTGAGATAAATTGCTGGACTATTCTCAAGTTCTTGGGAGTAATTCAATCTAAAGACAATTTAATAAGAAACAACTTTCAAGCATTAAACGAACTTTTATATCTCGTGCAAAAGTTACTCGTTACTAGAGCTAGAGCATGAGCGAAAGTAACTTGCTTTTATAAATTGAATCACAGCCAGCCTTTTGACATGCACTCATAGCGCTTGCTCGTCCGGCAGCAAGTTCAGTTTGATAGATGCTGCAAGACCTCGGTCGCATAACAGACCGAGTGTATCTTTTTTCTTCGAATTTACTATGCAAAAATATGGCTCGCAACATCAGCTATTAACTCGATGGCAAGAAACCATCCGCCAGTAAAACAGTACACTAAGTTCCTTTCCATGTATGGTGACCGCTTTAAACTCGCCCGAAACAGATTTTGCTCTCGTTTCGCTCAAAACTTTCCTGTTGCTCTCCTGGCCCGCCATCCTGGGCCGTGAGATAAAATGTTTTCCATACCAAGTGGTGGATTATCGGTCCGCTTTGGCCCGTCAGTCTCGGCGAGTCGATTAATTTTATTCGCTTCCTTCGCCACATTCTGCGGTCGACACCGCCAGGTACTGGCCGCTGGTCACTAACCTACTGTTCTACATTACCAAGCCGTTGCTTTGGGACGATCGTTTTCGGGATCGAGCGTTTGCACAAATGCGCTACGCGCCCGGCCGGGAAATGGGCAGATCTGCACGTCCGGGACACGGTTTTTCGCTTTGCCGAGGTGTTGCAAATTGACCACGGACATCAACCGAGACTCTTTCGCCAGGTTACCATCGCATGCGGGACATACACACGCGGGCCGCGAACAGGTGAGTTCGGTGACCTGCGCCGGGCTGCATCCGTCTTGGCTGCAGGCCCGTTTCGGTCCGGCCCGTTCGTCATGCGGTGGGTAATTTCTTTCTCCATTTTGGCCAAGACCAGTTCCGGTTGCTGGCGGTGTCGTTTGCCGCCGTAGCAGAGTTAACTTTTCCTTTCGTCAGCACGCCAATCGAACCGCCTTGGGAGAGGTGTCGGTTTTGCTCCTTTTCCTTCACGGTGTGGTTTTCTTTGCAGCGGACACAGTTTTATCCGTCCACCGAATGGGGCTGTGCAACTGCTGTGGGTTGTTTCTGTCTTACTTTACGTCTCACTGTACGTTGACGGGACGGAACGGTGTTTGTTTATGTTCCTGCTGTTCTGCTTCCACGCCAAACCTCCGCGAATCCTCACCCTCGGACGGAAAGAGGATCGTTTGCGGTCACTTACCCACACGCCAATTTCCTTGCCCGATCGCTGCGCTGCTGCAGCGAATGCACAATTGCGGCTCACCATTAAAAAAAAAAGATGCGAAAGACCCCAAGTGCAGATGAAGGTGAAGGTGCGTTTTGTTGGCAAGAGCACACGGATCGAGAGGACTACCGGAGCGATGGCAGCACAGTAGGGTACTTTTACTTTCCATCTGCGCGATCCTTTATGGGCCGCTATTTGTTGCTCCAATTTGTGCCCATGCTCGGTGGTGGGCCGCCATCTGTTTGCAAATTTCACCGGGTTCACCGGGCTGTTTGTATGTGTGTGTGTGTGTGGGATGAGAACGCTTAAAGGGCTTATTTGCTACTGTCACCCTACCGAGAGGAACGTTTCTTGTCGGCTATTGTGTTTTTGGACACTCCGTCAGGAAAAAAGTATATGCTAAGTCTTTCTTTATGCAATCTTTATTCATCACCCGCGAGCTCTTTCATCTTAGAGCCTAATGAGCTTTCACACCATGCGCTGCTGAGGGAGGGTTTTCTTTCCCGGTTTTGTTTGCCACGTTCACTGTCAAGATCAAACGTGTCGGCGTTGGCGTGTGGCCAAAGAAGATGAATTACTCGCAACGTGACAGGGTTTGCGGATTCAGGTGATAAAGTTGTAGCCATTTATGGATTGTTTTCAAGTTGAACTAGAAAATATCGAGTGATATCTTAAATCTTTTCCTCTTGCTGGAACTTCGGCAAGGCTAAATGGCTTTTATTCAAAGCTTATTTTAATAAATAGACGCCTTTGCTAAACTTTCAGTGTGTCTGTCAAAAAAGCTTGGACGAGAATCAGTGTAAGTTTACAGAAGTTTCAGAAGTTCAGATTCCCGATATCTCTGGAAATATTTTAGTTGCATTCTTGAGAGAATTCTGAATCTTTAAACACTTGGAATCGAAACCCCTGGAGTACTTTACATGATGTATTCAGTACTTTGTCATGAAAGGGGCCTGTCATAACTGTAGGGAGTGTTCCATTTGAACAGAAAGAACTGTTGATAAAGAGGACATACAAATGGTATTCATTGAAAGCAAACATGCACGAATCTCGTTAATTTTACATTTTGTTTATTTGAGTTTAATGTTCCATTTTGAAAGCCAAACCAATGGAGCCCTTGTGACGTTCCCCAAGTTTTTTCATGATTTAAGGACATTTTATTTTTTAATACAAAAGAAAAACTTTAAGCCATGAAATTCTGTAGATAGCAGCAATGGTCATGAAAACTCGCCCGCGACGAAGGTCTGCCGGCAAGCAATCATCTACTATTTTACGTAACCCATCCGAAGCGTAATGATGCGGACGGGGTACTTTTAACTCTGCCCCAAACGGAATAATTAGGAAAACATTCAACCCGAACCAAACGCAAACGTTGCAAAAAAATAAAAGACGCTGCTTTCTGGTGTGCACGGAATGCTGAAAAACGCAAAGAAAAAAAAACCGGAACCCTTTATGAGAAAACTCCCTGCACGGGGTGGAGTTGCCGTGGCAGGGTAGCTGGAAGTGCAAAATAGAAATGGAAAAGCATCACCATCGTCACCATGGAAACCTGTTTGGGGTTCAGCGGTGGGGGTTTTTTGTGTTTCGCTCGCCAAATGTGCGTTGGCATTGAAAATGAAAGTGAATTGGTCTGTTTTTTTTTAGCAATTGCACCACACGGCACAGCACATTTCAGGCCCACGGCAGGGAGGCTGCGGTTCATCTGATGATCCCGTGCGCAATGGGAGGAAAAGCGTAGTCCCACCCGAAAAGCGCACCGCGGGGGTTATGGTTGGTTCCGGTGCGGGCACAATAGGAATTAATCATCGCTCGTTTAGCGATGCGCAGATGTACATCAGCAGCCGGTGAGATGAAGATAAAGGTGAGCATGAACTGGCCAGATCGGTGTTTCGTACTGTTTTTTTTCTTCTTCGTTTACTCGTCTGCTCGGGTTAGGTGGCGATCGGGCCGCTTAATGCACTTGCGAGTTTTTTTAATGTTGTTGCTGTTGGCTATGCTGTTTAAAATTGGTGTTGCAGCGGAAATCTCTTTTTGCGGCCGTTGGCATTTTCCACCCCTTTTTTTTCTTCGTCGTCGTCGGTGTGTATGTGTGCATTAGGATGCCTTTTCTCTTGGAACCTCTTGATGTGACCGGTCGAAAGAAAAGCGTAATCACTAACTGTTGGTGAAGTTTAGCTGGAAAAGCGAGTACAGTGAAACGGAAGAAAAACAACACATGGACGGTTACACTATTGCAAAAGCACAAAAAAGTAACACATCAACTGGTGATGAGCTGTTTGAAATCGATTTAATAAGTGCAATTTTGTACGGGCGAAAGAGAAATCGCTCGTTTGGCTGCACTCAGGGTTGGGTTTCCAGATGATGAGATGGTTTATCTGATTTTCGATTTAAGTACCATCTTTGTGCTGTTGTGCTTTTCATTTCCTACCCAACCAACATGTAAACAAAAAGCTGTCGAGTGTGGTTCAATCGTGGATTAATGTCCGAAAAAGTCAAATAAGGGCGAATAAATTAAGGGAAGAAATGTTTATTTACGTAAGCGAACGCTTGGACAATGGGTACTGTCCAGCCGGATGACTATTATTTATTGATCTTTCTCTTCGGTTACTGACCTCCTTGAGGCACCCGGGAAAGTAGGCACAAAAAGGCCAACAGTGAAAATTTGGCTTGCATGCGGTACAGGACGGTGTACTAAAAACGACAAACAAATAGATTAATTAATAGGGAGAGAGACAGAGTGCCCGATTCCAACCTCCCAGCTGGACCTTGCGGTGGTTAATTATGGCTGGAAGTATTTGCGATGAAGCGATAATCATAAAATTGTGGATGAACCTATTTTGGGCCTCGTACCGATATAGCTTCGGATTGCTTTTGTATCGCACGTCACATATTCCGGAAAATCTTGAGCGCAACACTACCGAACAGTGTGGACGTCAGTGTCTGATGCAAATTAATGGTTCCCACCATGAGGCCCAATTACGCGAGCCTTGTCATTATTCTATTGACAGAGGGCGTTCATTTTCTCAGACGCGTGCCATTAATGTGGAAGATGATGGTACTACGGGTCGACACTTATGCTCGCGCTCGTAATCAAACGACCATCGCACAACGAAGCTCAGCCAGTAACGGCTGTCGGTGGCCGGTGCCACGTGATGACGTCTAATTAACTGCCATTATAAGACACTGCCAACTCGCTCGGTCTAACGCGCCGGTGCGTTCGTAACTCTTTATTGAATGACGCAGTTGCAAACGCTTGCCACCTGCATGCACTGATTATGTTATCACAGGTAAGTTGACGATAAAATCCTTTTAGCGGTTGAAATCGTTCGTGGAACTTGCTCGTCGTATGGACGGCGGGTTACGGGTGGGTAAGTGTAGCCGGAAGTGTCGGATCGGTCGGTGGGAAGCAATGGGGAAGGGTGGCTTTTCCCTTCTTTCATTACAGATAGCGAAAAGTTCACCATCTTGGCGCAGTTAATTAATCGCCACTCATTTAACTTACTTTCGTGTGCTTGGAAGCTCATTGAGGACGCAATTCTCATAATTTATGCGCGATATGTACGGGCAGTGGGTAAGTGGCGCTAGCAATCCGTGTATGTAGGGTTGGTAACGTTAATGCCAGGCTGTGATAAAGAGATAATGGAGGCGAATGATAGTCAGGTTACGCTAGGCTGCGACTACGAATCATTGCCATTATGGGATTTTGCGACAATTTTCACATTAAATCTATTCGGCAGAACTTTAATTATCCGGCATGAATAAGATGTTTCACAATGTACAAATTGGGGAATTAAGGTTAGAAATAAAATAAAGCTTCGTTGAAAAATCGTTCATTGGAAGAACTTTTCCTATTTTCGAACTATTTTTCCTCACGTCGTACAGTTTTTGGACAATATCAACAGTTTTTAATTAGTTGTAGTCTAGCACTGTGGCCCGGTGGTGTATTGGTAGTGGTGCCGATCTTCACACGACAGGACCGGTACAAAATCCCATCCGGTATTGCGCAGAAATAACTGTCCGGTTATGGGTAAATATTGTTTAAGAAATGGCAGGCATTTTGAGCAAAACATAAAATGGCGTGAGCATCTTGACCTCTTGAAGTAGTTGTGCCGATAAAGTAGAAGATGAGGCCATGCAGGCAGCATCTTAAATAATTTGAAGTTATCGGCAAAGAAGTGGATTCCAATTTTTAGTGATTGGTATTGTATGTAATCTGTGTTAGCCATTCCGGTACTGTGATCAACCACATCTTGGTTTGGCATGCAAAATTCAAGTTATTTTATTTTGACATCAAAAGAAATATGGAGCAATAAAAACCATTTCTAAGTACCTTGATCAACGTGATTTTTGGGACGAAATATAGCTTCAATTTCGTTTTGTGGAACAGGTTCTTTCAATCTTAACAGAACTGATTTCATAAGAAGTCATAGTCTCATAGTCTCCTTTTAGAAATTAAACTTCATGCCATGAGAATCATGGGAATAATGATAAAACTTAGTCATCGAGAAAATATCCAACATAAATGCTACCAAATCTTCGAATTAAGATGGAAACACCAATAATAGCTCACAGTCTATTTAAGCTAGCTATTTGAAATGGTAATTTTCACTTTCATTCACTCAACCGCAACGAGGCAATAATTTTTGACAAATCAGTTCTTCATTTATCGTCAACTAGACGCACTACAGGTAAACAAACATTATTTCTTCCCGCCATTCACACCCTGTTTGCCCCTGTCTATTGACGAAACCTTAAACCAGCCCGAAACGGGCGTGAAACTGGAACGAACTCGTGTGCCGAATGTGCACGCAAGTTACGGTTTAATTAACCTTGACTCACCCGAAACGTGCCGTGCGCGCTCCCGTTCGCTGTGCGCGACTTACGAGGAAAGGGATTTCCGCGTTTTTTCTTCGCTCGGTTGTGCGACTAACAGCACAACGTCTCGTAATTACATCGTCCTAAAAGGTGATCGTAATAGTGTGTCATTTAATTTTTCACGCTTACTTGGCGCCTTGGTTCCGGTGCGCGCCGCGTGGAAATGGTTGCCTCGCAAGGTGTGTCATAGCTGGGTAAATGTCACACCCAGGATATTGGGAATAAGATTGGAACCCGAAGGGAGGACGTTAATGATCGAATTGAATTTCAACTTCGCACTTTGCCTGTGACTGCTTGCCGGTGTTACCTTCCCACAACACCGCCTTGGGAAGTTCCATTAGACGAGCCCAAAGTAATCGGAATCGGTCAGTCGCTATGGTAGGAAAGCTTTCTCCGGAGCTTTTATTTCCATTCCTTCTGGATTGATTGATGGCAGTGGGCGTTCTATTCGTGCTCTAGCATCAGCGGGGATGCGGCGTCTTTTAATTAACCTACTTCCACACCAGCCCAGGAGGAGCGGCACTGTTTGCCTTGGAGTACAAAAGCTTTTAGTGAGGTTCCCGATGGTACTGCTGACGGCTGGGAGTTGTGGTGTTGGGGACTGCACTATCAATTATCAATCATCACCTGCAAACACGAGCCAAATAAGATAGGGTGTGTGAGAAGGGTGGGAGGAGGGAAGGAAGGAACGAGGTGCAGAAAGAGAGAGTATCGAAAGCAAGATGTGTCCATTAGTCTGGGATCGATGGAAAAATCTCGTAAAAGGATCCGTTCCGTGCCAAACGGCTCTTTCGCATCATGCGGAAACCTTCCGGGCGGCTCCTTCGGCCTTGACCTTCATCGCAGCACCTTCCCGTGAAACTTCAGCAGCACCAACCATGGTCACCCGATAGTGGCACAATGCGACCGTTCCGTTTCCAAACACTTTCCCGTGTATGTTTTCTACATGAAAACAACCCCGATGATGACTGTGCGATCGGCTGGAATGTGAATGACACAAAGGTGTTGTGCATGGTTGGCTTCGATATCCTACCACCGCGCCACGCCGGGATCATCACCCATCCAGTGACGCGTCACAGTGACCCACAAACGAAACTTTTACTGGCCCAGCTGAACTTCGTCTCTTATTCCACTTTCGCATTGGTGTCGGTGGCCGGTTGACGGCAGTGGGTGGGCGTGTGTGTTCTGTTTTTTGGACCTGGTGGGAGAGAAATTTGTAATTTCATCATTCCGTTAAATATTTATTCGTGAATCTACCGATATCCACCCCTCCCTGTTCCCGATCGTGTTGGTTTACCATAACACCCGCATTGTTGTTAGAGGAATTAATTCACCTACTCGTGTGCTTTTGGATGCTTTTGGTTGTATAAAATAACATGGTTTACAGTAGGTTCGTGTGCCATTTATGTTGAAAAGTTCTTGAATTTTAGAATGTGAATCTTCAGCTATGGTGATAAAATTCATAACCGCGATGTGTTCCTGGCGGAACTGATGTTATTGATTGATGGTTAGTTTATTTAAGTGATTTGTATGAATTGTTAACTTCTTTGGAATATGACAAATTTAGATCATGAACATTAAAATCCTGGAATTCAATAAGATCCTTCTGATTTCATATGATCCAAGGTTCAGTCAGGAATTTATAGATAAAAAGAACAATCATTATTTCTCATTTCTACTATCATTCTTGCTGAACACGTTCAATCTTTCTCAAATACCTATATTTAACTATAGAAGCTTTCCAGGAAATTCAGTAACCTTCTGTAATTGAAGTTTTCCGTTTAATTACCTTCTGGGTAAAGACCAACACAACAAAACAAACAATTTTTTTCAATTCAATGCAATTAGCCACGCTAAAATAAGAACGTTGGCGAATTCGAGTAAAACTCTCATTACTACTAGAGGCAGCAACTAATTAAAGGCCAATTCTTGAAACCCACCTGATATGATTACAACGAACAACTCCGAGTTACCAAAGTTATGTTACAATAATTATGTTGAAGAATTTAGCCTTTTTTCTTGTTTTAAAAATTCATTGCTGTTCCGATTATGTGGATTTGGAACAGAGTCAAAGTTGAAAACATTGATTTACTTAAAAATAATTGATCGCTGCAAAACAGGATTTTGAGCATTTACACCGTGCAAGAGGTACGCATTAGCCATGGCGTAATGTAACCCAACCTAAACTGTGAAACTTCCATTACTTTAATCAAATACCGTTTCAGTAATACGTAAATCATCCGTTTAATTGACTATTCCGTTTGATGGAAGCACTTACTCGCTTCCACTATGTAATAAAAAACCATAAAAAAGAGAGAGACAGAAATAGAAAAGAAAAAAAAGATCAAAGGACTCACTAATGTTTCCTCGCCGGTGGAAATACCCAGCGCTCGAAGCTAATAATCATTAGCGTTACGTTGCTTACATATCATTTCGTTCCCCCACTGACGTGTCCTAACTACCGGAACTTGTCAGTGTGAGGAGTGTCACTGGAAGTCACCATTATGCGTAACGATGGTAATTTTTCATTGCTCCATGCGTTTGACGCCCGCCGCACTAGCCACGATCGGCAACAATAATCACGAGTGTGTACATAATATGATAAACTAAATTAGTGCATTCCGGTGTAGGTGCTACCGATCACATAGGTGTTGGTCGGTTTGCTGGACCAGCGCATCAAGCACGTGACATGACCATTTATCACCGTAGCATACATGAACAATTACCAGGTACGGCGCAAGTACGTGCAAATGCACTCCGGCCCCAAAGGACCACACACCGGCCGACGCATGAGCGCGTGAACAATCACGGAGACAAAACCACAGCGATAAAGTATTCCGCTTACGCTCCACCACGGGCTTAATGACAAAACTCGTCCAGCGTCGGGGTGCTGATGTTTCGAACTCGACGTGGACCACTGTACGAATGGGTATGATGGCATACATCGAAGGTGCAGCATAGAAAAAGAAAGTTTTGTTTTTGAGTGGTGTTTTATACCACCCTGCCCCGGGTGTACCACTGAAGCGTTCCACATTTAAATGCGTTCGCATCGATGGCACCCGCCGACGTACTTATGGGCAGTATGGTTTGCTTTTCACCATCACGCTCATGAGCAGCTTGTGTGTTTTGCTTTATTTTTGGAAGTTTCGTCCAGCTGGACGGGTGTCACGCTGGTGATGTGCGAAGGCGTCGTGTCAACGATATTGATCCATGGTGCCATGGTGAGGAAGCTTTCATTGATAGAATATTGATAAGTGGCCAGGGCATCGTACTACGAAAAATTGACGACCTCCGTGGTTGGATTGCGATCGAACCACGGACAAACACGAGCGTAGCGCTTGACGCGATGGTTTCTTTGCTCCTTGGTAACCAAGTTGAATGTTTAATCTTACGATGTGCTTATTTTGCTTCGTCGTGCCGATTTGGAAGTTGATGTGGACAACCTCCGACAGAAAAACAACCTTAGAATCGGGATTGTTGACGATAGTATTTATCCTACCGTTCAGCACCCTTCTTCGAAGAATCCCCGATGGAACGTGCTTAAATTCTCTAAATTCTACGTCAAACAGCAGCAAGTATTTGTTCGGTTTTGGGGGCGGAACCGAGCAATTGGTAAAGTTTTAATTAAATTTCCTAAGTGCTGTTCCTCGAATGAGAACCCTTTCGATGGATATTTTTGGAGAAAAATTTCGCAATACTACCTACTCATGGAGGCGCTTTCAACACGGTACAGACACACTCCGAAAGCTCTCATCCCGAAACATTCTTCAAACTGTGCTTGCTTTCGCATTGCACAGCAATTCATGGTGCAGTTGATGTGCATGGTTAGATTGATTCAGTTTGCTTTCCACTGGTTAACAATTCATGTGCTGCAGTTTGCTTTGCGTAACTAAGCATAGTAGTGCACATAATGTAGTATCATAGCATGGTATGGAATTCCCTGAAGAGCTTTCAAGCTTCAATAAACAAGCAGAAACCGGGAGACTTGTTTGTTAAATTGGGGATTGGTGGTTGTTTGTGCCTACGAGTAGGCAACCGGGGGTACACCTATTTGTGAGTAATGCTAGTGATAGCTCTTCGATTAGAACATGATATGTTAGTTAGGAAGAACCAGAATAAATGTAATTTAGTCCTAAGGAAAGACCGAGCAAGGTGAATTCTGAACAATCTGAAAGTAGTTGGCTGAGCTGCGAACATGTGGTAATTGAACAATAGCTTCTTTGATTATGCTAACCGTACTCATGAAGATGTACAAGAAGGTGCAGCGTAGATTGAATGTAGAACTTGGAGCTTTTGTTTTATTTTAATGACCCCGAAAAGGATTAAAATTCTTGCTTAATAAAACAGACCTTGTAGACGAAGTTGAATTTTTCGTTACAGCATGAAGGTAAAGCAGTGTTGGTCCATTGCCTACACTCGTGCTACATTGTAGATGCAAGTGCTCGACGAGACAAAACGCTTTCAACCCCTGAATGTAGTCAATGTGTTTGTGTGTTGCGCATTGCATACATTTCCCTCAACAGTGTCGACATTGCACAACGGGTTTTCGTGAAGTGGTGCGAAGTGTACAAAATTTGGCTAAAGAGTAGTATAGGCCCACAAGTTGATGTGTGGTTTTCAGGTTGGACCATCATTCGGCCATATTGAATTTGAAATATTCTATGATGCGCGTTGCATAGATACAGGCGTATTACGGAAGCGTTGAGAAATGGTTAAAGCATTGATATGCAACGCTTGAAATTAATTTTGCTGATATTTTTACGGCGAGTTATTTCTATTACAATAAATTGAATAATTTTAATAAAAATTAATGAAGTAATTCATTAAAATTAATAATGCAAAGTGTTGATAATGAGTTGTAAATAATATCATCAGTTTTAAAATGACAAATATAAAACTAACATTGAAAATGAGATCAATGGCCGATTGTAACAAATGCAATGCAATTGTTTAGATTTTACAGAAAATATATCTTTTGATCAATTGTAATACCTATTTCAAAAATAGCTTGTTTTACGTATGGTTTCCTTTTTGTGTGAAAGTATGGTTGTTCTATTTTTAGTCTTTTTACCTTGGGAATGTTTTGTATTTAAACAAAACAAGTGTAAACTACAAACAAGAAGTGCGGGAGTCTGCTTGTGCTCTCTTTGGGTGTTACTTATCGACTACTTTATTGTCTCTATCTTAAGCCTACTTACTCTACACTTACAATTACAAACTAGATTCTACCACTACTATCGTGGTGTTTACGCATTTGTTACACAAGTTAACCGGTCGGATTAAAGCTACTCAAGCTAACTTCGGAATGCGCATGCGGATCGGAACCCAAGAATGCATTCAATTGGTTTTCTAACAGTTAGCACTATGTTTTAAGAATCGTAGAATAAATCTCCCATTCATATACATGTAGCCTTGAGGATGTATCCATCTTTCGATCACAGTCAAGTTTTGACGACAAAAGACTTGATTTATCTTCGTTCGGGACCCGATTAATTCGGAGGATTGATTCGGAACCCGTTAAATATTAAAATTAATCAACAACATGTACGGTGTTATTAGAAATATTGATTAAACACTACCATTGATGGCAGATAATGACATGACAAATATTTTTATTTCGACTTATACTTATTCCCCGGCATTCGCACTTGCCCCAAGCGATACAATTATTGATAACATTATGTAATGAATTAATTGTTATTGATATATGGAGAACAAATGAAATGCTTCCACTATCTCAATGTTCGTTCGGTTCTCGTGTGGTCTACAGACATTAAACATTGAGCAAAAACTGTCAAATCGTATGGGAAATATGTTCGATGAATCGAGAATCGTGTACGATACTCAAATCATGATTAAAAAACTAGACCATCATTGATAGTGAATGCTCAGAATCAGAATTGGTAATTGCTTAACATTCCGTAATGCGATTTGTATTTGTCAAATTAGATTGAAAGTAGCGACACTTTTCTAGGGTAGTGAAAATTTAAACTAAAACACATCTAGCATGTGCGCGTTGAACAAAAGATACCAGCTGTTCATTTCTGTGAAATAATTTTACACTGTTTCCACCGGGGAAGGCTCGGTATCGGTCTTCACACGAACGGACCTAAACCCCATCCGGACCCATCCCTTGCAGCAAGGACTTACGTGGTAAAATAAGTCGATACGGCCAAGCCATTAAAAAAAATACATTGGCCATATCGACTTATCTATCAATGCTCAACAGTCATTTAACATTGAGCAAAAGCTGTCAAATTTTATGGAAAATGTTTATTTTACAAAGTCAAATTTTCATTAGAAACATGAAAAAGGTCGCATAAAGTTTTTGTTCGCGTTGATCACTAGTTGAGCGAAAGTTCTACATGTTATTTTTTATGGCTGTACCCAAACGTGAGTCATTGTGGTTATGATGAATTGTTCTTCTTTTAATTAATTAATTGATAAACATTCTGTCTTTTAAGACTGATTTTGCACTATTTGCACTAACCTTTGGTGTTATTTGGTAAAGAACTTTTTTAATCAAAGTTAAGCTGTATAGCATAACATCAAAGAAATAGGGTGAAGGTGCTCGACCGTGTGCGGTTTAGAGGACTCTTGCAGCAAGCGAAGACCGCGAAGAACACAGTCATGAAATTGTGAGACGCATTCAAAAATTGATAGGACGCAGTCAAGAAATCTCAGGGCCGATTCATAAACAGCAGGGCAACCACCAAAAAAGTACGGGAAACCCTGTAACAATCGTCAGTTCAAATCACACCAGCCAAGCTCGATTGGCTTCCACCATCATCTTATACATTGTACTTCACCGGATATTTCGGGTTTGCGAATGCAGAATTAGTATCATCCATGTTTGGATTTTTTACGGGACGAAAAGATTTTTAGTAGTGCAAATTATTATTTTTAAGCCGGTCGTCTGTGCTTCAGTAATCCATAACACAAGCTAAGCAAAACCTCAGGAGATATAAGCCTGCTAACTCTGGAATATTTTTATCTGTTTATACCCGTAACCTGGACATTTGTTCATGAATTGGTGCAAATAGGTTGTATAATCTGACGTAAAATTTTTAAGAACAACTTAAGTGTAATTTGAAGTACTCATGTTAAAATGATACGTTGCATATGGGCACCACAGTCCAGGCGGGAGTTGAAAGCAAACAGGATGTGTCGTATATTTTGACGATATATTTCATTCGCGATAATCGACCAAGGTTCAGGACTGATCAACTACAATGATCAATATCTAAAACAGGCCCCTAGCTGTCCAGACCAGACGCATGGCTATATAAAGCTTAGAGACGAACGAATTCCCTGAGACTCAAGGTCTGTTAAAACAAATAACTACAACAACAGTCTTATGAACTGTTATTTAATTTAAAAATAATTAATTATCTAGACAAAGAAGAATTTTCTAGACATGTTAGATTATTTAACCTAACGTTGTTTCATGTCCCCAAAATTTATGATGAAAAAGATAAGTATTCTTCTGTGTTCTTTACTGGTACAACAACCTCGCGAGGTCTAGGCTTGTCATTTCCGGGTTTCTTTGACATTATTTACTCACAGTTAGTAGTGCATAGAGAGGATTGGTCCAGATAGTATTACAGTCCCGTCCTTTCGTGCGGCGTCGCTTCCAAAAGTACCACCAGACCTCTCCAAAGATGGCCATTATATTTTAATCAACATTGTAGTCAGGTTTATACAATGAGAATGGTTGATAATAATTAAGGGTTGTCCCACATCAAATTGAACCACGGTTAAAACGCTGTAGATAGTTAAATATTTGACCGATCCTTTTCAAACATTCAGGCAAAAACTATAACCCTTAAATAAGCTTTTGGCAAATTTATTTCATTCATCTTTTATATCCTAATCATACGTTCACGCCTTACAACCTTGTCTGTACTAAAACGCACTTTTTCTACATGTCTGCTAAGATTTGACCTCCTTGAGTTTTTTTTCATAGTGCCTGCCTCATAATAGCTAAGTATTATTTGATGGTTAATTCCGGTACGTTCGGGGGGTTTATGTCCATGGGTAAGAAAATTTTTGGCTTCTTATTACTCTAGTAAGAATTTTGAAGAGTCCCACGAAACTAGACTATCTCAGAAGATGCTTCGTGTAGTTTCTACAGGCTAAACAGACGGATATATATATATATATATATATATATATACATTCCTTGGAGTAGATCTTCCCGTATATAATTCCGGTAGTACGAACTCGCCCTACTGTATTTGAGCACATGAGTAAACAGGATATTAACTTTATTGTTTTCACCAAAGAGAAAAGCATTTAACATTCCATCCCACAAAAAAAAAACCACATCGACAACCACGTCCTGTCCCCGAAGATGCTTTTTCCAGTCTGGATTTATCTTCGGTTCACTTACCCACTTATTGTATTATGGCTAGTAACTTCGAACAATTGATAAAACTTTTTCCAAATACTTAGCAATGGAATAGCAATGGAAATATAGCTCTGATGGAGCACAAATCACTTGATCGAGTTTATTTCCGCTCGCTTTCTAGACTTCGCGATCGCGATGATGAATACATGACCGCAGCACATCCTCTTTTACTTCTGACAAGCTTAAATGCGTACAAATAAATTCGTGAAAGATCACGATGCGTATAAAATACAATACGGGCAGTAAAAAAATGCGAAAATTTTCAATGTTCCAGAAAAGGAATTGTTTAACCACTAAACATTACGCCGGAATCATGGTTTTCAGAGCAGTTACTTTTAATGGGTTGAAGATGACTCCGATTTTCATCAAAGTTGGTTTGAACGTGAATACCGATGTCTTTTTAGTCATTTTGATGGAGGAGGTCTTATGAGGAGGTCGATAAGCACCAGCAGGTCTTTTCAACTAGACGGAGCACCGTATCATACCTTGAAAAGGAGTGGCTGAAGGCTATCATGGCTTTTTAACCTATCGATGTTTGGCCTCCTAGCCCAGACTTGAATCCCTTCGATTACTCCGATTGGGCGATTGGGCTCCATTACAAAAATATGGAACTCGATGCATGGTTTATATAACTAGAAGGTATGCACCCGATTCCCTGGACGTTTGGAGAAAGTAATTGAAAACAACGATGGCCATAACCAATAAACGCGTCTATTAACTAATTCTAACTAATAATAAGGAAAAGATCTTATAAAGTGACTCACTGATTTTCGGTAAGCCCATATTTTATGGGCCACGCCTAACACAAGGAGCGTCAATGTTATTTTAGACTACGATCTCGCATTGCGATCATCAGATTAACGCATATGTGTGCGCAGATCATCCTCGTCATCCAATGACGCTAACCAATCAACGCCAGTAGTCAACAACTAACATCTCACACACTCGTGGTTGACGCTTTATCCTCGTGCCATCACAACACGCCACAGCCAATAACAAGGATTGCTGACGTCATACTGCGAAGCACTATTCCTTCGCAGTGATGTGATTGGCAAGCCCGTACAGAACGGTTGTAACTTGCGCTAGCCACAGGTAGTGGATTTGTGCAAACTGAACATATGGTCGACATCGTACGAAACCACTAGCACAATACCGAACATTTCTCTTAGTCTATTGGTGCAAACGTGATACCCCTTAAACCAACTTCTGATCTTTGTTTTTATTAACAGAAAATTAACTAAATGTGTATGTATTGGGACGGCAGGTGGTGTATTGGTAGCGACGCCAGGCTTCGCACTACATGGCCGGTCCAAAAACCTATCCAGTTAGGAAAGACAGGAGACAGCTTATGTTACAGTAAAGTGCAACCTAATCGATATGATCAAAAGTACATTTATTCTCTGTGCAATCAGTTGAACAGTGAAGAGGTAAATGTACTAGATGGATTTGTTATGTGAAGGAGTCGCTCGTGGCGATCGCTATCTTTATATTAGACAGTCGCCCAGAAATATGAGTTGATGCCTCTGGTTAAAAATTGCTGACAACCCTTGCATAGGCACCCAGAGGGTTCCAATAGTACTTTTGTGGTAAACTTCGAACGGTGGAACTAGCCCAATATAATTGAAGGGAGCCTTCGTAGAAATAAGGGCTCTCGGTGTACGAAGCCTTGAATAACCTGATCCAGAAGCTAACATAAAAAGCTTTGGATGCCGTTTATTAAGGTGGGCTGCTTGACACAGTATCACAGTTAGGTAATTATCGTATTTTTTTAAAAATAAATTTATTTTTTTTAAATTTATCCTCAACTGACACAAATCCTTCACATTTATCAACCGACACAAAATACCATTCGGGCCAACCGCATCCCCTGCACTATCCAGCAGTGCAGGGGGTGCGATTTGCCCGAATGGTATTTTGTGTTGGTTCTGTCTTGAGAATCAATCAATGCCACCAACAAATGCACCAATGGGCTACCTCATCTATAAATGTATTACCTTACCCATCCGTAAATTCAGAGCTCTTCATCTCATCCACCAAAATTCACTTTTATGTAACGAGTGTCGAAATGGATTCGAAAATATGTTGTTATTTCTTGTATGGTTTTTTCCGTTGCTGTCGATGATTTTAAATGCGTTGTTGTTATATTGGCCCTTTAATTTCCACTAACTACGTACTACCCGATTTTTTCTTTTCACTCTACAGATAACATTTGGTATCTAAGTGCCCAAAATCCTATCATCGAAACCTAACATTCTATTTGTGATCGATGAGTTGAATCAGCAGATGGGTTGCTAGTTATCATTTTTCCATGCTGATGCATGGTGGTTTTTCATGTTGTATATTCCTATCGTTGGTTGTTATTTCACTGTTGCCAAATGGTGACCAACCGTGCCAAATAACAACGTAAAATCAATAAAACCCAATCACCATTTAGCGCTGAAAAATTTGGGATGGGGCTGAAAATATCGAAAATTGAGGTAGATCATCCCAAAAGTTAGAAAGCTTAAGCTTAAGCCGGTATGTGTCAAATAATCGAGCAGATTTCGAGCGGCGAATCGGTAACGGGTTGCATCAATCACATACGGACATAGATTTTTGGCATAAAGAATGACATTAGGTATTCTGTACCGAGATTTTCAGGATATTTATTTTTTATTTTAGTTTAAAATTGTATCTACATTTTTTATATACATAGATACTTATAATAATTAACCTTATTTATATATCAGTCAATTGAGCCGTCTCAACAAGAAAAGCCGGTTCAAAACCTTTATGAGCTTATTAATCCTACTCGGTATTTACATGTCTTTCAAAAGATTGGTTCAAGCATGTTCAAACCGTTTTTTATACTCATACTTATGGGAATACGTAAATACAAGCTAAGAAATTTCCTCAAGTATCGTGAGTCAAAAACAATTTTATGTAATTTATAAAGGATGAAATTCCTTTATTTCAACATTAAAAAAAACATTCAACTTAAAAAATTATCAATTGTTGAGTCGAGCGAAGAACTCAAGAATTCAATCCGATGCTGACAACTAACCCGTCACCCGTCACGCCACATGTTAAAAAAATCAAAGGATTATATCTCATTCGCGCTTTCGTTCTCATTCGTTTGAATACTGTGATTAAAGAAACATCACAGTTTTGTTGTGTTGTGTAAGTTGTGTTCAAAGTAGGCGTTGTAGTTGGTATGCGATCCGTATGTAGCTAAATCTGGTGTATAAATAAAAGGAGAAATCACATGCATGTCGCATTTTCGAGTGTTCAGTGTGTTAACTGACAAACGTTCGAGTTTGAAGCATGATCCTTAGAACAACGTTGCGAATATATCCGAAGCATTTTACTGTATCAACGATGAAGAACATGGCAAGTGGAAGACACTGATACGGCCGGACTCGAAGAATATAATCCAGATCGTGACGGTCATGGTGCGGCACTAAAAAAACTTTTTTAAACAGTGATTGACCATCGAAGCAGCCTATAATGCTGATAGATTGATGAGAGCTGGACGAATTATTTGCTGGCTTCCCGTCAGTATGGTTATGACGTTCTCATTACGAGCGATGATTGCTGTACCATGAGTAAGCCAGAGATCGAGAAGTATAAGGAACGGACGTTCATGGCTTTGAAGAGAAGAGCTATAACGAACTAACTGGCAACGCTTAGAGTACTGAGGTTTTGTTGAACATGTATTTCCATACACCTTGCGCTGTCGTGTGAAAACTTCGTCGAATCATTCCCCTCGTGCTATAGCTGTATTAAGGAAGGACACCAATCAAAGAAGCATACTTCAGCCAAAGAAATTGTATAGCACTCTCAAGCATCCCATTATCCAAAACTGACAATCCAAATGGTGCAGGTAATTAAGATCTCTGTTTATTCTTAACAGCACATGCTTAATTTTAAAGCAGTCGGTGAATCTCGAATCTAACAGAATGCCAGGGTCTTTTATATAAAATTCCATGTACAACGGTAAACCGCAACGGGTTTAATTAAAGTAAAGGACTACAAAATGTTAGTTACTCTAGATCGCTTAGTTTGGGTTCCGTGTTGTTGAAGTTTGACATCAAACAGTAAAAATGTATAAATGCACGAAACAGTTCCATGAAGTAGAAAGTAATACATCACCATATTTTTTAAAAGGATAGAAGCTACGAGGGTGAGCTAAATTAAATGAGCTTGCGCATCACAACGCAACAACAAACGGTATGTTCATATTCTGTATGCTATTATAATCGAGAGAAATAATCGGAGGACGCAAACTTCGGTTCAGTTTTAAAGCATAATTTATGTTTCGTGTTATTTTCAAGGCAATATTTAAGTGATGTTTAGACTTTGTAAACTGTGAACTGGAAAACTGCAAGTAAATTGAAATAATAATTTACCTTTTTTGATAATTTTTTTTTAACTGATTTTTTTATAAAAATAATAATTGTTAAACACCAGAACACCAGAAATTAAAAAAAAAAAAAAACTTATTAATAATGCGTATTTATGTATTTTTTTTCCTTTTTTAACATCCTAAGCCTATGGGAAATATGGCCTAACCTAGTTTAAACCTGCTAGAAAAATGCTTTGTTTTGATATTTGTCGAGCAGCTGTCGAGCACTTTCATAAGCAAAACAATCTAACCATCGATTCCCAGGCTTATCTGGCTTGGCAGTTTGTATGGGAAGCTGTAAGCTTATAAGCCTGGAAACGTCAAAACGCATACAAAAAACTGGCTTATCCCGTGATCTACCCCATTATTAGTAATGTGCGCACATTCTTTACTTCACGTAGAGCGATGCGCATGGATGTACTTGTATACGGTGCACATGCATGGTTGTATGCGTGGAAGCATAATTTTTAAATGGTCGGAAACGATCTTTCAGTCGGCCATTGGCAGAGCAGTGGCGGATTTATCCCCTTGGAGGCCGCCACTACTTGTGATCTTTTGTAAATGACTTTCGTTTGGGATCCAGAGGCAAATACGACATGACATTCAGCCATACTTTGGTTACACTGTGTCTTGAGAAAACTCGTGTTGAGTTATGCATGACGATTTTAAAGACCTTGGCACCTGCGGGCCCCGGTAGTTTATTTTAATATTTATTTTTTATTAAAAATCAATATTGTTTGCCTCGAGGGCTGTACAATAGCGTCAGAAAGAAAAAACGAACAAAACAAAAAAAAACACAATAACAAAGACGAGAGACACTAGGAAGAGGTAGACATGACACGGGAACGGAAGGAAGCAAGAGATAGAAGGGTGGTCAAACAGATCACCTACAGAATTAAAAGAGGCTAGGGCGCGCACCCAAGGATCGTTCATGGAGAACCGCGTGCGTCGCAGGAGAATGAAAAGGGGAGGGGGCGTACAGGCAAGCGGTAGGATGGGATATATAAAGGATGGCCACCAGAATGGAAGGGGACTTAATATAAGATAGCAGGATGTTGGCAATGAACAGCGTGCGCGCATGATCGTAGAGCTCTTTTAGCCCAACCAGAGTTAGCATTTGACACCGTACTGTATAGGGAGGGGAAGCAGCGCTGGGGTCGTTTAGGAAGCGTTTGAGGGCGATTCTAGCAAACTTTCGTTGCGCCCTCTCCAACCTATCCGTAACCAAATAACGCTGACATAGTCCAAAATAGGACGTACCCAGCAGCAATACAGCGCCCTCAAGTTTGTAACATTGCTCTCACCTCCCTGTTTTGTGTACAGGAAATATCAGTGACGATTATCACGCAGCATGAAACGTATGTTGGTTGAGAGAAAGTGTGAAAATACGAACCAGAACTCTTGCAAAAGCATCGCTGCAGTTGGTATGCTATATGGCCCAGTTTCGTATGATGGTTTGACTTGTTCTAACCTATGTTGCACGTTTTAGTGCTAGCCTCCATGTTACAATATGCTTTTATATTTTTATCAATGGAATCAGTTACATCAGTACAGGTTTAAAGCTAGATATGAACGTAACATCAATTATTCCTGAACGGATCCTTGATACATTTAAACATCTGGAAGAAATGATTGCGCTTGGGCTATATGAGATTGTATAACAAACAAATAACAATTAAAAACTATAGCCTTGCGCACGCTTTGGTAATAAGATATCATGTAGAATATTCAACCAGAACCGCTTTAAAACTGTACTCCCAAACCGTAAATACTATGTAAAACCATGGCATAAAAAAATACATTTAATGCCAATAATTTCGATACATCAATCAATCATAATTTTTCAATCAATAATACATATTGTTATTAGAATATTATTACCAATTACATTAATATGGCTATACATAAATGAAGCTGATTCAGTTTAAAGATTAATTAAATAGTCCTTTACTACGGTGCTAATAATAAAAAGTATGAGTCTAGCAGGGGCGGCCCGGTGACATGATGGTAGAGGCGCCGGTCTTCACACTGACGCAGTCCATGCGGACCAATCCTCCGTACGCAGGACTGACTGTGCAGTTACGGGTATATAAAGTCACAGAAGGTAAAAATCGATAAAGAAATGAGTTTAGCAACTTTAGCTGTGCTACAGAATCTCTGTTTGTTGCATGATACTTTATGCGATGAATTAAATATATTTTCATCTATATAATATATCCCCATGAAAATTTGCGCATGAAAAATATAAAGTTGTATCAACATCATTGCAACTGAATGTTATATGTTTAGTTAAACAATAATTGGTAGACATCGATAATTCGGAATTACGATTATATTTATTATCCGTCTATCCTTGGATTTGCTAAAGCTGATGGAAAGTAATAGCAAATTTAAAATACACTGTAAAAAATAATTAAGTTCACTGTGGAAAAAACTGCCAGTAATTGTTAACAAAAAGTTTGCATTAAATATTTAACCACATTCAAAACGTAATTTTGCATTATAATCCTTTTTTATAATTATTTTAATTATAATTGAACACCATCTTTCGAAAAACTCTCCACACTATTTTCGAAATAAAAAACGAGTGTAAAAACGTTGGCATATTCGCAGGATTTGTAAAATTAACAGAAATTAGTAAACGGTATAAACCGTCTAAAGAACGATTAATTTGAATTTTCAAGCGTTTCAATATGTAAGCGTTTTACGCCTGTGTGTACGCAACGCGCATTGCACAAAGCTCGCTAGCCAACATGGCGGATGGCTGGGCGTACTTTTTGCTGTTTTGCATGCAACTTGTGTGCAAGAAAAACTTGTGGGCCTATACTACTCTTTAGCCCAAAATTTGTGATCTCTGAGGACTTTATTGCGGTTATTGTTTATTCGTACAATCATTTTCACTTTAGACGTGTATTGTTCCGTTTTATCCGTTTTATTATTTACAGCCAAATCCAAGCATTATATTTATCGTTCGTACATTACATTCCGTTTTACTTTTACAGATTTTTTAACATTTTACTTTACTTATGCACATAAATTACTCGTTAACTCGTAACCAGAAACTTACTCAATATTTTCACTCATCAAAAATGGGCTGACAGTACTGTATATGATAGTTACTGCTGACATAAGCTAAGACACAATTCACCTCAGTTTCCTACTCCGAACCGTGAAAGGCATCCCCCGATGCATCATCCATCAGCATCATCTACTTGAGACTAAACACTTCATAATCCTAAATTGTGATGTGTTTATATGTTTGTTCTGAAAATTCCTGCATAAAATTCTCCATTTGATGTTCCAGAAGAAAACCTAGAGAAACTGGGTCCTCGTGATTAATTTAAATGAACAAGTTCACCGTTCACCTCATCATAAGGCTATAAAATGGCATTCAAGATGAATAATTCTCAAGTTTCCTCAATGACGGAATTTTTAAGTAGTGCGAAACATTGAACGTCAAATTTAAAGTAGAAGATCAAAAAATCAAATAATCTTTGTGAACCCGAACAAAATGTCTCATTACAGTAATGATTTGAAATTAACCCAAAATTTAGATACAGACGTCCGATCAGACAAGACGGTCCACGGTCTCCAGGGATGCCACTACCGATGCTGTGACCGTTGGGCCTATTTACCTCTTTTCCAGCTGAAGTTTCCGCTACTTTCATTGTGCGTGAGTGATTTACTCTCTCTCTCTCTCTCTCTCTCTCTCTCTCTCGCTCTCTCTCTCTCTCTCTTTATCTGTCTTTCTTCAATTTCCAACCATAATTCGCCATCCATCAATCTCCCATTGCGTTGTTCTGATTTTAGACGTTCTGGATTCGATTCGTCTTTTGTTGCACGAGTGCTTGTTTTGAGCTCGCGCTGAAAAGCTTAATTTCAGCTCACCATACGGAAGGAACCGTAAGACAGCAACCAGCACGCACACTGGTTTTGCGAGCATGCTGAAGGCTCATGCTGATATGGGTAGCTCGATTAGAGCAAATCTAGATAATCGAGCGCAGATCGCGGCAGGAATCGGGCGCATTAGTTGCCGGGTTGCGTCTCCACACAGTTTGAGCGTACGTACTGCTGACCACCACGTTTCACTTTCCCGTACATTACCCTGGCGCGTTCTGGGGGTTGCTCAACTTTCTACCGAACTCGCTTCCGGTTGGAGCAGTGCAAAATTAGCGTTTATTACGGAACACCACATGCCGATGGCCGATGGTGCAATGGGCATCTGAGATGAGCAGCATCGTTAGTCCGTGATGTATGGTACGATATCTTCCTGTGTGAAGATCGTTTTGTCCACTGATTTGTGACGCTAATGGTCATGATATTACGCCGAAGCGTTTCGTGCATTCTCAGAAGGTTTTGTTGATTCACGATGGATGGAATTGCGTTAATTTGCAATGGTAGTTCTGAGAATGTTTCAGTGATTTTCGTTATGTCTATGAAGCGCAATGATGATATGATTTTGTTTATTCCGAAACGTAACTTTTCGCAGTGATGACCGTTAAGAGTGGAAATAATACACGAAGCTCACACTCACTCACATTTAGGAAACATGAGCTATTCGATCTAACTTCTCTTGAAAAACCCAAATTTGTACTGCAAGGTAAAGATAACATGCAAAAACGGTACCGCGCTGTTCATCTCAGTGAAATAAGTTCTTAGAATCAAATAAAGCTTCTATACCCGCAAGCAAAACATCCACATCAATCATCCCTGGAAAGGTTAATGGTTCGGGTCGGCTGCCGATGATTTCGCTTTCTCTCGAAACGCCCAAGTGTTTCGCCGGAACAGTAATCTATGTCTGTGTGACATTTTAAGCTGATCCTTTTTTTTTCTTTGCTGTCGGATAATTCCATACCAAACAGTTAGACAGTGTTCTTTGCATCGAAGCCTCACATCCCCAAAAAACACCTTCCGACAATACGGAGCTGAAGCATAAAATTGACCCATTTTACTCAAAAGCCGGTGTAGAAGATTTCGGCATGAGGCTGCGGGCCGCAGCACAACGTCATGCGTGAATGATCTACCTTAGGGTTTGAAGCGTAGGACCATATGGGACCGGGACCATTTCCTACGTGTAGACGGTCTGCCTGAAAGTGAAACCGGCCACGGGCAATGGGCCGAAAGTGCGGCGTCCGGTGCAGGGAGAATGAATTACGGTTCGCTTCATTGAAGCAGGTGTCGAAGCGAATTACACCGATCCGCCGGTTCCCCACTCTCGCACATAATAGCGACAAATTTGTCTTGTTACCCGCTAGTCGGATCGGTGCCTTCCGCCCCACAGCTTCCCCGCCAAGTATTGAGAAGAGAGACGTTAGAAAATCGATGAAAATGATTCAATGCAATACACCGGTAAAGTAGTTCCTTACCACACTCAATTGGGTTAATCATTGAGTTTCGGGTTTCTGTTCCTGGTTTCTCGGCCACCGTCAACAATGCTAACGGAATACGGACGTTAACCAACGGAGGGTGCCGCGGAGCACCGCGAAAGGTGGAGACACATTCGAACAGAACACTTGATAGCTCAATTAGTGCGCAATCGGATAAATTATGTATCCGAGCGAGGAGAGATGGCCGGCAAGGGACCTGCAAGTGATCGGAAAAAGGACAAACATTATTATGTCGCCGGAATGGTGTCCAAATGCACAGCGTACATAAACATCCCGACCACTGGTGACTACCATTTGGGCAGCTTTCACCATACGCACGGTCCTTTTAGGAGGCGCCATTTCGGTTCGATTTGTGGCGATCGTTTGTTCACACCCCACGGTACACAAACACAAACACCGGGGTGTAAGGTTGGCCTTGCTTGGCGACGGGCTTTGGGGTGGGTTTTTCCGCCACAAAAGGAACCAATGAAGCATTAATTTATTGACCGGATTTTCTCTCGCAGGCAATTGTCGCACCGGGCACAATGGCATCTATGTGCGATTCCACGTGGCCAATGTGGCACAAAGAACGAGAAAATGTTTCCTGAAACGAGCGTATAAACCTTTTGGGATGTTGGGTTAGACGATTTCTTTAGGTTGATTGCATCGAGATGTTTGTAGTACTTTCACGGGAAAAGTAAGACATTAAGATAACATATAATCAATGTTTATTTAATACTCATCTTTTTAAACGTAAAAAGCAGCTAGCGAAGAACCCAGATTTATAAATTTGCTGCATAAATTAAGCAGCTTGGAGCACTCGCTTTGCTGAAAGTAATAAAAAAATTTGAATAATTTTTATTTATGTCAAAATTGTTCAATTTAATTTTGTAAGACTTGTTTAAAGTTTATTCAATTGTCAACGTTTCTTAGTGAATCTGCAGCACTTTTCGGAAAACATTGCATATTTTGTATAAATCTTCTGAAACGGTTTTACTGTGAACTTGTTTTGATAAGTCATTACTTAACTATTTGTTAAGTGTCTAACCAATTTAGACCTGTTCAGAGATTCTTAAGAATTTTATTGGCTACTTCTTCGTTTTGTTATTGAAAACAAAGCAATTTTTTTATTTATTAAGAGCGAAACTGTGGATTAATAGTTTGTACAGAAAATAGTATATAATATTTATCATCCAAAAATAATTTCAAAATCATTTCAAGATGATTTGGTCAGCTTTCTGTAGTTCAACTTTATGTAGTGGGAAAAAGGAAGGTTTGAGATGTTGGACCGGAACTTTGGATAATTATGCATCTAACGTACCAAATACGAACCATTATTAAATAGCAATATTCGGCGTCATATATTCAACAGTTTACTTTCCTTCAAGTAGACATCCAGCTAAACGCACCTTCATCAACGACAGCAACAACATAAAGACAACGATCCCGAGTGAAATAAAAAACAAAGCCCTAAGAGAAGTAGTGCAGTTGGCATTAGAAACTGTAAGTAATCAATTTCTGCGGTTGATCGTATGACTGATCTTATTATACCCCCATAGCTCCCGTCGCTTGGGCTAACCGAATTGGACTGTCTGAACCTGGGGAACGCCATTTCTCCCCCCTGGAGAGGGAGGGTTTGCAGGTGCGCCGTTGGAGAAGTTCGGAGGGAAATGGATTCGATCACGGCCATGGCCGTTCTAGCACTCCGGACGCCAGAGCAGGTAGATTTAGTTGTATAAAAGCGACTTGCGCAATTCCATCCATACATCAGTCGCTGCCCAACTGTTCCCGGTGGAAGTACTTCATCGTTCCAGCATTCCCGTTCCAGCTGTGCCGTACTGCCGAATCGGTGTTCCGTGCTCGCAATTGAAAGCCGTTGTGATTTATAGTTTCGAGTGCGGTTCGGTTTGTGATTGCTCAAGAGCGTATCTGCTAGGATCACAATGAAAGTGTTTGTTAGTGCTTTGGTGTTGATCGGATGCGTGCTGGCATACGGATCGGCTCTCTCGACACAGGGTGCTAAGGATTGTGGTAGTACGGACGGAGGGCTATCCTGCCACGGTGCTAAGATTGTGCGTAACCTGGTACGGCGATTGGCACGCTCCGGCAAAGCGGACGATGCGCTGAAACTGTTCCCGGGAGTGGAAATTGTCGCCAACGACGATGCCGAGGAACGGGAACGATCGTTGAATGAAGTGGCTGACGATGATCGTAGCATGTTCGGGCGCTTTGCTCGGTATCTGCAGAGCCACGAGCTGAAAATCAACTTCGGCCAGCTGGTGCAGCGCAGCGACATCAAGGAAGCGATCCGGACGGCATTTGGTGCGATGGATCAGGAGGTGATCGCGGACGTTGCGGAGGCCCGCAAGAAGGATAAGGGTGGCCTGGGTGCGATCATGATGATGGGACTGATGATGGGCAAGCTGCTGGCAGCACTCGGATTCGGCGGGGTTGGACTGCTCGCACTGAAGGCTCTCGGTGTTTCGATGGTTGCACTGCTCCTGTCGGCCATCCTGGGGCTGAAGAAACTTACCGAACACGGTGACCACAAGGGACGGCACAATGACGAACATTTTGAGGTACACTCGGAGAACGAGCATGGACATGAGGGAGGGGCACGAAAGCGTCGCTCGGTTGAGACGGAAACCATCGCTAATCACTTGGCTTACAACGGTTGGGCACAGCTGGTGCAGTGAAGCGGATGGGATGGGTTGGGATGGCGTTAGGCAGTGACAGTTAATTAAAATATTTATTTGTCCAGTATAATTTATTACTACATGTGTAGAGCCAAACTGATTACGGGCTATTCTCCAAAGGAAACTCAATAATAAAGTCGAACACAATGCAGTCTCATATCCTCTAATGAGCGTTTTTGCAGAATTTTGCTTCTGTGTTGGTATTTTATTTTGTTTTAAAAGATGAGCTACAATTAATAGACCTAGAACATCCAATTTGAAGAAGAAATATAACAAATTCAGCTCGTATCCTGTACTCCAACTCAAGCTCGAACACCAGCTCAGGCTCCGTCTCCGTCTCCGTCTCCGGTTCCGGTTTCGGCTCTAGACTGTCTCCAGTCTGATCTGGCTCCGGCTTAGACTCCAACTGAGATTTCTTTGCAATTTGGTTCATCTTAATGCACTTTGTCCACTACGGAATAACGTCGAAATTTAAATCCAACATCCGAACATACAATTCCGACACCGACTCCGCACAAAGGGCTCCGGGACCAGGATGTTGTCCCTCAGATTTACACATGTGTGGATGTTTCAGATTTAGAAGTTGAGGATTTCTGTACCAGAACCATTATGAGGACTGATTAAAAGGTAAATGATTAAGTCACATTGGCACTTTATCGGAAGCAGTATTCATGCAATTGGTATTGGTGTATTTTGATTTCTTCTTGTCGATTGAAACCTCTGAACTCAAATCTGCCACGTAGCTCAACCCTTTATACATACATACCCTTTTATATTTATACATACCCTTTATACAGATACAAGAATATAAAATAATTACAAAATTATACTGAATCTATATTGTATGCTTTTATATAACATGCAAAAAATATTGTTGGAAAATGTTTTAGTTTTGCAGCATTGCTTTTTACACAGGCACACTACGTGCACTACACCGCGTATACTTGGAACCATGTTGTACATCATAGTGTATTTCTGCGAATGATGGCGTTTAAAATGCTACAAAACAATTGTCTACAGCTATACTTATCAGTTACACATGTAAGTACTCTAGGTGATGTACAGTAAAAATGTTATTCGAATTTAAAATAGCTCCAAACTGTACAATGGCAGCTGCAATGCAATGTATCGCCTGCTTTGTTTCACGCAATTTGAAACATTTCAATGATTTGTGGATAGCATACGCTACAGGCGGAAACATTACGATGTAATGTGCGCTTCACAATAGGCTGTAGTTGAACCAAAGAGCTGGAAACAATGCGTTTCGTTTCATTTATTTTACGCTAGAACTACCGGACTAGTCATTTTGTTCGGAACGCTTACTTTTAATCACTTGAATTTTTGATATTAAACAAGCATATCCCGGTTGATGCATGACTTTTGCATATCTGTTCTTTAGAACTCCAAACAATTATAAAAACTTAACATAGCTCTTCGAAATTGTACAAACAGTACTCATTATTAAAAAACGCTACCAACTACTAACTAACTACTCAAAGCTCTTGGTAGTTCTAGTGTTAATTTCCACAGGATAATGCAATAAGGGTCGCAAAGTCTATGATGCATGTACGTGTCACATGACACGAATTGAAGTGTGCTTATTGTAATCACAGAAAGCCCTTTTATGTTACATTTAAATAAAACTCATTCGTAATAAACTCGACTTTTCTTTTGCATCTGCCTGACATTAATTACCAGTGTAGTCGGTTGTACCGGTAGTCAGCACAAAAACGTTTTGGAGTTTCTGCGAATACGGTTGAATAAATAAAGGGTGTGCATCAAACGATACAGTGCATTACAAGTCAGATGATTTTCGAAGCGCTTTTTACGGCCGGTACTTTTAGTTGCACAGAGGTTTGCCATGGTTTGCTGGACACAAGTTGCGTTGGAATATTCGACAGGTTAGTGCCCAAACGAGAAATTTGATTACAATGTGGTGTTGGTGTAACGATCTCTATCGATTTACGTTTCGCAACGCCTGTGGTATTTGTATATTTAAAGTTGAATATTTCAGCTGGGTATGCAAGTGTTCGTAACACAAACATTTTCGTACCGTGTCCATGTTCATTTTGCGATTCATTTATTTATTTATTATTATTTATTTGCCTTGTGTTTAGAAAAATGTTATTCTGAAACTGACATAAAAAGTTATGAAATACGGGACAATCAAATGGTTTGATTTTTGTTGTAACATAACTGTTTTAATAAAAAGTTATCCGTTCAGAACGATATTAAACGATTCAGAACGATTTTACAGAACGGTGAGTGTTCGACGAATGAGCGGTAAACATCACGTCGGTCGAGGGTATTTATTTCCAATAATGGAAAATAGTTTAATGGTTCATCGTTTCGCATTAATTTGATTTCCTTCGTGGTACACACTCAACTTCAATCATTCTTCTCGTCGTGCCGTTCGACGTAATTATTTATTAAGGGACTAAGAATTGTATGGCCGTATTGTTGCAAATTCAGTTGCAAAGTTATGTTGCAAATTACTGTTACACTTTTGCAAGACAAAATTATCTCACATTTATCATTTTTGTTTAAAGCTGTTGTTATAAAGCAAAATTGTAACTATTTTGATTAGAATAGTTGGAATTTAGATTTTTTTATCAAGTATTTTTTATCCAGAATTTTTGGGTTATCAAGTATCGTTCCGTGTTTGCCTCCAAGTTATTGGATATGATTCTATGTCCTAAAAAAATCTTAAAAGTGTCTTCGTTTAAACGTTACACGTGTTTGGCACTGTGACCTATTTTAAGACAGGTTAAAACATAAAAGAAACCAGATAGACCATACGAAGAACTTCAAAATGTCAAACTTCTTCGATTAAGTTTGTGGCCGTTAGAGACTAAGTTTTACGCGGTTAAATTGTGGATGTGTCTAAAATGGTAGCTAAAACACCCGAAACAGTGCCCTGTTCTCAGTGGGAACTTCGGCAGGGAAGTCGTATGGAAATTTGGTGAAACCTATCCTTTCTTTTAATGCATTTTTATCTCATGTTATTGCATAAACTTTAGCCAGGCAAATATCTACACGTGTTGCAACAAACTACACGTTTGCACTATTAATTCAATACATCTTATTTGTACTTTCGTACGATTATTGTCAAAAGGCATGCGTTTTTCTCATGACGTACAGCGTGGATGTGACAAATCGCATCGTTATAATAAAAAAAACCTAACCATCAGTTAACGCTAATGTGTATCGCTTAACAGCTTCTGGCGCCTCCATCGTCCCCGTGCTGCGGCACTTGCCGCCGTGACTTATGTAAACTCATCCATCTTCGCCGGCGACACGGTGTTGATGGAAAGTGAAAAAATCAGCCACACGCGCTAAATCGCCCACACGTACCGGCGATGCACATCCAAATTAACGATAGCTTCTGCACCCGTTCGGATGTTGCATTCTTGCGTGTGTGTTTTCCCCGTCTCCGTACTCCCTCCCTGGCGAAGGAACTGGCTGGTTGAAAACTTTTCCCTCCAGTCATGCGGCGCGACCACGCAACAAGCCGTTACCGATGCACCGGTGCAGTCTGCTGCCGTTTTGGCCGTATGCAAACAGTTACTGATGTACGGACTTGTAGTCGAATGAAAAGTGAAAAATTTTAAACATACACACAACTATCTAGCCTAAGGTACACATATACACAAAATACCTGCCCTGCACACTGCGCTACACTCGGGGTTTTTCGGGGTAATATGCATCCCGCAGCCAGCTGCTAGACAACATGCAGCTAAACGATCGTGGCGTTTCGGGGCACTGGAGCACCGCTGGCACACTTTTCTTCGCCAGCACCGTGGCGTTCGATACGTGAAGATGGATCCCATGCGGATCTCTGCCGCACCCTCTGCCGTACATCCGCCACCGTCGGGCGGTTCCCTTTTTGCGCGAAATCATGCACCACCCCAGCGAAAAGGATCGCGCGGTCAGGCTGGAACGGTGGTGCAAGCTCGCGTGTCCATGCGCTTGTTAATTAATCCAATTGGAAAATGTGTGCTGTTTGGCTTGGCTTTCAAACATTGGAGATTGATAGTACCGCGAGTGGGATGGCGCACAGCGGAGGAATGTTAGAGAGAATTTTCCTTTTCGCTTCCCAACGATAGCGCGGTGTTGTTTTGTTGTTGCTCGTTACCGTGGTGGAGGGATTTTCTTTCACCGCACCACACGAGCCTCGCTTTTTTTTTGCCTCTTCCCTTTTACAACCGCGTGGGCGTGGTGGGGATGGCTGCTCACCAGTGTGTGAAGTGAATAAAACTCGTTGTATTCTCGCAAAATCTATCATTTTATGGCTTCTTAGTGTTTAGTGATAACATCGGATAGAGCACCATCCCCAAATGAGCGTCTAGTCCGTGCCGTGTGATCGAGTGTGTGGCAAAGCAGCAGCAGCAGCAGCAGCAGAGTGTGGAGTGTGCAAACAGCTAGTGCGAGGGATTCAGCCGAAAGGATACAGCTCCGAAGGATACACGCAGGTGATCCTTCCCGTTGTGTGTTGTGCAAGTGCGTTTGGAAAACTGTGATCGTAGCAAACATGTCCTTGAAGAAGGTGGTGTCGATCCTGGTGATCTGCGTGGTCGCCGTGCAGGGTGCCAGTGTGGCGCTGAAGGACACGAGCCTGGCCAGCGAGCTGAGCTGGGCCTGCATCAACAACATCAACTGCGTGACGGGACTGGCGAAGGATGTGGTCCAGAAGCTGCAGGCACGCCGTTCGATCGACTTCGGCGTGTTCAGCGTGCAGCCCGTCGAGCGGATCCCGCTGAGCGTGGACGGACGCTCGTCCCGTGCGCTGGACTTCCTGAGCTCGAACGCACTCCAGGTCCCGGTTGGGCCGACCGTGCTCAACATCGAGCGTTCGGCTGACTACCCGAACTACGTTGAGGTGTCGCTGCTCAAGAAGGAAGACGGTAGGTTTCGGATATCTGGAGCGGGCAACAGGATGAACGCTGCCTCGATCACTGAGCCTGTGTTTTGTACGCTTTCGTTGCAGGAGCCCGCGGACGCACCCGCAAGCACATGCGCTTCTTTGTGCCCGCGTTCCTGGTCTTCAGCCAGATCGGCTGGTATGCGCTTGCCATCGCCGGCGTGAAGCTGCTTGCGATTAAGGCCTTTTTGGTCGCTAAAATTGCCCTAATTGTCGTAGCAATGATGACGTTCAAGAAGCTCATGGAACCGGTCGCGTAAGTATGCGAACTCCCGAGGGACTACAGCAGTCATTCTGAACCAACGGGCTTGCGCGCGCTCTTTCTCTCTCTCTCCCTTTGTCTACCGATCTGCGGACAGTGTCATGCCAGCGCCGTACTTCGACCATCCGGAACCGTTCATGATGCCGTACGGCATGGACTTCCACCATGGGTTCGGTGGTGCTAGCAACGACATGTACTCGATGGGACTGGGCGGCCATTTGGGACACCACGACGGACCGTCGGCTCTGCACGCGTCCGAAGGGGGCCTCGGAGCGGCCAGCAACGTGAATGCGGCCGTCGTCGATGCGGCTGCCTCCACCGCTACGGACAAGTCTAGCAGCTCCGCGGCACAGCCCGTTGCGGTCGCCGGTGGTAGCGAGCGTCATCATTTCAGCGCCGGAAGCAAGATTAAGCGGCAAGATGTCTACTCTCAGCCCCAGGCAGCCAAATACTTCAGATAGGCGAAACAGGTGATCTGCATGCGCCGGCACACAAACTCACTCACACCCACGCCGACACTCGAGAACTGAAACTGATGCGGTGTTTGAAGATCGCAGCAATATGGTAGATCGCCCTATCCGCCATGGTGGTGTCTGTTGTATTATTTGTTTCCCAACAATTTGATGTCTCCCGGTCCCCACCCCCGGCCGGGTGGTGATCGCGCCGAAGACAGCGAAGCTGACGAATGACCCCCACTGTTTGCCAAACAAACAAAAAACCTGCCCTCAACCCTTCTCCATCCCGATCCATCATTCCGCGAACCTCACTCCAAGCATCTCCCAAATAAAGCATATTTATTTATTTATTACTTGTGACGGAAACAAGGCGTAAGTTCTGTGCCTTCCGATGCCTACGGTTGAAAGAAAATGGTCAGTTAGAACATTTACTGAAGAAAGGAAAAAATCGCGCAATGGTTCCACCCTACAGACTGACCTATTTCCCGGCGCCAGTGAAACTTATCGGATCGGTGCATCGAAATTGCGATTGCCCGTTTTGTGCAGTGGTGTGAGGCCCCTAATGAGGTATGGTTGCACATCTGCACGAACGTTGGCCACTAGCCCTGGTTGGTGGTGGGATGCAAATTTTCGATTAGGTTTCTCTTCCCAACGAGTTGGTCTTATCGGGCGTGAGCGTGTGCTTTTTTTTGTCTCGCAGTTATTATCACGCATAATCGACCCTTTTTACTTCTCCGTTGGTCAACCCTGATGGCTGTCGGTTTTTCGACGGTACCCGTGATAAACGAATCGTAAAATTGCTTCCGCGAAGTAGCAGCGGTGCGAGAAATATGAGCAAACTACTTTGCTTTGCACCAGCATCGAGCAGCCGGACAGGTTCTCGTTAGAGATTCGCGTGCCGTTCGGTAAAATGGGTGAACGTTAGAGGATGGAAATAATTGGAATACCTTAAACGTTCGTGATGGTGGTGCACTCTCGCAACTCAGTCTGGTTCGGTAGAGAAGGTAACTTGGAAAAACGTTTGTTTTCGGAATGATGCAATCGTAGGAAAAGCATCAATTTAAGGTGGTTTGTTAGTTAGCCGCGCTGTTTTTTTTGGGAAGGATGTTGTTGGATCTTTCTACTGACATTATAATACTCTTTGGCTATTTGTTGATAACCTCCTTAAAACAATGCTATACAGGAAGATGGTATAATTTAGTGCCAAATGAACTTAATTTCAAAGAGTGTACTGTTGTATTAATTAAACAATCTTTTCCAAGTTTTTCTCAATTTAAGTAAAATACACGAAATTCTTGATGCCGGTCAGAAAAAAACATTGTTTGGAAAATAACATGGTGGTATATTGAAAAAGTAATGAATTATGCATAAAGGGAGGACTTTTTTTTATCAATTATATTGTATGACAGATTTTAGCTATATTTTCGATCAGATCTTAGGTTTTGAGAAAAGTTTCACCAAAAATACTGTCCATGCGAATACTGATCTGACATAAATTAATTTAATTTGGGATTTGAGGTGTTCTCCAGTTAACAATTCGAACAAGTTATTCACCGCCTAGAGCGGAATTGAAGCAAGAAAGAATATGATTAATCGCAGCGTAAGGTGTAATCTGACACGATACCACAAAGTAGAGCAAACTTTGCACTAAAGATGAATTAAATAATCCTGCAATTCTTCTCCAAAGGTAAACTTCTGGAAACGCTGGAAAATCCATCCATTCCAATTCACTCAGGAAAGTTTAATCCTTAGATAAAGAAATGGCTTCCCGTAACTCGATTGACATTCGAGCGCCACTGACGAGTACCTTTGCGGGAATTCAAGCAAAACTGATAAAAAAGACTAACAATGAAAGTTTTACCAGTGCGTTACCATTCGGAGAAAATTCGGAAATAATTAAAATTTGTTCGATCGGGTGTGATTGCCGATTGGTTTAGTCAATAAAGAACGCTCGGAACTGCGTGGAATATGCTGGAATATGGTTAATAACCTTGAAGGTGATCAAGAGAAGGCATATTTTATTTTTGAAAATGCTTACCAATCGCTTTGCCTGACTGAAAGTTTGTCTAAAGAAAAATGAAAAAAAAACAACAGGCAGTGGGAAAAGTTTTTCTTTCCAACTCAGCGCTAGATTACCGCCATTGATAATCCTGCCGCAAATGGAAAGCAGAAGAAACCGTTGGCAATAAGATACAATAAATAATTTATTCGATTCACCCGTCGGTTAGCGGGCGCCAGGTTCAAGGTACGTAGGACACGGAAGAAAGTACGCCAACGCGATCCTTCCCTAATGAGTGGGCGCCTGCTGCTGATAGGCTAGATCGTGGGAATCAACCGTCAGACGCCGGTTAAGCTCGTTCGAGAACGACTCCACGAAGCCATCGAGCGCACGGGCCCACCCGGAGCTGTACGTATCGACGTGGTGGTGCGGTTCCGGTGCATGGGCAACCACCTCGTAGGTGACGTACTTCTTGTGCAGCAGCTTCTTGATGCCGAGTATGCTGGCCAGCACCAGGGCGAGCTTGGAAACGAGCAGCGCTTTGCCGACGAGCAGTGCGATACCCTTCAGCACGAGCGCACCGACCAACACCGCCTTCATGACGATGGCGGCCAGCATCGGTGCGTACTGCTTCAGCCGACCGCGGCCTTCCTCGAACAGGCGGCGCGTGTCCAGCGATACGCCCAGATTCAGCTTGCCACCTTCACCGGAAGCGACCACCACATCCGTCGCCCTCGTTGCCCGCCACCGGAGGCTGCGGCTGTGGATGAAGCGCCAGATCTTGTCTGCCACCATCACGCTTAGCTTGTGGTCGTCCGAAGTGGACGCACGGCCCAACACCGATAGCTCGTCCGCGTCCGTATCCGATAGCTGTTCGTCCGAGCTGGAATGGAGAGTGAACGTGCAGTGTATTGTAACCGCCACACAATTGTCCATTTCTGTGAAAACGCATGATGGGACAGGCGGCCTTGCATGGCAAACTAGATGCTGGTCCAGGACATGCTTTCCTGGAATGACTGACATTAAGACCGCTTTTCATTGTGAGCAAACAAAACAGACAATGGTTTGCCAAACGTGAAAAGAATCTCTCAAATGGTTGAGTGCTGTTGGGAAAATTAGGTTGATTGGCAACATTCAGGGAAAGATCCATATTTGTACTGAGTCCCACATTAGTTCCCTCAGGAATTCCGTTTGATATATAACCGACTGCAAAGACACGGATGGTTGGATTTTCCGATTTGAATGGAATCAAGCCTTATCTTATAGCTTATCGAAAACTTTTTAACGAGAAAAAAGTATACAAAAGCAAACCTTTCGAACACAAAACAAACAGAAAATCTTGTGCGGTGTAGTCTTCCACCCAAATTCCAGTATATCAACGCTTTGATTCTGTTTGCTCTGTTAAATCTGTTGACGAACGACGCTGCCCATGTCAAATGCACTCCATCAATCATAACGTACCGTGTTTTCATCAGCTCGAAGCTATCCCCGAGGTTAATGGTGGACTTTTTCAGCATCCGGTTCATGTAGGTAACCAACTTCAGCATCACGCAGGAACTGTTGTCCTTCTGCGTGCATTTGCCACCAAGCCGGCGAATGAAGCTATCCTCTAGCGCCGCCTTGCTGAGGGTGCCGTGTTCCGATTCCTGGTTTTACCCCCGATGCAATACAGAATTTTCGCAAGATGTAGTTAGAATCAGGTTAGAGGCAGCTTTTCGCTGTTCGCTTTGTCCGACATCACTCACCAAATGATTGACAATACTGCCACTATCAACGGCCGGATTAGAGTCGATCAAACCGACCAAAACACACACTAGAACCACCCGTACAACGTACGTCATGTTTGCGAGATGCACTGGAGGCGAGTTGAACGATGCGAACAAAGTGAATTCCTTCGGTGACGCTAGTGACACGTTTCTGTAGGCACTTGCTTCCGTTGAGGCACAATTTTACACGTCTTCGTACGACCCAAGGCAACCGGTGCACATCTTGAACTTGACGGAGACGAAACAAAACTGTGTCCCATGGTCACAGTCTCCCATTTATAAGCCTAACGATCGTCGCAGATGAGGACACGGGTAGCTGACAGCGTGCACGGTGTATTCCACTGGGCAGAAGAACTTGCTTCGTTTAAGCATTTTTTTTCCTCTCACCGATACCGGTTCGTCCAGTAGCCAGTTCGTGCCAGTACGGCATCCACGCGACTCAGGCACGTTAAACGGGGCCATTGCGAAAAACGGGCGGACGAAGAATGGAGGAACAGGTCCCCGTGGAGGTAAATCGAACAACGCTCGCAAAATGGAGGCTGCATCTAGCGCTGATGGGAAGATCGAAAGACGACAACTCGCACGAGCGGCTTGGTGGAAGCGAAATTGTTTTCCTATTATGCTTACACCCGTTCCCTTCCACCCTTACCTCGTGTCTTTGCAACCCGTTGCCGCCACTGCCATGATGGGCGCGGGTCGGAAAATGCATGTCAAACATCCTGCGGAACTCGCCTGATCGGATTCCAACTACGCATCCGTTCGTTCACCATTACGCACCGCGAAGAAACGAAAGGGCACCCAGGGCTGAAAGCCACCCCACCAGTTGCGAGTGGACGGGGGGAGGGAGGGGGTTTCGGACTCGTTTAGAAATCCACCGTGTTCCTTTCTGGGAAATCGTCCGCAAGAACGGTGTGGTGCGGGTTGGAAAATGTGCAACAGCCCACACCCAACCGGACCGAACCACTTTCCATCACATCCGGCGCGAATCCGGACCAGGCGGGATCCGGTACGTTCGCGGTAATTCTAATGCTCGCTTGGTGGGCTTTTAAATGCGCTACACCACTGTGTGTGCTGTGGAAATGGCTGTTTTTGTCCGCCCGCCATTCCGTAGTTGGACGCAGTCGGTATTTGCACGCCCGTGTGTAAAGCGTGTTTTACAGCGAATGGAATTACGTTTCTGCGTAATGGGTGCGCATCTTTCCCTTTCGTCGCTAAGAATGGAAGTGAAAACGGTGATGATTGCACTGCCGGCAGCGATTCTATAACTGCAGCTGGTGCACTTTCGTTTGCAGCAACAGAACATGGGTTTGTTTTTTGTATAAAATAAAAGGTTTGTTCAATTAAATTTCACACAGTCAGTGCCTTGGGCGATTTTGTGAAGTTGTCTGTGTAATTTCACTATCGTAATTTGCTAAAAACACGAAAAAACGAAACAAATGTACTAATACATCGAGAAGCTTTCTACTGTTGCGCTGGAAAATGATTTAATAGTACTTGTATTGTTCTTTAACACTTCAATTATAAAAATAAGAAACTTCTATTACATGATTGTCGATGGGTCACGTAGTACGATGTCACCGGCACTAGCGTTCTCAATAGATGTCATAAAAGGACAACGCTGCAGTTTTCACGGATTTGTAAAAATTAGCGATAAGTATGTAATAAAAAAAGTGAGAATTGTTGAACTAACGCAAACAATGCTAATCTAATAACTTTTTTAGCTATCCACAATCATCACAAATATGGAGAGTTTATTTTACACCGTGCGAATTAAACGTAAAAAATAACTAAAGCGCCTATTATCCGTACTTATCATGACTCGACGATTACCTGATTACTGGATTACATGGTTAATAAGCACATCTCCTTTTTAACATGAATATTAATGTATAATGTATAATGGACAGTCACTTTTTTTTAGTTTGTTGTGTATTAATTCTGTGTGTTTTATTTGTTGCAAAAGCAACTGTCGATTTTTTTTAATTGAGTACATTTTATCTTACAAAATTGAGTCTTTCAGTTCTTCCGTGTACGTCGTTGCAGGAAATATGTCAAATTTCACTTGGGGCTGTCATTTCCGAGCTGCATGGATAATCAGACACTCGGATAATCGGAGTATTTTCATTTGTAAAATACAATACTTATCTCCAGACTCCAGAGAGAAAATTAGTGTGTAGGTGTTCAATGCAAATTTCCACTAAGCGGTTTGTTCTATTGATTCCGAATCAAAAATGGAAATGAAAATTTTGTACCACGTGCACAAGAGCGTCACCCATATTTCCCACATTGAGTACATTTCATCGAAGCTAGTTCTAGCGGAAATAATAGCCTAGTTTTCCAGGAAAGTAGCTATCTCTGTTTTAATGTTATCCTTTGGAAGCTTCAACGAGCAAAAGATAAACAGTTGTTTATGAATTAAATTTATGAACTTATAATTAAATTAAAAATAAAGTACCTAAAAGTCAACAAACTTCGCACAACACAGGAAAATGAACCCATGGTAATCAAGATGAAAACAAAGCATTGCAAAAATGCCGATGAAACTTTCATTTTGAAACTTTTTCTTATGGTGGTTGCCATGTTCTAGTTTATGGAAATATTTTTTCCATTAAAGTAACTTTTCCAAAACCGCAATGATCAACGGAAAAAGCGTACTTTCTCTCTATGACGTATCAACTAACGTTTGTGTTGTTTGTCGCATTAGTTTTTGTTTCTGTCCCCTGAAAACATTCATTAAATGGGAGCTTTCTATTGTGATTTTTTAAATTCTAATTTCAAGCGGTTTTCTTAACTTCTTTGCTTGCTTTTTGATTGTGATTCAGACCTTTTGATAACATAATAAAGCCGTTACGGCGTATGGACGAAAAACCGTCCACTGGTGAATAAATGTGTCAATTCATTTCTTGCACTATCTCGCATCTATCGCTCAGGGAAGGTGTTCTTTGCTTTAACAATCTGAAAATCTTTTTCTAGCAGTGGGAACGAAGAGAAGGAAAACGTTCACAGGGATGGTATGATGGCGTAAGCTTTATGCTGCTGTCGCGTGCACGTGCAAGTGCAGTAAACAGTGCAATAGCCGTTGTTAAGATGATCCACGCTTGGTGTGTTGGTGTTAAAGCTCAACGAAATTGTTGGTATGACCCGAGGAAAATGAACTACTGGAATAAAAACATGTGCGGGAAAGAAAAAAAAAAAACACACACACAATCTGTACTCGGGAAAGCGCTCCAATCCTTGCCCATCCGTAGCATGGTCGAGTGCCCTTCGATATGCCATCGCCCGCCGGCTGTTGTATCGTTATTGGTTTTTCTTTCACAACCCTAACGCGTTTTCCACCACTGTGCTTCAGTCGGAACCATTTGCTGACGGTACGGTGATGCTTAACGACTCCTTGGGTCGTTTTTTTCTGTTATCATCATGAGTATCATCACCATTTCCCGTGCTGGAAACGGTAGTTTCCGTCCGAGGACAAACCATACCCACACACACACAGCGCAACCGGAGCAGTCGTGTAATAACGGATCGAGTTTTTCACTTTTTCCCCCATCCAATGGGATGGGACACCATGGGCCCTGCTTCTTCGCTCGGTATGGTGGATGATGCTTCGCTAGTGGAGCAGCTTTCATTGATAAATCACGATTTTAATGCGTACCATCGTTGCTCGTACTACTTCTTCTGTGCCCGTTTAAGACGCCTTGTTGCCATTGCACTACGAATGCCAGGGCTGGGTTCGTACGTATGTCCACAAAACGAGGCTGCCCTTGAAGCAGGATGGGCTGTCCCGTCCAGTGCCACAAGGTACTCATCCCCCCCCCCCACGCTCACTTCAACCGGTTCCGGTGATACCACTTTCGATGGACACCCGAGTGTACATCGGTTCCTGTGCAACAGTGCCAACAACAACGATACGCCGCATGTTTTCTCTAAGCTAGGGCAAGCTGAAATCAAAATCATAACAGTACGATGAAATGGATTCAAATCGATCGATTGGTGCAACTGATTGATTTGGCGTACGCGAAACGCAAAACCCCATTACTAACGAGCAGATCCTTCTGGCCTCTGTCGAAACAGACGCATCGAGTGGTGAACCCGCAAAACGGCTGATGGATCGATTATGGTGGCGCATCCGTCGTCTGCGTAGCATTGAATCCGAAAGCTAGCAAACCGAATGGTCGACACCAAAACAAGGATAACTGGCATCGAGAAATATGATGAGGGCCGGAGATGGATGAGGCAATACGAATCGCTTCTTTGACTTTGGGGCCAAAGGAAGGTTAGTGTGTTTGATCCATTTCCATGATATTTCACCGCAAACCTATCCGTGCCACGTTACACCATCGAAATGGAAATAAGAAATAAATCTTACCCCCAAATGGGATTACGTTGGTTGCGTTTATTTTTCGCTTCACCCGGGCACGGTTTGATCAATGTAATTTGCGCTCGGTATCGATTACGAGCTGAAACTAAGATACCTCATCATGGGTTCCGGTAGATTGTTTGGTCGTAAATTTGGTCGCAAAGAGGATCATTAGAGGGACGTTATCGCTGGAAGGAAGTGTTTTTGCAATATAATGGAGTTTCGGTACGAGATTAATTGCTAGTCTGGTTGATGGAAGGGACGATTATTATCAAACCTTTTGCGTGATAATGGTGATGAAAGAAGTGCTTGAATTTACATTCATTCTGCGAACTGATTGAGATTGGAGTTGAATTTCCAGTGGACCATTGATGGGTGGCTTGTGTTTAGCTGAGTCTTCTATAGAACCTTTTCAAGTTTTACGAAGGTTAACTGCTAATATCTCTCAAGAAAGCATATTTTGTAGCTCTTTAAATCATATTCGTTTTCGATTCCAAATTTCAATAGATGAAAATTATACTGAAGTTTGATATCGAGTGAAATAATTAGTATAGACTATTCAAACATTCTGTCCGCTATGAAGTTGTAGTTGATATTCACGGTACATTATATAGCAACACGGTTTCGTAGAATGGTTGTTTAATTTATTGTACATGTCATAAATATTTACACTAGCATGGCATTAGCATGCAGGGATGAACACGATTGGATGCATGATATACAATATGACAACACGGCTCGCCTTGCCGCTCTCTCCTCATTTTTCTGCCTTCACATCCTTGCCGCTGCTGCGATACTCCGAGTAGCCTTGGTAGGCGAGATCATCCCCAAACTTCACACTGCTTCCCTGAACATCTGTCCGTCCCGATTCGCGGTAGTAGTTGCTGTACGGCGAAGCATAGCCTCCGTCCGGTCGCGAGTAGTGCTGCCCAGCGTACTCTTTGTACGGGCTGTAACCGATCGAACCGAGCCCCTGTGGCGAATACTGTGGTTGATACCCGCCCGAGAAGATATCGTTCGTGCAGCAGCTCTGGTGTGGCTTGAACAGCTTCAGATAGCCGATCACACCCGGCACAATAATGGCCAGAAAACCGAGCAGCTTCTTGAAGCTGGCCAGCCCGAGCACGAGCGGCAGGAAGAGCAGCAGCTTCAGCTTGAACACCTTCAGTATCAGCAGCAGTGGGATGAAGATCTTCTTTAGCCGATGGCGCGTAAACAGTGGTGCCTTCTTGTCTTCGATCACATCGATCTCGTCCGAGATTTCGTCGATAAAGCGGGCAGAATATCGTCCCTCCTCCGTGAGTTGGTCGGGCATTTGGAACTCCAGTGCCGTTGACTTGACGAAACGTTCCAACCGGCGCAGAGCGTACTTGTATAGCAGCTCCCACTCGGAGTCACTGTGACGGGATTCGCCTACAAACTCGTAGCCTTCCTGTGCCAGAGAACGAAGCTGTGTTTCCGGTAGTCGTATAATGCGTGCATCGCTGGTAAGTCTGTGTGACATGGTAAAGAGCAGAGTTGTGGATTGAAGTTTAGAATAATGTATAAGTGGGTAATCTGATAATAAAACACTTACTGGTATTGATCCTTATCAAAGAACTCGCCGAATGTATTGAGCGCCTGGGATTTGAAGCATTCGGCCAGCTCGCCATTCAAACATTGGGTGTTTGTGCGTGCGAGGTACGGATCCACATTGCCGCCGGTTCCAAGACCGATAAAGTCCAGCAGGTTCTTACCCTGCCTTCGTTCCTCTCCGACCGCTGGTTGCTGTAGGACAGGCACTGATGGACCACCGTCGTTTGTTCTGGATGTTTGGTCCGGTAGTTTGATGCCCTCCGGTAGACCTGGAGAGACACAGAATGCCAGCAGCAGAACCGCCAAGACACCGACCGGTCCCAACCACGTTCCGCCCCGATGTGAATGCTTCACGAGGACATGCATTTCTGGAAAGGACATACAAACAGCAAAGCGGAGTAAGTATCGAATGGATCGGTCGTGCGTGGGTCGTACGAATCAACTGTCTCCTACTTTCCCATGGCAAGCCCACGGTCCCTTCCCAACGAATGGTGGTCCACTTTGCGCCTGTTTGTTCGCTCCCCCAATTGTTCACTCGCTTTCCGAGACTGTCGGTTAGTGATTAGTGCAACAATCGAACAAGGTTCGATGGTAGGGCCCCTAGCCTAGCTTAATGCTCCGATAAACCCATCAACCACGCACGTCATCAGGCGTGACGATAGCGAACAGCACACGTGAGAGCTGGCAAAGATGAACCACTTGTTAACACGCAGCAACCTGCAAGCCATTTGGCAGCCGAGGCGCCCGATACCCTTGCGATCGATCGGCCGATCGACCGATCGAGGTAACCCACTGAGCGCAGTGGAAAACTTGCACTCGATCGCAACCCAAATCCACACGCGATCGATAAGCGCGAAAAGCGGAACGGGCAGGGAAAAACGTGCAGAGTTCCTCGCGCAACGAACGGAATCGGTGTAATCGGGCGTATTCCGTTCCGTAAGGCCCCCCGCCCCCCGTCCAGGTGTTTGCTGCCGCGCTGCGATGGAGCAGCGGGCCGAGAAAGCGCAGTGCGTGGAATTCGAATTTCTCTCCGGCTGGTCGTGTCTTTGCCCGAGCCGAGAGGGTGGCAAACTGGGGAAACAAAAACGAGTGGATTCAGCAACTAAGCCGGTGGACACATTTAGCGTACCTGGAGCGGATTGGGGATTGTGGTGGAAGTTTGAGTGCGTTGTGCAATGTGCGGCTCATAATTATGTTCCGAAATAAGAAATGTTATCGTGTTTATGGAGACAAGCGAAATAAAAAAAACCAACAACATCAGCTGCAACCGACAGCCCTCCACGATGTGTTCATTTTACTGGGACCAAGTGCGTGTATGTGCTGTCCGAAATCGAACACGCAGATATTTGCTTCGCATTGGCTCATGTTTTCCGTTCACTGGAATTTCCACTGCTTGCTAGAAATGGTCGACAAGTACGAAATATCGTTGCAAACGCTTTTTCCTCCTCGGGGTCATAGAAGAGCAGATTCCGAGCGGTAAAACGGTGCACCGGTATCGATGTGCTGTTCCAAATCTCATATTTGAGGTACAGAGAATTTCGAAAATTTGTGCTTTCAAACAAACAAACTTACATTTCATGTTGGCAACATTACTGAAAACCCGTACACGAAATGGGTTTCAGTTCGCAATCGAACCTCGTTTTTTTTAAATTTTTTATACATTTGAGCTCAACCGTAAGATATCAGTTATGGTAGAATGATCTACGAGAAGAGTAAAAATGAAACTTGGTGATTCTAAAAAAATTGCGTAGACATGGTAACATCTTGCTTCTTGTAGAACTTGCTTAAAAGTGAAGTCAACTTTGAAATCAATTTAGCTACCAATCAATCGAATTTTCCTAGCTGGTGATACGAAAAAGTCCCTACATGTACCTACATACTTATTCTCAACAGTTTATGACATAACCTGCATCGAACCGGTTTTTTTTGTTGTTGCTTCGATACACACAATTTTGATCCCATATGAGGTAATGAACGTTTTGCTCGTTATTCCTTATTTCCCACCGGAAAACTACTTCAACATTATGTCAGTCGATCAAAAAAGACGTGCCTCGTGCAAACTTTTCCGCTCGGAAATTGTAAAGCAATGTTGAACCTGGGATTGGGAACGATCTGGTCAGTTACAAGTATGTGTAATATAGCCCATGAAGTTGATTATGTTTGCCGAAACTCGGGCACTTGTGTTTTAGGGAATAGCATAACCACTCGTGACAAAAGCTCTACATCATGCTAGTAACCCTGTTTCAATACTGTCCCAAAACGTTTCTGCGCTATTTTTCTACCGGTCAAACACTTCAGCATTCAAGTTGATTGAGTAACGGAATGAAATGGAAAACGGGCCCACGTACCGATAGCATTCCTTCGGCGACCGCTCACCAATCAGCCAATCTAGCACGATTCACTTTCACTTGCCCACATTCGCCCGCCACGGAGGTATGTCTGTGTGGGTTTCAAACAGAACGGTAGAACTCGTATGACTCACAAGCACATCCTTTCCGTGGGCCACCTTAAAGGGTTTGGGGGTTGCGAACTACTGACAGCTATCTGTTCGGTGGGCACGTGGCGCACTGCTCAAGGTTCACACCACGTCAAACCACCCCGCTACCCCGAAAAAAAAAACTGCAAACACTCACACTCACGTGGCACGTACAGGCCCGAAAGTTGGCTGCACTTTCACTTGCTCACTTTCGAATTGTCATCGGTTTTGCGGTTTTGGAAGCGCAGGTCACCAAAGTCTGCACAAGCTGTACTTCAAAGCGCCCGCAAACACGAAGGATGCAAATCGCTGCACTTCCCGGGAGCATCTAATCTCACACAAACACACACACACATCAGCCCATCCAGTGTGCCGGTTCGTGCTGCTTTATCCTGCGCTCCATCACGTTCACGCACGCGCACAAACTGGTGACGACCTCGACGGAGCCGTGTCTGAACCGACGCACTAAGACCCCACGAATGGGTGCGCCAAAACCCCCACCCCGGTCGAGCTCGGTCCCAGATGGCGCGGGAGAGACCGAGAGCGTGGTACGTCGCAAAGAGAGTCGCAAAGATGCAGCAGACTTGCGATGGAGAAAGGAACTCTGGGCCACCTTCAAAGCACGATCCCAACCCACGCCCCCCCTCGATGCTCGGCTGGAAAGTGGGAAGGTGGGAACGCAAACCCCCCCACGCTCGAAGCCAGGCGCGCTATTTCCGCGAGTGAATCGGTGGAAAATCGGCCTCAGTGAGCTGGCTAATTTCATTAAGTTTCATTGAGTTTCGATTGGCTACAGGCTGCATTGGACGGTGCGCAATCACATGCAAACAGAAACACAGCGGTGCAAAATACACGTGTGCGGTCGTAAACGAGCCGGTTGCAATCATCTCCTGCGCCGGTCCGCTGCATTCCGCACCATCGGCGGACATTTGGATGGTATCGGGCAAGCATGGGAAATGGGAGATGGGAAAGCTTCAAACCGGTTTGAATATAATTCCACAACTGCAAGAATCGGTATGTGCCGGGATGTACGGTACGGCGGTAAACTTTGATAGAGCGGTAAACATATCGTTCGGTCCCATTACGTGGTTTGAGGTTTGATGCGTTGGAGTGGGTTTTAATTGAAAACAAATGTAACATTTTGCTACAATTAATAATGCATCGCATTATCGAAGCGATAATTGTATGAAATTAATTAATTTAGTTATCAAGCCTTAACGATGGGTATGAGGCCGATGAAGGTTTTAAAGTTTCAAATGATGAAGCTCGCTTAAATTTTTTATGTTTTTTTTTTTTTCAAATTGAACTGTATTGTGTTACAGTATACGTGGAATTATTAGTCCTTTCAGGATCTTCTACTACACGCAATTTATTTAAGCTTTCTCGACTAACACATCCGTCCAGTCGGAATGCTTCATACCTAATCGATTTCAACTTCAAATCGGCAGCCTGTTTAAGATTGAAACGATCTCACTTCAACCTTTAATTATTCCAGTTAAACTTGTTAAAAAATGGGAAATGGCTCCAAATGTCTAATTTTAAGAGTTTTCGTGTTCAACCTAAACCCAGTTTTGAATTTTTAGCTAGTTGAGCTAAAATGTCTGAAGGTAGATTTGATATCCTTTGCCTTTTGTAGATTCTATTAGATTCTTTCACAGTTCCATAGAGCGGAAGCTGGAGCTCAGGTTCAATTTGAATAGAAGCTATAAATATGTCGCTTCAACATTGCCACTTAATGTTTAAAACTTTGTAAATTTGCAATCAATTTCAGAGGTGTGCAGTTTAAGTGGTAGTGGTGGACTCACTTCCGATACGTGTAGAGATAGATCAGAAATACTTCCCTGTAACAGTAACTTTGGCTGTTTGACATCCGTTCTGTTAAAGTATTGCTCAATTCACTTTTCAGTTCAATTCACAAGGTTTCAGTGTGCCAGACGAGAAAGTTTCCAGAGTTGCCGAAAAGGAGAAGGATTTAAAATTTATTTCCACGTACGCCACACCAATAATAAACTCAAACATGAGTCCAACTTTACCACCTGACCTCAAAAACCCTGGAAGTGAGTGTGCATAATTCATAAGAAACTTGGTACGTAAATCTATGCTCTATCAATGTATTTAACTTAATACAACAAAGTACAACTTCAATTGAATTGCAAAACCATACATAGTATCACTAGTAAAGTACTGTTAATATTAACTAACCTTAACTAACAAATTACTGCAATCAAAGTTTATGATAACTTAGACGTCAAACGAATTATGATACACGAACACGAATGGTTTGTTATCATGACTTGGAACAGATTTACGCCAAATTAAACAATTCAATCAACAGTTTCACATCCACTTGAAGCACCACCATTCGAAACTGCTTTCATGTGCCAAACCAAACACTAACAATTGGCACCAACGCCCTAACACTGGCTTCTTCAGACCATCCTGTAACGCCGGCTGACCTTCGGGTACGTGTGATGCCGTACGACGGGCCGATGCGATTACGTGAGAAGCGTGCGGTCACACGACAACTGTGAAACGATTTGTCCTATTTATTAGGCCCGTTTCACTACCCCCTTAACTCACCCTTCCGATCAACAACAAAAATGGGCCACTGTTTGTCGGTCATGTCCCAAAGCTGAGCGGAATTTTGATGATCATCGACTGCAATCTATCATTGTTTTCCTATGTTCTGTTGTTGTACCCGCTCACCCCTAGTTGACGGGAAGGTCAGCATTATTTTAGTGGGTGGCTTTTCTGGGTACCATTTTCTAGGCCAAATACATTTACTCGGTACAACCTACGAAAGGGAAGTTACCGAAATCAATATAAACCATTCGCCAGATTGCAGCAACAGCTTCGTCTGTGTTTGTTTCTTTAAACAAAGCGCTGGCGAATGTTAGTTTATCACAGCAATCACTAAAGCTTCCAATCGTTTTCCTCTTAAAGCTTTCAGCAGTGTAAACATCGCTTCAATCGTGTACCGATAAAATTAAAGTACATAAATTACCAGCGGCCCCCGGTTACGGGGGTCCGTTGGTTCAGAGTCACCCACACCATGAGTGTTTCTATTTTCCCGATATTGGAAACCGGGTCACACGCCACCCGAAAGCGCTTGTCTGGCCGCTAAAGAAAGAGGGATCGTTCGCCACCGATGGTTGAAATTAATTATCCCGTGGCGCAAAAAAGGAGCAAATCCGCACGGTTCATTATGAAGCGCCCGGGTTGCCTCTACGAGCCCGTTAGGTGTGTATGTGTGTGGGGCGAAAGATGGTTCCGTGCGTTCAAAAATGACAACCGAAAACGGGCGCTGAAAACGACCCACAGTACGGGTTGTGCACCACCCGGAAAGGTCACGTTTGTGCTATCAATCTTTCACTAGTGCACGGGAATGGTGGTCGGTGCTTCTGTTTTGTTACATCGTTCGTTTCATCACCGATGCGTGTGTTTCTTTTTTCATATTTTGGCGTGCTTTTTTGCTGGTTTTTTGCTCTGCTTTCGGCATTTCTACACATTTTCCACCCCAGCGTTGTGTGTTATTACAAAGTTTCGTTGTTGTTGTTTTTTTTTGTACTCTGGGCTGTTGCTCCTTAATGTTCATGCTTTTCATTTCACCCAGGGTTCGCCTCTCATGGGATTGCTTCGCTCGGTTCGTGGCCCCTTGCTCACAGCTGTTTCTTTTATATTATTTTCATTTCATTAAGTTTCACGATGAAAAGGATCAGTTACAGACCAAAAAGACACCGGTTCCAATCCTCACTAGGGTTCCACGGGACGAGATAACTCAAATACACACGCAAACGCACTCGCGTACACATGAAAATGTCCTTTTTGTTATGCACGAAATCCCAAAACGTGGAAAATACACTGTGGAGCCTCCTCACTGCTCTTTTTGCTACACATTATTCACCGTTCTTGGTCGAAAGGTAATCCCCACAATTCAACGAACAATACATCATCCCGAGGCAGGCTCAGGTGTAGCTGAGTTTACAGCCGATTTTACAAATTAAATACTCACCCCGCGTTGTGAATGGGTTACCGGTACCGCCACACTAGAGCAACAGTGGACAGACTTTGCGAACGAGAGCGAAAGTGAAACTGAATGGTCGAAAGTTCACTTCATTCGGTTTTATACGGCAAGCATTGGCTGTGTCGGGGTTTACTGCCGTCAATGAACGCGTTGGATGGGCGGTTGTGTGCACGGTCCTGGAGGGAGTCCCATACGATGGTTTGGTAGGTGGTGTGGCCAAGGTTCTTTGCTGGAGCACCAACCGGGATGCTGCCAACAGTGGCGCGACATGTAGGTCACTGATTGGTCCGGTAGAAGGGAGATGGGTAAATAGTGGCACGTTCAAAGTTGACTCATTGCAGCACCCAACTTTGTCCGTATGGTGAACCTTGGCGCTGGTATTCGTGCGGATTTGGGGCCTTCATTGTCTCGGACAGGACTTATCGTTGGGTGAAAGTTTGCGCCTTCCAGGGAACTCGATCTGATTAACATTCTAAGCATCGTTTCGTGGGTTTGGCCGTTGGGTGCTGAAAGTATGTTGTAATTCTGACTACGTAATCAAGGGTTTCATTATGGTTCCATTCAATTTTTGGTCATATTTATTGAAACAAACGAATGCAAAACAACCGTATCATACCGCACCGATTTGATTTGATGTACATCAGCGAAATGATACATTGTCAATATTTGGACAAGAAAACCGCCAAGCAGCAATGTTGCAATTGGTTGGTTTTTCCAGCGCACGTTTTTTCAATCAGCAGTCCAGTAAAAACGCTCCCTGCATCCGCACGTACGCAATCAATCTCGGTCGGATCGGTCGCGGGTAAATAAATTCGACAAGTTGATAACAAATTCTACCCACCCATTCGTCAGTTCATGAATAATAAATTTGCCACTGAAAGGCAAACCCATCGGCTGTCGAAAGAACCGTTCTAGGAGGTTCACTTTTGATCTGCTGCTCATTGTAGGAACGGTGGACCAAACGACAACATCAACCAGAGGTTGAATTTTTGTGCTCACTTCCTAACACTGGCATTGGCTTTCACCGAACACGGTGGGGCGTTGGTGTTGATACGCTTTCAGCTGGCGTTGGAACCCGTTTTGCTTAAACCGAAGCCATGGTACGCGATTGCATAATGTCGCGCGAGCCATACCAGCGTACTGCAGCATCCCGGACCAACAACCACAACCAATGCCAGCGGTGAGACTTGGTTCAGCGTTCGCTGCTAGCTTCCCGGGATAGAGACACGGAATGGCAAGCAATCGGAAAGTACGAAAATCAACATAAAACACAAACAAACTTAAACGCACCATCGCGTACGGTCGTCCTCCCACCGTACACACATCAAGCATCTGTCGATTATGCAATGCCGGCAAATCCAACCAGTACACACGAGACGAGACCACACGGACTAGACCGTCCTCTGACTGGATGACTGAAACGTGTGAATCATTTTCCATACGGTTGGACCGTGAAGTGAAGCAGACAGGAGGGCACTGGGTCAGTGGGTGAACATTGAGGCGAAGTGTTCGGGGTTTTTCCCGGAGCAAATCGCAACCATTGAGGCTGAGAACTGTGCAGCAGTACGGTCGATAACCCTGCTGCCGGTTGGATCCGGGTATGTATTGCAAAAGGTGGGTAAGTCCGACCATACCCACCACGTGGGTACGGGCTGTCAGGAGGCTTCTTAGGATTGATTGTGTCATAACGGCGCAAAGTTTAACACGACGTGCCCCTACAACATGATTCATGTTCGTGTACTCACCTACGAAGCATTGCAAGATAAACGCCCGAAAGTATGCAATTGTGCGTACAACTTCTTTTCTTCGAACTATTGCGACGATTAGTAGAAAAGAGTCTATCTATCTATCTTTTATCAGTGTACTAGTAGTAACTAAATACCATGGATATCTTAACATTAATGAGATGTATTTTTAACTCGGAAGTCATTTGTAATCTTTGCCATATCACGTTGACAGCAATTACTTATTCCTCCAACACTGCTTTTGTGAAGCTTCATTATCGAAATCAACCCGTTCATGTTCGTTAGAAAATAGAAGCGTGCTTCAGAATTCCTGGTAATAAAACTGGAAAACTAGCTGTTTGGTTACTACTTAACTGACATATCATTAAACGGAATGCAATGGATATAGAACGACTTCAACGAATAGAATGATTTTGTTCGACGCACGGTAAATTGTTATAAGTAAATAACGTCGACTATAAACGACCCACTTGTAACATTGAGTAAGTAATTATAATAAATTGTGATGTAATGTGAGAACATATTAAGATGGTATGGAAGCCGTTCCATTTTAATTGATATTGAAATTAAGTATTAGTATTATTATTAGTAGACAAAACAAGTATCTGCAGATTGCTGTAAATTATGCATTTATCACGCTTTTGTTAACCAAACTGGAAATCTAACATTATAGAGCAAGTTTGTCATTTCGATACCGCTTCACCATGAGCAAAAGTTTTAGCCACAGCTTCAATGGTACTGTCTAACATTCTAAATTGGAGCTTTTGCAGTGTTCCCCTCGTAATTATTTAACATCGTCATAACAACTTCAAAACAGGAGTGGTAACATATTAGAACAGATTTTGTGCCAATTTTAATTAACTACATTCAGACAGATGCACAATAGCAGCTACCATGGTTCTGTGATGCAAACATTTTTACGTTATTGAAAATGTGACCTGGAATAATTTTATAACCTTTATAACCCCATTCAATTCCATGTGTGCATTGTGAAATAATAAGAAATATGTAATGCACCCACGATGTATTGTTCAGTTTGACAGTGCTTTTCAATCAGTTATCTGTTCATTCTTTCATATCTCCTTCAGCGAGTACAATATGGGCACGGACCTGAGAATGGAAGCGAAAAAAAAACCGAATACAAATACACATAATTTATGTTCGGAAGTTGGACACAACCGTGCAAACGACCAGCTCACATTTTTCTCATTATGTCACGCGGGAAATGAATGTAGCAGCATCTTCTCTCGTGAGACTCTTTATTGTTCTCGACCTGCTTGCGCACATTTTTCGCGCAACCCTCTACATCCTAACAGCACACCTACACTCGATCCCGTCCTATATTCTAGCATCCGTTTGTCTTTGTCACGGTGTTTGAACAACTACTATATTTTACATCCAACCTCGAGTGTGGTCCGCTACCAAAAAAGCCACAAACCCTGTCGTTCGATATGTTATTCTACGTTGATTTTTTTTACCAAACCTGGTCCTTCAGCCATCAGCTTCGGTCCGTTCGGTGGAATTGCTGTCACCAAGGATGGCTAAAACATCCCGTTTCTGTTTACCCAAGGTCCATTGTTTAGTTCATCCTTCCTAATTATAATGCCACGGTGCGCATTTCATTTCCCACATGTCAGTATCCGCTCGGGACACTGGCGAGTGGCCACTCGTCTACTAACTACATACACAACCTGTACACAACGCTTTAATTCTAGCGCAAACATACATGTTTCTATCCGTGCTTCAATTTTCCAAACAAACCGCATCAAATAGCAGCTTTAATATATAATTTAAATAAATAAATAAATAAATAAATAAATAAATAGCTTCATAAATATGTTCACGCATTGATCGAAGGAAAGTAAGGAATTCAGTAGGAAAAGAAAAATTGTTAAAGCCAACTACTTTCCGCTAGTAACTGCACAGTGAGCAGTTGCAGTCTGTGAGAGAAGAAAGCTGCAATTACTTCATAGCGTAGTGAGTGAATCAGGGGAGATTCAGTCACGTAATTTACCCATCACCATCTACTTTCTTGATCAGCATGGAATAGTTGGCCTGCTAGTCGATGTTTGTGCTCCTGCACCTTTGTTCTCCTATCGAAAGTGGTAGAGGCAAATATTGGAGAATAAAGAACTCTCCATTGCCGTTCGGGCGGGGATGGCGTTTGAGGTTTGAAATCTTTCTATCCGTTTCCAAAGCTGATTTCCTACAGTTTGCGGGCATGTACGAGCTTGTTGATATCGTTGAACGTAGTAACCATGGCCGGGTTCGATAGATCCTTGTAGCCGATGCAGTCCTTATAGTGTGCATCGCAGTCCACACCGTCCTGCCCATCCTTGGCCGCTCGCATGTACTTGAAGAACCGCAGAATGTCCGGATTATCGTTGGTCGGTTTGCGAAGCTCATCCAACTCCCTGGGAAACGACAGCAGTACCCGTTAGTGTGTGTTCTACCCGCACAGTACTTGCCATATCATTCATCAATACACTTACCTGCTCAGTTGCGCCGATATGAGATTACTGTACGGTGCATATTTGGCCGGATTAGCGTACATTAGGCAGACGAGCCGTTGTCGGCATTGTTCCTCCTTGTTGGATAGTCCCATTTGGGCAAAGATGGCGTCCAACCGGGACAACAGCGGGCTGTAGAACGGATCATAATTCGTCAACAGCAGACTGCTGCTCGGGATATCGTGGAATATTTTGAAATCGTTCTTGGCCGATTGTTGCTTCCGTCGGTTCACCGCCTGGGCCATGGATGGTCCGACGTACGTTACACGTCCGCCGCCGTAACCGAGCCGGGATAGTGCGTTGGCCGCATTACTGTGAGCGCCCATTGAGGCTGGATCGTAAACGATCGAGTTGTAGCTTGTCCCCGATGGGTGGGCATCTGTAAAGCAAAAATAAATAAATAAAATACAAGAATGTAACTCACCCGAGTGGGAGATTTAAAACACTTCAAATGTTGAATATATATTTTCATATTCATTCTATCAACTGTAAGATTTTCAGTTTCTTATTATTACTCCACTTATTTTAAACATTTAGTCAGAGATTAATATAAAACTTTGAGGATTCTTAAAACTTAGAATTAAGAGTTGAATTAATTTTCCATTAGTGACTTTCGAATTCAGGGTTCGAAAACATAATGGAACGGGAAAATTGTGCATCCAAAGTCGTAATACACACGTATTTAATTATTCAATTATTATGTTTACTATTCCAATCAACTGAAATCCTTGCAAGATTTTTGAAAAAAAAAAAATAAATACATCTTCACAGTAACTTGTAGGAGCAATGCAACCTTTTCTCTTAATAATTACAATTACTGATGTAATGTAAAACAATGTAGTTGCTATGTGTATCCTTATTTTTAGAAATAACCTAGCCGCATTGAATCATGTATGCACTACAAACATTTATCTTACTTTCACAATAAATATTGTATCCTTCTAGCGAAATGTATGATGTACAGAATCATGCCTTGTACTAGAACGATCGAAATGGGCTTTGTTCTATGCTACATTTTTTCGTTAATTGTGCCTTCGTTTGATCCATCATTCCCAACTTACCGTCCGGAGGCAGATAGCCATCATTCATGCCGAAGTCGTGATCCGCATTGTAGGACGTAGTATCCTTAAAGTCTAAGTCGTCCACTGTCTGCACCGGATGGGACAAACCAGAAACCGACGAAAGTCCTGGAAATCGGAATGATGCTGATTAGTATTTAACGACAGGACATCGAGCGAGCCCTATTACCTTTGCCCACTATTTTGCCCAGTGAACCGATGATGCTTGGTAGGAACATCATGATCAGCACGGTTTTTACTATCTGCAGCCCAATCATGACTGGCCAGAGCAGTTTCTTCATGCCTGCAATGAAACAAATTTTTGTTCAGCAACTGTAATGAGCTTGGAACGAGATGGAGCTTGAAGCTAGACGACTGCGTACCTTTGAAGAAAAACAATCGTCCCGACTCGGGTGCTTTCGAAGACGCACGGCTCTGGGCAACGTCCGCGGCTGTACCTAGAAACCGAGCTACTCCCTTGATAACAGCACGGTCGAAGTTGGTGAGCGACGTGGACGAGTTGCTTGTCCCGAAGGGTCGACCCGTAGTGAACGCAGTTTCCACTAAATCCTTTGAATTTCGACTAAACCAATCGCCCACATAGTCGGTCAAGGCGCTCTCGAATTCTTCCAGCTCATTTGGATGCGAGCTGGTGGTGTGATTATTATTGGTTTCTGCTGCATGCGTTGGACAGATAGTGACCACTAGAACCAATATCGTACCGAGTGCCATCGGCCGGGACAAACGCCTAATGGTTACCATAATGAAGCTAGCACACGCTTTCTTTTGTACGTTCGAGGTATCCTTTTACGGCGGCAACGTAATTTCAGATCAGTTTTTTTTTGTAGTACGCAAATGACTCACTCGTGGTTTGAATACTCTGTAACGATGACGACCAACAGTTGCTTCCTTTCGGTTTTATTACTTCCTTCCGCTAGACGCACCATGGGCAACGAATTTAATAACTAAAATAGGTTGGTGCTCGCGTTCTTAACTCGGTTCGGTCGCTCGGTTTGTATGATTGCGACCGGAGAATCTGCAACAACAAAATAAAAAATAGACAATTAATTAAAGCTTGTTGGAATAATGCGTAGGCGCCAGGACACGATGTTTAATGCTGCGGTGGATGCTGCAGCACCCGAATGGAAAACGGAACAAACAATAGATTGAGGGTTTTAAATTGAACCTGTATATACTGTAGCACGAAACCTTACAAGCATAGCGACTATTTTTGTTTACATCGAAGTTGGGGAAGTAATAACAAACCCCATGGCTGCCAGTTGTCGAGTATGTTGTTCTCTTGTTCGCCAACAAAAAATGAACACCGGGGCTGATAGGTACGGAAATTGTGTTGACTAACGATAATGAGTTCCGTATCGAACGTGGGAATTGATTAAATTTCTTCCAATCTTCATAAATCAACCGTTTTGCAGCCGAACGATTATTTTTCACTAGTTTGTAATTGGAAATTGCGCCTGTTTTATACTGAAATTCATCCCGGTAAATGGTTTTTAATGAAAACGAACCCCAATTCGCTTGATGCTTTTCGTATGAAATAAATTCCATTTAAGAACGTCTGAAACCCAATTTAATTTGCAATGTATTCTTCACACATGCTGTTAACAAGCATCGGCTTACAATGTGCGATATGAATTTTGTTTTGCTGTCTACTTAGCCTCGTACCGTTTCGGGAATCTTGCGTTCAATTAACGTAGCCATACGCATCAGCAACGTGTTTAAAAGGGTTGAAAAAGAAGCTTTAGTAGAAAGCTGCAACAAAAACAAACTCAAAATTGGTTTGATCCGGACGGAGAAAGCCAAATTGCACATTCGTTAGCTTGGAAACGAAAGTCGTCAAATATTGATTATTGTCTAATGACTGTACTTAATGGTGGGAATTTTAGGTTTTCCTTGAAGCGTTTCTTTGATAAATATGCTGAAATCGTGTAAGTAATTGTACAATTTTTTAATAATTTATAGTGAACCAAATTGATGACAGCCAAAATTCCGATCCGTATCAATCCCCCGTAGCAAGGACTGACCATCCTGCTATATGCTAAAATTAAGTCTTGTAACTCAGATATATCAGGTCTGACCTAAAAGGTCGTCGAGAGGTATGCCAAGAAGAGAGAAAGATCTAACTAAATGCTATACCTGTAGTTACCAAAAATATCAATTTTTGTATGGTTATTTAGTATTTTACCAACATTAAATAAGCGTCAACACAGTGTCAACAAAAAATACTCATGCATAATTTTATTAATAAAGATTATAACAGAACTACGCGATTCTCGAAATGCGAGATATGTGTTTGTTAGAAGGTCGACAGTTTATGGAATTTGGTTTGCAAATTTCAATCTTTGATCTGTCTAATTTATATTATCCCCTAAAACAGGTTGTAATAATAAGTAATTTTGGTAAACTGTTAGGCTTAGTGTTCCAATACACCTAGAAATATTAATTCGGACGTGATTCTTGATACGACGTATAAACGATGTGATAATGGAAATTAGACTTAGGCGGAACAAATTTTAATCCTACGAAACTGCGAAGAAATGGACTTGTTTCATTGGTAGCTTTATATTTATTTTATTTTTCCAGATGACGGCTCTCCGCCGTATTCCCCGTATGTTCTGGGTGTTATGGAATTAAATGTACTGTTACCAATAATCAACAGTGCGTGGATAACCTCAATGATAGAATGGTGATTCAATTAAAATCATGGTTTTTCCATTTCGTTGATCATTGTGAAATCAATAACAATTACTTATTAATAGATGAATAACAAACTTCTTCTCTATTGGTACCACAACCTCAAGAGGTCTATTGCTGCCATTTCTGGCTTTCTTTAACTTTATTTACCCGTAGTCTGGGTAGACAGTCCTGCACACGGAAACACGGATTAGTTCGAAGCACAAAACAACCAAATAAGCAATAATTGCTCCACTGTCTTCAACTGAGAAAGAATAGCACCAAAGTTATTCACTGCACTGTACAAAAATCTGAAATCCTCTGTTAAATTTCACGCCTCTTCTCTCTGGTTGTGATCCATCAGACAAAACTCACCAGCCGCCAGCCTACTTAACAGTTGTAACGTGTGTTTGCTTAAATTCCCTTTCATGTGGCCAAACACAATGCATACACTAGTGCTATTGCACATCTTTCATTGCTTTCGTCTACAGTTTGTGTTAGAAAAAAATGTTAAAATGCAACGCGTCTTCACGAGTGCATCAACACTTTACGGGGGTGTGGAAGAAATGCTGGCAAACATTAGACACACCACCACTGTCAGGCATACATAATCGACCGTGCTACGGATGGTGGGTGGCGAATTGCATCGAAATGGAAAATGGAAATCAGCCAACATTGCACACACCTGGAGAATGCATTTTCACCCCCTTGGTCGCGCAGTGCAGCATTGGGATAGCTTTCGTTTGCATTTCTCCAATAGTCGCCGTCCGTCTGAGAAGATTCGTACCGTGGAATGGGATGACGGAGATTGTATTGCTCACCGCACGTTCACTGACCCGACCTCTTAAGCCTCTGTGTTTTTTTTTCGTTATCCATTTGGTTTCATATTCTCTCACCGCTAGCAAAAACGCACACGACACTTGAATAGCTGTATTGCCATGTGTTTCGCACACAATAAAAAAACGAAATAGCCCTACTACAACGGTTCTTTTACGAAATGAAAAACTCAACCCCTAAATCCCCGGAAAAAGACCCCTTAATTTGGAAGACACAAATCATCTGTTCAAGCACCGGGTTGTCCGTTGCAGAACCGTTGTACGGAGAGGATGGTATGATTTGCTACCTCGTTCCAGTGCCACCCGTTGCTCCCGGCATGATTATCAGAGCGGAAATCTTTACCCCACGCCGACCGGGAAACGGGAAGGTGCGCATGGGCGGACGGTAAGCTCGCTGGAAAGAACCGGACGTTACGATTGATGACCCGTGCAACACTTCGGTGGCACAATTTCGACTCCGGACGGATGCGTGCCTCTGATACTAGGAAAACCGGCAATCGAATCTGGCTACAAATCGGCAACGACTGCTCCCGATTCCGAATCGCACACAATCCGGTACGATCAATCACCGAAATTGAACGATAAACGAGGCAACCGTTTATGCGCACCAATTGGCCCGGTTTGATAAATCTGCCCCATCTGCCCCCATCACTGCTTCATTTACATCTTGATTTTTGGTTGACGGGCGAGTTTGTAGCATTGCGTTGCTGGGGTGTAATTTCTGTTCTCGTTTGGCTTCCTGTTATCGGTAACCATGTTTTCAGCACTGGCACTGTGAGCGGTGCAGTTAAGTGTGACGTAAAGAGACCTACATGAAGATATGAATAACAATGTCAAGACGTAGCGTTTCCTGTGAAAGCAGACCAACGGTTTAAATACATATTATGGTGACAAATCAATCAACATTGTTTCCAATTCAGTGCAATTCAGTGTACACATTTGCTACTGATGGCAGTGATGGTATGCCTTCTCGACAATCTGCAGCTTAATTTTTGATGAAATCTGAACATCTTTGCAATGATGTTTTCTCGCAACTTTAGTCTTCCTCTTATTGGCGTGAAGATCTACTTGGCCATGTCAACGTAGTAGTCAGTCTACGGGGGAATGATCCAGATTGGGGATTTGTCTCGGTCTGAGTGGGATAAAAGTTAAAATATAAGTTTGCCTAGGTCGAAGTATTCAGTAAATATGACTTTGAAGAAAAGTTTTTAGTCTATCGATCAAGTCAATTCACAGGCTAAAGTACATTGTAAAAACTGTTAAGTGCATTGTTTGCTCCAACACTCTATAACAATAAATTAAAGCAACTTCATCCAATATTTTTTCCCTGAGCAGATGTCTTATTACTATTACTGCAAGTGCAAGTAAACCTAAACGGATTGAAATGGTTCGGTTAAATATCTTATTAAAATTACTGCCCACGTTGCCCACAGTTCGTAATGATTAACCGCTTAGGCAAACAATTCAAATGGACAAAATAGACTTATCATGCACAGCTGCGACCGCTATTGGAACACCATTTGTCAACTACTGAGAAGACGATATTTATTCGTGGGACATTTCGCAGAAAAATAATGTAACGATCATCAAGAGGGTTGAAAATTGAACGATTAGCTCTAAATTGAATGATTAAATGCCTTTTAATGTGGAAAAGCTCCATAAGATTTTCGTACGCCATTTCGATGCTTTTTCCAGTGTTTTACTGCTCTTTATTAAAATGTATTTAAATCATATTTGAAGAATAGAGTTCTTAGTAACTTCAGTCCCTCAGAATTGACATAAGCTATATAGAAAGCAGTATGAAATGGCATTCGCTAGTCCGCGGTAAACCATTAGCGAATTAGTGAGCGTGTACTATACTCAATAGTAGTGGGTATCAGCGAAACAGTACGCACACATATAACCAAAACGAAAAATCAAAACAAATGTTTCATATTATACACACCCATACACAATCTACACAATTATCATCAGCTTTTCTTTACAACCTACTTCCAAACAGTGCTGTGCTTTGCCACTCAAAACGGAACCGATAAGATGCTGTTCGGTGCAAAAATAAAGTAGGAAATTAGAGAAAAGCCACGCAGAAACTGTGTCAACTCAAGGTCTGTCAATGGCCATCATCGTCTAGCATCGAAAAGCTCTTCAAAGCAGGCAGAGCATGCCCTACGAAGCGCCAGCTCTTTGCAGGATCTCTATTTTTGCATCTCGGCCACACCTTGCCTGGCGGTGTCGTGTGTCGCTCGTTGCTCCTTTTTTCTGCCACTTTCTAAAGCTCACTTGCACCAACTGCATCGGTTTTAAACGAGCACGTGCGTATTGGTTTACTATCGGCGCACATAGTGAAGTGTTCGAACGCGATGCCTTTGGCTTGTAATCGGATCATGCTGCATACAGCATTGACTCCAGCATCCGGCACGTAGCAGCTGGGGGTGCAGACCGAAGTCTATCTTTCACCATTTTTATTAATCACATCAATAAAACACATCGTACAGCCATGTACGCATCTTGGCCATTTGTACGAACAATTTTTCACTTACTCGTTTTTGTTTTTTGTTATGGTAATTTACGCTCGTCTACCATTTCGTGTCGAATTGGTCCAATCGTCAATGTTTTCGACAGTGGAAGCAATCGAAAGGAACCGAACCGAACTAATGGGATCCCGCACTTTGGGAAAGTTATACAGGGGTGGTGCGTACGGTAGAGGCAAAGTGCCGGCAAAAGTGGGTGAAAAAAGCCGGTGAAACTGTTACGCTACTCAGCGCTACTTCCCCCAGCAAACCTGCCGACTCAACGGCCTTACTAGGCCATCTCGATTAGGTGCTCGGTTTCGAACTGACGGAATGGTACACGGGTACACTTTTCCCTCGTCATTGTCAGGGGGAGGGGTTTCCCTTGCGTCACGTGACAGCGTGTGTGACGAGATGGATGAGCCATCAACGCATGCATCCGAAAGACAAGGCGCCGTACTCGATGGAAGTGCTTCACCAGCAATGTCGCCCTGTACGACCAGCTGAGAAAATCGAAAGGTGGCTTCAATTAAACACCGCGTAGCTTAGGTTAATTGAGCTAATAGAAAGCGAAACATGACAGAGTACCCTGTGCACTAGGGGAAGGCAATGTACAGATCAGCGCATTAGGGAAAACCAACCAGCTTAACAAGCGGCAGAGGCAGCGGGCTGTAGATATGCAAATCTGATTCATCCACACTTCCGGCTGTCGGAGTGGTTTTGCTTGAAGATGTGCACATCATCCATCGATCGCTTTGACCAAGTTTTAAGCAGCAGTACTGGTGGAAGAGCAAAGGTTGGCTTTAATTACCAACTTGATAAGGGCAATACTTTTGAATTTTGTAACAATAACACGTTAGGAAAAGAGTGATAACCTTTTTTAGCATGGCAGTTGATTGTTTTGAAAAGGATACAGCTAAGCAATTATAATTTATTTATAAACTATCTGAAGAAGTCCTTTTTTGACGACGAATAACATGGTCAATTATCACTTTTAACACAATGACAACCAGTGATAAGACTCCAGATAGTCGAAGCCTGAATAAAGGTAGTAAGCCTCTGAATGTGGGAGTTTCAACTTAAATCGAAACAAACATAGGAGGAAACACTTATTCTAGAAATTAGAGGAATAACAAGTGATGCCCAAAGAGGTAACTTCCAATTATAGGCTTTTTAAAGAATTTAAACCAATTTTTAAAGTCTGAAACACAATGATTGATAAATTACAATTTAAAACAGTAACAGTAATTGATTTATTCAGAAAAAATATTACCTTAACAACGCTGAACGGTAGAATTCATACTGAATGTTGGAGTATTAACTTAATTATGGGATTGTGCATACACCGAGTTATAAGTTATGACAACAGAATCGATATGAAATCCCATCCGGAACTCATTTCCCGGTACGTATAACTTCACTAGCCAGCTACCGGTATTTAAAAGTCAAGCATGACCACAAATGGCAGATCAAGCAGAATGGATGAATGTGTTTGCATGTGTACTTTTACTTATATTTGTGTTTGTATACATATTTTTTGGAATTTGTTTGAACTGCAAATTTCACTGAACCTTGAATTGTTAAAGAAATTAGATGCATTGCTATTGCTACATCTGAAATTGTTAAATGAAAGCTATCTTGTCTACCTTCTACTGATATAAAACCTACAATGAAAACGCCCAATGCACCCTTGGAAAACTGGATCGTACTGGTCGTTTATAAAAACTAAAAATTTCCTATTTGGTACAGGAGAGAACGACCCCATACTGTTACTTCTATAGTCTCGTTTTTTGATGTAAATACTGGGAGTTAATTAAAGCCGTGCGCCATTTACTATTTCGTGCAAAATATGAATGGATGAATGTCTCATGGCGTGTTTTTTCAATCACTGCAGTGCTTGTGATTGGATTGATTTTTTGATGTTCTTTGTGTGGCAGAATTGCAGCAGAACCATCGCATGATATCCAAAAGCGATTCAACACCATGCTGCGCCATAGAATCGAACAGTGCACTATCAAAGATAAACTGGTTCGGCAGTTCTTTTCATGATGAAATTGAACGTTGCAGTTGACAGTCCGAAAAAAAACGAACAAACAAATTTTCCCCGGATATCCTGGAACAGTACGGCGTATTATTCCCGTAATGAAATATGCCCACCGTGAGATCGCTGGAAACGCACGGTGACGCGCGTCCAGGATGCTGCTGGGTATCTCCATAACAAACTAGGTCATACGGTAGAAACTCGACGCCTTTTCGGGCCCGGAAATTCAATTAGCATGACTACTGCAGTTCAACATCCCACCAGTTCGCTGACTCTTAATCCAGCGACGATGTGGGGGATGCGTTGGTGGTGGACCGTTCAAGGTGGGCGAAAATGAAAAAAAAATGGGTAAAAATAAGACGTAAAAGTGAAAGCCAACTTGCGAGACATGCCACGCCATCTTGGCAAGGTGTGGAAACACACAGCCACAGCCACAGCGGCCAGGAAACATAACTCCCCCTCAGCGAGTGGAAACGGGGATGGGGAACGGGTGTGTGTGTGACATTCAGGAACCGGTTTTCCGGTTCGTGGATTGTTTGCGTGCAGCAGCGGGACGGGACGGTGTGCGGGTGGAGCGGTCTTCGTGGGCTTCAGTTTTCGGGACGTAATCTTGTACTTCTGGATGGGAGAAATTTGTTTGGCCAACAAAAGTTGCACGGAATGGTATTCACTTTCGAATGCGAAGTCAGCATCCCTCGCGCCGGGTCTCACTCTCTCTCACCGTCCCGCTTCGTACTGACTCACGGTTGGAAAGTAACTCTCCTGACCTTCCACTGAACGGCTGTTTCCGTCATTTTTTTTTCTCGATCTCCCTCGGGGACGAATCATGTTTAAACGGAAGTATGAAAATGGATGGTTTAGTCCGACAGTTTTTTTCTTTGCCTTCCACCTTACTGCAACTTCCCCTTGGTCCACCGTTTGGCGCCAATGTTTGACGGAATAAATCATTCTATTGCTAACGCTTCTTTGCATTTTGCTCGACATATTTTATTTCAGTTTAATGTCCGCCCTCTTCTTAGGTCGGACAGGTTACATTACGTGACTAGAAAATGTAACTTCCATTGCCTCATCTGCTGTGCCGTGCTGAAACTGTTCTAGCCCCTGCTGTAAGGATCGCTTTCAACGAACATTTAGGGCAAATGTTTATTTTATGTGCTTCTTCAGCTATATCATCAAATACACCAGAGATGGGGATGGATAAAAAACCAAGAACCAGATAGTATATAATATTTTGGCAAACTTATCAGGAAACTTGCGAACATCATCACCATCGGCAGTGGTAATAGTTTGTATTCACAGAGCGGTATGTAAATACGACATCAAAAATAAAGATTTAACTTGAATTGAACTATATTATATAGAAAAATACGAGAAATATATTCGCCGATCTCGTTTTCTTGTACTAATTTTCTATTAATTGATTCATATTTTATATTGCTATTTACACTAGTATGTTTGCATTATGCAGATCGTTTTAGAAATAATGTTGGAATTTTTAATAAATGTTTATTGTAAAGGTTTGTTTTGTTTCCATTTCACTAGAACTCTTGATCGAATAATTCATAATTACCCTAACTGTTTCTTGGAAAATTCGGAATAACCAACGGTCAAGCATACTTTCCAAGCAAATATTGATTCTATAAAGTTGATGCAGACGAATGAGCCCACCGTCTCTCAAATTCAATAAAAGTTTTTATCAAAAAGGTAATATTGGGTATACAAAAAAGTTTCTTTTTTTACTACGTTGGTGCCATCTCATATGTAATATTTATTAGCTTGACTGGCTTGATTTTTCCGATGGGCAAACTATTTAACAAAATCTATGTAAGAATTTGTCACAATATTTTCAGACATTTTTCGACGGAACTTACTTGCACACCCAGCGCAAAAACTATCATTCTGCATTTCCCATACAAAATGGTACAGTTTTCATTACGGAAGCCTTTATCACATTGGCAAACGATCGTTATGCTTGTAAAACATTGCCCCGAAAGCTAATAGGACAGGGCGTTTAACATCAAACAAACCGATTTCCGTTGGCTTTTCGTTGGTTCGTACGGGTTGGCTTTGCCCCTTGCTGCCGGATAGGTTAAAACCAACACTAGACGGTCACACACACACACACAACCTTTCGCCAGGTCTCCATTTTATGGCCGATTCCACATTACACGGGAAAACACAGATAGTAAAAGTTTAATTACTATCATACCGCCATAAAATACGCTCCAGTTCCACGAAGGAAGTAGACCATCGAGGGTGAAGTTATTTAGCATTAGTTCCACCCACCTTATACGTGGGTGTGGATACGATCTACGGTAAGGTGCCGGAAACACACGCTTTATTGACATCTGTTTTCAAACATTGATCCCTTCCGGGGGGTGGTGGTCATAAGAAGTACTAATTGCCGAACGGGTGGAATTGCTTGGTGAATAAGCGTAAAACAAATGACCTATAGCACACGTGCTGGTCTGTCCTCAGGCTGGTGGTTAGCCTTTCCAAACATAAGCTAAATATTCTTTTCAATCCATTTTGCAAGTCCTGGCCTGTTTGCCTGCTCATCTGTTCCGTTGCTTCCGTACCGGATCACGCCGGACGTACCACCCAACTGCCAGGCAGTGAACATCGGCCCCCGGAGACAGCGCACACAGCATTCACTCGCATTCACGTTTAGCGGATGTTTATGTTCCGAAAACAGACACAGTGCGGGAACGCACTTCCGAGCCCTCGGCATCATCAACAACAGCGCCCGGTAGAAGTGCGAATTATTATTCGCCCGGTCAGGCGATATCGTAAATTAGATTTTTAGCTTAGCCCCATCGCGATCGTGCGTCCGATTTTCCGATCTTTATTCAGCACGCCACCGGCCGACCAGCACGCACACAACGCGAAGACCAACGAGTTTGGACGAGTTTTGTGTTGTTCCTTTGGCTGGCATATCGCGTCAGTTGTTTGTTTCCTTCTATTTCCTTCTGTTTTCGTATCGCAGTGGTGGATTTTGCCCGGGCCGCTCGCTACTACTTATCAGCGCTTTATGCTCCGCTGCCTTCTGCGCTGGTTTTTTTTTTTTGGTTCCGTCCTCTCCGACTCCGACCCAACAGCCGGACCGGGCTGACTGCACCGGTACATAGCGGGTCACTGGCATCGGGGCACCTTTTTTTCGGGACCATCCCCCTCTGGGTGATGCGTGTAATATTTTGGGCTATTTTATGAGGTCGGAGCCAGGCGGTGCACTGGGTCTGGAGAGATTTTTGGTGCCACCGTTTCCCTGAGGTCCCTGCCTATCGATCTGTGCCACCGACCGGTATGCGATCACGGGCAAAACTGTTTCTTGTCCTGCATTTTTCCATGTGCCTGCTTCACATCCTTTCCCCTTTCCTGTCCGGTGGTTTGTTTGCCTTTGGCCGAGGAATCGGTTTTGCGGAATGTCTGCGAAAGAAAGTATCAAGCTGCATCTCACCGGCGAACGGTGGTTGGCTGTAAATCACACGCACGACACGTATTGTGTTCGCCCAACCTCGAAAATAATCTTCCAAAGCCATAAGAACCTTCGCCGCGAACCTCGAACTTCTTCCAGGAAAATGGTCTTGTGGATGTGAAATTTGAACTACTTCAAAGTATACCCTGGTAGTAGCTTTGCCTGCCGCACGAAATCAAATCTGACGGCATCCGGAATGAATTTCATCGATTCTATCGCAGGAGCATCTTGTGCTTCACGGGTTTGGTTACTTCAAAGACGAACGCGAAAGGCCGATCCGTGGTTAATTTGAGCAACAAAAGGAGAGGACAGCAACCGTTACCAACAGCGAAGAAAGTCGATAGGATCGATGGGGTTGAATAAATTGTTTCGAAAAGTTAGCGGCAGTGGAATGTGCGCTTAAGCACTGATTATTGGGAAGAAATGAGATGTTTTTTTAGCTGAAGTGAAGCAAAAGAAAAGAATGTTTTGTTACGGCCTGATTTTGCTTTACTAGCAGTAAAACATGTTCCTTTTTTAATGGAAAATATATTGAATTTCTGATACTAATAAACTGTTCTGATACTAATAATTTCTCCATAAAGATTATACGTATTGTTTAGGTGAATTGCTTGTTTCGTAGCATTTAGCTTGGAGTTGTGCAAGCTAACATTGCGTTAAAAAGAAAATCTGGAATAAAATATGAAATAATACCAAGTTTGGTACGCTTGGCCACCTTTAATAGAAAGCGTGACACATCTTTCATTATCTCCTCGCTGCAGAACCTTCACGATTTCAGTCGTCAAGAATAACTTCACCAATCAAACTCCCTGTTTCGTGTCGCGTAACAATTCTGTTACCGTTTGATACCGTGCTCTGGCAAACCGGAGCACATTTTTCTGAGAATAGTCATTCGTTTAACCCTACCGATGACTGCTGTTCCCTCGGCAGACATTGCTCTCTAGACCAAACTTCAATCTTTCGTTTTTGCCATCTGCGTAAGGAGTAGCCCAGTTCCCACGCCTGCATGAAACATTAAAGAAATGTATTCATCATATTCTGGCATACACCCAGCTGTCTTGACGGTTCCCGCTAGCACCAACAAGAATGTATGCCACATTCGATCAGGATGCTTTTACTTCGTTAACTGGGAACATCACTTGGTAAGCTTGTCGTGTTATCGAAAAGGAAAGCCGATCTAAGGTAAGGAAAGAAATGCCGATAAAGGTTTCCATACCCTCATACCCGGGTGTAACAACTTTCCTTCGTAAACAGGTTTCACTACAATTCGGTTTTTGCTCATCTTTTCCGTGCCGGGAGATTTGTAAGCTGCAGGCTACGGGGGTAACTTGCGCAGTTAATTGAGTCAACGATGGATAAAGTCAGCCCGTGGTCAATAGCATCTTTGGTATTCTATGCATGTTTCTGCTATTGGTGTATACAATTATGTGCTATTTTGCCGACTGATTGGTGTACATTGAATTACAACGTGCACTGCAGGCTAGAGAATACATCCGTCTGGTGTACATGCAATATCCTTCCACAAGATAAGGCAGGAAAATTCTAAAAACAGACGACTAGACTAATGTATCTGGTAGTGAAATTGAAATATAGTACAGAATATTGATTTTTGATCGTTCCAATAACGTTTCTAAGGCAGAACAGAAATACTTCCTACACAAAACACATCACCAAATGTTCCATATCGTCTAGCTCAGACAGGACCATCGCGTTAAAATGTCGAAGAAACAAAACTGGTGTGAACAAACTGGTTCACAGAAAGAATTTAACGTTCAAACCGGTCCGAACGAGTCGAATTTAGTTTGACAATACCGTTAAAAATATTCAAACTGCTGGGGCTTTAATCATTAAGTTGTCTTAATCATTTATAGAGTAGAATATTGAATAGTTTCATCTATCATAAGAGGTAATACACTTCCTTTTCAGAAACTTTGCCATCCACTGGCGTACGACAATGCATCTTAAACGGTACCGTCGCTACATCGGATTGATATTTACCGGCAAGTTGTGCAGAGAATTGCACATATTCACTTGCAAACATCAACATATTTCATTGTGCACTGCGGGTTATATGTCATGAGCATTTCAAATAAATTTTCAGTACAATACATTACTGTCTGTATGGATGATTTTCAGGCGTATCCCTGTATTCTGTACACACTTTGATCTTCCCTTAGTCCATTGTGATACCTCGCATAGTCGCGCAGTCGGGCATGTTTCATAGCTTAAACTTGTCTTGCCAATGGAACATCCAAGATTATTGTGAGAAATGTTGCTGCTATGGAAGGAATGTGGTAGAGAGAGAGAGAGAGATATGGGGAGAGTGAGAGAAAAAGTACTCTACCCGTCCGACAGTAGTAAACAGCGACGCTTTAGCTTCAGGGGTCGTTGTCGTCGATAACGTTTTGCACCGATGTCGCTCGGTAATGTAACGCTCCGATTGGTTCCGGTTCGATTTTCACCCTCCTTTTATGGCTAGAAAGGAATTGAGTTGGCACGTAATGCAATCTCAATGCGATGGGGCTGGGGCTAAGATGGGATCGGTAGCGAGAACACCACTGCAAATCAGCTGCAATAGAATCGACCGAGGCTTATCATGCTGCTGGGCGCAATGTAGTGATCGAAGTGCTAGATTGGATCCGGGGTTTATTTTTTCGTTGGACATCCAATTCGATTGCCGTTACATTAACCGCACGCTGTTGCACTTTCACACCAAACGCAGAAAAATTTAACACTTTCTCGATTCTACCATGTTTTACTTTCCACTTTTCTCGCTCGAATTCTTTAGCAATCGATGATAACCATACACACACACACATACACACTCACAAACACATTCGCACCACGTGCATGTGCAAATCATCGACCTGATTCCATGTGACACACAAGGCACAACAACAAAAAATCACCAACACTCGCACATCGCACGGTTAGCACCTTTCACTTCCGTTTTTTCTTTGGTACGACAAGAGAATAAATATTCACCTCAACAATAAAACAACCCCCTAGGAACACACATACACACACACACCCCTTCACAGTGCCGCCCTTTCCTGAGGGTGACACGGGAGAATAAGAACAGCCGAGACAGCGCGAAAGTGAGGGAAAACAAAACAAAAAAGCACCGTTTAGCGAAGTCACGCACGTGATCGGCTTCCACCTGGGTGCGCTGAACGCCGTCCTGTATGTATGTTGTGTGCAAGACGTCTTACTTCGACCGATTTCTCCAGCCAAATAAATCCGGTCGCTACGCTGGGGCGATCGCGAGCCGCAAACCGATCGCGCGCTGGCACCGTTCCCCCGGAGCGACCGGAGTTTCACGATCACGCGTGCACCAATCGTGGTGGTGTTGTGTGCGAGTCGAACAGGAGAGAAAGCAGCCTCCGAAACCAAAACAACGGCCAAAGAAAAGCTCCACGGCATGGCGATGGTGATGCCCGTGTAGGCAAATGTCGTCATCGGGCGTCATTGTTACGAGTGTGGCGGTTCGCTCGGCACAACACGCATTGCTTCATTCTTTCGTCGAACAGATCAGGAGCACCAGAGAGACCCACGATGTCGCGCGTTGGGTCTGCAACGCTGCAGACGATGACACTGCCGTGTGGAGGTTTCCGGTTCCTCCGGGCATTTGCAGCTGTTTGCAGTCACGCCGTTGACGTCAACAGCACCGTAAAACCGAGAGAATCCCGGCCAACGAAACTCAGAAGCTGAGGAATGTTAATCTCACTAATGAGCTTCTACCTCAAGTGCGGGTGCACTGGCGGAGAGTGAAATGAACGATCGGTTTGTGTGCTTAGCCGACGAAAAGCTGTGCCGGTTCGGTAATGCATTAACCGCATCATCATAATGAGTGGTAAAACATTTGAAAGTAAAAGAAACAACAAACCGGACAACAGGCAACAACAACGTTGATAATAACTTACTCAAACTAAGCGTCGACTAATACGAAACAACAACATCCCAAAAAAAACACACGTTGTCGTACAGCTTTCACATCGTCCCGGATGGCCAGCAGGTGCCGTCCGTACGACCTTTGGTCAGCTGGCACCAGCATAAACATTGCATCGCGCGCTGGAAAGACTTCCTCTTCGTCGGGACGGACCAAAGCGAAACACGCACGCAGAGCATCACCGGTGTGCGGGTTTACGAGTTTATTTTTATGAGCCTCCGGTTAATTCTGTCAAATTGGATTGAGCTACCTTGCCCGCATTCTACGGAATGGAATTTACATATTAAAACGCTGGCTGAAACTTCTACCGTGGGCGATGGTGTTAAAACATCCAAGAAGTAGCTGTAACATGTTGCGTTCTGTGCATCATCTGTGCGGAAGCGCAATCAATGCCTGATGCCGATGGGTTCTGAAAGTTTCTCTTTTCATACGTTAGTGCAATGAAACTGGTTTCAAACGATCAAATCAGTGGACTGGAACAAGTGTTTCCAAGACGTGCGATCGGGCCGTTCTACAGAGAATGAAAAATAGTTGATGCTAATGTCTACTTTTCGAGATTTATTATAGTTTAGTTAGTAAAAATCTCGCCAACAAGATTATTTTTAAATAAATAATTTTAATACCTGCTATATCGTTAGGGTTCCCTTAAATCCTCGATTTGTTTGTGTGAACCTGATTTTAACTATTATCATCTGTTTTCATTTTAATAATGCGGTTCGTCGCTTACCCAGCAAATTTTTTTTGCTCCTAAGATTATAAAGTGTTTGAAGAAATATGAAAAACGATAAACCAAAATGTAAAAAAGCAGTACGTGAATGGAATTGATTAGAAATGGAATTAACAAAAACTGTAAAGCAATAGTTAATCAACCTTTAGATCAACTCACCGTTGAAGCATCAGACAGGCGATAACAACAAGTTTTCAGATCATTCTTAACAGCAAGAATGCATTCTGTTCATGCGGAGAGAAAATTACCTTGGCAGGAAATGTCCATCAACTGCAACACTCTCTCTTTTCACCCAACATTATATTACCACGAGATCGTCGATCATCAATCAGGCTCGTTCTGGTGTTGGCGCAAATGTGCGTTGAATGGTAAAAGCGTAATAACAATAGCAGTGCGTAGAGACGTTACGGATATTAGGACAACTGTGAAGCACAATACCGACGAAGCAGACTCTCACAGAGCATCCCCTATATCTACTGTACAAGATCGGTACAACCTAAGACGGCATGTCGGTGACCGTTCCCTGCAACAAAAAAACAAAACCCCGCCTAATAGCACGACATGCCGCCATCGGGAAACTCTTGTGTGTTTCGAAACGATCCTCAAACCGCTTATCACGCGTACGTGATCATTCAACGAGAAATCCTTACCTTTGTTACATTTCCTTACAAGCCGTTCATCGCAATGTTTCGGTGAAAGAAGGGAGCAACTAGACTCCGACAAGACGTGAAACCAAGAAGATAATTTGAATCACTTTCTCATTGTCATGAGACGCACAGTTTTGGGAAGGTTTCGTTCATAATTACGCTCCAAAAAGTTTGGCGTTGTACTGTGGCACCGGCGCGACAGGTGTGTACGATCACTTTGTGTCGTTTATGGCAGTGCTCGTCCGATGCTCATTTGTATCGCTGTCATCCGATCGACAGGGGGTTGGTATCTTTCCACCAACAAACGTAGCCTTGAAACTGCCAACTCAAGTGCAAACTTTCTTTCCATTCTTTTCATTTATGATCAGGTTATGATCACTCGGCCGAATCTCATGCAGCTTCCTGTAGGGCTGTTGATCATCACCGTCATCTTCATTATCGTCTCCATTTGGTCTGGCCGATCGGCGAACGTCTATTAGCCGTCAGTTTTGGAGCATTGGTTTTTGTACCGGTGCGCAGCTTTCCAGCCTGATGCCCAGCGGTCCCGCCAGGAAAGCCGCCAACCATCCAATCCAATAAAAACCACAACAATTGGAAACTCAATTGTCCAGACCTTGGGAGCGTTTCGTTTTTCTTTCGTTTTTTTTTTGCTCCTTTCTGCTCTCAGTTTGTGTTTGCATTTAGCGTTTACTTGCCGTGCCACCTCTCCCCCCAGACAACATTACCTCCCCCGCTCGCTCCGCTGTCCTCCAGATTCTAGGGTTCCTTCACTCTCGCTGGCCGCACGAATACGTCGGTCAAGATTTCCCTCTCACCGCACGAAAGCGAAATTAACATTCACACTTTGTGCACCATTTGCCTCGAATTTGCGTCTCCCCTGGGAGCTAGCTGTGTGTTTGCCAAGATGTAGCCGGTTTCATTGTACTTGGCCGCCACTCAAACCTGCCGACCACCCGGCACAATTGCCCGCCGCACTCCACCCAGCATCGCAAATGGCCATTGTCGCTGGGCAGAGAAAGCACTTTGCGACCGCGCCCGTGGTCAAACCGTGGACACTTTCCGGTACACCCTCACGGTACCACCTTCATCCGGCTTGGAACTCGGCGAACGTGCTGAACCGAAACATTGCCCGATCGAAACGACAACCAGGTAAAAATCCACCCCCTGGCCAAGCACGTCACCATCTTGCCAGTGGGTCGGTGGTTTTTGGGGAGTTTTTGTTGGTGCTGCTGTTGCACACAGATGATTGTTGTTTTTGTTTTTCTTTCTGGGTCACCAAATTGATTCGAAACAGTCGCGCACACTCACTGTTTGCTTACTTTCTCACTAATTAACGTTCACTCTCGGCGTACGAGGTATTGGGGATTCCAGGACCAACGGGCAGCGTATGTTCAGCCGGAATGGATGGCCAAATTTCCACGCTAGGCATCGAGCGTTCGTTTCTGTATGTTTGTATTGGGCTTAATATCTGTGTCGCTCACTAATGGAAGCAAATGAACGATTCCGATCCGCTGGGGCACATTTAATAGTGTTATGCCAGTCGCAGTCGCTTGTTCACACACACGCAACACAAATCAGCTGCGGGGAACAGCAGACAAACAACTTACAATCAAGCAACGGACACGCTGAGGTGACGCGGACATTAGTCCGTTATCGCTAATGGAGTTCACCCAAGTGCGTGTGTGTGTGAATGTTGGCCAGTATACCTGGCCAGGTACATTTGGTACATTTAGGTACATTTGTTTGCTGCACGTAAACAAAGTTATCCTGTTGGTCGCTTTTTAAGGCTATTGCCAAAAGCTGCCCTAATTTGATACATTTGCATTCGGTGAACATAACTCATGGCAAGTGATAAGTGATACATAACGCTGGAGTTGGGTTCTCCTAATTACAGATAGCATGCCGGATGCGTAATAATCAAATTTTTGCCGAACGTGTCCAAAATACACTATGTATTCATCCACTACTCAGAACTAGGACATGGTACGTCGAAATGTTCGGAGACACCACCAGGATGTGTTATATTCATCATAGACGAGTTCCAGGATCATTAAAGCTTTCTTGTACTTTAATGTTTATTAATTAATTTGTCCACCGTGCACGGTTTAATGAAGATGGAAACACATACAATGACAAAGTCGCTTAAACTTACATCAAAAGCAATTAGTTTTTTTTTATTTAGGACATAGACATTGTGAAATCGTACTGATTTGAACATCGACTGAATCATTGCTTTGAGTGGAGTGTTAGTACAGTACACTGTATAGGCGCGAAAGCGGATCCATCTGTCCAACCTAGCTTTCGTATGGTAGTGTATGTTAATATTGGATGATGATGAAGATGACAACCCCTGCATGGAACAGAGAAAGACGGAGCTATAGTAAAAATAACTCAATAATGATTTGATAAATTTCTTTAGTCTTTGAACACGGTGAGTGTTTCAGCCTGTACAATAATTGATTACTCAGGTCACCACAGCTATTGACGCATCCGAGTTAGGGAAAAATCAAGGAAAAGTTCACAATGCTCTTGATGTCTCTGTGTAGAGGATGGTTCAATTATTTTCCTATCCGTTAGTTGGAATTAGTTCATACATTGTTAGAAATAACAAGATGGATGACCAATTTATCACATCTACACGGAATATGTAATTTTCGTTTACCACAGGTCTCATTTTAGAATAGAAACTCAGAGCCAGTATAAATAAACGATAAAAAAAAATCAGAACCATCTGAAGTAAGATGAAGATTATGTGAGAGGTTATCTTAGACCAGAACTTCTAAAATTACCATGTATACTTCCTGATCGTGTGGGACTCCGGCAGATGACTCCTAACTTGTCGATTTTTATTCGAGAGGCGTTTTTTTATTTAATTATGTAATAAATGATGATTTCTGATCAAAGGAAACAAAAATCCATCATACTTCATTTTCACCATATTTTCCCGGCAAATATGGTATGGTTTAATATATTTAATATGATAATATGAGTTTTTTTTTACTTTCTTTCTCTCTATGTCAACATAATTCTGCAAAGTGTTAAAACAGGTTTGTCTCATTGGCGAGAAAAGAAATGTTATGGCGGGTCTGGTTGTAACGATTTTTACCGTTTGTTCGCAGATTTGCATAAACTTTGCGATAAATATATATATTAAGTTTGCCCGGTTTTGGGACGGATGATTTGTTTTTTTCTTTCCTCAGCATGAAAGCGAATAGCATGGCTTCTAGGTCATATATATTTTATTATGTCGTAGCATGGTAAGCTAAATGGCCCCACTATTGCGGAACCAATGAAATAGAATGAATATTAATAACTATGAAAATTAGCTCTTAACGTTTCTGTGGACTAAGTTTGCTTTTTAACCATTAACATAATTTATACTTGTAAGAAGTTCAGGAAAATTGAAATAAATTTCTATTTAGTTAATATTTCTAAAGCACAGCCATAAGATGGTTATTCAAGCCTCCAAAAGGCCACAGGTCAATGATTTCTGATTTCTGGCAGCTTTTCTACGAGGCCTCTTATACTGCGTGGCCGCCTATCCCGCCCACCGTTAGATCCGCCACTGTGGCCATGAATGCAATAACAGGGAAAATGATCTAAACTAAAATGCGTTATGATCATAGGCATCTCCAGCGATTGCAATTTCAATCAAACGTTTGAACCGAGAAACGGTTGAGACATGGAATTTATTAAATTAACTTCAAAGGATTCATTCAGATACCCTTAGGTAGCGATGTTTTTAAATACCATTAAGCTCCGAATTAGCAGCTTACAATGTATGTGAGTATAGAAACACGTTTTGCCCTTAACTTACTCATCCGTATTTCACATTTGTGTCCAACAAATGCCATAATTCCATTCCATTTGTGGCCAACATAACCTTTACGTTCATGCACCAACTCACCGCCAACTGCCGGAATAAAATAAACCCAATTTGCACAGGAATACTGTCACATTCAACGAAGCAAAACAATTTCCCCATTTTCGCTTCACCGTATGCAGCCAGCGTATGCATAAAGTTCAGGACGAAGCGTCAGTTCACTGCCCCGAAAATTCCCTTCCATACCGTGTCAATGTTGTTACCCATTCTGGAGTTAAAGCACCATTGTAAATGAAAATTTTACCACAAAATTCACATTTCGAACAAGCGAAACAATTGAGAAGGATAAAAAGCAGCTACCAACTCACCGTGCAATTGTGGATAGTTTTTGAATGGGATGGAACTTTATTTATTTTTCTCCATGATCTCGATGGACGGTGTCCTTTTTGTTTGCAGACTCAGATCTGGTTTGGATCCGATAGGTTAGTAACTTCGTAACCGTTGGCTCACAACGTTGTTCCATTTTTCCTTATGTGCCGATCTTGTCGGGAAGTCGTAAAACAAATTGCCCTACCGTAAATGAATCCACCACAATCAGGGTGTTCCCTGTTGTTGTGGCCTAGAAGACAAAGCAACCGAGAGGGGAAAAAATAACAACACAACGTTATCGATAAAACCAATTAACTGTCCAGCGTTAGATTGAATTTCGACCCCAAACAAACACAGACACACTGGCTGCAAAACTTATCTGCATTCGCATGGTACGGCAAAGGTTAGATATTTTTTGGTTCGACAAACTGTCAAACCTGCTGTATGCTACGAGTATATCCGCAACCTTCCCAGACAGGCAAAGTTTACCGATCGGAACCGGTAACTCAATTTTCATTTTATTGCTCACACACTCATTTATCAATCAATCTGGCCGTAATCCAGCCCGGCTTATAACGCACCATATGGTTCCGGGAAAACTCGACACGCATCGCGATGTGGGGCTCTCTGGGTGTCGGCAGAAATACCGATAAGCAAGTTTGTTTGTGTTAATCCATGAGGCACATCGGTGCACTGCAATGGAAGTGAGGCGATAATGCTTCTTGCTGAAAAATACCCCAAACAGGTACTGGCGCAATCAGTCTTCGAAATCAATTTAAAATGGTCACATGAACTTTCCGAACATCGTTAATTATTGTATATACGCAACCAATTTGTGAATGACCCTAGTGTTCTGCAACGATTGAACTTTACCACTGGAGCTCTACAGTGCAGAAATGATATCGATGATAGCACCGGCAATCATAGGCAATGCATCATTGCCTATAATGATGAATTTATTTTCGTGCTTACGTGCCAACAGTTTCGAGTGAATGTGAATGAATGAATTATGCAATTGACGTGTTTCATTACCCCTGCTCAAATGCCTTTTGACGAAGTGCATTGATGTATTTCAATACCAATGCTTAAATGCCTTTTGATGAAGCGAATTTGTGGATTGAATATTAACATGTTGATGCATCGCTGCTCATTTATTAACCTTATGATTGCTGTTTCGCGTTTTACTTTTCAAAATCAAATCAAATGCCAACGTTAATGTTAATTAAAGATGCGAACATAACACATGTTTCATTCAATACCTATGATCACCGGCAGTATAAGTTTACGTGGAATGAAGCTGATGATATAATTAATGTATATTTCCTTTGAATAAGCTTTGATTGGTGCAGAATTTAGTAAGTGCATGCTAAACATTGTCTACCTACCTTGAAAAATTAAGATAAACTATTCTCAGAGCACCCGGGTCGCGACACGATTAAAGATGCAATTCATCCAGTGGATCTCAGGCACCCTATCGATCAAGCCTTCCGGTTGAGGGTTGCTTGCTGTCAGGTACTTCAAACCGTCTCCTTGACCCACATTGTGATAACGCGAGAAAGTGAAGCTGCCGTTACCGGACGGACCGGTTCGGTTGCTGGTAACACTTACTTCCAATTAGACCGCTCAATTGGATGCTGTTGACGATATCGCGATGACAGTGGTTTAGTATCCAGGGCAACGTTTTTGGTTGGTTGACCAAATCGTATGCTCGTACTAGCGAACGTTATTACATGGTGCTACGGGTGAAATACACAGGATGTTACGACGTTCAATCGACCTAAGCGGTGTAAGGTGTAAGTCTGAGTCGGTAAGGATCAAGAACGGATTGAGGTATATTTTCCCCACAACGAACGTATTAAAAAAAATCTCTGGAATACTCTGGAAAAAAGATCATACTATCTTATATGAAATACTGATAATAAAAACATTCCAAGTCGCACACCTTGCAATGTACACGAGGATGACACTAGTATAATAATATTTCAATTTGCCCCATACGCTTCCTTCAGCAATTATTATTATAAATAAGCATTTCAAAATGTAAATATTAGCTTTTACGCTTGGTTGCATAAATTTAATAACATCTGCCATGTTGCTCCGGAACTTGCTATTTGCCAACTTGATGGAGTTGGTTGTCTAAGCAATGTAGTAGTAGATGTCCATGATTAAACTTCCATCGCCCACGCGCTATTCACAATGTCAGTGTTTTCGACACGCAAATGAAAGACTTTTCCTGCCAAAATACCATGCTTCGCTGTCGACTATACGATCTAAAGCCACTAAAAGAGGGGTTTCATTGGTCGCACCCTTGCCCGATGGTACATAAAATGTTAGTTTTGCATATCGACTTCTTGCTGGTATGTTACAAACTCGTAACCCGTTCATTAATCTGCCGCAACGCTTGCCGCAGGGCAAATCAAACAAGAATTCGCTATAATCGAGGCTCTGTCGATTGGCATGGGGCACAATCAGTGTAAACGTTTATTGTTGTCATCTTCCGCGCAACTGAACCACTTCCGATTCGGTCGAATTCTTGCCTTCACTGAGGTCGGTACACATACGGTGCAAACCTACCCCCAAAGCAAACATATCTGTCGACAGCTAGATATCAACGATATCAATCAATTCGCTTAAGGCTGAGCTGCTCGTTAGTATGAAAAATAATGGAGGGTGTACTGACGGCGACTCACTGTCAATTACGCAATCAGCACAGAGCAACGGTATTGAAGAAAGAGTGCACACTACAGACATCCAATGAATACTTACCACTGGAATGATACGTTAAACGTTACTTTCTTTTCCTGCTAACAGATGATGTCATCACACTGGATATTAGGTCAAGTGTAGTTGTAGCATTTTTAAACGAATCCATAACGAAAATTCTTAAATCTCTTTATTAGAAACATTCTCCATTGGCAACCGGGCGGGTGAACAGAGTGAAAACTTTACAAGCTTAATGTTAGTAAATACTCCATCAGTAATTTATGGCCCGTTTATCTTCCGCAAAGTCAGACAGAAGGAAGCTTAAGCTTCGTGTAACGTACCTGCTTTTAAATTGGCTACACTGCACAAGGTTTCGCCCGAACCCCGACCCTAATGAACTATGACCCGAACTTACGCGGCACCCTATGCGTGGGCATCCCATTGTATTTCACTATTCGATATCACGTTCGACTTCTAATCGCTATATGTACAGATTTAGTCGCTTCCTCACATGGTGTAGCACCAATGGTAACGAAAAGTCATGAAACTTATAAAGACATATGAACCGGTACAGCGTACTACGAGATGACAACCATATTGACGATCTGTGTTACCTTTTGTGCGGACTGCTGCGGCATCGGCAACAAGTGGAGTGGCGCTCGGTATGGTACGGCTATTTCGCGGCGAACGGAGCGATGCGTTTCGTTGGCATCAATCCGGAACTGTGGTACCGCACAACGGCACCCACAAGCTACGGGGGCACGGGTGTATGCGGCCCGAACGGAGGGATTGATTAGCATCGAAACTCATCGTTGGGCTCAGGATGGTCTCCATTTGCCATTGGTAGCGAACGGACACACGCCAGCGAGCTCCACTTGTGCTGGGCTGCGCAACGGTAGGCACGTTTGAATGAAGCGTTGATTGGCTGGCAGACACGCGGCCTGCATAACGTTAGGCGCTTTCGTTTCAGCATGCATTAACCCTGGAGCAGAGATGCTGCTGCTCCTGGTTTTCGTTCGATTCGCACAGCTTCTGTTGCTCTTCGTCGTTGTCTGTAAGTACTTCGGATTGATTGATCCAATGGGTCGGACGGTGCTGGCGAAGGAAAAGCAAAAAAAAAAGACCGTAAAGGTGAAACAATTAACAGTACAGCCGGACGGACCTAGTCCATCGATTGGTATTCATCAATGGTACAGAAAATAGGTTTAGTTAAGAGTGTGGTCAAGTGCTATGATGAAGGATGGCCAAACATTGCGATGGAATGAGAAGAAGATGTTACAGCATAGCGTGATAAGGTTTTGTCTTGCGTTCAAGCTTGAAAAGCGGATATTAGCATAAAACGCAATCGAGCAATGTAACATATGCGGAAATGAACTTGTCACGTACACGATGACAATTTTATGGTTATTTACGGTCCAGCTGTAGATATTCCCGTGACTGGAAGCCCATAAATTATAAATTGTAAACGTTGAAAGCTCATGCTTCATTCGGAATCAGGGAATTACATCATCAAAGCGTACATTTGAATGTAATGCAGAAATGTAAAATATTTCCCGGGAATTGCAGCAGCATAATTGATTTTGCAAATGGCAAATGGTATGGTAAGGAAAAAAAGGAATTTATTCGATGGATTAAATTCCATTCTAACTATTTTCCTTGAAATGCGTATGCAATTAGCACAAACTAATTGCATATGCGTTACTTCCATATACCTTTCTCTGGATACGTTTGTTTTCCCTTTACTGTCTGGGCAAATAGCAATAGACGTAAAGCTACAATACCTTTACTAAATGCAACATGTGATAATACTGTTCCCTTCATTAAAAATGCATTAGGTTTCAAAATTATTCTTCCAGTTGCTATAAACAGGCAATAAAATGGCGCGATAGACATAAAACATTGAAATTAGCTAATAAATTTGATAGTATATACAACAATTCAAACATTATGCTAAAAAAAAAATAGTAAAAAGTTCAATGAGCTTAGAAAGAACAGTAACAAAACATAGAACTTCATTTAGCGACGATATCCTTCATTTCCTTCCTTAGCCATCTACATAACACAACAGTTTGAAGAGCAACACCGAAAGCAGCAGACACATGAGCGAGTAAAAAGGGAAAGGCATTAGTGGAAGATGGAAAGCAGTAGTGGCGCTTGGGAAGGTGGATTTGGCAAACCTCCGCGGTACTTCGGACCTCTACCGCCCACCGGTGATCAGTGTCGGGAGTCAGGATCAGGACATCAGCTCGGTCAGCTCTGTATGGTCACCGTTCTCGGTGATGCCCGATTCGTGCAGCATTGCTGCCGCATGTCGATCATGGCGCACCTGCGTTAGTTCTGGCAGTGTTCGGTCCTCACGTTCACCGTCGGTCCCAGCTCGATCAGCTCGCGCTCGGCCGACGGTGGCAGCTGCACCGTTCGCTCGGCTTCCGTTCGAGTGACCGCCCGATCCGACCGGGCCGCCCGACGACGTACGGCAGAGCAGTTCGTTGAACTCTTTCCGAAAATTGTCATTCAACCAACCGTACAGCAGCGGGTTCGAGCAGGCCGAGCTCATGCCAGCCATGTGGCAGATCGCGTACGCGACCATAATGTCTTGCGTGATCGCATGCACGTACAGATCGGCGAACAGGTTGAACAGGTTCAGCGGCAGCCAGGAAACGCCAAAGATCAGTGCAATACTGATCAGCAGGTAGTTGGTCCGTTGCATCCTTCGACCGCGTTCCCGCTCCCGGACCGGTTTCGCCTCGCCCGGTTTCCCGCTCGTGCCGACCACCAGTCGGTGCTTGAGTTTTAGATAGATACGCAGATATGCTACCGAAACTATCAGAATCGGTAGCACGTACTGCACGCAGAGTGTGAACGCCGAATAGTACACACGGCCGTACGCGATCGGCCAGTCCTCGATACAGTACGACACGTACTCTATGCCGAGGCTCGGCAGGTTAACGTCGTAGTGGATCAGCTGTCGGGTGATGAACATCGGCGAGGCTAACACTATCGAGATGATCCAGATACCGGTCAGGATGGCGATGGCCCCCATCAGCTGGAGGCTGTCGCGTGTGGGATAAACAATTACCTAGAGGAATGGAACCGCCCAACGCGAGCAGAACGTTAAGAAGTGGCTGCATAGACCGCTGGCGTTATCATACTCACTTGGTACCTATCTAATGCAATGGCGGTAATGGAGATGGTCGATACGAAGATACTCGTTGCCTGTAGCGTGCCGATGGATTTGCACAAAAATGGTAACCGACCCATCGGCCAGTACTTGGTAAGGATTTCCACCAGTGTCAATGGCATTGTCACTAGGCACAGCAGTAGGTCTGTAACAGAAACAACAACGGGAACGAGATTGTGCGGTTATTAAATACTGTATTGTATTTTATTTCAGAATTATCAGCTCATTAATGAGAATGCCGGGGATATAATAAAACAACTGTTCGATGGCCGTGCGGTTCATTATTCATGCTTCAAAGATAATAATGGAAAATTCTATTCAATTTAAACAACAACGAATGAATGCATTTTATTAAGTATTGTAAGAGCAAATTAACTTTTTTTTTAATTTCCCTTATGACGGCAAAGGCCGTATGATTGACAAGGGCGAATTAACTATAGCTCTATATATTCTGCCATGTATCAGTAATTGTGTGCCTACGGCAAACGTTAATTAATTGCGCTAATTGTACAACTTATTTCAAGGCCTGGTAACTCTCAAGCTGGGAGCAGAGCTCGTCAAGCTGGGCCCGGTCAGGCTTGAAGCCATTTTACATCGGTTGATTGTAATGATTTAGGAACAAGCGGAACTACCGGAGGAGTGGAAGCTGGGTGCCATACATCTAGTGTTAAAAAAAGGCCAGACTGAACTGTTCCAACGTCCGAGCCATAACTATCCTAAGTGCCGCCTACACCATTCAGTCGCAAATTCTCTATTTTAGACCTGTGCCCCTTGTGGGAGGCAAATTTATTATCGTCTAAATTGCACTCTACGGCAGATTCTCCATAAATGCAGAGAGCATCCGGCCTCTACGTATCAATCTATTGCTTGACTTTAAGGCGGCTGTAATGCACCACAATAAATGAACTACAGAGCAGTGAGTCGTGAGAGTCTCGAATATGCTGTCGAAACCTTTCGAATCTCACCGCGGACTGGGGCAGAGAGACGGATTCGATCTGTTTGCTATTCAACATAGCTCTGGAAATGTTCCACCTTGGTACGATCGTAAACTCGTATAACAACCTAAACAACGAATTCCGGAGGCGCATTGTGATGGGAAATCGTGCCTACTATGGGCTTCAGAAACTCCTACGATCCAAAAGACTCCAACAAGACACAATGGAACATATATCGCACTCTGACACCTCCGGAAAAAAAACGTCTGTGGATGCGATTCTCCTGGTGACGAAATGTAGGGCCTTAGGCCTTAAGGGCTAAGAAGAAGAATTCCAAGTATAAGGCGAAGAATTCCCAAAAATAAGTCCTCACTTTAAAGAACTCCGTTGTGCATTGTCAAACTTTACTATTTCTATATTCGCCAAAGATGTACGAAGCATTCGTTTTTTGCATATCACATCAAGAGCCTGTAACAATAATTCAATGCCCAAACCTTCATTTCCAAATTAAAGCAAATTTGTTTAAGGTTCAATGTTTATTCAAAGCTTTATCGCAAAAAACATTGCTTAACAAGCATGTAATGCTGTAAAAGAAAAAGATTTCTTAAATTCGTGTCAAATATAAATCACACGAGGAAAACCATTTTGGAAAGCTACCTAAGGTTCTTGGAAAAAGCTCTTAAAGCACTGTAGGTAATAGAGCTCAGAATATATATACTTATTTCCAACGGAAAGCCTTCCACCCCGACCTATCCATCGATTTTGCGATACGGTGGCTTAGCGGTTCGGTATCAAATTTACCATCCGTTCCTTTGCCGGCCCCAAAAGCAGTGAGAAATTCGACTACATATAGAACGATGAAACCTTGAGCCAGCAACGTCGGCAACGCGTTCCAGCATCATTTGCATATTTTCGAATGGAAATGTAGGCAATTTCCTTCGAATGTGTATGCTGCCGTCATGGCAATCGAATTTCAAAATTCTCATCAGCCAAAAAAAATACTCCTGTCCAAAAACGTTCGTGCTGAAACCTTGCAAACCTACCGGAAACGGCCAAGTTTACGATGAACATGTTGCGAGCGGTTCGCATCTGCGGTTTCCGGGCGACGGCCAACACGACCAGACTGTTACCCGTCGCACCGAACACGATCAAGGTACCGTACATGACGATCAGGATGTGATACCAAGGATCGGCCACCTTCCGGTTGTTGCTGTACTGCTCGATAAGCCCCTGCCGTATGTTGGAGCTGAACGTTGTCATATTGTCGAGCGTCAGATTGAAGCGGGTCAGCACGGATTCCATGGCGGATGGGTTGTTTTGTTCCGCTGTCTACGGATGCTTGAGAATGTGTTCTTTCTTGCGTGTGTGATTTATTATAATGTTGTTTTTTTGCAGCTCTTCGCTCCACGTTTTGAAGTCCTGCAGTCGCAACAAGCCGTGCACGACGATAAACGACCGGTTGGTGCGTTATGGATAATCCCGATTGAGATGAAGGATAATGCGCATTACCATATCAACGGTCGCAAATTGGAACGGTTTTGCGTACATCTCGTTGATAAACCGTTGGCCGAAGGTGATTGGCTTCGAAGACGGAACATCGTTCTGTAACGGAAAGAAAACAAAGGGCATTCGTTGTAAGCGGTATATAAATGTAAATTTTAGTAATGCTATTATTCGGTTTGAACAAACATAAATGTAACATGTATGCGGGAACATTTATCCCAACCGGTCACCAAACAATCTGCAGTTGTATTCAACATAAAATCGGAATATCATATCTGCCTACAAGCTCCCAGCAATTTATTTTGGTTTGATATGATTAATGGATGCACAGTATTTGCATAGCTACAGTCGCATAGGTTCTAGTTATTCATCGTGCTATTACGTTGTTCAAAGCCCTTCATGAAATGTAAGTATTTCTAGGAAACACGCATGTATTTCGCTGTAAATTATTAAATGGTTAAACATTCAACACAAATACTCAAAATAATACAATATGCACTGAAATACAATGGATATGGATTTAATGGTACGAGAAGAAAGTTCAGCAGAATCATTTGCGATTGGAAAGCTGAATGCCAGTTGCCAGATATCGATTCCAGATTAACTGCACATAAATACGCTATCATTTGCACGAAACACGATAACATAAGACAAAAGTCCTTCCCAGTCAAACAAAAGTCATTCAGTTGTTTTCAGGTCCGTACGTAATGAATTCTATTTTAACGATGTTTGATCCACCTAATAGGACCAACTAACCTTGACTTATTGACCGATTCACACTGTAACAATGCTCAGGAAATACGAACCTAGTCAAATCATAGCTGATTTCAACAACATGCTTTATTACCATTGTTGAAATCGACTTTATACGCATACTTCCATCAGGTACGCACAAGTTTAATTAGTGTTGATTAAATTTCATTCCCTGTCCGCCCTATCCAACTGTTGATTTAGCTGAGTGTAATGTGGCAGAAGATTCATTCTTCTTCACAGTGGACGATGGTTCTGATGAGTTCGGAATACTGAGTTGTGCAACAATGTGCAATGCTTAGAGGACTTGTAATGTGATTGTAATTGCATTGTAATTTCACGCTTGCATAATGCAATGCAAACGAGCGTTTTACAGTTCTAACGTAGGCGTGTAACAACGTTAAATCTTTGTATGCTTACAGGCTCGTGTAGCTATTACAAAACCCTAGTGAGGCACTACCTCATTTGTCTCACACTCTTTCTCTTCCGAATATGTTGTTCGAATTCAATACACCAGAATCACGTCGTCGGTCACAGCTTGCTTTAATCGTTACGATATTGCAGTAAAGCACTATTATTGTTGACAGATGACATGAGTCGACTTGAAAGGGAAAATACATTGAAAAAAAGATGCTAAGTTGAAAGTCAACGGACACTGTTTGATTCACAACCAACATTTGTATTAAACCGACGAAAGGCTTTACAAAGTTTCGGCTATGCTGGGTTATCTGTAACATACTGCTTTGTCCACGGGTGGTTCGGTGGTTTGGTTGGAACCTGAACCCATCATAAGCTTGTCACTAAGCCGAACGTTGTCATTCTAACAGAAAGCTAACATTTACTTCATTGTTTCACTATCTATTGCCAATTTTGGAGCATTCCATTTGTGTTGGTAGACGGGTTTTTTGAAATAAACTCGAACATAAAAATTTAAGGTACAAATACGTGCATAAATAAGTAAGTAAATATACATGATAAATTAATGGAAAAATAAACTAAGAAATTGATAAAATATTACATGACTTCATTTCATCTACAGGAATTTCTTTTGAAGGTTTTTTTTTACTACATGCAAGTGTACGAATGTATAGAAGTCCTTTGAACTGATTGCTGTATAAAAAGTGCAACTTCTAGCAACAACCGAAAGCTAAAGCTGAAGCAATTTTCCACAACAATACACCAAACACGATAATCTCACGTTTATCCTTCACTTCGTCACTGCCCTTTTTTTTTTGTTGGTGCAAAACCAGCAACAAGCGGTGTGTGTGTACTTAGTGCTCTATGCTGCACGTGGCTTCAAGGAACGCCCGGTTTTAAGCGCTAGAACCTCCCGAACGTTTTCCACCTGACAAAGCAGGTACCGATTGAAAGAATTTTATAGCAGTAAATCCTTCTTCCCTGACGTTCGTACCGTACCAACAGTTCACGGTTCGTTCCCCAGGTGGGACGTGCGTCGTTTACCCCATGATGGTGCAAGTAAATGGCGTCATTACTCATATCGATACGGTATTACATCGAACTGGCTGAACGATGAAATCTTGGCAGTGATTTAGCCTTGTACGTGCAGCCAATAATGGGGGCGAGGTTAGCTTATGTTGCTGTAACAAAAAAAAAAAAAAGAAAAGCGTTACAGCTAAAGGTGCTGCATCACGTACAGGTAATGCCATTTTTACCTACTTTTTTATATACGTTGTTGGTCATTGCACTGCCAGAAATAAAATGAACACACGAGCGCACTGAACGATAAGCGATTTAGTCCATACAACGTGCACTAGATGCTATTTTATATCGCATAATGTTTCGGGTGTGTGTTTGTGTGGATTTTATTTAGTGTGAATGATGATATAAACGTGCTGTGCCAAAACGTGTAGTATGGATGTACTGCATGCATGACTTTATTGGGTGGTAATGATCTGTGAATTGTTCAAGGTTAAATATTTTTTTGCCGAAATGCTTAAAAAGCAGAGATAATTTTACAATAAATATCTTTTCTTATTGAAGTTCGGTTCATTTACAAAGTTGCCAACTTTCGGAAAAATGCCATCACCGGATGCCATACGGAAATTTGCCTTTTTTTCGACATTTACCATCATGATTTGAGTGCCTAGGATTGCATGGGAACAATTTGTTGGTTTAAAAAGGTGATAAATTGTTGAAGAATAGATTTTTTTTCACCTCACACCTCCTCCTTCTGAAAATTCCCCACAGCAAACCGATAGACCTGATAAAGGCTTTTGAAGGAGTAAGCAAGTCGAATACGGCGTATTTCGATATCAAGCAATTGGGGAACATGGAACATAAATAAAATTTGGCATTTCGTCCCAAGAAAATTCAAGTTACTAAAAATGGCATTCAATTTCACTATGTGTAAACTCTATACAAGCAAACAAAAATAACATTTGGCTGAGTAAATCGTTAAAATTCGATCACGTTTCGTACAACATGTTTGCCAATAACGATTGTCCAATACCTTCTCAGTCCTCCTCGAAGTATTCCCGAGATGAATTGGAATTCACCATTTGGTCATGTGGTTGCAATAAATCTACCAATCAATTTTATGATAAACTTCACGTGAAGCACTAGAGACAGAGGAGGACTTGAAGAGACTGATGTCAAACGAAACATTCAAGACAACGTTATTCCTGCTTCACTTTTTCCTATCAATAGTTTATTGTCAAAGAGATAAAACTATCTGTACATTTCCTTTTTACCTAGCACATTCTTTTAATGTTAATTTTTAACCAACCTTGTGAACCACCTTTATCATGCTAATGCAACATTACGTTCAGAATAAACTCTTACGAATCGTTGGTGGTTAGATTGTGCTATAAAACGTCGATCCAACTGCAAGTGCAACCGTTCCCTCACTGCCAATGTAAACATTCACATTCCAGCTGTACTCCGTGTGCGGCATTTGGAGTGTAGCAAAGGCTATTGTTTTTTTTATTTCTCCAGGGAGCATCGGTTCGATCGGGCCTTTTTCTACACCCTTGAATGAGGCCGAAATGTTTATGTACTGTGCAGTGATTTCGCTACGATAATCAGTATTCGAGCAGCGATTTACGATCCGTTCGATTAGAAATCGATTATCTCGGTTGGGCTCGTGGTGTGGGAAAAGTGCGGATTGGCCACTTTTCTCCCGTTTTCTCTAACGCATAGAACACCAACCATCTTGACGGAAGTTCGTATCGTCGCCATACCAGCGGCAAATGGAGCATTCTCCCTGAACTGCTGAAGTTGAAGAAAGTAACCTCATAAAACCGACTGCCAGATTGAGTGGAATCCTTCGATAAGGTGGGGACAATTTTTATGGTCCTTTCAACATGGCCGTGAGGTTTTTATATGCGCCCCGATCCTATCAAACGGTCCGTACCATAATCGATGGCCCATTCCGAAGCACATCGCGTGTGGATGCGTGTGTGTCTATGTGGGTGTCTACAAACACAGCCAGAAGATGAAGGAAAACGCTTCGCCGTTGTTATTATTTATTTCTCCATATTCTTCGTCACAAGCACCTTTGGGCCGTTATCAATGTAATCGGGGGTGTTCTGCGTAGCTGTGCTGCTGTACCTTTCCTGCGTACACGAACATCATTATAATAAACTGTCACTAGCATGAGCTGCTTTTTTATGCAATCCACAATGTGAGAATATCTACCCTTGTCTGTTTCTAAACCAAAATTAAAATGTCAGCTACCAGATCGCTGATAAGCGGTGCGTTGGAAACTACGAAAAGGCCAACGTTGTTCAGCTAATGTTATTCACATAATGTTGTCTTACGCCTCGTGCCTGACGGGGACATACGTCTAATAAAAGTATGATACAGCTTTTTCACGAGCGGAAGTTTAAATTGTGGGAAAGGTTTCATTGCATCAATAAAAAACTCCCTTTCTTTATTATCCTCCATTGTGTTTTTTAAATGTTACCTCGATTCTCAAAACTTATTTGCAAACACAAAACGTTAGAGTTCGATGAATTGCATGCACTTTACGAACAAATCCTCGTGCTCGTTTCCAAGAAAGGGTTTGCAATAAAAACTCCCGAATGCTCCATCGACAGCAGCAGCCTTCGTCGATGTGTCCAAACCGAATCGACCAAACCTGAAACTCCTGAAATTCTGTTCCGACTGCCAACAAAATTACACACAATCCGGACGGGCAATAAAGAATATGAGGAACAAAAACAGTTCGTAACATAAATAAAGTACGCCCGTGGAAAACATTCCACCGTATTAAGCCGTAAATTTTACATGAAAACCGGTGGAAAAAGCCCCCGAAACACGCTCGGCTGTAGCTGGAAAGTTTGTTGAATAACCGCACGCCATAACAATTCAATCAGCTGTTGGTATATAAATTTGGCCATCCGACCTGATCGTAATGCAACGGGGGTTTTTTGTTTTGTTTTATTATTTTCGATTTTTGTGATGGTTCCCTTCGTTACGCTCGCCATAAGCAACACGGCCAGAATGCAAGCAAAAGGAGAAGGAAACACCCATCATCAGTAAGCCGTCATTGACAGCCCAGTATCGAACAAGCCATTTTTTAAGCGATTATACTGTCGGTTCCGGTACGATTATGGGTTTTTTGTACTTTTTTTCCTGTCTGCAACAGTTTTCGCTTTGATATATATTATTTTACTTTACAATATAGCGCGCTTCTGCTGTCTTTTCGTGCGTTTAATGCTTTTCGCAATTTGTAGGGGGCAGAATTAAGAGCAACGAGTCGGGTTACAAACAAAAAATCATTGCATTGAACTGTAAAAATTTGGATGAAATAATGTTGTAACGGAATGTTTGTGCATTAAATCAAAATATTTCTGTTTTTACGATAGCAATGAGAATTGGAATGTTGAATATGGTAATATGCACGAGTAACAAAATGTGTTCCAACTATATTCATACTCATTCCTTGAACGTTAGCCTGTTTCAGAGCCATTTTAAATGTGTTGGAATGAAGTGAAGAATTTTCATTCTCATGACATTATTAGAATTCCACGAGTAAAATGTTGAATGTGAATGTTGAATGTTGAAGTTATAAGTAGTTTACAGCGTGTAAAGCATGACAGGAAAAAATATTATCTTTTTTTGTATGTAAATGTTAAATGTTTTATAATAAATGTTAAATGTATAAACCTGCAGAATCTATTGATGTATATGGCCGAGTACACCTGTGATAAGGTAACCTTTCACTGTTTGGAAAAGGAAATGCCTTCAAACGAATTTGAATTGTATTTTAAATATAGCTACCTTTAGTTATACCCAATACGACATGGTCGTTCCTTTTGGACTATAGATTAAAGTCAATGAACTTCAAATGAACTTTCAAGAAAATTGAATAAACAGTAGCCAACAGAAACCCCAAGCGTGTTAGATACAAGTTTTGCAAACAAACATATATCATACATATCCTCTGCTTTTTCACAACCCGTGGAAATTACTCAATAGCATTGAGATTCCGTTTCCCTTTTCCCGTTTCGCTACCCCAGTAACCTCTACAAGAGCGGGAATAAACTCGAAATCCTCTCCTAATCGGCTTACAAAGCTGCAGTTGAAATGGAATTTTTAACGTAAAACTTTTAAAGAAAATATTCCCATCCCATCATTCCGAGTCGACATGCCAATATGGTAGCGTCGCGAGAACGTTGGTCGAGCAAAGTTTATTGCTTTTTTTCCCTTATGACCTTCCGTTTACTTTACATTATTCCTTTGTTCGGCAGTGCAGCATAAAATGGAAGGGCTTCATCTGTTGGAAAAAACCAACTCCAACTGCCTTCCGTTGAGCAATTTTGATGTAATTTGCATGGTTTTTTTTTTCAATCTCCTTTCCAGTGAAGGATTCGCCCATTGGCGGTTGAGCATAACAAAAACATAAACTGCATTACGTTAACGAGATGACAACGTCCACACTGCAATGGAACACACAATGCAACGGTACTCATGCAGCAGAGAAATTTCCAGTGTGCAGATAAATCCCTTTGAATAGGAGAGATGTTACTGCTGCGGTGTAGTTTGATGTGAGTTATAAACTTTAAAAGGTACGTCCGTCATTTATTACCCATGCTCTTGAAGTGCTGGTCCGTTGCCTGACATAAAGCAATATCATTTAATAAATAATAAACTTTAAATGCTATCTTATGGTGGTATGGGTTACTGAAAGCAGTAGCTTTAACTAAAAAGTCCTCCCGAAAATGCTTTAATTCGTAGTTTCTCAAATACTTCATCATTCGGGATCGATGAAAGCGCTCGATTTGCACCGTAATGCTAACTTTCCGATTTCTTTCAGCCGATGATCTTAATCTGCTCTTTGCTACGACGCCACCCTGACTGTTCGAGGCTTGTGCGAAGGCCTTCCGATAGGAAAGTTTCCTAGCATCGTGGAGTGGTGCCGTTCGATTGTCTATCTACGAATACACCGCCCCCACCCAAATGGTGCTGGAACGCAAATCGCTTAATTAAATTTTCCACCATTACTCCAAACTTTAGAAAACCACTTCGCCTACCCCTCCCCCACGCGTCCTCATGCGTCCGATCACCCGTACATCAACATTACCGAGTTTCATCATCAATCTGCATTTAACAAATTATATCACACTCCCTCCTCCTCCATGTTCACTACCAGGCTGCGAAGCCGTGACGCAAAACGCTCTCGTAAATACAATCAGACACAAGACACCAGTAATATTGTCGGATAAGAATAGCAGGCATCGCCTGGTGCCGCAGCAACCGAACAGCGCCTGTCGAGTCGTCCGGGTCACGGAGCAATGCTGCGGTGACAAAAAGCAATCTCGCTTCGAGTTTCGACGAGGAAATTTATGGCTTTCGCAACTTTTCTTTTTCCCGTGCGCAGGCACGGTGGCATCTAGCGGTGGATGCTACACCAGCTTCACCAGCGCTTAAAGTGTGTCCGTGCCTGATCAAACTGTTGATATCGAAGGCACCGGATTCGATGGTATGCAGAGGTGGAGCCGAAAAAAAACACAAAAAAACTTGCGTAATTCGTTCAGCTGAGCACCGTCGGTGGACGGGAGGAATTTATTTGAAACACTAAGTTCCTGCCAACCGTACACACATATTTTTAATGTGACACGGAAATACTTCATGGCAGAAATTTTCAAAGTTTCTGCTTGGTCTTGCGTAAAAGATGGTGGTTTTGGGGAAGCGCAAAACGTACGTAAACATTTCATAGAAATGTTAATTAAATGTAGTATCTTCCGGCAAACAGAGCTTGAATTCGATACGACAAGAGTCGAACAGAGAGGAGTCTTCATGTTTGTTTAATTTAACGTATATTTATGTACTTCACCTGTCAAGCGAAAGAACTCGGAGCTTGGAAAAGAACAACATACACCAAAAGCACACACAAGCACCCAGGATTAAGCTTAGTGAACATTGTGCAGATGTCACAACACAAAAATGGTAGTAAACACAACCATATCTTGTGTTCCGAGTAGAAATCCGCGAAACTTCTGTTTCAGCGTAAATAAAATATCACTCAGCGCCGTGTTTATACTCCGCATTAGGAAAAACAGTAGAACGTCGATTATCCGGGCAACTGAGAACCGACCGCATGACGGTCAATCGATTTTCACGGATAACAGGCTTGGTACGTGCAGTAACTGATGATGAACACGACATGTCAACGCTAAAAGTATTATTATTTATTTTATTTTAATTAATTTTAATATTAGAAGCTGTAGTTTATTAACAAAATGGAACATTTGTCAGGGAGTTTATCTTGATAAACTGATGAGTTGGTATCGTCCAAATCATGGCCTTCATGGAGCTTGTTCATCATATTCCAACCAGCGAACCAATCCCCTCTTCCCCCCTCCGAAAAACTTTGTTGTCAACAATAGGTCTGAGCTGCCATACCAGCTGTCCCAGCTACGAGGATCGATGTAGCCTTGTGGGAGTTGATTCCCGATTTGAATGACTCCTCACTTTAGATTCATATGAATGGCTTTTCTCAAAACATTTATTAAGCACAACACTAGTTTTATGATATCATCTATTTCATATATCTAAAACAATGTATCAGGTGCCTGGCCCTCAGCTTCAGAATTGTTTCTACTATCGACATTCTGCAGCAGAATTTTTGTATGCACGGCTCGAAGCACACTTAAGCTTGATTTTTCGATGGTTTGAACCACATATTAATAAAGATTATAATTCAAAATTATAATGTATTTTAGAGATTCATTATTTTAAAATCAATATGTTTGAAGACCCCGTAGCTTGTATATCACGTAACTTGGCAAAAAAAAGTTCGCAAATTAAGACTGTCATGGAATAAACACAAAATAAAACGATGTACTTTTCAGAGGTGGATCGTCCTTATCCGTGAACCAGGCGGTTCTAGGCGGTTTGGACAAAGGGCCAAACCAACAAAGGGCGACAAAGGACCCTCATGAAGTTCGATGGCAACAATTAGTTCTAGTGGGGGGTCAATTTATTGTACGCCAAACAATAACACCAGTTGGAGTCGCCAACTCCCTGTCCGCTTAGCCTTGCCAAGAAGCTTAATCCACCTCTGGAGATATCTACGCTACCCAGCATTTAATTGCATGTTGAAGCTTTGGCAATAGCTTCGTTTACTGGCTACTTGCATTCAATATTCTCTATATATTTCCACATTTGTTGCATTACAATGGCGAATGAAGTATAAGGCGAAGTTATCTGTTCTGCTATCATGTAGTATCCAAAGCACGATGCAGACGTCACAGGAACCAATTTGAAACATAAAGTATCATGTTTTGATTTTGTGCTCCAATTTGTGCAAACAATCAAAACTTAAATCACATTTCAAGTGTTCACGCGCAACAAAACCGATTCCAACCACATTCCACATCTTAATGGCCATAAAGCATAACAGATTGCTTTTGCGAACAAATTCCATCAGCTGTAAGCTGTTAAACACAATGGCAGAACTATTTATTGGTGGAAAAATCCGACCGCTAATTAGCTTCGTTTTTATGGCTTCCGTCATGAACCACAAAACGGTCCCCAGTCCGCCAGCCGCACAAAAGTCATCCACTTTTCCTAAAGCGGTGCTTACAAATGGGTGCTGTGTGTGTGCTCCAGTCATCGTGAGCTCTGGGATTGTGTCGCGTTTCAGGAGTTTTTTGGACAAAGCAGGGCCCGCCCGCAAGGCTTAGAATGTATTTTGACGATAAACAAACAACGCCAACACAAACTCACGCCAACATTCCAAAGAGCGACCGACAAACTGTCAACTCACGTTCGCAGGGATGCGTGTCGGATTCTTCCGTTCTGTGTACGGAGCTTTTGTTTTGCGATTCCCATCCACCAAACCAGTGTGTCGTATTTGTGATTTTTTCATTCGTGAAGTTATTTGAGTTGTTTAAGAGGACGCTACATCACGCACCATTTAGTGTGGGGCGGGTGGGGAACAAACGGAACATTCCATTTGCTTGTTATTAATTTTATCTTTTTCTTGCTTTCCCATTAATAATGCCGATAATATTGCTGTGTGCCCACAAATGAACCAGTGAGAAGCGTGAAAAGTTTTCCCCCCTTACCAGATAACATTGCCAGCAGTGAAGCTTTGCGACTTGTCGTACCGTCGTGGAGCAGGACCGTCTCGTAGTGTTCATGCACGACGAAAGCGGCGCAGTAGCAGTGAGCAACGAATGCTTTGTTATCCGGTTATTATTTCACAATATAAAAAATTCTCCACAAATTGTTTCTTATTTGCTCTACTGTTTGCACTCGTTTTTTTTTTATACTTCCTTCACTAACAGCGACAGCCTGGAACACGTTGACAGGGCACGGTTTTATTGTTTCTGTTTCCGGTTGGGAACATGTGGTCACATCCACTGTGTAGCGAAAAAATCTGCACCATTCATCCACGGGCACGTCACGAGCTTTGTATAACGCCTAGCCCAAGCGTTGCCAATTTGCTTTCACAGGGAGTGGTCGATGGGTGGTAAAACTTTTCAAATTATACCACCATAGGGGAACGGATCTGAATCTTCCAGCGCCTTGCCTGTGCAGCGCGCGATAAACATTCCGGACGGAAAAATTAATAACACACGCGCCCCGACCGCCACGGAGGAAAGTTGGAAAATTTTCACACTCGCACTTATTGATTGTTGTTTCGTTAAGCGATACTACCACAATTAATATTAACCCCTGGTGGGTTTTCCCACTTCCCGGTAGCTATACGCTAACAATTATCCACCAAGCTCCATAAAAAAAAAATAACCAACGCTCGAGCACGTTTCATCGCTCAACGGTGGCACGCTTTGCAGGGTGGCACGTTCCGTTACTGACTATTTTCACCATCATTTTGCAACATTTATCACTGTTACGGAAGCCATTGAAACCCGTTGCTCAAGTCGTTGGTGTTGTGTTTAATATTTTTCACATTAAAAAGAACACCTTCACGTCATTTTTTTATTTCTTTCACCTATCGCACACTGTGGTCAGCCATAAATCACTCTGGTTAAATCTCGATGGAGACGCCTGGTATTCCGTTGCTCCTGGTTGGCTGCGTCCGTTTTTATTTCATCCGCTTGCCCAAGTACCACTCGATCGCGAACAAACCGGACACACTGCCTGCTTCGACCGCGGACAAATCGCAACTGTTCGAACCGTGTTGCGGGATGAGCACTCGCCACTTACAGTTAGGCCAGCACCAGCTACCAAATCGGGCATGGTACGAGCCGAACCATTACCGTCCCGAGTACATCGTTTGCTATTGTGGGCTGCGCTTTCGTGATGCGCAGAAGGTTACGCGAATCGATTGAACCGACGGTACAGTCAAGCACACATGCACACGCTAGAGTAATGTGATTCGATACCGTTCGGTGGTAGCATATGGCCCGAAATGTTGTTGCCGGTATAGTCAATGTTGTGGACTGATTTAGGATCCCGCTGATTGATGTTCTCGCTTCGAATGGGAACCCTAATGCGCTGTGTGCCAAAGGCATCGAAGGCATCGGTACGGCGGAACAACCAGCCGTTGACGGGTTGACAAGACAACAATCCGGATAACAGGCTGGGAGTAAGATGCATTGGGTGATCTCACACGCTTACCCTGTGTGTGTTTACCAGATCTCAACCAGTCAGAAGCTGTTCGTTAATCATGACCTTCTGCGATATGTGTCTTGGGGGTGTTTGTTTCTTGTTTCACATTATGTTGGCGATTGTCTCTTTCTACCCTAGTAGATCTGTCTGTATCTACCCCCGAGCTGTAGGAAATACGAACCCTCTTTAACCGGGGGGTGGGAGGAAATGTTTATTCCTCTTCATGGAAGCAACGAAATTCTCAAAGGATTAATGTCGTGCGTACAATGTGCGACAATGAGAAAGTGTTGAAAATCCGCCAACCAAGGTTAATGATGGAGAACGCCCCATGAATGGTTTAAACTGAATCCATTAAAAGCAATGTCACATTGCCGTGTGGTTGTAGCATCCTACTAGAATAGATTTAGTCGTAAATAAGTCGTAATTTTGGGGTTAAATTAAATCTTGCAACTGATTAAAATCTAACAACGAAGCAAGCACGTACTATCCCACTTATTTTAGATAAAAAATAAAAATTCCCTGAAAACTGGTTGAGCTTTAGATGAAAGCGAATGGCCCACTGTTTAGTTGAGCACAAAAACACAACTTACCACCCCATCTAGCTAAAACAATTATCTTCTATTCTAGCACATTGCCATAAACACATTGCTGGACCACTTCCAAACCATCCCGGTACATTTTGTTACCTCCCATAAACATTGCCCTCTTTCGCTCGTTAAGATTTGCATCAATCAGCAGTGTGTGCAGTGCAAAGGCAAACATTAGGCAAACCTTTGGGTATTACTTACCCGCAGCAAGATATTCGGGTACGTCTGGTTCCTATCATTGCCAACAATAATACGGCTCTCGTGGAGCTTCTGCAACGTAGATGTTTAACTACGTTTGATCTTGTTGTACTGCAAATTGAGCACGTTTTTCCCCAAAAATAAATGACAACCGGGCGAATCGATTGTTTAAACATAAAACGATCTCAAAATGAAGTGTCTGCCATGCGGATAAGGTTGTCCCTTTAGCAATTTTAGAGCTATCAACAAAGTTTGCATGGTGCTAATAGGGTTGTAGTTGAAATTCGAACGTGTAGGTTTTGCACTTCACTAAAACATTTATTACAAATGTTAAATCAATCTAGTATTATAAACTTTGCCAAAATTTAGATACTTTTTAGTCTGTCTCTAGATGATTTATATAGCAACAGGAATGTTTCCTTCCAATAAGCATTAAGACCAGTATTAGAGTCAGCTAACTTTTCGTAGAACTCTGAACCGTATCTTTCCATATTTTGGACCACAGCTTCGCTCGAAACCTTTGTTACTATGTTTCTGTCTCTTAAGTGCCTTCCACTAATTGAAACCCTGTTTTCCAGAAACAACATCCCGTACAAAATTGTTACACGAATGTCATGTAAGACTAACAACGGGACATTGATGAGCGAGCCGATGCAGAGCAGGAAGATCCTAACCCCGGGATGGTTTGTTCGCAATCAGTTCGAATCATTTGACAAGGGTCACAAGGTCTTGGGGTAGCGACAACAATGTCGACGACCATTTCTGCTCAACCCGTAAGCCTTTTTAAACGAAATTAATTTCAATCTCAGTATGAATAATAAGAATCTATTTCGGATTACGAAGTACGCTTACAGTTTAGTCCCCTTTGCTTCGGTGCGGTATCTTCGGCTGTTCATTACCCTATTGTCATAACTCTTTGTCTTAGCGAAAGCTAAATCATAGCAACCGGTATGTTTTATTCATGCCGAACTTTATTTAAGCGCTGGATGCAACCGGGACCGGGCCTCGGCATATTGGCAGAAATTGTCCATTTTTCAACGCAGCACCTCATCGGCAAAACCAATTTCGTTTAACAGGAGCTGACGGATGCTGAATAATGCCCTCGTCAGCCAACCGATGACCGTCACCATTAAGTGTTTCCCGTACAGAGTGTCGAATATAAAATCGATAAAAAAAATGTACATCCATCTTTCTATACCCATGGGAGCGTCTCATGCCATGGGGCGTGACGCAGCATGGAGATGAGGCACGTTGTGTAAACAGAAAGAGAGAGCAATGGAAAAGGCCATACAGTTTTGGTAGTGTTTTCGAACGCATTTATTCATCGCATCCGCCGGACCCAAAACAAACTGTTACGGTCCCGGGGTTCTGCGTGCTTTTCCTACGCGTATATTCGAGTGCTTGGGAGCTAACAGCATCCCGCGGGAGCCTTCGCAGGCTGCCCGAGCCAATTCGCCGCACCAGCACAAAACAAATAAATAATTCAATAAATAATTAAATCAATAAATAAGTACATTAATCATCAAATTACTACTAGACACCGACGATGAGCAGCAGCAGCAGCAGCAGCAGTGGGTAGGGATAGGATTGAAGGATGATGAAATGAAACAGGGTGAAGAAAATGGGAAGTTAAGAGGAGGTATAGAAATAGCAGAAAAAGGACAGCAACAGAATCAGATCAGTGCGTGCTAAAGCAGCACAAATAAAGCACTAGAGCAATCGTTGACGCAAGAGTCGAGGATGAAAAAGTTCTGAGCGTGCTTTAGTATCAGACAAGATGAAAGCGAGACTAGAGTAGCTAAATGGGAACCCAGATTCTAGGAATAGTATCGTGCTCAGCTCGTCGGTTACGTGGGCCGTCGTCATTTAAAGGTTCTAGATTTTATGGCTATCAATGGCATCGAGGAAGCTGTAGCCGCTGTACGCCCTGTTGCTGGCCCAATCCTTGCTGTACGCATTGTACGGCGAGGCCGAATAGGACGGGTACGCTCCATACGCGGCATAGGAAAGTTCTGCGAAGTAAATAACAGCGCTCAGTTGGTTCAGCTTCATCCTTCCGGACCCCACAATGAACGGAAACCCGCACTTACCGGGACTCGATTCGCTCGAGATGTGCGAATGGGCGTGAATGACGTGCGGTTGAATCTTGCAGATATTCGTATTGCGGAAGAAGTGGAATATCAGCAGCCCGCCAGCGATCAGCAGCACCTGAATCAGCCCCACGCCGAGCAGTATCGGTTTGAGCAGCAGCTTCAAGTGCACCAGCTTCAGCATGACGGCCAGCGGTAGGATAAGGCTCCACTTGCGCTGTTTCTGCTTCTTGCCGCGTGCCTCAAAATCTTCGTCCGCCAGAAAGCGGGCTCCGCTCTCCGCACCCATGCCCACCTGCACGCCATGGCTGGCGATGAAGGTATTGAGGGATCGCTGCAGGAACTTAGCGCCACGTATCAGCTCGCTATCATACGCTGTGGAAGAACGGAAATAGATATCACCGCAAGGAGTGTCAGAAGTTTGTGGGATTTTCGATGCTTAGTTTTTGAGGGAAGGCGTCGTTACGCCACATTGCCCATGCACAACCACTTACGGCTGATTTGTCGCGCCTCCGGGAACACATCGTCCTCCTTCGGTTCGTTTAACCGCACCAGCTTCAATCCGCCCGTGTTTTCAACGGCTTGGTTTTCGGCGGCGAACCAATTCATGCGCCCGGTCGCGAACGACCAAAGGTAGCGCGAGAAGCGATACTTGAAGCAGGATAGCAACCGTTTCGACTTGTAGCACTCGGACTGGGTGTTGAGCACGTAGTCGTCCAGCTTGGTCGGTGCTGCCCCGGCACCCGCCGGTCCAGGATCGGGCTCCCCGACCGTACCCTGACAGACGAGCGCCAACAGCAGCAGCACTCCGACCACGACCGTGCCGTATCCTTGCGACATAATGTACTCGAGCTGGAATCTCCAAACGACCGTGACACTTCACACAATGCTGGTAGGTGCGTTATGGGACGTAACAACCCAAGGACACAAACACACACGTGAGCACGCACCCACACACACACACACACCCACACACACGCACTCACAGCTCAGCCGATTGAACTGGTGAAGATCGCTGCCTGGATCGCGGCTGGACGGGGACTGTTCGAGGCGCTGATGATTGATGCACTGTGACTGGAGTTATCCAAGGCCATCGCTTTTATACAATCCGCCCGTGTGCTGGAAGGTTTCCAGGTCAGCGTACAACGGCCACGGCAGTACCGGTGTCTGATTAGATCCGAACCCGATCCTCGTGCCACGATCGTGCGTATCACTTTCCCGGATCTAATTGTTTCCCTCTCCCCGTGTTCGTGTTGCGAATCCTCTTGGAAAAGCCGCGCGAGTACGCACATTTCACTATCGATCGTGGCGCGGCGACCGGATAGCGAAACGCATCATTACACACCAATTGAGTGTGCGTGTGCTTCCCTTGTATTCGTCTGTTCAGTGTCGGTATGAATGAAGTTATGCAAATGATAAGCCGAACGAAATTCGCATCAGCAAAGCATGAGCAGGTATTTTGAATTCTTACAAAATCTTACAAATAGGTTGGTATCGTATCATTGGTATGTAAACCAAACTCGATTGAAAAGGTAAATCGGTTGATAGATGCAGCCGTCAGGAAATGAAGCTGAGTTCCATTCCAAAACTATCCAAGCCACAGGCCGTTTTACGCCGTAAATTCCGTCGAATTGCTACCGGTGGGTGGCTCCATCGCTCAATCAAGCACTGTCACACAAACACCCGACTCATACTCATAATGCTGTTGGTGAATGCTGAAATGCTTTTAATAATGTATTCAGCTTAAAACACGTCAAATGCTATTTCCAACATTCAGCGAATGAGGAGTGCTTTTGCGAATCCGGAGCGGAATTGAATATCCCTTGAGGTCAATCATGAAATGTAAGTACGAGCACGTTTATTAAAGTTGCTGCTGTACGTGTGTCATGCGAATGTACCGTACCGTGTGGGTATACAGCTTTACGATCTGAACCCACATCATAAACTCGTGTGTCTTCTGTTCGTACTGTAATCGAGTTAACTTCAATTGCGTGCCCACTTCAAAGGCAATGTAATTTTGAGTTTTTGCTATGTTGGGATGTAGCAAGTCGTAGTGGAGCAGTCGAGTGGGTGGGATTTACTAGCCCCAATCCTACTGCAAGAATGGACGCATTTGGTCTGGGGTTATGCGGAAGGGTAGCAGGGGCCACAAAAGTCGTTAGCAGACTATCGTTAGCGCCCGTTTGGCTACGGAATGACGCGGTTAATTATTTACTTAAACCAACAGAAAAAAAAACGGTTGGGGAAATTTATGATCCACGCACGCCCGGAAAGTGGCCGGACGCGCGTGTACACACACCCACGAAAGAGTTATGAATTTCGACAAATGGCTCGGAGAAATTTGTTGGCTTGGTTTTATCATTTGACGTACACTTCTCCCTCAAACGACCCATGGAATCGTTAGTCTTGCGTCAATCATTCGATGTGTGCGTGGTTCTCTGTTTGCCGGTTTTGTCGAATCGAATATAATGCACACATTAAGCAATGCCAGAAGTGGATCGTTGATTCATTATGGCGTGTTATGGTTAATAAATTCATTCCAGCAATTCCGGCGGGTGCGATAGAACGTTCTGCAGATGGTAGGTCAAGGTTTGGTTTTACCGTCCCGAACGGGCTGGTGGCAGCTGTGGTGATTTTTTTTTTGCCCCCCTCGCCCCGTTCTGCATTAAACCGGGATCATCAACCCGGTCGGTGAAAGTGGCCTGCAAAGAGAGTACACTTTCATCGCATGAGTGATGCTGCCACCTAGCAGTAATTTGTATGAAACGGGATTGAGTGGTTGATCTGATACAGGGGTGGTAAAGTGTTTTGCACATCGCATCGGTTGCTTACTGATACAGCTTATGTTCTTTGACGTATTTTTTTACGACATATCTTGAAGGTATTTGAGAAAAATGTTGCAGAAATTCGAAAGGATATTGACAACAATCGTCTTTAACACTAGAACTGAGCAGCCGGACGAGCCATTTTGATTGGAACGCTTCATTTTCATCACATTAATTTTTGGGATACACCAATTTTACCATAGCTGATGCATGATTTTTACACATCTTTACTGTAGTATCAACTGAATTACATATTAAAACATTTTTCAGATTTTCGACAATGAATTTCGACATCAATGAAAAAATGCTTAAAATACTTGGTAGATTTAGTATTAAAATAATAAACAAATTTCTCCGTAATTGAAGGTTGTTTTCTATATGTTTTGTCGCTTGCTTTATTGTTGTACAATAAATAAGGACAAAGAAGTTAGGCAGTTAACTATAAAAAGTGCAATATTATAATTTTCATTACGAAATATTGAACAACATTTAAACAAATGTCGTCAAAATTCTCCCGCCAACAAACCTTTCGCTTGTCACTGTTAAGCCAGACAGACATGCATCCCGAAGGTGCGTATGACTTTTTTTTTTCTCGCTACGGAATGCTAATCACTGGCGACACGAGGCAGGCGCACACGCCCTTGGCCGTGGCGGTCACTGGCCCAATCACCAACTGATCTAGTTCGCAGTTCCGCCTCGTTCAGGGTGCATGTGCATACGCGCTAGTCAACGGCTGCAATTATGTTTTATCTGACACTTATGCGATCGGTACCGGTATGCCGTACCGTGGGGATGTTTATAAAAAGAAACACAGCATCTAGCAGCGGCAGCAGGCCAAGCAGTGGAATTAATCTTCATCTCCCTTTTGGAAGGGCGTTCGCGATGCTGGCGCAGCTTGAATGGGTCGTACGACCCTAGGACCCAGGACCTTGACGAGGCCGGTTGTCGTTATCGTTATTAACCTCAGGTGCGTCGACGGGGGCCTGCAGCATTCGACGGTGTAATTAGCATAGTATCACTTTTTAATGAGATTAATTTAAATGTATCCAGACGTATGCCGGCCACTGCAGCCGCAAACAAATGCACCTGTGGTTGTGTTTGCTGCTCCGGATGATGAACTGAATTAAGCGAAACCGGACATGATTACAGCGCGTAATTGTATCCATCCGCTCGGCCGATGATTGATGGATGTGGTAAAAGTATCGTCTGTTTTTCTAATGTTTTCACTGCGAATGGCATGTTGCGATGAGTTTTGTTTGAAGAAATAACAAATTTGCATACCTTTATGTGCACTAAACACAGATCGGCCGGGAATCTAGGGCTAGCGTTCTAGGCTGCATCGCTGAAACCGAATATGAAAACAATTTCTATAAAAAGTGAATAATAAGGTTATTGCAGTGCAAATGGCTCTGTGCTTAATTCATCCCTGATGGTAACGCATCGAACGAAATGGATTTATGCGAAACAACAACCAATTGCTTTAACAGGAGTGGTTTGCTTAAACCCGGGCAGGTGGTGCTCTTGATGGATGCCTGAAGCAACACTAAAGTGCCATCGGCAATAGTGCATTTCCGCTCGATGCGAATCCTTCAATCGGTGATCCGTAGCGGTGAGCTTTTTTATCAACTCAACCATCCACTCTCAATGGAGAAGAGCTTAATGGACAGGAATTAACACTGCTTGACACAGTTAGCAACTGCTGTCAACATGTTATCTGCACAGTGCAGTTCACTGGATAAGTTTCTACAGCGTATGGTGTTTGTTTTTATTATTGCTCGAGCTTCACTTCAGATTGATGATTGCGTTAGGATGATTGTTGGTTTAATTAAACGATGAGTGAGTAACTAACTTACTTCTACTAACAGTAACTACGTTACACTTTTTGGTAAGTTTTATATGAGGTCAATAGATGAAACAATGATTTAGTTGAATGATGTTGCATAACCGCACCAATAAATGTAACTAATTTCTGTTACATTTAGTACCATTTAGTTGAACTTGTTGATTTATTTATTTAGATTTATTAACATTAATTTCTAACTTTTATTATGCATAAATTTGGTATAATTTTGAGTAATAAACTAACCTAGAATTGTTCACGTTGCTCAACAACAAGAAAATGATGGAACGTCTTCGACTCTTTGATGAAAAATCTTTCAAACATTTAGGTATTATACTTTTGTTGACGCACTATTGATTTGGTTTTCCAAATTCTATCTCTACTCGGGTTTTTAATTACAACCTATTGTGACATGAATTGTAACAAGAACTCTCATGAATTGGATAAATATGTCTTATCAATTCTGGATTTACGAGATTTCCATAAAATGCTATTCATACATGATGCAGGGGGATTGGTACAGATTAGATTTGGTAACAGTTCTGCTGTGTGAAGAACCCGCACTGCTACACCACCAGAATGTTCTGGTTTTTAATTATAGTAATTGAGATGTTTACGAAGTAATTAATTAGCTCCGTTCAAGATTTTATGAATAAAATCCTTCGCAATTAAACAAACCCTCGCAATGGCATTGAACTAAAATGCGTAAATTTGAAACTTTGAAACGGTCGAAAAGCCTTGTTTGAGGCCTTTACCCATCCTCACGAAATTCGAAAATGCCTTTTCGACATTACTCTATCTCGCTCTAAAATTGCGCCATCTCGCTTTACACACATAATAAGCAACTATGCGCAAACAGTCGTGAACATCTGTCCAAAATTCATCCCACTGTAATTTTTATTTTTATGTCATTTTAAAATCAGTTTCTTCTACCAACAAAATCAGAAATACACAATTTCTGCGGTTGAATTTAAATTTCCAGACATTTGTTTGAAAAACTTCTGTTGATAATTTTATCTCTTATTTTCTACATCAACACCATTCGGAACTCCCACATCACTATGGGACTGTTGCATACGGTCATAATAAAACAATGCATTTGACGTTTGTCTAATTTGACAACACGAAAACGAGAAAAAATAAAGAACGAAAAATCGAAAACATTATCATTTTGGTGAGTGAAACTTGATATTTTGGTGATTTTTATCTTCTGCATACGCATTCATTGTTTAATATTGTGCGTGCTGAATGCGCTAAACGGTTGTACTGTTGCGGAAAGTGACGTCAAGTGTGGTGACTGTGCAAAACTGTGTACTGCACTGCCCGTTCGTTCATGTAAACTGCACAAAAGGTACTGGTTGCTCCCAACAACAAAACGAAACACTAGCGAACGCCATAAGGCTAGCCTTCCCACCAATGGCCACTGTACGAATGTCTCAGCCGGGCACACCGGCCACCACCCAGCCAAACTACATGAAAGTATTCATCCAGCGGGATTACAGTGAAGGCACTTCGGTAAAGTTCCAGAACCGCTTTCCCCCCGAGCTGGAGAGTAGGGTAAGCGGAAATGGTGAAGCAGGGTCACTGGTCATTAAGCAGAAACTTACTTAGCTTATTGAATTCCGTTTTGCAGATCGATAGACACACCTTCGAGAGCACCATGAACAAATTGAACGAATATTTCGCGGAGGCAGAGAAAGGTTCTTGCAGCACATATTGCGAGGGATGTCTGGCCTGTATTACAGCTTACTTGATTTACATATGCACGGAAACACACTACGAAAAGGTAAAGATAAATGGTTGATCCTGCTTGGTTTTCAAATCCATTAATCGGATTCACGGCTCCGTTGCTTTCAGTGTCTCCGGAAGGTGTCAAAGTACATCGCAATGCAAAACGAACGGGTATACAATCCAAAAGGGCTGCAAATCACGGACCCGGTGTATCGCGGGCTGCGTGTAATAGAAATTTCCATCCTAGATCGACCCGGGCGCACGTGACTGCCGCTGTCCCATTCAACGGAGGAGTTTTTCATGTAGGAAGGTGTCGCCCGTGCGCAGCCAAACGTGTCCTCCGACGAATAGACGGAATAAGGGGAAAAAACATCGCAGCATTAGCGTGCAGCAATCGTATGGAAACATAAAGATAAAGCAAAACTTCCAATCGACGACCGGGTGTCGGGGTGACAGGGCCGCGAATCATTGCGATACTGGCATTCCCACCCGAGACAGAACCGACGGACAGATCGACGCACGGACGCATACTCATTATCGCATACATTACATCAGAAACGACTTTTTCATACCCAAAGCGACAAACCTTTTCCTGTAGAAAACGTCTACGAACGAGACAACGATACGCTCGGGAAGATATCATCTGCCGCAGCGTCAGCGGGACGATACGTCATGTTGAATATGTTTAAAGTAGCCAACCTTTTACCTAAGCCCCCCGTAGTGCGAACATCGCTGTTGAACCACTTTCCTGTAAGCAGCGTTCAGCCGGTAGTTTTTGTTTTGGTCAGCGGTAGCCGCTTACACTATGACCTCATGCCCAAAATGGTGGCATTAGTCGAGACCGACTGAGATCGTGTTGCAGGGCATAAGATGTGCAGCCGTGGAAGCAAGTGAGTGAGAGGACTCGCACACGCAAATCAGATATCATCACATTAATTCCATTACTTATACAAGCCCCTCTTAACTTATACTGTAAGGCAGTAGAAAAACAACGTAAAGTGAACGGTGGGAAAAGATGTACATGGCGACAACAGTGCTCTCTCTTTCCCTTTTGCCACACCTTTGCCGCCTAGGCACACCAACCGCCAACCGACACCTGGACCGGCAATCCTGGCACTAAAGATAACGAATGGCAGCAGTTGAGTCAGCTAGTGTGACTGACAAACGATTCTTTTTTTTTTAATAAAACACACACGTTGTAGTTCTGTTCCGTTTAGGGGATTAAACCCGTTTCTTGAACTGTATTGCAACAACCGGTGCGCTGACGGGTGGTGAAGGTAGAATGGTGAGCGAGTGGCAACGTTAATAGTGGAATGCATTTGTGCAGGAGATAATAATAAATGAGACGAAAAAGATGGTTCTATATTTATCTGTAAGCGCAAAGGGTGTCCTTTATTTGTGCAGTTACACTGAGAAAATAAAGGGATGTTTTTTTCTTATTATGGAAGGATGGTTTTAATTGAGCGAGTGTATTAAGGTATTTTGATAAGAAAATGAGCGTCCACATAACAAACCAAGATAATAAATAGACAATCAATGAGGTTTGGTTGGGAGCGATTTAACCATTCGACCCCATCCCCAGTAGCATCTAATCAAACCGCAAGGTTACTTCATACATCATGGTGAAGAGGTGATGTGAAGTATCGTATTATTGTTTCACGCGTCGACCTCGCAGGGGCGCATCAAACTTGTTGGAGGCCATAAGGTGCTAATGATTCTAATAAACCATACAAAGGATAACCATAGTAATGAGTTTAGGGCCCTTCTAAAGGTGTTGTAGTTTTGTTTAGGCTCTTTATTCTCGACAACCCCAAAACGGGTATACTCCATCTACGAGGCTCTTCAAGTAGTCTTGACGCTTGAATTCCATTAAGCTCGAGGCCTCCAGCGGCCACTGTAATGGTATGGTATGTAATGGTAGCCTCCTCATCCTCAGGACGTTTGGTATTTCCACACAGTTTGGCTTGCACGTGGTTCATACACAGTCGGCAACAGAAGCCTTTTCAAAATGGTATGGATTCCTTGTGACCTTCATTAATCTATTTCTAATTAATTATTATTTCTAACAGTAATTTTCAGCCCAACTCTGTTGATCCCTAAACCGCCATATTGATATACTCAACTAGAAATCGACGGTGTTGAGTTTCACGGCGGAAGCTTTGAGTTGGACTGAGAAACACTGTACATGTGGTACAATGGGGACGCCCGGTTGTTTAGTCCGTAATCAGTGCTCACTAGAAGAAATTATTCAAAAACCAAAACTTATCTAAAAAACCTCAATAACTGTTTTTATTGTTGTTGTTCTCCCAGGAAGAATACTATACACTCTTTCAGTAATATTATTTTTTATCATACATTTCGGATGTTCCGCTAAACAAATCAGCCCCGCTCTTCAGTGCTCACATCTTTGTTGTATTTCTTGCTCATCATTCCTGCCATTGTGAATAGCCTTTTTGTTTTATCGGTGTATTCGTTCCTTTGTCGGATTCGACATAAACCCAAATCTATCCGTTTTCGGATTCGCTTCTCGTTCCTCCTTCTGCCTGTAGTTTTGCATCACAAAAAAAGGTATACGAATATACAATCACAAAAATGTTTCTAACCATCAAAGACACGTGGTTGTTTTGCTGCTAATTATTACCGGAACATGCAACGTGTAATGTTTTGTCGTTTGTTTGTAAGTGTTGTCTAATATGTGGCTCATTTACGGACCCTCTAAAAAAATTTCCCTCAGCGGAGAAAAGCCTCAATTCTTCTTTTTTCAGTTGTATTCAGTGTTGCGTTTCGCTTTGCTATTACCAATCGACTAACATTTTTCCTTTCTTTAAAGGGAATGAGTTACACCGACGCATGGTGGTTATCTTCAAAGGGGTAACATCGCTTCCAGCTTGGTAACCAGTCTCAGACAAAAGCTAAAGGGACGAAAAACAAACACCGTTGCAACATAAATCTCACATTTGGATCATCCTTTCAACAGTTTACTAAAAACACACACACACAATGACCACCCAGTTGTGGTCGTTATCGAGTGCATTCGGTCTGGGTTTACAACGACTCCATGTGCCCGGTTGTGTCCATTTCTTCACAACCAAACAACAAGCATTTAATCGGTTTCGCACAACGGGGCCTGCATTGGAAAGGAAAGCAGATTATTTACCGAGAAAAAACGAACAAAGCTTAACAATAGTATCACTGACGCCTTTTCCCGGCGTTATCCTTTTCTGGGTTTGCGAAACAACGCCACCGAAGCAAACAAAAAGGAGTAACAATAGCCAAAACGGAACAATAGCACCCCTGGAGGCGGCCCAGTGTCAATAGAATCGGTAGACAGTAGACATTACACTAGGTGCTTAACGAAGGACGGTAGCAACATTGCATTCGGTATTCCCCATTACATTCTTATCGGCTAACTCTCATCGCCGGGAACGACTGCAAACGCCATTGCGGCACTGTTCCAGCTTGTCCCGGCGTGGGATAATTGCTTCACCATACCCCTTGTAGCTTTTGACAGGTTTGTAGTTTCCCATTGCAACAGCTAACAGACGATACGGCATGGTGGTGCTGTGCAGGGTTTATGCTTTGTTCCAGTGCAGTTACATCGTTCTGCCGGCGGCTGGCCTGCATACCCTAGCCGGGCTTCACCGTTTGTGTGGACGTTTAAATTACTGTTTGTCTTTGGAGTTTGTCTCTTGCCGGTTGCCGGCACAACACAACACACTACACGAAGAGTTTTGCTTTGGTTTGGAACGGTACTAACACATCTAATTGCTACTCGTCTCCTGTCCGCTAGCTTAACGTGTAACGAAGCCCATTTCTATCGTACCTAAACCACGGGAAACAGTTAGTTAACAACCGCATCCGGTCACAGACACCGATAAAAATTCGGTCCAATAAGCATGTGAGATGCCTTCTCACATCTCTCGCAATCTCTCTCTCTATCTCGCTTGCTTTCACGCTCTTAACGTTCACTAAATCATGGCCTGCTAGAACGACTACTAATGACTAGGATCGTTGTTCTGTCAGAACAACCGTCCACCGAATGGATCGGATGGCTTTTCGGTGAGCTTTTTTTGCTTCCCATTCTTCCCAGCTTTTGGCCGGAAATCATGCAAAACAGTGCACAGTGGGATGGTCTAACATCGAATGGGTATTCATTTGCTCCTCTATTAAGGAGAAAGCTTGTTTGACGGTACAAAAAAAAAAACGAGAATGCTTCACACGATTCCGTGGTGTTTGTTGTTGAGTGTGGTGTGTTACCTAAATTGACCAGTATGTGTGTATTCCATCTTCATCTCATAGTGTGCACCCTTATTTTGTTTGTCCCTCTCTCTCTCTCTCTGTATTCTTAAACTGCAGCACAGTTTAATATTAGCATTTGTTCATTCTTTTGCTTTGGGTGGCTTTTTGAGCATATACATAACTGCCGATGCTAACTCTATAAATCCCACCAAAGGGAAAATGGACTATGAACAAACATTGAACTAACAGCCTTGTACGAAACTCCCCACACTGACAGGAGTTTCGAATTGTTTTTGCCTAATCATGTAGTGGCCCTACAAACAGCGTTTCTTCCTGCATTCCCTCACACTCCCCGAAACTCAACGACACTTCACACGCAATCAACAGGACTTTCTCCAAGGAATGTGTTTCTCTCTCTCTCTCTCTCTCTCTATCTCTCTCTCTCTCCCTCTCTTTCTCTCTCTCTCTCTATTTCTCTTTCGCTACAACACGAAAAACGACAACAAACAGCCATGGGAGATGAACGGCCTAGCAGAGTTTCAGGGTTTTTTTTCTGTGTATGCGTTCCACGCTTCAGACGGCATTCTCCTTGTCCACTGCTGAACCACCGCTGGTTCCATCGTCCGACGAGTCGGTGTAAAACTTGGGTCACAACAGCATGCACAGCTTGGAGCGCTTCTTCACCGGCTTGGTGGGATGTTTCGGGGGCTGTTGGGTCGTCGTACTTGCGCCATCCTGCAGCTGGAAGGGCGGAAGCCCACTGCCGGGCGTTGCCGGAACCGATTGTGAGGATTGATCGTGCTGCTGTTGCTGCTGATCGCCGGCATGATGATCGGACGTCTCCCCACCAGATAGCAAAGGATGTTCGCCACCGACCGGTGTTGGTGTACCATCGTCCGTGCCACTCTTCGTGCTGCCAGGCTGTGAAACAATGGACGCAGGTCGCTCATTACCGGCCGCGTTATGGTGCACCGATTTGGAGAGTTTGTTCCGGACGGCTTTCCCCAGGGCACCTGTTTTTCGCAAGCTGCTGAAGCGTGGTTTACGTTCGTGGACCGGTGTCGTTTCGGTTTTTTCCTCCGGATGTGCACAGTTGAGTGTCGTCACCGTGAACTCGATGTCGGCCAACGGTTCCCTACCCGCTGTAGAAAGAAGGAAAAGGGTGATAAAGTGTACAATTAGACACGTCACTGTCCGTCCGCGACATTCGTTCCCAACTCACCGGCAAACTCTTCCACCGGCTTGTCGATCGTGTCGTGATCGATCCAGGTCAGACCCATCTCAACCTTCTCGGCCAGATCGTGCCAGTGTTGCCGGTTATCCAGCGTACCGTCGTACAGTGGGCTGATCCAGGGAAACGCTTCCGTCAGCACCTTGTACAGCGGCAGGCAGATGACGTCAATGAACCCAACCTGCATCTTGGGCAGTTCATCCTTACGTTCACTGTGGGCGAAATGGCCAGCAAACAACACCACCAAAGAACAATAAAGTGAATGGAAACGTAAATGTACGACACCGACAACAGCACACGACACCCAGCGCTATGAACGTCATGGTGATGGATTTTATGATCATCTACCGTTCACATCTCTTATCCTCCTCCCCCCCTCCCCTCCGCCCATCTTCATCATCCAAGGACACGCCGTATCGATGGCATTAGCGTCATACAGCCTTGTCTCCTAAATCCAGCCTCCACTGCCCAAGGACGTGGACGGCACGGGATAAATTATCTCCCGGCGACTCTTGCAGTTAATTAAAGTTATGTGCCCGCTGGGATGCACGGCTTCGTGCGCTTCAACCGGCCGAAGTCTTGCGGCCGTTAATATTTTACGTGCCTTTTGCAGAAGATCTAGCTCGCTATGGAGCGGTGCGACGGTGTGGCCGTGGATGTTGGGCGTAATTTGGTTACGTCCGGCATTGAGCTCCCCAATCAATCGGTACACCGTGCCGTGGCTGAAATTATTCCCACACGGATCGTGATCTCACGAGGTGAAGACAAAGGCAAAGGAAGCGGATAACGGTTCGTTCGATATGGGCGTAATAAGCTGTTTTACGAGGAGTTCGTACGCAAGGCAAACTATTTCTTGAGATAGACGTTGAGTGCGGATCGTGAAACTGAAACCATTTCTATTAGTAGTATTTGGTGCAAAGTGTTTGGAGGATTAATGGTACTTAGAGATGGTAATAAAATTAACATTTACTATCCCAAACAGTTTTTGCTATTGGTATAGGCCGTCAGTGTTTCAATGTATTGGTTGGAGCACGAAAATATTGTAACTCTAAAAACGGATGAATTCGATATCACTATGAATATTTCTACCAGGAGCTTTTATCTCCTATTGAATCACATTTTCTTAATGGTATTAAAGAATTATGCCTAAGTTCAAAGCCCCTGGTATATCTAGAATATCTGGTAAAGCATTCAAATGAGTCTACCAACAAATAACAAGGTTAGTCCGGGATTCCCTCATCTTAACTCCAACTCATCCTGATGCAAAAACCCCAAACTCTCAATGTTCAGACGAGTTTTTCTCAAAATAACGTTACCCAGGATTTCATGAAATGTGTGATCTGATTGAATTAGAAGTGTTCGAAGGTGTTCTTCAAACCGTTTAATAGTTCCAAACGAGAGCTAGAATGGTTCAGAATGTGATTCTTTGGTCATTTTCATGCAGAATTTCCCCAGATTGAAAATTAAAATCGATTTTTAACCCTTAACGGCCGCCATTTTGTATTTGTGTGAAATCCTGAAAAGTTGGCTCGTAAAGTTCACAATTTAAATACTTTCTACGCAGTTAATTTGAAACAATTTAAGATGTTTTTTTTTAACTAAACCCTTGCGAGTACCGCAATACGTTACACGTATACATTATATATATTTACAGACCACCAAAGAATGGCCTGTCTGGTGTCTTCGTTTCTATACAACCCGATTCAATGAATATATTATTGCAACTTTTCCAGTTTTAATGCTTGTATTGTTTTCCTTAAAATAATCAAGAAAACGATCTTGGTTTTCCAATTATTGTGTGATCTTATCTCCGATCTACTCAATATCGATAAACTCAAGTGAATGATCCAGTTGTTTGCTGATAAATCAAAATCGCTTTGCATCAATTTCTACAATGATATTTAAAGTATATCTTTGCGATAAAAATAGGATTTCCGGTTTAGAAAATTCCATGTTCAGTTTTAAGCACTTCCTCAAGACTCTCAACAAACTGCTTTACATCTCGAATCCCGTTTGTGATTACAGCAACTCGATAGAATCGTGTTTCAATATTTGTGACACACAGAAACGCACGGAAATAAACCATTCGAATGGAAATATTCCGGCTCAAATTCGATCCTTGTTCACCGCAGTTATAAATATCGCCCTCGGGGAGGGGTACAACAAAACAACCGCAGTGGGGGTTTGTGGGACCGTTTGTGTAAAGGATAAGAATGGCTTATTTTTCAATTACCGCCTAAGCCCCGCAGGGATCTACCCGAACCAGTTTGCGTTACGACGGAGGGACGGTTTTGTAATTGAGACCCCCAAACGCTCGAGTTCCGGTTGAGCGGCAGTGATAAAAATACAATTCCACACAACAACACACATCAACATGGCGCCAAACCTGCGCCCTGGAGAGACTACCAGCTCCCGATGCCATTGGTTTGCCATGGCCGCGGTTGAGGCGCGTTTCATTAGGTTGGATCGTTGGCCATACTTTATCATATTCCCCATCCGGCATGATGTCGTGATCCGGCCCACCGCGCTCCGATCGGCATCAGCATTCCCCGGTGAACGCAAAACACGAAAGCAAAACACACGACCTAAAGCAATCATAATGAAATAAACAAATTACCGATCCATCATCGCAACGGGTTGCTGATTGAGCTGTAGCTTCTCCAGATCGCCCTGGTCGAAAAACTCGTCCGCCACTAATTTGGCCACCCGGTGCTGCACCTCCCACGGTTTCGCAATGGCGCTCACATCGCACGCCGTCATCATCATGCCGCACAGGACTGGTTTCATAGGGAGTGAGTGGTAAAGCAACACAGAAAAAAAATACATTATTAGTATCACATAAGGGCACAAACCTTTATGGCAATACGGCGTCATGTATGTAACAAAGCGGCATTACTTACTTTCCTTCTTCTCCTCACTCTGCCAGTCAAACTCGCCGTTCTCGATCAGCTCCAGGAACTGGTTGCGCTTCTTGAAGTACATCGCCAAATCGGTCGACAGGATCGCCGTCTCGACGACCTTCATCACCGTGCGGAAGTCCTCCGGGGATAGTGCCTACCATCAAACATTAACGAAACAAAACGATACACTGTGATTCGGTTCGGCATAACTGTCGGTGTTACGAACGAAGTAGGCACAGAGGGTTTTTGTTTGATCCATCGCCGCTAGACGCGGCGTAAAGCGGTCAAGTAAAGATCGTGTGAGGTTGTTTGGTTGAATAATTGAAAGGACTACCGCTCGAGTCAATTGCTAGCGTTGCGGGCTTGGGCAATTGAAAGTATAGCATTCAACAGTGCATAATGAGACCTATCGGGGTCGGAAAAGAAGGCCTGAGACTATCCTTTTTGAGTGCTATCGTCCATTTATAAACAGACGCTTACAAAGGAAGTGAAATGTAAATGAAGCGAAGGCGCTTAGAACACAATTTAAAAGAAATGTTTCAAAGACATTTCCATTTCATGCATTAAAAGTAGAAGAAAAAACAGGACAAAAATTGCTGACTCATTTTGTTGTTAAAAGGAATATGCAAATGTTCGAAGATATTAAAGCGGGATTGAGTATTTACAGGTAATGGCATTAAAGCTCAGTCTTATATTTGTGTTACGAGATGTATTTTATACTGTAAACACTTTTGTTGCATCAAATGGAGCATATTAAAGATTTATTTTTATATATGAGGCGGCCTATTGTGTGTTGGGCCTTTACACGACAGGACCGGTCCAAAATCCCAGCCAGACCAATCTCACGTAAGCAAGACTGACTACGGGTAAATGAAGTCAAAGAAACCCAGCAATGGCAGGCATGACCTAGAAGGTCGTTACGTCAAGAAGAGAGAGGATTTTAAATATCTTTACTTGATCTTTAGATATATTAAGAGCAAACAGATTTGTGTTATGAATCATTTTAGTGCAAAATTTAGACAATAATGTGCAGACTTACGACGTCTTTTTACAAAAGTTTATAAGCTTTAATCTGTTTGTGTGTTTTTTTTTAAATCTGTTAATTTAGGCTTTCAAATCAAAGTTTTGATCAAATTATGGTTATATTTTCGAAACTATTCCAACAGAAACATTTTAAAAATAAGATCGTTGGCATTATTATTTTGTAACCGTAAAATTTATTCAAAAGGCGAAAGAACATTTCATTAACTTAAGGCTTTTTTGTTTGAAGCTGTGCAATCTCATATTTAATGCATTTCGATTGTCTCGAGGCTTGAAAGTATAAAGAAAGCAAATTTAACCCATTCAACAATCAGAATGGGGTTTTGAACGAAACGTCAACCAAAAAAAGGCACAGCACGTGCCGATTATGCTCGCCTTTCCTTTATTATCCGTCTTTAGTCAATGCTTCTTTGGTCGGTTTTGTATGTATCACTTCACTTCGTTTGTTGCTCTTTTTGTGTGCCTTTCAGTAGCACCTGAAGGCAAAAATTATGTATTGTCATGTTTTCATTCATTAAGCAAAGCGTTATTGTGTGCCTCGTAGCATGTATCCCGAACGATTCTATAGAACAAAAGGTTACACAGGAAAGCCAGCCAGCAAGGACAGTTTTGACTTTTCATTTCCATCGTAGTAGTCACGTAAAATCGTAGCTGGTTTTTTTTTACCACCCAATGCACCTTTTCTTTCATTAACAATGAAACGTCAAGGCCGAAACAAAGAGCCCCTGTGAGCCACTTGTTTTTATCATCCACCATCAATCGTGTAATTTCCTTCACGGGAAAGAAAATGGCGACGGTTGAAAACATGCGACCCACCTTAATACTCGATTAATTCTCGTTTTTACTGCCTGCACGGGTCCAACATACCGTCAATGAAGGATCTAAGCTCGCGTTGCAAAACCCGGAACCTTTCAGGATCGTTTCGAACGGTTTCGGGACAAACTGCCGGCAAACGGTGGCCGTAATATCTTACCCAACGAATGATGGCATTATTGCATTGCCATTGGGGGAAGGAGAAAAGCAAACCGGTCTCCGTAATGTGCGTGTGTGGCATTTCCATTCTGCCATCGAATGTATTTTCAATTTTACGATCGAACTGAGGCGGGTTCGCTATTGAAATCGGCAAACGAAACAAACAACGAAAAGCTCCTGCACGCGGAATATGACATTTGATACCACTTTTTACCGGTCGGTTGGCAAGCAAATGAGATTCCCTTAGCATTTAGACATCGGTTCCAATGGAACGGTTTCAGTCTCTCAGCATCAGTTGTTGGCAATATGATACGAATTATATCGATTTTTGATCTGCTTGCCATTCTGTTTCTTTCCATTCCTACCTACTATCGGTCCATTGGCGTTGAGTAGCAGCAGAGCGGGAGCAGCTAAACAAAAACTCCAAACCACAACGATCCGGTATGATGAAAATGATGGGATGGCAAATAATTTGAGTATAATAAATTATGCTGTGCCGGGTTGATGGCAGATAGCGAAAGGGGGTACCGCGCACGCAGGTGTGATTCACAGTACGAAGTTAATAACCAATTGGGGTTCTAAATTGTTGGCACATTTCGTCGCCAATCGACTGTAACGAGCGGGTTTCAAATTCTAACGATACGACCGATCGATCGGTTCGGTCGTAGCAGTTATCTGTCTGAGAAAAATCTCATCACCAAGATAAAAAATGAATCGTTATGTGGTAAATTTGCACCAAAAATGAAAGCTTCAAATCTAGTAGTAAAGGCTTTTACTAAACTGAATGTAATTGTCAGCAGTTTAGTTAGTTGCATTGATTAATTTATTGCCATAACTTATGTAACGTTATGTGTATTATTTTCAATGTTGTTGTTCAGCAATGTTAACAACAATGTTGTGTTTAATAAGTCATTCCTTTTTGCATTTATGATATTAAAAGCAAAAAGCTCATATATGGTTAAATACATATAATAAAAAAAAACATTAGAAGATCATGATGATGTTGTTGATGATGAATTACATTACATTACATTCACATTGATTATTCTTCATGGCTAAGCTGTTCATATTAAGTATTGAGTACAGTTACAGTACTCAAGTATTTACTACCGTATGATCATCGTCCGTAACGTATTCGTAACAGATTAACAACGACATATTCGCCCAAAATTTACCTAACAACAAATTTTCTAGCACTTTTGGTGGTCTTAGTTTATCATCTAGTATCTCTTTCGAAAACTTTAGTCTGACAAGCACTGCGTTTTTGCAAAGAATGTTTTTTGTTTAGAAAATATTAAAAAAACTCTTTTTTAAATAAAGTACAGGCAGTGCTCGAGATACACTATTACAGTGGACCACTATAATCTGGGAAAGATCCACGTATCTCGCATTTTCGTGTATGTCGAATCTTGGTGCAATATCGTTTATACTTCAAAGTTAGAAAGTTGACTTCCTTCTCTACCCTTTATTTATACAACCATTCAGTCGACTTTTCTCAATAAAAAATACATTAATAGAAATAAAAGAAAACAAACGTTGACAATAGAAGGAAGTTTCGACTGGCGATACACCTATTTGCTTAGAATTTGGGCTATTATCTAACACAGCCGTCAAATTTCCAAACACCGCGTATCTACGAATCCGTGTGTAAGCGGAATCGTGTATCTCGGGGACTGCCTGTACCGTCATTTCCCGAACTACACGAGTAATGCGTGCCAGAGAAATTCGCCTAGCACGATTATTTTCGTAAGTCGAATTTCCTGTGTTCACTTTACAGAACACATTCTCAATTGGGAATTCTTCGATTATTTCGACAGTTCTAGTAAAATTATACCAAAAGCTATTTTTATAGCAGTAAAATGAACCATGTTTTTGGGAATATTTGAGATTTTATATTAAAAAAAAATTGATTTTCCAGTGTAAAATTACACGAAAGGTCCAAATTTTGAGATTCGCGTAACTCGAGTGTCACGTAACTCGGGAAATGACTGTATTATTTTTTTTTATTCAAGAAGAACGGATCCGATTATGTTTGAATTTTGGTTCAGAATGGCTTATGTACTCTCCCGTTTTGTTTGATCAATTGGTATGCATACTCAACAAAAATCTTTAATTGGAAAAATAATCCATCCCCTTATTCTACCACATAAAAAAAACTAGGTACAGAATCAACACACAGTCAAACGGTCAAACCCCTTTGACACTGCTTTCATCTCACCATCCAGATACTCACCTGAAATATGTTGTTACCCTCGGAGTTCAGTATCATCACGCACTGATCGAAATGGTGGTGTTCCATCGTGCTCGTCGTGTAGAGGATGGCCAGCGGGCTGTCGGTTTTGGATTGGAATGCGTTGTTCGTACCACGGTGGTCGAGATCATGGCAGAGGCACGCAACGAGCAGACCAAGAATTTCCAGATCCGTCATGAAACGTTCCATCTTGCCGGTTTTCATCATCGCAAACATGGTCTGGGCCACGTTCAGTGCATGGCGCCAGTTGTGATACTTCACTGGACGGTAGTTCTTCCGCACGCTCAGTATCCAGCGGCACAGGACCTGCGAATCGAAGCGAGAGCGGCACCAACAAAAAAAAAACCACAGGGTCATACGCCGTTCCCATCATGTCATCACTGCGTGCGTGGATGCTTTTGAAATTCCCAGTTCAAAAGTGATCCAAAAGCTATCCCCCGGAAAGCGGCTTACTGGAGCACACAGTGCTGGGAAAATGTAATTAAAACACAGCATAGGCACAGTTGGGAAAGTGTCAGAGCCCCGGGCTACGACCCGGGAAGAGGTCGGTCGCCCATCACGCTCCACGTCGAAATATCCTGATCCCTGACTAACTTAAGCACATGACATAAGAACGAAGGGCGACAAACAGAATCGACGGGGGAAAAAAAGCTTTCTCATCCTCACGCACTGGCGTTCACTTGGAAATAAGATCCACTTTTCGGTACCGTAACGAATGGAGATTTACGATGGCTCTAATCAGCTTTCGAACGTGGTCGATATGGGTGAGACTCGGTAACGCATCAAACGCTGACCCATCCCACCGCCGGTCTATAAAACGGACAGTAAGAGAAGTAAGCTCGTAATCGTATTTTACCGGGGGGCACATAAATTTATGTGCCCCTTCCTCGAAAACGTTACTTCCTCTTCCGGCATTACTATCTTCACACAGCACACACACACACATGGATGGGCTGTATGGTAAAACTGATTCAAGGATTGGAACGATTGGATTCTCTTGGCCCGGTTCGGCTAAAGAGTGCTTGGGGGAGGGGGGGGGGGGGGGGGGGGGGGGTGCGGATTGGAACCCAATAAAACTGCCACTTACGTCGTATGGAATGTGAAATTGTTGAACCAGATTGCATTGTAGAAACATCCGCACCGCTGCCCGGCATGTATCATCGTCGTCGAGATCGAAGTCTGCAAAGAAAAGAAAATGAAAGAAGACAAGAGATGGGGAAAAAGGGGTTTTATTGGGAAAACAGCATCCTATTACAAATTGCATTCTTTTCTTAGAGGTCTTTCGAGGACCCGAAGTGGAAGACCTCCAGGAACTAACTAAATTTCAATAAGATTAACCTTGATCCCGTCCCGAAACCGAATACGATCAACTGGATCAATGCTTGGTTGGATAGATTGTACCATATGAATTCAACATCCTTGAGAGTCCACATAGAAAACCAATGCCATTCATACTAAACTTGGTCTAAAATATAGTATATAGAATTTAATTAAAAACAAAAACCAAACAAAGTATGTAAGAAAATACATAAGAAAACCTTTTCAACATTTTCCTTCAATTTTAGACGAACATGAATTTTTTTTCGAACAAGGTTATTTTTCGCGTTTTTTTTTAATTAACATGCTTTAATTAGATTATCGAAAGTTCATCTTAATAAAGAATAACTCAGAAAACACAAAAAACACCTCCAGACATCCATTTCATAATGATAACAGTAGACTGTACAGAAACAAATTTAAAATACCACGTTAAGCCGGCTAGCATTTGATCTCTCACGCCCCGAGGATATAAAGAAGATAGAACAATATATCATATCCACCAGCACCAGGCACTCGATAAACACAAAATAGATCTTTATTTTTATGTACGATGAGACAGTTGCTTAGCAGCTGCAGACTGTTTGGTTGCTGGTTGCCGTCCGGCCCGTAGGCTGATGGTGCAGGTGCCGTTTTCGTTGTTTTGCTATCCAGCACCACAGCCGCAGCCTGCAAAAGAAGCTTCCTTTGCCCCCGGGGCCAGATCACGCAAAGCCGTAGCAACACATTCGAATAGAAATTCAAACCGTGTGTCGTAGCATCCCGCAACCCACCCGGTCCCGGCCTGGAAACGTCACGGATGCGCGCGAATGGAACAGAAGATCAAATCGTGTCCAGCGCAACACTGTGGAGCTGGAGAACACGTACACGGAAAGCGATTTCGATGAAGCGTATAGTACTGGCGGGTTTGAAGAATGATAGGAACTCATGAAAAATTCAGCACCGGCTAGTACTTGATGAATGTGTGATCGTGATTAAATTCCCACCCCATACCCATATGGGTCTCATTCTTCGCGAGGTTCGCGTGCCACAACGATACGTCTTCTGGAGCCGTACGCCACAAATCCGTTTGTCTGGAGTGAGCAAGAATTCACTGGTTGCATCAGGCCCGTTCCGTGTTTTGGCTAGTCACAGTCGGCCTTAGAAACCGATAGCTCGCATCAAACAAATTCCACCTAAAAGGGGCAGATTTTTTGTACGAATACCTCATATGCCACGAGGGCTCCAAAAGCGTGTATCATAGTTAGAGGGCAACTATTCAAGTCGCCCTTTGGACGGCACTGAATGCAAGGACACGAAACGGGTTGTTGTTACACTTGTTACGATTATTCGCACCGTGTCATTAATTACACCAACCTCGCGAACGACCAGACTCAACCGTAACCGGATGCCAGGGTATCGTCATCGATGATAGCCCCGGGAAAGAACGTACCGGATCAAGCCACACGAGGATATATGCTTTTCCAATTAGCGCTGTGCAATGTGAAGCCGCTAAAAATCCATTAACCCTAGAGCTCAAAGAGCATTGATTCCGGCATGGAGGGGCCACCGACACCATTCTTCCCAATTCCTGTTGCTATTACGAAGCGGACACACACACAAAACAAGCGAGCAATCAATCGGGAATCGTTCTAGGGTAAAACGTTCCGGAACGAACGGTCGAACATTCATTCTCATTTACGGAACGTTTAGTATTCCGGGTGTCGGTTTGTAAGGGTGGGTTCCGTTTTATCTGCCTTGGCCCATTCTCAGTCGAGAAACTGATCTGAATAAAAGTGAACGCTTTGGTCGTTTGTGTGCCCCCACATCCGTCGAAAGCTCGTTTGTAAGCTGAGCACCGAAACATAAATGACCGCTGACCGAAACCAACCGAATCGTCTTGATTGCGGTCTTCCATTTGGACGCTGGCCTTTGCTTGCAGGATCCACCCCATGGGGCAGGTGCCGCAGGTCGGTACGCCGCCCAGAAAACAATCGCATAAAATATTAATTTACATCATTATGCAAGCTCGCAGCATAAATAAATCGGATTTCATGCCACTCCCGCCATTTCATCCCGCCTGTCACGGGTCTTTCGGGTGTTTGATGAGCAGGGTTTTGTAATCGTGGGCATTCCGAACGGGAAAAGTCCAAATTTGAGGCTAACATTTTTCCTCCCAAATCCAATTAGTTCGACTAATGCACTGAAATCGATCAGCGCTCGGTGGTTGAGCGCTGAGCGTGAGCTGCGTGGTAATTTAGGCCCCCCTACCCAGTACTTACCGATGAACTTAAAACTATACAGCTTGTACTCCTCGGCCGACTGGATGGTATCGTTGACCAGCTTGAGCGTCTGGTCCTGACTAGCGGTCGCATGGTACGAGAGACATTCGAGTGCCACCTTCTGTTTCGCCATCAGCTTACAGGCACTCTCGTACATCTGCGTGTTGTGGATGCCGAGCCCGCAGAAGATGGCAAACGCCTCGAAGATGGAGATATCACAGTTGGTAAATTGTAGATCATTTTGCTGTTGTCGGAAAAAACGAAACGGGAAACAAATCGCGAACTTCATCATACAGCGTACAGGGCACCCACAACACGAGCAAGGAGCATTTACCTTATTGATTAATTGAGCGACACCGATGACCGTCTTCTGGCCGTTGATGATCGGCATGCACAGAATCGATTTGACGCTGTGCGTCTCGTCGAACGAAGCGGTCGTGGCCACCGTTCCGTCGCCCGCGGCCGAGACCGGCTGGGCTTGCCGTTGGCAGATTGGCTTATCCTTTAGCCACTCGAGCACATCGCTAATGTTGAGCGTTTCGCCCGTTGCGGCCACATACTCCGCAATTTGGGCCAGCATCGAGCTGTTCAGATCGCTCACCGACGGTCGCAGAATGTTGGCCGATGATTGATGGCTGCTGCCTAGCTCGAATATCATCGTGAAGCGCGTCGAGATCGTGTTCTGGCAATTGTGCCGTGAAAGAAGAAGGAAAAAGGAAGGGCTGTAGCGAGCCTGCTTACAAATTTTCCCACAGGTACGTTCAGGAAATGTAGAAATCCATCATTTTTCTTTTCTTCACCCTATTCGCCATAACGTTTCCTCTTGAGTTGGGGGTTTTTAAATATTTTAACACATCTGCAGCTTTGCTAGCATATTTCCATCATTACTTTTAGCAGAGCTAGCTTTTCCGACCGCGCGAAAGCTTAACTTCGTGGAGTCTTGTTGATTGCAGGACGGCATAGTCAAACCCATGCAGACACACAATAACAAAAAAAGAAACAAACAAATCGGGAATGAATAAGTTAAAGCTACCGAACCGAAAAGAAAGAGGAAACGTTCGCAGCGAAAGGAGGCAAGTTAAAAGCGCACAATGATGGAAATTACTACCGGTTTGAGTGTTTGGCAAACGGAATAACCTGCTGCTGAAGCACATCCTCAACGTCCACGTTGTGGCTCGTTCGGCGCGAAACGGTTTGATGAGTCCTCTCCGGCCGTTCCAATATCCGTTCCAGGTGGTTCTACGTAGCGGGGTAGCATTTGGTAGCATCGTTTTCCCCATGAATTTACAATCCCGAACGAGCGGGGTTTTCCGTTCGTTAGGACCGGGCGGAAGCGTACGAAGCCATGAAAAATGGAAAACGGAACGATAAAAATCAGTGAAAAATTGTAAAATATTAAACAGATTTCAATCACGTTTATGATAAACCGTACCAGCCAAGTACATATACATCATGGGAAAAGCTAAGTAAATATGTGCCCAATGTGCCTGTGTGTTGTCTGATGATTAATGAATGAAAACAATCTTTAATTGACCAGGCGTCTCCATTGAATGAAAATATAATTTATGTTAAAATAACTTAAGTTAAACTTTTTAAGACATTCAACTATTTTTGTTATAATCCAGAACAATCCAGAATCGGCTACACTACAGATACCAAATGATAAAACGCGGTCAAATAAAACTGTCGCTTCAATAAAGCATTTTAATTGACACGATCATTCCGCCATTTCTGTTTCGTTCTGTAATTGAAAGTAAAATAATAATCATTTCCCATTCGGCACTGCCTTAATTACAAATCGATTTTGTATAACCCACGTACATGAATGCGTCCATTGCAGTAGAATTGTACACGGCAGGATGTTGGAATTGCACCCATTTTTTTTTTTTTCATTATCCCCTCCTTATTTTATCAATTTATTATCCAAAAAAGCGCAGTTGGAAGTGCACATTCATTGCGGAGTAAGGGCGAACAGGACACAAGGTGTACGCTTATCAATTTGCCTAAAATGAGATTTTATAGCCCTGCCGGCCATGACGCAAACGCATTATTCAATCGCGCCGGAACCTACGCAGCGCACCACGGTGGGAAATGGCAGCTGATGGGGTTGTGATTTCCATTCTGATTTATACGCTGATTAGATAAACGGTGTATGGATTAATGCGCTTAGTCATTTTAATTAGGGCTTTGCGGGGGATTGTAGTTGCCCGAAAAATGTGTGCGAATTATGCGAATTTGAAAACTTTGGTGAAAAATTGGTTTTTGTTGCCTGTCGATTTCAATGAAATATCGATTTTTTTCATGTTTTATCTGTTGCTCATATGATTTGCCAAACCTTTTAAGAAAACAGCTGCTCATAAATAAGAAGCGTTTTTTTAACCGAATTTGGTTTGCCAAAAGAAAAGGCACCCAAAAACAAAACAAAACACAAAACCGAAGAGTTATTTATGAGACAGGTGCGAGTTGCGTGATGGTCCAATCCACTCATATTTTATTCTACCGATGTATCGTTCACGCGCTGTGTGCCGTGTTCAAGAAACAATTCACCCCATGGCATTACACTGTCCCAGGAGGAGTGCTGCTCGTCGTTAGTGCCACGTTCGAACGATAACCCATTTGTGTGCCGCTGTCAGCACAATCAATATAAATAATTCTCCCCCACGCTTCCATTGGTGCAAAGAACGAGGTCTTAAAGTTGTCGAGTTTATTTCTCGATAGCCATACCGGATATGGGACAGCTTTTGGAAGTACGCAATATGCGATGGACCGTACCGGTTGGCCACCGTTCGAATGTGTGGGTTGATTACATTCGTTCGTGTACGATCGGCATGTTATCGAGAGTTTGCTATCGGACATTTTCCCGAAAAAGAAACTCACACACACACATAGCCGGGAATCTCTAATTAGCAGAAGAGCTTTGCTGAGTTTCGCTTTTCTTTTTTTTTTGCTCCCTGTTAACCGCTGTAAATGGAACCGGTGCACGTCAGCAACGCAGCAACACCCATCAATAATCAACATTGCGATGCGTACGTACGTGACTACCGGTGCGTTTCATCGTTCACCAAACAACCGCCTCGGCAATGCTGTATAAAGCCATGATATTGTGTTGATACGTGAATGCAATACTCACTGCAAACATCCAAAACAATCTATCGTGCTTGCGTGCGTGTTATCAATGTGTTCCCAGATGTTTGGTTCAATTTCGCAGTGCTAATCGTGTTCGGTCAGGTGCTTTACGTACATTTGCAATTTGCCGCAAAAAAAAATTGCCTACTAAGCCTTATATGGCGCACTACCAAGCGTGCTGTAATGGCGTCCATCTGACAGCTGTCAAAATGCGATCGAGCAGTGACAGCACTGTACATTTGAAATGTTTGATCGATGGGTTTGGGACGTGCCCGGTTAGCAAACAACGACACCAAGGAAGTATTTACACGCAATGTTGCAATGAGGACAAATATTGTGAGGGTTGCTAGCGGCTGACTACTTTCTGTTCTGCTACGATTACCTTCAACGTGTTTCGATTACAGTCGTCATCTAAACATGCACACTTGAGCGAGCGCAAGATCATAGTTCATAGAAATACGGTATAATGAAGCGAATATTGTACGAGGTTCAAAAAAACGGATAAGTTACCATGCAGCGCGGGAATTGTTTGCATACTAAGAAGGTTTAAAATATGCTCTCGCTAAGCTATCGACACTTACCGCTTCGCCACAGTCGAGATCAAGCAGAAAGACCGCGCACCGTTCGCACTTGAGCAGCTCGCGTGCTTCGGTCATAATTTTCGTCACCAAGCACTCCAGGTTGTTCTGCTCGGAGAAGATGTTCCGGGCAAGGTTGAGCAGTATCTGATTGCGCCGATACTCCTGGACGGACATTTCGAACAGCTGTGCGTTCTGGATGCCAATGCCACAGAACGTGAGATAGCGGCGAAATATCTCCACATCTCGCTCGGTAAACTCGGGTGAACCTGTACGACAACAAGGGAGGGATTCAGCATCTGCAACGCCCATGTTCAAGTTTGGCAACCGGTCCACACTCACCGTTCGTTTTGTTAATGATCTGCGCCACGCCGATCACCTGTCCCTCGTAGTTGCAGATCGGCATCGAGAGGATGATGTTCGTTTTGTAGCCGGTCTTCTGGTCGATTTCGCTGTTAAAGCGTGGATCCTTGTACGCTTCCTTGATGTTGATGGTTTCGTTCGTTTGTGCTACAGTGCCGGCTATGCCAACGCCGAACGGAATGATGATTTCGTCCTGTTTGGCTCGCCGGACCGCTTCGTCCAATGCTGCAACAATGCGTTTGGAAGGACAAAGCGTGATGAGTTCTCTTTAAAATGTTTTGTCAAATAGTGCTTAATAAAATTAAGTATTGAGTAGTGAACAACACGTTCTGACCGTTCGAATAAACTTTGAAGAATCGTTTTATGTATAAAAACCATCTCGTCTAAACAGCACGAATTCATCATTTCGTTGATGGTTAGCAGGAGATGGGTCGTAAAACTTTGGGAAAGAATGTATGTCCTCCAAGCCCGATTCATCAACACCGATCGAGCACCGGTTCGCTCGCCTAGCGCCATGATGCGGGTGCCATCAATTAGTACTTACGAGTGTTTTGCGTAACGTCGAACAGCTTGGCGACCAGATACTTCCCGGAGGGTGGCCCATTGACAAGGAACAGTGAACCACGGTCGGCGTGCGTTAGGAGACCGACGTTGACCAGAATCTTGTGACACAGCACGTCGATGTCGAGCTCGTTCGCTACGTCCCGTATCAGCTCCATAAACAGTTCGCCCTCGTCCAGGTCGGCCAGATGGCTGCGGTTGGAGATGGAGCTCCGGGAGGTCGGCGAACGGCATTTCTGCGAAAGCGAAAGCGAAACAGCAACATCAGCAAAAGCTCGACGCACCATAACGAGACATTACGTCATCCCGCAAACCCGAGGCCCGCCCGCGTAAATCGATGAACTGGCCCAAAGGTGGTCCCACTGTCGGCGAATGGTGTCGATGATGATGATGATGATGCGAAGGAGAATGAAGACACCATTAGTATTCATCGTTGGTTGCATTTTAAATGACGCTCGCCTGTCACGGTCCCGTCAAGCGCTAGGCAGGCCAGTGTCAGTAAATCGGTTAAAGTTCCTCTGCCCCAGTCAAGTTCACTGTACGTCAACACTCCCGGACACGGACGGAGGCGTGGCGCGCTCAACAGATTACACTTTCACACCTTGCTTACGCACCGAGCTGTTAACAATGCGGTTTGGTGTGTGGTGTGTTTTTTAGGGTTTTATTTATTTAGCTGTGTTAGTGATTTTGTTATTGTTGCTGTGTTAGCGCCTGCTCACTCCTTGGCCAAACGCTCCGGCCCCACAATTCCGGCAGCGAAACAGTGACGGCGTTCCGGGGGCGTCTCGAGACACCTTTAACCGGCTTTAAACCATCCTGGGCAAACGGTGACGTTTGATGTTTGCCTTTGCCACAGTGTGTGCATGTGTCTGTGTGTGTTCCGTAAGCCTTTTTCACCCAGACACGGTAATCGACCGAACCCGAGACCGAGTTTCGAAAAGGGGATTGAAGCAAAACGAATGAATGTTGTTCATGAATAAAACAAATCGTTCCCTCGGCGGCTAAGAAAAGCACTTGCCTCCATTCGCTCGCCCGGAACGGCAGTTCTTGGCACCGCCAAGTTCGTTCTGTGTTCGTTTATTAATTTGGTACTTTAGTTCGGGTTGCGGTTCCGGTCGCTCTCGCTCTCGGTACGATCATTCGCTTAACCGGCGAAACCAAACACTCGACCCGGTTGGACTGGTTGAGCTTGTTAGCGTTGGAGTGGATTGCGGAATGGAACTTATTGGCCTAACAACGTGCATACATGTAATGCCATTCCTATGCTGCGTTATTTTCTGCTGGCGGTGTGGCCGAATGATTGATGTTGGCACGGTACGGAAACCGTTCGAAATGGATTTTTGCTTTCTTTGTACTCCGTGCGTAGGGATTTTATTTGAAAAGCGTATGAACTTTGCTATGTTTTTTCATTAAACCGTTATTGAAAACTTGACAACTGGCAATTAAAATGAAAAAAAATGTAAGAAGCTTAAATGAAATAGCAAATCATATTACAAATGTTGTTCGATAGTTAATATATAATTTGTTAACAGGTTTAACCTAAATATTTAAACAATCTCTTTTAATTTCAACTTTGTGCCAATTCGAGTAGTGTTGCTTGAAATTTTCCTAAACAACATGTTTCACTGCCTTTTGAAAAGAAAAAAGATAAAAGTAGTGTTTTTTCTTATACAGTTCCTAACATAACTATAAGGCTACTTGTTTCTTAGTTGACCCATTAAATGCCCGGGGTACGAAATCTTTTATTAATAATTATTAATTTGTAATTATTAATTATTAATTATTAATTAATTATTATTAATTATGAATTATTAATTAATAATTATTAGTAATTATTAAATTATCGCAATTTGATCAAAGGAACATAAGTGAATAAACTTAAAAGAACTTGGGTCAATTTTCAACCCTAACTTGAGTTAAACTACACAACATAATGGAAAAATTTATATTTTAATCTATAATATTTTAATCTAATCTTTTTTAGAGCTGTATAGAGCATAATTATAATCATTCTTGTCAACCTTTTTTTCTTTACTTTTTTCAATAAAGATTGTTTTTCAACAAAATTTCCTTCTTCCTTAGCGACACTACAACCTCAAGAGGACTGGATTATTTTGGTTCCTTTCTATTTGGTACCAATTGTGCCAGACTATCAAATAACTTCTAACACACTGTTTAAAGCGTCTAATATGCTCGCAAAGAACTTAAATGACCAGTTGAAAGTAATCTTTAGCACGGATAACACTGCTATAAAAACCACCCAAAAACCTGTTGTCCCCGGCGGATAAAACACTGCCCATGCTCCATGCGGAGCTATTATCCGCTCACCTAATGATCTGCGAATGTCTGGCAAGCGGTGGCAGAGCAGCGCAAATGTTTACCAAACTGGAAGTTGTCGAATAATTAGCGCTAAACGCTGCAACTCATTAACATTTCCACACCGGAAACTTGCCTCGCGTGCGGCATTTACCGTATCCACCCGTACAACCACCATTCAAGCATCGCGGTCGTTTATAAGGCGCTAGTGTCACACCACAACCCATCGTCCGAGCCATCCGAGCGATACACAAATGCATACATACGCGCAGGCCCATGTAAACGGCCACCTGGACCGTGCCGTACCGTTGCCACCGTTGGGAAGAAACGGGCTAGAATTACAAATTGTCTCCGGGCTTACCGTTCTTTTCCGTTGCTTCCTTACATTCGCTCGCGGTAAATCTAGGTCACTGGGAAGTGGTTAAGCAAACACTCGACCGGAACGCGCGTGCAAAATGGAATGACACGGCACGTTCGCTGCTAACCCTACAACGCAGAGCCCCACTAGGGGCCTGGCAGGCTCGGGTGGTGTTCAACCGTAGTGAATTACCCCGTACCTTCGTGTTGTGATGAGGTGACGAACCCCAAAACAAAGGCAACCACCCTTTAACGCCATCCGCCTTTTTGCCCACAATTATCCACAGCAGAAATGGTGATGGAATAGAACAAGCTACACGTCCTTGACGTCGGTATCTAACACAGTGGGAAGAAAAGATCTGTGTTTTTTTTTGTTTTGTTCCGTCGTTGTGTTCTAGCAAAAGACTCAAGACAATGGGTCTTGGGCGCGATGTCGAGTGTTCGTATTTTGCCATCGTTGGTCCACCGGTTGACAGTGTAAGCACCACCGGCACAAGTGTCATCTATCACACTGTACACACCGTGTGGTCAAGGGGCTCTCGCCAGCAGGGGTGACAGTCACAATGTCAGAGTGTCGCCAGTGTCTGTAACGAGCCACCCGATTACGATATTGCGGATGAAGAGACACAGCACAGGAGGGTGTTGTTGGGGCAAAGATTCTTTATCTCTGCGTTCCTTTCTTTCTGCCACCAAGTATTGGGCGCCTCCATCGTAGAATGAAACCGCGGTGACCATTGCCGAACGCTGTAATCCGAAGCGTACCCTTGGGACGGTTATCGAACGTTCTGTGTCTCGGCAGCAAATGGAAGATGGTGGTGACGGGTGGGACGTGTGTTGTGTTGTTGTCGTTTGGAACGGTTCTGGTTTTGGTTTCGTTTCGTACTGGGCGGGGTGAGCAGTCGGCAAGGGGAGAAAGGCGGCACGGGGATAAATTCCAGACGCACTGTCTAACCTTCCTCCGTAAATCAGGAACGTGATTGGGTTACCAGAGCAATGGTTGGCATGTGAAGATGTGCGTGTTTTCCTTTCTCTTTACTCGTTCCTACTTTATGGGTCTTCTTTATGCCGGAAATGCATTGTTTTCTGCTAAGCGCTAAGAACGGTGAATGGTGAATATTTAAATTAAACATCGCTGAGCTACAGAGATTCGTTGTTTATGACAAAACCGTACTCAAACACAATTCTATTTATTTATCATCGTAAACAGAAACCAAGGCAAAGTCCTGCCATCTTTAATTGTTTCCCATTAGCAGTATATCTCTCCGTATGAAATTCAACCACTTTTACCGTGGAAGATATTAAAGGTAGAGCATTTGGAAGTGGCATCACCATTAATTCGGACATTGCCTAAGTTTCTACCGCCCATTCCAAATAATGAACTGCTCCAAAGGTACTGCATCGAATGGTATTTATACATTTAGGTTCAACCTGACACCCAGGAACTCCTCAAACCCCCAACGAAAACGATTCCTTTTGCTCCGGACAGAGCCCTCCAATAGTTAACAAGAATCCACTTGCGCGCGCGCGCGCCAACGCACGAAATGACTACAGCTGAAATAATTTAATTTAATTTATGGCTTAACTTCGCGCTCGTGCATTTATCGTCTGCCGGAACGATCCAAAGGCGGAAAGTTTCGACGCTTCGGGCATGGCATGCACGGCATCGATTAAAACTCGGTAACAACCCGCACCCGTTTTGGGCAGAAAGCTGCCGGGTACGTGTTGGGCTAAACTTTCACCAGCACAACCACGAAAACTGTTCGTTCGAGAATGTTGCCTGTCTGTTGTTGGTGGGTGTATGCGATACAAGTGCTTATTGCGCACCATCTACAGCGGTAGCAGTAGTATTGCCCGGTGTGGTAAGACCGTTCACTTCAAGTCATTTTGGAGTTTTGTTAGTACAAGGTGTGGTTTTTTTTTCGGGAGATTAATCAGTGTGAAGTGGTTTAGGACGTCGCATTCCGAAACACTGATGAGAAGGTGTGCTGTAGTTTATTCACTCTAAATTGCAGTTTGTATTGTAGGACATGTGGAAGGGTGCAGAGTTGATTGGATAATATTATATAATTATGTAGATTTATATTAACTTACGGCAATAAACCTTCCATTCTTAAGCAAGCAAAGTACAAAGTGCTTAATCGCGCTCTTTTATTGTAATTTGATTTCTCGAATATTCTCCTGTACCACAAAGTGTTCAAGATTTTTTAGTTATTCTTCATCCTGAATAATGTCTCATGTATTAGCTAAGAGAAAAAAATCGTAATAGTTGAAGGAGGATATTTGTCGCAAAGTATATAGCCCCGAACATAACGATCTGTACAAGGAGAAAGCAACTGTCTCATAAAAAATGTCATAAAAAATCTTACTTTCCCATGCTATTACACTGCGTAACATAACTTTAAGACAACTAGTTTTTTGACAACAACAAAAAAGTAGTTGAAGAGATCGATAAAAATGGTTTCCTGAAGAGCTGTTGAACAACATTTTTCGTTGTGATTTACATATTTTTACTTACACCATTACACATTATTTTGCATGATCGAATAAAATTTCATTTATAATATAAAAATCGCTACAAAAATCATTGGCTTTGCTCATTGAAAAATGATTTTAAAAATCGTATTTAAGGCATCAAAACAAATATCATAATCATGATTCCTAAACAACTTACGTAACAGTTTAATAACGCCTGCTATTCAATTATATAGGTTCAAACACTAGATTTCTAAAACAATGGAAAAACAAACATGACGTCAGATATAATCTATGCTAAAAATACAGTTTGCTCCGAAATTGTAGGCATAAAGCTAGTGAAAAACTTGGTTTAAATCCGTTAAATTTTTATTACAAAATGAAATCTCCGTGTATAACACCATGCCTACTTTTCGACACAAGATATTTGGATATAGAAGGTGTTGTTATACATGCCGTGGCTGAACAACGTTTATTCTGTCCAACTTTACCGAACATTTTAAATCTTAAATCTAAAACGTTCTCTTTAAATTTTGAATATGCTCTAAATATCAGTGCTATATAGTTATTTTACACAGTGTACACTCGCCACAGTGTAAAGTGCCCGAATAGATCTCCCCTCCCATCCTGTGCGCGGGGTGTCTATAACGAGCAAAATTGACTTTCTTCCACTTTGCTGTCGTTAGGTAATATATTTTTTGTTTCTTTTGCCGTTCCTCTCAATTCTACATTTCGCTTCCCTTACCAGGGATTTATTTCCAGCGCGTTCCTTTATGCTGTTATTGCTAGTCTGCTCTTATAACTTTTGCTTCACATGCCAGTTCTGCTTCTCGGTATGGCTTTGATTTACGGCACCGCCAGCTTCCATTTTACGCTAGATGTGGCCTTTACACCCAAAAGCACACCGTCGTGTCCGCTATGTTTTGAATCTGCCCACTGTGAGCCATTTTGTTCGCTTTTTATTCATTTTTAGTGCATTTCTCGTTCGCGAGCACAATTCTGCAAGATTTATATCGCTTCCATGCTTTGGTGTAGTGGCCGTGTTTGTGCTGAAGGCTGATATTCGCGACTAAATAGTTGACCGTAAATAGATGCCCAGTGCCGTTTATTGTCGATCTATCATCGGTGCTTTCTATTTTCCATTCGCTCAGTTACGGCGCAAAGAGTACACACCATTAGCGTAGTTTTATTGGTTCGGCAGGGCGAGTTTTAGTGCGGCGAAGAACCAATTTAATTACCAACGCTGTTGTGCGTTCAACTCTTTACGTAAACCGTGATAAGAGAGAGTGCTTATGGCTGTTGTTTTGCAGAAATCATACTTCAAAGAGGAAGTGAATAAAACCGGAACGGTAAAAAAAAAGTCCTATAAATTATCATCCCATCGGGTCCGGCAACCTGACCGGCCAGTTATAGTAGATAAGAAAAGCAAAGCAAAAAAAAATCCACTTCCGGTCGGTACGGCTCATAAATCTCATTTAAAACTTTGCCTCCAATAAATTAAATCACCCGAACGGTTGCAGTCGCTCCACAGCGGTGGTTAAGACACTGAAAGGCAAACATCACCATCCCATTCCGTACGGCAATGTCGGCTATCCGCAGGACAAACAAGCGGGTCTTTCGTCGGTGTCCCTGCCTGCCGGTTCGTTTCCGTGTGGCGCGGAATGGATAATTAAGCTGGGACTTAGGCCGTACCCGTACCTAGTTTTGGCCTGCAAGGCAATTATAACTGAACAAGGAAATGGGATCGCCCGAGACAACAATTAATGGAGGCAATGCACGCAAAGGATTGAACAATATTGCGAAGCAAAACAGCAACATATGGTCCGAAGATGAACTCCCAACGCAACTGGGAACTGGGCTCGGTTAAACTCTCGGGCGTACCTAGACATCACCACGCGTGCTAGAAGAGTATTTTTTAACCCCACAAGGGGAATGGTTAACTAACTGCAATGTCACTCTGGATGGCATTTACATCCCGCACACGGTCGTGACATGTCATCGATGCATTTTACTGTCAAACGGTTGTAGGTGTACCAACACCGTCAACATCCTGCTTCCTGACGGACCGACCGACCAGTCGCCGGTAACCGGAACCGAGATTTATTTAACTCAATCTTGTCCGGCCAGCTTCGGCGTCCACTTGGTACCGGGGCTGACACCGGCAACTAGGTTACGGTTATTTCCTATTTCGAATCATTCCACCAATGTACTACGGTCGTTGCTTTCAATACCGGCCTCCAGGCATCGGTATCGTTCGTATGGAAATGGTCACCTGTGAGACAACCGGTGTTCATGCACTTCGTTGCCACACGGTACGGCATTTCAATCGATGAGTTTATGCAGCCACAGCAGTCGGTCTCAGCAAAACTCATCCTTCGTGCCCACGTTCAGCAGGCACTGCTTGCCCCAGCACCGGATCGACCGATACTGCAACAAGCTTAACTAGGATTACAAGCGAAAGGGTTTTTTTTTTTGCAGCGGTCGTGGTTTGTCCCAGTGCCAAACCAAGGAAAGAATAACACAACTGTTAGCAAACACACGCACACGCACGCGCCCAACCATTGTCCGTAGACTGTAAGCGTTAAATCCGTGCCGGTCGATAGGCGAAGGAAGGATTTCCTTTTTTGCATTGCTTTTATTTTGTCAGTGCACCTTTGTTGCTGCCTTGAATGGGTCGTAACACCCGGGTTTGTAGCCGGGCAGTACCGGTGGGAACCTACCAACGTAAGCCTTTGTTTCTTTTCCCTTTTCATCGGAAATAAGGGTTTATTGGATTTCGATCATCAAATATTAACGCGTACACAATTGAATTGTTGCTTTTTTTATTAAACCGTATTAAGACAATCGTGGCGAAATATTATCGTTTCATTCGGAAAGGAGGCGCTATTAGTTTGTTCAGCATTGTTAAATACATGCAGAATGAATGGTATTATGAGCGTTTTAAGACAATATTGGAAAAGTTCATCGACTTGAGCTTATTCTGTTATTAATAACTGTGTAAAGTTATTATAGATTAATCTCTGGAACCAAACGGATGTTTAATGTGATCAAATTGTTATGGCAAAAATGTGGTAAGTTAGTCTCTGAATTACGCCATAAAATTTTATTGTTAAAATTCGAATACCTCGAATTTCTACATTTGTCCATGAGAAACGAACTTTAAATTCAACTGATCAATTTTGCCGATCGTAGGTGACATATAGGACGAAGAATTTATGCAAATGTAATCAATGAATTTAGATAACAACCTTATCGGGCTGCCCGATAATAACCTTATCGGGATACCCGATAGCATCCTCATCGGGCTTCAAATATCGTGAATTTCAAGGATTATCCATATGATTTATACAAAAATTATAGCAAGTACCATGCGCCTCCATCACCATATTGTTCAAATATATCTCCGTTTCAATAAACTATAATTTGTTACATTTTTTTAACAAAAATATTGCAAGCCATTATTACTTGTTACGGGTTTCATGGCTATCAAATGTGCTATACATTAAAATAAAAGCTAAGCAACTCGGTCCATTTAATTCCAACGCTAATGACGTCAATGACACTTTGCTTCACAAACATTTTCAAATCAACTCGCCCCGCTGGGCAAACCAAACCCAAATTACCCGCTCCCCCCTTAACGAACCATTTCACCGGACAAATAAACAGCCGGCGAAGAAACATGATTGTTTTTCGCCCATCGGTTGGGCAATGGCGGAACTCTCGCAACCCATTGTGAGAGCAATCATAGCGGAAGCAGTAGTTTTGCGTAATTTGTCCACGGCAGCACTAAGCGCACTCGCTGCTCGGTAAGTTGCTTCGCTGCGCCGGTGGAACGGCCAATTAGACGATTAAACTTTACGAGTTCCATTTCCATCCGCGCGCCGCACCATAATAATAGCCATAATTAACCCACTCTCACTCACTCTCGTTCTCACTCTATTTCCCGGTCCTCTCGCCAGGACTAGCCCTAATGAAGCGAACACTGTCAACAAGTAGTAGCACCTGGGGGTCGCACCCTGCCTGACACTGAGCATGACAAAATGCATTCAATTAATCTGCATAATGATAGCCAGGGTCACCGTCGCTTGGGGACTATAAATTATCATTAGTACCATCTGCAGTTGCGAGCGGAACCGGATGCCTCCGGTCGGTTCTGGTTGGTACGTACGTACATTGGGGGGTTTTTGTTTAATGTTTCGAACGATTATGTTGACAAAAAAAAGCCGAACCCGTTCCATCGGACACCAACCGTACAGTGATGGATGAGAATGTGCCGGGGTTTTAGCGAGGTTCGTAGCGAGTATTTACGCCCTTGTAGGCCATTCCCCAGCAGATAAAAGACTTACCTTTACCGGAGACGATGCAAGCCATTGTTGGAACAGGTCCGAAGTGACCGACGCACGATGAGGCGATTTCGGCGACTTGGAAGTGTCCCCGGCGGTAATTGACTGCAGCCTGCTAATGACATCGTTCGGGGCACGTTCGCGAAACCAACGTTCGATGGCGGCCGAATGTTCGTCGAAGAATGCACCGACCTCGTCCAGCTCCTCCAGCGAGCAGAGCGAATCGGGCGGCACCGAACGATGCGACGGGGACAGATGGTGATGGGTGGGCGATTGGGACATGCTCGAGCGCGACGTATTCGGTGACAGCAGGTTGCCATCGTCCGTCGAGGGTCGGGAACTGCTGCGCATTAGGGTGCAATTAGCACTCTCGCCATTTTCGGCCGGACTCGACGGTCTCGGTGAAGCTAGCGTCGGCACGGTACAGCAACTATTGCCATTGTCGCTCTGGTTGCCATTATTGTTGATGGGCGGTTCCGGTGCATCGCTCGTGCCCGGGGTAGGCGTAGGTGGTTGAACATCGTGACCATCAATACCGTTGCTGGTATCGGGACGGTCTCCGTTCTTCTGTGGCCAATCGAGTGTCTCTGTGGACTCCATGGCTCTAGCGAGCTTTTACACTGTACCACGATCGGCCTTGAACGCCTTTCTGATGGGTGTGCGTGTGTATCGGTGCTGGCGTTTAGTTGCTGTTATGCTGCCTAAATAATAGGCCGGACGGTAACGATTACATCCGCTTGTGCGGATGCGAACGCCTCACCATGTACCATACCGTACGCACCAGATCGCCGCTTCAATTATTCACATCACACCTGTGCCATATTCCCTAAACATATCATTAAAAATACTCTCTTCACTCACGCAAACACACACTTTAAAAAATCTGCACCACAAGGATACAGCACTTCGTAACGACTTCACCGCCAAATATTTGACCCACACGGCGAAAGCGTAATCAAATAGTATTTTAGCGCCAATTAAGATGTTGAAGAAAATCCCTGCCAGCACCTACCGGTGATTAGCTGCGGTCTCTTGGTGATGCTGTGAACGAGATGAAGAGAACAGAGCAAAGGAAAGATAAGAAAAAAATCCTGATTGAAGGCGTACTCAAGGATGCGTATTTGCTAGGACGAAGGTGCACGCTGCTAGAGGCAGAAGCCAGCGAAAAACAACACCAAAGTGAGAAACAGCCCTCGAGAAGATATTGACCGAGGCGAGAACGCAACACACTGCAAAGTTTATTTGAAACCGGGGGGAGAACGGTAATCTGCTTGTTGAGCAACGGTACGCTCGTTAAACCAAGAAGCATTAGGAAGGTAAGTATTATGGATTCATATTTCTTGCTTTTACTCGCACATTGTTGAAGGTAGATTAAAGCAAAGAATATTACGCAATACTATAGACAATTATGCTTGATGCATTACTTGGAAGGTCTGCCGGTACCGGAGGAGGATTTTCAATATTGTTTTCTCTTTAATCCTAAATCAAATAGAGCCATTGGAAAAATAATCTGTGCTTAACCTGAATTAGCGTAGAATTTCGCTCCCGCAAATAACTTATCAAATCAACTATATTTTACTTAATTTAAATGATTTTTTGTTGAAAAATCACCATCACCGGCGCAAAATTGTGCCCTGTGACAGCACAGCACAGCAAGTCACCTTGCTCACAAGGAACCGGAAACCGAACGCTTCTGTAAACCATCAATCTCGACCTGACTCCTGCACCAACACGTCCCGAAGGCAACGCCTTGACCGGATCTTTCCATCGGTAAAGCACAACTGCCGTCAAGAGTAGTCTTTCCGTCCTTTTTTTCTCAAGAGGAAAAATAGCTTTCCCGTAAGGTCGTGGAAGTTTCCGAACGATCGAAGAAAGATTGTGCTCATTAAAGCTTAAAACTCCATCCACACGGCCGGCGTCGCGTGAAAGGATCCGTTCAATGGCATCGCCAAGCAAAACTCGATGTTCGCTGCCTCTGCTTGGCCACGTCCTTGTTTGCACTCTGCCTTTTGAAGGGAAGAGAAAACTAATAGCTTCGAGTCGAAGATGACAAAAAAAAAGTAGGAGTAAAAAGCGGAAGGAAGAAAACACCAGTAGAGAAAATCAAAAACTTTCCTGCCCTGCCATACGGGTTGCCCGTGTTACCGTCTTGATTGGAAATTTTCCAAGAAGCTGTATAAGCATGATTGCACTTCTGGCCATCACCGAAGACTCACCGCTAAATGGTGCGCTTCTTGGCAAAAAAGTTCTTAACCTGCAACCCATACAAACTTACACACACACGCATGGTTCCAATAGCATGTGGACACATGGTAGCGTATATCGGAGTGGCTGAACTGTCGAACCGTAAGCGCCATGCCAACCAAGGACGCGAAACGTCAGGAAGCACAACATCCGATCCCAGACACGTGGGGTGGAATCAAAGCACTATAAATAGCACAGTAAGCACACTGGAACCAACCTTACCATGCCTGCGTGCCATGCGTTCCTCGCGGTGCAACTGCTGCTACGTCCGGCCAACATCCGCTTGTCACTAAAGGATGCCGCTTCCGCATGGTTTTGGGGCAGGAAATTGGAAGTGATTGACGGCAGGCAGGCAGGCATCGAGGTTTTTTTTTTTGGGGGGAGAAGAGGGGGCTGGCTAAAAATAACATTTCCTTGAAACATTATCATCCAAAAAACCGTACACCGGAGGACGAAACTCCCACGAACCCGAAAGTTCAATAAGGCTATGGAGGCCTCTTGCGTTCGATGCTCTTTTGATTGTTAAACGATATCAAATCGAGTAACCGTTGATAAGAGGAACGTCAAAGCCTTGTGAGCGAACTTCAATGCCTACTCTATTAGCTATCATCATTAGCTGTTTTGGAGCATATCTTAAAGAGTGTCTTAGCTAGCTCTTGATACAGTTGGCACCATAACACTCTGCCTTAAAAGAACTTCAATTGCAAATGTATAATATCAATCAAACACCCCACGACCAAAGCTACACCGTGATCATCGTGATCTGTTTAAAAAAATACCCACAGCTGATTAGATGCTCACTTCCAAAAAGTTCCACCCAGGCAGCACCGGTGAAGGTGTGCTTACCAAAGCATAGAACATTCTGCAACGGAACGTTACCGTGAAGGTGCACAACGCCGTACCATTACTCTGTCTGTCAGCTGTGCCAAACAATAGCACGCAATCCTTGCACGCCCTGCAACGATACACTAGAAGCCTCCATGCACTTCACACGTGTGCCAAACCACAAGTGTAGCCTCTAGTGCTCTTCCGTTGGAAGTCACCTACCGTGGTAAGACTTTACTTTTTTGTTGCCGTATCTGTGGACTGAATATCCTTGACAGGTTTGCTCGAAGCGGTGAGCACATTAGCACCAACACTGCATCGCAACATTCGGCGAATGATGGATGTTTGGCGTGTTGCCCGACGGCAACAGATAAATAGCGGTGCTTCCAGTGCAGTAGTACTACATTCGCAGCTCGCACGGAATTGGAATGGTAGTTAGAGTTGTGAAAAAGTTGCAATTTGTGTATTTGCAACGTAGAGGGCTGGCAGAAGATAGCTGCGCGATAAGGATGTTGTGCTTTTGGGGGTTTGTTTTTCCTTTGCTGCGTTGAGTGCTTTTAAGGAGATGCATTTTGTACAGATTGTCGCACAGAATGTAACACTTTGAGTTGACTATTTGGCAACATAAATGGCTCCATAGTACAAGTGTAAAGATAAGAAATCGTAAGCAATAACTAACTATAGACGAATGTATTTCAAATGTATCAGTTTAGTGTCTAGAAACAGGTCCCTTGTTTTAGTTGCTGTCTGTGGTTCAATCAAATAGTGTAAGCGGTTAGGCCCGTCTCTAAAACACGCGCTCCGGTCTGGGTTCGAAGCCTGACTCTGCTTTGACTTTGATCGTAACTTTTGTGAGCTATTGTATACTCTCCACTTAGCGCATTAATTTGAAAAGCGAAAAAACGTCACTTTTACCATATTTCTGTAGCTAGGGGAACGAAATAGAGTAGTAGAATCATAAAGCACATCCCACTGTGAACTGTCTCTCCTCCTGATACCCACAACTCTGCATGGGTGAGTTCGTTACTTTTAAACAGCCCACGCGCCAACCAGCAGGTAATATGTATTAATGAGCTCTTTATTTCTGTACCACAATTTGCTTCCCGTTTGCAAAAGCTACCAACCAAGTAGTATCAACGTCATCATCATCGTCATCATTGCCATCATCAGCGTCGTAGGATGGAATGGAAGCGTTATTATGTGCCGGAACAGGTAAGCGAAGTGCTAGTGCTTGTCTTATCGCATCCTTTTAACCCGTACAGCACCTGGCGGGTTAAGGATGCAATTTATAGTTGCACGCTTAGTGGGAGATTTATATTCTTCGCAAGGCACATTACTTCATACAGCAGCCACCGAGGGCACTTGGATAGTTTGGCGATATGGCAAAAGGAAAAGAAATTGTATGTGCTGTGTATCAATTTACATGCTGCTTCATGCATGAGAATTATGTGGAATTAATGTTCTCTCGCGCACATTATGGTTATCATGTAACAGTTATGGTGTTGTGACGATACTTGGTTTGGGTTTTGGGTAGGAGAATATAACTTTCCACTGAAATATGCCATCTATATAAAACTTTTTCCCACATACTATACCTCTTGCATGCAACTGCCACAACTATTTCATCAAACCCCTGGAGGGAACTCATTTGCAACCAGTGCATATAAACTTTATTGCATCCTGCTGTCATCCTACCGGATGTTGATTTATTACACATCGGGGTAGCAACAAATACCGTGGCCTTGCCAGTCTGTGAAACTTCCATGCAAAAACCGACCACACCGTCGCACACCGGACAAAACTGTGGAGTGTCATCCACCCCCAAAGGGGGAGGGGGGAACCATCGATTGGCCATTAGTACCGTATCGATGGAGGAAAACACGTCCAACGGACTGTTAAATTTTATGTTCCGTGGTTTGTACCCCTTTCGAGGGCGAGAGAGCACGGGAGAGAAAGATGGAGACTCCATCCATACATACGCGTATAATCTGTTTGCCAAATCGGTGACCCTGACATGATCGAGAGTGAACGATTTATAAATAGATTTTCGGTTTATGGTACATGTGCGAGACAAAAAATTTGGAAAAGGCCTTCAGTCCTATATTTTCCACGGCAACAAAGTAACTGCTTTCGGTGAATACCGATTTTGGCATAAAAAATTGCAATCCTAGCAATCGTTATCCCGCACAACACTAGTGATGACGAATCGATCAAGCAAAAGGCCATGATTTTTATTACAAAGCAGAAAGCAGCTATGACTTATTTTTCGGCGGCACTATTAAACAGGGTTTCAATATTACATAAGAAATGTTTGACTTATAGTTTAAATGATTCCTATCGCATGTCTTACATCAGCGAATTCACCAAAAACACGCTCATACTCCCACATAACAGACAAACTTATCGATTAGTTTTTACCCGAGAAAAAAGAAACTAAAGCGGGTGCTTCGCACGTTAAGGCAAACCCGATATAGAGCGGAATTTCAATAACAGCATTCCGTTGCTGCACGCTGAGTTTGAGCTCCCACGAGTAGTTTTATAACAGCAAAACCACACTCTACTACAAACGCAAGCACGTTTTATGCTAGAAAGTCCCCACCAAAGACTGTCGTGACCGGTCGCAATCGCTATCTACGTGTAGCAGTATGTTTGATATTTGTGTGTTTTTTTTTATATTTTATATCGTGGCCGGCCATTTCTGGCTTACTCGACGAATTTTACCACGTAGCCGGATAGTCAGTCCTTACTAAGAGGGAATTATCCGGATGGGATTTTGTATCGGTCCTGTCGCTTGAAGACCGGCGCCGCTACCATATACACCACCGAACGGTATCCCGATCTTCGCTACCAAACAAGATTAAAATGGTGCCACCAGTAATGTAATTTTTAAATCAAATACAGACAAAAAGCATTGGCGGATAAGTGATAACAAACAGTGATGGTTTACTTACGTGATTTTAATTTCTATTCTAAGCACTTTTCTGTAAAAATCAAGATAAAAAAACACAGTCTCCGTTCACTGTTGAGTCTGGAGAGCTTTATTCCCATTCGGAGAAAACCCCATCACGGTCGTCAGTCATTCGCAACAGACTGCCCTATGCATGTCATCACTTCCCGACCCCGACCCCGTTCTTGTGCGGGAGCGCGTGAAGATGACATTTTTCTGTTCCCTTTTCGGTTTGCGCTTATTTATTTATCCACACATCTTCCTATCCGAGGTCAGGACCGTCCGGTGTGTATGTGTGTGTGTGGCAGGGACCCATCCGCTTCAACGTTACAGAACCGTACCGAAGTGTCTGTCAAACAGACTTGTTCCATTTTCGCCGAAGGAACGGATCTTCACGATACACGACGAGCAGCAGCGGTCCTTCTCTTCGCACCAATTTAGCTCACCGCTTCGCCAGAAACGGAACGAAAATAAACATATCAAGTGTCACCCGGTACGCTCCCTGGTTCGCTTCCGTTGCCTCTCCAGCCGAGGGCGCGTTGGGACGCAGGACGATAAGGAATGTTTGCATTCAACCGCATTCATTCTAGCTGCAGTAACTCCACCAAGCTAATCTCGTTTCTCACATGCGTTTGGTGCTTGGGAGAATCAGTAAAGCGACGAGGTTTCTAGGCGATGCGAACGATGCTCATCATGGCCCCGATACCCACCGATCGGCGGGTTACCTTCGGTCCTTCTGGTACGAGCTGTACCGGTATTAGGTATCTGATGATTGAAACCAGTCAATTACGGACGGTTATCCAGATTTAGCGCGGTACAGGTAGGCATCCCTCTGCTACCGAAGCGAGGAAAAAATGAACCCTCTGAACCGAACGAACAACTCAATCAATATTTCAAACCCAATAAGCATATTCGTTTGCTTGTTCGCTGGACACACAGGGCCTTCATTTATCATCCTTTCCTACGAAACGAGCGAAAAATAGCACAGACTAAAAATGGGAATCCTCAAGAATTCGTCGAAAAGGAAGAACCTAATGTGGTATGTTTACTAGGACTTCTGGAAAACGAGACCCAAATTCAATATAAACCCCGAAACCCCGAAAGTCTGCATCATACGCAAAGCTTCATCATCCACAAACCCAAGTACGTGTAATCGGTACTAGCTTGTGCATGCGGGCAAGTTTTGCAAACGTTTCATTTCCCGGGGTTTTTTGGCACTCGGAAACCCAACGAAATCCACCGTTTGGTTCCACCCCGGGACGGCAAAGTTTATGTTCCGCTGTGTTCGTTTTTCCCGCACCGCGATGGTTCGACGGTTCGATGGTAATCCCGCTGTGGAGTTGGTTCATTCTTAAGCAAAAACAGCTCCATTAAATGGGAGAAATGCGTTTTTGTGGAACGGTGCCTCCCCGCACCTTTCGCACAACGATGTAAGTATGCAAATTGGATCGCTTCCCATTTGCATAACAGAATCATTCATAACTGAAACAAGATGCCGGCGCATCGCCCCGTGGCACTGTTGGCATTTGTTCTATCACGGAACTCCGGACGACCCTGCCCTTCGGGGCGCTATCACCGAGTGCCAAGTTTCTCAGTAACGCCGCTCGGAGAGCGCATGGAAAGGCCAACCGAAAAGCAGCGTAAAGAGAAAGAAACCCGTAAGCCATCAGTACGACTGTCAGACTGTTTGGCATTCTATTTCCGGTCGTTTCGTTTCGTCCTCGTTCCGTCGCTGTTTCCCAATAATACCCGGACCGACGCTTCATCGCCAATCACGGCAAATTTCATTTCCGCACACGTCACCAGCGCCGGCTTACGTTGATGATTCCTGTCCGAATATGTCCTACCCACTCGCCGGCATTCCGGCTTTACCGGCACGGGGGGAGGGGTTTTTGTCACCTTTAGGCTGGAACCACAAGCATTTACCATACGTGTAAGTGTATCTAAATCAATCATATCCCATCATCGCACAGCATTCCTTAACGAATGCTCACACATTGCTGCACCGCTGGTTTGTGGGAATTCAACCCGGCCCAACTGTCAAACGCCTTCTGCAGCTTTCTCTGAAAGCCGTGTGGAATTGTGTGTTTTTGGTGTGGTTCGAAACCCAATAACACTTTGTAATACGGCTGAACTACTGTCAGTAATTGACATTTGATACGCAAAGGGACATACTGGAAGGGACATTAATTCTTTACGTGCGGCATTTGGTCAAAATGGTTGAAAGTTGTATTAGACTGCTTTTAGAAGCTTGCATATTCATAGTTGTCTTTTTTCACTCCTTTTGACTCCATTTTTAACTTTTCTGGGAATTCTTCTTCTTTTTTTTAGGCACAACAACCTTCAGGAAAGATAAGTCAATATATCAAAAGGTCTAGTCCTGCCATGTCTGGTTTTCTTCAACTTTATTGATCCCTAGCGGGATAGTCCTCTGTACGAAGGATTGGTCCAGATGAGATTTTGAACCGGTCCTGTCGTGTGATAACCGGCGCCGCTACCAATACACCACTGCGCCGCCCCAAACTGGGAGTTGCATTAATTATATCTAGAACAGCCTCAAAAAGTCCTTCATCTACTATCGTGTTATTCATCCTAATTAAGTAATAATATCTAACACAACCGGAGTCTCATAAGATTTTGAAGACTCTGCAATGATTTTATTTCACAAAACACGCCCAGTGCACCTCGGCAAGTGTGGAAAACGTCTTCTGAAGCATATTCCATAGCTGGAGGTTGGATGACTGCATGAGCTAATAGAACACTTTCGATGTCGCAGATTGAAGAACAAGCGAATTTTGTTGATGTCGTTTGGGAGTACTGGAACTTCTAAGGTGCTTCTAAGATCAGATTTGGCCATTACTTTTATATCAGAAAACTATTTCAGCATCTAAAACTTCCAAAGTCAAGTAAGCCCAGCTATCAGTTTGCAACAACTTTAATGTTTTATCAAACACTTTTGCGAGGTAAACACGGTACTCATCGGTAAGTTCCGGGCGTTCGGGCAATGCGTTTTATGGCAAAATCCCCCCGCAATCGAAAGGCAATCAGTGAAAGTTTTGGCTGAGTCGTAGGAAATCTACACGGATCGTAAAATGAGAAAATAATCCCTATCGCTCAAACTATCATCTGCAGCGTTGGAGCCTTCGGCAACGCAAAACCCGCCCACAACCAACTCGATTCGACTTTCGGGGCCAAAACTTTCCTCGCCTCGCAAAGTTCCCTCAATCCGTTCCGTACGCTCGACGGAAACCAGAAAACCGGATCAAACTGATTTACCATTTGCAAATTTATGACCTCCCCGCGAAATCCCATGATAATCCTGTGGCTGTTAGAGTTTTGATTGCTCCGGGAGGCATCAAATCCCGGCCCGGAGCCAGCATGGCGAATGGGCACGTGAAGGGCTAGCCGTACGGATTAAAATCGATTCCATTGCCAACAGGCAATGGCCGCAAGTTCGTGGTGTTTCGTGGTGGTTTTTGGTCGCAAGATTACACGCACGGATAGTGCACGAGGATGAGGTGCTGCTTGCGAGACTTACAAGCTTACCGGCAAGGGAAACCATCATCGTGACACCGGCGCTATCACGGTTTGGCCACCATCACCACCGCCAAAATAGTCCTGATAACGAAAAATACGGATTTAATGGGTACACCATTTACACGTTAGGCAACTCGCGCCGTTAACCTACGCTGAAGACGATGGAGGCGCCCGGTTGGTCATTCGAATGTCATTAGGAAGCGTAACCAGGCAACGGGCGTGTCAGGCGTATCACAAACGCTGGTGCAAACGGAACCAAACTTTGTCAGCGTAACGTACGGAGCAACCGATGGCTGTCATAATTATGGCCACGGTAAGCACGGAACGAAATGCAAGCAAAACTGTGTGGACAACGATACCATTTGAGAACGTCCCCCATGGCTTGTTTACCCATTTTGTTTGTCCGGTTAATGTTGGACCATAATTTAGGCGACCATGTCGGTGATGCCAAAAGGGGGATAAAATACCGGACAAAAAAATACCATTTAATGGCTCTCTAGCAGTGTATTAAAACCGGAATGGGGTTTAAGGTTTAGTGGTTTTATTGGGAGATAGATAGAAACACATATTTGATTCGGAATTAAGAATGAAATTACAAAAAGGCTTTAAAATAATATCGCTAAATTAAGACACTAAACAATGGCAATCATTTCATTGTCCTTATTCTCATGAATTATGATTCCCATTCTATTTTACACCCACCATTGGCTTCCAGCAAACAACAGAGCACAAACAATACCAAAGCTTACTCGAACATCATCCCCAAACTTCCACACAACTCCATCGATTCACCTCATCTGGTTGCAGATCGTCGTGCCGGCTGAAACGCGCGACGTCACGCGACGGATGTTGCTTAAGACCCTGGTAAGCCATTTACTGTGCAAATCCGTCGGTTCGCTCGTGTTTCTGTGTTGCTGTAGGGTGCGTTGTAAAAACATCCGCTACACCTGGCACGAAAAACTTTGCTGCAGGTTTTTCTATTTCTCAACTCGTTGTTATTTATTTTTTTTTCCCCCTGTGCACACCAGCACCGGCACCTTAATAATCGATGAAAGCTGCTCTCTTCGATGAAAGTAAAAGTAACCGAGTCCCTCGAGTCCCAGAGCAGTTATATGTCTCTATTGTTACACAACTTTCGTCTTTTTTTTTTGCTTCTTCTGACGGAACACCGTTTTCAACGGTCTGTAATCATTGACTGCTTTCGGGTTCGAGACCGGTACCGACGGGACCCTCGGTAATAGCAGTGTCGGTGATGGTGACTGCGTGCGTGCGTGAACTAAATCACCTTCTGTGTTCGGGTTACATACACCCGTTCGACGGGACACATTGTAAACGAGAGGATGGGGGGGAGGACAGCGCCTTCGTCAACGCCGTTGGGAAACCACCCACGGGAAGAAAAATAGCTATCCCATCCGGTAGGTGCGATGCGTTGCTGTGGTTTCGAGAGCACTTGTGCCACAACCGGTTACGGTACCATAATGCTAATCTTTATTGCGTCCCAAAGCACTCTTTAGAGGAACCCGACGAAAGGGATACGTTTTTTTTTGGTTGTTGTAGTCGTTGTTTGGAGGAACATCAGACACTTTATTTGTTTAATTTTGTGCTCACTCATCGAGGGATGATTTCTTCTCGCTTTGTTGAATAATTTAGCGTTTTGACTTCCATGCTATTCTGACTATAAATTTCCGGTTTATTTAAAAAATAAAACGGCGTCCATTTTTGCATTTTTTTTTCAGCGTGAATAAGAATAGTATACTAGCGGTGAACGATGGTTAAAGCTGCGATCATCTCTGGGATTTTATTGTTGAAGCTGGATTATATATAATTTCAGGACGCCCTCTACAAGATTTCCTCTAAAATTATTGCAAATCTGGAAGAATGTTTGGCCCCGTATGTGTGAAAGTGCAATGGAGAATTCAATTCAAGTACGAGCTCTATGAGTTGAGCTCACTGTCTTGTAGATGTAAACTTGACGGTTGACTTCATGAGAATAACACTGGACAACCTAGCCTGTAATTTTTGTTCAGGTTGTCTATAAAGTGGATAGACCGATGTAGTGTTGGGCTTACTGAATCTTTTGAGAAGAGTTTTGTTTATGAATCATCTGGAACGAGTCATTCTACTCGTGGAAATACCAGTGGAAATATTAGTCATTCACTTTAAAAAGATAGATTTATCCTTATGGATTCATAAATGCTCATAGATTCTTTGTCAGATCTTCTCAAAAAGTAATTACTAGAAGAGGTTCACTTGAGGTTCTATCAATTTATGAGAAATAGTTAATTTTTAGAAAAAAGCTTCTGAGTCTTTCAGTCAGCCAGAGTGTGATTCAGCTATATAAATATACTGTTTTTCATCCTCCTTAGCTGAGCTATAGAACCAACACTATCATTTCTTTATGTGTTTGTTTCATGGCAGCTCGATGGTGTATTTGTTAGCGGCACCGGTTTCACACGATAGGTCCGACATCAAAGCCAATCTCGACCGTTCCTCAGCAGCAAGGACTGCCTATTGAGCTACGTGGTAATGAAATAAGTCTAGTAAACCAGAAATGGCAAACATCGAGGTCGTAACGAAGAAGAACACACTAATAGCAACTTTAGAGAAGGCAGAGATCGAGTTGAACAATGTGTTGTAATGATGAATGCTCCAGCATGCTCAAAGTTTGCCGATGTTGGACATGGTACGCTGTAGACTTCCGACTTTAAATTGATTAATTGTAAACAGACATCCGCAACTACGTCAACAGCATCAACACACCAAGTGCTGGGATTAACATCATGAGCTAAAGAAAGCAAACATACCGTACCGGTCGGAAAGATTATCGTTCACCAGTGGCAAGTGGTATGGGATTTGTGTTTTATAACCTCTTCGAACAGTACCTGCCACTTCCTGGACAACCACTCTACTCGTTTCGCCTTCTTTCATCTCACTTTTGCGATACGCAGTACAAGGTGTTACAAAGCAGCGAACGTCCGTGAAAGTACTCATCAACTGGCCGCACCGTGTCTGGGAGGGACCGAACGTCCCATGTGTACGCCATAAAGTACCGGGCGCTTCCATCTAACTAGCACACGTGGTTGGTGGCAATTATCTTGCGTCACGTGTAACGTTCACACACACTGTTCGCTTCCGTACGGCGTGTAGCCGACGCCGAAGAAGGGTTGCAAAATATCGATATCGAATAAAACACACGCTCGATATTTCCATGTGGCGCCAGGGCAATTTGTGTGTGTTTGTGTGTGTGCTTTTGTTGTTTCAAAAGGATCTTTTTATGGTGTTTGTTAATATTATCAACCTTTCCCATTCGCAGCATATTAGCACGATTGTGCACGATGTAAAGCACAAGTGCACACAAGCGTATCAGACACAAGCGAAAACAGACCCTGCGGAAAACGGAAGTTTCATTTCCGAAACCACCACCGAACGCCACACAGCGAAAGAGTCAACAAACAAACAAACGGAAACCATAGAAAAAAATAAAATAAAGCACAAGAAAACGAAAGAAAAAATGAAAATGAAAAACCGGAAAATGCCAAACTCCCACGCACAATGGAATGTCGCGCGGGGTTTGAAGGAGAGAAAAAAAACATGCCACTGTAAATAATCTTTCAAGCGTGAAAATTTATCTTTTGCGCACTCCATGCGCCCCAAAGCGACACTGGGAAATGGGACGATATTTCTTCGCGGCTCCAATCAGTACGAATCTCGGCTGGCCCGTGCTTGTTTTCCACTCGCTACAGCCACACGTTATACACACAAACATACGCGCCATGGTTCCACTTACCTAGTTTTGGGGAGCTTTTTCTGCAGGGCACACTTCCGCTTCGGGGTTGCTTACAGTGCTCACATGAAATACACACGCAGACAGCACATCACTTTCGCTTCACCCGGTTAACAACATTCCTTCTTTGGCTTCGGTTTCACTGCACTATTGACGAGCTAGTCGCAGAGCTTGAATCACATCACTTCCATTTTTTCATCCCATCGAATGCCCAAACTGGGAGGAAAAGCGTGTACTAAGCAGTCAAACAACTGTATCACAAACTTCACTGTTAATGTTTTCTAACTGTAGAAGTGTAAATTAAAAACATTTCATTAACAAACCCTTCGCTCACAGGAAACAAACAATAAAAACACTCACAAATGTAAAAGAAATTTATTCACTTCAATCACGCCGAGCTTTTTACGCAACCCAGAACGATTCCTTTCGTGCCACCAAGAACACATCTGCCACACGGTGGTGCACGGTGCGATCGAATTCCACAGCAACGGCGCGACATGGCTGTGCCCGGGGATCAATGGATTTTGGCACGGCTGACCTCGGACGTCCTCGGTTCGGCGCCTAGCCACGCACTCCCACGCACACGGCAGCTTTTGCTGCGGACCGTGTTCCGACGGCGATTAACCGTCAGCTATTTTGCACCAAACGGACACAACAAACCACCACCCATAAGTCTCGACACCCTCTCCCCGCAGGAAAAGCCTCCCTGCCCAAATACACGCGCGCTAGCAAACCAACGTACACATTCACACAACGGTGGAAGCTAAGCGCGGGCAACAAAAATAAGCTAGGCAAGGCGAACTTGTGTACATATTCTACCCACCAGCTGCAGAGGATGGTCTTACACCCGGCCACACTGATGACTGGGGTGCGAAGCGAACGAACGCCCAAAACCACCACCGTTTCGGTTGGAAGCTGTCACGAGTCTGACCTGGCCCGAATCGTAAGCTCCCGTAACTGGCGCTATTCGGGACATTCGGTGAGTTTTGCGTGTGACGGTGTCTGGTTCTCTCTCTCTCTCTCTCTCTACAGAAGGAAAGTGGCATTTCCCGCTTTTCCTGCCCAATCGCTTGGTGCGTAAGCCAGCGCTGGGACGAACTTGAGAGCGACGGTAAATAAGGAGCGAATCACCGCGAATTGTCTCTTTTTGTATGGCTGTGTTTTTGTCGGTGCCTTATATTTTAGTTGAATTATTGGAGAGAAATAGAACAGACGCGCTAGAAACGCTCTAGAAGGAAACAAACAAAGAAAAACAATCCCAAATGCTAGGGGAAAAGGCATCACCCGCAGTTTTGGTGACATTCAAACTGACTATCGAACGGAGAACGGTGGACCGTGGAGTAATTTTCTCCTCCCGAAGGCAGCATGCTACTAGCGGTTACTGAGTGACGGGAGTGCTTTGAGTTTCAATCAGAGACATATTCACACTCGTGCACAACGGTACAGAAACTCATGGCTTAGGTGGTCAAAATTGGAAATCATCGCGGTAGTACTATGATCATTTATCCATGTCCGGATAAGTAGACAGCACGTATCATAGGAACATCTACAATTTTAAATAAATATTGGTATATGATTTATATTTTTTAAGTGAACGTTTTTACTCTATATAATGGATATAATGGATATAATGGATTTGTATAATGGAACATATTGGTGACCAGGCCATGTCAGCACGACGTGCTCAATAATAAGAGCGGGCCAAAGAAGAAGAAGAAGAATGGATTTTGTTACAGAAGAAGTATAAAATTGCGCAGCATTCATAATCGGGGACTCGGCTGAAAGACAAACGAAAAACTGGAGTTCTACTAAAGGAGTCTGTGACGCGTTAATATAAAAAGATCAAATTTTAAGACATTATTTGTCACACAAAGGAGTAATATATTGGACATGTGCTGGATTCTGCTAGAAAGTTTTTATTTACTGTCATGATAAATACCCTTGCAGGGTTTTTCGAGCCATTTTTAAACGTCAACAGCGTTTTTCAATTCTGCAACTAATTTAATTTATAATTTATGTTCCGTCAAGTACTTTTTCAACATCATGCAAATCAAATTTCCAAAACTTCATTAACTGCGTTATGCTCTTAAGTTAATAAAAACAAGACACAACGAGCATTTCAATTGCCTACAACACTATTGAATAGCGATCCTTTCGAGTAATACTGTTAAAATACGTTTAAGAAAGCATCATTCTAATCGCTTATTTATTAACATTTGCTTTCGCTCACAATTTAACAGTTGCGCTGAAATGTGTTAAAATTAAATGCATACTCACAGTTAGAAAATATCTTTTGAATGTTGAAATAAACTTTTAAGGAAATGAAACAAAGCTGTTGTCATTCAAAGATGGTCTGTTAAACCCTTTAACGGATCATCCTATCCTATTGGATTATTCTTCTATTCTAAAACATTTTGTTCAAGAAAGTTATTTCTATCGTTTGAATACTTTATAATTTACAAAAGGATGTTGTCTATAGCCAAGGTTTTTGTACCTCAGAAATACGGTTCATCCGGTTTCTCATTTTGCGATTTTCAAAACTAAAACACGTACTCCAGTATGCATGCAAACCCGATAACGGGCATTTGCGTCAGCATAGTCAGCCCAGCAACCTCAAGCATGTAACATTCAAGTTCACGCACCATTAACTTTAAGCAGCAGGCTACGAACGTTCCACCGAACGTGCGCATCGAAATTATGTGCGTCACGCAGCATAACCATTTGAATCGATCGTTTGATCGTACCTTCCCTATTCAATCGATCATCTGTACATCTGTCACCGCGTTTGTTTGTTTGCCCGTATCGTGTCAGCACTCGCATTAATCTAACTGCCAGCGACGATCTAATCACAAAACCCGTTCCGTACATTCCACAATCGCGCTTACTCATCGATGGAAGACGCTTCTGTGTGTGCTGATTTCTTTTTTTTGTTGCATACTGCCCTATTCGTTGTCGTTGTACTAATCAATCGTGTAGGGTCTACGTTTTTTACCGCTCGAAATCTTTCTCCCTCTATCTATAGCGAGAGAGAGAGAGAGCAAGAGTGAGAAGGATCTTCAGCGCTCACTTCTCACCAGCTCTATCAACGTTGGCTGATTACTTGCAATTCACACAGTAAGACGTATTTTGAATCACACAAACCACCACAAATACCTCACATTTACACCGTGTTTTACGTGACGTTCCCGCAACACTAGCGCTCAGTGGCATGTTTCGGATGGACTGTGAAGCATAATGTTTCTCATTTGCAGTAAACAATAAACAAACAAGCAAGCAAATCATATCGTCGTGGCGCATCAATTCAACATTACTACATTGCACTTGATCGGTGACGCTTGGACCGCGATTGGCAATCGACCCGTTTGTCAATATTTACCATGTGCCCGCTCGTGTCCCGTTGCGTTGTCGTTATCGCAATCACCTTTAACGCGTGCACTCACTCACGTTCGTCACTCACGGTAGTGAGTGAGTGGGCTCACGGTACGGTGTTGTTCCATATTCCAACTCGCACGAGAGCCCTCGTACGAGATTACGAACGCGCAGTGACGGGGGGAAGATGGAAGAAACGTTCCAAGCGGTAGAACGACGAAGCAGCAGCATCTTCAGCAATAATAGGATGAAAGCATCCTATTCACTGCCACCCCACAACCCGGCGCTGTGGGGTGGTGATTATTGGGGCCCTTTTATGTAATTGCGATCGAATTTCATCGCAAAACAACCAACGTTCCCGGTAGCCGTTCGGTTTTGTCACCTAAAACGGCGCTACACCCCCGATGACTTACAAGAGGACTTCTGCATAACTCGAATTGCCCAATTCATCGCGCAGTGATCGCACTACTCCCAGGGTTGTCTAAATCCCCGGGGAGCAAAAGGGATGACATAATTTTAACTGCTTCGTACACACTATCACACCCGAACACAACCACACTGATGCACGTGATAATGGGGAGCAACATACACTGCACAAAACCATCGGGAATAAACCTCCGAATACTGCGTCGATTGGACACGTGCCAAAACCAGCAGTGCCGTCCGTGCAAGATGCGTCCGCAAAGACCCTTCCGTTCAAACTGGCGTATAATCGCGCCCGTGTCTGCTGCTCACGGTGGCGTCTATCGTTTGGCGTCTCAAAACACAGCTCCAGCGCGCTCCAAGCGTTCGCTGTTTGTTGTCGCACGCTCTCCATTGAGGGGAGGAGGGGAAACGCCAGCCAAAACCCGGGCGGCATTTAATTCTCTCGGCTGCTTTTGCTCCCGCGCTATCATCCCACTATTGCGTGTGCGTATGCGCGTGTGTTGGTTAGCACATGCTGCCCATTGAATTACCAATGCAGTGTTCGTGGAGGATGGTTCGGGGAGCATCGCAGCAATCGGGGCAGTTGTTTATGTTATGACTGCCATATTACGGCCACTCACCGAGTCTCTCACGTGTAGCGTTGTGCCAAATAGATCAGAACCGTGCTCGTTATTTGCAGTTCTTTCAAGTGAACGAACGAGCTGCATTCGGTAAAAATGAGTGAAATTTTTAATTCTAAAAGGAGGTTTGTGCCAAAAAATTTATGAAAATGTGGTACAACTGAACTAGTTCAATGTTGTATTTCAATGTGTAAAAAAGACGTGAAACTGAAATAGTTCGTTCTAACAACCGCATCAAAAAGAGCCGTATCAAAAGGAGAAAAAACTTAACTAGTTCGGAGAATCGTTTGTTGCTTTTTATTGGCTATTAGTTATATAAAAATGAATTGAACAAGTCATTTCTTAATTTTCTCATACATAAGAACAAAGTTACGAAGAACGATAAATTATCCGGTCACACCGACAGGGGAGAATTTGCCGGTTTGCTCCTCTTATGCCATTTATACGACTTGATAACAAGAGCACATGATACCAAAACAAATGATTGTTTACCACCAGAAATCTACCGATTTGGGACGTGGATGGGACAATTTGCGATATTAACGTGGACTTAAAGTGGTGTTGAACAAAATTTATTACAAAACAAAGAAAACAAAGCACGGATCGCAGTTCGTAATTCGCTCTTTCGTTCAAAAAAGAACTGGGGCGTTCCAGTTCGCCAAAAGGAACCGTAATGCGCATCGCTACTCACCATTTGAAAAAAAAAACATGGAGATGGTGAGTGAACCACTCACTAGTGAGTGTTCAACCCCTGTCATAAGGGTAGTAGGTTGCTTTGATGTTAGTAAATGGGTTCCTTCGCCTTCACGTGTGCAAGCAGACCAATTTGTAAGTACTGATAAACGAGAAAAGAGAATATTACCAACACAAACAAACCACACAGAAGAACAAAGCCAGTTGCATATAACCAATGTGCCGCTTCGCTCTCACCCTTCAACCACGGGGTACTCTCAGTTCCGGTATGAATGAAGTCAGGCCACACCATGGCACGTGCATGGCTAATGGAGACGCCTGGTACTACCAATAGGAGCTAAACGAACGCTTCAAGCGATGATGGAAGGACTGGAAGAAAAAAAAGGTACGGGAAATATAATAACATCCGGTTGTTTGGTTCACCCAAGTGCATCCACTCACGGGTGCTAAAACAACAAAACACATCCATCAGGTGTGTGTGGCCGTTCTTTTTCCCCCCCATCCCGTTTATGCTTACAAATTTAATTTGCGTTGCGCTCACTAATTCGTTAGCGTACATAATTGTTAATTGGGTTTAATTAATTTTCCTTTACCCTTGTTTTGTTTTTCAGGTTTCCTGCATATTTAACTTGTTTTTGACTTTGATGTATTGCAGCTGCTCAGGCCGAAGGGAACCGATTGGTGGCACGTTAACGCTATTTCTGTTCACACTTGCTGTATTATCAACAATCCTTTCCCTTAATTGCTTCACGATGGAGGAAAAAATCTTCCCATCCCCATTTCCACGCATATTCTTAACGCCCCGCTTATGTGCTTTGACCATTTGGTTGGGCCATTGTGTTTGGTTCGGTTCAAAAGTGCGACCAGCGTTAATTGGACAAAATTGAAACATTGATCGATCGGGACGCGTTGTTTGATTTATAGCCGCTTAATTGATTGCGGCTCGGCGCGAACCGAACCGGAGGTTTTGTGTGTTCCGTGCCGTTTTACCCACCTCTTATGTAAAGACGGGACGACGACCGGACAGGAATCTATTTGGGTGGAATGGCATCGAACCGCGTTGAGTGACCAAAGCAGCTTTTGTTAAGTACACGCGGGAGCAATTAGCTTGCATAAGCAAGTCATTAGCTCAGGCTATTAGATGCTTATCAGCAAAAAACAAAATACAGGTGGCAACTGTTTACCTATGCCCTGCCGGGGGGATGTCTTTTCATTGCCCCGGGACGGAAGGGGGTGTATTGATTAGTTTTCTCCGGACTAATAATGATGGCACCCGACGCATCATGCCATAATTCTGCTTTTCTTAGTGTAATGAGTTTTTGAGTGCCTATAATTGCTATAGGCTTTTTTTGTATTTTACAGAGAAAGAAATGAAATTTAATTACGAGCGTAATTAAAGTTCAGAAAGAAAGTAGACGCTAGAGTTGCTCAACATTTAAAAATGGTTACCAACACGGTGTATGATTAGTTTATTATGTACTTACCGGTTTTACAAGGAATTTTTGCGGAGTTCTGTACACCGATCGAATGATGCTGTGTGAAAAAGCTAAGAGATTTTCATTCATTATCAAATTGTCCATAGGATTAACAAAATGAATTCGTTGTATTATTCGATCAGAATGATTTTAATTGCGTATTTAATTAAGAAAAGAGCAGTTCACTAACTATTAGAATTCCTCGGCATTATGCTACATAATTTTTAATAGTATTTTATCTAAAATAAATTTAAAATGTAAAAGAATTCTTCCGTTTCCAATTGAACAAGAAAACATTGTACCAGAGCGAGGACTTAACGCTTTACACTGGAAACAATTAAATTACCTTTGGTACTTGCTTTCAAGCACTATTTTTGCGTTCGAAAAACTGATAAAAAAAGTTGGTAATTACTCAATGAGAACAATATATCCGATTTATCACAAATTTAGGGAAACATTGATTTTTCCCATGCCTCAATCGTACGACCTCTAGGCTGTCCGCCGACTAGACGGTCAACGTTAGAAATAATCGAGAATTTGTCATTTAAGTAGCCGGAAAATACAGAATTCGCCCGAGTACACCCGAAATAAGGTGGCCTCTCGCCGTTCGGAGAAGGAAATGTCTTCGAACTAATGTGAATTGTACTTTAGATTAAATAAATTTAAGGCATTCAGTCTGGCAGTTCTTCACGCGAGAAAGACAGAATAAGCTCCAATTTCGTCACTCACTTCTAGTGATGTTTAAAACAAAATCCCAAGACTCTCTTTTCGGATCAGACCAACAAGGTGTACTACCCTCTAAATGGTTAAAAATTTAAGCACACACACACTCACACAACGTAATCATACATAATTTTATTTATTTCTTATCGTTTCATCACTCTGACCGTTCTATTAGTTCCCGGTGAATTCCTTCCTACCTTACGGACGTTCCAGCTTACAGTCAAACACTCGGGCATACGTTTGCGTGTAGAGCAGACGACAGGTGGCCGCATTGTTATCAAACCGCATTTCCGGTACCTTAAACTCGGGATTGATCGCCACGCGCATCGTGTACTCCCCGAAGTCAAGCTCACTGATGTCCACCCACTGGCAGTCGATGTTGTGCCGGTAGATGTCGGAACAGTTCACCGATATGCCCTGATCGCCGTAGTTGGCACAAGCGTACCGTGGTTCCACACCCGGCAAACACTGGTTGTCCTCGAGACAGAAGGACGCCTTGTGACCTTCGGCCACTCGCTTGCCCCGTCCGTCGATCACGTCGAACGTCGCAAACACCTCCATGCTGTGATAGTGCATATGGCACAGATGCCACTCCCACAGATGTTTGGGTATGTGGGGCCGGAAGTCTGCCGTGCCCATGTTAACAACGCGTGCGGTAAACTTCAGCAATCGGCGCGACTCCAGATGCCAGTTGGGATTGTCTCGCTGGATGTCGTACGCCTGCGTGGCTACACAGTTTTCCTCCATTGCGCACTGCAGCAGGTACATGAGACGATCCTCGAGATGTAACGATTGTTCCATCTCGACGTGATCGAACACAAGGTCGGCCATTTGTGGTACACACGTCACCGCCGCTACATGGCCGCGTCGCTCGCTACAACGAATTTCCGAACCCTCACCAATTGGGTCATGCAAACAATCGGCCAATGTACTCTCGTTCCCAAAGCACTCCGTCCCGCTCAGCAAGATCCGTTCCGGGAGTTGTGCTTTCGATTCCGATTCCTCCGAAAAGAAGTCCGTCTGGACGGCATTATTCGCGTAGCCAAGGTTCAGCTGACGACAGACAACATTTCCCTCCAGCAAGCCCCAACCGTCCCCACATACACTACCCCAGGGTCCGGCCGCTCCTTCCCCATCCACGATCCGCACCTCCACCCGACCCTCCCCCGTCACTCGCCCACCGACGAGCCGTAATTCGACCCGTTGCCCAAACCGCTCTTTCGGCACCTTAAACTCGATCGGAATCGGCTTCTTGCTCGTTGTTTCCGTGTCGTGCGGTTTGCAAATCACGCCCGCCGCCTCACCCGCCTCACAATCGTTCGTGCCCCAACCGTCAAAGTGACAATCGGCCAGTTCCGCCTCCTTGCCACCGCACCACAGATTGTCCATCCAGAACTTTCGCTTCGCCCGCCCAAAGTAACCGGTGTGTGTTGGTTTCGCGTGCCCGGGAAAGCCGAGCTGCCGGCAGACGACCTCCGCCTCGGCCTGATCCCACTCGTCATCGCAGATGGCACCCCATTTGCCGGCATGAAATATCTCCACATTGCCTACATGTGAACGGGGGTGAAGAAAAGGAAAAAAAGGACACAAATTTTGCAGTTCAGTGAAATGTTGTCCCATGCACTGATTACTGCAGCATCATGCAGCAGTTGACACACGGCAGGATAAATCGTTCTCAGCAGCGCCACTTTTCACCTTGTCATCCTGCCGACACACGATTGTCCGCGAAGGATTTATAAAATTTCACTATCCGCTTCTACGGTAGTTTCCGCATAATCATCATAGTGTAGCAATCCATCACTGTAACCACCCCCCCCCCCCCCTTCCCCCCAAAGACTCACCCTCATAGTCACCCCGACCGCCAACCAACTTCAGGGCACCGTCCTCCTTCTTCAACCGCTTCAGATACTTTCGCACAAGATTTTCTCGCTGCAGTCGAGCCTCTTCCAGCGCGGAGGTACGGTTACCGTCCTCGATCGCACAATCTCCGGTGCGTAGCGTAAGTGTCAGCATCGCCAGCAGTACGTACCACACCAACCGAGACATCATGATGCTACTGCTGTCCACACTAAACTGCGGGCAGCTGTCCAATCAATTCCGACCGCCTGATCGTTCGCACATTGATTATTACCAACGAACGATCGCGTCCCAAACATTCGGCATCGCAACACAAGAACAAAACCAAAAAAAAATGCCCAGTGAATTGCTTTCCAATGTCAGCTCCGGACGCTGAGAATTGTGTCACCCCCGATTGCGTCCGAAAGCTTGTTGTTGGCAACTTAACTCGAACAATTAGGGACCGTGAAAGGCACGCGTTGCGTGTGTCGTTGTTTATGCACAATGATGCTCCGATTGGGACTTATCAGCAAACTGCTGCTGTCTCAGCGACAGTGAGCCAAATCACTGGTCGTCGATCGGCTTGGGCTGTTTGCTTGGGGTCTCAAAAATTGATAGCATGAGCGCAAAATGCACCCAGAACGTTTTGCCTCCTTTTTTTGTTGTTGCTTGATTTTAATTCTATAAAAAGCTTATCATTATTGCACAATATTGGCAAAAAATCCTTTTTTTCAACTGTAAGACTTTCTTTTTGTATGCTAGTCTGCCGTATATTGAGGTAATTATCAGCATAAGTTGTTTTACTTCTCATCGCAGTATTTCTTCTATTAACTTTATTGTTAATCTTTGTAAAAACTGTATGAAAAACACCTAACTATTAACTAACTCAAAAAAAAACCCCCATCAATTATTACATCAATTTCGTTACTTTGTTAATCGAACAAACCAAACGTTTAAAAGATCCCCGCAATTAGACCAGGAACCGTAATTCTGGAAGGTGCCGAAACGTGCCAATCGGTCGTTCGTCTGCACGCTATTCCATGACGTCATGATCGTTCGGCACTTTCTTCCTACCGTTGAACGACGACTAGTCGCTACTCTGCGCGAATGAAATTCCGTGCCTCAATTGAGATTCATTCATTCCGCATACGACGAGTGTGCGATTCGATTAACTTAATGACTTGCGGCAAGTGGGCTTACGGTACACAATGTGGGTACCGCCTTTTGTTTCCTTTCCCACAAATGTGTGCATATGTACATGCTGCTTCACGTTCATCAATTTCGTCAGCACCAGTGTCAGTCCGCTTATCAATAAAACAGATGACTGTTGTACGTGCCGCACGTCATGCAGTCTCTCTCGGCTACCGATAGTGGTTGGTTATTATAATGCTTGCAGTATTTCGCTTTTTTTATGTACGCTATGCTAACAACTGTTAATTTATTGCTGCTTTCCCGTAGTACAAATGCTGCAAGCAAATCGTTCTGATTACTGTTAATTGGTACCAACAATTAATTAGTCATTGAAATTGGCTGCGATATTTTACTATAAATTATCACAAAACTAAAGTACAGTAGTGAGATTGTGTGTTGGTAGTGGCGCCGGTCGCCACACAGGACCGGTCCATAATCCCATCCGGACCATATGCAGGACTGAATATCCGTCTACGGGTAAATAAAATCAAAGAAAGCAAGAAATAGCAGGCCGAGACGTTACTAAGTTACTAAATAGTAGAAGTAAAATCAGTCTCACAGTGGTGCATATGGAGAACTGAAACGTTCACCTTACCGTAGAATCTGATTGCAGAATCGCCCAAGAGAGTACCATTGATAAATGTGAATCTGTAGAATAAACTTATTAATCAGATAAGGAACAACGAGGTTAATATCCTGCTGAGCGGCTAATGACGGAGGCAGAAAGAGTTTCTTTTCCATCTAAAGCCAAACGAATAGCACAAATATCAGATACAATAATAACTTAAACTAGGTTTATGACTGCAAATTGCAAAGGAATACGACTTAGATATCTGCGACTGTCCTAGCGCGTCACGGAGCATTCTAAGAGGTACTGACGAGCTTGGAAAAGAGACACAAGATGGTCTAGTTTGTGTTGGCTTCTTAGAACAACAGTCGATAAAGCAAGCATACAGTCATCTACGGTATAAATAATCTTTTCTCTCTAGTACCCACAGATTCTTTATCGCGTAAAAGAGATGTTCATTACAACAAAGGTATACAATTCATATGGTGAGATTAGAATAGTACGTCTATTATGAACTGATGGATAACAAAAGATCAAAAAGTTTATTGCTTATTAAGATCATTTAAAGTCCATGCATCCAGCAAAATAATGCGAAAACAAATGTGGCAACAATGCTAAAGAATATCATATGCGTAAAATATGCGTAAAGAATATCATACGCGTTGTTAAAATTCTAAAATTGAAATAAAACTCAAAAGTATGTCTATAATTGTATGTTTGATGTTTGAATTGATTGTATGTCTATAAAAAGGCAATAGTAGATCAACTATCATCATCAATCGCATGTAGACGAATAAGGAGACATATTGAATTTAAATTTCTCTATTTATTATTTAGTTGTATGCATTTTCTCACTTTCTACGATTCTAACCCCTGCCCAGCCACACACCAACATGTCCACAAAGGTTGCATTCTGTCCCCTGAACTCATTCATTCGTTCATCATACACGATCATTTAGTTTCTCTCGCTGTCTGTTCAAAAATTTGGAATTTATTCCACCCTCTGCCTGCCATTTGCTGATATTACACGTAAAAAGTTCCATATATTTCTCATGTGTGTGTGTGTTTTTTTTTGTTCTTTTTGTTTTTGTGTTGCCACTTAATACTTATCATCGAAATTCTATTGTTGGCTTCGGTTGGCTCCTGCGGTAGAATGCACTAACGCAAATACAATCCAATTACCACTGCCTAACTATGTGCTCGCACATTATTACTACCGCTACAGCTACACTGGCACCACCGTTCCTTCTGTACCAAAATTTTGTATGATCGTATTAAATGAGCTTGAAGATGCCAATTTTTGGCTACACCTTGACTATAACTTCTTCGCACTCCCTCGCCGCGGGAGGACTCCCGATCCCGGAGTAGCGATCCAATATAGTAGCCATCGAATGTATCGTTTAGTTATACAGATTCATTGTACTTCCCAATATGTGTCAAATAGTGAAGGTATGAAACACACATAGAAGATCGTAAATATCTTGCGATCGTGAGGATATTTGAACGCCGTTTTCTGCTTGCATTCCACTGTGGCTTCACGCGCTTTCTGCGCCCAATTCATCACTGCTGGACTCAATCGGAGGGAGGTGGAAGTATTTTGTTCTTCTACTACTACCGCTACTATATACAATACGATTTAAAAAAAAACACTTTAGAGGATGTTGTTTTTTTTTTTTTTTGTTGGTGCTACAGAGTTTTGTGCTTAGATGTGTTACGCGAACTGTGTTCCAAGTTCTCCACGTATATGTTTTGCGGCTAGCGCTTTGTCTTTCAGAGAACAAGGTGAACAAGCGTCGAGGGCTCAATTCGCTAACGTAAGTATAACATTCTTATTCCTACATCTCGGAAAACGAACGCGTAACGGCTGTTCCAAAAATTGCATAAACAAGCACATCCATTCACTGCAGCAACACAATTAGACATAGCTCACATCACAAGAACTGATTTGTTTACATTTTGTTTATTGTTTGTTTGTTTTGTTTTTTGTGTGCTTCCTTTTCTGTACGATAAGGTTTAAATAAAACGTTCATACCATCCGGTACCGCGCAACCTGGCACACTAAATGGAGGAGCGGGACCGAGTGTTTACAGGGTGCTTTCGCATAAAACTTAAACTAGAACGTTTGTGCGGCGTGTGTATAGCTACAAAAGTTTAAAATATATAAAACATACCAACGAAAGCACACCCCCGTGCGGCGGCTCACTGGCCACGCACGTGGCGTTTTGCGCGTTCGTGCTTCTGGGTGCTGCATTTGTTTTGAACACAATACTTTATAGATTCGGTAAAACGCGTAACCAATTCGCTCCATCTCCTACCGCTCACAGTGATTAAAGCTAAAACAGCCCTAGTAAATGATTGCTTTCACTCATACTTTGTTTAATGTTTTGTTGTTTTTTTTCTTCTTTTTTGTTACAGTTTGTTCTACTTTTTCTACCACCTTTGTTCCTTCATCTGAGTTCCTCATTGTTTAGCACTGTTCTTTACACATTTAGCATTTGCATTTCCGGTAACTAGTTTAATTTTATCATATTTTTTTTGTTTGTTTTGCATTTGACATTCTTAAGTTCGCTTCGCCTTAATTTATGTCGCATTTCGAGTCAGAAGAACAGTGTTTTGTTGGGTGTGTTTATATGGGAGGAGTGTGTGTGTGTGTGTTTTTTATATAATGAATAGTATGTGCGCGATAGAGATTTCTTCTTCACCCCCATTGTGCCATTTGCCACGCCACGAAGAATCTTTTATTTATATTATAATTGATTAGTACATGAGTATGAAAACTGTTAAAAAGTTACCTTTTCAACCATTCGAATATTTAAGAGTTTCTTTATGTGTTTAAGTACCTCCCCCATGACAGTACTTTCGCTACCCGCTGGAATTGCATTCACAATTGGGTACAATGCTGCTCGCCATTTGATAAAACGCTAAAAGTTTCAATGTACGCACTCCATTTTGTGCAGCCTCGTATCGTGTGCCCGAAGCTAATTCAAACGTACGAAGAAATTCGTCGAAACTTCTGAGCATATATGAGCATTTATTAGACAATTCTAATAGCAACAGATAAAAAAAAACAACACTGGCGATTAAAGAATTGTACCAATCGAATACAAATATTTTAGAGGACTATTTTAAAAAAACAAAAAAACAAAGCTTCTTATGAATTTCATCTGAACATTACCACGTCTAACAACAGCGGCTGTTTCCAAATAAAATATTGCATTGGTAAAACGTTTAATCTCTTTTACTGTCTACTTATTTTACACTATTCACTTTGCACGGTCTGAGCTTGGTGCTGTGTAGGTAACCAAACTTCATAGCCTATTAAATGTAGCAATTGTAATGAGGGGGGCGATCTATTAGTCCGTTTTTCATACAAAAACTCATCAAGCTCGTAGCGCAAATACAATATATTACGGGGGGGGGGGGGGGGGGGGCAAATCAGTACTGTACACGTACATACGCACACACATACATACAAAACCGCATCGCCCGTACGCGGGGGAATATGTTTCGTATGCAAAAGCAAGCCTATTCGCAAACGGTTGCATGAAACTCCAAATGCATAAACTAACCGACGCGATGAAAGACGGGAATAGGGGACCCTATCGGCTTTGGTAAGAATTTTTGTTACACTGTTTGTTTGTGTTTTCGCATCCATTGATTGTGTTGTACACCTGGCAGTATAATATTAACATAAGACAAATTCTGGCGACTGCAAGTCCGTGTTTGACTCAGCCATGTCGAAATGTCAAAACGTAAACGCTTAAAAAAGGAAGACAGAAAAACACAACTCGCACCTAGATTTAAAAAAAAAAAAAACGTGTGAAATAATCGAAAATTATTTACAAGGATAAAAAAAGGTCACACATACTTCTGTAAAGCGAAGTACAGTGTGTCTATCTCTTTGATGGCTCGCATTGCAAACAAATTCTAAAATATAAGCGATGTATTGACAGAGTACAGTCAAATGCCTCCAACACACGCATTTCCCGATCGGACACACAGATTTCCGTCCAATTGGTTCATTTTTGCATTTCCTTACTAAGTTCTTTATCGACTATTTGTGCGTATGAGAAAATGTGTATGTGCTTGTTCTAATTGCGTACCATTGACTGAGTGAGTTGGGTGACGGAAGTGTGGATTCCGTAATGTAAAAGATTCATTACATTTGAAGTGTGTTTTAAAACACCTGGGGGGGGGGACACCACGCAGATATTACGATGCGGCCGGCTTCTTGCCACGCCCTATTGCTGCGGATAGCAACGCGGAGATGATTCTTCCTTTGTCGGTCGATGGTGACTCCTCGTTGAGGAATGGTTTACAAACTTGAGGTTTTCATCGACTGGCCGGGGGTTGGCGAGCGTAATGCCCAATTCCCCAATCCATTGTCTAGTACGTCATTTGCTGCTACGATTTGCTACTAAGGTTATTTTATCAGCTTTTACCATCTCCAGGATGTACAATCGTTTGTTTACCGAACGTGCGTCAAGGTCGCAAGCTTCTAGCCGCAGTTCGTGCGTGGTTGTTTGTTGTTGTGCTGAACTCCCATTTGATTACACCTATCAACTTTCATTTGGTGCCTGGCTACAGCTCACCGTTGTTTGACTAGAGGATAACAGTTTCTCGTTGAACGGAACCGGTTTCTCGCGCGGCGTTTGTTTTTTCTACCAACGAAAAACGATCATTAGTTTAGATTATCACAGGCGGATTTGCACCGGGTACTTACTTTTCTTCTAAACGGAAAGCAACCAGGCTTCTCCACTACCGGTGGTGCGTTGGTGAGCAGATCTGGTGTCGGACACTCATTCACGCCGAACACATTCAGTTCCCGGAAGCATTCCGTTTCGATCATTTCGTCCTGCCACGGTATCGATACTGAGCCGGTGTTAAACTTGGTGTAGAAATTCTCATCTGTTGCGTCCAGATTAACTCCCTTCACAGTGGAAAACTGCTCAATGTCCAGTACATCTTTGGCATAAACAGCGTGCGGCTAGAGTTGTAAAAGGAAAGAGATGTGAATGAAACCATTTTCACTGGCCGTTGAAACTTTCGGCCCACACTTACATCCGGCACAAATGGAGGATCGTTCAAACCAGCTTCGAGCCGCTTCCAGTTAATACTGTTAAAGAACGGATTCAGCTTAACTTCGCGCGCACCGTGCCGCCCATTGCGACAACCGAGTCGACTCTTAACCGCTTTCATCAGCAGTTGCTGGCACAGCGTTTTGGCATCGTCACTGAACTTGTGCGAATATTTCTCCGGATCTTCCTTCACCCGCCGATCGACTTCCTCGCGCTTCACCTTCTCCTTGCGTGCACGGAACGGTGCCTGTCCCTCAATCATCTCGTACAGCAGGCAACCGAAGCTGAACCAATCCGGTGAGAATGCGTACTTCTCGTTGTCGATCACTTCCGGCGCCATGTAACCTGCAGATAATTGAACAACCGTTCCAACCCATTAGCTCGCCACACCATGCATGCAAACGTCATATTCGATTTCACTTACCAACTGTGCCCACTCTCCCCCTAACCATTTCACCCTCCGGAATTTCGACAGCCAGCCCAAGATCCGAGATGCGCACGTGACCGTGATCGTCCAGCAGAATGTTTTCCGGTTTGCAATCGCGGTAAACGATACCTTGCTGGTGTAGGTGCTCCAACCCGCAGACCACCTCCGCCGCGTAGAACCGTGCCCGGGTAAGTTCAAACCCTGGTTCGCCGCCCATATTGTAGATGTGAAACTTCAAATCGCCACCTGAAACGAGCAAAAACATACATTTACGTTAGCACCTCCTGAGCGGAAGCTGTTTTGTCCTAACCGATCCCTTACCGTTCATAATCGTCAGCACTAGGCACAGCGCGTCCTTGGTTTCATATGCGTACGCTAGATTCACCACGAAGCGGGAGTTTATCTTCTGCAGTATCTGCTTTTCTATCAGCACCATCGATTCGCCCTTTCGCTTCTTGATGCGCTTTTTCTCCAGCTTCTTGCAGGCGTACATCTTCCCGGTGGCCCGTACCTGTTGGCAAGTGAAGTGCACAAACAAACAATGCGATTGTTAGTGGGAGCTGGCATCATTGGCGACCGGAGCGGTCAATTTTGTAACGTTAACCGGTACTGAGGCAACAAATAGACGCAATTAGACGTTCGCTCTTTGATTGATTCAATTTACATCATCAGCTGAATGATCGGATGGCGTTGGCATGTTAAATGGGATTTGTAGGCGAAGTGGTTAATTTAATTTTAATCTTAACACATCACATTAAGCACTACGCTAACGTGTGTCACGTCAACGTGCAAAGTACCGAAAAATGATCTGAAGTTCCTCATTCTAACTCAACAATTTTCATTAAATCATTAAATAATGATTGATTTAAATATAAGAAAATACATTAAACAAAAACACTTTGTACTACAAACTTAACGTTCAGATCTTATAAAAATTCTACTTGTATTAAAGGTGGAAAAATGCTCTTGCCATTACTTATTTAAGTACGACCATTTTTGTTTCAGTGAGACAAAGATGCTTCGAAAGGATTTCTACCAGTAACACAACACAACACAACGCTCCATTTCCGTCATCCACATCTATCCAGGAAGAGATATGAATTATTCATACCAAAAAAAAAACCCCAACTTCTCTACCATGACAAGTCTTCCTTCGGAGGGGTTGCACCAAGGAGAACAATGCTAAAGGACACCACTGATTTTGGTTCTGTATTCGCTTTCGACATTGTCACACTTTGTTTCCGTTTGAGAAATCTCCATTTAAATCTAAATTACAGACAGTATCTTCAACAGCAACGAGACACAGCCAACAGAAACTTCTACCGACGGAAGCACTGTGCTTATATATTTATTTTCATTTTCATCACAGTGCAGACTGCGAACGGTAGAACCTTACCTAGGGATAGCTTTGCGATTTCTTAAACATTCCGAGCAGACGACGGTACAATAACAACCGACTATCAAGAGATTCACTACCGTCTCCACCTTGACAAGAGTGACCCTTTTTTCCTCCGTGGTACGTGGCCGAAGCAACGGAATCCGACCATCCGGAAACCGGCATTTCAACATTAGCAGCCGCCTTTCACTATCGATATTCACGTCGGGGGATGGAGCAGACGGAGAAGCTGTATTCCTACCATTAGCTTAACATTCTGAACTCACCTCCGCTGTCTTTTTGCATACAAATTACTTGCATTCCAGCATTTGCTATCTACCATCCTTTACGGGTCGAACCCGTTGGACGGATCGTTCCGTTTCTTGCACAAGATGCTCGTTGTTTACGATTCAAAATCAAAGGAAAAGGGCACATCTTGAGCAATCTTGTAAATTCCATCCCTATCATTCCAACACCAGCGCGCTGCTTCTTCGACTATCGCTCGCCGAGCCAGGAAGAGTGATATAAAATGTAAACAGTGCAATACTTTGCACTATCGGTAGCACGGTCACAGCGAGAATGGGACTTTTCGCGGATCCTAATTAATATTAATAACACTACGCCACCGATGCCGGATCCGTCCCGGTACGTCCACAGCAGAACAATCCTTCCACGCGTTTGTCTTCATTTTTTATCGTTAACAAGCTCTCACGCTATTCTGACGACCGAAAAGTACATCATGGGCGCGCTTTCACAGCTCCTTCGAGGCCATTTATAGTGTCTCTTTTGTAAGCTTACAAGGAGGATAAGTCGTAAAAAAGCCCCCAGTGCCAGCCAGTGGCATGGTGAATAAAAAGCAAGACAACCGAAAAAGAGACTACATGTCGTCAAAGTCACCATCGTTTTCGGTGCGATCGGCGTAACCACCACCGTCGGGCCGCGTCCGAAACGTGTGCAAACGAACGGGAGCTGATTTCGCAAGCTTTTCGCCAATAAAATCTAGCCAGCCCGACGGAATAGGGGACTCCGCGCGCGCTCCACACAAACACGCTTCCTCATCCCGAGGCACTGTGCGCCCACCCCCCCCCCCCCCCCCCTCCCCCTTCCTTTTCGATGCCATGGAAACAAGACAGGACGAAGAAATCGTAACAAAGATTGGCAAATTCTTGCCTTGCAAATGCTTTCATCCCACAAAAGCGGCTGCTTTTCCAGCTGCTTGACCCGAACACGTGCGGCCGCACAGTGGGCGCCGGTTGGTTGGAAACGGTGCGGGATGTCTCTTGTTCGTTTGGCCGGATTAACGTGCGGTACAAGCTTTAAGAAAATCGATACCTGAACACTGGCGTATGTGCATGCGAGGTTGCTCGGCTATCCGGTATGTCGGATGAACATAAAAATGGGGGAGAGACTAAAGGCGCATAATTGCAACAAACTCGATGGGATATCAAGTATCTGGCTTGTTCACTTGACTATAATTATGTTTCGCTAACTCTAACGTGCCAATGCCTCTCGGAGGGCAAGAGTTTTTTACGTTTCATAGTCCGCTGGATAACGACTTGATGACGAGTTGTTCAGTGTACCTTACAATCTCGGTAACCATGTGCCTTGCAGCGTTCGAATTCGATAGAATTTACTTAAAAAAAAAATGATGCGAAATAAAGATGATATTGGAATGTTAATTGGACATACATCCAATTAAGCTCCAGTTCAAAAATCCGGTGTTTGCAATCAAAAACGTGCGCCGGCAACAAGAAATCGAGTGCGGCGCGTCAAAAAATTTGTGCTGCCAGCCAAAACTAAAGTGTAAAACCCTGTATTTATGTAACTACATCTAAGTCGAAAAAAAATGCTTTAAATTGATCCTGCAAAAACCGTATGTCGTCGGAATTACAATTTTTGTACTAGGGAACACAATATTGGTATTGTACCGTACGCCATCGTTACTCCCTGTTTTGTTATTTTTTTTTTTCCAAACGACACGACTCAATACAAACTACACTGGATTTCAGCATGTTTTACTTGCGTTTGCATAATTGCATTCGCTTATCGCAGCAGGACGCAGACAGGAGAGCGAAGATGTGTCCTGCTCTTCTCATAGACTTTGCATAAAATTCGCACATAATGTAAAGCCAGCCGAAAAGCCTTTCGCTTGGAAAATCGTATACCATCTCCTGTTTCTTTTGGCAAATACTCTTCTTTTGTGTTTTGTTCAATTCGTTCCTCCGAAACATTCTCGATGCTTGCGTTTTTTTTTTATCCTCGTAAACCGAACACACGAACTGCCGGGTACTTGCTACCGACAGCTCGAAACTTTTGCTTCCCAGCGACACCTACCTGACATGCGCAGACTTCACCGAAACCACCCTTTCCCAGGACACGGTACATGCGGAAAGTTTTGTAAGTAACCGGCTGGGCCTCGAGCCACTTCCACTGTAAATATCTGCGAAAGAAACGAGAGCGAGAAAGAAAGTAAAGTTAAATGTAAATACAGTGTGGGATGAAATAATTTCCAAACTGGCCGAGGGAAAACATCCTGAAAACAAGCAAACAAATTAATACGCCCCAAACTTATCGCCCCCTTTTTCGGTTCGCGTAATCACGAATCACAGATCGTACGAAACGGGCCATAGCGCACAGTACGAGCCCGCAATACTGTTAAGCGACAAAGAGACGGTCAAGCTTACATTACACACCATGAAATGTCTTACGATTTTTAAGGCTTTGTCATAGTAAGTAAGTAACCCGTCTTGGACCACGATCCTTATCACAAGAGCAGCAGCGGTGAAGGCAACTTGCCACCAAAGACTTACAATCAGCTTATAATTCAAGCGCGCTTTTCGCATAAAAGAAATCTCATAAATTTCAACCTGATTTGATATGATCCTAGGGGACATAAAAGTATCCCCGCCAACCTACGGTAAGTGCTCGATCTTTCCAGAACTTTGGGGGGGGCTGATGCTAGGCGCCAACGTGAAGCGACCGAAACGAACGCGTCGAAAAACATCTGTGTGCAGTGAAGCATCTCTTCCATCCTTTCACTTCGACTCCCTTACAGTTGGAAGGTATAGCGATAAAATAAATATTTACCTTGTGTTTGAACTGAAGTTGATTGAATACAGATAAGATTCTATAGCAGTTAATTATTTAGAAAGCTGAGATTGAACAGAATAGAAGCTGAAAATGATGTGCCAACATCGTGGAGTGATTATATTTATAATTTTCTATCAATGATACTACATATGATTTCGAAATATTGTGTGAATATGAGTCCATCCATAAAACACATTAAGGATCTTTACAGTTTTTTGTTAGGTATCGTTAGGAATTCTTCACTCCAGGAAGTTCAGGTTTAACAGCTAGCTGATATAAACTTCTCTGCTGCGGAGAGTAAAATGCCTAGAAGGAATGCTGGTTCCGTATTGAGTAATCGATTTAGACTTAGCATTTTCTTAACATGCTTTTGTTATTAGAATGACAAAGAACAACTCAACCCATCAACAGGCTCAAGATTCACATAGACAGAAGACTGTTGGTCCCAAGATGGAGAGTCCCAAGTTGAAGTGATATAATGGCATCGCTCAGAATATAAAATTGGACAAACGAAGCCGCTTGTCCATGAGTAATTGAATCTTCTACATTGGTCAAACATTCCACATTGGATTCAAAGGACACTGAAGCTGTTACGGGCGAGCTAATCATAGCTACTCAGGAACCAGCCTAGATCATTAGTAACATCCAAGCTTCAAACTCAAACTATACCACGACACGTGTCTACCAACTACCCAACACCGGATTACAAACTAGAGCCTATCACCACATGGCCGCAGTATAGTTTTAGATTGTGATACGTCTCTATTTATAGTACATCCGAGTACCGTAATTTCGGAACGCACGCACTGAAACGACTCCATCGTTCCATCGAAAGGATACACAGTTGCAAAGCTCGATTACTTTCTCAAACTGCAGTACGGACGGGCAGCAGCGTGGCAGTTATCACAAACATCAGATATAAGTACGCACTGCGTATTCCAATAGAACTTATTCAAAATTAAACAGACCACACACGGGAAAGTTCGCACAGCCTACCAAAACACTGGAAGTCATACGGTGCGTACTAGCTGCATAGGATCCATTATTGATAAAATGTGTTGGACGTCGCTGAAGATCTTGGCTATGCGAATACGCGAAAGCTTCCAATGATGATGTAAATCAAGTCAAAGTATTCGATGCAAATAGCCCGCCTCTTCCTTTTCATTCGATACGCCAGTACGCCGAACGACCGATGATTATGTATTCCCTTAGACGCCACTCGACCGGATCGAACCAAGCAGAGAAGAGTGACATATGATTTTGCTGCGGTATTTCTGTTCACAGCTAGCGGCAATACACACATCTAGCCATGTGTTAGAAACTTGGAGAACTTAAAGCAAATGCAGACATAACCGGGCAGGGCTACATTAGCAAACAAACACGATACGTGTAATCGAGATATAATTGAATTAGACCAGCGAAGAGATCCTTCCCCAAGTTGACAAGCGATTTACTCGCACCATGTACGAACGCGAAGGACTTGTTTCCTCCTCTCCCACACGGTGCTGTGAGGCAACAAACACAGCAAGTTGCATGCGAACGAGCGATTCAATTCCCCGTCCACTGGCTCGGCTTTTGAAAGTATGGGATGGCTTTGCCATCCAGTGAACAAATGTGTAGGCGAAAGAGAGGGCGATTGCCAACATCCAGCCGAGCTTTTCGGAACGGTGCGCGCGTGTGTGTGTGTGTCTGTAAGAGATGGAAAAACGGCAAACATCATTAATTCATGGATGATGTATGTTTTGCTAGGGTGTATGTTTAATAGCTGACAAACATTCGTCCGGAAGTGAGAATCGGGATGGTCCGGGAAATAGTGGTGCTGCTCGTTTGCTACAAAAGCGCCCCACCGAAAACGAATCGAAAACCAACGGCGGGAAAGCACGTTGGCAACGCTCTATTGGCAAACATTCGCCAATTTCTTCTTATCCCGCTTTATCACGCGGTTGGTAATAGAAGCAACAGCAGCAGCACCACCGAACGGTACAGCACATACAGAACCAAAGACCGGAAGTCATCCGTCAAAGTTTATGTCTTTATTGATTTTACGTCTGAATCCGCACACGTTGTCTTCTGCATCAAAGAAGCGTAGGAGAAGGAATGTGCAGTTTGTGTTGCCGTGCGCCGTGCTAGCGATAGTGTTTCATCGCAAATTGGCTAAATAATGAGCGCCGTAAAGTACGGTGCTGGATTGCATCTAATTAAGGGGGTTTAACTGATCCATTCGTTATCCTTCCCTTGCAATCACGATGGTACGGTAGTGGAGTGTGGAATGCTTTTGATGTGTAACGGATGACCCACTTTCCGATTCCGGGAGAGTGTTGCAGCTTTTCGCTGTAGCTTTCTGAGCAACGCCTAAAAATGTACATGAGATTAGAAAATTATTTGAAGTGCAGTGGCTTTTAAACAAATATTTCCTTGTATTAATAGCACCTTTTAAACATTTTTTGGAGTACAGGTCCTTTTTCTGGGCGGAACATCAAAGCTGTTACAGTTTAAATATGAATTACAAGGAATGTTTAAAATACTGCGAACTATTTCAACCAATTACACTATAACTACACAATTCAGTTTGTATTATCTGCTAAGCATACACTGAAAAATTACACCCAAGAAGCAGACGTAGACTAATGTCCAGCAAATGCTACATTTGTTGCACTTCGCGTTGCAATGATATCGCTATGATAGTGCATTAAGCGTTCGCCAACAGCCAAGAAGCTTGGCCGAGTAAATCGAACCACTAATGAGTCTTCCAATAATGATTTACCGAGCGCAAACTTCAACAACAAACTGTTCTCCCCCACGCCCCGAGTGCGTAACAGTGTCATTTAATTACTCTCCAAACTCAAAATCTCCCGGACGTAGACGCCCTCCAATCCCTCCTGTGGCCAAGTTGCTAATGACGGTGGATAAAAGTTGCCATCGCTCGATTGCTTCCCTATCCTGCACCCTACACCATTGCCGGGTTAAAAGATGCAACTGCTTCAAGAAACGAAACACACTGACGCGGGAAAACAGAAGGGTAGCAACTGCAACTAGCCCTCACGTCTTGCACAGATGCGTTTGGAGAGCACAAAAAGCAATTCCATTTCCGCGTGACACTAAACGCCACACACCAACGCGGTCACAACCTTTGCTAGGATCAGTACATTGGCTAACGGGAATGAACATTCAGCGCAAGGAGGAGTTTGTCGACGGATACTTGTCCAGCACATGGACTGTAACGCGAAGCAATCCATATCGATCGGCAATAGATGTTTCCTTTTCGCTTTTTATTCATGTACTACATACTAGCCCCCATGGTAGAAAAAAATACTGGAAACTTCCATACTAAATAAAAAAAGAGATGCAGCGAAAATGCTCTTCTAGGAAGGAACTAGAAACGGGGTGCAAAACTTCAAGTCGACAACAGCAAAAACGAGGTAATGGCACTAAAAGGAAATATTATTATGTACCGCAACACTGCTGCTAAACCATCTTCCTCTTTGGCTTTTCCTCGGTTCTGCTCGGTGTTGTGTGTGTGTTTGGAAAGCCGAGAATTGTTCAAGCACGCAGAATGAAGGCAAAAGTAGATTCCGTACGACATCCGAGGACATTAAAAGCCTTTCCACCGCTGTTGCTCTGCGCAATGGAATTTGATATTACATTCCGTTCGGTCCGGAATCGTTTATCGTCCATTTCATCAATGATGTTACGCGTCCTCCTTCCCGGTTTTTTTGCTGTTGCGGTGGAATGGTATTTGGTTTTCTTCAAAGTTTTGTAATCAATTGTTTGCACTAGTCGCTTTCCACACTTTACGAGCGCGTACTCTAATTGCCCTGCATTTATCAATACCTTCAGCGAGAACAAGCGAACCAAGCGGGGTTCGAGTGGCGTCGAGAGCGGGTTGTGTTTTAATGTTGAACAGAAAACAGACAAGTGGTTGCTAATTAAAGAAGAACCAACATTGCAAACTGCTATAAAGTGCCCTTTTTCATTCCATACTTGGAGTGAGAATCATTATTTTCTGAGACCGTTTTTTAACCAACAACGAGAGACCATTGTCAATTTAAGCAGATAATTTGGTAATTTTAACACAACTTATAACAACTATTATACAACACCAACTATACCCACGAAATTCCAGATCCCAAAACGGATTTCTCTGCAATTCAAATGCCACCACCGTAGAGTTTACGTTTCGTTTCCGGGTTAACAATGTCCGGGGACAGTGCACGTAGTGGGGAAGAAGCGACTACTCATGCAAGTCAAATAATATACCGAGCAGAACGGGTCGGGAACCTGCTGCAAGTCATTCCTGCTATACCATAAATAACTTCTCGAAACTGTCCTATTTATTTTCATTCCTTTTTTATGCTACACGAATGCAGGAATCGGACAGGAGGAACCAAAAAAAAACAGCTTCCCAACGTTATAAATTATCCCGTTACTGCTGAAGATTGACATCACGTAGCGGGGATGCACACGCGGGAGCTTGAGATCTGTCTGAGCGTACTGGCGCATTATTCTTACTATTAGCAGCAAATGGAACAGCCGCGTCATCTTTAGGTTTCCACATTCACGGATAGTCATGGCATGACATGAGATACACAATTTAGGCTACAATGTTAGTTTCCATTCACCTATCGAAATGTCACACACATAGGGATACGTGTACCGTGCGTTACAGCACAGCAGAAGAATGCATTGCACATACAATATAGATGCGGACATTTCGTTTGTACATTTGTGCCTTTGTTCCTAGTACGTGGCAAAGAATCGCTACAAAATGCCAACAATCACTAAATGGATCGATGGCCCGTTATCTCGCAGACTGCTGAATAAATTATGACGCTGACACTGGAGGTTAAGTGCGTTCCCCTTCATTGTGATCTCCGAGGAACTTCACGTTCATATGAATACGTCCGTTCACCAATCGAATCCGTCGTAGAATGTGATAGTTAAAATCAAACCGGCGTTACAATGGGCACAGCTTACGAGATAGATGTTACGGTTCGGGTTAATTGGTACATTGCAACCAACGTGCGACCGGAACAATTGAGTAACTTTTGATTACTAAACTCACTGACCATCTCACCTTTTACCCCAAGGGGCATGTCTATCAGAAGAGTGAAATTATGTATCATCTAGCGCTGAAGAGCTGACAGGAACGAAACGCTTTCCAGACACTTTTCTTGTAAGTTTAGCAAAACACTTTGCGCTTACTTTGTACATTTTAACATTTTTTACTTTTTCTTTTGCGGGTGTAATACAAAAAAAAATAACTCGTTAATATTTAACCGTTCTCCGAGACGTCTCATGTTTCTCGTGCCTAATTGACTGAACTTCGCCGAAACAAGCCCTAAATCAGACACAAAAGCAACATGGTTGCATTAATAAAGAGTTTGAAAACATTATAAAATGTCTTGAAAAAAATAAAACATCTAAAACTCCAAATCTTCACCCCTGCCCAACTCAATCCACGTCCCGCTTGCTTTTCTAACACAGTTTACTAACCTTTCCACGGTCTTCATCATTTCGACACGCCCTTTGTGGCATAATTTATTGAGTGCCCGGTTTTGCCTGCTTTTCCATCGTGCGCTGGCGGGCGCGACAAGCTAATGTGGCATGAAAAATGGAAAAGCAAACTCGATTCTGCATTGTTCGGTTCCCTCCGCTCACCGTGGAGAGCACTCGTTTTACCTTCGGGACGACAGAATCGTTTCGCTTGAAACATTGAATCCGAAACCACATCAATCACTTCTTCCTCAGCACACGGAATCAGGTGCTGAACGGTTGGCCGCTTCTACCGTGACACCGGGCAACTTGCTTTGCCAGCAAGTGTCAACTGACACAAACACCACACTCGAAGGCAGTCGTCAGTTAGTCAGTTACTACGCGAAATAGGATCAGCCCTGGAAACAGGACAAAATCCTTCCGATTTCTCGCGTATTGCTTGCTTTTCTTACTTGCCACGTGCGTCTCTTTCTCTCACTCTCACACCCATGTACGTCCTTCAGAGCAGAATACACACGTGGCAGGCATGGTATATATTTGCAATTATTTTCAACGTTCGAGGTCTCGAGTGTACGGCCTTCAAAATACAGTATCGAGAAAAGGCTTCCTGTTTGGAGGCAAAAAGCCATTTTCGCTCAAAAATATATTATTTCCAGCGTTTGATTGGAAAATTCAATTTCAATTCACATACGCTTCTCTATCGGCAGAGGTTTCCTTATTCATCCACCGTTAAAGGCTTCTGCTGCTTACACATTTTCGTTTTTTATCGCAATTGAGGCGTTACTTTACGAAGGTCACCGAGTATGGTAGTCGAGATGTTTGAGCTGTCAGCATGTGCTACTGGCTTGACACTAAGAACGGTTCTTTGAAGCGTTTTAGTCCTTCTATTGAAATTCAAATTTCGACCAAAATGCGTAAGCTTTCATCCAAAATTCGTTGGCGATATGGTCTTTCACACCGTAAATACTACTAATCTGCCAAGGAATCATTCTTTTCTATTCGATATTCAACAACAAAACCAAAGAGCCAAACAACGTAACAATGAGACGCAGTCATGAAACACTCTTCAATATGGTTGGGGCAACACTAGAAGAGATGTCCAACGAAAAACCTGCCATTATCGGGTACACACAAGCAAACCCTAATCACAGCCCTTGTACATAACACTGGAAATTCGAGAAATGCATACCACAACAGACCGGAATTGCATTCTCTGTCGAACGCCGGCGTCACCTTTAATCTCAGGACCTTGGTTTTCCGACAGTGTCTTCATCAGCACTCCGTACACCGTACCTCGTCAGGCAGGAAACGTTCATCGGTGTTCAACAACTGTTGTGGCAATGTTTTCAACGTCCGGCACGACATTTCAAAGCCCAATGATATTGGCCACCCTTCCGCTATGCATTGGCATTTCTACTACAACGTCTTGCCATTCTCTCTGTATGCCAAGTTTTGCATTTCGAAACACAACTCAAACTCCTCAAAGAAGTCGAGTAAACGAGCGAAATGATTACATCAACGGCAACCGAACCTGCTACGGATAATATCTTCGGACGCAAAGGTACGTAGAGCGGGATATTGGTTCGAAAGCACTATTTTCTCCACTGCACCATATCCTGCTGTGCTGCCTTTCCGTCGCACGCCCGGACGTACCTGTGGAAATACATTGAAGCCTCAAATTCCCGGAATGGTTCACCGGCCAGGAAGGCCCGCACCGCCGTAATGGAAGCCTCGAACAACTCTTTGCTACCGGCTGAAACGACAAACGGATAGAAAACGAAAGGTTAGGGCGCTGCTGATGGTAATCGAATGGAAATGGCCATTTAGTTGAATGGCACCGGGGCAGATGGGGTTGACTCCTCACAATCGTCATCGCACACCGCACACACACCCTCCCCCTCTCTGATCCCGTTTTGTCACACTTACTCGACAGTTTGGTTCGAACCTGCGCCACCATATCATCGTTCAACACGTCCAGCACGAACTCGTCCTTCTCGTTGTTGATGGTATTGGTGGTGACCGAGTTCGAGCCGGTCAAACTTTTCTCCGGATCGTCGTGGTTGCTGAGCTTCTTCGTGTCGCCACCGATGCCACTGTCATCATCGCACTTCCCACCGTCACTATCGCAGCCTCCACCTCCGCCACTGTCCTCGCGCTGGCTTTCGGTGCAAAGGCCGAGATAGCGTTTCGCGACCTCGTACGCCAGATCGACCCGATGTTCATCGGCCGCTATTTCGTATCTGCAACGAAAAAAAAAAAAAGAAATGGAAACAAACGTTACTACAATAAAATCAACGCAATCAGCTAATAGCATCCATCAAATGGTGGCTGCACGATCGTCATACTATTGACGTAGAATCACATACTATTAATGAGGTAGATCATCCCAAAAGTTAGAAAGCTTAAGCTTAAGCCGGTATGTGTCAAATAATCGAGCAGATTTCGAGCGGCGAATCGGTAACGGGTTGCATCAATCACATATGGACATAGATTTTTGACATAAAGAATGACATTAGGTATTCTGTACCGAGAATTTCAGGATATTAATTTTTTTATTTTAGTTTAAAATTGTATCTACATTTTTTATATACATAGATACTTATAATAATTAACCTTATTTATATCTCAGTCAAATGAGCCGTCTCAACAAGAAAAGCCGGTTCAAAAACCTTTATGAGCATATTAATCCTGCTCGGTATTTACATGTCTTTCAAAAGATTGGTTCAAGCATGTTCAAACCGTTTTTTATACTCATACTTATGGGAATACGTAAATACAAGCTAAGAAATTTCCTCAAGTATCGTGAGTCAAAAACAATTTTATGTGATTTATAAAGGATGAAATTCCTTTATTTCAACATTAAAAAAAAACATTCAACTTAAAAAATTATCAATTGTTGAGTCGAGCGAAGAACTCAAGAATTCAATCCGATGCTGACAACTAACCCGGCACCCGTCACGCCACAAGTTAAAAAAAATCAATGGATCATTGCATATATCAATGCATATCTCATTCGCTCTTTCGTTCTCTTTCGTTTAAATACTGTGTTTAAAGAAACATCCTTTTTGTGATCCTAGCGACAACATGTAAGTAAAAGCAATTAGGTTGTTAATTTAATTTAATTTAAAATTAATTTTGAAAATCTCTTTAAAATACCGGTTGAAAACTGTTGAGGACCGCGTGGCAACTGATACCCAAGAAAAACAGTTAAAAACACTCTCGAATCGCGCGCGGTAAAAAGTTTGGATACATACAAAATAACTTCCAATGATAAAACAACAGTACTCATCGAAAACTGCATTGTTAGCGCTGGAATCAGGTAGCAGGCATTGAAAGGGTAAGTTTTGCAGCAAAAATGTGAAATGGTGAATGCACCACACAGAAAATGATCGAAGAGTGTACCGAAAAACGATGTTACCATGGAAACGTTACGGCGTTACGATACTACTAACTACAATTTGTATAGCGATGGCGGTGATACAGGCGTTAACCATTGGCATCACCTTTAGTCGAGTGATGCGGTGCTGAACGTGTAAAACATAGCAAGCGAACGCAACGTTCTATAGTAAAGTTGTGTTCAAAGTAGGCGGTGTAGTTGGTATGCGATCCGTATGTAGCTAAATCTGGTGTATAAATAAAAGGAGAAATCACATGCATGTCGCATTTTCGAGTGTTTAGTGTGTTAACTGACAAACGTTCGAGTTTGAAGCATGATCCTTAGAACGACGTTGCGAATATATCCGAAGCATTTTACTGTATCAACGATGAAGAACATAGCAAGTGGAAGACACTGATACGGCCGGACTCGAAGAATATAATCCAGATCATGACGGTCATGGTGCGGCACTAAAAAAACTTTTTTAAACAGTGATTGACCATCGAAGCAGCCTATAATGCTGATAGATTGATAAGAGCTGAACGAATTATTTGCTGGCTTCCCGTCAGTATGGTTATGACGTTCTCATTACGAGCGATGATTGCTGTACCATGAGTAAGCCAAGTCGAGAAGTATAAGGAACGGACGTTCATGGCTTTGAAGAGAAGAACTATAACGAACTAACTGGCAACGCTTAGAGTACGGAGGTTTCGTTGAACATGTATTTCCATACACCTTGCGCTGTCGTGTGAAAACTTCTTTGAATCGTTCCCCTCGTGCTATAGCCGTATTAAGGAAGGACACCAATCAAAGAAGCATACTTCAGCCAAAGAAATTGTATAGCACTCTCAAGCATCCCATTTTTCAAAACTGACATTCCAAATGTTGCAGGTAATTAAGATCTCTGTTTATTCTTAACAGCACATGCTTAATTTTAAAGCAGTCGGTGAATCTCGAATCTAACAGAATACCAGGGGGTCTTTTATATAAAATTCCATGTACAACGGTATACCGCAACGGGTTTAATTAAAGTAAAGGACTACAAAATGTTAGTTACTCTAGATCGCTTAGTTTGGGTTCCGTGTTGTTGAAGTTTGACATCAAGCGGTAAAAATGTATAAATGCACGAAACAGTTCCATGAAGTAGAAAGTAATACATCACCATATTTTTTAAAAGGATAGAAGCTACGAGGGTGAGCTAAATTAAATGTATGCTATTATAATCGAGAGAAACAATCGGAGGACGCAAACTTCGGTTCTGTTTTAAAGCATAATTTATGTTTCGTGTTATTTTCAAGGCAATATTTAAGTGATGTTAAGACTTTGTAAACTGTGAACTGGAAAACTGCAAGTAAATTGAAATAATAATTTACCTTTTTTTTAACTGATTTTTTTATAAAAATAATTATTGTTAAACTCCAAAACACCAGAAATTAAAAAAAAACTTATTAATTATGCGTATTTATGTATTTTTTTTCCTTTTTTAACATCCTAAGCCTATGGGAAATATGGCCTAACCTACTTTAAACCTGCTAGAAAAATGCTTTGTTTTGATATTTGTCGAGCAGCTGTCGAGCACTTTCATAAGCAAAACAATCTAACCATCGATTCCCAGGCTTATCTGGCTTGGCAGTTTGTATGGGAAGCTGTAAGCTTATAAGCCTGGAAACGTCAAAACGCATACAAAAAACTGGCTTATCCCGTGATCTACCCCAATACTATTGCCATCACTCTTGATAAGAAATGTTTCGTTCTAAATGTGTTACGTTCGCCTTGAGTATTTTTTTTTAAATGGCAAGAACAAGTCTTAACTTCCCTGGATGTATGCATACATATTATGAAACTTTGTATAAAAGGGTAAATAAAAGCACGCAAAAATTGCTACCTTAACAGTTGTTGACTTAACGTCTCTAGAAGTGCATTAAAAGTTCCGTACTGCAGCACATTCAATGCACGACATTTGGTTGCTGCTCTAGCGAGCTAGAAGCTAATACAGTTGCCAAGTGCTTTCCAGCTGGTAAACGGTATCTTTCAACCGTTGAGGATCGTTAAGGGTTCCGGCCGTGCTTTCAAGTTTCTCTCATTGGCCTTGAGCTAATACGTCAAATTTTGAACCTGCCCCACGGCACCTTCCTCCCGTCACAACCAATTTGTTTTGGAATGACTTGCGAACGGGAAACGGGAAAGCAGCCAGCAACCGTGCCAGAAACGAGGGTTGCACATGATACCAAGTGCCTGTGCCGGTGTATGGGTCCGCACAGTTCAAACAATTGCAAAAGCGGAACGAGCAAAAACTTTTCCCCGAACATGTATGCCAGACCCGCACTATGAAGTGCACCGGAAAGTGTTCGCACTGGCACAAGCGCTGTCTTATGTCTTTTGCGCGGGTATGGGAAAGTTCAACCAAGTTCAAACCAAGACACCGCCAGCTTCATTCTCTTAACGTCAGCCAAAATTGCATTTGCGTCAAGTGCTATCCTTTTAGGCTACATCCAGACCAGGTGCCCTCCTTTTGGGGCGGGCACAGGACGAGCGGTTGCACTATTGGACAGCTCGGCATCAACCCAAACTCCCGGTGTGTCCCAAGGATGCAAAAGGATGGAAAATTTATGGCCCTACTTTGCCGTTTGGTGTGTTCCGGTGCTTCTTGACGTTTGCCACAAGTAGCACACTGCTCTCCATGTGCATGGGACGGGAAGCCGAGGATGAGCGTACGCGCACGAGAATGCACTCATTTGACGACATTGCAATTGGTCTAGGTTCAGGCCAGGCAGGAGGTCCCACGTCACCAGGCCACCATCGATCCAACCAAAAGGAAAATGCGACGGAAGGGCAGGCGACGAAAGTGTGGTAATTGTTAAAATGTGATTAAAAACAAAAGCTCCACAATGTGGCGTCATGGAACGATCGTTCTCCACCGTGCACTTTATACATATATCGTACGATCGTTTCGCTTGGAATCCAGGAATCCAGGCACACTCTACCGGAGGGGGGGGGGGGGGGGGGGTCATCTGTTGACCGGAAGCATAAAGTGCAAAAAACAATCGGCAACCCAACAGAGTGCACTCATAACTCATTTTCATTTTGATTTCAAACAAACGTACGACCTACTTTCCAATGGAAAATCATGAAGCCGGAAGGCAAGAGTGCACTAGCGGTTGGAATATTGTGGCAACATAATTAATGTCTTTTAGTGTATTAGGTAGTGTCCGGGTTGTTTTCTTCCGGTATGTCTAAAGCAAAAGGTAAATATTCCCTTTTTTGATGACGAAAAGTTTCCTTGCTGATAGTTACTAAAGTTGAAGTTATTAAGTTTGTACGTGTAAGGCATTTTTCCCTAACCATTTCTAACATTTCATACAAGAAAAGATCGAATGTGAGAAATCGACTAGAAGATTCGAGCATGAATTACTTTTCAAAATTTAATGGAGTTTCACAAGCGAAGATACAATAAAAATAGGAAGATCTTCTGTGAGGAACTAAAGAATTGTTTAAATGTTTAATAGATTGCCTTTAAGATTTTCCAAATTGATATATTCATAACTTTGTTACCTCTCAATTCCCTACAACGATCGCAATCATATTTTGAGCCAGTTTTTTTATATGCGTTTTGACGTTTCCAGGCTTACGACAAGCGTTACCAGTATCATTCGACAGATACAGGCTAAAAGCTTAAGCTTTCTAACTTTGGTTCCTGGCAGAAAGTCTGCCAACAATCAGAAATAGTAAGTGAACACATAGAATTCAACAATTTTCCCGATATGTTCCGTGATATGTGTATGTGTGTGTGTTTGGCTGCTCATATGTGCTTCGTGCAAATATCGAATGAAGGCAATATTTCATCCCATTCCCAAACCCAACCACCATGACCCGGGGCTCCATTGCTAACAACGGTTCGTTTTCCGTTCAGGCGCATTTAAAAACAAAAACAAACGTACTATTCTCCTTGTGCCAAAAACAAAGCGATTCCCATTGTTTTCCAGTGTTCCCCCGGAAGATCCGCCGAGGGTGGGGGCACGAGAAAAACCGCGATTCGGTTAGCATTTTCCTCACCAGCAATTCGCATATATTTCTGTGCCGCGTGTTCCTTCCCCGTCCCGATAGAAAACACACAACGTTCTTCCTGTCGCCGCCAGTATGTGTGTTAGTTAGTACTCTGGATTTTATGATTGCACCATTAACCCACATTTCCGCGAGATTATGCTTCAGCGAAGGGAGTGTTGGCATCACGCTGATAACAGTACGGATGGCTATGGTGTGCCGGGTGTAATCCACACGCGAAGCTTTATGTACGTTGCTGTGTCAGCAACACAAAGCTTTAAGGCGTACGTAGTACTCATGGAGAAAGCGCAAAGAAAGATGGGGTTAGCTGAACTATTCTGGCAAAACTATTCTGGCTGGTTCAGTAAAACGTAACGCGCGTCAATATCGTTCGCTTCCGAGCGAAACTATCACATGAAACATGTGACGCACATGTGAAATTAAACGCAAACACACACTTCTGCTGCTACTACTACTACTACTTACCTTGTGGCGTCATCCAGAAAAGTAATATACCGGGAGTACTGTGGTCGTTTCACCTTGCAGAACTGACGGAACAGCTCACGTCCGATAGGTTGCTGATCGACTACATAACCATAGCTTACATCTGCAGCAGAGAAAGTAAATGAAGAAAGGTAGCAATAAACAACTGTTTCTAGCGTCAATAGTAATAAATGTACAAACGACTACGGGATAATGTTGATTAAAATATTCACTTTTACAATACTTCATCTTAGCTTCAAAATTGATGTAATGAGCAATAATTGATTCCCACTACGCTACGGATAGACGGACAATACAGTAAAAGGTATAGGCATGGTTTGGGCAGGGCACAGTCCCAAAAAAAAACAACCAATCGATATTAGAAATTTAATCAAAAACGAAAAACAGAATAAATATACACAAACCCCTGTTCAATATAATGACTCAAACTTCCAGGATAAATATTCAACCCCCAACAGTTCCCATCCGGCGACAGAGCCTGTTTTTTTGTTGGTGAAGAAACCCTTAAAGACATCAATAATGTATGGAACAGCGTGGGACAAATCCTTGAGTGCTTTAATGAAAAACTCATAAGAAGGGTTAAAACGAATTTCAGCCCACCGCCGTAATGCCCTGCACAATGCGGCCTTTTCCAATGCGCAGTATCGAAACTCAAGGGTTCAACTTGGGAATTGAATTAACCAGGCGTTTCGAATGACCGCATTGAAATGAAACATCAAAGGCAGGCTCGGCCGGAAGCAGGATTCTAACTTCATTTCCTCCAAAGCACATAATAACGTTCATCAATGCAGAAGCGGCTGTCGATGTTAAAGGGGTAAGTAAGGTTCTACTTCTAGGAAATATATACAAGCGCACCTAACATCTACATGATCATTTTACAATGTTTTTAATAGCGATACAATAGAAATACGACTAGCATTTACTTTACTAAGGTTCACATAGCATTTGCTAATAATAATCGCAAAGAAACGTTAAACAAAACCATGCCCAAGACCGTTGAAAACCACTCACAATATTGCGATTGGTTCGATTTGGCCACCAAGGCCAATCTAGCGCTAATCGATAGATAAAGCAAATACCGTGTAAGTGCATCGAGGGTAATTGAGTTCGGAGGCAATGGGCAGAAATGCAACACGGCATCCGCATCCTTACGGACCACCGTCTTAGAACGACGGTCTTGGGGCCATTGCGCTGCTCAGACGCTGACGTTAATCTATATTAATGGCTTTGGTATCGTCCGGATGTAAGCTATCCATACGGTGCAGGACTGCAACTCCCGGAAGGAAGTACGGTAGGTCAGACAATTCGATCTAAAATGGTCGTTACCGTTTGCTACGAGTAATGGTGTTGCAGGATGCTTCCTACCCATAGCACGGGCGATCTTACGACACCTTTCTGATGACACCCGGATGGAGCATGCAGCTCGGTGCATTCTCTCTCCACCAGTGATAGCAGTCCACCGCACGGAGGACGCTAACAATGCTTTCTGCAGGTGAGTCATCGTCGCAAATGCTACCAAACCGAACCGGCTAACACGACTCTTTGATAGCTCCACAGGAAAGTGAGAAACTATCTGCTGCGAAAAGAACGTCACTCAAGTGAATCTTCACCCTTCACAGTACTTTCATTTATATGCAATTTTTACGACTAACAACACTTTACTACATATGAAACGGAAAGGTTCGCTACACAAATATAGAATATCGTGCCGGCGATTCTCCATTCACGACTTCCTTCAATACCTGGTCTGGCCAGAGCGGATGTTTGGCAGCGGTACAAAATGGCAAAGTGCTGTCGCAGTGCTGCCATTCCGTTCCAGACACTTTACCCAGGGACCACCCTCCCCCCACACCCGGCCACACGATGATGAACGATAGTGAAACGAAAATTTATCTCATTACTTCCGTCCGTGACACATTCCAACCAGCCCCAGCACAAATTTGCGCTCCCTTTATGCATTATAGCTTGTGTTACTTTTTTTTTGCTCATTTTGCTTGTTTGTTTGTTGATTGCAAAAAGTCTGAAAGTCGAGTACAAGATTTATTCAACCATTGCAGTGCTTTTCCAAGTCGATTACGTCGGTGTCATAAGCAGGATGTTGCTAGGCAGCTATAACAGTGTCCTTTTGCTGGACACACACACACACACGCACACGCACACATGCACACGTACAGACTTTTATAACATTCGGGCGCAAAGTTGGCAAAACATCATCGTTGATGAGCTGTGCTGGGTTGGTCCCCGGTCTCGACGTCGTTATCTGTTTGGCGTCAGTGGATTCGTTGGCACCACATCGCAAAAATTTGGTACCCCCTGTCATGAGATACTTCCCACTTTCTACGCCTTCATATTTTCCAGTTCGTCCTGGGTTCGAGCTCGTCGTCCCGCCACCAACCGCTTTCTATGCTTCGATGCTCTAATTCGAGGCGAAAATGTCTGACGGATTCCATTTTTTTTGCTTCTCAAAAGCTTTTCACCTTTGAATACCTAACGGACGGATGTTCGGTTCGCTTTCTTTTAATCAATTTCGTCAACTCGCATTATTAACGTTCTAGGCGATGACCCGTGTTCGAGCGTGCGTTCGGTACGGTTTGACGGCTCCCAGATACACCGAACCGGCACCGCTGTTTGTGTGCACAAATGAACATAATTTCATTCCGACTACTGTATTCCGCGTTCATTCAATCGCCCCCTTATGCTCTCCCCCTGCCGATCGGGGAGTGTGCTCACCATATTATTACCTCATTACAGTATAGTAATAACAACACTGATTGCATTATCGCGTCCGGAAAAGTTCGCCCCGGAAAAGGGCGCTGTACTATACGAAAAAAAGGCAATCAAAACCAACCGACGGGAAATGGGGAAAAGTACCCGATTTATTTGTTGGAACTCTTATCTATTTTCCCTGATATAACAACCGGCGAGTGTTGTACCAGTGTGGTAAAGAGCAAGCTTGTCTGTCAATACGGGGCCCGCACTTAGATAACAATCGCATTGCAATCTCCTGTTTGTTGAGCTGTAAATGATTGTTGTGTTCAACAAATGTGCTTCGAATTAAAGCACAAAACACATCCATTTTACCAAACCGTGCAAAGAGTCCCACATGTCCACCAACACCATTGCATATCTTTAGGCTGCTCGTGGTCACCTTCAAGACCTGGCATGAGCCAGGGGTCAAAGTTAGTTTGTGTCATTAAATTAAATTACTTCCATCTCGCATCGAAACAGCAACCGAACTAAACACCACAAGTTCGTCTGCCGGATGCACAACGAAGATGAAAGTTGCTACTAAGCAAGTGCTCCTTTCGGTATCGCACCGGGAAGAAATATAGCAACCTTCCAGGTGTTTTCTTCTACCCCAGCTTCCAGGCGCGCTGATTAGATTTTCCAACAAAGCCACAGCGACGGAGAAAATTCACACCCAACAGCACACGATCGATACGTTCGGCTGAGTGCCGATGCTGGTCGGCGTCTCGCCGGCAAAACAAACGAACGAATGACTTTCGGGGTGACACTGGGCCAGGGTGATACATCGGGCGTGTAATTCCCATCTTTTTCGATCATCTAAATCCCATTAATGTGACACGATGAAAAGCATGGGAAAATTGCTTCGCACTGGGGCGCAAATCCTGCAAATGGAACGGCACACATTCGTGTTGCCGTGTTGCCATCGAACGAACATCTTCATGTAGCAGGACACCATATACACACACACACACACACACTTGCTTCAAGTGGTTTGGTTGATCCTGTGTAGCAACTATGACGCTGTTTGCATTCACTTCGCTACATTGGAAAAACTCTCTCTGTATATATATATCTCTCCCTCTTTCTAAATCTTACAATACAATCTTCTTACTTCTTATCTTCTTTCTATCAACTCTTCTTGCCTTGGCAAGTTTGTCCTTCCCACGATCGAACACACTTGACGCGAAGCGAGGTATTGCAGCTCACCAAACTGTGCTTCGATAGCTGTATTACCAAAGAATGCAAATAATACACCAGCAACCGTTTTATCTGCGTTCACAACCAAATAAAACAGCTATTGCTAGCCGTAGCTAGCTTAGTTACAACTGCTGCGGAAGCTGCTACCGGCAGAATTGATTTGCTTTCTTCAACTTCCGTCCTTTAATGTAGGATTCAAAGCGCCTCAGTCATCTCCGGTGTTTCTTCGTTGCAAGCATTGTATTTAGAAATCGGCCAACCCTTGGAAAAAGGTTGCATGCTTTCGGTAACAAAACACTAACTTATTCAACACATGTAAATCCCCCAACCAGGTATACACATTGGGATACTAAGGAAGCATACAGTGGTTGGAGAAATCTTTCCAACTTTAGCCCTAGCAAACTTTATGAAAGAAAGCAATCTTGGGACAACATCAATGTTGTTGTTTCCAGTATTTCAGTATTACTTTTTATATTTACCCAAAAACAAATAAGGGAAAGCAAATGAAAAGATGTAAGAATGTGGAAACTGGAGACCGAATAACATATAAAGAGACTTTCAAGTGGTAATTTTAGGGTTATTTCAGAATTCTTTTCAAATAAAAGTGATTTATACTCTACTTGAATGGGTTAACCGAGAAAGCTCCGTACAGCATCAATTTCATTTCGAAAAAAAGATCCCGAAATAGACAAGAATTTCACGCCGAATTTATCAGATTCTAACTTCATTCTTGAACCGAATCCAGAAAAATGTTAAACTTTACCACTTGAACTCATCAAACCTTTAATCGAAAGGACGAAAATGTATTTGTTCTGTCTCTGCATGCGCATAACTTTCCATCGGTGTACCAAAACATAAAAATCAACAAGCTTTGCTCGAAGCTTTCGCCGTTCAACTGCTTCTACCAGGAAATGTGGTAATACAAGCGCTGCAGGATATGTTTCGCATTTAATTACATCGTGTTTGTAAAGCAAATGCACAGCGCCATACAACGAGTTTCACATCGATACAATGAATGACAGTAGCAGCCAAACCAGGGGACGGTGTGCAGCATGATAATGGAAGCTTTTGCTAGATTTGTATGAATTTCCACCAACACGTGAACAGCTCGGGGGCTGATTTTCATCCCCACTACCAGTGATTGTGATGTTCCCCACAAAGGCTTACATTTGGATTGCCGCCATTTTTTAAGGCACCCATTGGCCATTTGCTAAAATCGATATTGCAAGGGCAAGCCGTTGAACGCACGAGGCTTATTTATTTTGTTAATTAAAAGCGCTATAAATTAGCTAAAATTTATAGCTTTTTGTTATCCACCTTGCGAGCTTGCGTTTTTCGTGCAGAAACAGTCACGGAATGAGCCGATTTCGAATTTTATTTGAAAAAGATAATTACTCTGACACGCTTTCCCCCAAACTGAGCACCAACATTCGCTGGTGATTCAGAGGAATCAACTACAAAGAATTTGCTCAACCGATAACACACTTAAACTATATTTATACTTTCATCTTGCTGGTAGCAATTTTCTCATGCGACACACTACCATTTTCTTTCGGTGTGACAGTTACGGCAAACCCCACAATAACTTTGTTGCTAAGAAGGGAGGAAAATGCTTCCATCATTGCTTCAATTTCCGGTGATTCAATTTGCATGCCAATGGCACACCGTCATGGTAACACGCAGTTATCGCAGCAGTTTGGGCTTCATCGAACAGAAAAAAAAGGAAAAAGCATACATCAACAACTCACCTATTTTGTTCTTGAGATCGATGCATTGCGATATGTGGGGAAACTGGAGGATCTTGCGCCATTTTTTGCTCTTTCCTTTGTTGCTGTCGGAGCCTCCTGGAACGGCAAGAAGAAGAAAAAAAAAGAACATGAGGAAATCAACCCCCAAATAATGTGTAGATAAAACGAATGAATTGAAAAAGCATTAGGTAAAATATTCTCATAAATCATATCGACGCGTGGAGCATGAAACACGATGCAAGGGTCAACAAATAGTTCACAATGAATATATCATAAGTTGCTACGCTCACAAAAAAAGGTCCCTTCGCTCGTTTTGTTGCCCTTTTTTCTTCCCCTTCATCACAAATCCTACTCCCGGTGAAAGAGATGTGAGGAAAAATGAAGAACATGGTTCAAACATTAACACCTATTTGATATTGAGACATAATTTACCCGACCGCATCTCGTGTCGTGTGTCCCTTTCGGAAAGGAAAGATACAATTTGCCAGCTTGTTTTTCGGTTCACTATTCTTTACGTCGCTTCACAGGTGCAATCCGATTTTTGAATGTCCTTAGAACCTTCGCAAAGAACTCGAGCCCAAAAAAAGACATCTTCATTTCCAGGAAGGATTCACCGTGCGGACAACTTTCCCTAGAACATAGGATGACAAAATGGTGCAGGTTTGGAGAAATATTCCTCCTCCCCCATTTCTGTAGCGAAGCAACGTTAAAAGCAGGTTAAATAACACATATTTGTTTGAACTTTGCCAAAAACGAAGCAACAAAATCACTGACAGCCTGCAAAATTTAAGATGCTCCACTAAATCGCCATATTGGAACGGGGACGGTGATGCGGCACTGTACGTAGATGCTCTTGCAAAATGTTCGAACATGAAAGTTTAAAAAAAAAAAAACAACAACAACAAAACACAATCAACGACCGTAAACAAGGACCCCACAGAGTAATCAAACGAACCCGCCCTGTGGCAAACAGGCGACGACAAGCAAGTAATTGAAACGGAAACAGAAGAACATGCCACCACAGGGAAGGAACCGATTGAGGTGAATCCTCAGGAAGTTGGAGAATAAATTAAATATGAAAACAAACCTACAACACACAAACATGAAACTGAATGTAAAAGCATAAAAGTAAAGAAGCAAACTGAAGCGAACAACGAACGAGTTTCAAAAAAATACGACTTGTTTAAGTTGTTATGTAAATATTGGAATATGCTTCAAATGAAGTAAAGCAAAAGCGCTCAATACAATACATTTTTAATATGCGTAGCGGCGCCAGTCTTCACACGACAGGACCGGTTTAAAATCTCATCCGGACCAAACATCCGTACGCGAGACTCCGGCTACGGGTAAATAAAGTGAAAGAAAGTCAGAAAAAGCAGGCTTTTAGACCTTCTGAGGTTGTTGTGCCAATAAAGAAGAAGAAAATCTCATAATTGAAGAGAATCATACACTAATGACAGTGTTGTAGAATAAAATGTGAAAATCTAAACGAACTCCACGAATTAACTGCTGTACATTGGTAATCTTCAAATTATTTCCCATCACTACTTTGTTCATCTATGGAAATAAGTGTCCTGCATGCTCACCTTGTGCATATAGCTTGAAGTGGCTTGGTCTACTAACGACCAACGTCTATTTCCATCACCAAAACACCGAATCGTTCCCGACACAACAAAAAGCAAGCGAAATACGCTGACACACACCTTGTGGCCGCTTGTCCCGCGGGCAATTACAAGCACTAAATTGACAACGCGTACCGTATGCCGCCAACCGCTGCCAAACGCTCCACAACCATTCGCCGTGGTCATCGTGGAGCCCCACGGTTGGAGGCCGTGGGTGGTTGTGTGCCATGCTCGAGTTAGTCACACGCTTCGTTAGCTTTTGGAGCAATTTCATCAATCAGCTTGTACGCGGCAGCAGCGCGGATGGCCGTAGAGCCACAACGGGAGAGTGCTCGGATCACTCTGTAGCGGGTCAGTAACCCTCCACCCCACGCGGACACCACGCGCGGTCAATATGGTCAATCTTTCAAAAGTTTAGCCCCGTTGAATGTTGCAATCGAAAAGGACCACCATCCTGGGGATACCAGTTTTTGACAGTCTGTCATATTGTGTGGGCACCACTAGTGCGGTGCATGTTGCAGGACGTGTCTGACTTAGTGCAGGCACAGAATCACAACAGAAATTGGAATTTTGAACCACGTGTTTGGTACGGGACGGGAAATGTCGTTTAGTTCGTTCAATAGAATCAATTGTCTACCACAAACCATGAAACCCCATCGCAGGCACGGATGGACCCCGCTTTGGAAGCCGGGCTTTCATGTGTATCAGTTTCAATTCCCCTGTACCCCTGTACAGACACAAATCAGTCACGCCCGGCAAAACCCAAACTATTACGTTTTTTTTTTGTTCAAAATTTATCAACCATCACTGTAGAGCACGGGACAAGACCGGCAAAGGGTTGTTTATCTGCTGTCCACATTACCTACTTCCGGTTGGAACAGTTTGCCCCCTTCAAAAACGCCAACAGCACACTCGAACCACCTTCCGTTTCGCAACCACCTACAGTGCGAACCGGGAACCGTCACTCTTAGCAACGGCATTTATCAAACCAAGCGACGATATTTAACGATTGACTGAACGTGAGCCTCATACAAGCATGAAATTCTCGATCGATTTTACACTCCATCAGACATGATACCGCGCTTCGGGATGGCGCACACCATGGGATGGCAGCAACCGCATATAGCCTGCCGAAAACCCGGCACACGCAAGTGATAAGCGGGTGTACAGCATGCAATCTGGCAGGGGACACGCACTGACGGAACATGTAATATAAAACTCAAATCCCGTCGTAATCTGGCGTGCCGGGTAGCACCCGTACCAGATTGCACGCGGATGCTTTCTTCAGTGTTCGGAATCCATTTAAAAACCCAGAAACGATCGATAACGAATGTGACCCGACGCTAAGCAGGGACCGGAGAGGACACACTGGCAAGGACAAGTTATAAACGCTGGGATGTTTTAAAGTCCCATTTACACATCCATAACGATCGCTGGTTTGAATATGCGACACGGCATGTTGCCGAAACGATTATCGATGGCTGAAGAGAAAATCAGACCGGAAGCCTTTGGAAAAAAAATGAAAAATACCTTACTAAATCGATGCCAAAGCATTGCGTTGAAGTTGCGCCCTTTTAAGGCATCATACAGAAAACACAGAAAACAAGAACAGAAGTTAGATAGATGTTCTTATTTTACTTTTACCTGACATCAGACTTCCTTGACTTCAGACGAGGTCTTTACATTTTACCTGAGTTTTCTTCATCTAACTTTCCGGTAGCTGAAATAGACAGTTCCGCCTGAGGAAGCAAATGTCTGGAAGGGATTTTGAACATAAAGGACAACACCGGTGCTGTCCTGTAGAAACCTCGAAACCATCGATAACTCTCTTACCTTAATAAACTGTCCATGGAGTCTATGATATCTTTAACCAGCTTTTGTACGCGTTTTGATATTTGAAGACTTAAAAGCTTGAAAGTGAAATTTAGGCATATATTGATCCAAGTATTTCCAAGTCTATATAGAGTCAAATCTTCCAAAGGTACTATCTCTTAAAGAAAGCAAGTCTTTATAAGATGTACATCTTAGACAGTTCCTTCATTATCAATACATTTTATGTCAAAGTCTCCTCAACATCACATTCTCAAAGTTGTACATGATGTTTGTACACTAATGTTTCTCTAAGTTTGCCCTGTTTTGTTGTTTGCCAATGACAGCTCGTGACTGGCTGCGTTTACAGAGTATGGTTGAAGACTTTTGCCATACATAAATGGTATACCATCCCAGTGTTTTTGTTTCCAAAGGCTTCAAGTCTCTCTAAGATCCCTTCAGTTGACCGCAGATTAGAGAGACTACACTGTATTATAGGGTTTAACAGTCCAGAACACAACTGTCCAGTCAAAGAGTGGTGTCTAGTCAAAAAGTCGGTTGTTAAAATCATGTGGACAGTTGTGTTCTGGACTATTAAACCCTCTAAATTTCGATCTATCACTCAAGAAAAGTAAAAAAATTTTCTCATATCCTAGTAATGCAAACAAATTTTCATTGAACTTTTGTATAAAATAATCATTATTTAAGGTTAGTAATAAAAATACAATTTTATAAAATGGTTTGTTTCAACCTTAAAGACTTAACCTTTAATTAAAGAAGTTACGCTTTTGAGGTCGTCTAACATTGGAACAGACCATAATTATTGGCCAGAACCATAGAAACCTCATATATAACTCGACTTTAATCCATTTTACAAGTTCGCAATTATGATCGTACTCTTGCCAATAGCTTAAGTTGTGCTTTCATATTTATTTTAAAATTTTGTAAAAACACTTTTGTAATACTGTCCAATCCGGCACACGGAAAAACAATGGTTCCTTCCATTGATATATGTGCAGCAACTTTTACAAACCGTCGTGTCGCTAGGTACCAAAAATATCGCAACACATAAAGCATTGCAGACAAATTGCTCAGTTTTCACCAGTGCTGCGCGTTTCATACACTGCCTCAGATGGGCCGGGGGAATGCGCAAATGCTTTTCCAATTTATGCACGAACTGCGAAAACTGCATCCATCTGCATCGCCGTCAGCGATCGTCGCCGTGCAAATAATGCACATGCCGCGCACAATGCACCGTCCCAGCGTCATCGGTGAGATGGGAGCAATTTTGCCGTACACGTACCACGTTACCACGTCCAAACAAATTCCTACCCCTCTTATCTTCCCCAACCCCCACCGTGCCAAGACGTATGGCGCGTCCGCAAACGATCATTCTGTTACAAAACCCGTGTGTTTGGTGTAACGAAGTTGTTTTTTTCCCAATTTCAACTGTTTGAATGATACAGTGCATTGAAAACCGCAAAGCTTACCAAAGGGGGTGGGAAGTAAACTGCACAACAACGGTAACGAATAAAAAAAAACCATTGCGGATAAATTTCCATTACAGCTTTGAGCCGACGGTATGACGTACGCCGCGCTTACATTTGAATCACGGCGAAAGCGAAACCATTTCACAAACCCACACCATGTGTGATTCTACGTCAAACAGATCGGTCGATTTAAGCTTCGATTGCGAGAATCAAATTTCGATTTGTCGTATCCATTGTTGGCAGGTTTTATGCACTGGCAAGGTTATTAAAATTCACGCAGCTATTGGAGAAGGATTATAATGATGGTGAGACGGTAAGATATCGGCGGATATTTTATATCCGTGCCAACTTGGACTATAGGAAAAAATCATCTAAGCACCAGCGTTTGGAAAAAAGGACATCCACAATAGACCTAGAATAAATATGCTCAGCTCGTAGCACAACGCCGAATAGGTCCCAGTGATGCGTTACCGGCGAAATTGCACCTACGTACAGCGAAATGTTTCGCCTATTACGCCACACTTACTGCAACGGGCTGTCCCCCGTTAACCGTTGACAAGCGGCATGGTGTGCAAAACGAAGCAACACTAACCACGAACCTTCGGTGAATGTTTTGACTTTGGTAAGGCACGTACCAACTGCACGCAACCATCAGTCACAGTCACACGGTGGTGCGAAACGGGAATAGCGCTGTAACGAGCGTGCACTTGTGGCCATGGTCAGCGGGTCACACCAAAAAGGGAAACCGAACGGTACAACACAGCCCCCCCCCCCCCCCCCCCCCTTGGTATCGTTACGTGGCTAAGATGTACAGCAAAAGCAACTCTTGTACTGTGGATCCAACAAAAGTGCACCCGAAAAGAATTTTTTGGAGCATTTGGAATTCTAATCCACTATTGGACGTAAGTTGTTGGTATAACAACAATTTAATAACAATAATCATTGGATATTTGTGTTAAACATCCACATCCATTGATGCATATTCGCATTTAATAAGGACTTGATAGGACCCAATTGATAGGCAGCGTAGCACTCAATGGTGACAACCTCAAGGTGGTAGAGAAATTCTGCTATCTTGGGACGGTCCTTACTTCGGCCAGCGACATCACCAGCTAAATCTGAAGACGCATTGTGCTGCAAAGTAGAGCATACTACGGGCTTCACCATCTGCTGAGACCCAGAAGACTTTGAGTCTGCACGAAATGTGAGATATATCCTCTATGGACACAAGTCTTGGACCATCCAACCGGAGGACGCAAACGCTATGGACGTGCTACAGTGACGCATTTTCCGGACCATCTTTCGCGGTGTGTTTGAGTATGGAGTGTGGAGAAGGAGCTTGCAGAGCTGTACGACGAATCGGACATCCTGAAGGTGGCGAAGGCCGGCATGATGGCTGGGCATGTTATGAGGAAGAAGGTGGTCAACAGCGACCCTCAGTTCGGCACTAGACGCAGGTTCGACAGACGAGGTTAATTGGGTGGATCAGGTGAAGCAAAACCTGTCGGAATTTGGGAGTCTTCATAGATGGGAAGCTGCAGCCAGGATCCGAGTATCCATGAAAATAATGGTTGACCGGGCCTGGTCACGACGACTTGCCCCACCGTGAGCCACCGTGACACCGATCTTCACATGACAGGACTCGTAAAAAATTCCATCCGGACGCAGAAAAGACTCTCCGGCTTCGGGTACATACGAACAAAGTCAGAAATGGCAGGTCTAGACCTCTTGAGGTTGTTGTGCCCATAAAGAAATAATAGTTTTTCTTTCAATTTTCAACATAATCATAATAATTTGGTTAGAATATAAATTCAAGTTCATAACCCGCGAGGATAAGGACTAATGACAGAATTTTTTACAAAACTTTTCAAGATTATTCTGAAAGTTGATATCACTTTATTAAATAATTGGTAGTTGAACTGTACCATTTACCAGTAGAATTGGAATATTTCCTCCTTTCTAGCACTTTAAGCAGGGAAAGTTGGCACTAGCAGGCTGAAAGCTTGAGCTTTCTAACTTATCTGCCCCATTGTATGAGTTTGAGTATACTCAAATCATCGTACCCAATAAACACACCTACCCAACGAACAGCTTTAAGCCGTACCAGCAGAGCAATTCAAAAGATTCTAGAAGCAGTCATAGGTCTCTGTGCACATTATACACTCATCGCACCCGTTGTGTAAAATCGATACTATCGGGTACGCCGTCTCCAGTAGCCACACTGACCAGCAGTTGGGCTTTAGAGCGCAAATCAACAAAATGCAATTTACGCCACTAATTACAATTTCCTACCAGAGGGCATCTCTACGCTCTGCTTAACGTTGCCCTGTAGAACTCGTTCGAACCGAGGGACAACGTCAATCGACTCTTAGCGCAATAGTGACGGCACAATTTCCTGTCCCACTTATTTGCATCTCAATGCTTGTACGATCGTAACGAGCGGCATTGTAACGTCTCGTGGCTGGCAACACACTTTGTTACACAAAAATAAAAGAAAGTATAACACAAACCGTGCATTAACAGATGTGGATATCGGATTGAACGCCACCTTCCTCGAACGATCAACAGTCGATTGATTTACACCTTCGCCGTAATCTATCCTTTACCGAGCGATAATCTTCCACTGAAAATCCAAAATCTTGCTGTACGCCTCCTCATCACCTTAAAGTGACTTTGAAGTGATAGAAGATAAAGCGACCGGTGCTGGACGTGGTTTGCCTCCCAGGTTTTCTTTCCTCGGTCGTACTACAAAAGGCCACACTTTTAATTATCCGAATCAAAGATGAAACACTTGCCGAGTGAGTTAACGAGATCCAGCGGATAATTAAGAAAACTTTACTAATGACATTTATCACACCATCGACCGCAGCAGTAGCGACCGACCGGAAGCAGCGGCACCGACCGATGCCCTAAGGGTTTTCTCTCTGTGAGATCGATTCTTAAAACACCCGTACGGTTCGTGTGCACGTCTGAAGTGACCGAACTTACAGTATCCTTACAACTTCCCGGCTCCCTTCGCTGTGTAAGGCTCGGTACTACATTTGCGCGACCCTAAGCTCGCTGACAACAGCACAAATCTTTAATTCATGAAGACGTACACACTTAATTATCCGCTTCGCGAAACTGCGCCAACGCCAAGGTGTTTTTGCGCTGTCCTCTTGCTGGAGGTCGTCCAGTTAGGGACGCGGTACGCAACACTCCCCCTCCCGTTCACACAGCCGTCAACGATTGGGTGCGGGCACCAGCACGCTTCAATTAAACAATGGTGGTACAAAAGGGCATAAATGATGTTCTTGTAGATTGTTCTTCTCTTGGAGCATACTTTTTCCACAAACATTAAAAAACACCAATTTGTCCAGCGGGTAACAGTTCGTGCCCGCTTCAACTCACGACGCTAGTGATAAATTTCTCCCCAGACACTCCGAACACTCCGCCGCGATTGCATAGACGCGAAAGCAACAGCACCACGTCGTTGCAGAGTGCGCCCAAGTCGTCAGCAAACCGATCTCATCATTACAATTTCCGACCGTTTTGACGGTCACCAAACACTCGCGCCGTTGATTGGAGGGCGATACCTTTAATTACCACCCTCCAACCGTTTGTACGGTGGGCTTTGCCCTTTTTTTTTTGCTTTGAGGTTTCACGGCGTGAGGGCGAAGCCGAGAGAAGAAAAAGGAGTGTTCTCACGGTACGACAGTGACCACCGCCTGGCCAGACGACTTCGGTCATCGCTCAGAAGAAACGCACCGCAATCACAAACAATCGGCACAATGTAGTGTGGATGGGCGTTGGTGTGCGTTGCGCCGTGCTATGGTCGTAAAACCGGGGCCAGCATAAATAGCACGGGCCACATTAAATTGTCGTTTCGTTAACAGGCGTCGCTAATTGCCACCGGTAAAAAGGTACTCCCGTGCAATGAATAAATAAACGCGCCTGTTGCACTTTTCGCAAGTGCCGTGGACGAGGGCGAGAAATTCTGGAGGTTCAGTTCGATCAATCAACGACTAAGTATACTCGGTAATCTGGAGCACTATTTTTGAACTAGCTTCCTTAAGTCAATTAGAAGATTCTAAATTATTACGAATTATCACGAACAACTTGCTACCAATTATGATTCTTAACTTGATTCTGTGCAGATATGATGTAGTTACGTCCAGCCTCGCTTTTCTCGTAGCCTATCATAGAAGCCGATCATACCATAAGTTAGAAAGCTTAACCTTTCAGACTGTATCTGTAAAATAATCCGGGCTGTAGAATTCTGAACAGATTCGTAAAGGACATAGCATGTTGACATAAATATTGACATTTTTGCAAAAACCACAATTTAAGAAAAAATCGATTAAAGTTCAGAAAATTAGCTCCAAATTCAATTACATTGAACCAATTTATAAATCTGATAATTAATATAATCCTTTTTTAGCTGTTTTCGTTAAAAATGTTGTTTTTTTTTTAATTTTGCCTGCGGGAAACATGGCCTAACCTGGTTCAGGCCAACCAGCAAAATGGTTTGTTTTGACATTTGTCTAGCAGCTGACCGAAGCTTTCATTAGGAAAACAATATAATCTATGTCATAGGCTTAACTTAGCTTGCTATTTGTATGGGGAGCCGTAAGCGGATAACCCTGGAAACGTCAAAACGCATACACAAAAAAAAACTGGCTTATAGTATGATTCCGGTCATAATTGTAAATTAAAATTGAACAGTTTTCCTTTTTCCACTTTAACGTTTTTCGAGCAATTTTCGAGGCAAAAACAACCAGCAACAACCGAAAGTTCCATTTGTATGTATTATTTCATTATTCTGAGTCGGAGTGCTGGTTGTAACAAAAATGTACTTTTCATGTACAAATTGCATAATGGAAATTCATAGCAAATTCATCGAGCGGGAGCAATTTACAGTTCCCGACTGAATGGCAGGAACGAGACTATCGAGGATTGGACGATGTTTGTCCCCAGTTTGGTCCGGTTCCGGTTTATGGACCAAGAAGACTACTCCCCTCCTACAGACCTACACAGTTACCCAAAAATAGCCCGAATCCTTACGAGCTCTGCACCAAAAAAAAACATCATTGTGCCACCATTTCTGTGGCAAGAATGCTCCACAGCATTATGCTCATGCAAAGTTCCCAACCAAAACCAATACGGTTCCAGCGTCTTTGTGCGGACGAAGCAAGTGCGACGAGTTAATCGAATTCACTTTCGATTATCGGAAACAACCATCCGCTTGTCGTTTGGTTCATGCTTGGCCAAGCGTACACACGGCTGCCAAAGCGGACACAACGCACAAGCGATAGCGGGCTGTAACTGGATGTCCTTTGCCACGATTTGCCACACTGTTCCGTTTTATTTCGTGCATATCAATGAGTGGCCACCCCGCGCACTTGTTTTACTTGCGGCTTTTGGGGAGTCATTTTTTTTTGGCCAACTCGCCGTGACAAACGGGCTCATGGACGCATTGCGCCAAAAAACGTGAAGAGAGACCCGCGGGCGGTGGAGTTAGTATCATCACTTTCGTAGATGAAATCTTTATTCATTTCGAAGCGTAAGCAAACCGTCCCTGAAGCTTAAACCGTACGACAAACAAACGCGGTCCACACTCTAGTTTCTTAACGAATTTGCACGTTTTGCTTTGATTTGTGCCGCCCCGCAAACAACACCTCAAATCGGGCGCGGGAAAATACATTCTAGCTGTACAATCGATCACTAAATTTCTGTTGCGAAATTTCAGGGTACCGGCGGTCTCCAGTATTAACTGTTTACGGTGCCACGGTGGAGGTTTGACGGAAAGAAGATTAGCATCAATTGTCACCAATTGATCAACAGAGCAAAGCCGGCAAAATAGGATCAGCATATATGCCAATGATCGCATTTTATCTTTTTGTCTAGGGTACTTCTCCCAATTGCCTTCCCAGCAGTGCCCAAGAACTAATTCGCCCAAATGTGTCCGAACCATCCAAATGTTGTTGTCAAAGCCCGGTATTATTTTTATATCGCTCTACCGAATACCGTTGCGTTTTGCCTCATTTACATCGGCCGCGTTCGACCGCGTAAACGGCCCGCACCTCTCACAAAGGTGTGATAAACGTAGCAATTTTACCTAATTATATCCCTCTGCCACCAGGCGACCCACGATGCGCTCACGGTTACGTAGCGTCGCGCGTCATCACTGCATGGTACACCGTCCAGTTCGACGGAACGACTTTACCTGGCAGATGCACAAACGTGCCCGTGTCTGCCGGTCACACACCAGTCGCAAACGCTTCGAAGGCAGCGAGCTAATCGAATAGAAAATGTGAGAATCAAATTATCATTTTACGAGGCGGCGGCATCACTATCGAACAGGAAGGAAATGGACCAACGACGCACGCTCAACCACAAGGCGGTGGAGGAGGTTCGTTTCCGTTTTTTTTTTTTTGTTGTTGTCGGTGTTCGGTACCGCAAGATGCTGTAAAGCTTTCGCACCGTCTTCGCCGAACGCACCGCAGTCGCAGTGAATATGGAGAGGTGTGCGTACTTGGTGTGGGACACTCCACTAGATGTCCTCCTGTCCACACTGGACTGGATGGTACGGTAAACACTCCATCTACCAGTCAATTGAAAAATCTGTGCCCTTCGGGGCCCGGATTTGCAGCATCAAGGCGCGGTGACGGTGCGAAACGCCAGGGTGCGTATTTTATTTGTATGCAAAACAAACATACATACGATGTCAAACCTCGTCCAGACACTGGAGAATGTTGGAACGTCGCTGAGAGCAACAACAAAAAAAAAAACATCACACCCGGCACAGGGTTTCGAAGGTGCGATTGACGTTGCGAAACGCGCGTATGATCAACTCACCGAGCCCAAGTGAGCGAGCGTCCGGAACGTCCGACGTCATTCGGAAGCGGGTGCTGTTGCGCGGTTTTATTGGATTGCCACCAGAGCACGGTGTGCTGGTGATAATGAGAGTGTGGTGGACGAGATGATCGTGATGATGATACTGATTGTTGCGCCGCCGTCCATGCAGCGCACTTTGGATTCTCAGCCGGTCCCGCAAAACCGGAACGGGGCGGTTCATGCGGTCGGCTATACTTTGCCGCATATTTACAAACTTCGATCTTTTACCTCGAGCGATCGCTTTCTGGTAGGGTTATCAAGAAGAGCAAGCAACTTTTTTCTTTAGAAGCCCAGACAGTTTATTTGTTGGGAATTGAAACGGAATAATAACTATTTCCGCGGGAGTTCTACGCATCCTACGTCCTATCTTAACGACACGCTCCATAGTTCCGATTTCTAAAACTCCAAAACTCCCCAATACATTCGAGGTACTGGTCAAAAGAATGTCATCGTCCAATAACGAGTCCAATATATCTGTGATCCCGGAGCTTAGGGATCACGCATGCACAAACATTACGTAGAAAACAAAGCTTTCCAGTATCTAACGTTCAGCTCTTATTATCATCGTGGCACGCTAATGTTAGACGCGACTAAAACCGCGCCATCACTACGAAGCGTTGTTATGAAGAACACCGACCGAGGATGGAGGTTGGAGGATCGCCAAAAGCGGCGCTTTGTTTACTCACAACCAAATCACACGCCAATCTCGGAGGGCATGTGGCACTGGGAATAAATAAAAACGAACCCGACCGACTAGAGCCCCCGGTCGTCTGTGTGTTACGGTTGTTTAGGTCAAGATAAGCCCTGGAACTGGAAATAGCGCTTATTATCACTTATCTCGTCAGTCAGCCCGCGGGCTTATGCTGTCACAACCTCTTTCTCATCCCGTGACAACAAACGGGGCCATGTTCACAGGGTTGGGGAAGTTTCTTTAAAAAAAAAGGAAAAAATAGAGCAGACGGAAGAAAAATTGCCCACGCTTTCGGAAGAGGGTAAAATTAGCTGAATTTGGAGAGACGATGTTAACTATTGTCATGAGGCAGTGAGTAGAATTTTGCGATCTTTACACAAAAAACTAACCCAGATTCGGATTGAGTTACTGTTTTACTCACTTCAGATTGATACAACTCTATTACCATCTTTTGGACAAAGCAATAAACAGGCTAGGAAGATTAGATTTAATATAATTGGAGGGATAATTAAAGCGGTTGAGATAAAGGTTAGTGATGTGCACTCCAAAGTGGATTCAGCTCCGGATTCAACTCCAGAAAACATCCGGAGCTTGCTCCGGATAAATCCGAAGTAGACTTTGGATTAATCCGGAGTTGACTTCGGATTACTCCGGATCCTAATCCGGAATATACTCCGGATTAATCCGAAGTTGACTCCGGATTACTCTGGATCCGACTCCTCCGGATTAATCTGCGTTTCCTCCGTGCTGTGGTGCAGATTCCGGATTTTTCCTGAGGAGTAATGGAATTATTAAGCGAAAGTAACTCCGGATTCGACTCCGGCTTGTTCTGAAGTTTACCCAACCCAAAAGTTGGATTTTCCCCAACAAATTGGACGTGCGTCTTTAACTAGAATGAATGAGAAAATAAAATAATGTTATGGTTTACTACTTTAATTAGAAATTATAAAATTAGAAAGAATTTAAAATTTTCGGTGCCATTTTACATCACATCACTAAAACAATAATCCCTTGCGGACACTTTGTATACGTCCATAAAACAGCGAACTTGTTCAAAGCCACAAGCATTTCCCATAAATTTCGACTACTGCCAAGTTGTTCATTCTCAATTGTTGTTGCAATGTTTCGTTACATATTGCGTGTCACGGACAGGCTTGATAGATTGCCACACCTGACCTTGCCCCGCAGCCAGGATTTCTGGTCATTTGGAGCGATAAACCAATCACCGATCCAACCGCGCGCACCACAAAACCAACTATAGCCATCGCGCAATGATCGCCGTGTTCGTGTTTGCACTTTGAACTCCCCAGTGTCCTCAAAAAAACCAGCAGGCGAACGGAATATGCGGAAACCACACAAAAACAAGAACAAAAACCAATCTACCCCCAAAATGGTTTGCCAGTGTTGCTGGCTCTCCTGTCAATCCTGTCAAAACAACACATGCCTGTCGTATCGTGTGCTACAAGATTTTCGGATATAACAATAGCTGACAACCGCTTCTTCATCTCCCACCCTTATAACAGTCAGAAACATACATCTTCACTCTTGTTTCGTGACCTCAGGACTGTATCAAGCAAAAATGACCCACACACGAGTGGGTAGTCCGTAGGGTGTATTAAAGACATCACCACACTACAGCGTGAAAATAAAAGGGAACAAAAACCCGCACCCATCCAGATGCCTCGTCTTTTGTCCATTGCGGAACCTGCCGGAACTTGGTGTGCATTGCGTGTTCAATCTCGCTACAAGTGCGATGCGATCATGGAACGCGCCGACGCACTTCATCACCGTAAGCGGACAACTTCATCCCCATCTGTCAATGTCGGACACTGTGTCGCCCGGCCCCTGGACGGACCAGCTGTCAATGTGCAGCAGCGGACGAAATGGCCTCGACCACCTTTCGCCACCCGCTAAGGAGGGCCAAAACCAATCGACAAATCGCCATTGTTAAACCCGGTACGGACTCTGTTGCTATCAGGTTTGATGTTGCGCTCTAAGCTTTGGGCCATTTTCCTGTTTGTGCGTATTACACGGAGCCATCCTCAATGGCCCACAGGTAGGTACGGTATGATTACTGAACCATTTAAGCGGAAATTGGTCTGGCAAATTATGTCTTTTCTTTATGACATAGTCATATTGATAGCCACCAAACCAAAACAATTTATGGATTCGACACAGCCCCGTTTTTATTTAGCCTGGCAGCTGTTTGCTACAGCCCGATAGTCTACGTCATTCGTGCGACGTCATACTCTCGCTAAAGGGGTTAACGTTGGAGCAGACCAGCCATAAAACCAGGGCCCACATATTACGGCCGATATGACGACGCCATGTGTCCTGTTTGCACAACTGACGAGAGCTTTCGACGAAATAATTACCCACGCGCCACCTTTCCACTGCTGCCCCCGGTTGCGTTGTATCGATTACGCCATATCGGATCACTCACCGGCCTATACGCTGTCCCGGATGTCTGCGCGGGGCCAGGATCGGACATAACGGACACCTTTGTTGCAGACCGACCGGTACTCCGGGGGGAGTGTGCGGTATCCGTTCTATTCGCACCCAACCCAGGTTGGCTGTTGGATACGGGTGGATGCGGGAAATCCAAGGCAAGGGACGGAGAGTGTAGTGTCAACAACAACATCATACATTCCGGAACTGGAGTTAGTGTGTTCTTCATTGCCCTAAAATTAATAACGCAATAAACTAGATCAAACAAGATCCACTTTCCAAGCACAAATGGGCAGCTGGTGTTATTTAAAAGCGGCACCGGAATGTGGTGCCACGAGCCAATGATGCTTCGCAGTGCAAATGAGCTACCTCCTACCTACCTTTGGATGGCATTCCACTAACGGTGTTCTCTCTGGAGTGCACAGCGAGAGTCAGAAGTCAAAAAGGTTAAATTATACTTTAATTGATAATAATTGATTGCTTTGGATGTTATGCTCAAGTGAGGCACACTTAGCCGCGCACACATGGCATTAGCATTTAGAGCGTTGAAAGAAGCGGGGGTCGTAGTCCGGAGTCATCCAGACACATTGTTCCATAATTTAAACCAGATAAAAAACATTTCATAACTCCCGAAATGTAAATTACTCTCATTTAATTGGATATATACTTGTTTTGCATGTTCGCTAAAAACTTTAATGTTTTATTGTATTTTCTCGAAGTCTAAGGCTTCAGAAATATCTGACAACAGGAAAATCAAAACAAAATACGGGCAAATTAGGAAGTTACAGTTCAAAGAGTAAATTTATCGCTAACTCATAAAGTGAAACTGTATAAGTTCAAAGTTTGAAAGCGCTTTTGCTCAAGAGGGCTTTAAGTCAATCATTACCCAGAAATTCGCAGTTCTCTAGACATCGAGACATTTTGATTACTGATGATGCCCTGAAGTTTAAAATATCTCCCCCCTAAGCCACGGTTCCCATATGTTTTACATAAATTGTTTACCAAAAATTAGACAACTTTTCGTTACCAACATAAACAGTCCTTGGTTGCAACGAGGTTGTCCTCGGGTTCGGTTGCGATTCGAAACTCGACCTTCGGGAGCAGTATACAGAAACACTTGGCATACGACCATTGAACCGTCCAAGATGATTGCTCGAGAGCAAATATGAGGTGCAATTCATCTTCCGACAGAATTCATTTCCGTAAAGTCACTTTGGACGGACAAAAAAAAGGAAGCTTTATTTGCTTCCCTTCCACAGTACATACACAGTGCGCAGCAATATAGGAAATAAACCCATTTTGGAATGCAAACAACGCCAATGCGCCAAATGCTGTGTTACATGGACTTATGAAGTCTCTCGGTACATAGATCGATACGGCTTCCCTTGGCCAAAAAGCATCCGTTGCTTTTTTCATACATAAAAAATCCACTTATCACTTACAACTTACCAAAAAAAAAGTAGACCAAATACACAAAAAGACGTTCAGTAAATCAAATTTGAATGTGAAATGTAACTCGCTTGCTTGCTAGGTTATCCTTTCACACGGACCAACTTTGGCAATAAAATGAGGTTAAGCTGGTAGGGTACACCCTGCTATTGACTTCTGTGCTTTCAAATGTCCTTTGATACTATTTTTTCCATGGTTGAATCAGTGCATTGTAAAAGTTTTGTACAGGAAACTTATTTTATGACTTCTTTGGGTCATCTTTTGCCTGTTGACGTTTTGGCAAACTGATCGGATATAACTTTTTGCCCATACATACAGTCGAATGCAGTCAATTAACTGCAGCATAATTTTATTCCAAATCGCAGTTGGAAATATTTCTACTTTTTTACATAATTTTTAACATACCATGGTACGATCAAATAGTCTTGATTTGTTTCCAAAAGGTTCCAAGTACATCTGATTACAGCCGGCTTCCTACTAGCCACGACACTAATCGATTCTACACATTCACAACGATTCGCACCGGGTGTTAAACAAACAGCAAAATAAACAAAGTTTCGACAAGACATTCCCACCCTCCTGCCCAAATCATCGGTTAATCGTTTCCAGAGCTCCCGCCGAAAAAAAAAACCCCTCCCTAAATACGGCCAAGAACGTGCGCACGTTCGTGATAAATGGGTGCCTATCAATCATCCATATGTGCGTGTGTGTGTTTGTGTGTGCGGTTCGATTAAAAAACCCGATCAACCAGAACCGTTTCCCTTTCAGCGGGGTCAGCTGGAAAAGCAACACCGTTTCGGCGCATAGCAGCACGAGCACATGAAACCCAACCGATTTGAGAATATTATTTATCTCCGGTCTTTGTGAGCAAAGCAAAAAAAACCTCCTCAAGCTCTCGTAATGTACGTTCGGACTGACGTAAAATACACCCCACTAAGTAAAGCGCTGCAGCATTAATGGGATAAATTTCCATGCAGAAACATCTCATAATGGGTTGTTTGAAAATACCAAACACACGGAACCAACAACCAAACAAACAACCAGACAAACAAACCGCCAAACAGGACCAATCAAATAAACCTCCCTACCATCGCGTACAGGGAAATACAGACAGTAACACAACAAAAAAAACCAGGCATAACGATTTAGTAGAGACCGAAGGGAAGAAATAAAAAAAACAACATGAAACAAAATTGTGGAGTCCCAAAATTAGATCGCTTTTCGCGGTGCGCCAAAAATAGACAACACCCGTATACGTAATCTAGCACACTTACCTTCACGCGCCTTCAGGTAGACCGTATTGGCCACGATATTCTCTAATTCCATTAGTTCCAGGTTGGCGGCTGTTTGTTATCCGAATGGCGACCCAAAATGTAGTTGTACCGATTCGGTTTTTACCGGTATATGCCGTTGCCGTACCGTTTGCGATCAGCTGCTGCCGTGCTGTGCTGGGCGCGATCGCAATTCGAATCTGCCTGTACCGGTGGTTGCCGCGGAAATTTTCCAACCCGGCGGAAAAATTCTTCAAACCGCCCACACCGTACCCGAGCACTAGTATAGGTAAGTGCGTGCGTACATGTGTATTGTGAGTGTTTTCGGGTGTGGATCGGGTGTGCTAAAGAGTGGTTTCTATCACTGCTCCTCGATGTGCCGTGCTGCGGTGGGGTGGTTGAGCTGCGCGCCACCAGCTCGCTTTACTGGACCGATGAGATTTGGTACGAATATTTTTATTTCTGCAACACTTTCACTCCCCTTTAGCTGTGTGTCCGCCGATCCACTCCACAAAGACGACACGCACCGAAAACACCGCACATTTGACGTCTCTGGGACGTTGTGTGTCAAAAAGAGTAGCGGCGGTAAGTGTACGACGGTGCTCTACCGTCGATTTCTATCCAACTTATGCTGCACACTCTCGGCAAAAGCAAACGACCGCGTCAATAAACGAACCACTTGCGATCGGGGCACACCTGGACACCAGTACAACCAATCGGTGGATGCACGCACCGCACATTCGATCACGCGATCGCGCATGTATAACTGAACAGCTCCAGGGACCCTCGTGGTTTGTCCCCTAGGGTGAGGTTATATTCACATACAGTTCACGCAGAAACAGTGATATTTGATGGAACTTCTTGGTGAAGTTGGTTTGCAAGTTACGTCGAGATCTGACGGGCACTGTAGAATTTTGGATTTGCAAAGACGTTTTGCTTTCTGCTGTAGATAACTACTTAAAACGCGGATTTATTGTTTCATTTTCATTCATTCATTTCATTCAGCAGTACAGAAATATCTAAAACGAAACGAAGAAAAAATAAGAAGATAAGAATATTTCATTCAGAATCAAACAATTAATTAGAAGGAAAACATAATCAATTTAGAAAGATGGTGAGATGCTTAGATCTCTTGTGCATACAGTGGGTAACATAATTATAGGTGATTTTTTTTAGCATAAAAACCTCTCTTACTTTTCTTCGCTTAAAAAGCAGTACATTTCACAAATCTACAAACGATTTTCGAAATTCATGACGCAAACGAATTCCTGGGAAAATCTAAAATTTGACAAATAAAAATATTATTTCCACATTCAACATTACACAAACTGTCAAATTTTTGCGATTGTTGTTGTTTATTTAAAAAATTGATTTTGGAATCAAACCAGTCAAGCCCAACATTAAAGTAACGAAAAAGCCACACAGAGATTCAGATCATTGCGTGAAATCATTAAACGTTAGAAAAAATGTTCCATCATCTATTTATTTGGGCTCAAACCGAACAGAAACGAAGAGAATTTGGAGAGTAATGTCAATTGTACAAAGAAATTTACGTACAACGAAACCAATGTATCTGCCATATTGTTAAATATACCCATTTTCTACCTAACTCTCTGCCTACCAGCATAATTATTCTATCGTAACCGGGTAGTCGATTAAACGCTTGTCTGGATGGACCTAATGTAGTGAATATTTTACCACTGTTGCGATGGCCATCCACATTGCCGTGCTAGCACATTCCCGTGGATGGGCAGCAACGAAAGAAAATTACCTTGTTTCGCTAGCCCTCGTTCTACCAAAAACTCCCCAAAAACCCTTCCTTCACTCATAACGGCACCACGCATTTGCTAGTACAAGTCGCCCGTCTGCAGCCTTTGACCCACCTCGTAATGTACACCTCGCTCCCATTGCATGACCCAAGATCCACCGGCACCACTGAGCAAACCCCTTGCGCGCTGTACCGTTTGTGTCGACATTGGCCCGAACCAAGTTTGCAACAAGTTTCGCCCGAGACGGGGCAACATGCAGCGCCGGAGCAAACTTATGGCCGCCGGTGTCAGATGGTGTTTCGTGCAAAACTCCCCATCGCTGTACACGGACGGACCCCTCCCCGGTCGGTTGGCAGGTTTTGTTCGTGTCTAAGCAGCAAACGAAAGGCAATACACTGGAAGGTTGCACTGATTTATCTATTTTTGAAACCTTGTCAAAGTGTCATCCAATCTCGGAGCGACCGGGGGCGATGAGGTGGCAGCGTTAACGTGTCCGGTCATAGGCCTCCGACGCGATGATGCTGACGTTGCGAGGCCCAGTCTGAACCATTCAGTGCGCCCTCCCCTGCTTAGGGCGAGGTCAGCGAGCCGAACTCGGAACGTTGAACAGAACACTGTTGCATTTACCTTGTCGTGTGAGGCTCCTGTTCGAATAATGCTTCGAAGAACAATCTTGTTTCGCGCTTCTTTTTGCGAGCATTTGCTGGTGCTCGTAACCTTCATGTATTCGGTAATTGGATTTTGCAACAAATTCGCTTAATATGCCAAACAAAGTGAATTATTAAACTTTGAAAAGCCTTAGATATTCGCATTAGACAATATATTTTACTGGCTCGGTCTTTTCTCACTAAGCGCAGGCACTCCATTGTTTGTCCAAAAGCAAAAACGGCTTGAGAAGTTTGATCTGGCGTTGGAAGTCCATCCATCATGGAGCCATCCTTTCGAACATTCCACCTGGCAGTGAAATCAACAACTACACTCTGACGAGTCGTCAAAAAACCCCTGGCGTGCAGCAACATCGGGGCAACCCTGAACAGCACCAGCAACACGATCGTAGAGGTTCCGGTGCATTCTTGGCGTGGAGCGTGGAGCGTGCACCGTCCAGTGGGGAGTGTCAATCAATGCTACAAATGGGCAGCACCGATCCAACGCAAGCCATCTCGAGGTTTCGCGGTGCACCCTTTCGGACACTCGGATACAATCCACATCCGCTTGGGCTTCCACTTCGCTTCTCGGGAGGTTCAACGGGAGGTTGAATAAGAAAAACAAACAACATGAACAACCGTCCTTTCACGGGCAGCGCATATGGATATGGTTCCGCAATTTGACAAGGGGTCCGGGCACACCGATCTACTCTACGCGCAATTGCAAGTAAGAAAGCGCAGAGGCGGACGTCTTGTGATCAACCAATTTATATATATATATGGTCAAACGTATTGCAATACCTGGTGGTTTTGCTGGTGGGGAGGATGTACACGGGGCGAGTTGAAACCAGTTCCAGCAATGTATGGCCCAATCGGTAAGCCACCTGAAAATCTGGTCGCCGCGAGCATCGACGGTTGTTTGATCGTACAGTTTCTACTTTATTTCGTTCCATCTATCGATTCCACCGCATTGGTGGAAGGTGGATATTTTGAGCAGCTGAGAAAACCAGTATTCGAAACCGCGCTTTGTGTGCTCCGCAGATCAACTTCAAGTGGCCTCCGAACTGATTTTTCTAAATAAAAACGCAAACACTCCAATTTCGGAACGAGGCTAGGGGAGCATATTTACGATATGGTGTGCCGCTCCATTGGAGAGTTCATGTTGAAATCCGTGCATTGGAACGCTGATGGGTGCCTTATGGTGCGTGAGCTGCGATTGGAGATGGGTTTTATATCTTTCCCTTTTGCCTGTGAAGCAGCATCTTCCAGCTTGAACGTTTCTGTTCCTAAGGGGACGTGTTAGAAACACGGACATACGATAATATTGAAGAAACAACTGCTGAGCATAACATTGCCTGCGAGGCAATCCAATGTCCACAAGCAGAATGTTAGCTATTATCATATATATATATCGGATCTCTTATTATCGGCAAGTTGTGCGATGCCACGAAATTAGCACAAATATTCCGAAGATTGTGGATCGCGTCGCAACTAGATCGCTAAGACTCTGATAGCAAGAGATTATTAGGCAAGTTCGTAGCCATTTTACGGGTTCGATAGAATTCTAGATTTTGAGGTAGATTTAGAATTTTTCTCATTTTCGGGATCTTGTTCAGGATGTTGAATCTGTTCCAAGTTTTATCCAACTGACACACTGAACGTCGCAAAAATGTCGAAATCCAATCTGTCCAACGACTCCAATTCTGAAAGTTAGGCTCTAAAATCCTGTCTAGACATAGACGGTTAGTCCAAATAGAAAAAGATATAGACAATAAACAAAACTATTCAAATATAGCGATGATTATTGTAGGCCTTAGTTCTCATGTCTGGATAATTGGCAACAGTAAACGGGAGCTCCAAGTAATTGCTGTCAACTAAACAATTAAACCATACAAACACATCTCGTATTTGGCACCAAACAATTAAGTGCAAACAATTCAACATTTTGAAATACATACGAGGTAGAACTAAATCCCATAGGTTGCCAGTAACCCGTAGTCTTTAGGGTGTCACAAAAGGTTAAACGCTTACATACGCTTGTACATTGGTGGGAGAAAAGATCTGCCACCTTCAGATGAAATTTAATCCTTTCACCACGCACATTAAAACTTCTCCAATTTTCTGACCCCGGAGGAGTTCGGTAGTTAAATGTTTCCCGGGCAAGTAAACATTCGCAGGGCCACATGAAACCGAGCTGGAAAAGCTTTGCTACTTGGGAAGAGAAGTGGGACGGCTTGTTCCACGCAAAGTTCGCTTGACTGAGGCCTGTTATCGCCCAAGGACTTACAGCGACTCTTCTTTATTGCTTGAAATAAATCGATTCGAAACAATCGCATTTGCATAAAATTCTCGTCATTCATGTATTGCAAGATTCCACCGTGCAGCACTTGGGATTTCAAAATTGACAAATGGACCTTAGTGTTTGCACAACCTTTACCTGGTGGCTCAATAAATACGCCGCAAATAATTACGATCGATGAAGCACTATTAGGTGCAAATTCAACATTATGCCAATCCCGTAGGCTTCGAAGGGATTGTGAACAAGACTTGGGGAAGGAATTCGACTTTGAGATTTGTTTTTACCGGGAATTCTGAAGCTAATTTTATATGCCACTATATTGAACTATTTTACGCAGGTGCGAACAAATTATATTATTTATGTCCGTTCAAACCAACAAATTATTTACATCAACATTTGTTAACTTGGGATAATTTTTATATCACAATTCAAGATTTCAGTTTTTTTTTTAATAATAGACCGGTGTTGGTAAAAAAATTGGACAAAAACTAGGCAACACAGTGATGCAAACGTAAAAAAAAACCACTTAAATCCTGTACAACTCACTTCCTCCCATTCGAATGGATTTACTCTCAAACACGGTCTCTCTCCCTCTCGCACTCTCAAGCTGTCAAAATGATGTACATAATCCGTCAAAAAGGAATGCGAATAAAGGATCTTTCCTTCAATACGATGCACTTGCACCATCCGTTTGCGTCCTCATTACTCACTTTCAATACGCCAGCTCAACGCCACCATTCAGGAACTCCACTTTTGGCTTGTTTTATCCCGATTGGGGGTAATGATGGTGGGTAGTAGGAGCCGTATATTTTATCCTGATGTCGGTTGTTCTGTTCCACACACGTCAAATGCGTCCTCTCTCTCTTTCGCTCCAATCAATGAACAATCCTAGCAACCCGTCGTCGTCTACTTGTCGTCCAGTAACGCCAACAACAACAACAACAACAGGGGTGTGGTAATGATGGTACCGATGATGATGTCCGTGAAAGACGGTGTTGCTGACGGCCGCCAATGAAGAAAAGCGAAATGCATTCCTTTCCGTGCACTGGTCACTACCCTCCCACACACAGCACTTCACTTTTTGCCACCTGTGTATGTGTGTGTGTATGTGTGTGCGTGGCTACACTGTCGTGTCGTGGGTTTTCGACTCGGCACACTATTGTTTAACACTCTCGATTGCTCTCGCACATTACTTTTCAGCACCGAACAACTCGAAACTCGAGCTCGGAAGATCCACACGGCACGGCTGCGGGATCTGATTTTAAATATTGCGATCCACCAAACTGGACATCCCACAGTGGCAAACAATAGAGCAACACCACAATCAAGGACCTTGCCAGGTAGCACACACTTTTTCCGTGTCGAATTCACTTCTTTTTCGCTTTCGATTGCGCGCCTCGCAAAGATACGTTCGCTCGCCTTCGTTCGCTGCTTGGCATGTCGCGCGCTTGTATTAATGAAACGCCGTGTTGGCTCGTCCTACACACTGACTCTTTGGGTTTGCTTTGCTTTCCATTCAAGCGCACCGCACCTCACACACACACATTGCACTAGCAGCGCATATGCACGCACACCACCGTACGGGGGCCCGGTACGTACGTACGCACGCGTCACTGAGATGAGCAAGATCGCGCACACTCTTGCGCTCAACACACGCACACACTCATACGACCGCACTCCGGTCGTGCTTCAGAACCCGACACTGGCTGACACACAGCGAGCGGAGGCGAACAAGTCCAGTGGACAAAAAGATAAATAATACAAGGCGCTGCTGGTTTGCAGAGCAACCGCGGAAGTGACCCCGAAACGACACTCTTTCGTTCGCTTGTTTTCCCTCTTTTCACTCTTTTCACTTCAATTGCATAGTACGGAGTGGGTTTTTTTCCTTCTAATCACCCTCCTGCCATACGAACTATGGTGCCCTGGGAACGATATCCTGATCCGGAAGTATCAGTGACCAGAACAGACGGAATGTCGGATGAATGAATTGCCGCGACGATGTGTGTGTGTGCGGCTCCCCGTTGTATGGAGCAAGGTGATGGGGTGGTTCAACGACCAGCTTCCATCCAACACACCAAAGATCGATGACGGGGAAGGAAGGGGGGTTGTCGAACAAAATCGGCCAATAAGCTGTGCACCTGTTGTTTTGCTTCTAATTGATGTGGCCCAATGTGTGCAGATTAGCCTACCGTGAAACTTCCACTTGTTAAACAACCGATTAGTCTGATCGCGACAACTTTCCGTGGACTCGCGACGACGACGACGACGACGAGACGCACATCCGTACGCTTTGAGAGTCAAGAGAGAACTTATTTTTTTCACTGCTAATGCTTTTCCCTATGCTACGCGGTGCCGATTGCACGCACACACGCTCAGGTACGATAGATTAGGCGATGGTCCAGCAAACTGTAACAAGGTGGGAATAAAATCACAAAATTTGGCCAAATTCAAAAGTTCTATTTACAATGTGTAAATATTACAATATGGTGCATATTGCATTATTATTAAATTATGCATAAAACGATAAGTTCATATCAAGCGAGAAAATCACTTTAAAAATGCATTCTTCTTCTTCTAGACAGTTAGGCACGTCTGTTTACATGGGCAGATCACCAATCCATTACCAGCAAATTAAGTTCAATTCAAATCTTCTCCAATCTCCAACAGGTTTAGCACAGGGGTGTCGAACAGATAGGTGATCGTAACTTTGAAGTCGTCCTATATTATATCTATGTTGGGTCAACCGTTGTCACCGAGAACAGCTTGAGGTATGTGCTAGGATACTGGCTGGCAAGTAGACATCCTGATAAATCTCTCTACACCTGTCGCGACGAACGAAACTGGGACTATATGGACCTAATATAGTTCCAGTACTCGCATACGCCTATGAAACATGGCCAAATCCAAAAGTAATGTAAAACGCGTTCGGTAGGAATATGCTCAGAAGGATTTTTGGCCCTGGATGTGTGAAAGGACAAAAAAGGAGCCGTTACTATGTCAAACAGTACTGTACGATGAACTCGACAAAGTCGATTTCATGCCATTGGAAAATGTCATAAAGTCCTGTTAGATCGTCCGCAGAGGAGGCGTGGTAGGTCCAAATTGAGATGGAATGATGACGTTGATGTATCTGGCGGAAATCCCGGGATAACTAATGGAAAAGGGAGCGCTTTAGAACACTCCTGCAACAGGAGTCAGAACGTCGATGTCACCCGCGAAGTCAAGGAATTGAATAGAATGGGAAAAAATCTTGTTCCGGATGTCGAAGTCGAAGCACTCCATTGAATCTTAATTAGATAATACTCTTCATGCATATTTCCTTACTATTCGTATATCATCAATAAAGCCAACGTAATATTAAAACCGAAAAAAAAAACAAACCGAATTAGTTAGCCTCTAAATGTAAAATTTATTCATTGTAGCAAGTCTTTCGAATATATCAATATGGCTAGCAAATGATTAGCTAGTTCCTTGGTAATTCCAGTCCATTTACTGCACACGCGAACAGCACTGCCGGCTTGCCTGTTGCTTAAGTAGAAACACTCTGTCTGGGAGCGGTAGTAACACTCCCGGGACCGGGGTAACTCTCGCCTTGTAGTTCAATGTAGTTGGAGTTTCTAAAATAAACGCAACAAAATGTACAATAAGAATTAAAATTTTATAAAACTGTGTTTGTTTTTTGTCTGAAGACATTAACAACCTGTACAGGATGTAATGCTGCACGATGAACAGCACATCAAACAGAACGGAGAAGAGCCCTAACCCAAACTTGGCACCATCCCCGAAGATGGAATCCCAATCGTCTGCAAAACAAATGAGCACGCATATCAGTTTGATCATTCCGCTCGCCTGATGACCTCCCGCCTTACCATAATTGTATCCGTTGATTAGCATTTGCACCATGCTAAAGGATCCTCCGATAAAGTCTAACAGTACGTTACCAATGCTCCAGCCAATGGTGCTTTTGCGGCGATAGTTTAGTACGGCCTGCGGTATGTACTTCACCAACGTTACGGCGAGCTTGATGAAGCTGAGGTTGTAGAAGAAATCCAACCAATGGTACGTACCGGTCGCAACCAATACGCCCGATATCAGTACAATCAGCGCAAAGACAGTCATCAGCATACGTGCTATGTAGGACACTTTCTGTTGGCCACGCTCGTAGAAGAAACACTGCACAATAATTAGCCCAGTGGCGAATGTGGCATGCAACGAAAAGGCCACATCGTTCGCTAGCACCGGTATTAACCCTCTTGGATTACGCCGCAGATACTCCGCCTGTACGGAACCGTTCCAAAACAACGCACAGTTGAACGCTGCATACATTGTGTGGCCTAATAAATTCAGCGCGAGGTAATCGAACGAAAGACCCACTACGCTGGCACGGGTACGATTTTCCCATATCTGCGGCCAGAATGACCATGTCCAGGCTAGGAAGTACCACCATCCGATCACGGACGACACGCTGATTAGGGTCCACGATTTGGCTACGGTCACGCGCACGAACGCTTGGCTTAGGTCGATGAGTTCGCTAGGCGGCGATAGGTGAGCCAGCAGGTCGAAGATTCCTGCCCGCAATCCGCGCAGTGTCACTCGCTCGGAACGATCGATAAAGTTCGATGTGGGAGGATCGAATTCGATTGTATCGGGCGTCAGTTGCACATAGTCCATGCCGTTAGTGACATTCGTTTGGGTGAAGTTGACGGTTACTCGCACGGATAGGGGTCCGTGCAGTCGTAGCGTTACATTTTTACTATCGCCTACAATAACGGTCGTATCCTGTGGTCCAAATTGCACGTGCAGTTGCGTTTTGTTGCTCTGAGCTACTGTCGATACTGAAATAGGAGTAATGATCATTATTATAGCATGAATTTAAAATGTCGTAAATACTATCTTACCAATGAAAAGCGATCCCAAAATCCATAATGCTGTAAAAACAGAACAACACATCCTTTTAAGAAACAATTCATTGATGTTATTGAAAAAGTTTAAAAAGTTATTTTTAAAACATAAACACAACAAATAAATGTAAACTTCTTATCAGTTCTTGTTACAACTTCACTTTGATCTTTGCTTTTATTGTCAAAACGTTCAAACTATGCTTAAATTATGCTACAGAATCACTCCAATCATATGTGTACACCAAACTGGCATCAGTATACTTTATGCCGTAAGGCGGATTGATTTAATTCTAACGTATCACCTATGGCGGATGAGGCGCACTCGAAGCAAAATGGGGGAAATGCGTTACAACTAGATGTACTTAATCGTAGCCGTAGATGCCTTAAAATTGCTTATGCTAATGTTTCCTCGTTACACAAAACGTACTACAACTATGGAAGGCTATCCTTGCTGCCTCCATTGCTGACGGTGGTATTAGTCGTTGAGGAGTCCTCTTGTAGTGTTTTGGCATCCGCACGATTTCTGCAAAATACAACAGTTGTCTGTAAGTTTCATTGCCAACAAATAGCGACACACATTTGGGTATAGATGTTACGGTTAGGGTCAATCGAACATGCGTATTAGCCGAACGAACCGTACGGTTTGTTTAGTGTTTTTACTTGTATTTCATGCTGGGTGAGTAGTGTATAATTGTTCCGTGTAAACGCGCTCTTGTGCTGTGCTGTAACAGGTTTTTTTTTGGTGTTTGGTGTGTTATTGGCGTGTTAGATTATTCTGTATCAGTGCTGGTAATAACATGCGGTTGTTTGAGCAATGTTTCTAGATTCGATTCGATAGGATCGATCCGTTTTTTCGGTGTTCTGAAAGGAAGGAATGTTGGAGATGTTGTGTTATGTTTTGGGTAATGTGTATAATTTATCCACCAGCATCGGAAGCTTGGTTTGGGTATTATTAGCGGTAGAGAAATGTAATAGTGAGCAGTATGTGCGATCGAACTGTACACGATCTCACACCCATACCTGTAGAGGATGTAATGCTGCACTATGAACAGAATGTCGAATAGCACTGAGAACAATCCAAGCCCAAACTTGGTTGGATCGCCGAAAATGGAGCCCCAATCATCTGAAAATAAATAATACAATTTAGTTGGCAATTTAAATTTTAAACATCCTCTATAACCGTCCTATTGTCTAGAGGGTATCTGTCTGCTTACCATAGTTGTATCCATTCAACAACATCTGTAACATACTGAGCATACCGCCAGTAAAGTCCAGCAGCACGTTCTCTATGCTCCAGCCAACAGTGCTCTTGCGCCGGAAGTTCAGTACCGCCTGCGGTACATATTTGATCAGCGTCACCGAGAGCTTAATGTAGCTCAGCACATACAGAAAGTCTAGCCAGTGGAAGGTTTCCGTACCGACGAGAATACCCGCCACGATGACGACAATAACGAAGATCACGAGAATTCCCCACGCAATTCGGGACACCCTTTGTTCGCCACGCTGTAAGCACAAAATACCCAAGAGTTAGATAACACATTCGTTTCCACTCGCCAAACATTCACTGCATCCTTACCTCGTAGATGAAACACTGTGCCACTGTGAGCAGTGTCGCAATAGTGGCGTGTATCGAAAAAGCGACATCATTCGTAAGTACCGGATTGAGCCCACGGGGATTACGATCGAGATACTCCTGTTCGATGTAGCCGCTCCAGTACAGCGCACAGTTGAACGCTGCATACACCGAATGGCCGACGAGATTCAGTGTAAGAAAGTCGAACGAAAGGCCCACCACACTCTTCCGCCGATAGTTGATGATCATCTGGGGCCAGAAGGACACGGTCCAGGCGACGAAGTAGATCCACCCAATCACACTCGAGATCACGATGATGGCCTGCGAGTTGGCGACTGTGACGCGAATGAATGCTGCCGCGTCGTCGATCAGCCCGGTTGGTATCACTGCCGCTTCCAGATCGAACTGACCGGGCGATAATCCGACCAGATCGATTTCGTACACCCGATCGATAAAGCCACCGTCGTCCGGGCTCATCACTATCGAACCTGGCACCACCTCAACCAAGTCATTGTGCTCCTTGGAGAAATTAAGCCTAACGTCCTGCGATAGTACGCCGCGCACCTTGGCCAGAAACTGTTCCCGTTCGCCGACGATCACCGTCACATCTTGCGGATCGAGAACTACGCTCGCACCGATGGTTGTTTGTGCGTTGGTAAGATCGGCCGCTAGCAGCAGCAGCAGCCATAACATCCCTGCCGATATCGGGTGCGTTCTCGTCATCTTCAGCCGATGGTTGCAAGCTTTCTGCGCTGGCCAAACCTGCGGGGACAAATATCGAAGTTGCCGTTAATATGTCTAATGATATGCAATGACATCCAATCTCTCTAACACTGTGTGTGTGCCCTTGTCCCCTTGCCCAAACAGTGCTTCAGGAATCGGTATGACAAACGAGCGATCGTGTGTGAAGGATTGATTAAACCGTTAGACCCAACACCGCCGGTGAAAGACAACCGGTGGTTAATCAATCCTACCTTCAGCGTATGGCAGGGACACGTGCATCAAACCGCACGCCACCAGCACCGGCAAATGGCACTCATCGGAATATTCATAACGCTCGCGCGGCTCGTCACTTTCGCACGGTTTTGCACCCTCCTGGTAGATGGCGAAAGTTGACGTTATTCGGTTGTGGCCCCGAACGCTCCAACACCCAAACCTCGCCACCAAGACCGCACGACTTGATCGACTGGTAAAGCCCCACGCAGCACTGCTTGATTGCTTCGCAGGGGGGAATTTTTATTTTTTATATATTTTTTTGGTTTTGTATTTGACGTGTAAAAGTTGCCTGTGCGTGCTTCCCACACTACGACTGCCCAGTTAGAGCCAATCCCCTCCTCCCCCACGTAACCGTGACTTGACGCGCAGACACACTTCAAACTGCGTGTAACCCTTTTGCATACATGGCTTGGCGGTGTCGTCGGTGTTGGCTTCTCTTCAGCCTGCCCAGTTATAAAATCGGGCACGGCAGGCCAGCAATGGCGGCGAAAAGTTTTGCGAATGTCGCACACCGCACGCTGGATGGGGATTTACCGAGCGAACCGGCTCACAACGGAAGGAAACCACCGGCGCCAGCAAAGGTCACCTACCTTTTACACTACCGCCCTCCCTCCGTTTTTTTACCGGCTCGGGGGTTGTTTTGTGGTGGGCTGTAGCTTGCTTACTAACGTCAAATGCTCATCTACATTAAATGTACCGAAAATATTGCATAACATAACGCTTATCGTTGGCCTTCAGTTTTTAATTTTGACTTCTTGATAAGACGACCATAATTGGACGAATTCAAATCAATTAAGCTCCGTCTATAGTGTCAAACGATTGACAGAAGCTTTTCAAGGCCTGCTTACATCTTCAGCATTCCGGGTCAGCGCAGTTGTTTTTTTTTTTCATGCAGGTGTACGAGTCATTTTTGTCTAGCGACCACTTGAACATTGGAATATTGAACTGGACACTTCGGTGGTGTCTGGCACTCGAGAGGTTGATGAGTTGGAAATACCCTGTAAGCTGGGCTCTGCGAGGTAATTGGATATAGCGACAAGTACCGGACCGGTGCCGATCAACGTACGCATGTAAAAGCTCTCCACTTCACATGCTTCAAGCGCCGATAATCCTGACGTTAAGGGAGTTTATAGGTCACGCAGAAGCGCGAGAAAAAGGTAATTTTTAGGATAATTTAAAAGAAAAATCTACCTTTACATTTATTGGAAAGTATTTCGATTTTGAAATATTCTTATTCCAGAGGAAGCAAATTAAAAATCCTTCAAAAATTGAACGTTTTAACCGGTCTTTCTTCGGAACACCGTGAGAACCCATAGTTTACAAACCATACTGGCATTCCGTCCGAAAATCATTGCAGTCCATTAATTGGAGGGCATAAATTGTTTACGTATTTTGAAAGACGATGCTTCAGATAAGTGTTTGTCGATCTGGATCTGAACGGTTTTGTTCAAAAAATGATTTTTTGCTGAAAATTCTGACAATATTTTAAGCATAAAACATAGCCTAGAACATGACAACCAATTTAAAATAAAAGCGTTCGACAAGTACTAGTAAATGGTATGAAACCTCATGTTCTTTAACGACCTCAAGAGGACTAGGCCCGTCATTTCTGGCCTTCTTCTTGCTCGCTTCTTTCTTCTTCCTCCAAATATAAAACATTCGGACCAATTATTTTGTTCGGTGCGCTTCCTTCTATTCACATTAACCCATTACATCCCGGGGGCACGAAATCTTATTTTAAATGGCAAGAAACTTTGCAGTCCTTCTAGAAATGACCCAAAATGAGGTCGGCTAGGACATTATTTTCATTTAGCCATCAACATTGCTCGAGATATTTGAATGAAAATACAAATTTTCCATAAAATGGTTAGACTTTTTCTTGATTGTCTTCGAATTTTGTTCAAAAATATATTCGAAAGCATATCTTTGGTCATTTTATCACAAATTTAATCAATTTATTATAAGCTAAGTTACAATTTATTGAATTTTTAGATAATAATTTTTACGTCTAAGCTTTTCGCGCAAATTGAACTTTGTACGAATACATACTCTTAAACTCCTTAAAAAATAGTACTTTTGTGCAATTTCATCCGCTGGGATATAATGTGTTAATATTTTCGTTTTAAATAATTCTATTACGAACTTCAAAGCATATAAAAAAGCATAGTCTAGCTGCTGCAAACTTCTTTATAGAATCCCGATATAGAAAACACAATACACCTCGTAGTTCTAGTTTTAAAAGCAGTCAACTATTCAATCACCAACTCTTCAATATTTTCCTGAAAGTCGATGAACCGGTAATTCCGTTAATTTACTTTAAGAAAGCACAACACACAAAACAAACATGTTTGTACCGCCGGCACATCGTTCGCTAACCACAAATAATTGCATTGCTTTGCATCTCCGCGCCCAGCATAAGTAGGTTTGTATGTCGCTTGCACAGGGAAAACAAAAAGCACCCAAAACATTGGGTTAGTGGTGTTCTAACGGTGTCCACCAATAATGTATGGCGCCATCCAAAAACAAAAAAAAATATCCAACGACAGCCACAAACACACCCGGGAGCAGCCGGTGAAGTACGGAGAGGGAAATCAACAAACAATAAACACTTTAACGAAACACACGTACCGGTTTGTCTTACAGAGGATGTTAATCAAAGCGGAAGAAACGCTAACGTGCTGGTAACGAACGTGTTAACAGTTGCACTGGTCGTTAGTTACTGGGGCCTCGGTAATACCGGCCCACTATCGTGCATGCAGTGTTCCTGCACCTTCGCGGTGCATCGCAGGAATTCCCAGCTCCGAGCTAGTGATGGGCATCGTCTCCTGCAACACGGGGGAAACCGCTTTCGTGAGCAACAAACAACAACCAGCAAAAAAACATTCCCATTCACAACACACGGATTATTGTTGTTGAATTGGAGCAGCTTTAGGGATCTTACTAGGCTCTCTTTCACCTGCACTACACACACACACGGCAACAAAGCTGAATGACAAAACCGTTTTATTTTCTGCGTGCTCAAGATACGGAAGGACTACGCTCTCGCCTCTCGAGACTGTAGTAAAAAAACTTATCACTTTTATTACCTCGTTCGAATGTTATCAGATGCCGGGTAAGGGACAGTACAGTACAATCGACTCTTCGTAATAACCCCCCCGATAGCCGTACCGGACACATAAAGGGGGATGCGATGATCAGAGCTAAAACACACCGACAGCCAATCTCGAGACGCGACACTGATCGGACTCGAAACACCTTTAGCCCGTGCGGTCCTTTTGGTGACCGATTGCAACTTCAACCACTTCGTGTGTTGAGCCGCGTGTGCTCGGAGGCCAACCCACCAGCAGCAGCCACGTGTTGCATAATATGCGAACACGAGTGGTGAAAACGCACGGAGGTGGTCAGGTGCAACGATGTGACCCTGGTGGTAGTGTTTGGGATTTCTCTCTCTTTTCACCCCCACCTCCCTCCCCGCCACCCCACTCCCTTCCCAGCATTAAAACCCCTTTTTTCTGAACGATTTCAACCAACAGCACCGTAGGCTTTTACCTGACATTGAACACGGTGAGGTCGGGCTCGCAAGGGCCGGCAAGGCAAACGCGAGAACCCGCTGATTGCGGTTCGGAAATGGAACATACCTGTTCCGCTCAACGTTCGCAGAGCACCAAAGTGGCCTCGTGGCAAAACCGGAACCGAAAATCTGTCCACCGTGTTGCCTATGGGAATCGTCATCCCTGAACTTAACCTACAAACCAGACACACGGCACAAAAACGAGCGAGCGCAGGCAAACCACCTTGGCTTCACCAATTCCTTTCCGGGCCTTCGGTGAATGTGCGCCCGGCAGCCTCCGCTCTGCAGCTGGCAATATTCTACGATCACCCCGTTCCCTTCAAAATACCAACCTGCTTCTATGATATTCTTCCGAATGTGAAAAAGGTAACACTGCGTCGACGTCGCTTCTACCGCTCTTGTGCCACTTGCGCACAGATCACCGATCACCTTCACACGGGCAAACACGGACGCAGTTGCACGATGCGAACCACACAGCGGAATGCGAAACCCGCTTGCCAACTGTGCGCTTTAAATACCCGGACGCGAAAACGAAACCGTGCGCACACTTTGCATCATTTGCGAACGCACACAGCGAACCCGTGGGGCCCACCCCCGGGTGGAAGGAAATATGTATGATAACTATCGGACCAATCACTGCTTGAGTGTGTCTCGCGCGCGCACACACTTTTGCGTCCGCTTTGCGTCCATCCATCATCATTGATCTGTCCCGATCGATAATTACGCTCTGCGCGGTGTGTGTGTGTGTGTGTGTGCGCGTATGTGTGTGCTTGTGGTCAATTAGTGTGGCCGGCATCGGGTTCGTTTACAATTGGGCTCAACATTGTGCCCATACCCTCCAACGGTTGGCATGTTTCCAAGAGTTCCACACCGCCGAGAAGAGCACGATGGTACCCGGAACAAAGCATACACAAAAAAACCAACCAGAACTGGCGGTTATTGACCGTTTGGAATATCAATTGCATCAGTTCCTTTGGTTCCCTGCGAAGAACACGATGTAATAGGATTATTAGCTTTGTACTGATTTCGACATGTGCTGGACTTTATAACCCCCCCGGCACCGTTTAAGTGGATTATACGTTAATACAATCGATGTTATTACAATTACTAAACCCGCGGTATAAACCTTAATACGCACCGGAGTTCCAATTCTGCTGTGTCACTGTTCTGTATCACTACAGGCAACGAACAACCAGTGTTCGTAACTCTTATCAGGTTGTACAACACATATCCTACGAGACAATTTGCCTGACAATGAGGGTCATTTATTGTCAATTGTTCTAGATATTGATGATTGTTGCAGGAAGGCTTTTGTTGTGGGTGATTTTACCACCCTCGCCGAACGATTAGATACCGTCGCGAATGATTTACAACACTTCGGCTCTAATCGTATAAGGTGCTCTTGTAGAACGGATTGGCATTGGCGACACTGACAACACATGCGCCACCGGCAACGTTCATGGATCGCAATTTGCAAAATTCCATCCTCCGTCTGACGCAATTGTTTTGCAACGATCGTCGGTAAGATTAAGCAAATAATGTGGAGTTGTATTTTCCAGCACAATTTCCCCCTGTTCGTCATCCTGCTAAAAGTGGCCAAACGCTGCCTGTTTTAGAACGATACAAAATAATGCACATCATGGTGTATTCTTCAGTGGAATTGAACTCTTAAAAAGAGACCAAAGTGCTTAGAATTTCTCACTTTAAGTAGGGCGAAAAAAACCTTGTGAAACGTGAACCGTTTGGTGTGCCACAAATAGAGTTCCTTATGCCGATTTTAACATCAACATTGCGTCAGACACTCGCGATGTCTGTTTCGATCTGATTCTTTTTTATCACTTCGATCGCGCAGAATGATTTTCAAACCTATCAGCCTACCTACTTTGATGACACACTTCCAAACCACCGATCACAGCGATAGAATGAGAGAAGGTGAACCTGTTTTTTTTTTGGTTTTTGGCAGTCGATAACAGTCGAACAACTGAAGTGACAAAATGGCACTCTTATAAACAATACAACCAAAATCTTAAAAACTAAAAAACACACAAATTTTGCCGTGTGTGCACGGGGTGTTTTCTTTACTATATGCACGGATAGTGTAACATTTCCGGTGGCACTAAGCAGTCATCTCTTGCGCGGCCGCACACAACCGTACCAGTTCTTTCCCATTGACATGTCACAGCTGTAATAACAAGAGCTCGCGGTTTCATTGCTCCCATTCTAATCGACAATATCCCCGGGATGAGTTGGAAAGATCTTTCACCGCGATAAGCACTTGGACGCGGAGACCAGTCAGGGTAGTCGCGGTTCCGTTGCTAATGCTTCACCGCCAGTGTAGCACGTTTCAAAGCTTTACGTAATTAGTAATACACACAACCGCAGCTTTGCATCTCGTGCGATCAATGTGTCGTTTTGTTACCTTCCAATTAATCAAGCTCTGTCCCGGTTGGTGATGCTGGGTTCTTCCCGTTTCCACGTTGGTGCGTGGCACTCTACACAGCGCTACCGAAACACTATCGAACTCGCACATCGATGCGCCTTGTCAGGGGCGGTATCTTTTCTGCGACTTCGAAAATGTTTCCAACGTTTTGTACCTCGTGACGTGCGCTACGGCAGAGTTCGCCTTTGAGCGGGTTACGGTTGTAATAAAAGCAACTTTAACAAAAAAAACAACATCAAGACAACTGTCGGGTAGATTCAATGTTATCGATACAGCACGCTCGATCGGATCTGGCGACGGACATACCGATGGAGTCTAGTGATTTTGGGCAACGTAGCAAACAAGACAGCATTCAAGGTTTTTGTCCATGTAGCAGAAATAATTGTAACGAGTAGCAAAAGGAAAACGTAACAGTCAAAACAAAACCCACACTAACCAAGTGGACCACTGATATGGGCGCAAGAAGATCGAACTTTATCTAATCTAAATACTACCCCAGTTTCGTACATGGTGCTAGTAAGCTGCACGGAGCCCCCCACGTAGGGGGTGTAGGAAACAAAATAAATTAAAGGAAAGTGAAATGGCTTAACAATATGATTCATTGATACCAACGTTACTTACCATCGAGATCGCTGCCGACAGTTAACACACACCAACACTTCACTGCACCCACCATGACCGACCGACGTTCGGGCTGCACATCCGCTACCGAAGACGCACGGTCGACATGAAGACGGTATCATTCAATTTGCTGGCGATTGCTGCAGCCAGCGGTACACGCGTAGAGATACGCCACATTTACGAGTCTGATTAACAACGATCGACGGTGGCGCCGGTTTGGTGGGTTTTGCAACCTACGGCTTTGCAGTCCCCTGCGCAGCATCCGGGACTAAAAATAAATCACGCGATCCGAATCGGTTGTGTTTCGCGGTTCATGTGCCGGTTAAGATCCTTCTTCCATGCACAGTGAATGCCCTACACCCGCGTCACGGGTACCCATATGATCAGTGGAAACTTCTTCGCTGTAAGCATGACTAGACAGAACGCGATATTCTAGTGGTCCTATGTTCGTCCGTATGGTTGTGAGTCAGCGGCACACGAATCGCGTTGATGGCGAAATAGAAATGATTAATGTATATACGCTAATTGTGTTAAGTGTGACGTGCACTACACCGGCTAATTAAACTGATAAGAAAGAAAGGTGGCCATCGTGTTCAGGTAGAGGTGAATGTTTTCAGAAATGTCTTGCACTTACCAGTCCGCAAAACAGTCATCGTTAATTATGTCTTAAATTGTTTTTTTTTAACGCTAAGGCTGAAGGTACGAATAAACTAGAATGGCACACACAAAATTATTCCCTTCTTTTTAACAAAACTAATTAATAAAAATACACTCAGTACGGCTCTTGCATGTTTTGTTCGTTCCGGAATGTTGTTTGTTTTCGGTAGTTTTTTGACAGCTGCTCGTGCTTTGGCCCCATTTTCGCCCCATGCCTTTTTCGAGCAGAATGCAGCATTCGAGTAGTTAATAATTCAAACAGATGCGATTGCAATACTTCTACCTGCTGTTTACCACGGCTAGAGATTGTTTTTATTATAGTGCTGAAACAGATCCTGAACAATCAGCATTAAATTACTATCCAGTTTCAATGAAACATGCAATTGATAATGTAGCTCAACCATCGAACTGCAGAAACACTGTCAAATAGGTTGCAATTATTCCGCAGATCTGGAATGGAAACATAGCGAATGCGTTTTGGTAAACTGTATCGATATTGTCCATCTTTCCATCATATATTTACCCCGTAAACTAGCTTAAAGTTCAAGTTGAGTGAGTTTAGGATCCGGAAGTTTGGTTTCCGTTCAGCCACGTACAGACTGAAGCTGGTGATCATGAACATAAGGTCACTTTCGTCACCAGGGGTTGTTTTACCAGCGGCACACAGTTGTTTTTCGAATCCACGCAATGCCTGTTCCGTTGCTGCGCACGCACCCATGAGTAACATATCGTTCAAAGCCAATGGAAACGCCCAGGACGATAACATGGACAACACTTGCTGCATGGAAAATCCATTCGGAAGTCGGTACATACGTATTGCAAAAAAGGAACGATCCGTCAGGATCAGGAAATGTTCGAAGAAAATAAGCAACAAAACCCAACCGTAAACAGTGCAGAAGCTTTCTACGATTTGAAGAATGTGTCGATACAGTTGAATCATAGACCGTAGCTGGGTTTCGCTTACGGTTTGCCGTACCATTCTCTGCATCTCAACGATCACGTTTCTTAACAGCATTGCGAATAGCCCAAACGAGGCGCATAAAGTCGTATGCGACAGGTACGCATATATACGCATCCCGTACAGAATAAAATGATTCGCCTGTACTATGAACACAACCGATGAAGACAGAACCATAAAGGTTAGAAAAATGCAGTATGATATCGACAATAGGAACAGCCACAGCCAGAAGAGTTGGAACGATCGTTTTGATTCGATACTGCAATTGTACAGAGTTTGCATGTCTTGCACCTTTGCTATCAGCTGCTCCCAACACTGTGCCAACGATCTTTGCGAAGAAGGCCAGGCAATCTTAATGACGCTTACCATGTTAAATGTAATGGCCACCAGCGATTCAATGATGATAAAGTAATAAAAGAGAACAATCTGTTGTGCTGTCGTAAAGAAACGGAACAAACTTTTGAATGTGTTGCCATCGGAATAAAGAACAATTCATTGTAACGTGTTACCATTAGATTTGCAAACCAATGCTGTTTCGTTGTTGTAATAAACTAGCCATGTGGACACTAGTACACCCGATATCAATATCGTCAGAATCAGCTTCGGTGCCACACTTCCCGATCCAACCCTTCCCTGTCCGTCGATGGTCAGTGAAGATACGCCGAAAAGATTTTGCGCCCATAGCGTCCACCGTAAACGGTTCAGAAACGCTTTATGCTTGGTGCGCTGAAACATAATTGCTGCTCCGGGGTTGACCATTCTAAAACCTACTACCGAATTGAATGGATGGCAACAAACTGAGCGGTTAGCCATAGAAAACATATACCCTTTTGATTAACGCAAAGTGAGCATCACCAATTGATATTAATTATTGAATGCCGCCCATTCGGGAAATGTCGGGACCTTGAGCTTTGTATGTTGATTGATTAGAGAAATATTTAATACGGTGCTAAATTGATGCATACTATTGGATCGATATAGGGTTAGTTACAGGGCCGATGTTATTAAACAATTTGTCAGCTGGACAGCAATACATTAACTATTTATAACTCGTGGTGGTTATAGTAGTTGGAGGCGGCACGGTGATGTAGCAGTAGTGACGTTTGATTCTCACAAGATAGAACATCTACCATATCCCACTTGATAGAAAATTAGAAGTGGCAACGTAATACCTTTTAAAATTCAGTTCTACGGAGTAGTTACGCAAGAGATTGTAGGTAATCCTTACTCTGTTGTTTAAACTCCTCTAAGCTTACAACGTAAGCTTTAGAACGTAAGCTTTAGAACGTAAGTTACAATGCTTTTAACTACGAATAAGCCGATTTTTTAATGTCATGACATGCAATGGTATTATGACGAACTCATTTCAATTTTAACCGATATTTATTTGAAGCTTTCAAAATGTCGAGCAGTGTGTTGTTTTCGCTCGCAAGACATCGCGTGTCTCTACTGTATGTGTCACAAATGTCAGTTGGTTGTCAAGTACGGCACCGGAAAAAAAAATCTTCAAAATAACAACACAAATCATTGCTCGTGGTGCAACGGGGAGTTATTTAACTTTAAGGAGCTAATTGCTCTTATATACATTTAGCAATGCAGTCAACAAATCTTTTTACTGGTATTGCAACTAGTTTAAATAGCAGCTTCATACGCGGCCTGTCATCAAACACTGCCGCCATAGTGAAGGTGCACCGGAGCATTTACGCCCGACGGTATCCCACCGTAGTGGTGCTGCCAAATGGAGCCACAATCAACCTCAGCTATCACGAGCCAAGAAAGATAATCAAAGTATGTATCGTGTTAATGATATTCGGAGGTAAAACAAAAGCTAGGTGGCACGATGAATTAATTGCTTTGTTGTTTGTTTTAGCTTCCGCTTGATCTGAGCCTGCTGTCGGAAGCGGAACGGAAAGCACGCATCGAAAAGCGCAAACCAAAGCAAAAGATCCGTATTGACGATGATGTAGAGGATACATTCAACGCAAACAAATACTTGAAATATCTGAAGAAGAAATGAACCTTTTCCGGGTAGTTTTTGATGAAGTTAGGTGGGTAGTTTGTAATTAGGAAACAGAACATTGTAGGAACGGAAAACATAACATGATTGCTAATAAAGTCAGTCATAGCGATAACAACTACCGTGCGTTTAAAAACTCAATAATAAAAAAGTATAATAGGTAACACGAAGGGGAATTTATACGGAATCGATCGATCCTTACCGAAATATGGATTATTGATAGTTTTGTGTACAGTACAAAAACTCGATTAGGATGAATCATTGGCTCAAACTCTCTTAATATTTAAAGTTACTTCTATTTTCATCGTTAAATTGATAGAAAAAGAAAAAATGGATCAAAATAATTACTGTGAAGGTTAATTTTAAGCTAAATTCATAAAAAAAGAAACATTTTAACTCAAATGATGTTCTCTGCGATGTTTTTACAGTAGCTCGGATGCCAACACACCCAATTGTAAATGTCAAATTAGATCTAAAAGATAAACTAATAGTTTTTATGAAACAATCATCTTTTTCATATATCACTTTGGGAAATGCATTTTTTTTGCATAAAAATTCAAAGAAAATTATGGAAACAAATAAATGATCATCGACTGGTACCGTACCACAGTGCGTACGTTTGACCAGTGCTTCACATGCAACGCAATAGTGCAAACGTGTGCGTACGAGATGCTGTACAACCCGTAGCATAGCAAAGCATAAAAATACCTTTAATTTTCTCTTCTGCCTTTCTCGCTCTCTCGCTCGCACCGTACGGTTATGCGACTCGGCGTTGTGAACGACTCTGGGGTTAGTGCTAGTGAAAAATAGCACGCACACATCATTCGCCAAGCAGCAGCAAAACAAATCGTGCGGTTCAACCATTTGCGTACAGTGTTTTTTTCGTCTCGTTGTGCAGGCAAAATCCTAATCGCCCCATCATCGGTCAGTAAACGTGCGACGGAACCGTGTGTTATTCCTTCACTGCATGCAAGATAAATTTGCTATATTTGATTCAACAATCCGGGTGCAGAGTTTTGGTAACAATTTTACAGACGGATACAGCCTTACCGTGCTGCAAGTGTTTTTACTTCGGTGTGTTGTGTTGTGTGTACAGTATGGTGTTGTGCTCTCTTTTCCAACGGGTGATCCAGTGTGGTGCGAGAGCTGCCCGTGGGGAAGCGATATAACGAATTCATTGCCTACTTGCCTGCGATGGTAACGATTTGGTGCAACGGAATGTGTCTCAACAGCGTTCGGCTTGAGCCTTTCCATCTCGCGCGTGACCCATCCCTAGCAGTGGTCAAGGTGGAAAATGTTGTTGCTAAAGGAAAATAAGAAGCAAACAACGAACGAGCTAGTGATCGTGTAATCCCTTTAGCAAAATAAGGCAGGCCAAAGAGTGTAGGGTTGAAAAAAAACCTGAATGAAACACAGAGCACACACGCAAGAAAACGCAACAAAACACTTTGGCCAGTGGAAAAGCGCAACATGGAAAAGGTCAATTCGGTGTGGTGGTGTGGCGCGCGCGTGAAAATGTATTAGTGAATGTACTGGTCAGTTGCAGCGACCCCCTCCAGCCCGTCCCCATCGGTTCAACAAATGCACCGGAGGAATGCATTTTCGCCTTTGGTTTTCATTCAGCAAACGCTTTTGATAAGGAAGCAAGAGTTGTGAATGCATGTGTGTGCGTGCTTTTTTGTGTGCGTGTGTGTGAGTGAATAGGAAAATGAAAACACATAAAATTCCAAGAAAAACAGCCTACTAAGGAGAGATGGGCAATGGGGGATATCCACAGAGAGAAAGACGTGGAGTAAAAATATGTTTGGAAAAGCAATGAATGAGCACAGCGAAGAAACATAAAACAATACACGAGAAGAAGAAAATATCCGGGCCGTTTTCCTTCCTACCAACCCATCCAGCATCACGTGTGACAAAAAGAAAACGGAGATGAGAGAGTGAGATAAAACCCCCTCGCCGTAGCTCTCTTTCTGTTTTCTTAATGGTCAGATTTTCATCAGTGCGACGGGAAAAATGTGTTCAAGAGTTGGAAAAACTGTAGTTTATGCTGCTGTGTGCCCAAAAGCGGGCGAGAGCCAACGAGAGCGTGAGATTAAGCGAGTGTGTGTATGCGTGGGAGAGAGAGAGAGAGAGAGAGAGAGCGTGATTGATCTAGAACGCCGCAAGAAGGGGGGAAAAGGAAATGTCAGCAAATGTCAGATTGTTGTTGTTTACAGTTCCGCTGAAGAGTGTTTTTTTGTTTTTGTTCTGCCGGATGCTGCCCTACGCAACCAAACCCAACGAATCGCTCCACCATCCACCCAGCATGGATGGTGGATAGCATGAATGGCGTCGATGCATTCGGTGCGACTGCGGCTACTATTTTTAGAATTTCCCCCCCCGAAAACCATCGCCCCTTTTGTGCTCTTGAGAATCCGTCAATCTGTTCTCGTGCTGGAATGGTTGGGCTGGGGGTTTTTGTGTTGTGGAATTCGCTACAAACCCATCCCCGTGGGGGCCACCCCCTTAATACCCGGGAACTTGTGGGAGTTAATATCCGAAGTAAGCTTCCCGGAATGCCGCACGAAGACACAATTATTTATGTGAAGGGATTTTAACGAAGAAACGGGAAGTTCGTGGTGCAACCGGACCGGACGCATCCGGCTTAACCGTTTGGCACCGCCCGTTTGATGCTTGTGGTATGAGATTTACGTCACATTTATCACCCCTGTGGGGGTTTTAAAGGGCGGTTGGTGAGCCGATTTGATCCGATTCCTCACCGCCCCAAGCATCGTTTCCGATTTCCACATACCTTTTGCTACCCTTTTTCCGTTTCTTCTTGCTTTTTTTGTGCCCTGTTTTCCGTTTTGAATCGCAATTGACGTTAGAAACCGCGAAAGATGTTGGTTTTTGTTTGGGCTTCCTGCCAAAACTCAAGATGATGTTGTTCCGCCGTCCAGAATGCCTACTTTTAATGCCAAGACATCGTCCAGAAAGAAAATTCTCGACACTACTTGAACTTGGATCTAGCGAAACAAAACTCTTAGTGTAAATGTTCTTTGCTTAAAGCGTTTTGTGAGAGGAGAAATGCTTCAAAATTTGGGATCCAATCGCGTCGCTCTACCGTTTCCGTTCCAGTTTGAAGTTGGAAATCACTTAAAGAATAGAGTAAAATATTTGAAAGACATGCAGACAATAACCAGATGATAGTTTATTGAGCAGAGATTTTTGATTCAGCAGACAATTCTTTTTAAGGTAGAACTAAAAGCAGGATCTTTCTAATGGAAGTTTCTAAAAGAATATTCTTCAAGGAGTTTACCATTCGATGCATGACTTTTATTGGGTTTACAAGCAAGTTTCTAGCATATTACAAACATTATCGTCATACGGTACATTTCGGGCAGCAATGCCATCTTTATTTATTGAACATCAGTTGATCATATCGCATCATTATAGTTGTGAATGCTATTATTTATATTTATTTTATATTATTATAGTAGCGATGGCTATTATTTTTTACCGAAGTTATGGCCAGTTTTCAGTTATAATGCATAATTTGGATGAAGCGTTAACTGTATTCTTTATTATGAGGATTCCCTTGTTCGCAGTCTGTCTTTTGCTCCAGAAAATTTAGGTCTGAATTAAAGATAAACCCAATTAAAATGCCCAGTTTAATTTGCAAATCCAATCGACAGCCATGATCTACATATGGTGGGATCAGAAAGAGATCATATTGCAAAGATAGAATAATTATCAGAATCATCAGAAGGAGATATATTACAAACTGCTTTCTAAAGTATTCTTAAAAAGGAAAAACGCCCAGAATATGAGACCATAAGTCAGTAAATGCCCAACATAACAAAACAAGACCCGATGATGCTGCTTCTTTAAAAAAAATTTAAATAGACGATAAGAAAATCTATCTTATCCGCCTTAAAAACAAAACGGGATTTATTATTGGATGGGCAAACTTTCGCATTCTATCAATATGCTCAATCAATTTGCATTTATATCAATGAATTTGTGTAATTCATGTTTTTTTTTATATTTGATTATATTGATTTTTTATATTTTATATTTATTTATATTTTTATATTTGATATTTTATATTTTTATATTATATTTGTTTCAACATGCCTCAATAATTCATGAAATTTTGCAGAAAAAAGAGCTGGAAACTTACTTGTACACCCAATACTTATATTGGGTACAAAAAATCCTAGATGTTTTTACGCAACTTGAAACAATTAACTTTCATTGTAAAAATGATATGTTGAAAATTTATTATCGTTTCGGATTGCGACAAGGAACAACATCATCATTCTGACAGTTAAACCTGAACCTGTTGACTGAATTGACGATCGGTGTGCGATGCATGACCTTGATCTGTTTTCGTCGTAGAGTTGTTGGAGTCTTCGTTTGAAAGTTCTAACGAAAACATGCTATCAACAACCGATTGATTGTTGATTTATGATCAAAACAAAACAGAGAACAAGAGGAAGAGAGATAGAGAAGTAGGTGATAGGACGACCTTGATAGTTATATAAAAACAACCAAGCTCTAATCTGTGCACACATATCAAAAGCGTGTCGAAAAAGCAGGTCGATCAAATTGATCTTCCAAACACGATCTGCCCAACAAAATGGTGCGATCGCAATCCACTGACAGTGCGGTTTTCGTTATCGAAGTCGCGTCTTGTTCCACCTCAATCAAGCAACCCTTCGCACATCACGCTCATGCTTGTGGTTGACTGCTTTATCTTATCTCTGTGAGGGGGTGAGGGTGCTGACGTCGTGCTTTGGGCCCGAATGAATTGCCCCCTGGAATGCCGTGCTTCTTAAAACGAGTGCCTCTCGTTACAGGCCAATTGATAATATGGTGGCTGCGGCAAGCATTTTTAAAAAGTGACATGATATCAGCAGCCTCTTATCAAGTTGTTGAAGTATTTTTTTTATTGAAATAAAAGTGATTTCAGTGCTTGTGGTGATAAGTTTTTTTTATTCCAAGGAAGAGATTTGTTTTGTTGGCTGACACATAATTTTAGAGCTTGTAACAAAAATTAATATTCTAACTAAAAAAAAAAAATATAACAAAAACATAAAACATTGCAATAAAATATTGAGTGATATGATTTTGCTTCGATTGTTGAATCAAACGATTACAAAATTTTAATTGTTTAATTTTTTTATAGACCTATATTATGCTTGAGGGAATCGAAACCCAAACTCTTTCAGCTGTTTTCTTCTATTAGTTTTGGCTTTAGTTATATATTTGCTAATATTACTAGCAAAATAATTGGTTACAAAATAATTAAAACACTTTTCTTCCCACCTAAAAGGGAGCTCCCCGCACATTCGCGTCACTGTTATCAGCTGTGTCGGGTTTGCGGGACAAACGCTGTATCACACCCACGCATGCAGCCTTATCGCGCACACACCGCACCGCAATCTGGATAAGCGTCCGATATGCCATCGAATCATGACGCTCGAACACGTTTAGCGCGCCGATTTCCGTATGCGCACCCGCGCGCGTGTGTTCGTGCAAACGCAATCCGTCTCGCGTGCGCGTGTTGCAGGTTTCGCCGATGGGTACTAGCGTCGGCTGCGTTTAGTAACACCCGGTACACACCGGAGCGTGCACCACGACACCGAGCGGAAGCGCTAACGTTGACTTTCCCGGGGCACACTGTTTTGGGGTTTTTTTTTTTGCTGTTTTGATTTCATGCAGCCAAATATTTTCGTGGCCAAAAAGGCTTGGTGGTGCTTCCGCGTCTCGTTGTACTGCAGGTTGGATCCAAAACCCGGCCCCCTCCCTCCTTTCCCTCTCCCACTACCCGTGAGGAGGGAGTAAATTGTGTGTGTTGTGAATGTTGTGTTATTGTGTATGCTTTGGGTTTTTTTTTCGGTGCCTTGTTTGCAGTTGAAACATTAATGTTTTCCATCCACCACCATTTTATTTTTCCATTACCCACAGGTGACACGACGCCGCCAGGTGGAGGTAGTGAGGGAATACTCTAACAAACTATTTACGGACTTGGTAGGAGCAGCACTTTAATTCTGTGGTGAACGTCGGCTAGCGCCGAAAATGCAGCCCGTCCCATACCCAAACCCCACCAGATGATGAAAATATGTGCCTCGTTTTTTTCGGCGGTGGGAGACAACAGACAGAGATCGAGATGGCCACTTCCAAAACTAAGCCACGGTCTGGCGCAAACCCGTAAGATGAATGCATTCGATCGGTGTACGTAAACGGGTTACATTCGAACGATCGCCGGCAAACGTGTCAAAGGCTAGCAGCATCCGGACGCGTGTTGTACCGAGAACATCTAGCCCAGTGTGTGTATGGTGCGCGTGAGATGTTTGCATAAAATGCAATTAAACACAATCAAGTGCTGTACCGTGCCAGTGACCGGATGTGTGTTTGTGTCTATGTTGCAGTGAGCAACAACAACAACAACGGCAAAAGAAATGAAAAATGGTTCATAAAATAAGTGCAGTAAATAGTGTAAAGTGCGCTGGGTTTTGATAGAGTGTAGTATTGTGGCGCACGCATCCTCCTTACTGCTCGGGTTCGTGTGAGCGCGTTCCATAGCGCTCCAATCTACAATCCCCCGGTCACAGGTGTGCAAGTTTGTGTTTACGCACTTTAAGTTTGTGTGTGTTGTTTTTTTTACTTTTGCCTCATCCCTGTGAGCACTGGGCCATTACGGACGGCCTTCGAGCGATGTGCGTCTACATTGTCGCTGTCGTCGAACGGCTTGATACGAAGCGCACGCACACGCAAGCAAACCTGCGGGTGGTGAGCTGATAAAGATGAACGTTGGACAGCACACCGGTCCGGGGCCGCCATTGAGCCGCAATGGCTGCTCGGACCGTTCCGTCACCGGACCGTCCTGCCGGGCGCTCCGGACCGCCGTATCGGCCCTCTACTGTTTGGACGATTTTCACCGCGAACACATAGGGTCCGGTTTCTTCTCGGAAGTGTTCAAGGTAAGTTTTTTTTTTGTCAAAACATGTCATAATTTCTTTCTTTTGTGTTTCAAAATTGTTCAGTAATATTCTACCACCCCAGCAAACAATCTCTCTTCATTGTTATAAGTATTTGGCAGTAAAAAAAAACCTTATCAAATACAATAAAGCGTCAATGCTGCCCACACCTGTTTGTTGTTTGATAAAATTGTTGTCAACAATCGAATCAACTGCAACCAAAACAGCCAGCCGTCGAATAAGAAAACCCAAAAGAGCATTGCCCGGTGAAATCAGACCTCTTACCCACACAGCTTCACGGGGGCCACTACTTAATTACTGGGTTTATTGATTATGCGTGCAAAGGTCAAAAAATTCCACCACTTTTGACAAACGTACAGGTAAACCACACCGACACAGCCACGCTTGCTGTTGTTTTGCTGTTTTCTCACTTTCCTCCTTTAAAGCAGCATCTTGATCGTGCATGGCAGTAACAGTAATTAATAAACACAACGTCACACCGAAACCCCGTGTAAGGTGGCGTCAAAATCATGGAAACAAAAACGTGACGTATCAAACCACACTCAGCTAGTGAGTGTGTGTGTGCGTGTGTGTTTGTGCGTATGTGCGTCCTTCCGTACACACAGCCACACAGCACACGGTATGATAGTAAGCGAAGATAAAAGAAATTTTCTCTTTTTCTGCTGGAAAACAGCGGCGAGGTCCACCGTGTGCGACCGTTTGCGAACAAGACGGTTGTGCAGCAGATGCCTCTAATGTTTTCATTTTTCCGCACTGGATAAAAGATCGGCCGTGCCCCAGACCGGGTTGGTTGGAAGGGATGCTACATTTCACTTTTTTTTTGCTCCCTTCCCTTTTGTCCCTTGTTTCTTGCGTTTCTGCACCACCGTGGTATCAGGTGCATCGTTTTAGGGGTGTGTTTTGAAAAAGATAAATCGAAAAAATACAAATATTTGGTAATTTTTTTTAAAATAAAACCATTAATCGGGTATGAGACTGGCAACTGATCGCGAGGGCATTGATCAATGAGTCTGATCATCTATCTGATTGGATCTGTCTTTGAGATAGTAGTACATTAGTGGTCCTGATATATCTTATAAACATCTTAGAGATAGTACAGAAAAATTTCAACTTGAAACTTTAATTTTCACGTGAATATTTTAAACTAAAAACCACAATTATGATGTTGATGATGTCATAATGTGTTTATTTATTATTTGTCTTATCGTAAGTCCCTCGAACACCCTGTGCAGTAAATGATTGAACAGGTCGTCGATATTCTAATTAAAAAACATCATAAAATTAATGAGCGAGATCTTCAATATTTCTGAGCAAGGTCTTAAAGTAAGGGAAATCTTAAAGAATTTGAAAGCAATTCTGGTAATTACAATACATGTGTGCAATATTTGCTTGTTTACTGGGCAAAACAACTAATCTTTGCCTGCAGAATACATGAAATCAGATGTCTAGCATTGGTGAAGGCAAGTTGTTGTTAATTTTATCTAGCCTTAGATAACTGAGGCAGCCGATCTCGACGAATGCAAAGTAACTTTAAAGTTTCGCAGAGTTCAACAAAAAAGTAGGAATGTTTAGAATTGTTCTCTGTATTCTAAAGAGTCAAAAATCAGCCCCTTTTCCGATGATCCACAACATTAGGTGACAATTTCGACTATCACCTTACCACCCGGGCCAATCTACCTACGTACACCATACTTTCACGTAACACCTGCTGAAGGTAAATGAATATTTTAAATGTTTAGTTCGTTTCCAAGAAAACAACTTTTCCTTTCCGCACCAGCAGCGGTAATTTCCCGGCGCGTGAATTTATGCTGATTTTCCCGATTATACGGGGAGCCCGAAAATTGACCGAAATTGGACGCAAATAGGCAAATCGAAGCCGCTGGAGCAATTGCACACCGCGCAAAAGCGTGCAGCGCACAGCGCCTAATGGCGAAAGTGGAGGCTGTATTTGGTTGCTGTTTAGTTGGTGTTGCGAAAATCGATCTACTTTTCACGCGGCGTTAGGTGCCCAAGATGTGAACTCCCCGGGGTGGTCATGCTCAGTGCACCGGTTTGGGGTGCGTTTTTATGTTCGGACCCTGGGGTTGGTGTTGGGTAACGTTGAGGAGTTTTTTTTTGGCAGTAAAAAAAAACAAGGAAGAAAACTACAAGCTCCAAAAATCGCGACACACACAACTCGCTTTTTGAGTTGCGGTGCTCGTTGTTTCCATTTCGTTTGTCAACGAACAGGTTGATTAATTTGGTGTGTACCGTTTTTCTTCTCCCCCTGGAGTATGGTGGTTGATGGGGAGCGGTAGTAAAATTCGAGCGAAAGTCGTTTCCAATTCAATTACTTCCACCGTACATCGAATAAACTTCGCTCCCCGCTGGGAGAACGGTGTTGTGCTCCGAATTTTCCACGCACCATGCCAATAATTTGTACGATACCTAATTGAAATATTAAACGTATCTGCCTATTGAGCTTAAGGTGTGTGTAATTTGCTGCGGCTCAGATTTCCCCAATCGCTTCAGCGACCGATCCGATCGAACTCTGGCCGATCGAAGGGTTCGGTTCTTCTATCTGGCCGCTTTCACGCCGCTTGTGAGATGTTTTAGCGGGTCAGTGTTGATTGGATTTTCGGTTGCTGTGCGCTCCTTTTTTCCCAACAACAATTGTGCTTGATTCGGATGATCGAAATAAGGGGAACACTTTTATCGTCCGGAAGTCTTGTTAAAGATGAAGTACACACACACACATGCGCGCGTGATACGTGCAGTAGGGAAGGTGGCAAAGGGAATTTTAATAACTAAAAAGCGAAAAAGATGACTCCGTGCATGAAATAGCACGTCTCGGCAAAATGGTAATAATGTCGGCGTCCTTAGGAAATCATTTCTGTCGGCTCATCATTTAAATGTTGTAGAAAGTCGGATGGACGCTTTCCAAAATATATGCACCTTTTTTTTATTACCATCGGCTCTCATCTTGCCGCTGTACTATCAGGGAGCAGAGCAGAAATGCATACTTTACTTGCACATTTCCCCCATTAAGGGCATTTGATTGGTGTTTACGAGTTTTTTTTTCGTTTGCTCTTGATACAATGATACATCATTAGCCGTTGGGAAATGATTCGTTTGAAAACGGTGTTCACACATCAAATGTGCCAGGCAAATGGAAGCTGCGCTTGTGTTTTTTTTGTTTCGTTTGTTTGTTCCAAATTATGCCCAAAAAGTAGATATAGTTTAGACGAAGACAAAAAAAAAATCGGTGAAAATGATGAGTAAAATCCGCGATCATTGATTATATTGAGACGTGTGGGCTATTGGGGACACTGTTCGTTTCAATTGCAATGCATTGTTGGTGTATTAATTTTTAACTCGATCGACCTCGATCCCAATTGTGATTAAACATTTTAGAAAACTCGGTCCAGGGCTGCACTCCTCCACCCCCCTGCACCCAATCTCTGACAGGTCCAACTCCACTTGATCCAGCCAACGAACTCGCTGCGTTCATCTGTGCCTTATGCCGAACGAGTCGCTGGCGAGTACCTTCCTGGTGAGGCATGAATCCGGCATCCTCATCACGTGCCCAAACCATCGTATCCTTCCGGCCTTTGCCACCGTCAGGATGTCTGCTTCGCCAACCAGCTCAGCTACGTCCTGGCTCATTCTCCTTCTCCACACGCCCTGCTCACAAATACCTCAAAATATAGTCCATAGCACCTGTCGCTCGAAAATGGCGAGAACGTTGGCGTCCTCCGCAGGTTCTGTCCAAGATTCATGACCATAGAGGACTACCGGACGCATCAGTGTACGATACATGCTGCATTTGTTGTTGTTATGGATGTATGGATGGATGTATGTATGGATGTTATAAGTTTGTGAAGCCCATAGTATGCACGTTTTCCCATCATAATTTCCCACCGATCGTACGAAGATAGCGCAGAACTTCTCTACAACCTCAACATCGTCACTAATAGTCTGCTCCCCAGCCGAGCCCTATCATGGTAAGAGCCTCCGGCAAACACTTACTTTGTCTTCGTTGCATTGATCCTCAATCCAATCCTTAAAGCTACACATTTCAGTCGGGTGTACGCTTCGCGCACCGCCGCAGATGTTCGTTCGACGATGTCGATGTCATCTGCCAAGGAATGAAGACCTTATTTTTTCTGTTTACCAATATAAAATCCACTGTAACGAGCAGTAGTTATCATTATATATTTTTTTTTATTGTCCTACGAATAGCCAAGTCATATTACTGTCAGGTGAGGAAAACAATTCGACCACATGACTGCCACCTTCTGGATGCGGTGCTCTTATCAGCTGCCATCACGAGCACTCAGGGTGGAGTGTTTGTGTTCGGTTTCGATTGGGCTATTTTCGCACGCCCTTCTTCATGTGCAACAATGATTAATGTGACATATTTGCCCCGCAAAGTTGCCCCCTTTTGTTTGCACAACCGGGAACAGCAAAATAGCGAGCATCACTTATCTCAAAAGGTAATGTCCTGCTGACGATGTACGCACGTTTTGTTACACAAATTAACACGCCATGACAACATCGCAATCGGCGATGTGCGTTGTTTTGGTCGGAACAGAATGTGTTTTTTTTTGGGACCGTAGCCAAAAAAGTGAAAGTAATGGGCACTCTTTCTTCTGTCAATCGCACAAACCGCACATTCGGTGGCTTTTCCTCCTTTTAAAATATAAAAAAAAATCATGGCACTTGTTGTCTATCATAGCCCACCCATCGGACCATCCTTCCAATGTCGGGTGCTGGGGAAGGGGTATGCAGAGATGCCCAAATTCCCGCCGTGCGCCGAACATGTGCGTGCGTGTGCCGGCATTTTGGCACGTTGCCGCTTACGCAAAACTCGCGAAATAAAGCCCTTTCTCACGCGCATCATACGCGCGGGGCGTGCACGAGGTGAGAAAAGTTGATTGTGCTCCTTTCACCGCAAAAGGCTCGCGCCGGTTCGCTTTTAGCAGCGAATATAATTAAGCACAATAATTTAATTCAGCTGCGTGGCGCTGTATACCGTACCGCGCCGCACCGTGCGTCGCTGTCTCACTTGCAACATCGACGAAATCGGTTTATTAGTGGATAATCAATAAACAAGAAAATGGCAGCAAAACAGCAAAAAAAGAGTTGCCAGTGGGCCCCCTTTGTTTATGTAAGATTACGGTTCGAATTGGGGAACGATTGTTGTAACTGATCAACAAATCGTCCATAATGGCCGTTGCTAAATCGAATGTATCACGTGCGAGACTAGGGCTGTAATCGTTAGCATTCTTAATCCACTTTTGATGACCCGTCAATGAAATGGCAAGATCGACAAGTGTTGTTATCAGAGATCTTCTGATTTAAAAGAGCAGAAGTTGAACGCTTGTAAGGAAATAAGATCAATTTAAGGACTTGTTGGAATAACTGAGACTGACGATTTACAATAAATTGTTTTTTTTTCTTATCGCAAAACGTTTTGCGAACGATTGCATGACGACCCATTTGAATGGATAAGAAGCTCATAATAACTAATAGACAAAGGGTGCAAAAATCGTAAACCTCTGATAAAAACTTTAGAAACTTTCCGCGGATGTGAACGATTTTCCAACGATTTTTTTTATTATTGCACTACACATAATTAGTATTTAAAAGAAAGTGCAAAACGCAACAACATTATCATATATGTGGCGCCGAAAAAAAAAGTGATTAATGTTAACCGAGGCTTATAAATAAGTGCCATTCCGTTTCGACGCAGGTTTAGTTTTACTTTCGTTAATTTTTAACCTCACATTCGCACATCCCGGGACTTGGCTTGATGAAATGCCGAAAACTTTCGCTGCAATAATTCCTGCCGTAGCGACGATTTTAACGATATCGGATCATTATTGGAATAGTTTTTCCCGAGCTATGTGTGTGTGTGTGTGTGTGTGAAGATCATTTTTCATTCACTTTCTCAACAGAAAGAGGGGGTGAGGGCAAAAATACGACACACAAGCCCCAGCGCGCGATTCCGATCGCATCCGCGCAGCACCTTTTCGGTGGATACCGATGCAAAACAATGCGTTATTATGCTCTCGAACATCATTAGGAGGCGAAATGGGTCTGTGCGCAACCTTCCCCCACCACTTCCACCCGAATTTTCTGGCCCGTTGCATCGTTGCACGTTAGGAAGCCAAATCGGAAAATGTGAAACTTTGAACGATTTATTTACAACCGGCAGTCGGACCCTTTAATGCACGTTTCGGCACCGAATGTAGCGGCGGAAGGTTTTGGTACGGCGCGATGCAATTATGCTTCGAAAATGGAACCCTTAATTTCTCCGCCTGTTGTCGGCCCACGGGGGTGCATAAAATTAAATTAATGGACAAATTGATTTCTCACAGATCGTGCACGGGTGTTGGAACTGCATTGCGGGAAATTTGGAACCAAGGAAAACCACCAATGATCGCTTTGGATTTTGGTTACGAAAAAATGTCCAATCGGCAAGTGCTTGCCAGTTCATTGACTTCTTTTGTGCTGCCGACTTGTATGGCGACACATTTGTGAGACGGATTTGTAATGGCGATTAGTTGTTGTATGCAATATTTTGGTGACTTTGAGCTTAAGCGGCCGGTCTTCAACATGAGTGGACCGGCACCACATCCGATTCGGCTACTTCATATGGCATGCATATGCCCCATCAAGTTGTTACTCCTAAACGATCGTCAAAAAGCAGAAAAAGAGCCTCAGTTTCATTCTGCTCTTGAGTGATGTCCGAGTTATGGCCTTAGCAAGAATAACCCCAGAAGGTGATATTTAACGAATTGGATGAGGATGGCTCCCGATAAGCCTAAACCACTAGAAACTGTTCCCATGTTGTTTGCTGCGTTGTACAATGTTAAATGAGATCGCATAATCGCTGCGCACGAAAATGGGTGATGTTTGTTGCTGATAACGGTGTAGACACGATAAGTGGTCGTAAAACAATTAGGATTTAAATGGTTAACGCACCACATTCTTCCTGTTTTGTGAAAGATAATTACTGCGACCTTTTTTCAAATAAATATGGTTTAATATTGTAATTTAGTAATATTTTCTAGTCCATAAAACCTATTTTATAATAATACTACACCAGATGTGAAGTCTTAATATTAGCATAGATTGATTAGAGCTATAACTATAAATCATTTAAATCATCATCACGTTTGAACTGGAAAAGATTAAGTTCCTATGAGTCCTTGATGTTTTCCTTCCTTAGCCAAAGATACCTTCATGTTTTGTATATCTTCGTCATATTCTCCCCATTTACTACACGTTTAATTGGACGAACGGAAGTTACGCCATGTGCTCTTCGATTTGCTTTGCATGATATAATTTGCGCTGTGGTTAAAAACAGCAGAGAAAAGGAAAAGAAAACAACACCAGTCAAAAGCGGTGATTGAAGGATGGATTTCATCTGGAACACCGGCCTACAGCCGAGAGATATTGATCACGGCGTCCTTCAGTTACCGTCGGCCTCAATCATCTACACCGGGGAAGTGCAATGCGCGCACCATCTTAATTGAAGTGCATCGCCGCACAAGGTTTGATAAATGCACTGGCAGCCATAATCAGTGACGGCATCTCTACCGGGCAAAGGAGAGCGAAAGCAATGGTTAGCCGGCTCACAACTACACTGCCTGTTAGAGCAGTCCGTCAGGACGGACCATAGATGTTGGTGACATTTTCCATCCACAAGCCTGGTGGAGTGCGACCAGTTGCGGCTCGATTAGGTATGCTGAGTGTGCGGCGAATGATCGTGTACGCTTCGCGAGGGAATTAATTTATGCAACATGGGGTGGGGTACCTGCCGTAGGGTGGCTCGTCCAAAAGCAATCTGTACCCACACGCCCAGTTAGTGGTTTTGTTTACTTCCACTTCCGTTGCAGGCGGTAGTGTTTACCCCATCTTTGCATTTGAAACTCCCCTCCGCGTGAAACTGTGCCTTTGCTGTAATGTCTAGTTACGTTTAGCCCTTCAGAAGCTCCACCTTTGTTAGAATGTTATTTATAAAGCTGAGATTAGAGGAAAGAACGCCAGGCTGGTCGTGAACTTGATCGGGTGCTACACCGCCCGTACAGGGTCATTGAGCTCGAATGACATCAAAGTCTCGCCGTTTGATCGCCGTACCCAACGCCGGACCGTGGAGACCTTGGAGGAGAACGATCGTGCCGCACGTATCGTGTGCGATCGCGCAAGTCGCAAAGTCGTGATCGGAAGTTTAGCAATGCTTGATGCTCCAAATGTGCAAGATTATCCAGCGACTGTTGCCCATTAGTCTGCAGCACTGGAAGAGAAGTGTAGATGCGATCAGGAGGGAGTACTCAGTAAGAGATCACGGTGCAATTCCTAGAGCGAGTGATCGTAAAAGGTAAATATTCTGTGCATCGAGAACTGCCTTTATCGTACGGTTGCGTGTTGCATTTATGGAGAGCAAAAAAAGGGGTCCACCTCGTGTTTGTTCGTTGTCATCGTTCTTATTCGTAACGCTATCACGTGATCTGCCACGATCAAATGTTACGAGGGCCAATGTTTGGTTTTCCAATTAGCTCAATTGACAACGCTTTATGAGAGTTCCAATAAAATGATATGATGTTTTGATCTTTCGTTGTTTCCGAGATGTAACGATTGCATTTGATAAAGGTGTATTGTGGAATATACAGCGAGAATAAATAATTATTTCGGTGAAGTAATACGTAGTACAGTACAAAACAGCAATATGCTAGTATTAAACTCGTTTCCTCAACAGTGATCTTGTGATGAACCTGATCTATATATGATCTATGTTTAGAGTATCTGAGAATCTGTGTCAAACTCCATACTGATGATGCAGCTAGAATACGGGTCAAACTGTTGTTTGAGTAGTAATGATCGCAACATGCAACGCTACTGACCCAGAAACAGATACGTGTAAGATTTCTTTAAGAAACCTCCATCGAAGCTGATCAATACTGGCAATTGTGATTGCGTAAAGCGAAGATCCCGAATTTCCCCAAAACCTTCAAGCTCATCTCGTGCACACGGAGGTACCTAAAACATACCGTAGTATATCGTTGTAAGTGGCTCGCTTGCATTAATGGTGGAAGATAAAACCAAATTGGAAAAAAAAACAATCAAAGCAAAAGGAAAAAAAATCTATCTAGGCTTTCTCTCCATTCATTTCTCCTGCTTCGGAAATGCAGGTTGAATCAGTCACTTGTTGGAACGGTACAGTTGGATTATACGAGGGCAGGAAGGAAGATCTTAAGAAGTTGGCAGTATCTTGCAGGTATAGTTGAGCTGGTGCTATTATCATCATCATCATCATCAGCAGCAGCAACTTGCGTCAATTACGAACCATCAGAGATTTATTGATCGTCTAGTTAATGGACGAAGCGTTCCCTTCTGCCTGATCAGTATGAATGAGCCACGAAGCCGGCTGACCTTCAGCTCGATTCGAAGGGTTAGCGGAAAAGGCCTCGCAAACCGCGAGAATCGCGGATTTTTTTCCTTTTTCTGCTGCATACTTTTCTTTTGCCAATGTGCAGTGTAGCGGTGTGCAATAACCTTCAAATTACGTAAACCGAATCAGGTTACTCGCTGCTGAAGATTAATCTTTTAGTGGAACTCGTTTCGGGGGCGTTCACTACCTGGGAGACAGCATTTCACACCGAGAGACAAGTGCATTTGCTGTGCAGCAATGTGTGGGGTGTTTCAAGATGCAGTGCAGTGCATTCAACCGCATTCGTCATGTGTGTGCAGTTTATCCTGCGATCCAGCGATCTTTCCACAACCGTTAGACGAGCGTAATCATGTCTCGGATGCAATCGACCTCAGTAGTTGCGGTTGTGCAATTGGGGTCTGGATGTACCCTCCATCTGACGTCTGTTTGTGATGCACCATGAGGCGGTTGCACTGGCGACATCCGCCAAATAATAGTAAACTGAGGCGTCTAATTGATTTGTGACTTTGCAATGGTTTGCGCTTCTGAGGTAGAGCTTGTGCTTTTTGAAAGAATATAGCGCTGCAAAGGTAAAATGCACCTGAATCATTCAGGAGTTTGTCTAATTCCAAAGAGTAGAAGTTATTAATTATTGGAAGGGTTTCCCTCCATAACCAGTGAGCAAAACAGCGTCTTATACACCATGACTTCAAACCCTGTATCTGTTAGTTAGCCTATTTATTCCATACGTTATTATGTTCATCAAATACTGTTGCTTTATCTCAGCGTTATTTGTTTTTATGGGTCATGGAAGTGATTAACGTAGAGGATCACTATTTAGGCGCGAATAGCGCATCGCAGAGAGCACTTCTATTGAAGGTGATTGAGTAAATACGTCGACGAAACCAACAGAACCGTAATTAATGTAAAGAATTCTCCTGTTTATTGCATATGTAATAGTCTTGCATCTAACCATATAAAGCAAATTAGATTTGCAGACTTTTTTTTGCGAAACATTCCCGTGAGAAATCCCAATTCCATACCTTTCTCTCCAACCTTCAGGCATCTGTTTGGTGGTCGGTAGTAACAGAACACGCAAAAATAATAATTGGCTCACAGCTACTTTCTTTACTAGCGGTCCACTGATGCGGCTGCGGACCACCGGGCGATCACTCGCCGTTCGGAATGTAGGCGATTTCCGACGGTGGCTGCGAGTTCCCGCGAGGTGTGTGGATGAGCGGTGACCAAAACATGTGCCAAAAGCAAAGCGTGTAATTAATCGCATCATAGCCGCGTGTGATTAAATCGAAAGTGTTAACGCCATTGGTAAAACCTTATGATCGCTATCGGGTGCCCCGGTGCCGGGAGGCCGAAAGTGTACGCCAAGTCTGCGATGCGTTTGGCCGTTTCACTTCACTCTTGTGCCCGTCCGCAATCAACCTCGGGAAGAGGATAGAGTCCGCGACCGGTGTACTAATGCAAACTAATCGATGGGGCAAGAGCGTGCGCGCCCGATCGCGTGGGGTAATTAAATGTTGCGATCCCTGCTGCTGCCGGGCACAAGCACCACACGACAATCGGTGCGAGACAATCGGTGATGTAGCAGCTGTTGCAAAAATGGTTTGCAAACGGTCAGAAAATTAAACGAGAGCAGTACGGAATCTCCCGATACTCAATTGCGATCATGATTTTTGATCGAATTCCTTTTTTTCTTTTCGCCATTCGGTTTTTTTTTTCGTTATTCGATTATGCGATCCAACGTGGTTGGCACACGAGCGAAGTGAATGCGTATCGGAATGTATTGCAAATTGTTCGCCACTGTTCATATCATGTGATCGAATCATTAGCTAATGTTGGTTGTCTTTCCGATTCAAGATCTGCGATAACAATGCCATCTGTTAGCAGTGTGCGCTTGACTTTTTGCATGCTATCAAACGATCCGATAACAGACGTGGAAGTGTATATTGTGAGCTTTTCATGCTTATGGCTAAGAGTGTCAATGCTCTGATATTAGTATACAAAATTCCAATTTACTCGCAAGAAATAAATCGCAATGCGTTAAAGATTTATGTTTCTTTCGGTGGTGTCGTTGCATCGTGGCATTGTTTTGGGGCGCCTGGGCCGTGCCCTTTTCGCGCACATTGTAATGCCCATAAATTTCAAACCGTCCATCATCACGGGCGCAGCACCCATTGGCGCCCAGCGAGGGCGCCAAATATACGTACCAACCGCCGTCGAATAAGTAGCTGCCTGCACGTTTACCCGTGAGGTGTCGCAATAAAACATTTGCCGACCGGGTCGGACCGATTGCTCTTCTTTACATGCGCGGTGCAAAAGTGCATCATGCGAGGGTGTGGTCGTTGTTTATGTGTTCCCGATACAGCAACGGCCATTAATCCCGGTTCGCGCACAGCACCCCTTGAATGCGTTGGGAAGGCGCTGTATGTAAGCGGGAGTCGAAGCAGAAATAGATCGCATCAGAATCGACAGTCAGAACAAGGCCTACCAAACAATCGAATGCAACCGGTCGATGTGTAACGCTTGAATGGTTTCGTTATTGATTCTGTTTATGTTTTTTTTAAATTCAGACAACTAGCATCACCCTGCGGGAATTAAGAAACTTGAAACAAAGTGTTCCCATTCTAATGGCGTGAGGGGCGATTGATTGCGAGAGCACAAACTTGGGAGGGTGTCTTTTTTCTCCTATCGCCATTAAATGCGGAATTGTAAAGGAAATACTTTGAGGAAGAAGCGTTGGTGTTAATTTACTCATAAAAGACAACAAACAAAAACGCTTTAGGTTCTTGGGTCATAAGGTCTTTAGACGGCCCACGCTGACGATAGCATGATCTTTATCACTAGCCGAACGTGAGATTATGCCGCCCGGGAAGGTGTTTGGGCGCGTGTCAGAATAACCCTGCACGCGTGGAGTTGCAGTCAACTCGACATCCGAGGGTATGGAGTTGGAGTCGAGTGGGTCAACTCATGCAAAACACGACACCATCATTGCATCCACCAACGAGGAAGTGCTTCACATCAGCACTGGAAGTTCGGACGTCACGTGCCATCGAGCACATGACACAATGACGCGGTGTTCGCATTGTTTCGCACGTCGTTCGTCTTCATCACCTTGATTGCGTACGTGAAATGTTTGGGTTGGGGAATTGTGTTTTCGTTTTTATTTTTTCGTACCTTGATTAAACCGGGCACGGTCATTGACGTTTGGTTGAGCTATTGAACAGTACAGGTCCATTCTTGCTCGCGTTTTTCGTTAACCGGAAGCTGCTGTAAGCGTTTGGTGCTTGCCTCCTAACGAACGCTATGCACATTCCGCTGTTTTGGGAGGGGAAATGATTACAGTTTGCTTCGTGGTCTTATCTCCGGAAGATCGTCTTTGGAAGCGTTTTAAAACCAGATGGTATAAATGCATTCCTGGGCATTATGTTTATGTTACTAAACTGAACATTATTGTAAAATGCTCATCTTTAACAACGGAATTACACGATAAAACTCCAATTCCAATCAATTCATTTATTCTTTTCTGTTTTTTTTCTGGTTTTTACTCTTATTATACTAGATTGACTCACACTTTGAGAATAAATTTTAGTTTTTAAAGTATATTTGTCATTTTATTTATCTACTGTTTTCTTTTCTGTTTTGGGTATTCCTTTCAATGTTATGTTGTTTTCTCATATAATTTGTGTATGATTACACTTTTTTTCATTTTTACTTTTGTTTTTCCTTTACATTACATTCTGGTTTTCCTTCCGTGTTATTCAGGAAATAAACATGAAATTTAATCTAATTACAATAATATTTTAAAGCTTTAATATGCTTATCGCTATTATCACACATGTTTGATCTATCGAGAATGGAAGCAGTTCACTGGTTTCCGCTTCAAAATTCTAGACAAAGTGGGCTTTTAGTTAAGTCTTCAAAAAACGGCTTAAAACCCGAATTTACTTCACCTTTGTTTACATAACATTATTCCATTAGTTTCGTTCGCGTTCGTGATTTTCGGTGTTCGTGTAGACCGCAGTCTATCATGACGGAAATTGAGTTTTACATTTATTATCCTTCCGCCACGTGATATAACGGGCTGCCGGTGGTTCGGACAGAATGGATTGTGTTTTTTACTCCCTCTGCTACGTTCTGAAGGCACTGACAGGGACAAAAGCAATCTTGTCCGTTGCAGACGAAAACCTAACCTCTTACTAGGAAGTCCCGAACAGGTGAACCGCGATGCCAGAAGTCGTACAAGTTGGCACAAAATGACCTGCTTAACAAGGAACAGCGTAAACTGCACGAAAGTGAGCAAGTTTGTCGACGTTGAGTAATTGGGTTATGACAGTCCACCTGGTCGTGACTTTGCCCTCGGACCGAACCGTTTGTCGGTAGCGTGTGGTGCAGAAATCAGTCACATTCTTGGGGAGAGATGGTCCCAGATGTGGTACAGTCGGCACAAAACCAGGTTGGTCCCAATCGCAACGTCGATATTTGCTAGCGGTTGGGAAGGGCACGAAAATACTTCTCGTGGGTAAAAGTCTTTCACGATTGTCAACATTTTGACGGCAAATAATTGGCGTTTGTCAGTCACGGTCGTCTAGGTGGCCATTAGTAATGTTTTTTTTTTAAGTGAGCCGTACAGGTGTTGATGGTGGAAAGACGCTTTGTGTTTAATAATCTACTAGATTCTGACCACTAGCCCCTGAGACATTATTTTGCGAATAGTGGAAGAAATAGTTTACAATGCAACTCCTTTGGAAAGGAATATCTTACCCTTATCTTCATCGACCGATACTTACATAAGCGAACGGTTCAAGATGTTAATGCCATTGGATGTTTGGCAGCACATAAAAATCGCATCAACACGATGTATGAAAACAAAATGTAACGGCTGAGGCTGAGTGGATGTTTATTTGGTTAAAATAAAAGCAAAGCAGTACGGATTTTTTGTTTTGTTTTTGCACAATATTCCATTCTGCGCCTTTCCATTCCGACCCCTAGCCAGCGGTGCGTTATTTTAGGAACATCTTCGCGCCCGTCCCAAACTGTATGAACGGTGTCGGTGATGATGTCCGTGATTCATCTCCACCGACGTGTGGGTGTTGTTGCTTTGTTGCCCGAGATATTTGCTGCCAAACCCATCTTCGCCGAAAATGTGTATGGTGCGTCCATAAACTAATTCCACATTTATACGATTTACGCTACCATTAGCCGTGGATTGCCGCGAAAGGGTGCAAAACAAAGCGAAAAAAATATTAAGTATCATCATAAATGCAGACTGGGTTTGCAGTTGCATGCCGGTTGCTAACTCGGCGTGTTGCTCGTTTTTTTAGCCGGGTAAGTGTTTCACACGAAACAGATTGGAAGCCGTTTGACGGTGACGATGGATTGAAGAATTGGCAAGTTTCCCAGAGCATCCCGGGCGGTAAGAAAAGGGCGATACTGCGATTCCACCAATACACCGCGACGGTCGATTGAAGGCGGTCATATTCATTAAAAGCGTTTGATGGAGAAATGGACGGAAAATGGGTTTTCCATGTCATTCCCTGCCCCTTAAATTATGGCAACCGCGCCGGAACAAGCCAGTGCCAGTAATGCGGCCATCTTTAGCTGGTGGTCTTGCGCAATCGCTTATGATTTGGGAAAATTTTTCTTTGCACCAAGCACTCGCATCACTCGTCCGCCGATGGTTGGGCATTGGGCAGCAGGGGACCCGGTCACTTGTTGGTCACTTTGCCTTTTTTTTTAGGTAGCAGACAAAATGGACAACGCAGTAAATGAAAAGAAAGAGCTTTCGAAGATCTGGGAAATGCTACTACTTCTTCAGTCTTGTTACATCTTGGAGACATTGCATAACTGATCTCACGCATGTGACTTGGAAAGTAAAGTACAAAGTTGGTGGCGGTGCAGATTTCTCCAAGAATTTAGTATTCGCTGGGTACTTTTTTCTTAAGCCATCAAAGTATAGAAAATAAAATGAAATAAAAACAGCAATCATTACGAGACGATTATCGATCCATGATAGATGTTGGAGGTGAAAGCAGGAAACATGTGCGTCTTGGGGCATAATCAATAGTTGGAAGACCCAGGAAGACATCAAAACCTCCACTCTACGGCGGGAACTCTTCGCATGCATTTGTTTGCATGTTATGTGTGCTGTTGCGCAGAAGGTCTGACGTGTGTGCGGTTTCGATGCGCCCGAACGAGTGATCAGCGATGCGTTTGCCACCAACGTGCATGTGTTGGGGTGGTACTACAGTGAACTATGGGGACACCACCAGTTAGTGTCCACCGCACGTTTGGTCATTTCGTTGCTTTCAAACACCTTGCATGGTACCGTTTTCAACGTGCAATGTAGTGCACCGTCCCGAGCGCTTTCCCCTTTTCTTGATGATGGTAGCGAAATAAGGGGAAAACAACATCGCTTTAAGATGGTGAGACTCTCGGTGGAATTCGCGGAACCACAGAAGAAGCATATAATCCTGTACTTGGGACAGTATTGGACACGCTATTGCTTTTCATTCGATTGCACCACGATCGATCGACGCTCTGAGAAGCTCTGACTCAAGTGGAAATCCCAGAACGTTCATGTACAGTGATCCACGTTGCTCAATTCTAAAATAGGACGTTAAAATTTATCGCCTATAGCCGGTTCAAGCCAATCGGATGCGGTGATGCTAATAAACCCTCTGTGCGAGAAAAAAAAAACCACGAGAAATGTGTTTCATCTTGTTTCAAAAAGGAGGGGACCGATTAATTCTAGTGCTTGTTGCAATTGCAGTGGCGGAGAAATTCTGTAGCTCTGAAACCGTCTAATACTGCATGGATTAATGACACCAGGGGTGCACACGGTACTTTTAACTGGTGCATGAATGAATGTAACCAAGGCAAGAAAAAAACAACAGCAAAAAAACCCACTTTGACTGACAGTTGGAGTGTGTTCAAGAATTTAGCAATTAACACTCCGCTCTCTGTGACGGTGATGGCGTAGAAACCGTAGAACCGCTCGAGCTAAAATTCCGGTGGGCGATCTCATTCTTGGCTAAGGGGGGTGGGCAGAATATTTTTGAAGATGTTAAAAGAGATATGACATGTCCACTTGTTACGTGACTCGATGGTGCTCGGTACCGCAGCGCAGTGACTAATGAAACCCAGTGTTTTGATTCTTTGTTGTGCAATCTCCTCCTCTGTGGAAACGCTAACATATAAAGCCTTTACTAGCGAATAAACATTTTCGACACTGCATCAGCTAACAAAATGAAGATAAATCATGTTTTATGGTGGGTATTTGAGAGGGTCAACGCGGCTCACCCAAAGCGCGTATTCATGTAACTGCTTATTGAGTTTAATTTACATTATGCATTTACATTTATTACATTTTTTTATTACCGTTGGTTTGATACGTGTCCGACCGTACGTTGTCACACTTTTTCATCTTTTTCGGCTGTAAATTATCTATTATCTAGTGTCAAACGTTTGTCTCATCACGGAAGGTTTTGGGTTTTCCTTGTGTGTACCACACATCTCTCTGCTCCGAAGCGTACAGCAACGCTTGAAGTCAATTGGGTCGTCACCGTTGGTCAGATAAACGAGCAATCGGGTCTTAACATCGAGCCGTCACGTGGAGTTTGTGGAAATAGCTTCGAATGTTAAGAGCGAACTCATCCGATGACCGCGGCACGTAATCTCCCGCGCAAGGATTTCAAAGGTTCCAGCCCGATTAGCAAACCTTTCTATCCACTCAATCGGACGTCTTTTGTGTGCGCCTGTGTCACTCACATAATCGCATTTAGTTCGGTGATCTTTTTCACCTTCACCACCTTGATCGAGAGTGTCTTTTGCCTGGGACTGTTATCTAGCTAACCATGAAAAATGAAGGGAGCTTTTTGAAGGGAATTACCACTTGAAGTTATCGTGTATTAGACGTCTTCTTATCTTTCGTCCAACGTGCAAACCATCATGTAACACCCATTAATAGGAGGGAATATATTTTATGACACAATAAAATAGTGTTTTATTGTATTCGTTTAGTAATAGTGAGATATTGGACTCGCACGAAATAGAAAAAATATCGTTAATTTTTAAATGTTTACACATAAGTCTTATTTTAAAGTAGAATATATTCAGGAGTTATTCAAAGTGATTTGTTAATGTAAAATAAACTAATCCTAGATTTTTTTTCCTTAAATCGATCAAGCAATTTTCAGAAGTACTGCGCAGATATTAATTTGTCATCTATCAGTATCAGAGTGAATTTAGTTTATAATCATTTATTATATATACAAAGTCCTTTGCTTTTCTACTTGAGGCAGAGGTTCTGAGCAGTGAGAGCAAGATTCTCTCTGTTCTTGGCGTAACAACCTACTAGATCATAGCCTGCTATGTCCGGTTTACTAGACTTATTTTAACCATGCAACTGGGGAGTGAGGCCTTGCTACGGAGGATTGGTCCGGATGGGATTTTGGACCGGTCCTGTCGTGTGAAGCCCGACGCCGCTACCAAAACAACACCGTAGAGGCACTCGTGGGCAAGGTTATTTATGCAATTAAAGACAAATAACAACAAATCCGTAGAAGTGATTTTCCTCCTCCCCAAAAATATCTCATGTCGATTGAGGAAAGATTTTAGTGATTGGGATGAGCTTGCAAATTGAAAGCAAGAACTCGTGAAATATTGATCGGAAAATTGCATTCTCTGTTTTGTGCTAAATCATGTTACATTGTAGCTACAGTTGTTTGTTATCGTTACCTCTGCGTTTATGCCACTCCGTCATTGTTTTGTTTCCCCCAACGTGTAGCATTGGTTAAGCTCCTCCTAATCTAATGTGCTCGTTTAATTATTTGCTAGTTTTATTCACACACACACTCCACCTCCCCCGGGGGAAGATATTTTCAATGAATCAGTACGAAAGTTCAAAGACTCAGCCACACAGGTGGAAGTAAAAGCGCGCACCCGGTGCGATTGTCATAATAAGTTTTGCGGTTGCAGTGTTACGTATTTGCCCGGAGTGCGATTGACCGAGGCGAGGTGGCCCACCGCTCGGTTGTGGTTGGTTAGTTAGTTAGTTTGTTTGTTTGTTTGTTCGTTTGCCGGTGTCAATGAGTCGTTTCGGGGAGTTAGTTTTTCTTTCCATTTGCCTTAGTTTGCCAACTCGTCCATTTCGCTTTTGTGCCCATTTTTCCTACCCCACGCACGCACGAAAGGAGAAAGGTTTCCCGTTTAGGTTTTCCCGCACCAGTTAAGGCTTTGATCAATTTCTTCATTTGCCGAAAACAAAAACGCAACCACCAAAAGGGCTTTGGGTTACAGCGGCGGAAAAGCGAACGGCAGCATGCGTGCGCTTAAAGCGGGTGAAAAGCTATGTGGTCATGTTTATGCAATCGGTTAGGTGTTACACTAATTAGTGCTTTACATTTATGCGTTTGAAACGTTGAAACAGCTCAGTGTATTAAAATTAAGTTCATAACCATTAGATGGAAGTTAAGATATGGTGTACAAATTATGTATTTATTTAATTGAAATAAAAAACCTTCCTAATTAGTAGCTTTTTTCTAACAGGTTTCAGCGGCAGTTTGTTTTTAAAGAAGAAGGTTATCGTTTAATTGAGTTGTACGGACGATTTGTCGCAAAGCAATCGGTAGGGCCATACCGATATCGCACGGTAGACAATCCACCCATGTGGGTCACCTTTGTGTCGTTGTCTCCGGCTTGCTGGTAAATGTTTGCCACCGGCCCAGCAAATGCACTTTAATGGGTGTTTGCCTTTCCTCCGCTCAGGCGTATATCGCATCCATAAAGTGAAGTGTTAGCTGCCGGAGTGTTTTGTATTGATTTTGTGACTCTCAAATTGGCCCCCGTTGGTCACTTTAAAAGACGGTTTGTGCGGAAATGTTTATTTATTTATACGTCCACTGTGCTGTACATTATTAGGCAGCCGATGGCGAATGCGTGTCATGTTTTTATGTTTAATGTTTAGAGTGGTTTGTGATGCATACCAGGTCACTTTTCGTCATCAGTAGCAAAGCTTCTTTAATTTGTTTGTATATTTTTCTACTTTTACCTAGACAAGATAGATGGAATTGAATACAGAAGTTATGTTTTGTTAGTTCTGGACAAACATTGCACAAATTTGATGTTACACTGTCAAATTAAGCAGACTCAAATACCCTTTTTTAATCCTTTTTTTTTTCTTCAACTTTTGCTGATAAGTTTCCACAAACTCTCTCAAGAAAAATAGAAGTTAGTTTGTGCGTTTAAGAAGAGATCAACGTCTGTTGAATAATAAGGTTTCGCGCTACGCAATCGTAATTTTAATTCTGCTAAACTGATAGGTGACCTTGGTTGGTAATATGTTTTTCGGAGAAATCTCTACTGTAGATTTAACATCTTCTAGACATTGTGTATACCAGACTCCCATCCGTCATTTTATTTTTCGTTGTTATTCTAAAAATTGCCAGAGCGCTCTTATTGCGAGATCAGTATATTCTATGGACCTTGGCTTAGAGGGATTTCTTCTCATGTCCAAATTGTTTGACTTGAAATTGTGACTTGTTTGACAAGGTTAGCATATGTTTAATATATTCTAGAAAAGTGTCAGAAAACAACTATCACTGAACATTTGTTCTAAGTGATCATTTGTTTTAGATTTGTTAGAACATAATTAGATTTTAAAAGTTATTTTCACTTAAGTTCTTCAACAAAATTTCTTCGGTACGATCGTATAACATTATATCATACCAACATTTGTGGACCGATCGATTGTTTGAAAGATGTCGTCTTCAAACTTCAGCTTTCTAACTTTTCTCACAACAGACCCCACGATAGGGAAACGTTTGTGATATATATTAGCCATTATTGCTATACATTAAACTACAAATTATAAATTTGCCTACAATCGACTCATGTTTTCTTGATTTTGCTTTCCTTTGCGCTGTTTTCCATTTCTTTACTCACTTTTTAATTACACGTTTTGAAAAGGTACGCCTAATGATACTTCACCGTAGCGCAACGTGCTCGGGTGTACTCCCGTTAGCTCCGAATTTACTGGGAAAGCATCTTCCATAGTATCCGGTCTCTCAAGCATCCCGCAGTATCGACATCACGCGGGTTGGCAGTGGGGAATCGTTTCGGGGCGATCAAAAATTCGCACAGTCGCCAGATTGCTCTGCCGGCAGGGCAGCCCCCGGGAGCGTGTAGCTGTGTGTGGTTCGACACGGAAAGTGCATCACCTCATAACCATCGCTCCAGTTTCGTTTTCTCCGCGAGGAATACGCCGTTCGTTTACTTGCGTTGCTTTTTCGGTTCGGTGGAATTTACGCTAAGGTTTGCGAATTATTCCCTCAACGAGGAGATTGCGGTGAACTGCGGGAGGCGAGGACCACACAAGTGCACCCTCGAACAAGCGAGCCTTAGCTCTTCGGTTTGTGTGTTTGCACGGTGGAGTTTTTTTTGCGCTGTCTTCTGCGGTGCTCTACATTTTCCGGCAACTTGGCTATCCCGACGCCTAACCGTGTAACCGATCGGAATGTCTCTGTTGCTCTGCCATCGAAGCAGCAGAGAGCAGACATTATTCAAGTGCGAGTGCTGACCGAGTAACGGTCCTTTGCCAATTTTCCGGTATGGTAGATGGTGATTGCTCCCGTGCTATGTTGTGACGCGGACGAGTACTTCGAATGATGCACACAAGATATGTTACCTCGACAACGATGGTTAATAGAAGCCAATTTGTCGTGGCAAGGAAGTCATCCGGTGGTAAAAAGCTAGCAGAAGTAGAGGTAGCGAAGGCATCTTTGACAAAAGGGGACTTGATGTTCCTTCAGCATAATTCATTGGAGCCATTGTATATGGTGGCAGAAGGCCACTCAAACTGATTTAGAAGATGTGTGTTTCTTTTTTTCTTTTTCGGGGCGCAGTTGCGTTGCTCCATTTTGGAAGCCCATAGACGTCTGAGTGATGGATTACAAACGCAACCGAGAAGTGGTGGGCAAGCGGCGTATGGTCGATATGGTCACCAAACCTTTCGATGCTTTCATTTTCGTTCGCTTCAAGCTTCCATTAGTGACGCGGACAATTTTGTGTGTGTTTTCCAGTTTGCATGACGGATGAGGACATTGTGACAATCACGCTGACTCACGCATACGCACTCCAGTATCAGTAGAGACCGTCAGGGCCGCCATGTTAATGTCGCCGCCATGGGCAGGGGGCCCAAACGCTACACTAATGAAATAATGCTCATTCATGCGCGACCATCCCTGGGCCACCGAATATGGCGCAGGAATTCAACAGCAATCGTCTCCATCCTCACGCACACCCTGTTCCGTTGCAGCGCGGGGGCCCCTGTTATGTGTAAAAAACGGGGGACCCAACCGGAGATGCAATCGTTTACCGTCAATTGAATCGACATTAAGCAGTGTGGCGTGCCCTATCCTCTGCGGGCATGGGCGTAAATCGAGCGTGGGAATTGGATTCGTCAGTAGTCGCGTAGCCAAAGGGTTCAAGTGTAACTTTCGCAACTCTCGGATATGCGACATGCGCACACATCTTTGCGAACGAAAGGAAAAGCAACGAAGGCAATCGTGAAGCTATTCCGTCAAGGTTACCGGCGGATGTGTGTTTCAGTTCTCAACTGCTATTTTCGAAACCGTGGCAACTCGTTGTTCGGAGGCTGGCTTTTACGTTTTATTTTATTTTCGACAAGTTACCCTAAATTGATCTTCTAGAAGGCATTCTTGGTGCACACAGTTGTGCCATATGATAAGATGTGTTTATTGCAAGAAAGAGCATGGCAAGAGATGTATATTCCTGGGGTTGCGATTACGAAATGATGAAATTCCACAATTGTCGCTCATGCGGACGAACTATCTTACCGAGGGCAAAAAAGGGTATGTTACCAGGGTGATCCCCGATGGTTTTAATGCAACCACTACAGGGCTGAGAGTACTCCTTCCTTCTTCCCGGAGAAGTGTTCTTTTTTTTGCGCTCGACACTCCATCTACAGCCGGTGTCATGTTGCTTCTTGGGAGGCTTTACCGATGGCGTAAGGGAACCAGTTTCTCACCCACTCTGGGAAGGGATAGTGTCACCACTGCCGTCGCCCCCGCCGCCACCATGATCTAGGCCTTGGTGATCAAGCACACCACCGATACGGTGGTGTGCAGGGCGGAGGGCGTGCGGCATGTGACATCATTTTACCTTGGCGGGAGGTAAAATTACTTCACCGCATCGTATCGGCAAGAATGTCAATCGGCAATCGGGGAATGTTAATTTGCGTCTGATTTGCGTACGGTTCATGCGTAGCGTGCGGGAAAATTGAAGGGAAAATTGGATAAAAAATAGAGAGACCAAGGCGTTGCGAGGTTGGTTGGTGATTATTGTAATCAATTGCTAATTCGGGGCTTGCATTGCTGTAGGGTTGAAAGTAAAATTGAATTCATGTGAAATTAGTTTCTTTTGAAATCAGTTGCACGAAATGTTTATTTTCTTGAAATTTAAATTTTCAACAATTCACTAAAGACTTGCTATTAAAGGTAGTTTACGCTTGTGTTTGCAGTCACCGCTATTCGAAATTTCCTGGTAGGTTAAGTGAATATTCGGCAACAATTTTCTGAACGATCATTTGTAAAGATTAGTGATACTATTTCTTGTTCCTACTCGTAACTTTGTTTCCTGTGTTGGCTTTCCTTCTTGAAAAAATAATGGCTTCAACGGTAAACCCAACCTTACAATTTTGTCAACATCTTTTCCTTGCCGACTTTAACGATCGCAATGATGAGGAAACGATGCTGGAGGTGTATTATTGGTGCGTTTGTGACATGCTTTCGGCTTAATAACATCCAATAAAGCAGCCACGCCCTAACCGTTTAGAGACATTGGTACAGTTAACGATCAAATTTCCAAAAGATTGGATTTGGATGAGAGATGAATAAGTATCATGAAATTTGGGTGGATTAGTTTTAGTTTCCATGATCATAGATCACGGAAATGGTTGATCGTTATGTGAATGGGAAAAAAACATGACTATATGTTGCCTTGAAGATTATTACCATATTGTTACAATTTTACTATACGAAGGGAAAATGGGAAGAATTCTTGGACGAGCCCGTGACGGATGCGCGTCGGCTGCAGATTCTGTGCACCAGTTGGAGAGATGCAGTGTTTAAAAATAGCATCTGTTCCCTCCCTCTTCGGTTTCAGACAGAAAGAACCGAAAGCAAACGGTAGTGATTCGAGACGGATTAAGATTGTCCGTGAAACGCACGCGTGGAAGATGACGACATGCGCAGGGGATCCGTGCCCGATTTTGCCCCGGTTCAGCACAATGAGGCTGTGCCGCGTTCATACAATGCAAGGTAAACTCCAACCGTGACACAAACGTGCAGCGAGATGAGCAGAAAATCAGATTACCCGTAGGGCACTTCGCTATACGCGCCCATTTTTGCCAGATGGGCTGGAGAATCGTGCAGGTATATGGAGATGTCAGCATGCCGTCGACGGATGAAGAAAGATGAAATTGCCGGTCTGAACCTACGGGTGCGATGGCTCGTGTGTCCTACATGCGGTGCTATTTATGCCACGGGTAGGCGGCTTTTCTACACCGGCTGTGTTTATGTACGCTTTTACCAAGTGACTGAGTGCAGGCGGAGGTTTTTTTTAGTTTGAAGTCTTCATCATCGCGGCGCGCGATTGCATTCCATCAAGGACAGAAGCGTAGTTGGGTTGGAAAAATAAATCGTTGCAGTCGCGTAGTACAGATGGTGTTTTTCTGTGCACGGTTTTAGGGAACGTTGAGGGAACGCTGTTTGTACTTGTACTGTGGTGTTTGTATTAAAATATTGTCTTTTCTTTTCTTGTCTGAGATAGGTCGATGTTTGATCACTTTGAAATATGGATGCTCTTCGTAATACTTTAAAAGGATTTTCATTACTTTTTGTTGCACAAAATACACGGTTGTGGCTTAAATTGTAGCATATTGAGAAATTCAAGTTAGTCTTTGATCATTGATCATTTCTTGCCAGAACATCTGGAGCAACTTAAGACATCAAACATGTGTTATTGCTTATGTATACTGCTGAACATGTGTATTATGCTAACCAAAAAATGTTGAGATTCATCTTATTCAACTTCTGGATATCTATTATGGATAGATGGAAGATCACTGGGACAAACGTACTTGTAACTGATTAATGTATGAAGATTACAGTCAAGCAACTTTAACTTAAATTATAATAATTATAACAGCATGAATAATTAAATCTGAAGTAATATTAGACAGAAAAAATAATTAAGTTAAAAGCAAAAACTGTTTCCGTCCACACTGTGCCCCAGTATTGCGTGCAGCTTCGCCTGGTTGCGTTATGTTTTCACCGAAAAACTAGAGCAAAGTGAAAAGGGACACTATGCGTTGGTCACCGCACCGCAAGAGAGAATGAAAGCGCATCGAATATCATCCCCATGCTAATCCCCAAATAGTAGCATATACCCAGACAAAATCTGTGACCGACTCGATAAGCCGTGCCCTAGCGTGACCGGAAGGGATGGCCATCCTGGCGTGAAAAATAAAACTACCCGGCGTGCTCCCGTTGCATAAACTTACGCAACGCCCGGCACCGCCCGGCACGGCTGATGGGCGGGTACGATTTGCCTGCCGACATTCTTGCTACATTCCCGCGGTCATCCGGGTTGTGCATGTGGGACGTGATCAATCACCCCCGTGCGTCGTGAAAGCATGGCATGTTTTGGTTTTCTTATCCTCACACACTGGCCGAACGTAGAGGGGTATGTTCCGGAGCTAGGAGAGCGAATGAGAATGAAGGAAAATGTAACATCCATCGACACACTGACCCACTGCTGCGCTCGCTTACACGGTTCTCGGGCGTTTGCTCGCTGTCTATCTCTCCGCCATGCTGGTTATGGATCCCATCCAAAACGCCATGGGACTTTCCGATGATTTCCGATGAGTGGATTTTCACGAGCGTTAAAGAAAAACATAAATTTTCCTCGCGTTCCCCGAAAATGGGCGCGTGCGAGCGGCTCTCTGTGTGTGTGTGTATGTGCATAGCCCAGAAAGCATGGATAAAAATATAAGCAAAAAGCAAACAAACTGCTCGACGCGGAAAAGAAAACGGCCCATCCGACTGGAACGTAATGGGAAGCAAGATGGTTAAAGTAAACGACATGCATATATTTCCCGCGAGGCAGGCTTTCGTGGATTGGGTGGGACACTGTAAATTCGGCACGGTAAAAGTGTTACAAATCTGCACAAAGCTCGAACGAGAGCTCCCACGCTTTTAGCTTTCGGAAAGCATACATTGCAAAGGTTTTGTTGAAGATGATATCCAAAGAGCTTGTTTAGATCAAAACCCTCACTCAAGAGTACGGATTGCAACCAGAATGCCTTCAGTGCGAAAGAGCTCGTCCAAGGAGTTCTGTTCCAAAGTGCTAGAATAGGGACAGCACGGCAAAAACCGTCATGCCAATGATGGGTTCTCTACTTTACGCCAACAAAGCAAAACCGCAAATGACGCTTTCGCTTGGAAGCCCCTTACAGAAACAGCCGAGAACTGTCGAGAATCAACTCGATTCGCTTGCTTCGATTGCATCATTACATCATTAGCCGGGTTCGGATTGACGTTTTATCGGCGGATCTGGTTTGGGGGTGGTTAAGTTAATGGGGAATGAAGAAGCCTCACCGTGCCTCATAAGCGCATCCGTCGGATTTGATCGACGCCCGACGCCTTCGCCCTTGAAGGTAATGCGTAACGGCGCCGGGGCGGATTCCGTCGATTAAACCTACCGTCTCTATAGCCTGTCTAACTCATCCGGCTTCTTACATTCGCGACAGCTGCCGCTAATCGGGCGGTGACCACAAAGTGTCACATGGCGCGAGGAACTGAAGGCGGCTCGTCGCAGGCGGTAAGGCGGCCAACGATACACCACGAATAAGTACGCACATTCCATCGTAGTGTGCGTCTTCGTTACGCACGCAGACGAAACGATGCATGGGCATGAACGTGGCACATTGTCAGTTCGCGAGCCTGCACTCATGACCCCATTGGCGCAAAATGCATGTTGCGTTTTGTTCGAGGTCGCATCGGTGGTATCGATAGTTCAGTTGCCGTTACGATGCGTTTGTGTTGGTTTGATTGATCCAACCTGTCATCGCGATATGGAATCTTTGGTCAGTGATGTAAGAAATAATTAAACTTTGTACTTTAATTTAACGGTTATTTTTTTATCTTTTGAATGTCAGATTTACAATTAGAGAACTACAGTTTTACTATCGAATTTCGAACTTTTTAGGTGGGGATAAAAACCTTCCAACTTCAGTGAATATGCTCCTTTAGTTCCGACAATTCTACTTCATCTGTCAACCAATTCTCATACACATTACTTCAATGAGAAGAGAATAAGAAGATTTTAAACAAGATTTTGCACGTTTAATGCAGTATCTTATATTAAAATTTAGTTCCTTTCTAGTGCCATGTTATCGTCAAACCTGTATATTGTTGCAGCATTTGTATCGACTACTGGAACATCAGCAAACACAATAGTTTCATCATTTTATGGTATTGTTTGGCCGGTTTAGTTCCATCCCCGCCGTAATCATTAGCACAGCGTTAAAAGTTACAAATTATAGATGCATTGAAAATGTTTAAATTAACAAAGTTCAGACCAATTGTGCTTTCGTAAGCATTGTGCTGGGTATCGATACGTTCGCATCACATTCACACATTCAGTGCAGTGATTAGGATGAAATCTGTGTTTTCCCAAGATCGATGTTTATAGACTCACCACTCGTAAAAAGATTGATGTTGAAACAATAGTCTGTTTTGCGTGGAGGCTTCACTTTTTTTTTACACATCCACTGCTCCATCCATCATTTCGTAAGCAATCGAATTAATTAGTGTGGGTAGCGACTACAGGGAAAATAGGATGGAACGGACCGATGGAAACGGCAAAGCGAGGGCAAACAAGTTATGATTAAGTGATTGGAGGTCTCCCCTTACGTTTGAGGGTCCCTTTCCGATCGGTCGATAATCGCTGTTGCAGCATCACAACTCAACAATTAACTGTTAACAATAGTCTCCGATGGTTGACGTGATAGGAATCGGTTTCGACCAGTGCAATGCCATTAGTGGTTCATGTTTGACACGTGCCTGCAAGTGGGTAGAAAACCAAAATTTTCCTTCATTTAATTGACCTATTCGTTTTTCTTTTGTAAACGCTCAAATTCGATTGCTTCCTTTATTACTCGCGAAATATGCAAACACCAAATGGCTTTTGGGGCGCAGTGTTCGCAGACCAAGCAACCCGCGGCACAACAATTGGGCGGCACGCCCATTATGCGACCAATTAGCGATCCACTTACCGGTGCGTTCACTTTCGATTTTTGGCAACAGCTTTCGGCGTGTCGCATCCTGCTAGCGGAAGGAAATGTCCAAACAATTTCGAACCTGACGGTAGAAAACCAGTTCCCAGACGGTGTACGTAGACATGCAACAGGAAACCGCAAAAAAACGCACAAGCAAATATTCGGGCCTGGGTTAGAGCTGAGAGAAAATTCACCTCACTTAAAGTGACATAAGCTGCGCTCGATTGTGCTCCCTTCACATTCACCTGAACCATCGCGGCAGGATGCTCTGACTGCTCTTATTATTTTTTTTGTTTGCTACTTTCTCTATGCATTTACCGCGAAGAAGAAAATGGATTTTGATTAAATAGAGGAGTAAAATCGCAAAAGAAAAGTAACAACATAATGCAGGCACAATGTCACATTCCGCGGCACGTTAAAATCGAAAGTGCCAACTGCATCCCCCCATCAACTTCAGGGTGCAATCAATCGAAATTGAAGCTTTTTGGTACAGATGCATATTTTACCTAAAGCCACTCTCATGTGGAGTGGCAAGCGACTCTTATGGGTGGGTACATTTAAAGTACATTTCCTTTTTTGCTCGATTTTGTTGCAAATTAGATGAAAATTTCATGCCTAGCACCACTTTTTTCGAAAGCCGTTACTGTTGACTATTTTTTCTTGGTAAAAGGAAAAGTATTTTTTGAAAGGGTGACGAGCGTGCTTTTGTTTTATTTGATTTATTTTGTTTTATCCTCCCCTCCGGTTTCGACCACAATTTATCGCATTCCAACCGATGGGAAACGAAGCTAGCTGACACCGACGGAAGAAAAGCCTCTCATGTGCGTTAGAAAGATTAGTCGAAACAACAGAAAGAGGCGCACTGTATCTTGCGTGTCGCAGAATTAATCGCTGCTTTGCCCATCGCAACCTCACACTATCTGGTTGCTGAGGCGGAAGTCGATTAGCGCTATACAGGGTCGGAAATTGGGATTGAATAAGGTTCCCGCAGCCCGTACCACGCCAAACACCGGCACCTGGTACGCGATGCCGTGTTCCATACAGTTGCCCTTCAACGGTACGCCATCTCGCCACAGGGCGTATCGATCTTGGCACCCCAGGGAACGAGCGTGTTGATTGATTGGTTGGACGTACACGGACCGGATCGTGTTCGCTTCCGGTTTTCGGTAACTGTCATCGATGCGTTTGTGATTTTATTATTTTTTCTCGCCTTACTTTTACCGGCTCGCGAACGCGCCGGTTGGCAATGGGCGGAAATTGTTGTTTACCGGTGGTTGGACGATGGAAAACGGTTTTTTTTACATTGCCTTGTGGTGATTGTCGAACGGAGCAATGGAGGATGTCACCCGGTAATGTTGTGTAAATGATCGGTAACTATTAGCGTATAAATTAGGTTAGGATTGCGGTTTAATTATAGATATTTGGCTGTGCGCGTTACGATAACGATTATGTTTAATCGTGAAAGGGCAGGTTGTTACAAAAAACAACGTCCACGGATACTCAAGTAATATGATGGAAATACACGATTTATGGGGTACATGATCTACAGCACGTTAGAAGAGGTAGTTCGTGCTAAATAGAAGTTGTACGGCCTCTTAAGGACCGCTCAGGACAAGCTGGTAACAAAAGGTTGGTTGAAGAAATGAATCCTTATTGGAATTATATTCAAAATAATCACATTTAAAATCTATCACTGGAATAGTCATTACGACTGCAACCATGCGAATCGCTCAGCCGCAGGGTTCATGAACCTCCGAATAATCCCCCCCCCCCCATTCCAATGATCATTCACCTGCCATCGGAGCATCGCAGGTAGGGGAGGCTTAATTTTCCTTTCTAGGCAACCGTGAACGCGCACGAGATTCACGGCCACTGGCCAACTCTCGCCCAATTTTGATCAAGACAATCAACCGGGCCGTGAAGTTTGTGCGGCAAACGCTAGACACGTGAGAGAGTGGATAGATGTTATCGGAAAAATAATCTCCCGCCACTTCAGCCAACCTTAATTCAAGAAAAAAAACAACAACAACAACCACCACCAAATGCTTTCTTCGTGTTATTTTCATCAGCTGGCGAGGCGCATAAATTATGCACCACCAAAAGCTTTCTTTTCGAACGGCTCCCCAGCGATGGCACGGTGCGGCTGTTGGATGGTTGGTGGCTATGCTTGTGCCTACCAGAGACCTGTGATGATCAAGATCAGGAATGGTGACCATTTACCAAAACCAAATGCGTGAAAATTACGCCGCAATGCTCGCTCCGATCGGTTGCATAGCAGGTGGAAAACGCTCTATCGTGATGCTCTCACAACTGGCAATTATTAATGTGACAGCTAGCGAAGATTACAGTTCACAGTACGCTCGGCTAGATGATGTCGCGCAAAAAAAAACCCTCGAATCGCCATTTGCCTGCACTAAACGAGCGATTTACATTCACGCTTCAAAAGGGATGCAAAGTTGGTGTGAGGGAAATGGGGAACTATTAAGATAAGCCTTATACCATGATTGAGTGGGAAGTCACCGAAACCGCTGTTGTGAGCGAGCCAATTAGTGCAAGACTCACCTCGATCGTACACCGGCATTATCGTCGTGGGCAGTCTCCAGAAGTCGTTGCGGAGGGAATTTATGGTTCACTTTCTTATCATCTCGTTTTCCGCCGCACGTGCTCAGCGGGAAGGTGTGTGGACATGCGGCCTACGCTCGGTGTTGCGATCTGTGAAGGCGGGCGTGTCACGTTGGCTGCCCATACTCAACAGCTGCCACCCGGAGCATCTTATCGTGTGGGTCGCTTCATCAAAGGCTCACGGTGTAGTGTTTTCGAAGAGTGTCTCGCCATGGTGCAGATTCGGGGACTTTCTCTACACCGCAGCGCTCCCAGCGATCGCGAACGGAATCGTAACGATACGTTCATCCTCACGAGGTGATCAATTAGTTGCTCTCGTTGTGGTGTTAATGATCGGTTAACGAATTGTTTTGATGCCGATTGCGAACAGTGCTGCGATGTGTAATTGGTAAGAGTCGCAACAAAAGGTCGTTTGCGAGTCTCAGTTTGATGCAAAACGGTTCAATTTATTTACCAAACATTGACGTTGGATGACTGGCACGAATCTGTGTATTTTATCTGCACTCGTTTATAAAAAAGATACAAGTTTATGATGTTATGAACTGTTGTGCGGTACACGGTTTATTTGTATCTTTGACAAAAAGACTGGAATAAATTATACTATTATTGCCTTAGCGTGATGTCGTGACGCGCATGTTGTTTGGTTATAACAATAATTGTCAGTAATTGAATTTGCATAGACCTAGAGCCGAAGCTCATATAGCAGTAAACTTAAAGGCACCACTTTCCGAAATAATAGAATAAAATTATCATTGTCTCTATAAGTCTTTTTCCCCATCTGAAGATCTCATCTCCTGAAGAAGATCTAATTACAATATGGAAAATGTGCTTCGTTGATGGATTTACATAGCAATTGAAAGCGTTACACAGGCGTTTGATATCCTTGTCAACTCGTATTTACTGAGCAACTCGCATTGAAGAGAGTCTCGTCATTGACACATTTTTCTATCTTTACAGCAGTTTCTTTGGAACGATCTAGAACGTTGGTCGTATCAGTTTACATAGACATTTTGCAAATGAAAAAAGCAATCGATAATAGCTCCAATCGAATAGGATAAGATAAGAAGTAGAAATAAATTCCTTCCACTAATCGGAGTACATGACGTTAAGTAGAAAATGGCAAAAAGGGTACCATTACGAGTCCCATAAATGGGGTTTCATTTATTATTGTTGGTTGGGAACGAGTTTGTTTGTGTGTGGGATTTCTTAACTCGTCAGGAATTCCAAATGTGTCATGAGACAGATGACTTTAAGCTACATTCGCTTTTGCTCGAGATTAAGCTATCACACACTAATGATAAACGTGATTTAACCGAAAAAAAAACAATGCAAAAACATATTTACACAACCCGGCCTGACGTCATTCAGATAAAAGGTAAATTGCCATCTCTGAAAACGCTTATTATGCAGTTAGTTGGTCGCTCGCTTGCCGGACATCTCCAACAGGCTAGTGCACGAGAACGTTATCTGCATTATGTGAAACAACATTCAACAGTGCTCCTCTTTGGTCACGTTGGTCTAATTGCCACCCCTGGAGGCAGTTATTATTTCACCCGTAAGCCTCCATCTTAAACGGCAGAGTGTACCGATGGCTTTGTACGTTTGAACGCTTCTTACTAGATTGTTTGTTGTAATGTTTGTATGTACTCCCATACACTAATTACCTCAATTTATTTGTTTGTTCTCTTTTTTGCATAATTTTTTCAACCAGGTGACACATCGGACTACCGGTGACGTAATGGTGCTGAAGATGAATCAACGGCGTGCCAACCGACCCAACATGTTGCGCGAAGTTCAGCTGTTGAACAAACTGTCCCACCCGAACATCCTGAGGTAAGTGACACGATGGATCCATACCGTTGCATTCATCGAACGCTTCTTCGTCCATTCATTCACCGAGGCCTTAAGTTACTACACCGCTGCAAAACGACCTTAAAGAGCGTCTAGTCAATGTTGTCTGGAGTAGTACCGACCGGAAGTGAGCGGCACCTGTGGGAAGCTGTCGAAAGAATGGGTGTGCAGTGTAATTGATTTAAAAAGCCATTTCCCATTCCAGTCTCACGGAGCGACCGTAGGGTCAATGCAATTTCTAGCCGTGTTTTCCTACACCATCCGTTCGTTTACCTTCTACTGGGTGTACAGACCAACATCTTGACGATTCTATCGATGTTGATATAAGGATGGACGTTATGGCGAGGGAATGCCCGGGAATCGGTTGCTGGTTTGCCTACTGGCTGTTGACTCTTGCGGTGCCTGAGTTGGAAGAAATGGATTTACGTTGATATGAACTTCCGGCTTGGAGAAGGGTTTGTCCACCCCCACCCCCACTACCTCCTTATTATTCTAGCATCAGGTGAAAAAAGGGGCTCGCCGATATCGCGACATGGAAGCAAACACATGGGCGAGTAAAAATTACACGTTAACACGAACGCGCACAGAAATGCATCCTTCCTTCATCGTCTAGACGAGGGTGTTCGTCTGTGTTTACAAGGCTGAACCTCCACCGATTGTCTGGCTGGTGGTTGGTTTACCATTTGCTCCGTTGTGGGCGAGGTGGCATACCTTGCATTCCACAAATCCTTTACGCGCACTTATGATGGCATGGAATGTCGTGATTGACGGTGTAATCGCATTTTGATTGTGAATAGCATGCTGTCGGGAAAATCAATATTCGCAACGAAAGTAAAATGAAACTGTTTCTCTGCATGAGTCGTTTTCAATTGGTGTGATCTTGAACTGGTTTTGAAAATAATTGGTCAATTTGTCTACAAAGGGTTGGCATTTAAATGCATACGGCACCTTTATATGCTTGGAAATGTTTTGCTCAGCTTCAAACAGGTAATGGACTCAAAATTAAGCATTTCACAAACATTAGTGTTCTAAATGGCAATTGGGATTTTTTGGAATATCTTGGATATGTTAATATTTTCAAAATAATGTTGTACATGCTGTTAGTTTTCTATGTTATATATTTAATTAGAGTTAAATATCTGAACTCTTAGCACTGAACTGAAAACACTTAACAACAAGCAGGCGGAAGAAAAGACCGAAAAAAGAGAAACCGAATCTCACGTACGTTTCGGTGCACCGGATTGTGGCACGCGGGTCCGTGGCATGAGCTCCTAGCGGGAAGATTTATTGTTGTGTATGGGTAGCTCAGTCGCACACACGAGCACCAAAGCATCCATTTTCACATTGGCGTGGAAAACGCGATCGCGAGTACCGAGCACACGGCTCGCTTCCCCGGCACATTGGAGGGCACATAAAGTTCAAGGGTCGGTGGCCCTATACGATGCGGAAAAGACGCCCAATGCTGAACGTTGGCATGGGTGTACGGAAACTGGTAGGCCTACGGTTTGAACGAGTTTTCGTTTGCTCAGCAATGGTTCGAGTGGGCAAGACAATTCGTCCGATACCAGCGTCTTTTGGGGGAGATTTTCCCAACGATAAAGATGGTTTCAGTGTGGATTAAATATTTTTTTATGCCCAATGTTACAAGTATAATGTTTTAAAATAATGTTTAAAAACTTTAGAGTTTTAGAACAAGGGTTCTGGTGAATGTGTGGTATTTTAAATCCATTTACCCTGTGAAGCTAATGAATTATTGCTGCTCAACATCCGACTCCTGTTGTTGTCCCCTGCGCATAAACTATTCAGCGTTGAAGCCGAGCGTTTTGTGGGTAACTGCTGTACAGTCTTTTTGTGTTTCGTGCATTGGCTGGCCTTGATACTTCGTTCTGTTATGCTCGCGCGATCGGTGAGTGTTGTGTGTTTTGCGGTAATTTATTCATCTTCGTAAACCCTAAGCCGGAAATGGCCGTGTGAGCAGCGGGCATCTATGCAGAGCGTTTTCATGATTCCCGCAAAACAGCCACACAGCCCGCTGAACGCCGCCGAACATTGTTTTGTTTATTTAATTGCAATCTTTAATATGGACCGCTGGAATGAGTGTTCAGTTTCTCCATCCAGGAGCTACACGGTGAAAGGTGCGAGGGTAGAACGATCGTCTGTTTGCTTTTGTTTTGTACGCTGTTTTCACACACCGTTTTTTGTGACGATACGCAAAGTACTCTTAGTTTGTTGCAATGGTCCAGAGACGTTAAGCGACTCTTGCAGTCACTCTTAACTGCAATGGGTCTTTCACTTCGTTCGGCGTTTTTTTTTTCCTCTGTTTGTTTGCGTTCCTGCTGCTGTATTCCTTTTTTGTGTGTTGCCTCTCCTACATACAATTGCTCCCGAATCGGTAAACATTGCCTTCGATTTGCAACAGCCATTGCTGTTTGCTGCTGGCATCGCCACAAAAGGTGGAGAAATTTATCTCTCGAAGCAATGCATGTTCAGTATGCATCGAGCAGCGCGCACTGCCGCTGTAATGAAATCAAAACAAATGAAATCATATGAAAGGTAGGGAGAAAAAATGGTGATGAAAAACCTGAAAACACCTTTATACAACAGTTTGCAAACACACTCACACACACAAACTCGGACAGCCTTGGCAGAGGAGACGCCTGATGAACGTGGCGTGGCATCAAGCGAGAGTTCGCGCCTCGGTTGGATGCCACCCGATCTTTAGCGGGTGTGCGTCGGATCAACATGGAAGGAAATTAAGAAACGAGAGTGAAAGCACTCCGTACACTCGTCGGCTCATTCGGCCAACGCACCTTGTGCTTCTTCTCGAATTTTCTTTCCAATTTTCTTGCTTGCTTCATCTTCAATATACTGATCGTTGTCTCCAAAGAGTTGGGTTTTTTATGCTTTTGCAATGTACTTTTGAAGTCCTATTGATTGTTCTTCTTGTCTTTGTATGTTTAGATATATTTTTTGAAGTTTTTTTTTAATGAAAACATTAAACATTAATTTTGTATATTCTCGAAAATTTTTATAATTTTTCAGGTATTCCATTTCTTACCCCTTCTACTGGATTTCTGGAGTACATTTTAAATGTTTGCTCCAACGCAACGCAACGTGCCAATCGAGAAATCTCTTATTTTGAACAAACATACGGACACATTCTAATTCAGCCTGAAGAGAGTCCAGCAAAGGCTCCAACTTTACCCAGCTTTACTCGAAAATGCCTGCATCCCATCGCAGCTATGTTACGATCATTGACAGTTTGTTTTGCACCGACTGCACTTGATCGTCACGAGCTGCAAACGTGTTTGCCGCTTGTAGCGCCCCTGCTTGTTCGCTGAGGTACAACAGACGAAGTTAAAGACCCGCTTAACATACAGTATCGCAGTATCGCAGATCGTAAAACAAAGACCCCAAGCAACGGGTGATGGGTGGTGGTCCAAACGGTACGAGGGTGCGTAAATGATCACGTTTACATTTGGCGAGCGGGCGGGTACTGGCTGGCTGTGTTGTTATTTTTACGCTTAGGCGTTTGTTTCCCCTTCGTACCTTTCGATTAGGTTTGCACTTGATGAGGAGACCGCTCGGCACAGATTGTAGGAGGCGAAAGAGAGTCTCTTTCGTGGGGCGAAGATACGGCAGAGCTTGCCAACTGTAGCCGATGAGCGATGTTATGTTTCGTTTGCGCACGAGTACCAGTAGGGCAGTAGCAGTCAATGTTGCCACCAACTAACTTTGCTGCAAGTCGGCGCCTCGGGGGGAGGGTGGGTGGTTGAGATTTTCACGGCGTGGGTCTATGAACTTGCTGAAGGTTACGGCGAGCGCAAAAGGCTTCGTTGCAGGAGGTGTGCTCGTTTGTGACGGCGTGATCTAGAACTGCAGCGATCGTGGTCGTCATCCACCCACCCCCAATTGGGTGTAGAAGAAAATTTCCTTTCGAGTTTGAATGGTTTTTATTGCAGCAAGAAATACTTCAAAAGCCGAGCAAAGACTCCAATAGTAATAAAGAATAGCAGTGCACAAACTGTAATTAATTAATATTATAATAAGGAAGATTTTTATCCGGCTTTCTGGAATTTGTCGAGATGAGTTTCCTCGGAAGCTATTTATATGATGCACGCGGGTCCCTTATTGCGCTGCTTAATGTTGGAGGACGTCCTTAAATCTGCTTCGAAATGTGGTTGTTTAAACAACAGTGAAATCATTTTTCTTCCACTGTCATCCCCATCGGTTTGTAACCGTTAGTATCAATTATTCAAACGTTAAATCTTCGCGTTTGGCCATGTCCATTTGGATGTACAAGATTGAACGCTTTGTAACAACCATTTCAATTTTGCGATCGTTTTGTTGCCTTCGCCATGGTTCTGCGGAATCGGCGTGGGGCCCGTTATTATAACGACCCCTTGGTATACAAACATATCACATTGAATCATCTGCCGACGGTTTCGAAGAGGTTTCGACCAGAAACATATGCGTGTTTTTCACCTTTTCACCAGACGTTGTTATTGCTTTCAGCGTGAAAATTGAATTGGTTTGACGTTTGTTTTCTTTTTTTTTACTTTTCAACTACATTTTGTGATGGTTTTGTGTACTTCTTTTCTCGCTGCCGAAAATATACGTGGGTGACTGTTTGGGAGCTATTTTTGGAACCGATTCGAACAACCTGTACGCTATTTTGGGAGCAGGAAAAATGTGAATAATTCGGTTACTGGCTTTTATTTATATGTTTTTTTTCCGCGGACCGTATACATTCCTGCCATTTCGCCCTATAATTTGGCGTTCATATCATTATAATAATGATCGCGCGAGGGCTATATTTGTCGTAATGTTGTTGGTTCAATTTGGCTAATTAGGTACCCTAACCCAGGAACATACGGTGCCTTATCTCGCGTGTACCCATGGAAATACGCGATAAGATCATAATAAACAGTCGAAATGGTTCGTTATTGTTATGTTTGCCGGGTGGATTTACCTTTCCCGCCGCAACAATAATTCATTATTTTGATCGACTGTTTAACTTTCGCTTTTCGGCATTTTAATATCGCTGCTTAAAACTCGTTATTGCCATGCGAATGCATAACGCCTCTCGCTCACCCTACAACCGCAAATTTGTTTACGCGGGGTATCGCCAGATAAGCGTACTCACGTGATGCAAAATCGTTACTGGAAGGCAACAATTAAAAAAACCCTCCCAAATATTGTGCGATCACTTTCATTTGTGCGCTCGTACCCCTCGGGTGGGTAGTTTTCGTGCCCGGAAATGCATCGATACTGCATGTAGCAAACTTCGATGCAATCAGCAACGAAAATATGGGCATAATGTTTCTCGCCTTACGCCGGTCAGTATGGTTCATTGCATAAGACAGATTCAAGCTACTTCACAACACACAAGGCAAAAGGCATGTCTTCGTACATCCTGCTGCCGTGCTGCTTTCCATCAGCTGGTGCTTTTATTTGCTCGCCACAGCGCGTAAATGTGGCCATGTTTTGGCAGTAAAACGGGTGATCAAGACTTAAAGAAGCAGTAAGCATAAAACATAATCGCGAGAACATAAAAACTACAATCTGCCAAACATTGAAGCTATCTCGTCGTCTTCGTGGCCGTTGCACGGAAGCGGATAGTGTACGGTCACCCGGAACCGGTATTTCGTCGCGTAGCATCGCTTTTGATCGTTGCCAGTCGGACAGCTGATACAAAAACGATCACCACCAGCGACACAGCGCTCGGATGGAAGCGCGTTCGCGGCCTCTCGCCGATGTTCGACAAAAGCCGTTGGACATTGCTCCATTTGTGTCTTTCGTATCGATCCCACCGACTAGCGGCAAGGGATTGGTGATTTAGCATACATGAGCAACACGTTTCATGTGTCGCTGCCGCGGTAGGGAAATAAAATCGAAACCGTTTGCGCATCGAAAGTGAAATTTGTTTTTGGAAAGCAACCTGATCTGCTTTGTTACCGGTACAAGATGTTGGATCGAATCGGGTGAAATGTGCGGATCGTAGGTGTGTGCATATTTATGTTGAGAATTCGCAACACGTTTAGCGGATTTGCATTCACTCGTGACGTGTGTCAAACCTGTCGATGTTGCTTAGGGTGAAAAAAAAACGCTTTACCATCTCTTGAATAAGCAAAACAACATCGCATAAAATTTAAATCATGCAATCACAATACGCTTGCCTTTATGTTGTTGTACCGTTTCTAAAATAGTTTCTTTTTTTCTGAACGCTTTAAAGGCTAGAAAAAAGCGAAACCGAATCATTGATTTGATGTTGATCGCCATTGGTTTTATTGCCGCTTTTCGAAGCTGCTGCTCCATTTCCGTAGAGATAGCGTTTCGTAGTGTCTCCCATTGACACTTGCTCGTGTTTGCTTGCTTTAATTGCACACTTGGGTAAATAATTTACTCCCTTGCGTAGCGACTTGCTTCACCTTCACCATGTCATCCCTTATTCTTCATCGCACCGGTTGAAGTAGCGGTCATGGATCAAGCGTACGGCAACGGTTTTGCAACCGACGTGGTAACAACACGGGGAACCCAATATGGACACACGCTCAAGATCGTTTAGATCTCATGATCGACCTCAATTGGTCAAATGATGGTTGCAGGGTAAGTGAAGAAAGGTCACCAAGCATGATGGAACGGTACTGGAGACGTTCTGTACTAATTGATTGCGTCTGAATGTCTACTGGGTGTCGCCTTTGAGAACAAGTCATCAATAGGAATTCTTGAAACGTTTCACACTTCGTTGGCGCCAGGTTCGACGACTTAAATCGCGATCATCGTTCTGGAAAATTCTTCAAAACTACTCACTGTATCACTGCAATCGTTTATCCAATGTTGCGGAGAAATAGCTTTCATCGATCGAGAAAAATAACCCAAATAACTGCCACCATAGAGGATCACCTGAAGCACCAATTACGGTTGTCTACTGCTTCGTTCAACTTGCGGTAGAGAAGCATTCCAAAACCGAACACCAATTGACCACCAATCGATTTAAGATCGCAAGTTGGCAGCTTACGGGAGTTTTGTGGGGCCATAAATCATTAGCTGATAGCTTTCAGCGCGAGAATGATGGGAAAATGATGTTCGTCTGGCAATCAACATACGATCGGCACCGTTTGGACAATCGGGGCGAAATCAGCACCACGATGTCCCTGAGGCATCAATGGGAGACAGTTCTCTCCGCACCTGAACCGGTACTTTCGTACGCTATCCCCAAGCTTGCCGCGTCCGAAAGCACACTCGAACGACGCAACATATTTCCCTTGTACCAACACACCGACCATAACGGTTCCTTCCGCTTTCACGAGCATCTCGGAAGGAAAGTAGGCGCCCGAGAGCTGATCAGGCGCACTTTGTTGCGCTTTGCTCCTGGAGAAGATTAGGGTTGCGCTTGCGGTTGACAGACATGAACGCCAGCATAGTCGCCGGCGTGTCACGTGCCTAATTTTCGGCCTAACGGATGAAATTTCTCCCGCAGACCTTCATCCATCAGCCACAGATACGCTTCACACGAAATGATGAGCTTTATGGGTAGCCTGATGCCTGATACCCTCAGGCAAGCAATAATAATCGCCTCAGGAAAGGAATGAAGCGGTTTCTCGGCTAACGAGATTATAACATTCAATGCAGTCTCGATGGCCGCGAGCTGCCGCGGTTTTGTCAGCCATTTACCGGATGGGAAAGGTGCAGGAAACGTGATTGTGTAACGGGGATTCGTGCAATTGGCAGCAATGTGCCGATGTACAAATTTGATTCATTCAATAGATACAGCAAAACAACAGGTTGGGTTGCTGCAGCGATACATGCATGAAGCAGTGGAAATTCCACAGAAATTAAAGCATCATTTGATTGTGTTTTTGGTTGCAAAAATGGGGAAAAATCGATCTTTCAACCAAACCAACCGAGGTTTGGTTTACCTTCAAATCTCAATCAATACGATCACGGTTGGATAAACGTGGAGCCGCGGAACATTTGTAAGAAAATGGAGCGATAAACAAGCATCATTTGAATAATGGGGGAGAAAACCCTCCGCGGCCGGCTCCGTTGCAAGGGCGCTGCCAACGAATGGGACCGTTCGGGCGGAACGTCTCGAGATGAAATCCGAACTGTGCGCCATAACAATTCGAATGGGTTTTGGTATGCAATTGGGTTGGGTCGGGTTTTTGGGTGGATTAAAGGCATTATTTAAAACAATAAAAGAAGGGATTAGTTCTGGAAAACCGGTAAGCGTAATGCGGCGTACCGAATCAGGGCGGGTAAATAAGTGGAGCATTGCATTTATTTGCTTTCGTTGTCGGCGGTGAGCCTGCTTTGGAGATTGTGTTGTGCTGGATTTTTTTTCTGAAATACGCGCATTTGCTTTGACTGTTGAAGTTATTTTCAAAATTATATCGTTTACTGCATTTAGCGCTGTATTTTCGAGGAAATACCATATATTTTTTAATTTTCTTGATGCTCTAGTTTAAGTCTTGATTACTAAGTAAAAGAAAAAGTCCCAAAGAGTTAGTTTACCTCTTCGAAAATGTAAATTCTGCAAGCAGCACTCATAATTACTCGAAAACTCTGGAACCGAGGGACTTGAAAGTTCCTTAGAGCATTAGCATTCCTTAGAGCTGTTGACAAAATTTACTCCTTCATAAGTTAAAGTTTTATAGTCAAAATACTTACAAAATTTAGGTGGATAACCGCTTTTACAACTTTTAATAATTTGTCACCGAATAAAATGATCGTCATTTAAAGTATTAGGTCCTAGTATCTTCTCCTACAACATGTCTCAGCTGTTAGTTCCTGGTAAATTTTGACAACATGTCAGTTGGTACTGAGTATATTTTCTACGCTCCATAATAATGTGAACTTAAAGATATTTTAGTAAACTTATTTTAACTTACTGTTGAGTGTATGCGCTTTCTTCTGCATACATACTCCAATCTAACAATTCTACAATAGCTTCTGAATTCTCTTATGAATTTTCAAGGTTTTTTTAAAGTGTCTTGTAATGGTCTATAATGAACATTTATTTTGGTCTAATGATATAGAATGATTAATTAGACCAAAATAAATGTTCATTCAGTGCAGAAATATATCATATAGACACGACCCGAAGCGAACAAATTGTAGTTCCTCGTACCGAATCGGGAAAATTATCGCTTCCTGCTTACCACCGCTAGGGCCCTGACGAACGGCAAGCGTCATTGGATCTCGATTACATCAACCTGAGCATTATGGTTGTTTGGCTGCAACGGTGTAACCAACCGCAATAAAGTGCAGTGATTAGGACTCGGTTGGCGTGTTTCGATGCGCTCCTCCACACTTTTAGTACCGGCTCCACAATGACACCTACTATATATCTACTTTGTTTCGTTCGATTATGTCGACGGGCTGGTCTGCCATCAGCGTGCTGCAGGGAGGTTACGCGAACGGCGCGGGAGCACTGCATGATGCGATGTAATCCATCGCAAAACCGCATAACTTTGCCCTGCCAACTAACCGGTGCTTGTCGGCACTGCGATGGCCATAATACCATAGTCGCCCCCGAACCCGATGGCGTGGAAAAGAAATGCCTCATCGGGCGGAAAAGATGCTTCGATAGGGTGGGGAAGCAGCCTGACCAGCGGAAAATAAAGGCAATGGGAAGAAAAACCGGTTGACCGCCTTCGGCGTAATCGGCCAAGGAACACCAAGGAAACACCAAGAGGAAACGAGCTCGAGCCGGTCAGACTCGGACTGGATAGGGAAGGAAAATCTTCAAGCAAAAAGCTTTCATTGGCCGCCGACCATGTTTCGCGGTCCATAAAGAAAGGACAACAACGCTTGGTTAGGTTTGGTTCACTGGTTATATGCTTGAATGAAGCACAAACATGACAAAAAGGCGAATTGCGTATTTTCGGCCAGAAACATTTCGCGGGACCCACTTCCGGGAGACCGTGACCAACAAACGGTACGACGGCGAGCCTTCTGACCCAATTTGTGTCATTTTCATCGCGTCATTTCCCCCTAATGAGAGGGATTTTAAGCGCGCTCGCGCTCAAAAAAAAGCAAATGGCAAACAATAACAAAAGCTTAAGTAGCAAAAAAATGCCAACATTAACACATATCGTTGTTGCATACCGGCCAGGTTTGCCGATGCGTCACCGGCCCCCAAAAAACAAGGGCAGCATCACGATGGTTTCTTTGGCTCCTTTTTACCATTGCCGTTTCGGTAGTCTTTCTTAAAAGGCACAGCCAAAAAAAAAGCCTCCGACCGACATAAGAGCCAACGAACGATATGTCGAAATAGTTCCACCTTCTCTTTATCTCGCTACATCTCTCCTTCCCGCCATCATCACGGCGTGGGCACAGAAGAAATGCACTCTAATTATCTCATCAACACCTGCGCTCGAATGATGCTGCGTTGATGCGCCATGCAGGGAGGATCGTCAGCATCAGGCGGGGGCTCGCTCGATCTGGGCCAACCGACACAACTGACCGAAAATCCCAGCCGGCTGGGTGGTCAACTGAGGTGTAGGGAACGGGTGGCCGAAGAAAATGGGAAGAAAAGATAGAAAGTCGAATGTGCCAGAGGTGCCTTCCGAGAGGTGCGCTGTGTGGGCCGAAATGTACTTATTATGCTACGCGATGTGCTAATGTAACTGATTGCTCGTATGTAGCCGAAGGGTTGGAAGGAACCTCAATAATATGTTAGGATGCTGTATAATGGTCCATATCATGGCTCTCAAACGTCGGACGATAATTTACACTGTTGACACATGAGCATTATGGACTCGTGTGGGCTTTTGCATTTGTCTTTCCTTGCGTGAGAGCTTTCAACTGGAATGGGGAAGATTTCTAGCCATGTATTGGTATAAGTTGAGCAAACTTCCAAATTCGTGAAGCCTCATAACAGGGCTTCAGAATCATTAATTAATTCATCATTAACTCAAACCTCAATTCAGATATGAGATTTAGATAAATCTAATTCAACTTCGCCCAGTACGAGTTTAAGATCTATTGATTAAGAATCATGAACGTCAGGAATTTTGTTACACTTGATTTTCTCTTCTTTTGTGTCACAACAACTTCAAGGGCTCGCCATATAAGGCTTTCTTTTACATTATTTACTTGTAGCTGGATACTTACTCATGTGTACGAGGGAATAATCCGGTTGGGTTTTTTATCGGATATGATATACTTGATCAAGCGCAATAATAGTTCTAACTTCATTTTCGTACCAACTACGTCAAACAGTTCTCTAATAAGTATTAAAAGTTTCGCAATTTTAAACATTTTGAAACAACTATGAATTATCGCGTAAACGAGTGTATATTTGCTTTATGTATTAATCCTACCCATTGATTGTTTCCTATTGATCACAAATGATCTTTTACTGGATCATCTTCCCTAGTGTTGCCAATAATTGTTATTTCCCATACCTCAAGCTCAAATAACTTAATTGTATCAATTATCACCAACGCACAATCCACTCCGTCCAATTACTGTTTCCCACACGTCCGGTCGTTTGGATGGAAATGTTAGAACTTGGTCTCGTCATGTTGCTTTCTTGCACAATCCTACCTACAGCACTGGACACTTGAGGTGAACAGAAAACACGTGGCGTACAAGCACTTGTGTCCAGCGTAAACGCAGTGTGTGGCGCGAAATATGTTCTGAGAGCGTTCAACAGGCTCTCGAGGCACGTTTCTCGAGGGCGCACTCGTAGCGCTGTACCGCCACCAATTACCAAAACAAAGTTTCGATGCTTCCGCGTGTAAGCGGTGGAAATTGGAGAATGGTGTAAATTGCCACTACCGCATTACCTAGATTTTCGCTAGAATCGTGCATTGCCTAGACGGATTATTCTCCTTTTCTTCCGCATGCGGAAGAATACCGTATAGCGGGAGGCGGGAGGCAAGTTTTGGCCAAAGGTAAGTAAGGCGTGGGCAAGGAAACACTTGTCGGTAAGCTTCAGAGACTAATGCTAATCGTGTAGGCCGGCAGCAATCTTCGTGATGGGGAAGTGTTGGATGTAAATACTTATGTACACAGCAAACCAACTATTGGCCAATGAATTCGTAAATACTTTAACTGTGATGGGGATTTTTTTTCGTTCGAAAACAAAACTGCTTTAAACGATCGCTAGTGCTCATCTAAAATTCTAATGTTAGGAAAGAAAAGCGGCGTATCAAACATACCGCATAATCAGAGATTTCCAGTTTTCACAAGAAAAAAAAAAACAAAACAAAAGCGAAAGCGGCACTCGGTTAGCACATTTCCACCGATGGCAATTGTGAATCATGTCACGAAGTCACGAACATGACCAGTTTTCCTACCGAAAGCCGAAGACCCTATCGACTTGCGGGTGCGGAAAAATGGTCGTCGCTGGCACCAAGATGTTGCGATTTCCGCAGATGTTTCGGAAAATAAAACCAGTTTGCCTTGTGCGCACGTACGTATGGCGTAGACCGACCGACCGTTTTCCGGGGTTGTTCCGGATTGTGTGCCCTGTGTGTGTGTGTGTGTGTCTTTGCAAACATTCACAGACGATCAGGAAGTGTGCGCTGTGCTCCAGTGATGGATGGACTTGGGCAGCAGCATCAGGTATGATTGCCACGAAGCTCTAATGTGGTGCAGTGTGCACGAAGCACCTCATATTTGGAATTGCGGAAGCAGCTGTGACGTGTTTATTCAATCACGGTATCACATGTGCTAGCCCGATGCAGTAACTGGGAGCTGCAAAACAAGTTATTACCGATCTTTTGCTACTGACCTGCTGTTGGAACGGGTGTGCCGTTACAAATTTTACGAATATTGTTTCAAGAAGTGTTAAATTTTTTTGGGAACTTAGTTGAGAACTTGAATTGGAAGTTCCGACGAGGAAACATGGGCGATCTTTATGAAAAGGATCAAAGAGTCTGATCGCATGCTTCATCTGCCTCTACTTGAACATAATTTTTTAACGCGTATAGTTCCCAGCACGGTGAGAAAATGTGATCGAACACGATCAACGACTCATAAAGCTAACCGATCAGTGGCTTTGCGCTGGAGGGTGTCTTGCTGGCGCCATATTTCATCTCGACATGCGCGGAGGTTCCCTTGACCCAGATGAGGGGCGATACCATATTTGGGATGTTACTTTTTTCGGAATAAATTTGGCCTGCTTCCCTTCCTACCGGCATGGCAAGGGCTTCCGAAACGATGGGATCCCAGTACCCCACTGTCGAGGAAGTTCAACGACAACATAATTCGGTCATGACGGAATGTGTTAAAATATGCTACTTATACACTAGCGGACAGTGACGAAAAAAGGGTTGAGATTTTTTTTTCTCCCGCCCCGAAAACTCACGCTGACCTTCGCACCATCATGATCGCCACGACGTCTCACAGCTGGCGTATGTCCATTGTTATGTAGTTTAACTTAACTCTGACGAAGACCGTGTTTAGTTGGTGGTGCGCAAGGAAAAGAAGATGATATTTTTTGTGTCTTCGGGTAGCGTCGATGCCGAGGTGTGACTTCCGGCGGCGTAAATAGACCGGATGTTGTTTGCTTCTGGTGCTGTTGCTATTTGCTGAGAAAACTTTAATACTTCCCATATCAGAGCGGCAGGAAGATGACGTACGTGCAACGCTCCATTGTTTACGAACGATCAGCAGCATCAGCAGTGAGCGAAAGTCGGAAGCAGCTGACATTGCTATTGTTGTTAGACGAGCAACACAGGGAGCGTTGGCAGGGAAAATGTTCGACGGACGTTCGTTGACCGTTGGGACCGGCCGCTTCCCGACCGACTGGAGTACAAATTCGCACGGAGGTCAGCGGAGAATCCGTTAAGTAACACAGATTCTTTAAATTCCCAGCAAAGGGTTGAAATAGATCGGGTCTGCAACCGTCCGGCTAAACGGTCGGTGGTGTAAAACAGTGGGAAACATCTCGTCGAGAAGACGACGCGATTACGACTCGTCTGTCGATCGTTCTCTTGGTGTGGTGTTTATGGTACTCTACTGCAAATACCGCTAACATTGTTCAAAGTGGTTTCCGTTGCAGCAGAGGCACAGTGTCATAAAACGTACACCATAATGTTGTTCTTCGGGTTTCTTTGTAATACTATATTATATAAAGGTACCAATCCACCTCGATAGGAAAAAAATGGACATAATCTTTATTATGCGATTGAGAAACCATTGTAAAACCAAATGAAGGCACCAAAAACCTATCGTCAATAAAAAACGATGCGATTGTTTAAACATTAAGCCCGTTGCCCGTTCATCTCCTATAACGTCGTTAAAAATTTTCACTTTTCCGCAGTTTAGCAGAGTCGTGTTCGTTTTTTTGTTTTGCTTCCGAAACGACACCCTGATTAATGAAGTCCACAATTGACGGACGGGCGCTTTGGAGTGTTATGTAACCCGCGTACTGGTCAAACCTGACAAAAGGCGAGACCAACCAAATGTGCCCTGAAGGGATCGCGTGAGTACGGCTGTTTGGAAAATTCGCTTCATTTGTGCCGAAAATGATTGGTGGAAGGTTTTTTTTGATTTCTTCTTGTGTCTCCCGTTCGACGTATGGCGTAAGTGGCCCGAGATAATGCGGCTTTGTTCGTTATGGCGAATTCACCAAGAAAAACAATCAGATCACGCTGATCGAACCCATTTAATCAATAAGTGACGCGCGCTTAGTTCCGCTTCCGGCCGAACACTTTCTTTGCGTTTGCGATCAAGCGTTATAAAATGTTGATTTTTAATGTTTTATGTATGTTTCACCGATTCGGTTAACGAATAGTCCATATTTAAAGACTTTCTGTTTAGATTATTTGATTGGGCAATGCTATGTAAGCGTTCGGACAAGGTGTGATTAATTGCCAAATATATTACTGGGAGATTATCAAAATGTTTCATTAGATAATCCATATGTTAAGTGAGGTATGTCGTATGATCATGCTTCTAACCACACACATTCTTCTTCCCGTCATCAGGTTTATGGGCGTTTGCGTGCAGGAAGGACAGTTACACGCCCTCACAGAGTACATCGAGGACGGTTCGCTGGAGCAGCTGATCGCGAACAAGACACAGTACCTACCGGCGCTCTGGAAGATAAGAATCGCATTGGGGATAGCTCGTGGAATGCAGTACGTGCACGATGTCGGTATCTTTCATCGCGATCTCACAAGCAAGGTATGTTGTTTGTTGTCAATTCTCCACTGGTTGGCTAAATTGATTCTTTGATCGATCTGTAACGAAACTGGATATCAATCATGTTTCTTTCTGTTGTGTATATCTATACTTTGTAGAACGTGCTTGTGAAACGGTTACCGGATGGAATGTTCGATGCAGTGGTCGGAGATTTTGGGCTAGCAGCTAACATCCCCCGAAAGTGGTTGGTATCGTGGTAGTGACAGCAACGACAATTATTTCCAATAATCTCATTTAATGTCTACTGTTTTTATCCTTCCAGTGGTAAACCTCGCCTTGACACTGTTGGCTCACCGTACTGGATGAGTCCGGAGTGTCTCAAAGGACAGTGGTACGATCAAACCAGTGATGTATTCTCCTATGGAATAATCTTGTGTGAATTAATAGCTCGGGTAAATATTGTTCAATATCGTTGTAAAACAAAACATAAATTGCCCATCATCCTGCTAACGATTGAACTTCATTTCGCTGTCCCACAGATTGAGGCAGATCCGGACATCATGCCCAGAACTGATACGTTCGGTTTGGACTACATTGCTTTTGCTGATGTGTGTCCGAACGATACGCCACCAGCGTTTTTAAGACTGGCCTTCTACTGTTGTACTGTAAGTAAAGATGCCTTTAGCTTTTGAAGATCCATTACTAATAAGCCTAATGTTCGCTGTTCCTTCTTTGCCTTCCAGTATGATCCAAAGAGTCGACCAACGTTCACGGAGTGTGTAAAAAAGTGCACCTTGCTGTCGGATGTGTGCGAGGATAGCTACAACCATCTGCAGCAGCAGCAACAGGCACACTATCGCATGAACATAGCTAACGGAAGCGCGATCTCGAACGGTGTTGGTGTGAACGGGTTGAACGGTTCGACCAGCAGTAGTTCCGAACCGGTGCCGGCAGTGAGTGAAAACAGTTCGGCGGGCAGCAGCACATCTACTACACCGTCGGGCAGTGGCGAATATTCCCAAAACCCGCTGCACCATCGGCGTTCACTGTCGGAGAACGTGATCGTATTTCCACCGCACACGACGCCGAGTGATAAGGCGCGTTATCATATGTACCAGCGGGGCAACTCGGTAGTTCGGCCGGCCGAACCAGCAATTCCCGAAACGCCCACCTACTCAAACCAAACGCTCCGGAAGGTCGCGGAAACGATGCTGCTCAAGGATTCGCAGTACAAACCGCGCGCGAAAACGGAACAGGGTGCCGGTACGAAAGCGAACCCGTTCAGTGCGCTGTCGCAGTTGAAGGGCGTCAAAAAGATACTCGGACCCAAGCCAGCCGTTACGACGTACAGTTCGGGTGATTTGTTTAGTTCCTGCTTCGAAATATCGGCCCCATACTTTCGGGCCTGGAACTCGGTGCAAAACCAGATCGTGCGCAATGCGCGCGATGGTCGAAGCTGCGTTGGTTTGGCAAGCTCGAGCGGTTCCAGCTTGGGCGGTGGCAATGGCGAGGGTCAACCGAAAAGTTTGCCCAACTCGCCCACCTCACCGCGCAAGGAGTATGGCGAGGAGGACGACGAACACACGGCCGGTGGTGCGTTAGCGAACGAGTACCGCAAAGTGTCGCTCGGAAACGTGCGAAAGTATCGAGCCAGCTTCACCGAACTCTCTAGTCATCCACTGTACAAGAGTGGCCAAATTGAGACTGAAGTAGCGAGTAACAGCGCGGTGCCGTCGGCGAAGACGGCGAACGCAATGAACGGTATCGGTGCTGCGGCGTCCGCAAATACGGTCAATTTAACAACTGGCAAGAAAATGTCCAACGGTAGTGTTAAACCCATAATGCCTTCCATCGTATCGGAGGATCCGGCAGATGAGGAATTGGAACTGAATGAGGAGGAGTCTAATGTAGCTGGTAAAAGTATGAAAGCCCCTGGCAGCAGCACTGGTGGCAATTTGGTTCATTTGTGTGGCAGTAACAACGGGGACAGTGGCACGGAAGAAGGTCAGGATGGTGCAAGCTGTGATGGAGAGTCAACCCAGCTGGAGGATGAAGAAGAGGAGGAGGAGGAGGAGGAGGTTGTGGTTGTTAGGCAGAAACATGATGTCGAGCAGCGAAATGGTGAAGATAGACTACTAAACGCCACTGCTGGTACAACCATCAACAGTGAACCGAGTACGATAGATCCCAGCGGGAAGGATGTTTGTCCGGAAGGAGAAGGAGTGTTGGAGACGCCACGTATTCTCACCAGGCGAGGATCTACCGAAAGTGGATTTTTCTCTTGTCTCAATGAAGACTTTGGAACGTACAAATCTTCTCCCTGCTGCTGCTTGGAGCAGATAGCGCACTTCGAATCGACCGACCGATTGTCCATGTGTCGTTGCATATACGCCGGAGCTACGACGCTTCCCAGTGGAGGACCTGGTACAGCATCGAGCGGAACGCCTGCCGACGGCTTGACAGGTCTGATGTCCAACCAGACGTTGAACGATAGCTCAAGCATACTGTTCTTCGACGACAGCTCGACCACGGTCAGTTCCCTGAGAAGCATGGACGATTTGGAGCTGTCGGATTCAATACGCAAACGTTTCAACCATCACCATCACCTGCATCATTTACATCCGGTGCATCATCAGCTGCACAGCCGGCACCATCACGTACTGAGCAACGTAGACATCGATGCACGTTCGATAGATATGGGTTTGATTAATCGTTTAGCGCTTGATTCGGAAATTAGCAGCATGATCCAGAAGAACCAGTTCACGAATCAGCTGCTGTACTGTAAAAACCGTTCGTCATCGATTTTCACCGATAGCTCGGACGATATCAGCAGCCTGGCCGGTTCGGACTCGCTGCTGTGGGATGATCGTTCATGCACGAACATGCCCAACACACGCTCGGCCCAGATCGCCAAGATCGTCGAGTACTTCGAGCGTAAGGGGCAAACCTTTAAACCATTCACTGTACCTGATTCGCTTCAGCTGGGCGCGTCCGCCTCCGGGAGTCACTGCGGTGGTGCGGGCAGCTCGGTACATCTGCAGCATCATCATCACCATCACCATCATTACCATCGTCCTAGTGCGGCCTATTCGACGGGAACGACTACACCATCCTGTATCGCGTTGAGCGCTACGGTAACGAACGGTGCCACAGCAACGGCATCGGCAAACACACCAACAGCAACACCAAACGGAACAGTTAGCGATAGTGGGCGAACTCATGCGGGCACCTCAACGGTGATCACTGCTGCCGCTGCGAACACAAAACTATCACAGGCCGAACTGAAGCAGCGCTTCGAATATGAAGCTTTCTGTTTGGAGCTGGAACGCAAGCAGCAAGCTTCTGGAGCTGTTGCAAACGCTCCCCAAATTCGGTTAAACAACATCTGCGAGGGAAACGTTCGCTCGAAGTTGCAGCTGTTCGATAAGCTAAAACAGCAGAGCAGCAGTGTGGCCGCAACGGTCGCCACGGCTAATGGAGTCCCACTGACGAGCAGCATCAGCAACAGCAGTGTCAGCAGTGCCGGTAGCAGTAATAATTGTACCGCTTCCGGCAGCAACATGAACGGGTTAACCATAATAGATAAGTAGAGAAAAGGGATACGGAACGGTGGTCGTTGGCAGCCGTTGGTAAATAGCAATTAGGCAAGCAGATTAGCTCTAACAAAGTGGTATTGCAAAGTAGTAATAACAGTAGTACTATGGAACTACTTACCTACGTAACATGCGTTCAAAAAAGACGGTTAGATAAAATTAGCAGCTAGAAAAAAACGATATGTTGTTATGTACGTTTCTCCGTCCTAACCGTCAGTGACGAGGTAAAACAAAAGCATATAAATTCATCAAACACAGATCGAAATGCAAACAAATGCGCCAAACAATTCTAACGTAGAACCTGATTGGATGTGTCAAACAAAAACCCGTATTGTTGAAGCGAAGAGAGCATGTAGTAAAGGTTATATATATATATATTTCAATTTTGCACCGCGCCATCGGGCCACACTTGCCTTCCGGGCATCCCTCCCTGTGCAATAGCCAATTATGAGCAATAGCTAATTAACGTGTAATAGAGCCTGGATCGGGAGAAGTCCAAGGACGCTGTAGTCGTTATTGTCGTAGGTGCAAATACGATCCCACAGTGTCGGCACAACGGGCTTCATGCTGCCGGTGCCACTCCTTCTCCAAGATGCAAAACTTCCATCTTCTAACATACCGTCAGTGGTGAACAAAGTGCCCCTAAGGTAATGGAGGAAGTAATCAAGAAAGCGTTGAACGATCTAGTTCCGGTATGTAGCAGAACTACATGAAGTAATCATTTTGCCAAACATACTATCTATAGAAGAGGCGTTTAACGTACAACCTTAACAGCAAACACATACTTAAACAGACAAAGACACAATCCGTTAACGAAACAGCGAAACATAGGGCAACTATAATGCGGGATGCGTGAAGGATGTACCCCAGGATCTAGTAGCAAAGTCTGAAAGGCCAATGTCTGAAAGAGTGAATCAATTCGTAAACTTTTTGACGTCCATTTTTTAACAAAAGCAATTAATCATTATTGTAGTACACAGAACGTGTAGGGGAAAACCCCACACAATGTACATGGAGCGAAGTAGAAAAGACATAAGAATCAGATGTGGTCGAAGCTGAAGGTTGTAAAAGGTGACGATACACGACTTGTACATTGTGAGATGTTGTAAAGGTCGTTGATTTTGTTTTTCTTTTTCGGATATCTCCTGATGAAAGGACTGAATGATAGGATGTAGCAACAACACAGCTGTGCAGAAGAAATAATGCCAAAAAATGCGATCTACACACATTTGTACCGTGGTACGAAAGGGCCCGTCTGTTCCTCCCATTCTCCATTGTATGCGTTTACTAACACTACACACACACACGCATAACCACCTACGACTATCAGTTTTCGTTAGTAGCCATGGGCATACTTAGGTCTTCCTTATTCAGTATAGGTGCTTCGGTGTTGTTGCAATTTCCACAACGCACACTAACGAAAGCGATAGGCGATTTTACGCAAACAAGTTGAAGAGACACACAGTATCGTATCGGGAAGTATCTATTTTATCATATCGTACGCCACTAATCCATTTGCTACCTCCAAAGCAACCTTTTGCTGCTAGTTCTCTTATTCTCCAGCATTGCGAAGGCGAAACCTTCGCCAACCAATATCGTACAAGTATTCTTTTCCTTCTTTTATTTCCTTTTACCAGCTAGTAAAGATGGGCATGTTTGCAATATACTGATTTAGCTACGTATAGTTGTATAGGGATTAGTTTTGTTACAAGTACAATAAGTTAGTGTTAATTAGTTTGCAGAATACACCGTGTTTATAAATAGTACGCAGTGAACGTGCTGTGCGTATGCTGTAGGGTGTTCGCGCCCTCTGGTACAGTGCAGTGCCACTGTTTTAGTGGGCATTTGTTCTGACTGGTTTTTTTACTTATGGCAGAACATATTGTGCCACGGTTCCGGGATGAGATTATTTATTGCTACCCTTCTGTCACACTAGTATACCTCTATGCCACTACAAAGTGATTACACTTTTTCCTTGCGTTAAAGCGCATGCGCGCTTTCTTGACTAGCAACTGTGCAAATTAATGCATCTTACGCCCCCGTATTCTTTAATGCGTTGGTTTAATCATGCTTAGGGTTTGTTTACTGTGTGTATGTGCTGTGTAAATAGTTCAGTTAGAAAGTGTACGTGCGCCCCATTACAGTGCGTACTAAGTTTTAAACCACACAAACAACCCCTTTACAATCATCAGGAAAGTCAGCAAGTATTACCGTACATTATATTTATCACCGCAGCGTGTCGTTCGGTGCCGTTTGTAACAGAAGAAACTCAAACACAAACCCCACACGGACGAGCGAATTCAGTTTCTCGATCCTTTTAACCTGTTGCATGGAACGATTTGCGTCGAGTTGCTGCACACCTAGTGAACTAATTCGTGTTGGTTTGAAAAACGTGTCCGTGCGGTCTTCAAATTTTGATCCATCCAGACAACAAAAACAAACCGTGCGTAGGTATATATTCATACTGCATAGAAGCGGTGTCACACCGTAGTACAACACGCTGTTCGTTTATATAAAAGAGCAAACTGTTATTTGACGTTTCTTAGGTACCCTTACCAGGACAGGTTTAACTCTAGTAAATGTAAAACACAGATATAATGTTTTCTTCTTCTACCACCTGAAAGGAGGTCACGTATGCAGGGGTTAGGCAAGGAACGGAGGTAGATGTGTTTGAAACGAACTGTGCAAAACCGGCCAGGAGCAAAATTTGTCACAAAGCGTTATACACAACTGTGTTGCAATATTGGGTGCAAAGTGAAGGAAAGTTTCCTGCACCCCTACCGAACCTCGTTCCAAATGTATCGCTTGTATATAGAACTATACATATATAAATTTATTATATATTTGAACGTAATTATTAACGTACCAATTGAAAAGGGGCGGGCAACGAGTACACAACAAAACAATTAGAACCAACCATTGGTGCAGGTGTCGACCTGCCGATAAAGCCACCTTATTGGTAACAAAATCAAACGAAATAGGAAAAAGCAGCGCGACAGACAGTCCGTGATGGAAATCATTCAATTTTTCGATGTTCAAAACGTTGAACAAGGGTTGCAAACTGTGTCAAATGGAAAAAAATGAACAGAATGTTAATAAACATTAGTGAAAAAAAAACAAACAAACAAACAGTTAAACAGGTGTGTTTTATTATTATTTTTCATAAGCGGTGGATTGGTGGATGACTTAGTGGATTTATATACGAGATGATGAAATGACAGCATGGTTTTGAAAATGGGTACAAATTTTACATGAGAAAAAACAATTTACAACATACAAAATAAACCACTTGGAGTTTCGCGATGCCAGAGCCTTCGCCGATGGAGGGAAGAACTTATCACTGTCGCTTGTTACGCGAAAGATTTATTCGAAGCATAAGCGATGAACTTTGAAAGAAAGATTGCAAACACCATCAAAACACAGTGAGCATCTTTAAAAAACTTGGAGTGTTTTCATTCCATTGTTGGGCGGTTAAAGGATCATAAATATCACTTACCTCAAAGTGCGAAAATTAGAGAGCAAAGTGCAAACTTTAAATGTTTTACATAACTAGCTTTGGAACATTAGTATCCGCCACCGTACGAAGATCGGAGCATTGATTAAGTTTAAAACTTCATGAAGTTTTCCACAAACAGTGTATGTTACTTATGTTACAGGGCTTGGTGAAATATTTTCGAGCAAATAAATTTCTTTCTGTTTTACTAGGTAATATGTTACTGCTATATTTTATGTCATATGCATCACGTTATGTACATCTGACATTCGCTCTTTAGTCATAAACTTTAAATTTTCTAGTTTTTACAGATTTAAAATCGGGCATTAAAGTACTTATCTTAAGTGCCCTCTATCACAATATTTTCTCATTTTTGGGTGCCAAATTTTTGAAGTAAGGTTGTTTGGATTATTCCATAATTTATTTTAACATTTTCTTGAAATAATATACATTTCAGTAAAAAATACAGCCACCCCAAATCATGGTTTTCTCTTAAAGAAAAATAATCACAAGCATGAAATCATTTTTATTGAGCTTATGGAGATTGTAAAAATCACCATAAAACACAAAAAAGTTTTGCCTTCCGCACTGGTAACGCTTTGCACCACGTGTTTGGCGTTAGTGTGTCATGGCTAATACGTTATACCCGTAACGCTACGAACAGCTGAAGGTAAATCGAGCAATATTCGAGTTGTTTCTTTGCGTGTGGTTCAAATAATGCGCGTTTTTATATAAAATCGACGTTAAAAATATGTTTAGTTACATACTGACAGACATACATACATACTGATATTTGTTTGCCTTGTTTAATCACAACCATTGGTTTGTAATATGACGGTATAATGGAATATAAACGTTAAAATTAAAACAAAAATATTAACCTCTTCACGTGCAATAATACCAACTGTTGTCATAAAGTTTAGATAGTGATTAAAAGTACTTTTTAAGTAAAAACCCAATAAAAAGCTTGCTTTGTTCGACACCCTTGACTACGGTAGCACATGTAAACAAAACCTCCCCTGCTGCTGCTTGACTTGATGCTGCACGAAGCCAGCAAGCGCAAACAGACATACCACGGACAGGAAGGAGAAGGAGAAATGGATCATACAGAATAGAAAGTTTCAACGCACGGGTTCGCGCCATTCGTTGATGATCCGCCGTCCGGTGCGGTCGTTTTGTCGTAAAGCAGTGCTCGTCGCTAACAAGCAGTGGCACAGCACGGTGTTGTGCTGAAGCCCCAAGCGTGTATACGTGTCTGGAAGTGTTCCATCGCCACAGAACAACGTGCAGAAGATGAAATCTAACCGCTGATCTTCCAGCCAGAAAGCAACACACACACACACACACGGGAAACCAAACGAATCGAAGTGTGCTACAGGTGAAAACCACGCGCCACCAGAGCCGAAGAAAAATAGTTGAAGCAGTTCGGGTGAAATTCCACTGTGCGCGTGTTTGCGGCCGTGCGTTGTGTATGCGAAAGTGCGTATTTGTGAGTGTTTCCGTTTTAGCCGTCCGTGTGTCCCCGGCCAAGGGGAGAGTTTGGTGCAGTGGTGGAGGGATTTGTGACAGGGCTGCGGCGTACGCGAACGGAAGTGAAGTGGGTCACGGGCAGGAAGCGTGTGTGCAAAAGGATAACGTCCCACCCGATTCGTGCCATTCTAGGCGTGCAGCCAGTGTGCGCGTCATGAATGTTTGAGAAAGTGGAAAACTCAACGCTATTCTTTCTCGATCCCGGGTGCGCAGTGGAGTGTGATCAGCAACGACCCTAGACGATTGTCCCGTGTTTTGGGATACGAGTGTAGCATAAGGAGCGGTACCATTCCGGCGGTTCCACTGTACCATCATCCATCGCGTTACAAGGTAGGTTCGTTTTCCTTCCGGCCGTTCCGGACAATGTGTGTGTGTGTGGACTGTCCACTGTCTCGCGCAAAGGTTGGAAAGCGGCCGACAAACGGCACGGCTGGTTGAATGTAGGTTAAAGCCGAAAATCGTCCAGCCGGCCGTATGTGTCGTGCCCTCTGCGCTCGTATGACCGATCGGCCGCGGTTCGTTGCGTACAGCGTGCCGTCTTGCCGTACTTCGCCGATACCCTTGCGCTGGCGCTGGTCACTTTCTCGGTCACCGGCTGGAGCCGAGCTTGAACAAGTGTGAGCACCTGCGAGCGGAGTGTGAGCCACGTTTGCCGATGTGAATGTTTGTGTGAGAAGGAGAGTCCGGTGTACGGTGGCACTTTCTCCCCATTCCAATCGGATGAATAACACAGGCACGGAATATGCATGCATGTGCAGTGACATTCAGTTCCAAGCTATCCTGAGTCCCAGAATATCGGGTGCCCCGAAGCCGAAGACACCCTTAATCGTGCATTAAAAAAGTGATCCCGTTCGTAGGAGGATAATGGTTACATAAATCGGACCAACCGTGGCCATTCGTGGTTGGTTTCCCCATTGGAAGCGTTGAGTCATAAGCCTCGCAGAGGTGTACGAATTTCCACCCGTCATTGCAAAACCACGCATTCGTTGACGGTTTGCTGGCCAAGCGTAAGCCGGACACGGATGTTTGTAACGGATATGCGTCACGGTTCGGTCGATGTGCAGAAAACAGGCGCAGGCTGCTCGCGCAAATGTGGGTCACACCTTCTGCGCAAGCGTCGATCGCACCGAAACGGGTTTGGCATGGTGCGGCATCGTCCACTGCGATACCGGGCACTACCCTGTGCGGTTGTACTACGCGCTCAAGCACGTGTGTGAGTGTACGCAGCCACACACACACGTTTGCCACAAATTCGACCAAAACCCGGGGCGGGATGCTGCTCTCCCGAACCTTGCGGTGAAGGTTTTTGATAACATAAACACATAATCTGCATCCCACTTCCATTTGGATGGGAGATGGGAAAGATAGCTTACAAAAATAAAAACTATGACCACGATGTGATCGCTGGTAGATTTAATTAACGCACAGTATCATCATATGCCACAGCTACCGACGCTGGTGTATCTAGTGGCAGAAAGGGGATGCTTGATGGTAGCACATCATATGTAATGTGCACCTTGGTGCGCATGTTAACCAATGGGTTTTGCGGTTCCAGAAAGCTGGATACCGATGGAAAGTCACACATACACACACACACACACGCGCACATACATACACAACTGATTAATGCTTATCTAGGCGGCTTTCTTTAGCGCTTGATGAAAGACGGTGGCAAATTGGCAAACCCCCTCCCAGGGAACGGTATATTTTGATATACGCCGATGGGATATGTGATTTTAGGCCTTATTTGTTAGTCTAATCATATGAAGCTATTTTGGACGTACGAGATAGTAATCCGGGGCAGTATCTTTTTGCGATAAAAAAAGGCAACTGCGACGTATGTGATATATGTGGATATAGCGAAAAAAATGCTTTAAAATGCACCTGTTCCTGTTAAGCAGCAGTTCAAGACAAGGATCATAAAGCATCGTTACGAAAAGATGGCCAACGGGCTTATAACCAAAAGATAACAAATGTCATTCACAGTGATTTAAGATCAGGTTCTATAAGGAGAAGGTATTAAATTGTGCCTAGTGCCTGATTATATTTATTTTATTGTTCTAAGTGAGCTAATTAAAGATATTAGCTTAACTTTGAACTCTTTTATTATACGATAAGAGCCTATTTAATATTTGGGATGCATGTTTTAAATACGTTTTTGTGTTTTTACATTGAAGACAATTTATTTTTAACATGAACTTTGAATATATCTGCCAATTAAGCTACATAAATAAACAACAAGAATACTACATTTATCTAAGCATTTATCTGAGATTAAACTGAAAACACCACAAGTTTTGCTAACATAATAGGAAAGGATCCGCTGAGCGTTAGAGGTTTAGCCGAGAAGGTGATGAAATCGGGTTTAGGATTCTGGTAGGGACTATAAAAGAATTCTCGAACGATGGATAAGATTGTCCATTTCCCGTAGGAGCGGTGCAACTTGCTTCTTATTCTTTATTGGCACAACCCCCGAAAGAGGTCTAGGCCTGCCATTTTTGGTTTTCTGTGTCTTTATTTACCCGTAGCTGAATAGTCCTGCGTATGGGGGATTGGTCCGGTTGGGATGTCATGTTCAAATGCTCGTGAAATAAAATCAATCGTAATATTATTAAAAACATCTTAAAATCAGTTTAAACATTGGAACAATTAGACCCTTATTTTAAGATATCGATTTACTGTAAACATACTTAATCATTATTTACTAAAATAACATTTGTTTGTTAAAATAGATGAACAAATTACAAATAAAACTGGAGGTATTAATCTTTTTCTTTAAAATTAAAGCCATTTATAAGCAGCTAGCTATTAATTGAGAATAAAACAATTCGAAGCATGCAACCCCTAATCAAATCTTAGTAATAATCAGTATCTTAGATAATTGAGCTTGGATCTTAAATCTGGCCGATCTACAGCTAGTGTATGAAACACAAGTAGTGATGTTAAATGGCTTGTCGACACAAATGTACGATCCTCAATTATAATAGATCATACGGAATCTCACCACACTTACCATTGCTAATCATACACAGCTTGACCCGATACATCCGGATTGTTCTTCGTCTTGACCACAGTACTCAACACCGTGCGTCATGGATTTGTCAATGCAGAAAGAAAGTAACGATAAGATAAGACGACTAGCAACAGACACACAAAAAACCCATACTTAATAACTTTCACCGGAAGAACAATAATACAGCGGTGGTAAAATAAATGACATCATCGAACGCTGCGGATACGAACGAATGCTTTGCGCGGCTTTCGTCCGCTTACGAGTGCAATGAATAATGACATCTCTTTGCGGGTCCTTGCAATGCAAACGCTACGCGGAAGTGATTGCGATGGGATAGAAGGGGTTTGCAATCGTGTGCGGATGGACACTTTATGATAGTGTTTAGGGTGGATAGGTGGAATTCCAAAACATTCGCTTCAGATAATGAGGTACTTCATTTATTTAAACAACTTCCTGGTTCCCGGCCGTAAACACGATACAAAACATTCACACTTGACAAAACGAGCATTGTTTATGGCTTGTTTTGGTTCTCAATTCCATCGGTTGTGAGTGAAGGAACGCCTGGAATTTACCAACAAGGGAATACAGATGCGATCGCTAGATCATCATTGATCGGTCCCATTTGCGATCCAGGGAGGATTGAGTGAGTCACTGAAAAATGGACAGTTTTGGGTAGGGGCGTACGAACGGCAACAATTGGTAAGGTGTGTTGAAAATGAATCAGCACCATTAACCCCAATTTCACCTCAACCACAGCTCGTTTTGGTTTGTGAAGGTGCGCGTCCGGTGTACCGTGCATTGGAGGGTACTGGGTACTGCCGAAGATCGAACAGCGTATCTGGCAACCGTACGCGTCCGATCGCTGTCCCCAACAGGGAAGCGGTATGTCCAACCCATGCGACACATGCCACGGCATTCCCCGGCACAGAAGCGTTTTCCATTCCGCACTGGCAAAACAAAATAAACCACCGAAATTGTCACTTTCGCTTCCGCTTCGAGGCGCTTCCTTTCGGTGTGGCGCTGGGGCCAACCAAGGCGCATAAGCGGTTGTACGACAACGGGCAGAAAGAAATGAACATTTTTGGACACGCGCGCCTCCGGGAGTGAGAGATGAATAATCAATTTTGCATTCCAATTCCCCCACCCCACCCCGTTCAACAGAGGAGACCGTCTTGGGGTGGTGGTGCTTTTGCAAATCCGTTTCGAATTTCGAAACCCATAAACGACCGGGCACCATGGTACAGGGTGGAAGTTACGCTCGCACAAAAGGGGGATGGGTAGGCCCACACGAAAGTACCACTTTCACGCCCGGAACGAGGGCCAACTGTCAAACTTTCGCCAAGGTGTCCGCACCCCCTTGGCACTCCACCGAGCCCCCAGTGAACCGTGGACGGAAAATTGTCTTCCAAAGCTCGGGAAGTTTGTTTCCCGCGGAAGCTGCCGTCCGTGTTGGTGTCGTTTCTCAGCTTCGACCTTTTGCCTTGGCGTGGGTTGAAACAAAAGGTGCATTTTTTTTCTTCTCCACGAACCACACACCAGCCCCCGAACGCGACTAACCTTTTGTTTTCATCTAGCCGTGTTCTGCAGCATCATCGTTGACGCGATCGTTCGCGTACCCTTGGCAGCCAAAAAATGGCAGCCCGCCTTGTCGGTGACGGGCATGCGGAAAAACGGCTTCCTTTGCATCACCCGCCGCTCATCGTTGCGCCGTCCCGGAACCCATGCTGCCCGTCCATGTTGTCACGTTGGAGGGAAAACTTTCATTTATTTTAATCAGTGTTCACCATTGTCTTGACAGTGGTGGTATTTATCTCTCTCTCACTCTCTTACTCGGTGTCTTACATGCTCGGCTTCTAATAGAGACACGATCATCTTCTATGCCGATCTTGAAAGATCATACTGCGGGACCCTGGGAACAGTTTCCCTTTCCGTTGCAGAGATCGCGTTTTTTCCTTCTTCTCCATCATCTCTCTTGCGGTACAATTTTTCTCATACACTAGCAGATGGTGGTACTCCTCCGTTGCTTTCATCTCGCCTCATGGCGCACCACCAGAACGGAAGGTGAAGGTCGGTGCAATTTAATCGATTTTCCGTCTCCGCTGTGCAAATCCGGGTGAGAGTGATGAGCGTGAAGGCGGGAAAAGCTCAATTAGTGGCTTTCAACGGCGGAGCGATAACGACATGGCCACAGAGAATGGGATGAAACGAGCTGTATTGGGCTGCATGGGTTTTGGCAATGAGTGAATTCCCAGCTGTCGGTCCGGTATAGTTGGCAGGCAGATTTGTTTTCCTCATTGGAAGTAATCATTAGTGGTGATAAATAATAGCCTTGAAGTTTTCTTCGGATAAATAAAAATAATCGTTTAGTTAGCGTAATGATTAATTGGTTCTTTCTACTTTTTTTTATTGTTTTTATGACCTTCTATGGTATTCTTTTTTGGGGATTTTTTATATATGTTTATATTTTCGAACAATATTTATCCAAAAAATTTATTTTAAAATTATTTTTAATATTCTAATTTGATTATCTGCCGACATAGATTTTATTTCACGAGGTTAAACTTGCAATAATAACATTTTGGAATATTGAACATTGCTCATTATATTTTTATACATTATACTTTATTTATTTACAATCTACTACACCATAATCTAATCAAGTAACCCAATTAAATTATTCTGATTTTGTTTGAAAATGTTATTGAAATATACCTAATTCTTAATAACATCATGTGTTAAAATGATTTAAATAAATTTAATTTTAATTTGATTGGTTTTTACTATGACAAATTAACCATAAGAAGAAATACTCCACAAGTATGTCTTAATATAACTTGGAACCATTTATCCATCATATGCAATTGTCACTGGTTGAACACATTGTTCGTCTGATTAGTGCTGATGGAATCCGTTCTGCTCTCATAATTTCGGCGCCTTACGCTTCACAGTCCACATCGGTACAGTGTCACATACTTTTGACACAAATCTTCCTCCACACACACGCACACCATCCAACCTCACCCATCGGCACACCACATACACGTGCTTTCCTTTCCGAAAAGCAATTAAAGTTCCCCGTCTGCCGGCGCATCGATGTCACCTGGGACGCGGTGGAATTGATTGTTCGCATAAGTGGCCAGTGCGCGATGTTTACCGTTAATGCGAAATGAATAATCAATGAGAGTGGGCCGCTGAATGGTTATGAATAAGCGAAATCGGTTAGGTCGCTCGATACCGCACCACAGCGATCGCAGACGATAGTGGTTCGTCAACCTGCCTGCGGTAGTAGTGCGGTGCCAGTGTCCGGGTCATCATCTTCAGTCCTGGTCCTGGTTTTCCAGCGTTCAAAAACAACAAATAACAGCAAGAGAAAAAAAAAACACAAACCCAGAAGAATGGTGCAGTGAGGGACGGAGAATAGGGTAGAGGTGTTCCGGGGAAATCAAACGATAAAACATCATGGCCACATCAATCAGCTTCGGGGAAGGAAGATTTGCTTTGCGTGCGGTCATCGCTCAGTCGCGTGCTTTCGACTGGTATTAGAAAGTTAAATGTGAGGAATGTGATTCAAAACTGAACGTCCCTTTCATAGTGCAGCGCCTGGGAGGCATCCTAGCGAGGATAATCCCGTCCAGTATTGGATGCGCATAGTTTTGGCAGCTTGCGAGATGAAAGCATTTTATTGTCCTTTTCAACGTACCGCACACTTTTACTTGCAGTTTGGTATTATATTGCATTGTATTGGATTGTTACCACTCATACAAACGGATGTCATTGAGATTGCAATTTGTACGAAAAGCATGCAAAAGATGATGCACCATGATGCGATTAATTCTTCAACCCAACTGCTCCGTCCCGTTCGGTGCAACGGATTAAAAGGTGAAAATGAAAGCTGGCCAGTGTGATGTTTTTTTTTTGTTTTGTTCACCCACTCTAGATGGATTATTAATTGGCCGCTTCTAATTGGCAAACACCTTGACCACCAGCCTGCGTGTATACACCGGCTCCGTTGATGGGGTGTGAAAAATAGCTCTCACTATCATCCCACAATCGCCATGGAAAAACCAACGTCAACCTGGCGGAGACAACGCAAAATGGTCCGGCGGAAGGTCTTGCGCGGTGCCCCCGTTTTGGGGGCCGGACTCGGTTGATTGATTAATGGCTTGACTGATTTTGCCAACAATAGACGACACCGATCCGATCGTATCGGGAATGATCGGGATGGAGTGACGGTTTTATTTTTCCCACGCGGCCACCGATTCCGGCATCCCGGGAAAGCCGCGTGTGCCGGGTGTGAGATTTGGGTCGCCACTGTCGCTTCCGGGGGCGGCAAACCATTAATCATCCAGGTTGGTTAGGTGATTCGGTTATTTATACTCGGGCAATAAGGAAATCGGTAGTTTGGGGGAAATAAACTGGCTTTGGGCAACTAGGCGGCCGGTGAAATCGTTCCGCTAAACGTCCGAATGCCACTGGATCGATTTCAACAAAACCGTGTAGAATGAAGAAACATGATCTTTAACATGGGAGTCTTACATTCCGAATCGCATTTCAATGGCATGTAAATGGCATGTCATAAAATAAAATTCCAAGACTATTGCACCGTTTTGTTAAAACTCAGAAAGCCCATGTTACAGAACGCTGTCAAAACTGTCTGTTGGATCCTTTACGAAGCTATGACATTTTCTAGCATGAGAAATCAACTCTGATTTACTCTCTCAAAGAATTACTCAGTAATGTCTAATTACTTAATACTGGGGGTTTGAGATGACAGAACAACGCATGCGCCTATCACAACAAACACAACACATAACATTTCAACGGCCTTGGAAGACACCACAACCAAATTAGTCATAGTTCAATGCAAGCACATGATATCACAATGGCAGCGTAGCTTACCACAAAACGTGCGTCGATATCAGTCACGTTCGATCCGACCAGTATAAACGCGCTCTGAGAAGGATTTTGACTACCAAACGATGTTTGCTTTAATCCAAAACATTATTTACTGCATTTATCAAACTAAAGATGCATTATTTGATGAAAAATACAAAATGTTACTAACAATCACTTCTACTTCACTTGTACCATCGTACTGCCATTGTGATATCATTTGCTTACATTGAACTATGCCTGCTGGGATTATGGTATTTTCTAAGGCCGTTGAAATGTCATGTACTGCGCTTGTTGTGACACTTGCGTTGTTCTGTCATCCAAAAAACCCTGTATTAAGAACACAAAGAATGTAGTTTTTAAGTGGATAACAGCACTGATGTACTAATAGTTAATAGCTAGAAAGAATATATTCACACGGTACAAGCACGAGATAACGGGTATTGCTAAACAACAGTGTAGTTCATCTTAGAACACAAAATCCGGATCATATTTCTACTGGGAAAGAACGGATTTGTTGATCTTAATGATCATTTATAATTTACTAACGATTGGTAGAAAAGATTTGTGATGCATTAAATTAATTTAGCGATGAGTATCTTAGACTAAATCTTTAGACAAATAAACAACTTTCATTAACTTCCTATCGCTGTTTGCGAAATATTTATGAGCCCAGTCTTCCACCTGATTATGACATAAATCACTCTATCATTTTCCGGCAAATAAAGCAACAAAACTAATTTGACAGCTGCCGCTAAGCATTGGCTCATCATGTCGCACAAAAATTTCAACCCGGTAAAAGCTTTATTGCTAGTGTCGTTTCACCAATGTTCGCAAAGGAAGGGGATCATTTTCATGTTTCTGTGATTGTGTGTCGTTATAAAATTGTACGCCCCCAAACGCTCACTCATTAACCCGGTGCGGTGTGTCGCATCCTCCCACAGAGCCAACGACTTAAAGAAAAATGCAAAAGAAAAACCCACCCCAAAAAAAAACTACACTTTAATTATGCCATTATTATGCACCGCAAACGACATCTTGGCGGAACATCATAAACGTGCGGAAAAGCAACACCCCCTCCTGATCCCCCCACGAAAAGTGGTCCGGACACTGGACAGATGGGGAAAGAAAGGGGAGAGTAGGGTTGATGGGGGAGTGGGATATACATCTTTTCCACTCTCATCTTTCGCCACGATCTGTGTCGCTTTCCGCCTTCGGGGTATCATCTCCGCCAGCTCCGGTGTGCGAACGATCCCGGTACGATCGGTCGGTATAATTTACGTACTTTCAATTCCACTGCACAGGTTCGCTCTGTGTGTTGTAGTGGCAAATCGTAAAAGAAAAACCACACACAATTTAATTGCCCACGGGTACGGACTGGCATTAAGCACACAAAATAGAGCTATCGAGTGTTGGGGACGATGGTTGGTAAACACGTCATTTTGTCTCATCGTTTGACCGGGGACATCATCGTTCCCGTCCAATGACCTTCCACGACTGCGGCCAGTCAGTGAAGAATGCGCGGTAAGGTTAAGCTTACTTTCCTTTATGTAAAGGGAAATGCAATAAGCATCACAATTGCTTGCCAAACCCGGAGGACTCGAACCACCAAAAAAATAAGGCAGCTCAACAAGTTTGTCACTGTTTTCACCGGCTGGTCGGTTTATTTTTTGACAGAATGACGAATGGTGCAACGTTCATGTTTGTTGGGGCTTTCGAAATGGCCGATTGTTTTGAACGAAAGCGTGCACTTTACCGTTTTTCTTTTCTTCTGCACGTGGCCGCTCGGTGTGTGTGTGTTTTTTTTTGTCAAGAGCAGTAATGTACCTTTGGATGAACTCCGATGTAAGAACGGGTGCATATTTTTTGAGTATTTATCCATTCAATGTTTCTATTGGGGCTGGCTTTTGCTGTACTACGGTATCGATCGATACCGAATCCCATCTGGGTAGATTCTCCAAACCAAAGATGCAACCATATTTGGATTCCATTCAAATTGAAGTGGGATGAAGATAGAAATAGAATCCTTATTTAAAATGTGATAGATTTTACATTTTGACAAACCCATCTGTCATGTCGGAAAGCTTTCCAAGTGCGCGAATGAGGAAAGCTGTGAAGAGTATGAAGAGTAAGAGTAGTAAAATGTTGGAAAATAATAATAAAATAAAAATTTGGAGTAAATATTCTTCGTCTACATCCGCATATTTCTATTCGACAAAAACGACCAGGCCGTATTGCTTACAACTAAAGGTAGCTTAATTTAAGATACAATTCATTTTCGTTTGAAGACATTTCCTTCTCCAAACATTGAAAAGTCACCATATCCCGGGTGTACTCGGCCGGTCTACATCCATATATTCTACATCAACTTGATAATAAAAACCCAGAAATGAAGGAAGGAAGGTAAAGGAAAGTTAGATATGTAAGACCTTAAAAGCAGCAGTTGTAGTCACATTAAAATGAGAGAATGTGTGGCTAATGATTCCAGTTATTTCCCTGGGTCTGTAAATATAACTACAATAAAAACCCTTATCTACATTTCCTTGCTTTGTTCCTTAAAATTCCTTATTTAGTACTACACTTAGTACTACATCTCCCTAGTGCGAAAGGCCATGAGATTTAGCTATCTGTCAATTTGACGTTTGGTTTAGGTCAATAATAAATTTGTTAACACATAAAACATACCTTCGTGTTCTTAATCAGTTGGCATCTTCCCATAATGGGCAGCATGATAATTCATTGGTATTCATATTCATGGCCCAACTAATGTCTCCTTTTAAGCATTCCGAGTATTGCTTTAATGGCGTGACAATCAAACCACACCATCCAACACCCCGATGACGCACAGTTTCGCTTTCACAGCAATATCTCGCTTGAGCGAGGAATGTTTCGGCCAAAAATGAAGTTCTCGTTCCGGTGTTTGACTTCCCCGCGAAGGGAGTTACTAATTTTTTGGGGTCGATTGTCACATTTTCACCCATCCGGATGATTTCCGCGACATTGTCAGTTCCGCTGTTCCCGATTACAGGAAGCAACGAGGTATGACCGTAAACCATCGGGCCTATGCGCACCCGTAGATGGTCTTCCGGTACGGGTTATTGTATTTGGTGATGGGCCAGATGGACAGATTTGGTGACGGGACGTTGAAAGTTCAAACCACCGGTCCATTCTTTCCCTTCCCGGAGCTTGTGGATAAGTCGAGCTCGACGAGGAAAGGATTTTTCCCCGAAGTGGCTCACCTGATGCTGGCAAAATTCGCAACAAGGTTTAGTATGCAGACCAAAGCACCGAGTCTGAAGCTTTACAGTGGATAGCACCGTTCCAGAACACCGTTTATTGTTGCGTACCTACCCGATCCCGTGGGCTCAGTCGTCCGTAAGTCTCACGCGCGAGTTACAACGAACCGTCCAGAAAACGGTACTTGACCGGTTAGCTGGTGAGCATAGTGCTTTATGTGTGTTTGGTTGTTTTTTTTCTTCCACGTTTGCCACCATGTTTCCCTTTCATTCCATTCCGCTTCGGCCCGTCCCGTTCATTTGAGAACCGTTCCTTATCGTTTGGCATCACACAACCACTTGCTGAGCGGACATCGCGCTCAAACTTTACGGACGGACAGTGTCCCACCGGTCGAGCAAAATGAGATCATTTTTTTTTTGAGTGGGAATAAACTAAAGCTGCACTAATGCACGCTGGTGCAGTTTCATCATGATGCAATTGCTTGCTGCCTAACAAGGAGGAAGGGCCGATTGTTTTGATAAGCTGTGAAGCAGTATCATTTCTTCATTACCGTGGCATGTTTTTGGTTGCAGCCACTTAGGGCAAAAGAATGGGGAAAAAATGGCAACACAATCGCCGGTAACATGAGGAAGAATTGTGAGAAAAACCGACAGGTAGCTGACACTACAATCGCAAAAATTGCATTAAAAACAGTTGGACGGCGGACGAAATTGGGCACACATTACACAGCGCAAAACTGTGCTGCACGGTGAGACAGATATTGAGCGGTTGCCTGTGTGACGCGAACAAAAATGTGTGTTGGTTTATAAATATGTATGTATAAATCTTGGCCCCGAAGCTGTAGTACCGTGTGGCATAATACGTAGACCGATCAATGCAAAGCGCAACGCTTTGTTTTGCATTATTAATTAATTAACGGGTTTCGGCAACCATTTGCAATGGTTTGGCATCCAAGGGAGAGTGGGGGGGAAAAGATGGATTTCTTTAAACGAAAACTTAACTGTAGCCCTAATTGTTGAGTACCGGGCGCGTACCCACCGGCTCAGCTCTCCATATACCGTAAAAGGAAGAATTCCGTCATGCACAAAGTGCGCGAGCACCCGGAACCGATCGCATGACCCAATTTTCGCCTGCACCCAACTCATCTCCCGAGAACGTGCACATCAACCGAAACCCAACCGAAAAGGGATTATGATCGATCGATCGAGCTTTGAGCGGGGAACCAGCGTGTAGCGCTGGGTGGGGCGTGTTGAATTTGATACACTTTTTTAACGAATTTCTCATGCTCGTTTTATGTATAGATTGGTGATGCTACTTCACGGTGCCATCAGAAAGAAAACCAAACCGAAACACTACACCGGAACGTTCTTAGCTTGAAGCACCGTCGGCTGAAAAGTCGACAAGATTCGAAACGGTTTCCGCGCGGAAATTATAACCATCACAGCTGAACAACGCTTCTACAGGACGCTTCCAGCGTGAACGTGAAATTATGAACTAGTTTACCTAGTTGCCCACCAAGTAGGCATTGCAAAACGAAAGGCAAACAACAACCGATCATCTCGGGGGCGATTTCGTTCCGTTGCTTTAGATTCGCTATTGCACAGCGCCGCCCTGCACTGCACCGCAACTGCAAACGGTGCTGATTTGATTTGCTCGTGCGCGAGAGACAGAGAGCACTGAGCGGAGTCACTGAAAATTGTTTTCCGCCAGGAAATCTCTAGCAAAACCTTTTCGGAAAAAGTGTTCTCAGCGCATAGCGCACTTGTGTGATACCATATTTGGGCGCACCGGCAAACTCCAGTTGCAAGCGCTTTCGGTTCCGGGTTCGTCGCTTGAACCATTGAAGTCTTTCGTTTTCATTCAACGATTCTGTGCCGGGGGATGGTTGCTTTTACAGACATTTCATCTCGCAAAGCCTATCCACGCACGTGGGATGATCGGTCAGAGGCAGGCATGAGCGGTGCGGGAAGGAGTTTGCCTTCTTTTAACCAGCGCGGCTCGATAAAACAGTGCCACATTCCGCGATAGAAAACGAAACGGAATCTCTCCCCGGAGATGGTGTGCAGAATGTGCAGTACTAGTGAATGCGCACGGTGGCGCATCATGTGTTTGCAGTCGTTGCAGTCTGTTGGTGAAGGATTTCTGTGACGGAAGAAGAAAGTACCTTTTGAACCGGTTTGATTCGTTTGCTTCTATACGTGCAGTGAGCAAGCTGGCTATTCTTGTAGGATGTTTGTTTTGTGCTCCGCTCCGGTGAATGCGAAACAGGAAAAGAGAGTCACCTATAAATAGCTTGAGATGCATACAATAAGGTTTTTATTTTAAGGAAACCAATATGATCGTTTGGATATCTTTGGAAATAGTTGTTTTAAAAATGACGAGACTAAAAAAGACGAGTTAAAAAACAAGATTTAAAAGTATTCTATCCCTGTTTTCTAGACACATTTACGGAGAAATTATACAGTAAATTCCAATGTCCAATTGATAAAAATAACGAGCGATAATCAGATGTAGCATACAAGGAAATTGCATACTAAATCAACGAAACAGCCCACAGTTTCCAAATCAGACGATGAGCTTTTCACACTCATCAGCATGATGACCGTGAGTGAGCTCGATCTTCATCCTGTGTCATTGAACCGTCGACAAAACCCCGAATTTTGAACGATTGATGATCGGAGATGGAACTGAAGCGCTGAAAGCAAACAACAAACAACAGCACCACAACAAACAATGCGAACCACCACCTCCCAATGGGTAACGAGACGAACACGGTGGAATGAACAAGCGTAGCCAAGAAATGCGCCCCGATGCGAGATAACGAAAAATGGGCTCCTCCAAAATGGCTTACAAACGAATGCGGAAATTGCTTCCACTCACGCACCATGACCGTACTTGAAAGCGATTCCCATCATCTCGGTGCCGGGCACTCGAGTGCGCGAACGAAAACTTTCACCCAAGCGAGAAGAAACCCGAGAAGCGCATGCGAGTGTGTGCGGGTGATGGTTTTCTTGTGCTGTTGGGGCTGTAGTTGCCCACAACTAACAGTGTGTTCGCCATACAACACCCAACCGAGAGGAACGACCTCGAACGCCGAGAAGGGGTTAAAAGTGAAAACCGTTCTGAGTGGATGGAACTGGCCGGTACGGCAACAGAACACAATGGTTGCGTTCTTTTGCCAGCCGTATCCTACATAATTAGGCCACCTTCGGGAGAATGAAGAAACAAGAAAAAAAAACTACTTTCTCTTTGGGATCTTTCATGTTCCAGAGGGTTTTTTCCTTCCAAGGTGCTAGAACGATTTAGAGAACCGGTTCTTGAGAAGGAAGGGAATGAAAAGTATTATATTTGGAACATTGATGTGATCAGGATGGGCCACAACCTTGTGTTGAATGTCATTGTTGAATTGGGAGTACATTCGTGGTAAGATACAGACATTCAAAAATATTCGATTATCTTCATTTTGATGAACCAATCTAAAATTCAGTATAAAAAATTAAACCTCAACCTATTCTTAAGTACAAGTAAATAGCGTCAAGAAAAACACATATTCAAACAATTCAAAGACAAATGGTCCTCAAGTTCTCGAGGAGTTCTGGGTTCTTTGAAATACTTTACTTCCAGAAATATAAGTTTGAAGGTTAAAAAATGATTCTCGATTCAAACGATTATTATTGAGGATATAATCACGTTATTTGTCAGTGGCATATCGACTTGTAATTTTATCGGATATTCTAGATATCTTGAGATGACGATTTTGAGATTCTTGATATTGCGAGAATATAAAACCGATAGCTAGTGTTGGGTTAATCTGATTCAGATTCATGAAGCTGAATGAATCTTTAGATAGAAAGAATAAATCTGAATCTTTATTTCAAAGATTACTGAACGCTTGAGGATTCATGAATCATCCAAGATTTCTAAAAGTTAAAATTAGGCCTTTATAACCAGCCACTGCTCTGAGAGTTCATGAATCTTTTGAGAGTCGATTTCCTTATTTGAATGGCTCCTCTCGAGAGATTTATTAAGTACAACACCGATACAAACTGTACATTTCGCCAAATTCTTGTTGATTTTATAGTTACAAAAACTGATCTTAACTATGAATCTTTTTAGATTTCTCTTTATGATCTGTATCGCTTCATTTACATTTCATGATCCAAGAAAACCTTAAATGTGGCTTGTTTTCAAAGACTGCCAATGAGAAAAAAAACTATACAAGCTGATTGAATGGTAAACTTGATTTCATCGTCTTACAATAAAACCCCTCGAAATGCGTTGCTCACTAATCATTGCTTTGTGCGTTGAACGCACACCAGCACGATCGGTTTGGATCAACCGCTCAAATTTGTATCTTTCGCTTCTCTCTTCCGTCACGACCGCTGCCGATTGGAATATGATCAGGTTTTGAAGCGCTTGAGCGATTGAAGAAGCTAGACCCGGGGCCGAGGCTCACCTTGACCCATTTCATGCTTTCACGCAGCACTGGCTGTGCCGGGAAAGCGCGGTGCGTGTGCCCGCCCGCCCCAGCGGAAACCCTACAAAACCCTCCACGAATCGAAAGTCGACTCCGGTTGGGCTGATCACCGATCCGGTTCACAGTGGAACGCGATGCCACGGCGGATGTTGACAACTGATCACCATCATCATCGTCATCATCATGATCATGATCACGATCCCCGGTTCCGTCGCCTTACGTGTTCACCAGTGCCAAGTGCCCCGTGCCGACGCGGAACGACGACGATGATGATGGTCAGTCAACTTTCGATTCTGCGCATCCGCAAAACTCGATCCAAACCCGCCGCGCGTCGATCGGCAAAACGCACAACAGCAGGTTCTTTCGTACACCTTGTCTTCTAATCATCTCGTCAGCGCAAGATAGTAACCCTAAGCATTCACGTTAAGCACGGCGGAAACCGGGCGTAGAAAGAGCATTAAAGATCACCCCTTCCCAGGGGCAAATGGGAGCCCTTGTGCGGTGGACAGCCGGCGTGTTGAGCGTTTTGTACGGAGGGCTATCGTTCCGATACCAAGTTTTGACCCAGTTGACGTGCTGGGCTGAGGTTTTCGAGGAAGTGACCGATGAAATCGAGACGGAAGCAACAAACAAACAGCTCCGACACGCAGCATCGGCATCGGAATGTGAAACGGGTCTGGGATGCGATCGTCGAACGATCGTTCGGGCTCTTTGCGAGAGGAAATCTCATTCATGTCTAGATATTCTGGTGACGAAACAGATAGTGGGCTTCCGGTTTTTTTTTTTTGTTTTGTTTTGGGAGAAGTTAATACGTTAATTTGCTTTTCTAATTAGGCGTTTCTTTTATGAACCAAAACGGTGCTGACGGTTCGATTTCCGCTGCATGGCAGTGATCGCTTTTGTTATACTGTGAGTAGAAACTCACCGGCTTACGAATGGTGTAATCTAGGATGAAAGTCCCAATCTTAACCGGTAGAAAATTCCAAATCTGCTTCATCCGCTTTTGTGATACACCCGGGTCCAGAAAACCGGGCACTCGAATGATCGAAAACTCGCCGAATTAGAAAACGATCAGCCTGCGGTCGAAATTATCTTATCGCGCAGCCGTACGAAAACACAGCCACCGTGTTTATAATGATAATTAATGCTCAATTCACCGCTTTTACCGTACGCGACAAATGGTCCATTCTGATTCCGCCGGCAGCACGGCAAATCAGGCCACTTTAATTTGCACCCCACTTTCAAACAAACCGTCGACAAATGGAAAGTGAATCGAAGTGCTGCACGACATCTGCTGCCCGTTCTCGATCGTCGAACCGTCGATTGGCGTGGGCAGGCAGGGATTTTTTTTTTTCGGGTGGCGAGAGCTTTCACTCACGGCATAGCTCACGCGGAAGACAATTTTTATTACAATTTTGCTGGGGGTTTGAACTAGTGTAAGCCCTGCCCTATACACGGTGGGGGAGAGTCATACACAACGGAAAAGATACTTCCATTACCACCTAAAATCTCCGCGAAACCTCCATTCGTAGAAAAAGGGGTCAACTTCTAGACATTGCGTAGGGTGTATGTGTGCGCTTGTGCGCTGTCTGTAGGCAAATATTGAGTAGGAGAAATTGACAAAAGCACAATCGAGCACAAGCAGAAAGATCGATTTCATATTTACCGCTAGTGCCCTCCAATGTTCCAATGCTAACCGCAAGCTTGAGCTCGGAAAGTCCCAATTTGTACCTACGGTGCGCATTCGAGAGTGTCCGAAAGTCTTCAAAGGCACAACAACGTTCTCTCCGACCAGGTTGGATAATGGGCGGGGGTGGACACCCCCAAACGAAAGCAATCCGTTGGAAGTTGGTTGTCAAGGTGCTAATTTACATTTTTATCATGTTTAGAATTCCTTTCGGCGTACGCAGCAGACGCACGATCGGGTAACAGGGTGACACCTGGACACCTTGATACTGACGAAGAATCTTTAAACATCGCCTGAATTAAGTGACTTGTTCTTATGCACCGTTGCATAACGCAGGGCGTTCCAGGAGGGACATGGGAGGGAAATCTGTCGACCAGCGTACAAATCCGGTCACCTGTCGAATTGGCCTGGAATTGGATATTCCTTCAACGATTAATATGCCCACCTCGTACAGCAGCCGGACTGTTCCGCCCGGTTCGGTTTTGAGCCTCGAATTTCGGTTAGCAGGTCGCTGGTGGTGGCAATGGGTTGACATGCCTAACGGGAAACTTTCAACCCTTTTTGCTGTCAGATTTTTGACCAATTCAATCGATCGAGAAATAGCTACGCTGGAATGTTGGATGTCTAAATAGGCAGTCCAACCTACCTTGAATGGCGGAAAACTGGAAGTTTGCTGGGTGTTCCCGCCAAACAAGGATTTCCTGTTTCTTCAGGCTATAAACAAAAGCAATCATCCCGAAGTGGAAAGGAAAACACAACGAATAGAAAACAAAACAATCCTCATGCGCAGATACACTTCCACTTTAGTGTGGGAGCACATGGCCCACAGCCCTGGGTTTAAGACAAAAGCCTTGCGTTTGGCGGGAGTGTCTTTCACTTTTTATTTCCTCCGCCACGCGCTGCCTTCCCAGTTGCGCAGAAGCAGCAGCCAATCTAATTTGTACTGACAGTGGTACGAAAAGATAAAACTAAAAAAATCAACAACAATGCTGTGTGCACCGCGAAGCAGACCAGAAGACACGGGGTTTGGTGAAAAAAAACCATGCAAACCAAAACATTAAATAAAATAATAGCACCCGGGTGCGCGCGCTTCTCTGTGGCACTTTCTGTATGGGTGGGTGCGAAAATACCGGCACGAAACACCGATGGAAGAGAAATCCGGTCCGGGTTCAACGGAACGCGGCAGTACACCGGAAACATCACGACACGCGTATGGGCCACGGTACGGGTCACCGTTTCCTACCTCACCACCAGCACCAGCAGCCAGCAAAAGCGCTTTGATTAAGGCCTCCATTATGATCGGCCACGATCGCGGGAAAACGTCGATATTGATCCGGTCGATCATTCCTTCCGAGATGGCCCGACACGCCCGATTCGATGTGCAGCTTATGCATTTGATTTCGCTTTCGATTGGTCGAAATTTTCCGCTGCCAGACTTTAGTATACTTAACTTCCTATGCTACGGTCGCTGATGGTGGAAATTTTTGGGGGGTATTTTTTGGTGGTGTTTTTCTCTGGTTGGTATTGTTGCTGCTGCCGCTACTAATTTTCTATCCATTGGCTGGTAGAAAGTGAAATCGCATAACGTAATGTGTGCTGTGTTGCTGATTGGATGTAAATTTGTCTGATTTGTGGCTGATGAGATCGGATTTTAGTCAGAAGAGAAGGACAAAAAAGGCGTGAGTAACAAAGAGAGTGAGGGAGGCCGAGCAAGAAAGAATTATAAGCGTGAAAATGCGCAAAGTTGACGGAAGCCAGGAGGCTACGATTTCCCGATATCTCTTATTCGCTAAACTATGGCGTTAGCTTTGCTGAACATGTGAAAACATTAAATGTTAGGTTTTTCTTCGATTTTCTTAGTTATGCAGAGAAAATGGGAAAATACGTACAAATGGAATGATCAGAAAAACAGCCATGGAAGAAGCTTTCACAACGATATGATTATAATAACCAATGTGATTTAGATATGGATCGCAAGAGTTGATTGGATATCAGCTCTACGCGATCATTTTAGAAACACTATAGTAATGACTAAGCTTTAAAGCTTTTGATTTGTAACAATTTACGATTAGTTAGTGTATAATGATTTTTTTTCTTCTCTCCATTTTACTCTCGTTTTCAGTCCGCAAACCTGAAGGATGGGAAAACGAACCCAAATGCTCCCGCTGGGAGTGACACTGGTTACGGCATTGCTGCTACTGTCCACCACCATCGGTTACGCCCGCGCGTATACCTTCGACGATGACTTCGAGGATCTGATCGCCGAGGAATCAAATGTGGACGAGGACCTACTGCCCGGATCGGTGCTGTTACCATCGGACGTGTTTAACGATGGCAAACCGTTCCTGGTCGATCGTGACCCGTCGACGGGAGCGATTGACTTTCTGCACAAGAAAACGGGCAACCAGATCGATCTCGGTGACAGCAAACCGTACGAACCGAACAAGGATAGCTACGTGAGCGACAAGAAGGATGTGGTCATACACCAGTCGACGCCAAACTTTCACGACTTTCTTAACCTGCCCAAGATGTACTCGCCGGAGAACTTTGTCTCGATATCGAGCTCGTACGCGAACCTGAAGTATCAGGGCATTAACAAGGGTTCGAACCATCGTGAACATGGTAATACACACATTGTGGCTGCGACTTCGGCAACCACTGCACCCACCACGACAAGCACGACAACGACAGTGAGTCCAGCGACGTCGACCAAGTATTTCTACAATCGACCACAGTACACGGTGGGCAACTACAACCGACCGGGGGCCAGCTCGAACACATACTATAGCTTCCCGGCAACGTCGGGACGGCCGATCACGACACCGACTACAACGACGACCACGACTACCACAACTACACCGACACCGACTACGACTACGACGGAGGCACCAAAAACTACAGTCAATTCCCAAAAACAGCTTTTCACACGCTACCCATACAAGAGCACGATCAAGAACAAGTATCTCGAGACATCCGAACAGACGCGCAAGAAATTCTTCCTGCCATCGACACTCGCTCTACCCGGTCCGACAACTACAACGACCGAACGTGCTCCTTCCACGCCGATGCGATCCTCTACTTACTACTCTCCTTCCGTAAGACCACACTGGCCCTCGACCTACCATACCACGACGACAACTCAAAGCACCGTTCCCGTGTCGGCTTCGACGGCTCCGGCCAACCCAGTTCGCTTTGTAGACGATGCGGTGGAACCATCCAAGATCAAATTTACGATGCCGGCCCTCAAGTATGAAGGCTCCAGACCAGCACCATTCCGACCAATGCCATCACAGTCGGAAGGTGCAGTGCCGGACCGGGAACCGTCGTCTAGCACCTCCAACACGAAGATCGATCTACCTAAGAACCCAGCCGTCATGTCACTTTCGGATATCTTTAGCACACTCGAACAGAAAAAGCGTCTCGAATCGCAACAGGCCGAAAGCAACCGCGTGGAGGAGGTGGAAGCACCGGAACTGGAACAAGATTTGCCAACGACACCTCCCGCGATTGTGTTGCTAAACGATGGTTCGGCTGGATCGGTGACCATCGGGTCTAGTGGTCCCCGTATCGAACAGTCGATCGATCTGTCGGATCAGTACGTGCGATACGAAGTGCATCCACAGGCTCAAGCCCCACCGAGTAGACCACCCTTGGTGCAAACGCAACACCAACAGCAACAACAGTACCAACAGCAGCAATACAACCAGTACCAAGTGCATCAATCAAATGGACATCGGCCCCAACCACCAGCGATGGACGTGATGGGGGGACAGTACGTGAAGTACGAGGTGCAGCAACCGCAACTGAACGTGGTAAAGTACGGAGCCGTCCCGAGCATGAATAATGTCGTCATCAGTCCTAACCAAAACTCGGCTACCTTTGTCCTGGGATCGCAACAGTCCGTAGGCAGCAGCATTGGATCGTCGAGCCGTCCCGATGGTACGGGCCATTTTGTGGGATCTGTGTCACAAGATTCCGTCACGGCAGCGGCCCTAAGCGCGGGTCGTCCCTCCTACCAGATGGGCCAGGTGCTAGATGAGCCACACGATCAAACCAACGTTGGTGCGTCAGTGCAGGTCCAGGTAAAACCGCAAGATATCATCAAGACAACCAGCGTTCGGTTCCCTAGCGAGTCGGACGACAAGTACGATAACGCACCCATCATCAGTGGCACACACAAGTCGGAAGTGTTGCCCCCGAACGGTCACTCGGCACCGGTACGCAACGATCAGATGGTTGTGTTTCCTCCAAATCAAGATATCGCAAGCACGTTGCACGAGGTTTCGAACCGTATCGTGTTTGACTCGCCTGCGCCACCGAGCGAAACGCTCAATCGGAATGAACTATCGATCGCACCTAATCCAAACTATCCGGCGGACTTACCTGAGCAATTGACGCCTCCTACAGCGCCTGAGCGACCTGATCTGATTAAACAACGACCACGGCCACCGATCCCCGCACAAGGACCACCATTCCGGTACAGTGAAATACAGCGACGTCCCTCCACCTTCCCAAGCGATCGCCCATCGCGGCCAACACTTACCCTACCCAACATTCTGCCCCAGTTCCGGCCGAACGCGAAGATCTCTCAAGGTCATCCGCCGTACATGAAGGAACCGGGCACCTATCGTGTTCCACCTTCAGCGTTGCTCGTTAAGGCAGGTCCTCCACTACGCAAACCAGCCGGCTATAACGTCCCCAACAATCTGCCACCGACGACAGCAGTCCGACGGACGCCTCTTCCGACACGCCTAATGACACGGCTTAGTCCTGCTCCTAGCCGTCCACAGCTACATCCAGCATCGGCTGAGTTGGAGAATCGCCGCTACTATCGACTACCACCACCACCACCGCCGGTAATGATTAAGGATCGCGTTTACAACATTCAACCGCCACGTCTACAGCCACCACCGCTTCCGCCCCAACCGTCCGGCAGTCCGACCAACATCATACCACCCGCAGTTACTTCGTCGGAGAAACCAAACGAACCGTTGGAGGATAGCGAGTTCCATCGTAACCCGCCACAGATTCTGCGCAACATACTGAAGGACGATCAACAGCAGCGACCCAAGCTCGAACCCGTCGTAACACTTCAGATGCTGCAGTCGAAGAAGCAGGCATCGTCCAACAATTCGCCAGTCGCACAGGATTCGCTGGGTGAAGAGAGCAATAACGTTGTGGCTGGATCTTCACAGTCCCAGCAGCCGGATGTCGTCAGCAAAGATCGGCCAGTTTATGTCGTATATCCGGTTAAGAGTACCCCCGTACGATTGGACAACAAACCACCACACGGTGATGGAATAGTGGTTGGACACCGTGGCGAGCAACTGCCATCGAAACCGATCAGTCCTGGTACGGAGTATCAGAACACACCCTTCTCGATTGCGTCGCACTTTGAGCAGGAACCAATTCTAACTGCCAAACACAGGAAACCCAACCTCAACGGCAAACCCAACTTCCCCTACAGTCTTGAGAAGCCGGACCCGCTTGCATTGGTCCATCAGTTGGACAAAGAGCAATCTGCTGGACAACCAGTGCAGGACCTGTCGGAATCGGACTCCGAGTATAATCTCGGTGAAGAACCAACGAATGTGCGTGATCAGGATCAGGATCTGATCTCGAGCAAATTGCAACGTTTCCAGACGGACAGCACACCAATAGCGATCGCTTACACACCGACGGAATCCAGTCCGCTGGGGTCGAACAATATGCGATACAGCAAGCCGGTGGGTGGATATGGATCGGCAGCCAACAATTACTACTACTCGCCCTACGGTGAAACACAGACGGAGGTGTCCTATTTGAAGATTGACGATGTAGACGAGTTCGGGAATCCATCGCGACGCTACGAACAAAGCTTCCAGGCACCGTTCCAAGCAAGCATGAGCCTCGATCCGGTCAAGGTGACCAATCCCTACGAAGGATGGGCCGTAGTAACGTCTTCCCCGCAGGCGCTCAAGCTCCAACAGCAGCAAACGGTGAGCAAACCCGAACCTGCTCCTGTCCGTCAGTACAACAGTCCAAACACGATCGATCGTTCGGATGTTGGTGACACTACCTCGACCGGTACTGGCGATGATAGTGCCGATCGTACCGCATCCGCACCGGTAACTGCTTCATCCGCATCTACCACCACCTTCGATCCGAACAGCTTCCAGCCGGAACTGCAGGGCGGCTTCCGACCGATTTACGGAGCGGACGTGAAGTTGAGCGAACAGCTCAACCCTGATCCGCAGCGATCGAGCGTAGCCGATCTGTTTGCTGAGGAGAACGAAGCCGAAAAAGTCAAAGCTCCGCAGATGAATGTTACAACGAAACTTCAACCGGTAGAATCGAAGCCGAAAATAGTGAAAAAGGAGGAACCGGATAGTGGAATGGATCTCGATCTGGAGGCATTCTTTGATCAGTTCACGAAAGACTATGACGATGGCGAGAACGGTCTGGACGACGTGACCATGAGCGAAGAAACAACGAACGAAGCATTGCCGAGCAGTGACGAAAGCCAGTACCGTAGCGCTAGCGAAGGACGCAGCAGTAAGGGTACGGTAGGGGAGTCTAGTGTGAGTGCCTCGCCGGAAAGTGCCGCTGTTGCCACTACTGCAGCTGAAACGGTGGAAGAACCAGTCACGAAAGCAACGTGAGCACCGCAAAAGAGCAGATCTTTGATGACTCGTATCCTTAGGGTGAACCCTTTTGTGCCGCGAATGAACGAGACAATGTTTGTGTGGTAAAGTTAGAGCGTACGCGATGCATGGATGAATGCGATGTCCTGGGAATGTAGAAATGGTACGCAATCAGGTAGGGTTGCGGGAGTTGGGTACGAAGAACAGGATCGAAGAGAGCCAAACAGCAGGAGAGCATAACCGTTGACAAACCTTAACTCCTCCAAAACCAATAGGATCGCACAGATGATGATGATGATGATGATGATGTGGGGCAAACAGTGTGCCGACAGGCCACAACTCGTCCGGACGGTACCGAATTCTTGAGTATCTAATGTTAAGCAACACCGGCCACCATCTTACAAGGCTGCCATCGCAAACAAAAAAACCGGAAAAATAGGCCAATGCCGTTGTACGATGGTGCAAACGCTAGTCAATAAAACGGCTGCCACAATCCAAAACCCTGCACCAGAAAGCAACGAAACAACGAAATTCATACGCTAAAAAAAACATGGCCATCAATGCGTGTTGGTGGCTGCTATTTGTCTGTAGTGTAAGAAAGAAGGAACACAAAGCTAGCTCGATGAATCGATGGTACGAGCTTAATATTGGATACTTGATACTAGAGAGACAGGCCAATTCCTAACCGATCGTGGTGGTACATACCGCGGCGCGTTGGAATTGGGATATTCTTTAACAACTCGAGCGTCAATGTAGTAAAATTTGATTGATTCCCAACAAAACAAAACAAAAAATCTTCCCTTTGTCCAAAACCACAGGTTGATAGACATGTAAGATACAAATTCCATTCCGACCGATATGCTAACGATGAACTGTTACACCGGGTCATAGCAGCTCCTGGAAGAGCAAGCGAAAATATTCATTTACATTAAATTATTTATTTATTTATTAAACAAAACAAACAAACCGAACGACTTCAATCGAGCTCTGTAAAAGATGTAACGCGGTGGATGCAACTGAATTTGTCCCTTTGTGCAAATTATTCAAATTAGAAGCATGTCTTCGCGAACTGCGTCATGTTGAGCGGAAGCTAGATTAAAATACAGCTTAAATAACACTTCTGCAAATGCTTGAGATCCTTAAGGTGGACCGCAAGTGGGAAGCAGGCAAGTGTAAGGAGGTAGAAAATGCGATGCGAGTACAGTAAAACCTTCACTAGCCAGTAAGTTACTGATCGGTAACCGCGTAGAGAGAACGGTTCTGTACTGTGTAAGAAGTAAAATAATGAGACAATAAAGCGAATTACGAAACTAAAATCCCGCACTAGGTCAATCGACATCACAGGTTATAAAGCGTATTGCAACGTGTCATCACCGATTAATTGAAAATGTCTAACACGAGATTCCGTTTGTAATCGATTGCTCTAACTTAACACAAGGACACACCTGCATTTCATCAGCATTTTAAACGCTCTCACAGGGCGTTTCATCACCACCGCACCATCTCGGCCGGCATATGGTTCTACAGGCTCAGACTCAAATTTGGTTCATTGGATTCTCCGGGGCCTTTTGCCAGTTTTTGAAAATCATCTGTTTCAATTGCGACAGTTTCAGCGATGGATGCTCTTGCTTTAGACGTTTCAGTTCTTCCTCTTCGTACGCTCTGTAGGCTGCCTTCATACGCTTTTCCGGATGTCGATCGGCGGCCGACGCATCACCCACACTGAGCACCGCAATGGCCTGATCGATCGTTTGTGCTACTTCCGTGTCCGCCATCACACGGTTCAGATTCTCTTCGAGCGGGATTTCCTTCGGAACGAGTTTCGGTTTGACCGTGCCCGCTGTCGACGCTTCCACGGCACGATTACGCTTTTCTATTTCGGACTCAATTTGTGATCGTGTTACCTTTGCGGCCGGTACCTTTGCCGTCGTCTTGATGGAGTTCATTTCTTCCTCGAGCAGAGCTTTGGTTTCAGCCTTCTTGCGTGCCGCTTCCGCTTTGCGTCGTTCCTCTTCCTCCTGAAATGGATGTGGCGGAAAATGATATTAAAACTACCCCGGGAACGGGCCGAATTGCATACCTTTTGCTTCTTTTTCTTCGCCAACTGCTTGTCGTCGTCTACCCATAGTGCATCCTCTGCCGCTTTCGCCGCCTTATCATTGGCGACCTTTTTGGCTTCCGCTTTGCGTTCCCGAGCCTCGACGGCTTTCGAGTTGGTTCCCATCTTTTTCGGCATTGTGGAAAGAGTGAATTTTTATTCCCGGCGATTTGTTGCTCACGGTGAAGTCTCCCCTTCCGCTGTGTTACTACACCACATGCAAAATATCAGTCACAACTGCATGTAATTCACTTAAGTGTGCACGCGAACAGCGTTTGATTAATGATCACTCATAGTAGAAAACTAGTTTATAGATCTTTCTTCAAAATACACGCTATAGCAAAGCGGAATTTTACTAAGTACAATCATTTGCTGAATAACCTCGGTGGCAATATTTTGGTAAACAAATGCCGTATTGAGTTTGACAGGACGGTTGGCCGGTAAGTTTATAATAGGGTGCTGAATACTGTATGAAGTTAGTACGGTACAGGGTGGCTCCATCGATAGCATCACGCATTCGGTGTCCATTCACACACGCGATCATTCATTACAAACCCATTTGATTTTATGTAAGTAATAACTTAACTTTACTTAACTCAGTGAAAAGTAGACAATAACACTGTTTGTGTAGACTAGTTTATTGTTGTATTACTTCGTTAAACATACAATTCTTAGTGCTTATTTCGTTCGCGATGAAACAGAATAAATAAAAAATATCACTCTTTTTCGCTAGAAGCTTCATACCTCCCTTCAGCCATTCATCGTTCGTTATGATCAACAGCGATGAGGTATAAATAATTTGCTTACTTTTGTTTAAACACTTCCGTAACCTTTTGCCGCATTACATCGCGTGGCGTAAGTGCGAATGTGAGCAGTGTGCTTATGAATTCGGCAGCTAATTGTTTGTACGGAATCAACACGAGGCAGTAAAAAAAAAAGGGAAACAAACTTTAACAAATCAATTCCACACGATGCCGATGTCGAGTAGATTCTGATTTGCGATGGATTAGAATGGGTTTCAATTTTGATCTTGCTGAACGCAATTGAACTTACAATTACAGCCGACATACACGAAACATCGAATTGTGCCTTGTTTTACGGAATTGGGAGGCTCTTTATGCCAAAACAGTATCAGTAGAAAACGAATCGTCCGAGTAGAAATATGATTGTTAAAGCAACCGTGATCGACAAATGATCTCGATGAATGTTCGCAGCTCCATTATACTCCGCTTCGGTCACATATTCTGGCACATGGCGTGTTTTGTTCATCATCCAGTAGAATGCATCCATTTTATGCTTCCGTTTCAGTTCACTTCCAACGTGCTGACGGATGCGAGAGTTATAGTCGTTTAACCATTTTTTCTGCAAGAGGAAATCGAGGATCACTGGTTAAGATTTTCTACTAATGAGGGAATTATCGCAATCGTTCTAACCTCTGGCACACTCAGTAAAGTACGATCGATAAGCTTCCATTCGAATGGCACCAGTGTCACGTCCTGGAAGGAGAGAAATTTGTGTCCCGTTGGATGCATCTTGCCAGTATCCATCACTTCTAGCACGTTCTCCAGTCGTATACCAAAAGCACCATTTTTATAATAACCCGGTTCTGGAAGAATAATTTGGCGATGAAGTCATTCTTTCTTTTAACTGTTTAGCAATATACATACCATTAGAGAAAAAGTATCCCTCTTTGAAGGTGAACCGCTGCTTCGCCGTATATGAAATACTGATAGGAGCTAGAAGAAAAGTACAAACTTCTGGTAAAGTCGCAGTCCATTTTAAGTAAGCCGCACAGGACCGTTACTTACATTCACGAACAGACGAGTAAGACCCAATACCATGACCAGTGCCGTGCGGATAGTCGTTCATCGAACCCCAGACAGGACCACGGGCCAGCGCATCGAGTTCGGCGGGTTTGAGATTCTCCGGGAACGTCAGCATCGACAATCGGATCATACCGATCAGCACGTTCGTATAGGCACGGATCTGATCCGCCGTAGGTTCACCGAGATGTAGCGTACGGGATACCTCCGTCGTGCCGTCCTCATACTGGCCACCGGAATCGATCAGTACCATTCCCTCGGAGAGCTCAACGTTGGTACGGTTGGAAGGCGTATAGTTGGGCCGACTGGAGTGTACTCCGTAGGCGACACTTGTCGGGAAAGCGACTCCTTCCGAGTTGTTTTGCGTCTTTCGGGCTTGGTCGATTTCACGCGCCAGTGACAACTCGGTGATGTGATCACCGGCAATAAACTAAGATGAATAGTAAATGTAAAGGGGTTGTCAAGATATTTATCAAGATCTGCATCACATTCTCAGAATTAAAATCACTTTAAAAATTGTTCACATTGCTACTATTTACATCTTGTTCATCAGGTGTAATCAACAGACATAATAGAAAATTTTAGCTGGACAACAGCATGCAATAGATGAGGCCACTCGTTAAGAACTGAGGCTACTGAGGTTTACTTTTGAAAGTTGTGCTGATCTTTAGATCTAATATTTTGCCCTCACAATGTCTCTTTAGTCATCCAAATAGAAACATTCGCTCACTTACCCGCTCCTCCAACCGACTGAGCACCTCGCACATGGCCACTCCATCTCGTATGTGGGCTTGCCGCATTCCCTGTCGTTCCACCTGGTTCTTCTGCGCCCGCAGGAATATGATAGGAGACGGTCGCTCGAACACGATGTTTCGCGGCAGCGTAACGTGTACGGCTTCCGATGCGCCGGTATCGAAGACCACAGCTGACGGCACCAGCAAACGGTGCCAGTGCTGTGCTAAGGTGCGCAGATCGCGCCACACATCACCGTAATCCCGCAGCTGCACGCAGTGCTCGTTGTGGCAGGAGTGTGCCTTCAGGTGGTTCTTCAGCCCGAGCGTTTCGCGGCTTGTGTTGGTGTACAGTATCAGCTCCCGGTGCGTCACCAACAGGTACGCCTTGAACACGGGCACATGCGGGATATCGCTGCCGCGCAAGTTCAACAAGTACGCCACCTCCGTTAGCGAGGTCACGATCATACCGTCACACCGAAGGGCCGTAAGATTGGCCCGTAGTCTGGCCACCTTACTGTCCCAGCGTTCACCAGCGAAGCGCACCGGATGCACTTTAATCGCTCCGGACCGTGGGGCAGGCCTACGACCACCCCAAACCATATCGACCAGGTTACGATTGATGTGGACCAATCGGATGTAGTCGGCAGTTAGGTCCGTCTCGAGCGCTTTCCACAGCGGATGCGGTACGAGCTGTGGGTCGGCACCAACACGCGCTTCCGGTGTTAGCTCCGACAGCAGATACTCGGCAACGGACGGACGCTCACCGGTACGAAACAGTCGCCAGGCACAGTTAAGCTCCTGGTCCGCCTGCTCCAGAAAGCGTTCATCGGTCCAGAAGGCGGCCGATCGCATTAGCACAACTGCCTCGCCGCTCGTACCACTAAACCCGGTCAGAAAGCGTATGCGCTGGTCCGATTCCATCAGATACTGTGACTGATGCTCGTCGTACATCGGTACTAGATACGCGTCCAGTTCGGCACTCTGCGTTGAGGTTCTGGTGCGCATCTCCGTACGCAGCGCTTGCAGACGTTTCATCAGCACATTGTCGACTCCTTCATAGATCTGAAAGAAAGCGACACCACGTGGTATGTGAGAGACTGAGCAGCTCTAGACATGATTGACTCAGCAGCGCCTGAGATGACTCACCTGTGTACGATCACGGCTCTGCTGGCATTTTGATCGTCGTATCCCTTGAAATTCGTTGGCAATCGTTTGACCAACCACTGCCAAGAGGATGCCCAGCGCTGCAGAATGGTAAACAGAAACGTACAAAGGATGAGGTTTACTTTAACTACTGGGGAGTCCGGTCACTCCGGACGTCGATCGAACGGTGCCGAGCATTATGCAACCGTTCGCCAACTACAAACACACACACACACAAAAACCCTCCCAAATGGCGCTTGTTCTAAGCCGCGAACGAGTTTGTTTGGTTTATAGCCGGTACGGTAACGGCAGCGAAAGTGGTAAGTCCCAAACGGATATGCTGCGGAACGTGGTTTCGCTTTTCCTTACAACCATTGCCAGGAACAAAACAAAGACCGTGCAACGAGTTGATGTGCTGGGAAAATTGATATGGGATCGCGGAAATGTTTCCATCTTGCCTGCATCGGGGAAAAGCGTGTTTAGACGAAGGCGGAACAGCCGTTATTGCACCATCACCGATGGCTGATGGATTTGGTTGAGCAGTCGGTATCGAATAACATGACCGCGGTGTGCCGAAGAACGAACGCCTTGCCTTTTATCGATATCTGGGAGTGTTCGGGATAGCGTCATATACGGGGCCCAGGAAAACCCCAAAACAACCACACGGAATTGCAACGTACGGGCGATGATTTACGCCAAAGATGACGGTGGCGGAATGGTTTATGTTTCTTGCGGTCGCCTTGCTGGTAATGGTCGCGAGCGCGCGCTTTCCGTGCACTTTTGCGCTGCTGCTCGTATGGTCATGATGGATGGATGGATTGCCGGGGGGAGGAAGGAAAGTTGGATTGTAAACTAATTTCGTTATTAACGACCCTAATGATAGCTTACGAGCTGCACGCGTTTAGCACATTCGTCATGTTTTGCGATGGATGGCCGAAAGAAAGGTGCTGACTGTAGCGCCAATATGCTTAGCATAACACACGATTTGTATGCTGCTCATGTGTGTGAGCGTGTGTGTGGTGTTTCTGATTCGTGAGACGTGAGGTGTTCAATAAATTTTATCCGCACCCAGTTCCGATCGATAGTGAGTTGTTTTGAGTCTATGATGATCGTTGTAGTGACGAGTAAAAAGATTCAGAATGAATGATTTATATATTTCTAGGGTGTGAGTTAAATCAAATCTCCAAGAATAGTATTTATAACTCCTTGCGATTTAACTCATTCAAGAATTACATGCTTCAAAATAATAAAGATTTAACTCTTCACGGTGACCTTTAACTCACGATTTAGATCATCACGGCGACCTGTAACTCACGCGAGTTAACGATTGAACTCACGATTTAATTAGTGAGATGAAGGCCGCAACACCCCTCGCTTTTCCTTTTAAGAGGTAAACTTTTATTCTAACTAACTTCGATTTAAATCCTTGAAAAGAGTTAAATTTCACCATCTCCTGATCTAGATCGTTGCATACCCAAGCTCGTTGCAAACATGACCATGTGCTTTAAGAGTAAAAGAAAACAGTCTCGGAAATATGAATCTCAGCATAAAAGTCTAAACATCTAAGACTTTGAGAAGCGATGACTAATGTGAAATGACTCCAAACAAAGGCAATACTTCAATCACCAGTGTATGGGATTAGTTTTAATTGCAGCTCGGCGAGAAGAAAACGTCGTCGCCAGCTTAAACAACTTATCTATTCTCAACGATACTAACACCGCATTAACATGTGCGTTGAATTAAAGATGATTCACTGACAGTCGTCCGGGGTCGGGTGGCATATTTGCTGCAACCTTCGGCCTGTTTCTGCCTCAGCTGCGAGTTACTCACTGCAAAACAATTTGATTCGCATTCGCATGCAAAGCTATTAAACATCGACCCCGTCACTTGTTGCCGCAATGCAGCGCACACTGTGCCACGCTTGGTAATTGGTTTAAGATGTAATTCATCATAAAGGTTCCTCCTTTTTCGTAATGCAATATTAATCAAACCACCACGGGTCCGGGAATGGGTTTGCCCCGTCGACGAACGCTGTTGGAGCACATCTCATCCATCTGCATTCGGACCTCGGTCGATCGTTTGACCCTGTTGCGGATACAGCTCGCTGACCGGAACTGGGTGTACCGTGCCGACGAGGGATGAAAGATTTGACATTTAATTGAATTTGCGCCCTTAATAGCGTTGATGATGTGCCCGTCGTATAGCTGTGTGTGTTCATCGCTAACGGGCGCGAAATGGGTGTTTTTTGTTGGTGTTGTGGTTGCAAATGGTCCCCGAAACTATCGGAAGACAACCGCGTCGTTTTCATCTGTGGCGTCTTGTGCTCCAACAACCGTCAGATACACCGACGCGCGGACGCTGGCATGGCGCCAGTTATTCTACCCGGTATAAAGAACATCCTCCCGGGTGGGTGGGTGCGAGGGAATAGCGACAGTGGCAACAGTGGCCGAGGACAAAAAGAAAACTCGTCACACAGAAAACATGAAGGAAGAAAAATGCTCCCAAACTTCGAATGAAAAACGGATACAGATTTTTTTTTTTGGTGAGTGGGAGCGTTCCGCCATTCGGGTTTTCCATTTTCCATCTGCCATTTATCTCTCGCTCTATCTCATTCCATTACTCTCGCGGATAAGCGACTAGCTCCTGGTTCTTATCACACACACACACACCCTGTACATCTTCCCATCCCACAACGGGACAGAATGCACATGTTGGATGTTCGTAACATTTTGTTTGTTGTCGGAACCGCACGGCGCGACAGCCGTCGTGTCGTGAATGTTTGTCTGTGTGCTTTTCCCGGGTTTAATTTATTGATCTTGGAAACGAGCGAACGGTGTACGCGGGAATGTGGAGGAACTTTTTTGCGTGGCTTGCTTGCTACAGCGTGGACATGTGAACTTACAGCATCTTGTGTTACAGGGTGAAGATGTCCGAGCAACATAACCCCCGCCCTCCGAGTCTTGTTACTAGGGTCTTACGCAATGCCTGTGTCCTTCACAATCGTTCTTCACCTCGCTATCAAGGACAAATGCAGTAAAGTCAGATGGTCGTTACGTTGGACGGGATGCTGTAACGCCCAATCCCAATCCGAGTGCCGAAAGGCGTGGGCATGAAGTTGTTCTAATGCACCAGCTTGACTTACTATCCATTGCAGCACATTGATCACTTCCGTTCGTGGAGATCGATTGGGCCGGAAGATTTGATGCTGATTGCGTGGACCTCGAACAGTGGTGCGGAGGATTGATGCTCGTTTGTTTGTCTCCATTCTTGGCCGGTCTGGGTCATAAGTAGGTAGCCCTTTCAATAACACTAGCGAGCTCACTAGCGCTAGTCTGGAGGTGTTGCTACCCCTTGAGGTATGTTGATGCCGCCGCACCGATGCCGCTGTGTGGCAGTATAGGAATTCAAGTTCAAGATCTAACGATCGCTTGCTGTGAAGGGTGGGTTTTTTTGCTGCCACTGCTTACGTCGGCTTCAAGTGATACAACACTTAGCGCTTCCAGAGTGGAGAAGTAAACACAGACCGTAGTGGTTCTGGTATGTGCTTTGCGAGTATTTTTAAACGTTAAAATTGGTCGAGTTCCGTTCACCAGCAGAGAAGATCCCGTAGCGTACCGCTTTGTGTGCGCGCTAATCTAGCAGCTAAGTGTCGGTAATCTACACTAAAACGAAACCGAATTTGGTGTTTTCTAATGCGATATTCGAAGCAAGCGTCCACTCGAATTGGTATCGTGAGGGCACTTAAGCAACCAGCTCGGTTTCCTTTGGCATTAAGGCGACTAAGATCGCAAACGTGATACAAATATATTACTGGAGAAGCGAAAACAAAAATCGCCACGAAATACAACAGATTAACCCCGCGCGGTAGTAGGAGACCAATTAATGATCGATGATGAACGAATGCTTTAGACATCCGCTCCATATCTAATGGGCGAATGTTTGAACATTCCGGCTAACATTGTTCTCAAGACACCTACGCCAACCTGAACGATCTGTTTAATCTTGCCCACTAAGTATCGGCGCTCCGTAGCCCTAGCCTACACGCCATGTGTGCCAGCGCAACTGTCAATCGTTTCCGCAGTCCGGATATGGTAACGTGCTTCAAACTGTTTGCCGCGTACGCGTGCTTCCCATCCGGGGTTTGGAACCCGAAACATGCGTTAAGCATCGAGCCGATCAAATCGTTCCAATTTGTTTTCCATTAGAATGCAGGGGTTTTCGATTTGAATAAAGTAAATAAATAATCAAACCTCTTAGGGAACATATTTGGGTGAAGCGTTGTTTGCATGAGTTATGTTTTAAGTTGCTTCGTCTAGCATGGGCTAGGCACGTAACAACACAACAGCAGTATGCTAATGTTATACATTTCTGCGATATTGTCAATACGGTTTGGTTTACCGTACATGAAATAAGGTCAGCCCCGATTGCGCGAAAACGCGTTTTGTCTTGTAATGGAATTCGCTGTTTTGCTCCGTAATCGAACCCGCTTTTTGTTGTAACCTTAAACGAACGGAAGAGTATGTTAAACCAAAATGGGGAAAAATGTACCAAAAGCCAATAAATTTTCATCATTAAATTTGTACACATGTGTTGCCAGCAGCAAAACACGACACGATCGCAAACGTTCACTTCCGATCCGTGTTCCGATTTCGTCAATAGCAGCCTTGAAGATAATGTTGGAATTTCTAAATTTATCTTCCAAACAGTTGTGAAGATGTACGGCTATGATTCATGCACGATGAGTACGATCCCCGTTTTTTCTTATTACCAGTTTTCGGACGCACTTGAACCCTTCCATGGACGCGAAAAAAGGGCATATGGCCCATCAAGTTACAGGGGGCTGGAGTCCGCCTGGTCACTTGGCCCCGGGAGTGGAAATCAGCGCCAACAAACTGGTCCATCAAGCAATCGCTGTGAGGAACAGAGCGCGAGAAAAAAAACGAACACTCCCCAGCATTTTTCCCCCCATCTCGGGCACTCAGATTTGGAATCAAAAGCCATAAAACATATACGCATAGGCCGGATAGACGGAACACACATAAGCTGAATGAAAATACATTAAACGCTACGTAAATGTGATCCGAAAATAGCTCCTAATCGTGTGACTGTTCTGGATCGGCACTGGAAAATTTATGTTCTCTACCAAAAAAACACACACACACACAGTCGATCCTCACATGAAGCTGATGGAGACGCGCAATTTATCGCGCTTCATCGACGGCGTGATTCGATCACCAGTCCGTGATCGATTCGTGTGGCACCAAAGGGTGCGGATGGTGCCAAGTGTGGAATGTGATCTTAATCGCAAACCCTTAAAAAAGGAAGATATAGCGCACTCGAAAAAGCGGCAGGAAATGGCGTCCAAAATATTTGGATTTGCGAAAAAAAAAACTGCACCACGGTTGTCGGCCTGGTTGTTATAGAGAAGCGAGTTTTAATTAAACAGCGAATCACCGCACTGATGCTTACCTAGCAGCGATCCTAATCCCGCCTGCAAGCCAACCTTTCGTCGTTGCATTTTTGCAATCGACCGTGAAGCTTCCGAGAGTGATGAATGATATTTCGGAAGAATTCGTCTAACTTTAGCGCTTTACACAACAATTTTCCCTTCACACACACACGCACACCTCACATTCAGACTATAAATTTTGCACGTAAAACCGATTAAACACATGACATCGTAAATTGTTCCGGCAAAAATTCAGCGATGTTTAGAAATAGCAAAGCAGCGGACGCGTTGCTGCACTTAACTGCACACGATCGCTCCCAAGCGCAAGTGTGCGAATGAGTAGGCGCGCCAACGTCCTGAATGCAACGGCACGAAAACAACGCACAATGTCAATGTCAGCTGCAATCTTCGCACGTCCACTATCTCTCAGGCGATCATGATCGACGACGCCCGCTGGGGTGGGGGATCTTTTTTGCACTCTCGGTTTTGCAAACGAAACGAAAAAAAAGAACTCTCTACAGAAACACCTCAGCAGCGGCAGTTGACCGAGCAACCGAGTGGCAGCGGCGGACACTCGAAACGGATCGTCCGTACGGGTTGAGTTCTGGATGTAGACTGAATTGCGCCAAAGTTCCCGATTCAAATTGACGCCGCGCCGTTCGACTGCCTTTGGACGTTCGGTTGTTCCGAGCGCGGCACGGCTAAACGCTGAATAAACGCATTACTGTTTTGTGCGATTGCTGACGTTCGATAGTTTCGTGGGCGGGTTTCGGTGGTGGTGGCGCTGGTGGGATAAAAGACGATGACGGTGGGTGTTGTGGGATGGGCGGTAGTGATATTACACTCGAAGGTGGCGAAGAGCATGAGCCCGGAATGGTTCGGATCGATTGTGTAACATCGGCGGCAGGGTACAGTGATGGTCATAAACATTGCACCCGTTAAAAGGTGAACATCAATATAAATGTTAATTGTTTTGTTACTCAGTTCAACCCGTGCGACATTAAGCTAAATGGAATTGTTGCTGCTTATTGGAGCTTGAAAAAGCTTTTTTTAATAAAGACAAAAAAAAACACGTTTCACTTTTAGTTGTTTGTCATTTTATCATTAGTTAAAAATTTGTATTTTTTTCTCAGCAAGTGCTAGTATCTTCTTACTATTTGTGTTATTTTTCATTGAGTTTCTGATAATATATTACGAAACGACAGTGGGTACCACAATTTCAGATGTACATCAATTGCAAGAAAATTTTGTACCATCTATTTTGAATTTCTCCTTTTATTTTAATTTAATCAATCAATTTAAATTAATTTTTCTGTGATTTTTTTACTTAAAAACATTACATTTTGCATATTAAATTTACGTATTGCATATGACAAACATTAAACTATTTTTTTCCATTTGGATAAAATTGCATTTAAATACTAAATAATCATTGCTCCTAAGCGTTTCTAACGAAGGATTCCAATTTTACAGAAACGCTTCAATTTCTATATTAAAATGTTTTGTTTATATTACACAATTGATTTCATTGTTTCATAAATAACACATTAATTGTTTAAAATAATGTAAAATATATATTACAAAAATGTGTTTCAATTTTACATTAAAAAAGGATGAATGATAACTCGCACCACAATCAAGACGAACCACTCATTCACAACCTTTCGATTCGAACAAGATATCATTAAGCACTAATTTTTATTGCATACTACAAAGTCCAGAACGTATTTACAACATTGTTTTACAACATGTTTTGCTGTGACACCGTTTTGACAACGACTGTAAATACACCCCCAAGAACGGAACGAGGCGAGAGAGTCAGCAGCGCGGCATCATCGTTGTGCTTTGCTGACTGTTGACCTGCTCGCTTTTCCCACCCAACTTGATGCTCTGCCGATGGTTATTGGGGTCTGGCAATGACGTCACGAATCACCCAAGCGACGCCGCTGAGCCGCGACCAGCTGCGGGGTTAGCGCGGCCTAGAACGCGGAAGTTAACCCAGAAACGAACGGTGCGGGAAGATGCGTTCTACCGGGTTTCGGTTTCCCGAACGCTGAAGAAAAGCGAAAACGGCCAGATGTGATGCGAGTGAAATGGGTTTCGTTCAGGGTGGGGAAAAAAAACGATGTGCCCTAGCATCGAACAGAACGGCTAACCAGGCGGACCGTCGTGTGGGTGACCACGATCTTCGGGAGATGATGGGCAGGGGTCTGCTGGATGAAAATGTTATTTTTGCGCCACCAAACGTCATCCATCAAACGATTGAATCGGGGGCCCGAGAGCACGCCCACACCTCCGCTATCTTGTGCCGGGTGTGCGAAAATGCGTTCTGGTGCTATTACCACCGATTAGATGGTGGGATAGTCTCGTCGGTCCATCTTGCCGAACGCGGAGGAAGGCCCAAGGTCGCACAGTGGGAAGGGACCGCCGTCGGAAAACGGAAAACCGTACTCGAGGCCTGCCGATGTGTATTAGCCGGCTAGTGTTAGCCAACACGGCTACAAGGCGATGATGCGGCAACAGGATTGAAATGTGAGTAAAAATGGAAAACACGACATAACTGCTGACAGCATGACGGGGTGGCAAAAAACTGGGACGACTGTTTAAGAGTGAATTATCTTTTTTAAACGCGCCTTGAATATCTCCACATCCCATGGGTGGCATCGTTAGGAGTATGTCAAGCTAATTGTTGTGAAAATGATACAACGCGTGTTTGAAAGGGGAAATGTATCACTACTTATAACAAGTGCTGCCACGGTTTTGTAAATTATGGTTGAGGAAAATAGCTTCATTAGTGTAATATAAACAGCAGCGCTATAATTTATTATCTTCGATTCCGAGACGGGTAGATCGAACACTAACCATTCCTCAACATCGTACAACAAATAGTTCGTTATCCATTCGTGTTGTATTTTCTGCAAATTACGCCTGTGGTAGCCACTAGTGACCTATTTCTTCCACTTTATTCCTCGAGTGTACTCAAAGCTCCATTGTAGGATGAGCCAGCGTGGAACATATTTTATTTTATACCATCCTTTAGTTTATTGCTTTTCCACACTAAACGCCCATCAATCGACACTACACAGACTGCACAAGGACAAACAGTTGCGGTGTGGTGGATTCGGTTGATAACATTTAGCGATGGTTATAAACACTTGTACGCTGCTTGGAAACATACGGAACGAGCTGCGGAAAATCAGCTGCCGTACAAAGCGCAACTCGCTGGCGCCAGTGAAACTGGAACGGTGGAATTGCACTAAGAATCCTTTTTATTATGTTCCACTCTTATCAATGGAATGAGCGCATGGGGGTGCGAAAATTCTAAGCTGAACTCTTCGTTTGCCGCCGATGATAGTGATAGTTTTGATGGTGTTATGAGCACCACGTACAGTGCGTAGCGTAACTATATGATTGTTCGTTTTTGTTGGGGAGGATAAAGTTAATGAAAAAATTAAAGTGGGGTATAATAACAAATCTCTCTCTCTCTCTCTCTCTCTCTCTCTCTCTCGTTTTCTTTCTGTTTGGCACGACTGATCATGGTCATCATGATCGATACTTGGTATATTTAAGTATTTTTTTATGTATCATGTTATGAATTTATAAACTTACTATTTTATTTTCTTTTTCATCAAATTTTACTCACACCTTATGCTTTCTAGAGTACCTTCGCTCAGTTCTACTTCATTACAGATTGTGTAAACTACACTTCTCCTTTCGAGATTGTAGTACTAACAAGAATAAGTTTTTTTTAACCTTGATTTAACACTCGTTATGCTCATGTCACTAATTTGCATTCCACAATTACTTTTGCCACGTAGTAGGAGAATCGTGATTCACTCCTATGGGGCTGTTCTATATGAGATTTGTATTAAAAGTTTATAAAAAAATTACAAACAAAAGATAATTAATTGCCTACTCATTATTCACATTTAAACCTTCTTACAAGACTCATACTAAAGCAAATTAAGAAAAAGAGGGTTTTTTCAATTAACGAAATCCCTCACTTCGCTCATTGATGTTGCTTCAACACTTGCAAAAAATAGTTTAGAACTGTTTACCATACCACTTTCGAACTTTAAAATTGATGTAAAGAGATGATATTTATATTTTTAAATAAATTATAAAATGTTTGTATCTTTTGTACGTTAGATTTTATGTTAAACCTAAAACAAATATACTTATAATTATTCTACGCACTGTAGTGGTGAGCAATTGCCTTAAATATGTATTAAATTACACATACTCAACAAATTTGAGCGTAATTTATAACTATTTTAAAAAATAAAAAAGTGACATATTTCAACCCCTCCAAAATATTCAGTTTGGTTGTGAATTGAATTCAGTTCTATTTTATCGACTTTAACTCATTTAGAACTATTATGTAAATAATTAGTAATAAATATTAGTAATCTAAATACAGAAGAGAGATTATTACAAACCCACCAGTTATAAACTTGTAAACAGTAAGATTATCAATTATATGATTATACCTTTTATAAGGGCAGAATATTACATCAATAGACGCAAAATGGCAAAGTGAGAAATGTTAAACAGGAATTTCCCTGTTATCAGTTTGACGGGTGTAGTCAGTATAATTATCCTTACTATTTATCTCAATTCATTAACAAAAATGTTTGCTATTAAAACACATACGCGTGATACCAACTGAACCGATTAACTCGCGCATTGCATGTCTGCATTTGAATTAAGGGGAAACATTATGCCACAAAGCACGTTCCGCACCATTCTGAGTGTTAGTAAAGAATTGTTCTTTCACTTCTGGACAAGCTACGTACGCTAGACTAGACTTTGTATTCTTGGCCGCTCGGCATAAGTCACAACAAATCATTTTGAGTCTCGTTTGGAGTGGTGGACGAGATGACACGGGGAGTTCCCATTTCACAAGCGCCGTATCTGCTTCCATGCACCCCTTTCTAACTGAAGCGTAGAATCTCTGGCGGCGTCACCGTAAAGGGAGAGAATGAGAGATCGTTTAGGTTTGGCCTTTCGTTTGTATGGCTTCGCCGAAGCATGGTCGAGCCTTCGAAGCGGGCGAAATCTACCTGTCTGTCCGTATGATGTACCCGCTAGTTCGGTAGATTAAAAGGACGAGCGGGTGTGCACTTATATCACCAGTACGGCCAGTAATGGCGTCAACACCAAATCCCACCACCTCTAGGGCAGTGGAGGGAAAGGGTGTGAGTACAATGCATCGAGAAGAGAATAGCGGGTGACATTCTAAAGTAGGATAAGCTGCATCGTTTCATGCATCGTTTGGAACCCCGTTTGCCGCCTGAAGAGTGTACGTGTGTGCTAGTGTGAGTGTATGGAAAACAGGTTTTTCACTTTCCTTCAGCACACCACCGTACAACCGAGACGTTAGGGCTACAGAGAAGCACGAAAAGAGAAGAAGGGTTGTAACTGGTCCAGCAGGTACGGCCAATACCAAGCGTTACTGCACGTGTGTATGTGAGTGGAATTTAAAAATCGAAAGCAACGACTACAACAAAAAAGCCATTTAAAAACCAAGCTTGAAGAGTTAGAACTACACGCGCTAACGGTGTCGGTTTGGAATTCCTCCCGCAGGAAAAACAGGTACCGTTTCCATAGCAACCGGTACCATCGTTCACATTCTTTACCCACACGGTGTAGCAGTGTGCGTACAATCGTTACCACGCACAGCATCCTTCGAGCAAGTGTGTGTGTGGGTTGGTTTGGTAGCTGGCTTTCATCTCAAAAAGCGACCACCCTTCTCACTCATGCTGTACAATCAGAAATCAGATATGTGACGCACTCTCTCACTCTTTCTCTCTCCGTCGGCCGGTTTATGCGCTATTGGTATTGGTGAGGATGCCGTGCGTTTTTTCGTGGAATTGTTTGTACCTCTCTTGGCGAAGAATTTCATTTTCTATTGTGCCGTTTGCGTGTACAGGTGCCCCGTTTGCTCCGTGGTTGCGAGATTGTGAACTGTGAAATTAAACAGTGTGAACGAGCCAAGATTCACTACGCATTAGTGTAAACAGAAGTTTGCCGTGAACTTTCGTTCCTGTTTGTGAGATTTTTTCGGTACAGTTTTACAACCTTTCACAAACAGCATTGGTGCGTAAAGATGACCTTATCTCTAATCTCTGGTTCTTCTCTTGTAGTGAGCACTTTTTGAAGTACGTTAAAAACAATCGTGCAGAATCGTCGCCTCAAGCATCCGTTTCCTGCAACCGAGGTAGTTAATAAAGCCCGAGCCAAGAGAAGGATAACGCACGCATAAATTACACACTTTTCCCCCGTGTGCGCAGTGTATCTGCAGTTCTGCTGCACTCTTCCCTACGCAGGATGTGGCTGTTACGGGTGAATTTGCTTCTCATTACGCTTCTTAGCGTAGGATTGTCGCTGTGTAAGTGTTTCCCTTTGTTTCTTCCCTTCTGAATCAGTGGTCTATCAGCACGGAAGACACCACAGCGTGTGCTTATCAATTGTGTGCCGAAATAATACTTGGCGATTGAGCAGGGGCCGTTGAATGAATTTTGTTTTCTTCTATCACTTCTTGCTCTCTCTCACTCGCTCGTCCATACAACCTCCAGCAAGCGCACAACAGGCGTCGTCCAGCCCGAGCATCGTTTTTATCAGCCCGGAGCAGATCAAAGACATTGGCGAGCAAGTGACGCTTAACTGTTCGATCGCGAACGTGAAGAACTACATCGTCGGCTGGCAGAAGAGCAACCGGGATCGGACGAAGGAAAGTAACATCATCTCGCTCGGTGTACAGCTGGCCGTTACGGAGGATCGGTTCCGGCTGAACTTTACCAAGGAAAACAATGCCGCCAACTATGTGCTGGAGGTAAGAACGGAGCATCTCTTCCATTCCTTGGATCGCACAAGTAGTAATGTTCCGTTTCGCCGTAGATTCACGATATCGTCAACACCGATGCCGGTTTGTACGAGTGCCAGATTCAGGTGAACAGTACGAGCAAGATCACGAAGACGGTCGAGCTGCAGGTACGGCATCCACCGATGCTGCTCGAGAACCAGCACACGAACACGCTCACCAAGGCGGAAGGTGAAGACGCACAGCTGGTGTGCCGTGCCGAAGGATACCCACGCCCTTCCATTACCTGGCGCCGCGAGTACAATGCTATCCTGCCGATCGGTGGACAAACATACACCGGCAATGAGCTACGCCTGAACGGGCTTCGTCGGGAGGACCGTGGTACGTACCACTGCACGGCAGATAACGGTGTCGGTCGGACCGATACGAAGACAATCACACTCGAGGTCGAGTTTGCACCGGTCATTCGTGTGCCCCGGCCAAAGGTAGCTCAAGCAATCGATTACGACATAGACGTGGAGTGTGTGGTACAGGCATTTCCGGCTCCGGCCATCGCCTGGTACCGCGATGGCAAACAAATCCACAACGGTGGTTCGTACAGTATCTCGCAGATCGGATCACCGGATGATGTAACGACGTCGGTGGTGAAGATATATTCCGTTGCGTCCGAACATTATGGCGATTACGTGTGCAAGGCCACCAATAAGGTCGGACAAGCTGAAGCTCGGTTGAATCTGTTCGGTAGGTGACACAGGAGAACGATGCATTCCATACGATACGCTTAACTTTTGATTTCATTTTATTGCTTACTTTATCCTGTTTTTATCCCATTTTAGAATCTGTAATTCCCGTTACCCTTTGAGTCGTTTTATTTTGGGTAGGATATATGCATCGCGGAAAGAAAGAAAGAAACCATCTCCTTAATCATCTCCCTTAATCAACTCATGTTCCAGTTTTGTGTGTTTTTCCTGCTTCAACTACATGCGTTAGATGTTCTTTTTTTGCGTGTTTTTTGTGTGAGTAGTCGTATTAGTTACAAGACGTAAGATTCTTATTGAAATGCTTGTGAGATTACGTTTTATATTAAATTGTACTTAAATAATCATGCATGTTTTTTCTTCTCTTGTAGAGCAAAACGTTCCCAACATTAATTATTCCGGTTTGAAATGGGCTAACGGAGGCACCTCGATGCGGAAAGTAGTGCTCGGACATATTCTTATTGTTGTAACAACGTTACTGTTAGCAACGCTGTTGTGAATAGGTCGCTGGAAAACGGATGGCCCACAGGGTAACACTTGGTGCCATGCGTGCTTTATTCGCTTCCTGGCAAGAACTGGACGATGATTCAATTTTCCTAGCGGAAATCAACAATTCATCAGCAAAACGGACAGTGAAAAGCATCTCATAATTCTTCAAAGATAATCAGGAACAACTGCTATCTCTATCCTTCCTTCTCTCTACTCTGGAGACTGACAGTTCAAAATACATTACAGCATTTTCTTTTAAAAAGCCCATCATATCCTTCCTCATTGGGCTCCTTCTGGTGAAAGGGGCTGTAGTTTTAACCTAGAGTGCAAAAGCGAAGTACATTCCCAAACCGGCGGCTGTAGGCTGTTTGAAGCGATGGTACAATTTTACTCAGACAAAAACAAAACAAACAAAAGCGACCAAACGAGTAGAACGTAGGTAGTATTGCGGTATAGAATGGCGATATATTTTGTGTGAGCCTATTCGTACATTGGCGTATCTTAGAGACGGGCAGCAATTTCGAGCTAGAAAACAATTTTAATATAACGTCTTCACCTTTCGTCACTAGGTAAATGGTAGAACAAAATGCGACAAAACAAAACAAAAGATAATAGACTGCAGGGACGATTCGATGGCTTGAACTATGAAGCCATTCCTTTCATTTCTGATTAATCTCTTACTGTCTCTGATTAGGCTAAGAATTTATGCAATAGTTAAACGAACAACACCGAAGAAAGCGTACATTTGGAATAAAATCGAAACATTGCTGTGCAGCGCAAAATGGACTCTTGTGTTTTGTTATGAACTGTGGTACAAAACTGACGTGCTAATTCGGATATGTTTCATGAATGTTGTAAGAACTTATCGACAACAAACCATGCACACGGTACAAAACTAACACCCGTTGACCATTGTTTGGATTGAGTGAAACAACTGGAGCAATCAGAGTTTTTGAGCAACCGTTGGTGATATATTAAAGTACAAAACACATATGAACAATACTTTAGTCGAAGATTAAAACTGGTCGATGTCATGGAATTGAATAACAGACCCATAAACAGAACCAGATAATTCCGAGATTAAACAAAACATAATATACATCCGACGGCTGAAGGTGACTTTAGTTCCTTGGTGCATCGTATTTAAGCAGCTTCATGCAACACCAACAATGATAATTCAAAGCATAATCAGCTACTTACACCATCTCATTAAAAACGGTTTCCAAGGCAACAAGTGAGAAAATTAAACATTTAACGGTTCAAATGCTTAGAACCTTGGAATTTCTTGATGGTTAATGTCTAATCGAATGAATAACTTCTTCGTGTTTTCAACCTAAGACAAGTTATGAAAGAATTATCATGGTTCGTTATTTTTGTTGTTGATCGCACCATAGTTGGCAAAAAAGAAATGTTGAAAAGGTAATATAAATTTTCATGATTCTTCAAGGAATTTTGATGAATCTTCAAAGACATCAGAAAACACACATTCTCTTTTTTTCTCTCTGTTCCTCTCTCTCTCTCTCTCTCTCTCTCTTTCTTTCTCTCTCTCTCTCTCTCTCTCTCTCTCTCTCTCTTTCAATTCAATTTTTGTTTCGGGACGTAATATCCTATTGGTCGATCAAACCACCGGGCGCCCCCATATAACTAAATAAAACACCCATTAACTTAAGGACATAACTCCATATGAAATGCCTTTAGTTGCCTTTTCTCGAACTATAAATTATTTTCAAACAAACAGTTCAGTTAACGCAACAGTTTTTAATCAAATTTCTCTGCATTTACATTAAATTCCAATGGTTTGGGTAAAATATTTCAGTTGTATTGCAACTTCAATACCAATAATTAGTCGTATAACATTCAATTAATGCCTTTCCACGTGCTTGTATTGCTCTTGGGAGTATTAATTACAGTAGGGTCCACATTTTTCTAATCAAGTTAAATAATTTAGCTCGGTAATTAACAAAACTTTATCTCCAATCGTGTTTAATTTATGCCGATAATTGAACCACCAATCAAAATGTACAGATTTGGTTTCGCTATTGAATAGGACCGAAACATCATCGGTGACATTTATGGCTCCAATAGGATGGATGAGTGGTTGAGCAATTGATAGACGGTACATGAAAAAGTGCTTCCATACACTACATACGGAGTTTTTTTTTCAAATAAAAATATCCATCACCAACAACAACAAGCAGTGAATTGATGCTGTAGCAGTGCAAATGCAAAACACTCCCCCAATACATGGCTGCAAAAAAAGGGTGAAAAGACACACAATCATTCGGCGTTGCGTCTTCCGGGCAACATGTTTTGGATGGCACATTTCGACAACCGTTTTTTTTTTCGTTCACATTCATTTCCAGAAACAGGAACAAAAGCGACGCTTGACACCGGTAAACGAATTATGCTGCACACCGAGCTTACGTTTCACCGCGAAAAAGATGGCACGAGAATGGTGGAGAGTGTCTTTTTTGCGCATAAAACATTCCTTTTCATCACCTGTGTACCAGCGGCCATCGAAGTTACGCGGGGCATAGCAGTGTGTAATGAGTATTGAGTGATTAAAAAACGGATGTATTAAAACCCTGCTTCTGTGCCGGGTCTCTTAATGTTCGCGTGACCTCGCCGCCCATGTGCGATCGGGTTGAAAATGATGATGAGAGATTAATTACCGCTTGGCCGCACGAACTGGCCGGCTAGTTATAGCCATCATTATACCTTATTATCGACATGATAACTATTTTTATTTGAAATTTGTTACCGACCGGCACTTCCACGCGTGGATGGGCCATCGTCCCGACGTGGCCGTGAAGTTATGCAACGCAGAAAAGTTGCAGTGACCGTTTTTCATCTATTTATTTTTAATTAAATTAATACCCCCCACTTTTTGTTGTGTGTTTTTTTTTTGCATTTTGTTCTCTCTTTAGCATGTTTTCGATTCATGCTTGTATTTCTTCCTGCCCGGTTCGCTCTCAATTATTTTTAAGCCGTCCCGATCGGTTATCGATATGGTGTATCCTTTCGTGACGGCTTTATCCCGCATCCGTATCGTCGACACCAACAGATCCGCTTGCCACCGTTGCTGGCGGGATTGGTTCCGGGATTGATTACCGTCGGTTTAGTCACCGGAAAACTGGGAACTGCACTGTTGCGGTATTGTGGCTGTGGCAGGCCTTCGGAACATTTCACGATTGACCGATTATCGGTTGATCGACAGGCCGTAGGTGGCAGCTCCATGTGTGACGAGTGTGCATTGAGCCTTTTTGATACATCGCTCCATCGGGACGGCTCTACTCTCCTCTCTTCAACCCGCTGCACCCGTACACCTGGCCGGTGCATATCCTGTACAACGGAGACACCAAGTGCGGGATGCCGGAGAAATGCCGGTAAACGATTCATTTTTCATTATTTGTGCGTGTTGTCCACAGTTGGATTTTGGCAACATAATTAATTATCCAACTGGGTCCGCACGTTGGCAGAAGATGGTGGCAATGGTGGCAACCGGGGGTGTGGGAAATACGAAACCGACGGTGCAATATTATAATTAAAGAATAAAGCGGTCGAAAGAACCAAAAAAAAAAAACATCGAAGCATATTGAAAATCAATGGAGCGTAATTGCCGCGACACCGGTTGCAGTGCGGAAAATGGTGACAGCAGCAATATGTGTTGGTTGAATGGGGATGAATATAACACTCGAGCGGGAAAAGTACGGCGGGATCTCGTGAGTAACGTACTTAAATTAATTGAAAACCGTTTTGAACAGTTGCCCGCCGGTGTGTTGTAAGGTTATTTTTCGAAATGCACTTTTGTTTCTCATTTTTATTAAGCGATCGAACGTTGAACTGCAAAGGGAAGCGCAACGTATGTTTAAAGTAATACACAAATGTACTAAAAAGCTCTGAACGTTATGAATTTTACCGCCATTTTAACTCACCGGTATGTATATCGAGTTACAAGAATAATTACATTGGGCATTGGGCGGAAGATTGCTATTCACAAACAGTGAAATGAATTATATCGGGTGCTTTTGGTACAATATATTCATTTATTTAAGTTGTAAGTTGCCAGTTTAGACGTCATGAGTCAGAAGATCATATTGGGTAAGGATTGCCTGAGGTTTAGCGATCGGTGATCTAGAGTCATTTCCGAGTTCTTTAACCAAGCTTTACATTCGCAAAACCTCTGATAGTATTGCACATGTGTCGTATTCTGTTCTGATAACAATTAACTTGACTTACAGACAACAGTTTGGTTGTTTTGCACAATTCCCTTTTATCATTCCACTTCTTCAAAATTTTGAAGGAGCTATGTTCTTTCCTTACCTCTGTTGTATTCCATGATCTTGTACTGTGTACTGCAAGAATCTTAATTTTTTTCTTTTTTCCATTTTGAAGATCACTTCTTATTAACCTTGTTTTCTTTCTATCTGTCATTAAGTACGTATTAGTCTTGACAGATTTCGATGGGATAGCTATGTCATTATATTGATACCGGATACCCCAGTCCGTAAAGTCTTTTCAGGTCAGCTAGCTGGACAAAACTGTAGTAGTAGGTTCCGATTAATGACGAAGGGATGACGTTGATGACTACTCCAGAAAGTGCTGAATACCAGAAAAAGTCCAGATACTTCTAAAGCAGGCAGCTTTATCAATAGTTTGTGCTGTCAACAATGTCAGTTCAAATTTTCTGTAAAGATTTGTCGTCGGATAGACTCGAAAAATGCTAATTGAAACTAATATTCTTCTACGAAAAGCATCGAACGCTTTGAAAAATTGAAGAAATAGGGAAATTGATCACTTTCGTGCATGCGAAAGCTTTCAATCACTCTTCTACGCATGGACAGTTCGCATTGAGAAAATTTTCTTGTGAAACAATGAACGTGTTCCGCCTGTTCCTGCTCGTGATATTGACACATACAGAAATGCATCACAAAGATAGATCACAAAAAGGTTGCATTGGGCTTTGGACCATTTATCAGTGCGCCAAGATAAACGGCTATGCTCGAAATCATTGCTTTTGACGAGGACAATTCCACAAACGGTGCACCGTTAGGGTCGTTGTTCGGTGACGTACGAAGAAGCAACCGTTCACCTTTATCTGGAGGAAAGTGGACGTGCTCATTCGCATGGAAAGCAAATGAGCGATTTTCCCTTCGCGAGATGGGGAAGCTTTCCCGGCCCCCGGGGAACTGCACCGCGGCCGTCGCCGTTAACGTGTCTTGTTGTCGCGCAATTTGACACAATCATGCCTTAAGCTGGCGCTGACATTTGAGGGTGTCAATTTAACGGTCCAGTGATGCGGTCCATACAGTTCGCACGGGGTAGGTGTTTTTTGGGGAAAGGGCATTAGAGCATTCCGAGGCTGAACTTCACCGAACCTTGACCGTGTGTCGCGTTGAGAAATGGGTAGAAATTTCATTACGAGCTCGTGTTGGGTAAAATGCACCAAGCGCGTACTGGGACCCGTTAGTACAGTGACGCAGGTCGCATCGGACGGGTCTTCGTCTTTGACTGGAATTCGTCTACGATGGCCGAGGGTTTGTTGCAGCGATTCAGCACGATCGGTAGTGTGATCGGCAGTAGCAGCACTAGCATGCCACCGATTGATACGACCAGTATCACTCAGCGCATTCATCACGAACCTCCGCCATTACTTACCGGCGGAAAGTATCCCGTGTACGGACCGGGCACTGGACCAGAGCTGTACGAGGACGAAACCGGTGAATATTGGCATGGTCCGGAGGGCAACGGAGCGGGTGGATTTTTCCCCAGCTTTCTGCCCTGGGGCCAGGGACCACAAGGAGCACATCCGGTTCCGCCACCACCCCCACCACCACCACCTCCACCGGGCTATCCACTGTACCGTGGACCGTACGGAGGACCGTTTAACAAGGGACTACGTTTTAAGGGCGCTTCCGTGGCGGTGCTGACACTGTTGGCTTTTCTGTTCTTTTTGAGCATTCTGCAGAACTACATCCGCGACTATTCGACGACATCGCAACCAACCGTAATATTGCTGTCGGCCGGAGCGACGAAGGAAAACTTACCGATCTATCCGTACCGCATCCGGCAGAAGGTAGGCCAGCGTGGTGATGAACCACCGTCCCGTTTCGACGATGATGACGATGCGGATCCGATCGATGAGACTTCTGACCAGGGCGAAGGGACCTCGACCGCGGGTGGATATCGGGCACGGATCAGGAAGGGATCGACACATCATCGGCCCCATCATAAAGGCAGCAACGGCAAGCCAGTGCCCTCGGGGAATGTATCGCCCGTACCGTCCAGTGCACCGTTCGGGGATATTTTCAAGGTAAACGGATTGTGAATTCAACAGCCGTGAACCGTTTGCGTAGTGGCTTTTTAGGTGGACTAATGTCTAACACTGGTGAACACTGGCCAATTGAGCCAGTACGTAGGATGGCGTAGTGATTTTGTTTATTTATTATCCCGCTCTGATACAATAAAGGTAGCTTTTTAGTCTTGAAAGTGTTTGCATTGGTGACATCTTGCATCGGAAAAAGGCACTGGCACAAAACAACAACCCCGTTTGGTGACTTTCGTATGTGTTTTGGTGATGGTTTCGGCAAACCAATGCTTCGTTTGCACAGCGGTTTGGTAGTGCGTGTTTGTTTAGTTGTTGCGTGGGAAGCGTGTTTGTGTATTTGTTGGGTTTTTGGAAAGAAAAGGCAAGCCCCAAACAAATGATCGTGTTCGGTGCACCGTTTGCTGCTGAATTGTAGTTTAAGTCAAACAAGATGCAAAGAATTTTTTGATTATGATAGAGATTTTATCCTTTACTGTTACTGCGGTTGATAAATGTCGTTAATAATCAAAAGTATTTAAATAATATGCTATTATTGTTTTTAATGAAGAAGAGCTAGGAAAATTAATAGATAATAATCTGAAGCATTTAACAGATAAGCAGTTGTAAAAAGTGTGGAATATTCATAGCTAACTCAAATTACTAAATCACTAAACTGAGCTTAACATTATGAATATGTCGCGGGAAATACCTGTCTCGACATAGAATATTTGATTTCTGATATTGCTTAGATAGAAGTGCCAGTGTTAGGGCCTGGTGGTGTATTGGTAGCGTTGCCGATTCTCACACGACAGGAGCTTTCAAAAATCCCAGCCGGACCATTCCCTCATACGCAGGACTGACCATCTTGCTATAGGTATATAAAGTCAGAAAAATTCGGCCTCTAGACCTCTTCAGGTTGTTGTGCCGATAAAGAACAAGGAACCTATCATCAGAAACCCTCTCTCAATACCTTTTAATTCTCTGGCATAACAGCAGTTACAGGATATTTTTCATAACAAGCAATTTCATAGGCATTTAAAAAACCTCTTTTATGGAGACTTTATGGAGATTGGAGATAAAAGTATTCCAATCCAGCCTCCTGAAAAACATAATACTTCAGGTCTCTCATTACTGTGGCATTACAATTCATTTCATAATCTTGCACTAGAATGTACATCGTAGTATAATGAAGCCCAATAAAACAGCATTTGAAATACGTTAGCATAATCTTCCACAGAAATTATCAATCCAGAGAAGACATGCGCCGCCGCCAATAAACGAACAGCCGCTAGAAGCGGCAAAAAACCGTCCACCAATAATTGTGCATATAGTTTGCAAAAAAAAAAAAAACTATAAATCGATTGCTGCAAAATCACGCATCCATACATTGTTTCGTTCTCGGTTTCGTTGCGCTTCCGATTGTTATACACCACGGCCGCATCACCGACCAGCACCGTTCTACTTCGCGATGTACATGGACAAGGAGGATGCGATGTATGCAGATTTATAGTGGCGTTACGTTGTATCCGACACATTTCTACTGGCACTATTACTAATGGTGGTACTGTTGCCATACCCATCGCTACCATCGCTGCCACACAGCTTCTTCAGGCAGCGGTACAATCCGTGTCGTTCCGCAGAGTAGTATCTTGCTGCTGCTAGGTTCCGTAGTGTGGTTGCGCAAAATAGACAGAGCGTGTGTGGGGGTTGAAACGCAAAAAAGATCAGTTCCTAACACACACACACACACATACACTGCGAGCAAAAGTCCTTGCGCTCGTGATGGGGTACGCCGGAAAAGGGATCATTGCCGGGCGATAATGGAAGGGTGAGGGTGAATTATGGCACTTGAGGCAGTAAAAATATCGGTAATAAATTTCAATCCCCATCGTCGTAATTCAATTTTGGATTCCTCAGATCCCCCGGTAAGGCGGAGTCCACCGGTTCCGCATTGCGAATCAGTCGCTGGTGGGATTGTTCATCTGATCATCTTGATTGTGCTGTAGTTGGGGATGCGCAAAGAGTAGACACACTCTTTATAGTGTTGTTACACTTACATATGACATTCTGTTAGTGGATGGCATGGGAAAATATTGAAAATCGAGCATTAAATGTTAATGAACGACAGTACGGGACGGTGTGCAAATTGGGAATCGTTGAATATCACGTATTGTTTTATCAGTATGGTTTAAAGATACAAGAAAAAAAGAAACATCACATAATCATTTATAAAATTACTGTCATTTAGTTTCTGTGATTTACTGGGCGGAACCATTCTCATATATAGAGCGAAAAGGAATGGGGCAGCGTAGTGGTATATTGGTACCGGCGCCGGTCTTCACACGACAGGATCGGTCCAAAATCTCATCCGGACCAGCTTCCCCAAGGACTGGCTATCTAGCTAAGTATCAAATTATTTATCTGTTTGATGTTATTTAAATTTACTATTTTTATATAACAATATTTAGAAAAAATAAATATTTTAATTAAGTAATAATTCATCCATCCTCAAGATTCTTCGGTGTACATATTATGTACTGTACAGTAAATCACTAAACATTTTAATTATATATCAAGTCTAAGAAAGCAGTACAATTATTCATGCATTGTCTAGACGTCGTTCTGATAAAACATCATGTCACTTGGGCAAATTTGTTGACTTCTATTGGTGCTTCTGCGCTAGAGTCTTCAACCACATATTGTAACTCTATTTTATGCATTCTCCAACTCATACGATACCAACCCAACAGTCGAGGGCAGCAGTTTCGGGTGGAATTCGTTGGCAGTTTTTGGCCACCAGTACGATTTGCCGGCGTGAGAAGAAGCTGATACATGAGTCGCACAAAACGCTACCAACACACTAATTGCATTCCTCTCGCAGCACACAAGAGTCTAATTACAGTCTCCCTTTAGCATTTCCCGCCCGGGTGCAAAGATCTGCCAATGCCTGTGTGTTATGGCACGACGAAACGAAACGAAAGCACGTTGCAACCACTGCCGACAGTACCAGGCGTCTCCATGCGTGTTGTTTTGGGATGAAAAAGCACTTTCCTTGTTGGCTCGGGGAGGTGGATGGAGTAGCCGGAGCGGATGGAAATAAAATTTGAAGAAGTGGTTTCTTCACCGCTCACCGGCCTGGAAAGTGATGAAACTTTCACCTGAATCGAAAGCGCACCCGAAAGAACGGCGGCAGATGCATCTGCTGGTCTAGTTTGCAATGGTATCGCATCATGCAGCCGGCTGATAACGATAAAAACCATACAACCGTGCAGAAGTTGATGGTCTTTCGCTGATGATGGTGGTAGTGGTGATGATGATGATGATGATGATAAAATAAATTGTAACCGACGGGAGTCGAATTCGAAGGAACACAGGCTGCTGCAGGACGATTGCCTGGATGGAACGACTCCGTCTCCGAGGTCCATCTACGGCAGTAGGTGTTTCCGTTGAGTCATTTCCATCGAACATGGTCACGATGATGCAGCTGCTGGAGCGCTCGTTGATGAAAGGAAACCGTCATCCCATGAAACCGGCACTGCAAAAGGCCAAAAAACCGAAGCTGCTCTTTGCTCTGCTGCGCCCCACGCTGACCTGCGTGGTGTAGTGAAGTAGCTTTTCTCGGGCCATTACCGTCGGCACGGCAGTCACGTTGTGGGTTGTGGTTGGGCGTGGGAAATGGCTTCATTAAAATTGTTGCACTTTTCGGCAGCCTTGCCACTTGGCGCCAGGTTTGTAAGGCGATGCCTGGTGTTCTTTTGCGAGGTGTGTGAAAGTGAAGATTTTTTCTTCCCTTCAGCCCCATTTCGTGGCAGACGTCTGGCAAAAAGGCCCGAAATGGAACACGCGAGCAAAGGGTACACACAACATTGGCCAGCGGACCGATCCACGAGACCGTACACACATGGGACCGATGGGAAGATTGGCTGGAACAAATGAACATCCGTGCCGGGAGGAAAGGGTGCCAATGGCCACCGGACGGGCGGTGTGTCGAGTCATTAAATGTTTCTTTTAATTTTCACCCGAAAAGCTCGTTCGCCATGGTGCAGCATTAATTTGCAGCTAATTTACAACGTGTTCTATCGCACACGGGCACTTGCCGACGACAGCGGTGCCGAAAAAAGGAAAAACTGGGCGAAGGTTTCCGAAAAGGTTCTTAAAATGCACGTAGCAAATGGGGAAAATAACTTACGTACTAACAATCGATGGTGGATGCTGCCAACATTTTCGTTCGCAGTAGCGTGAGTAGGTGTTCCCGTGCCGTCGTTTATTGTGTTGAGTAACGACATTAGATAAAGTGGCAGCTTGTTTCATATCAACTGACACTTGCATAAAGAATTTAAAAATTAATTTTATTAGCAATTTCACTCACAAAAAGTATTGGAACTAAAGCGGTGCATTGGGAACCGTTTCAGAATTATTGGGAATAAGAGTGGAATAAATACACCAAGCTCTTGAGATCAGAACGATATTGATGCTGTAACGTCATTCAATCGTCATTTCGGAAAGCTTAAAAAGCTTATGAATTGGGAACGCTTGCATAAAACGGCATTTCACTTAAAAAGAAAGCTCACCAAAAGGTTAAAATTCCTCCTCTGTCGCAAAATAAAAATCCACTTCAACTTAAAAAGGTTGAAAAATAGGTTCGAACTATTTCGTCTAAAAACCCTGTAAGCTTAACGACAGGGTTTTCCTGTTCACGTTGAAGTCATTTCTGGATGCTTTTCAAGTTGAACTAGAATGTGTCAAGGAGAATCTGGATTCCATCACACTTTTTGGGGCTAAAGCAAAGCCTCAAATATTTCAGTTGTAGAAGCTTTGTGAAAACCGGTTTCATTCTGTAACAGTTCCAGATAGTGGGAAGAATTCCAGATCGATCTGGGCTCATTCCAGTTCAACTTGAATTTTAAACCAAAAATAATTTACAATTAAAAGGAATCCCATTATTCGACATAAAATGCTAACAAAGCACCAATTCATGATAAAAAAATGCTTTTTTTCGAACAACACATTCTAAACCTTACGAACAGTGTTGCAACTGTGGAATCAATACACGTAAGTTACAAAGGTTACGATCCGAGAAACTGTGAATGGCATTAAACACATTTTCCGGAGTAATTGAAATTCGTTCATCATGTTTGAAGATGTTTGCTTTAAATAAAACTCCTTTCTGTACACTTCCAATGCTGCTGATTGGACTGTTTGCTTGCAAGACATAACACCCATTTGCAACTTGCAAACTCCATACCACCGACCGCCCATTTACTCGCGTTCTTCCTTCTCCACCCGGCCGTGGGTATTTGCATTTGGACTAAAACTTCGCCCCCCGGTCGGGCTGCAATCCATTGCAAAACTTACAGCAGACGTACGAAAGTTTTTCCAAGATACATATAACAACTTTGACCGTTCAAAGTGAAACGAATGCAGCACACTCCACAACCCATCGCGCACAAGTTCAGTGAACGTAACAGAATTCCTAGTGCACTGCATCGTGTGCCGCCGGGCGGAGAAGTTATTTATTTAAATTTATAATTAGTTTTAAGGGAAGCTAATTTATTGGCCTTTGTTTTTCGGTTTCGCTGAGAGGCCGGGTTGGGTGTGGAAAGCGCGCTCGTAGTAGCTTCGTTTTCTCCGCCATGAGCTGCATCCAACCAAAAACGCATCGGCCCCCGTCAATTACCGACCGCGCGCCTGAACCAAACCTCCACCGGGTGGACTGATGGATCGTTGGGCTGCGTGAAATCCGACGTTTCGGGACGACGTTGATTGATGTTCCGGTGAAGCCACTCGTCCGTGCGGCGTGATGCAATCCGAACCAGACGCCTCCGCGCAACGTAGCCGAAAAACTCTCGCACGATGTACGTGTCAATCGAATTGGCACCGGGGTTTGGCAATTGGTGCCGGCTCGTGTCTTCGGGACACGGTCGTACGTCTCTGGGACCGGATCGATGTGTATGTGTTTTTTTTAACTCTCTTTTCGAACAGCTTGGCGGGGCCACCGGTCCCGGGTTTTGCAATCATTTCTTTGCGAGCCAAAAGGATGACTGACCCGTCCCGTGATCGCCGCACAGTCTATCGTATGGAGCGAAAATGGTTTGCATTGTCATTGGGAGCCTTTTTTGGAGCTTTCCTTTTCTGGTTGGGTTTGGCAGGGCTTGGGTGCAAATCGAGCACGGGATGTGTCTGTGGTTTTTCAACGCTTCTGTCTAAACTGTCGGGGTTTTCTTGTTTCTTGTTTTTGCGCTAGCTCTTCCCAAAGTGCAACCGATTAGAAACGGTACGAAAAGTGCAATTCAATTGGTTTCCGTGCCAAAATCGCAACGAGTTCGCAAGGGTAAATAAAATACAACTCATCGGCCCCAAAATTGATCGTTTCGTCCGCACCTTGGTACGCAATTCATTGGATTTCGAGATCGAATGGGTTTGTTTAGGAAAAAAAACACAAGTCAACACACGGCTTGTAGAAGCACAATATTTTTCGTTAAATGGAGTTATAGGTAGTTAGAAGCATAACCCTTCGCGCCGGATATAGTTATTAGGACGATTAACACCACGTGTAGGGTTTTGAATTTTTTTCTATCTGAGGAGAGGAAATTGAACTGAGGAACTGAAGGAATTGAAAACTTTTCTTTAAATACAATAATTAACGATACTTTGCTTAAATCCAACCTTTTGAAATGTTGAAATGAGGAGGCCCTTTCAAAATGGGCGGCAAGAGAATTTGTACTTTCTGATGGGCAATATATTGTAAAAAAGCTCTAGTTTCACAACAATTTCTGAAAATTAATGGATATAGTGTTGTTAACTTACTTGTACATCCAAAAGCTGTTGCTTGCTATACAATTTCTTTATAGCAACAGAGAAATTTGTTTTCTGATAGCACTCAGGTTCACTTTTTTATCGTTTCACGTTTTGTATTAGCAATAATTAAATCCAACCACAACAACAAATTTAGTTATGTTTACGTTTCTATCGTTAAACAATGTCCTTCCCTTACTTTTGGGAAAGTTCCTTCTGTTTGGCACGTGAGACTGAAACTTTTACTTTGATTCCTTCACCCTTTTCAAACTTCACCATAGCCGTCCGTGGAGTTTGATTATTCTCCTTGGAACTCTGTTCAATGCTTGGGCGTAAAACTTGCGCCTGACTATAGAAATTACCCAGCTCGGTGATTGATTTCTTTAATCTACGTTGAATTCCACGCTGATTGCTCGTTTACCTGCACCGGTCCTCGACCCTTTTTCATGGTTTTAGCTCGAATCGGAACGTTCAAAACTTTCCCATCGGTCCTACCGTACAGCCAGGCTGGCCGGTGAAACATCTCACCGGCATACCGGCCAGGTGGAAAAAGGAACCAATGCGTTTACCGTAAAACTTCTTCATTTACAATCAATCCCGCGCAACAACATACACTTCATCTTAATCAAACACAACCCCCGCACCCGCCGAGCAGCCGGCCAGTTCGAAGCCGCAGGGAATGGCATTTTTAAGCGAAAACTAATTTCGACTTTTCCACCCTTGGTGGGTGTTTGCCCCCGGTACCGTGGGAGAGCGAACGGAACTGGGGCAAACAGATGGAATCGGTTTTTGGGTCGCTGTTTTCCATCGGATTACCCCGAATGCTAAGCTTTCATCTCGAAACCGTACATGTTATGATGGTTTGGTGTGTCGGTCGGAACGGTCTGTTAGCGAAGACACGTGCAAACCAAACCCCCACGGTTACGAAGATGTGCCCCTTTCAGCACATGTCGCTTGATCTTACGGATGAAAAGTTGCTTCGTCCCAGTAGCGTAGCACAAATTCTTCCTCAACAATTGTTTAATTTAATTATTCAACCATAATACACCGCAATCGTACCCGGTTAGTACGATCCAACTGCCCGATCCAGCAGTTCCCCCACGGGATGGGGATGATGATGGTTGCAGTTGGATGGTTCTTCTGCTTCTCTTCGCTTTCGTCGTTTGCGGCTACCTTCACCAGTATATCGCACTGGAAGGAAATCAGTTGTTGCTTACACCTCCAGCAAACCGAAGCTTGTGCCGGCATTTCGTGGCAAACCATTTCGCAAGACAAACTTTTCCCAAGAACGCACCCAAAACTGGCACCCGCAGAAGCTAAAAGGAAGACTCGGCTCTGGTGCGCACACCGCCAGATAAAGCAAGAGAAGCGTAACAGCAGATACGTACAGCTTTTGAATGACGCATTCAACTCCGGGGAGAGATTTTTATCATCCAACAGATTTTTTTCCCTCTCGCTTATCTACACAAATAACAGTAAGTACATTCTCCTTCCAGCGCTGGATGCCATTGTCAGGGATTAAAATTCAATTACAATGAGCAGGTTTGAGATAAACACGACGTAAAACGAGCAAAAAACAATCAAAACGGATGAAGATTTAAATTAATCACCAAATTTGGTGCAATATATCGTAAGCGTTATGTTATTTAACTACTTTTCTAGAAAATTGATTTATATCATATCGATTAATAACGCTCTCGATAAAACATATCACACATTCATGTGAGAGGTATTTCTTTTCTTAACTCGCTGGTCAACGACACACTACACAACGACATTGTGGGCCAATTATGAAGAAGAAAATGGGGCATTTCTGGGTGATCCCGATCTCTTTTTGGTGAAATCGAACAGAATTCGCGAGTATTCTGATTCCTTTTGGCTGAAAATATCGTGCATCGGCACAGCAGCTGAGAGATATCTGAGTCTTGCCTAATTTAATTTCACAAAGATTCATCTATATCACAGGATGTTTTCGATTTTAAGAAATTCGTTGTTACAACCACAACGTAGGAATAGGACATGTCATGTCAAGGCACACAAGAACTACCGAGTGTCCGAGATACTAGAGATTAGTAGAAATATCTCTGGTGGGATGGAATACATGCACCTGCAGAAGTAATCCTCATCCTACATCCAGGTCAAGCTTATCTGTTGTAGATTCGAAGGAACTTGTGAGAATTGTCCTCTCAAGGTAGTTGCCTTTAGAAACACCTCGTTTGGTCAAGAGATCTGCCTCTCCATTGAGGATATCGAAATGAGCGGAAAGCTAAATAAGCGATACACGAAATGTTTTATTAAACAAAGTGCTTAGAACGTGCAAGATTAGACGAATGTAACAATCAGAGATCTTTATAGTTTGGGATGTATTTGTTTGAATAAGTGTTTAAATAACCTTTTTTCCACACCCCCGGAGAACTGAGATCCATTTTTTGTCGAAAAAATTTCTTATCTCACATACAATTCACACATTCAAGAGTAGTATATACAATAAACGTTCTCTTGTGGGCAATTGCTAAAAACTGTCATAACAATAGTATTTATTGAACAAAGTTCCAACTTTAATGTATTATCGCATATTAAATAAGAATAAAGATATCGAAAAGAAAGATGTTATACTCTCATAATGGATGGTAATAACAGTTAATGAGTACTAAGTTATAAACCATTTCGGTTTATAAATTACGAAGTCGTTCACCGCTGTGCTCCACATTTATTATCCTCTGATGGTTAACTGTAAAACATCAGTACCGCACGGCGAGTGCCCAAAAATCCACCCCACTTTATGCTGATGTTGAACAAATTTACTACGCTCGTGACCGATGGCCATAGTTCATCTCGGGCAAGTGAGCTCACATCAATGTTCATTAACATCATCGCCCAACATCCACCCATCGCTGGCTGGCCATCCCAGACACTTGTGCTGCAGCTTTAGCAAAACTTTGCAACATCGCTCCGCTTAATCCATGTGCCGTGTCGTGTCGTACGGGGCTGCACTTATTTGTTGCATCGCTAGCGATTAAATCGCCACCTAGCGCATGGTGTACCGACCCGTTTACGCCCCCGAGTTCGGTCGCACAGCTGGCACGTTCTTTAATCAAGTGGAAAATGAAAATAAAGACACAAAACTGCTAATGCTTTTCCTTCTCCTAACGCCCGGGGGAGCGAACCCGAGTGCCATTTGCTGGTAGAATACTGAAAGCTCAGCTATCTCCGATCGATGCTTCGGTTCCCTGGCGTCCTTCACCGCGTTTGCCAGCGAGTGCCATTGGGGTTGTGTGTTACTGCTGCTGTTTCCATTTGCTGTGGATTACGATACACGTAACCGACGTCCAAAAGCCGACGTCGAAGAAGATTATGTTGAAAATCATTTAATTTGTCTAGGGTCGCTTAGTTCCACCGGGGGACCATACGGTACTGACGGTTAGTGTACCATGAACCCCGGGTTCAGGCCGGGTTCGTGCACAAGATGGCACGGAAAAAGGGAAGGGGATCTAAATTTTGTTTCTCTTTCTCCAGCAAAAATGTCCGGCAGCAAGGAAGGGAGTTGGGAATTTACAAAACATACACACATCCAGGTAGGATACACATCCGGAATGCATGGGCCCGGATTGGTACGTTCCGTAATGGAATGCACACGTGTGCTGCCACACCGTGTGCAGCGAGTGATGTGCAACCGGGAATCTGAGCCAGTGAGCATACGGATACGGAGTGGCAGCATTATCTCCATAAAAAAAGAAGTTTGAATAGCTTTCCGAGCCATTCTTTATGATTATCGGGCCCTTCCGACGATGCCATGAATCTGAGATGGAAACGAACCGAACCCGTTTGCTGATGGTACTGGCATATTACTGCATGGAGTTCCTTCCATCCGTACCGCTCGTAAGTCTCCATCCATACCCGTAAGACGGTTGAAGAGATGAATGCACCGCTGTTCAACGTCTTCGGATGGCACCCGGTGTTGAGGTAGGCGGACCGACGGAACGGTGCAATTTCGTTTCGATGTCCAGTGTCGATGACTTTCAACGTCCATGGCATCGACCACATAGTGACGTCCCGTATACGCTGTGGTGATTTTTAGGGGCCACAATCCGTTGGCTGGGCAAAGCAAATCGAATTTACGTGCTCACTCACGTCTTACGGGAGGGGCGGACGATGCAGTTTGATTTACCACCTGGGAATAATGGACTCATGTTTCTTGAAAGATACCGAGATTCCGACCGATGAGATCGTATGGCATTGCACCGGAAGGAGGGATTCGAAGCTGTTCGCTGCATCGTTGTTGGAAAGGAATATCTTCACCGGTAGAGATTTGTGACCGTAGCTTTGCATTGCAGTTGGATTTGTCCTTGCAGTCATTAGGCGGGGCAATTGAATTGGTTAACACACGTGTATGATTGTGTTACGAATTTTTAAAGAGATGGTTTACGAACTGAAACACTTGGGACAATGCATTATTTGGTTTGATGGGTACACATACCTGCTGCATAATTCAATGTCTCCATAGCCAACTCCATGGCAAAGTGGTTTAAAATTGTTTCTTAGGCTTTCATAAACTTTCCTTCAGAGGACTGTATGTACTGTTGCCTACTGGCGTAATGTCAGCAATCGTTGGACTCGCAGAAGGTTGAAATATTTGTAGATTTCATTATTAGGCCCGCAAGTAAAAAACGGCCGATTTGAAATTGATGGGGTAAGCGTAACTGCGTGGCACGATTTTGACGTTTTCAAAACGTCATAAATAAAGTTTGGCAACGACATAATCACATTGTGTAAACAGATGAATGATTATTGCGTGCGAGTAAAAGTTCTTACTGCTTGAAAATGTTTGTGTTGCGGTTTCTGTTTCAATCGAAGAAAACGGCAGCCAGAGCGCATCGAGAACTTGTCAATGTGTACGGCGATGCTGGTCTAAAAAACTACCTCAATACCCTCAAACGAGATGTTCTACCGCACTCGCTGTACTCGCCGGATCTTACACCTTCGGATTTTCATCTATTCCGATCCATGGCACATGGGTTGGCTGACCAGGAGTCCAGAAATGGTTGGATACCTGGATTGGGTCAAAGGACGTGGGACGTCGTCATAGGAATTCACGTTTTTCCCGAAAGGTGGAACAAAGCAGTGCAGAATAATGGGCAATACTTGTTTTGACCCAGGTTTTACAAATAAAAATGACACAAGAAAAAAACACTTATGAAAACACTCCTAGTCTGTACACCGAAACGTAAATTCCTTAAAAATTAGGATATGACATTTTCACATGGGAAAGATTTCCGGCGTTAAGTTCTATTTTTATAATTTACAAGGCTATTGGTATTTGGAGTTCCTGATAACTTTAGTTTGGAATAAAATCATTTAAAAAGAATCATTAGATTTTGCTTACCAGATATATCCTCTCCAAACATCTTCGACTTAGCTATTTTAATTTCATTTAGTTCCAAATTTGTTTTTAATTCGGGTTTTAAACTTCAAGTGACAATTTACTGCAAGAATAGCCAGCTCTGGCAATTAAGAACGTTTACCGTCCTTAATTTATTAAAGAACCGTAGATCACATAGATACACTCAACTCCAATTGCGAGTACACTCGAATCGAAAAAAAACCCTCCGAATAATTTACACTGCTGAAATTCACTAAAAAAAATACACGAGTGCTTCTAGTGGCATGTCGCTACGCAAAGGATTCAAATGTAATTTTCCTTCCCTTCAAGCGTACCAACCTTGTTCGATCGCTGTCCCGGGCACTCGTAAAAGCTTTCTGTCCGACATTATGCTAATGTGCATCCCGGTAGTTACCGGTGTTGTTTCGCACAAGTTTACGATGACGAGCAGCACAGAAGCATCCTTTCCGAAACCCAAGCGGTAGTCCCAGCGAATGGTTGGCCAGCGACAGTTACAGTAGCTTAGTGGCGTGATGCTGTAATTACAAAATTTATCCTCCAATTCCATCGTGCAGCGATGGTGAAGACAAATCGATGCCCTCCCCACCACGCGCAAAGGTCACTGCTATTGTACGCGGTCCATTGCAAGGATTGCAGCAGATTCCGGGGTTCGTGCGTAATGCTGCTGTAGCGTACCACATCCGTGCAACGGTGCTATCAGCGCTAGCGAACGCATCGTATTTTGCTGGTTAGGACGCGTTGAGGCAGATGGATAGGGGCGGCAGTAGATGGAGCAAAGGGCAGAGTAATGTGTGGTTTTCTTTGCCATCAATTGTGCATTCGCCTGTGCAGCGAACCGTAGTGAAGTGAACCACCACCGATACACGAAGGCGTCGCGAACTCTCGGCGTATGATGCGCACCGTCGATACGATCGGTTCCGGGCGGGGCAAAATGTGTTCACGGTGCCCATCATGGCGTACTCAATCCTTGTTATTTGCCACATCGGAACGAAAGTGGCCCACCACAAGCCACCGTTCCCCGTGCGTGTGGATGGGTGGGTGTGTGTGTGCGGGGACGGCTTCATTATGGCACTTTGCCGTGACGCTAGCAGTGCTGTGGTCGATCTTGTTGGAGTTTGTTTTTTGATTATCGTTTCGCTATGGTTTTCTTTTTTTCGTCACCTCATCATCAATCCTCCAATGCCCACATATGCGCATTGCACACTGCGAACGATGAAAATCAGTGATCCATTAATTGTGTCATGTTTATTCCGAGATTTGTGGCCGGTCGGTGAATTGTTAAATAAACGCCCTAGAACCAACAACGGGGATGACCAGCTGCGGGAAAAACCACATCAGTATGCCGCTTTTCCAGCGGGGTTTCCACCAGGCTGGAGCATTTCCATTTTTCGTTTACTCCCGGTGAGAACATCCCCAATATCATTACTGGTATTAGGGTAGGTTATGGATGGACCGTACCGGCACTGTGCGCGCACTATTATGGTTGGCCGAAATTGATGCACTGCGCGTCGATTTGTAGTCCCATCACACACTGCGAAGCGCGCACCGGGGGAATGGCATGGTGTCCGTGTGAAAATGCAGGTGATTGTAATCCAAAACAGCGTAAGTTTATCCCCACACATGGTCATGAGGGTTTGTTTGCTTTACCGAACACTCACGACTTGGTGGACGCATTGGTGGACAGGTGGCGAGTCAATAAACACCCCCACGCCCCAATGCACTATTTGAATGTTGGGTAAAATGGGAACATATTTAAGCTATGTTTTATCAACATCCTTCCACAATGGATGAAACACTTCAAAACGTTAAATATGTGTAAAATTCTGAAGTTATGAACATTTGAGTGCTGAAAACTTTAACGTGATTAAAAAAAAATACCGAGATTCTTCACCATGAATCATTTTCCCTTTTTTTGTTGTTGTTTGAAAAAATATCAGTGAAGGAACGTTTATTCGTCCGTACACAGAAGCAAGTTTATTTTTCCACCTGAAGCACTCGACGCCAGCATGCCACCCCAACAGTGCATTGTTGACGTGCGTTTGGTACATTGCAACGAAAGCATTCAACCGGAAATGCGTGATCGGTTCGGAAAAGATGCCACAAATTTATTGTCTCCACCAGGAGTACGCACCCGCACGAGTGCCGGGCATATTGGTGTACGTGGTGGTGTGGACATCATCCGCCCGTATATCGGTCCAAGACTGACGTGACCGTACGTGAGATACCGGGCGAATCTGCTGTCAGCAGCCGAACGCGAGTGCAGATTTTCCAGCAATGAACTGACCACGATAAAGCCAATGGTGGCAAGGTGGAATGCTTTTTTGCTCACCCTCCATAGCGTCTCCCCAACTACCCCTATCTTACCTTCCGTTCATCAGCAAACCTCCATTGTTTTGGGTGGAAATTTGAACAAAATATTTGTTTTTCGGTTGCGCCACACTTGGGAGGGATGTGGCTTTTTTTTTGGTTTTGGGCATAAGCTTTTTTCCTGCCACAATGGCGGGGAAAAAATTGGAACCATTTGTTTTTTTTTTCTTTTCGTTTCCACCACGAACGATTCACTGCAACCCCAAAAAGCGGGATGCAAAAGCGTTTGATGTGTTGTGGTTAAGGGCGGAACAGAGAAAAAAATAGGCACACGATCGCTCTTGAGCGGTGGGTATATTTTGTGTTTGCTACACACACACACACACATATATTCAGCCTGATGACGACACGGTTCCGTTGCTTGGACCCACAAAACAAATATAGCCTTTACGGATTAAGATTCAAATCCGTACGGTTGCAGCCGGGTTGTGGCTGTCGCTTTGGTTCGGAATCCGTTACGCAATCGAACCGGGCGGCTCGGGAAAGGATTTATTTTGCAAGAATAATTTCCCACCATCAGTTGGAAACTAGTAGCATAAAGAGAGGGAGATTTTAAAGCTGTGGGTAAGGTGCGGTAAAGCCATCGCCATCGAGACAAAAATGGACGCATTGAATTGGAAGAATTTTATCGGCTTTTTTTCAACGTGGAAGCTACAGACAATGGTTTGGCTTAACATTGTAAAACATTATATTCTGTTTTGTAATCGGTTTATGGACTAACATGAACACACACATACACCACAGGCAAAAACTTCAAAACTAGATTAGAAGTTTAATGGAATGAATGAGGGATGAGCTTTTGTTAGGAAGTAATTCAATGAACAATTGTGAGATTCATTGTTTTTTCCATTGTTGACATAAACGAGTGTAGCTCATCGCCCGACAGCTTGTCGAAACAAAAAGAGCAAGATCCTGAAGGGTGAAGGGTGTTTCGGAATAAACGGATTTGTTTAGATGTTGTGTTTTTTCTTGCTTTGCTTCAAAATAGAGTTTAGGGAGTTCAGTTGTATCGTTCAATGGTTGCACATCAGCAGTGTACATCAAAACTAAAAAAAGGGTTAGTTAAAAGGTTACTTGTTCGACAAACAGAAAATTAGGAGCTAGGATTGGTCGTAGGCTAAAAAAAATCCTTTGCCAATCACGTAACTTGCAAGTCACTTTTAGACACATCTACCATCTATAGGAGTATTAATTGGATTAAACTTAATGAAGTTGATACGTTGAAGTTGATTTTTTATCGTGTCTCATAGTGGAATATACCTAATAGTAGCATTAAACAATTGGATTAACAATGAGAACCTTTCCTATTTTTCCATGAGATTTCCCATGTTTTAACGTGTTATGCCAATTGCATATCCTACAGGCGGTTACATCAAACATCGTTTAAACCGGGGTCTAATATTTTGTGCAATTTCTCAGACTTTCAATGACGAATTTATCCCCACTTCGTCTTGTTAGCCAGTCTTTAGAGCACAGACAAAATTGTACAACGTTATCAGTAAAATAATAGTAGACATTACGAAAAAAGTCAGCCAACTGCCTTCAAAACGTTGTTCGTGCTGCAAGCTTCTATCCGGAGAAAAGAAGTTTGACGTAGATATTGTTACCACAGAATATACCCAATTAAGCATTTATTACATTTTCCAACTTTTAGGTAGGCCGAACTACCATAAATGACTCAGTTATGGCTCATATGCGGCAACCAGAGTTGGCAAGGTGAAACTTTAAATGAAAGATTAGTTCTAATAGTATTGCAGCAAAACAAGGGGTTAGTCGATAGCCAAGATAATAAAAAAGCTAAACCAAAAGCAGAAAACATTATTTTTATTCCTTTTACAACCATCTGTGTTAAACTGATGGGATCAAATAGAACGAAAATCAGGTAAAGATATCGACACTACACTTGTTTCCCATGACTACAGTCGTTGGCATTGCGTTCCAACAGCCAACAACCATTTGGTTGTCCGTGGAAATTCACAGCTTCATCCATTGCGATACGGTTCATCCTCACACTGTTGCGAGACCGGCACGAAATTGGTTGTCTGATGTGACTGAATCGATGGCGTGCTCTCCTTCAGTCCACCGGCAACAGTCGAAGAAATACGAGACTCAGGGGGGAATAACATCGAAATTGAAATGGAAACTAATTAATGTTTATCTTACAATAATTAAAATTATACGGCTGAGGAATTTCGTTTAATGTCCGTCACAGGCCGCCAGACAGTCAGGCATTCGGCCCCAGTATGCCATCTAGCAGGCGGATGGACCCGATCCCGAGAACGTCGCGCCCCGAGAACCGGACTTGTCTTCGCCGGCATACGACCGACCGAGGCAGGAAGGTTTGTTTGCCCGTTTGAAGCAAAGCCTGGAAAGCGTGATCCCGATAGGCACCGGGGCTCGGATGTGCGCTGAGAGCGCGCGAAGGATTCCATTAAATTTAACTACCGTTTTGTGCGGCGAAAGACGATTGAGCGTGGCGCCTGCGATAATTGCTTGCGGAATGCTCCCATGGACGGTGGCGTAGGCGGGACGACCGAACACGACACGCGGCCACCGACGTGGGGTACGCCGGAATGCAGCATTGTCAAGCGTTATCGTAAGCCACAAATTCCAGCGCTTCGGTGAAAGGGAAAAGTTTTGCGCGTTGTGTCCAATGTGCACTAAACATTGGAGAGCATGTATAAATTAGCTAGCAGGCTGATTGAATGTCGGGTGCGATGGGAGTTTCATTTTTAAATAATACATCGGATTAAATGAGGGATAAAATTAGAATTTCAGTTCAGAGCATTGGGATTGGATTGTTGGTGGTAAAAGTTGTACAAAGAGTATAAAAGGAATCAGCTTGAAATACATCTAAAGGGCAACTTTATTCAACAATCAATCGCTTATCGTATTAAAATAGCTTGCCACAAATCTCCATAACATTCAAAAAATTCTTCAACAAAGCATAACTACCCTCGAACTGCTGCAATCCAGCAATCTCCATCGTGAGAAGCACGTAACACGCGACACAATTCATTTGTGCGTCGATTTCTACAAAGTGAAAACGGAACAGACTGGCAAACCACGGCGACAAACGATCTTCCCCTGGCTGGAATCAGATTCATGATGAAGTCGGGGAGGTAGCGAACTTTAATCCGCCACCGACGGGCTACACGAATCTTTACCCATTTATCCATCCTGTGATTTCGGGGCGCAAAGCGTGCAGAAAGTAATGGAAACCACTTGCGTTTGCCGGAAATCGTGAGCAATATTATCGTCATCAAATTGCGTTATTATTCAACTTTGGCGTTCGGCCAAAAGTTGGCCCTGTGTGGGTGTGGTTCTCGGGAAAGAGCGACTGGTAACGGTGCGACATTGCCTTTTTTGCTGGTCAAACCGCCAACGAACGCTGCTCGCAATCACAATGCACAATTGCACTGACGGCGAGGTTCTTGGTTAGGGCGATAGTAATGTAATATTTATGCTTCATTGATTTGATTTATTGCGACCATGCGGGAAGTCGTTCGGGAAGTGGTTTCAAATTCATTTTCTTCTTGTCACACCGTTTGTACAGGATATACTCGCACCCCGTTCGCAGGATAGCTGGCAGGTTGTCGGATAGTAATCGCTTACGGGATACGAGAAAAGGTTTTCAATTTGGCCACTAACAATCTCAAGTGGTGAAGCGTGTCTTCGCGATCCTTGCCTGATGGGGAGAACAATCGGTCCTAGAGAGGATGCAAATTTACCACACAAAAAAGGGACACATGCAGGTTGTGCCAATTTCTGCCCACCACAATGAGGCGTTTCCAGGCGTGAAGCTAATCGCATTTCGTCCCAATGGTTGATAAATTAGATTGCTTGCGGGCTAATGTCTAATGCTGGTCCTGGTACCCTTGGGTCGCAAGCAAACCACTCTATATGGCGGTAGCGGAGCGTTGATTTTGTTGTCATCTCACGCGCATTTCAGCGGGCGGTGTGTGTAGGCGCCTGCTAGGTATGCAAATGTGCTATCGCACACACACATGCTTCCGAAAGCTCTCGGTACGGTTGGCGCTAAGCAGCCTAACGTTGCGCTCGCTAATGGATTGAGTGTTTATGAGTTGTGTATTGCACCAGAACCAGCCGGCACGGGACCATCGACGGCCTTACGGTATGTAGTCCTAACCCCGTATGTGGAATGGGTTAACAATCGATGTAAAACGAAGGTCCCGTGGCTTGGCGGGAGGCACCAATGTGATTTGGGAAAGTGGAAAATCCGATCTCCATAAATGGAGCATTCCCGGCTCTGCGTGATCATATCATCGGAAACGTGTATTTAATGCGCTAAAGGCATTATGGAACAATATAATTACAATGTGTTACACATTCGGAAATTAGCATACGTGCCATCCGACAGCCACCATCTGCGTACGTTCGACCCATTCGTTCGAACGGATAGGGTGGAATGTTTATGGTACCGGTTTGACTAAACGTTGGCATTATCCGCGTGGCAATGAACAGCCAACCGGATGGTGGTTAGTTGGGTGGTGTTGATTAAAAATACGCTCTTACGATATCACCTTCGCCATCGACGTCCTGTCAACAGATATGATTGACTGACCAATACAGCCATCGCTCCATCAAACTCCATTCATCAAACCAACGGATGAGCTCGGAATAATACGCTTCGAAGCAGAAAAATTGGTTTGTTTGGTAAATGTTATTCAATTGAATTCAGCGCATTGTATTTTTTTTTTGTTGATGCTGAACGTTGTTCATGTGACGGGATTACATGGCCATCGTTGCGGACGAGTATGTGCTTGTGGTTTTGTGCAAAAAGGACCAGCACAAACCAGCAATGTTATAAACAAAAAATAAGGTACCAATCATCACAGTCGCACGTGAATACTAATGACGAACATTCATAGGCAGGCGGTTCAACAATCAACGTAAAACAATTTTTGCCCGTTGAAAACCACATCAATCATACCGTGGACATTGATTTATCAAATACCGTGCTCCATATTGTGCGAACAGTGGAAGTAAAGCGAATTGGAACAACATGGAATATGGATTTACCATTCGTGACGAGGCTTATGTGGTTTTACCGTGGCACTGGTGCAGGGCATTATATTAAGCAGACAATAGTTTTTATTTTTTTGTTAAGCAATGTAATTGATGGGATAGGATTATACACGTAGTTGACTGAAACAAAGCTGCTTAATGTAGATTGATGCTTACAGCATATCGGCAAACTAATGAGAATTCGTTGAAATTATGTACAGACGTGTCATACGTAGTTAAATTGAACTATTGACCACTGACATTAATCCCATCCACTGCAGTTGTACTCGTGATCTTCTATTGATGTCCAATTGCACTCTTCCTAAACTACTGTTAGAGTTGCTAATGGAATCTTATTGGACTCCAGATAGACTCCTATTGCGTTCATAATGTAGTTTAAATCCTGTTGAACTCCTACTGGAATCTTTTTAGAATCTTGATTTGTACCATTTTTTATCATTTGTTTTATATTGCTATCACCATTTGACATTGATATCACCAAAGGCTTTCTGGACCATTCTCAACAAATCCACAGCAGAAAATTGGTTACGTAAACAAAATTTTATTGAAATGCGAGATATATACGTGTAGCAGCTTACAAAATAAATCGTATCTCGTATGTGGATGAATATTTTAACGCGTAATTTGACAGGGAGGTGGCCCGGTGGCATAATGGTAGCGGCGGCGTTCTTCACACGAACGGACCGGACCAAAATCCCATCCACACCAATCTCCCGTACGCAGCACGACTGACATGATTTTTATACGACTTTGTTCCATTTAAAATCCCTTCTATTTTATGTTATCATAAATAGTTTCCAAACTGTTGTAAAAACTTGTCGAAGCTGTATGATTATTGGATTTTTATAATCGTCCATAACTGTACTGAAATGATTATTCTTGCTAATGCCGATCGGAATAAAAGTGTTCCTCGTTTCAATTGGGTCAGCTATGGTACAGTTTAAACATTCGTACGGTAAACTCAAACCTCGCGCCAAACGTGCTTTATTAATTAATCAGTAAGAATAATTAAAATGAAAAATGTAGCACTATTTCATTTGAAGGCAAAGCACGAAATTAATCTCCCGCCCATGGTAGGGAAATTCTTCAACATTGAAACTGTTGCCACCAAACGTTCCCAAGTCCCCACTCGGCTCGGGGAAGCAACTGTACCAGGCGCTTGGTGAATATAGATAACGTGCACGAATACTTGCTCTTCCACCGGAATCCAAGTCTGACCCAGCCACCCAGCGGTGGAAAGATGAATCGGAAGGATATTAGATAATGAACGCTGCCTGTTGACTGACTGCTGCTCGGTACATGCGGCAGTCAATCCTTCTACTAGTGGGTGGGAAGAATATCTTTCCAACTACCACGACTCGATTCTGGCACTAGCTATCGGGGAAGCTTGTAAGCTGACAGACAGCTCCAAACCAGGCACTTTAGTGCTGTTCGAGAAAAGGCTGCTGTTGCTGTTGGAACTGAAACCAAGCACCGAGTGCCGAATTGGGCCCCGTTTTGGATTCCCCGGCCACAGATCAAACGTGCGGCATGATGGAATGGAGGGATGTATAATAAATCTACCTGGGAATAAATTTAATTTCTTTTAATTCACAATATCAACACGTTGCGTGCAGAGAGAGAGATAGAGCAACGGTGATAGAGCAGAGCATTAATTTGATAGAAAGTTTTCCAGACGGACCGGGGAAAGTGAATTTATGTGGGTGTCAAAATTTCCTACCACCCATTCAGCCTCCCTCTCCCGTATTATTGCCATTGGGGAGTGTTTGGGAATCGTGATGGAACAGCAAATGGAGTTATTTACAATTTAAGATCCATCGTCAAGGGTAAGTATTCAGTAGCGGGCGAGTTCGGCTACGAGTTGTTGTTTGAGAGTTTTCTTCTGCGAACAGCTTGTTCTTCGGAAAATCAGAAATTTTTTATATAATCCATGTTTTTTCATGGAAATGAGTATTATATAAACATTTAGTTATAGTATTGTATTACAGAAACGTATTATTTTATTTAAAACAATTATAACCAAAGCTGCTTTTTGTGTGTGTTAAATTTTATTTTTCCGCTGCCAGCGAACAGAACAACATAGTTCGTTGTGGTAACATGCGCAGCACGGTATTTTTTCTGCCTGCCTGTGCTTCATCCCTTCCAGACCAGAAGAGCTATCAACAGTTAGCGGGACCATTCAAATGTTAAATTGCTTCGCGGGTGTGAAACAAAGCGACAATGAAGAAGCGCGAAGAGAGAAAAAAAACATTCCCTGGTGCTTCTTAATTTTAATGATTGCTCAACATTTAGCTGTTGGAGTTTTGGGAGCCTCTTTCACTGTTCACTGTTTTTATTCTACCCTCTATAAGCCACCATCGATGGGGGCTCCCGGTGGGCAAACCGCGCATAGCATGATACCGTACCAAACGCTCCTCCAAATGGTCAAGGGCTTGGTTGTACGGTTTTTATTTCTATTTTTTAAAGTGCACGACCACTTTATGATCGCCGACGCCGTGGCAAGTGATGATTGCTCTTTCCCTGAACTGTTAGCTAGGATTAAGAGCCATTGATGATAAAATGCTTGGCCGCGGCTAGCGAAGTAAGCAGGAAAAAGAAAAAAAAAACCAACGCACACAACCATAATAAAATGCAAAATCACCTCGGTAGGTCCAGCGGTCTCCTAGTGGTAAAAAAAGGATGCCAACGGGGAGGAGGAAAACGGTCATAATTTTTAATGGAATCATAAGCACATAGTTAACGTCCCCGGGAAGTTGAAGTTTTGTTTTCTTTAATTATTTGCACTGTAGGATTTTACATTTAATTTAATTTTCTTCCCGGTTTGGCACTGCAAAAACTCCTGTCCCCATAAGCCCCATGCCTCGCCTTGATGCGTTGCCTGCCAGTTGCCCTTTCACCTTAATCGTAGCAAGCCAGCAAAATGGCCAGACATCTCGTCATCGTCAGCTACGTTCGGGGCTTTGGGTTTAATTGGATGGTTAAATTGCACGCCAACAGCCACCGGCACAGCATCAGTCACGCCCGTGTGCGTTGGTCAAGTGACCGCAAAATTAAGGTGCCGTTCTTCACGTATGGTGGTTTCGGCCAACGACCAAAGGCGTTCCCGAAGCCGAGCTAAATTGGGCGATTAGAAAACGAAGCCCCCAAACTGTCCTCGGAAACTAGCAGCACCATTTGGAAGCTTACGAGCGTCCAGTGTAATGGGTTAGAATGGGGAGTTTGTGAGCGTGCGTATTGGCCGGCCAGTTTGCTAGATGTGAATTCTACTACCGAACACCTGGATCTAACGGGCGGTTTGGTCTCGAGTTGGAGCGGCCATTTGGTAAAGATGAACAATCGACCATCATTTGTTTGTTGCTTCACACACGCATCATAACCACCCTGGGATCGTTTGCCATGCGCCATTGTTCAACTTCCGGTATCATTCGTGCAATCTGTGAATGCCCAAATCGGGTGCCCCCCTGAATGGCATGAAGTGTGTATTTTATGCGACCAGCAAACTTTCGCTCCGGGTTCGATCTTTTCCAACATGGGAAGAAGGTGTGACTATCGTATGAATGAAGTGTCCATAAATAAGTACCGACCACGGGGATGGAATGATTACGCAACGGGTGCAGTGGGGAGGAAGTTCAGAAGGATTCCTAGAAGGTGGAACAAACAAAAACGGCCTATTTGTCGACTACGATTCGTAACACGGCCGTGCGTGTGTGGTGTGCGACGCCAGCCAGGGAAGGTTGGGTTGAACGGTTGAAAGATTTCATTGATTGTCGAGGTTATGTTGTAGCGCCCGGCGAACATACAGCCGCATCCAGGAAAGAGCGTCCGAGCTGAGCCGTCAGTCTTGCGTGCGAACGAATAGTGTACGAGTACTTGCAGAAGAGTATATCACCACACAGGCTACAACCTCACCCTGACCGGGTGGATGGGACCCGGTACGGTTGTCGTTGTTTGTCATCTGATGGAAATGATAGGCAATAAATTTCCGATTGCTTTTGTGAGTGGAATCTTGAGTCACGAGCGGTTTCACTCGAACACTTGGCCGTCACCGACAGACCCGTCCCGGGTGGCGGGGTATCCGGCTGACCGAAGCAGCTGAACATCTACCCGGCAGATAATGGCCTAGGGTAATGGCACGGGTGTGGTTGCCGCGCTGAACGTTGATTAAGGGTACGCTTTGGTGCTCAGTTGCGAGCCAGATATGTACCGCAAGTATGCTTCGGTTTTCTTTGTTCCACCGCCAAGCATATCAAGCAGGTTCAGCCTTCGCATGGATGGAATTCAATGAAGATACAATGACGTACCTGGTAAGGTGTTTGTGGTTTCCGGATCATATGGTTTACTGAAGCGCACAGCCGTTATGAGCAAAGTGCGCTGAGAAATCAAACGATCTGCTTGTTCGGCTGTTTTCTTATCATCTGAGGGTAAGAGTTGGAGTGTATTCATTGCTTGAAATGCAACGCACATAGCATCCAGGACACTGCGCGTTGTTCACAAAACCAGCGTGTCAGCTCGAGCTGTCAATGGTCATCGTAAAATTGAAATTTATTTCATCATCATGATCTTACGCCATGTAAATGAATAAACAGGTATGTTTGCTTGGGTAGTTTATTAAAAACTAACTCCATGAGAGAGCGAGTAAGGCAGTAGAATGATGAGGTTACAGAAAATTATACCAACAAATTGATAAAAGATTCATCGGTACTATCCATGCAGATCGGTACAGATCCATTCAGTTCCACATTGAACTATGAAATGGAGACGCCTGGTATTTTTGATGGAGACGCCCGGTGTTTGCAATGGAGCCGCCTGGTATACATGATGGAGGCGCATGGTGCTTGATATGTTTTGGTGAATCTTAAAGCTTTTCCGTAGGCCACCAGGAATTGGAATATTTTTTTGTAATTCAGACAAAATTTTACTATTGCTACAACTTAGTTTGCCATTTCTTGCATCCGACACACACGGTTCGGATTTAACACAATGTTCACCGCGTGCCAGCTGTTACTAATTGCTTTGTTGACTACCGTAATCAAAGCTACCACCGTTAATAGGTCCAACAGTGGCACTATTCTCCAGGTGCGATCGAACGAAATCATCGCCAGACAGATTCACCCTCTGTGAAAGTCTTCCTTTCAGCACATCTTTTTGGCGTGCACCTCTTTCGGCGGGTTGAATATATCGGCCCCCCTCGGCAAAGGCATAGTTGTGCAAACGTAGAAACGGGAAAAGGTCACAAAATGGAAAGGCAACTACCGTGCCTTGAAGCACGCCGTGAAACGTGATCTAATTCCGAACACCCGTACCGAACCGCTTCGTTCGTCCCCGACCGGAAAGGCTCATCCCTTTCATGGCGTCACGTGGCGTCACGGATTGTGCGGGTGTGGGAGCGTTTCCTTCCTTCACCGAAAGTAAGACCGAAACGTGGTGTGCGATTTTGTCTTTCGTTGTGGGGGTGTGTGTGTGTTTGTGTGCGTCCTCTAAATGATACGAATGTTTGATGGAAGACGTCCGAGCGTCACATTCGCTCATTGCTCAGCATCTTGAACATTTCTCGGAAGGGAGTTGTTGGAGCTCCCCATTAGGGACTGATGGTGAGTAGCGTGTGGTGCAAACGGCGCATAAATAAAGATATCACGTATTACAAGTTTTACTCCCGTAACGTCCAGTCGGATGATAAATTCGTCCAGTTCTACTCAGTCATCACGAGTCGGTCGGCCGTCACATCTCCGACAGTTCATTCCACCGGCAGGGCATCTTCTTCAAAACGTTCGCGAACAAACGGTGCCAGCAGGTGGCATTGATTAATAGAATGGGTCGCTTTCGCCTGTTTTCGGTTGGGCCATTTCATTTGCTCTCCCGCCCAGGTAGCAGACGTGCCGAACGGTGGATGGTTTCGAAAGCATTTATTCGCCATTTATGCGCCCAAAACTCGGCACAGAAAGAAGTCAACCGCTAATGATATGGTTGGCGTACTGATATGGACTCACCTGCAGATTTACATACCCACGTGTGCCATTTCGCGTGAATTCTGGCACGTTCTGGTCTTTCAATTTGACTCCTCCGAAACGCTACAACAGGCGCAGTGCAACATTAGCGCATAATTTTCCATTCCGATGCGAATCGATTTAGCAATTCAATCGTTTCGATCTGGGGTGTATATCTGTCTGGTAGTTGGCCAGAAACCCAAACCTGTTACATTCATCCCGATTGCCGAAAATCGCTCGGTAACAGCTGGCAAATGGGTTTTTGCCTCAGTATCTTGGGGGTATCTGTTCAAACACATAGTCAGCAAGGGATGACGTTCCTTAACAGTGACAATCGGAAACTCCTTTCGGCTCCACCCTTGCTCCCCCCACCGTTAGCATCATTATCGTGCCACTTCCAAATGATGCTCTCCGTAACGAGCTAAACGCATCCTTACACGCATCCTTAAGACGCTGCTGCTTGAATCGAGCAATCTAAGCTTGGTGCTCTGAACCGAAAATTCTATCTCTCCTCGTGCCGGAACGAAAAAGTTCGACCATCCTGCTAGCAGAAACCGCAGACGCAGTGGGTGTACGGTGAAGGTTTGGCGAGACGAAACACGACCGGTTGATGAAATACGCATTAAGCTTATTATAAAAACATAGAATTACGATATGCATCAGCAATTTTCCCTGTTTCAACACTTGCGCCGCGTCGTTGTAGCCGTACATGAACGGAAGGTTGGTGTGAGGTTTTGCTCGTGTGTGTGTGTCTAAGAGAAAGTGTGGTTAGGATTAGAGAAAATGGAGAACGGGGTTTCGGTTTTGCAGTTGGTATCAAACCCACACACACACACACACACACATACATACACGCCACCCAGGACACGGGTTAACTTTTGAATGTTTGAATTTTCCGACAACGCCATGCCATTGGCGAGGGCTTGAGAGGGAGGGAGGAAAGGTGATGACCGGCATGTTGAAAGGATTATCATAACGGAGGACTTTGTGCTGATGTTAAGATATATCTTATCACTTCTGTTGCTGGCGTTTCAAGCGCACTTTCGATGCTCGTAATCCGCACCGGGTTGTCCGCCAGCGTGCACTAGGATCCAGCACAAACGAAACGCCATCGTTGGATGGCGGTTGTACGGCTGACCTGCTAGCTGGACCTGGCTTCATATACAGATTTTGGCAACGGGCAAACGGGGGCATTGCAGAGTCCAAATGGACTAGGAACGAACGTGTGCCGTGCTTCGTTTCTGTTGGTCTTGTTGAATCCGGATAACCCGCAGATAGCAAAGCGGGAGGGACGCACAACTTGATTCGAGAGTGTTGGTAGAATGTGTCATGCTGGTTCTTAACCATGTCGAGATGAGTCTGTTTTATTTTTCTATCTTCTTAGCCTTGGTGCAGACAACCGGCGATGGTAGCTAGCGGGACGTGGCTGCCGTGTAGACAAAACGATGTGTAGATAAGTTATAGTTTTGCATTTTTCTCACCCATCCATTTTGATTGCTAGACGGTATCCCTCGAGCTGCCTTCCACGGTGCTGTTACTTATGAGTGAAGCATGCTCCAAACCCAAAAACCCATACACCATCCACATGACAGACAGAGCTGATCTGAAGCAAACACTTGGGGTGGGGGAGGAAAAAAAACATACCCACCAGATGGTGGTTCTTGCGCTACCCGTCGGTTGGTGGTTGCTGAAGTTGGCAATATGCAATCTCATCTTCCAACTGCAACGACACTTGCAACGATTATTGCAATATTGCAACGGTGCGGAGGTTGGTGGAGTACCGAAAGGCGTGGCTTTCTGGCAAAGACCTTTCGTTCGACGGTGGCACGATCCAGTGATTGTATGCTTCCGCCGTAAAGCGGGAAACTATCGATCATAAACGATTTTTCAAGCGATCTTCAACATTCACCTTACCTCAGCGGGCACGCAAACCGGTGAGAGACCCGGTTTGCGGTGTGGTGAAATATTTGACTCAATTTGTCGGCACGGTGCAAAGTGCAAAAGTGCCTTCCCGTACCGTCCCGCACGACACGACACACATTCGACGGAAGTGATGCAGCAGCGTCACGTTCGAAATTGGATATGAATCTACGTTACGGGGGTTGCCTTACCCCTTTGGAATGCCCGACTCGGTGGGTGACGAAGACGCAATTTAAATGCGTTTTAGATGGGGATGGAATGGAAGCTAAAAAGCTTACAGCTTCACATTTTATCTGCTTAGCGATGTGGCAGATGTCTTACGATGATAGTCGTTACCCGTAGATGTAACGAACCCATGTTTCATCGCTTGTGTAATTTAACAGTAAGCGCTTGTTTTGCTTTTATTAAAATTGATTTTGACAAGCAGTTGAGTGGAACCATGTGGCCCATCAGGCATTGTTTCACTGTGACGCTGCAATGAGGAGCAATCTACCGTGGCAGATTTCATTTCAACTCGATCAATACATTCAACTGATTTAAATGAATGGTTTCGAGCAGAAAAAGCTGTTATCGTATGTTTTCAGTGAGTACTTTTTAATATCATAATTTAAATTCTCGGATTTCTGTTGTTTCATGAATCCATCAGAAGCTTGTTGGATAATTCATCGAAATACCTTAACGAGCCTGTTAACATGAAAAGGATTTGTGCAAATTCGATTAACGCGTTAAAAAGGTAATCAATTTGGGGCATGGAATATTCAATAGCTATGAACACACATGAACAGCAGGTGAATAGGCATTTCATGTACAGCTTTCTGTTTGCAATATTGATCGTCCAGGAATCACAATTAAAATTTTAGTTCATTTTCCAAGCAATTGGAGTAGGGTGAGGATATATAATTAAAACGTGTATTTCTACATAACTTCTGTTAATAAAATACGTTGTATAACAATTAACTGCTCGCTTAAGGACCACTTTCACTCGCTCTTTACCATCTTTCTTGAAGTAATGGTCATTCGACACTGCCAAGGCACCCCTGTTACGAATTCTTCCATGCTGTCCTAGACATTCTTTAGACACCCTGGCTTTAATATGAAGCTGCCTTAGACATAAAACGGACATAAGCACCATTTACTCCACAAGAAACTTTTTCCTATCCTGGATTACAGCAGGAAGTGACTCTTTAAGATGATAGTAGGCGTCCTGCTTGTAAAAGGGCACCCAGATTTAACTTTATCCCTGCTAAGCATTGTGAAGATTGCAATATTTACCCTCGCTGCTGTGGCACTCATTACAAAACTCCTTGAGGTTTGGTCTGCGTTGCAAACATCTGGCACTTCTCGCTAGAATGTCTCGTCAACCATCCACAGAGCCGCATCACTATGGGCCCAACGGCACACAGCAAGTGTGGCACTGCCAGCGTGCGCCGCCACGCCAGACTGGAAGTGGTTTGCTTAATCGAAAAGTTCATAAATGTCCTCATAAATAAAGCCAACGTGTAGCGGTGTCGCACGCTACCTCCGCTTGCCAGAGATCCAGCGACGAATCCAGCAAAACCAGCGTGCCAGCAGCAAGGATGGGTTGAATTCCTTCCAGCCCGGTATCAAGTGGATTTCGGTGGATTACTTCCGAAAATTAAGAGTGCCACCGGATTTAATGAGCGAAACTTTTGGGCGAAACCATTCTGCCGCGATCGTGTGTTCTCCATGCCACCGGTGCCTCAAAGCCAGGTTGGTCGTCAGATAAATAGATGCAAGCTTATTTCCCTCTCGCAGCGAACAAACTTTGTTTGGGGTTCGTCTTTGCTGCTGCTCGTCCAAAAGTGGACCTGTAAGTTTTCAATCCTTTTCTGCCCCGTAACCTTGGTGGACCATGGTGGTGTCCCCTGTGTGCAAGAAAAAGGAAAACATTTTATCTCACAAAAAAACGGAAAAAAACATCTCGTCACATTCTCGAACGAGACTGGATGAGCAAAGACGCAAAGAGCCTTAGGTAATAGCTGAGACGCGATTTCTCACCCGGAGGCGCTCTCGAATCGAAATTAGTTTGCCCTCGTAACCATAGCGTCTTATCTCTTGGGGGTCACCGCATTTTCTCACACTGTTTCGCATTTACCGGCCCACGTCCAGGAAGCTTATCGGTAATAGATCGGTCAACTGTTGCCTGGGAATATCCGGCCGTAAAGCTTGGGACACATTGGGCAAAGTTCTGGATCAAGGATTGCTTATGCAAATCACTTCATCGTGAAGCAACTTTCGCAACAGAAGGCCGGCACTGCGATGTTTGCTTCACCTGTGCACGAATTGGGCACGAAACTCTTAGCCTTAGCCGGTTGATTATTTTTGCCGTTGATGCAAAGTTTTTAATAATGGCGCCGGGCGATGAAGATTGGCAAAACAAAAGCTCAGACGGTGTGTCAACGGGTAAAACCGTCAACCGATTGATGGATAGACACGGGCACGTCCACGTCTTACGCTGACCTATTTTGTATCCGGATGCTCAGCTCGGTCACCAGTTTGCCTACAAAACCATGCAGCAGATGTTTGTCGAGTTTCGTCAAGATTGTGTCGAGTCTTGGACCCCGCAGCTTAACCTCTGACCGTCTGCAACGTCTGAATAGCGTAGAGCGCGTTACCGAGACGGACACGGTGTTTTGTCGGGGGAAAACTTATCAGATAATTGATCAACTCTTGTCCGGGCTGTACTGAGCGCCGCCTCGACGAAAAGGCATTGAGTTTGTTCCAGTTTTGTGTCCTTCTACTACCCCTTTTCTTCACCCGAAGCTTATCACCCGGACCGGAATTAGGTGCCATGTCGGTTGCCCGGATATCGGGCATGATGGGAAAATGTTTCTTTTTTTGCGTTCCATTTTGACGCCTTGCGAGCGACTGCTTTGGTGGGCGCTGTAAAGCAAAAAAAAAACATCTTGTTGTCGACTACGGTTTGATAAGCAAACACACCGCCGCGTGTATCTTGGCAGAAATAGGTCGCAAGAATCCCCAACAATTCCGTCCATCTGAAATACCCACACCACACCAAAGATCGACGACCGGTGAACGAGCGATGGCAATGATGATCAGATTAGATTTCCACCCCAGCGCTCACCTTCCATTGCAGGGCGGCAGAAAAGCCCAGCTTCCGCTCGAGATTGTTAACACTTTCCCTACCGTGCGTGCTTTACCATCCGACAGCCACACCAATATTGGCATCAGGATCGAGATTAACCATCAACGTGCGAAATTTGCCAAGCCATCTTTTACCCCAGTACTGCTCTATCCGGTTTCTGTGTGTGTTTTTTTGCACACTGAATTGCTTTTCTCGACCTTTTGTCTGTTTGGTTTGCTTTACATTGTTGACGTTGCTGGTGTCGTTGGGCTGTGCCTGTGGTCTGTGCAGATGGATTCATTTCCACTGAAGTGTATTGAATGAAATATTTACTAAATGGCTCAGAGTTGGACCCCGGGCAGAGGAGAAGATGTTTTCGTAGCACAAAATAAATTGGACGACCAGCGACGAACGCAAAACGTGACAGTTGCATGTGCCTGCTAAATGATGGATGAAGGAACTGAGTGACTGTTTTCACGCCCGGAAGAAGAAGATATTTTTAATGAAAAAAAGGAAAATTACGTGCAAGATTCTTAATCAAGTTGTTATGTCGAATGAAGAGCATTTACGCCTGCTGGTTAGGCAATCCGCACCACACAAGATTTATGTCATTGTATGAATTGATGTTTATCATGGGTTTTAAACGTTTGAAAGCAATCTCGTACAACTAGGATAACAATAGTAAAAGAAAATTTCAACTACTTTTGAACATCCTTAAATTATTGTATTAAAACAACCCACATCACAGCCTATTCCAAAACGTCTTAACAACACATTGTTCAATCCGTGTCGTTAATCACAGCGCTTGTGCCGGCTTTTGCTCCACGATCTACCTTTCGCTGCACTCATTATTCATCTTCATAAAGAGCGTGAAAGAAGGACGGGATGCATAGAAGATGCAAAAAAAAAGAAGAAAAACACACTTCCAGCACGAATCCTCTCCATCCGATCAAAGGAACGAAAAGCGGGCGCTTTGGGCCGCCATGAGGCCAAGCACCAAGGCACCGCATTACGATGCATGATGTACCGGTGGCGTATCGTTGAAGCGGTCATTGCACTCGGCCACAAGCATCCATCGCCACGAACCACGCTCAAGGATTGTCCTGTCCTCTTGCATTGTCAAGTGGAAGAAAGTGCTCGAAGCGTCAGAAGACCGGCGCCTTCCTTACTGCAGGCTCCAATGCAACCCCTACCTGTAAGGCGGCCGCTCAGGCAGGGTATGCAGATTACATACCCTTAGTATTTGCCGCTTAATGTTGTTTTCACTACCACAAGGCAGTGCCATTGTGCCGGTGCCATTAGCACTGCTTCTTTCGTAGTGGATGTTTAATCACAAACTCTTCTACCCTCCGACCCGAGGAAGCGAGAACTGGAGCGGATGGGAGGGGGTCGTTCCCGAAAAATAAAAGTAAGCAAAAATTACCAAGATATTTCGAGGAACCAACGAAAGAACAAAAATATTCTGCTTGAAAATCGCGTAACAGCAATAATTTGAGCTTGGCTTCCATTCGTTGCCTTCGCCCTTCAAACACGTATCCAAATGCCACCTCCTGTAAGCTAATGGGAATGCTATACACTCAAAGGAATCAACAAAACAAAACCTCAAACAAAAAAGCCACCACCCTCCAACGACACCAGCCATCAGCAACGCGCTAAGATGATGCCTTTTCAGCCGATCCACCCGAAAGTGTGTTGTGCAAAAGGTTTCCCTTTTGCTTTCGTTTTTGCTTCCTGGTTGCGTTTCTAGCATCATTGTTCCGTTTACTATTTTCGGAATGGAATGTTCTGCCCGTTCTGTTCCACCTTTGGGAACGGACGGGCGTTTCTCTTTCCGCTGGAAAGCGCAGGAATTACTGCACACTTCACAAAGCAGTCGAGTGCCGAAAATATCCCCACAGCACTTCATCCATCGGAAGCATTTTAAACCGTGTACGTGGGCAAGAAATCGTATGCATTTACCGGTGGCGCATTAAAAATCATTTCGGTTGCTCGTTTTTTTTCGGGGTACTTGTTGTTTTTCTGTTGTTTTCTGAAATCTTTTTCAAAAAAAAAAAAACCAAAACCGTACACCAGGAAGGAAATTTGTTGCACAAGGCGATGCCGATTTCTTTGTGTGTTGGCGAACGGTACAAGACGCTGGCTGGTGTGGTTCATATGCATACAGGCGCGAGGAGGATATCCCAATGGGAGGCGAAAGCACGGAGTAATGCCGCTGATTGACGATACGGCCATACTGCCATCGAACATGGCGCGAAATCGTGATCAACGATCCGCATGTAAATGACGATACCATTAGTATAATTACTTTGCAAGTACTCGGCGAGGGAGGTGGCGAAAAAGGTTCAATAATTTTAAGAAATAAAATGCAAAAACACGCCATGATGGATTGGGGACGTCGAATTTTAGATGGAAAACCGCAGCAATCAGTACAATGCGATGCTGGGCTTGGCATTTGCAGTCTGTCTCTTGAGACAGACCAGTGTATGATACACTGGGAAAATTCTTTTCATACATTTGCTAAAAGAAATTCATCATTCGAAAAAAGGTGGTTTAAATGATGAATCGCTTAAACAAATACTTGTTTTACATCATTTTTTTGAATTATCGTTAATCAATCAAATAAATTGAAAATAATTCAATTAAAGAACAAGTTAGTGCAGGCCATGTTAATGATGAAACTTCTGGTAATACTGAGTGACAGCATACAAATCCTCAGTGTTGTAATTATCGACTGTTCCAAATAAAGCAAATAAATAAAATAAAAGTTCATATTTATGTAAATAAAAGACTATGTGCGTTAAAAACGAATATTATGATTTTGACACGTATTTTATGATCTGGGCTTTAATCTGCACCTTACACGGTTGGTTAATTGTCGTTATGTTGAAAATTCCACTTTTGATACCAGAAAAAACCTAGGATTGTTTTACTATCACCCAATAAACTCAGGATGATCAGGTACCACAACTTTTAGAAAAAAGTTATAAAAATTGCTCAGAGGTCCATCAATACTGCACACGTCAGAGAGAATACCACACGTTCTAACAGATAGAAGCTGTATAAACAATTGATTGTGTGTCTCACGTCTATACACGTGATGATAAGTAAGATGGAAACTGCGATTATTATCACCAATTTCTATGATGATGATAGGATTAAAAATGTATTTGTAGATTTTGTAAAAAGTGTATTAAAACAATGAAAAAGAACCAGACATTTTGAAAGGTCCCTACGATGTTCATCTATTGGCTATTGATTTCACTGCTACTGAGCCTGCAATGCAGTTGACTTATTTTCTCCCAATTTTTAAAACTATTAAACCATAATGAGATTACGAATGAGTTGAACAATGTACAAAAAAGTTGAGCTGAAATTCAAAAAGCTTATCACTTGTTCCCAAAACAATTGCCTTATTATAGAACATTGGCCTAATTAAACGCGACAATACACATCCTCAAACTCGCATTACACATCGCGAAATGTAATCCCCTTTTATGTACCTTTTGCCACTCTCCTTCTCCCCGATAACAGCCTATTGTGTTTTATGCAAAACAAACCGTTAAGTAGTAATTTCCGTTTATTTCCCTCCCCAATACCACTGAAAGCTGTTTTGTGTGTATGTGTGTTTTCGTTTTGTTCTGGAAAATCCCAACAATGCCACTTAAACACACTCCACTCGTTTGATATCAAATTTCCGAATCAATATTTAGATCGCTCCCCCCTTTTTCAATTTGTTTACAACCCCCGCGCATTTCAGCCAAAGTTTTATAGAGGAAAACGCCAACTCTCTACTATCAGCTCCCATCTACAATCAACGCGCGTAATGTTTAGCGCACGGTGCGTGCGGAAACACCATCAGCGGCCTAAACACTCCGTCCAATCTAAAGTCAACAGAATTATCCCTCGCTTTCCACTACTTAAGCAACGCTGTTTGCACAGCATATGAGTGCGTGCGTATTTCCCTACACACTACCCGCTCACACCACACGAACGTCTTGCATCTGCTCTGTATGCAGCTCGGGTGTTGGGGCGAAGTCAGAATGTCAACGCTTGCTTGGTGGTGGATAAAACACCCAACGCGAAATGGACGCTAGCGTTAGGCGGGTTTCCTTCAATGCACGCCTGCCTAAAGCAAAAAAAAAAGCAAACTCCATCAACAGCATTAAGCATTTTGCAAACGGCATGCAAGAAACATAAACGAATATCCGTGACCTCCTTTCCGGGGTGCGAAAAAGACAATCGTTATTGGCGGGCAGAGTGTTATAAACTTTTGCAACATTTTCCCATACAATTTCACGTGCTGCTGCGTACTGTCGCAAGCGGCATCCACTCCGAAACGAACTAATCCACTAGTTCGAAGACGGGGGTGAAAAATGTCGACAGGCGTACAGTAAAGTGCCCAATACCGAACCACCGGTGGAAAAAGCCTCGGACGGAATGCCGAATGGGAATATGCTGCATGAACGAAGCATGTGACACATTTATCGTCCATCGTTTTGTTCCCGGTAGAACAGGGGGTTGGGGGCAGGGAAAACGCGCAGGAGGAAGGAAAGGAGGAATTTTGTCCCCTTTTCGCGGGCACACAAGCGTTTTCGTGCGTGCAAAATGCGAAAAGGGAATTTCGATCCCCCGTGCAACGGAAGGCGAACAGTCGCAATTTATACCTTGTCTTGCTTTCGGCGGCTTTTGTTTGGTGCCCTGGTTCGGTCTGGTTCGCTCCCGGGGCGGGGGTAGGCTTTTCCCCTAAAAGTTCGGCTTTTGAAATTCGATTTTTTTTAGCCACCGATATCAGGCACAGACACTGAAGCTATTTACACAACCGAGCATTCGGAAGCGAATTTTCATAGATGCACATAAAATGGTAGAATAAACGTTGGCATTCGCCCCAGTTTGAGAGCATTCTTTCACGGGTTCGGTTGTGGACGTTTTGTTTCACCTTTTGGTATTTCCTACGGTATTGTTCCGTTGCTACCAGCAAAAAAAAAACCACCCTCACATAACCATAACACCAACCAATCCACCCAGACAACGATCACCGTACTGTATGTTCGATCAGTGCGATCAATTGTTTCGACGGCTGATCGACTGGGCAGCAAGTGAATTTGCACGGCACCGTACCCAAGGAAACGGTTACCTTTTGGAAATTGAATAATATTATTTCTGCGACAGCATGATGGACAGATTGTTGACGTACTCGGGCACACAAAGCACACGATGATGGATAAATATGGGACCCGAATGCCGAAACCGAAGAACTATCCAAACAGACAGCGCGACCGCAATAAAAAAACGTTCCTCGAAGCCCACTCCGATTCGGAAGCTTTTCCGAATGCGAGCTTTTGTCTTCTTTTTGGTTGTGCAAAGGTGTTTAGCTAGCTTGGAGTCGTTTTCCGTAGTACTTTTCTTTTATGTAGTGCAACCTTCCAGCTGTTTAGTTTTTGACGAATGGCCCAGAAACTCGCGGTAGGGCCGTTGGGTTTGAGCAGTGTGTCTGCTTTATCTAAATAGAGTCGCGCACAAAGGAACGAGCAGGAATTTGCTGGCAAACACACGATTGCATGAAGAATTCCTTTTTTTTCGTTTCAGAACAAACAGACCGAGGCCTGCTTCTTCCAACGGTCCAATGGCAGACGGGCGGAGAATGGAAGTTTGACGACGTTTAAAAATTGATGACACACCAGAAAAAAGTCAAACTCACTTTTGCACAAAATGGACTGGATGGTGCGATTTCACATTTCCCAATACGCCAAATCCAATATGTGGCCAGCCTGAAAGACTGAACTGCAAGGAGGTGAAATTTTATGATGCATCTCTCTCCTGTGACTCGCACAAAAGTCGACAAAGAATGGTGGTTTTATTTCTTCCAGGAAACGTATCAAATTTCCAAAAAATTACCATCGAACAGGCGCCGTGTGCGGATCAGCTAGAATGCGGTTTTACGGTTTCCCGAATGGCGCCCTAAGAGTGCAAAAATAAACAAAAAATAAATAAACGAGGTGGAAAATAAAACAACGCACTCGAAAGGAGTGCAAATTTTTCGACAAATACCATGAATTGGTTTCATCGCACATACGCTGGCTTTGTAAAGTTTGCGTCAGGAGGTTCTTTTTGTTTTAAGACCGGAAACCTCCGAAATGTAACCATTCAATAAAAGCGGTCGTAAAACATCGCATGAGAGGCACGGTTTTCTTTTTTTTTTTTGGTAATCGCATCAACGCACAGTAGACTCCGTCGGTACATATATGGTCAAAATGTGATTTCCAGAAAATCTCACATTTTTTTCTGATTCTGTTAGTAACAAGGTGTTTTGTAAATGAAAAATTAAAATACATTAAAATAAGTTACATCTTTTATGGATGTTTTGCATCTCGAAACACAAAAACTGCCCAAAAACTGAACAAAGATATCCAAAACAAACAGGACTTGATATAAGACCAAATATAGGACCATAGATCTGCATTGAATGAATTAAAAAACTATTTATGATTTGGGTAAGGGTAACAAAATTTTGGATTATGATTTCAAATGTTGCATTTATGTGGAAAGTAGTAACCATTTCTGTGAAAAGTGCGAACAGGTCTACTTCAGAAATGGCTTAAAACATTTCCGAGTAAACTCAAAAATCTTTAAAGAAAAAGTTATTAAGAAAATAGTAATCACACTATTTCAATATTTCATAGGAATTTTTCATCCTCGATACGAGACATGCCAGAAACCGAAGATTAGCATATAAGTTATAGATTTGGAACATCTTTATCTTCAAAATGTTCGGAGTGCTTCCTAATAAATGGTATCAAGGGCCAAAAATAAAATAATTAAATCGTTTCCATGCCTTCTGCCAAAAATCTATATGAATAAAATTTAAAGATTCTGATTTTGATCATTTTAAATGATCTTAAGAATTACTATCGGTTATATCGGTTATTATCGGTAGATATTACATCTATTTTTCAAATTGTAATTGTAACATTTTTGTTCTTTGATTATTTATTTTGCTAGAACTACGCAATATAGACAGATTTTTTTTGAATGCAAATATTTTCCGAGTCCCACTGTTCAAATGGAGGGCAAATGTTGTTTCGAACATATAAACCGTTCACGGTTTCACGCAAAATTTGCATCCATCCAGCACCCCGAAGAAAGATTGAAGGGCCCATGAATATTGTAATGAGCCCCGGTTTCGTTAAAACTTTACAACAGGTATCGGGATCGTTGGCCGGGCAGCCGGGTATGGAAAGGAACCAAGCGAAGAGAAAGCGAATGCTTTCCCATCGGTTTGTGTGTCTTGTGAATATGGAACAATGATTATACAATTAAACCGAACGCAAATGGAAACATGGAAAATGAGCCGGCATCGCGCGTTTTCCTTTGAAAGGTTCCTATTTGCAATGACGGAAGGCTTAACATATTCTTGGCGGCTGACGAGAAGCACTTAAAAGCTGGCACATGCATCAGCGCTCTAAACCGCTTGAAATGGTAACAACATAGGAACATAGAAAAAGTGCACCGAGGTAAGTGCAGTTGCGAGTTGACAGCGCCAACCAGGAAAATGGCACAGTGGTCACATTTAAAAGATAAATTATACATTCATGAAACATTGGCCAACGTTTGCGCGGGAGTTGGGAATCCTCGCGTCACCGAAAGCGGAACGACCCAGATCTTTTTTCTAAAAGTATATAGAAGCTAAAAAGGATAACACAACACAACTGCCGTCCACAGTGTGACGACATGGTGCAAACATGGTGCCAAACTCTGGGGGTGAGTCGCAAACTCCACCGAACGGGACGAATGTTCGCGCGTCACACTTCACTAGAAAGAGTGCGATTAGTTGTGACGTGTGAAGCGAGTTGAAGTGAAAACTAATTATTTAATGGAATTGAAGCGTTACAGCTGAGAGAATGTGGATGTGTTGAGTGTAACAAAAAATATACGAGCACACACTCGCACTGATGGAGACTGGCAACATCGAACTATGTTTCGTCTGAGCGGATAGCGCGTGGTACTGCAGCTGCCTAGCTGAGGAAGACATGCCTGATGCCACTAGAAACTTTCCAGAAGTACGTAAACAGCACCACTCCATATATCACCTTGTTTGTGGCTACCGCATAACATCCACACACACATGCTCGCAAAACAACACACTCGCGAAGATGGAAATGAGTTTCCATCCGGCTTGGTGGGTTTGGAGTGATCATGTGGAGTGGCTTCATTTTGTCTCCTTCCTTTTAGGGTTTGGGGCGAGTTTTCCGCACGTGCTGTGACGTTCTTATGTGACGTTCCCGGCGCACAATGTGCCCTTTTGATCCAACCCCCGTGGAAAGACGCAGTGCCGACACACAGGTAGCAGGTAGGTAATAAAATGCAAACCGGATCCAGAACGGACCGACTAGAGGCAACACGATCACAGCCGCGCTGCCTGCGCCCGCCCGACCGAACCGCACAAGTCAAAGATTGATCCCGGGGAAAAATGTCAGAGTTGAGGAGTTGACGCGCGCGTGAAGTGTGACGATGATTTGCTAATACATTGGCCACGGCGTGCGGAAAGCGTTCGCGTCACCCGGAAGTGAAAACTTTCCCCGTAGAAGCGGATGTGAAAATGGAAGGAAAAACGTAACGCGGCTGTACGTGTACTAATGAAAATTCCTGTGCGCTATATTTTATTCATCGCCGGCAAAAAAAAACAAGAAAACCCCGGACCGGTACGGTGTTTTATGACGTGGTGTTTCGGATGGCCTAGTACACTTTACAGCGGGCAGTGGCAACGCACATACCCACACACACAATGCGACACTGGCACGGTACGGGAGCTTAATGCTTCGCTGGTGGTTGCTGGCAAACGCACCGGGTCGTTCGACCGACAGGCTTTTGTGGAGACGGTTTGATTACGATAGTTATGATAATGATGAGCAACCGGCAACCATAATGGAACGCGCCTTGATAAGCGAACGGGAACCGATGAGAATGGCAGGTGTGTGTGTGTGTGCGTGTACGTGCGCAAGTGCGTTTTTATGACGCGACAAATAATAGCTAGTAAAGGGAGGACGCATTACCGTTTACGTTCTCGGGTTGTATTATTAAACGGTAGCATGTAGCATACGGCCCTCCCGCACAAAGATGATGAAGGTGTTGCTCGGTATCATTTTCATGCCCAAATGCTCATGGCTATAGGCGGCAATTTTTGTTTGCTCCATGGAAGCTTTAACGTGGAAAATCAAATAGATCTACTAACATCGTTCTTTCCATGCGTAACAAAACACAAAAAATTAAGATTTTCTACAATAGTATTTCGAATTAATTAAAGTTTTGGTAGATGGATATTATGGAGAATTCACTGTATTTGTGATGAATTATCTTAGTCTTTTACAATAAAAAAAAAACAATCATTACAGCACCAATGAATGAAATGATCGGTAAACCAAATGATGAAATGAGACGGTAGTAAGAATACATAAAATTTATACTAGCGTATTTTTTTTTGCTGAAAATACCTATCTCATAAACCTACATGAATACTAAACCTATAAGAATGATTGCAAAAGTATGCAAAAGAGTAAATTTATCTAATTCCATAAATACTTTTTCTTAAAACAATGTTTGTAAGAGTTAAAATGTATCCTGTGAGCAGACTTAATTATTTTTTTTAATAAAATGTAAAACAATTTAAAATTTTTAATTAGATTATTTCAGTTTAACATAGTTTTTACTCACAATTATGATGTAAACATTGTATGTGTTTCAGTTGTATGAATTTTTAATGTATATTGTTTCGTTTAAATCGTGCCGATTTCAAGTTTAAAAATTTCCAATTTATGAAAATGCTTTGTTTGTTTAATAAGTTATTAGTGTTAATAATTTTTGTTTTAATTTAATGCAATTAATTAAATAATTTTATTGTTAAAATATTGAATATTTTGCACGTCAACATTATAAATATTTGTAATCACCTTTTAAAATATGTAAAGTTTTATTTATTTTTAGAAATACCATCTACCCAACACTTGGGGAAAACTTTTTTTTTAATTATCGGGCTTCTGGGTAAATTACTCCTCTAAATGTGGTTATGCATTTACAGCATTTGACTGATGGATATTCTAAACCGAAATCGGTATTGTCGAAATATATCGATATCGATATCCAAACGAAAAAGCAGTCCCATTAGCATATGGAAATCATTTCTTGACACTTAAACAATGTCCAACAGAAATATTGGGAGAAGCATTAGTCGTCCCATACATTGATTTTCCCAACAACAAAGGACAAGTGTTGACAGACTAATTGCATTTGTTCCGGACGAATGTCTCGGATTTAATGTCTTGTGTTTGAATATACTTCCAAAAGACTATTTTTTACTGACGATATAGTTTATAGTTATGCTAACTAAAAAATAAACAGGATAAAAACTAAACATAGCTAAAAGGAAATCGTACTGCATAATCATTAAAAACATTCCTAACAATTCTAGTGACATCTACCCCACATCTACTACGAAATTTTAAAGTGTCCTGCATGTTTCACAGCTGAAAACGGGACTAAATATAAAACAGACTTAACTAAAGCCATGTGATAATACTGTGTAGATAGATAGAAATCTCGTGCGAACATTATTTGTTGTCTCGTTATCACTTCAATTTTCTATGAAAAAAAAGGTTAATAAAATGCTAACCGATGCGTCTCGATGAGGTGCTTTTATAGATAGGCTCAGCGAACAAAACCACGTCTGAACTGATGAATGGGATACACTCTACTAATAGCACCACACCAGAAAGGGCAAAAAAGACTAAAGATGGAATGTGGCGCTGTATGGATGAGCTAAAATCCCTTCCACCGCTCGATGTAAATCGAAGCTGGCGAGACACTCTTCGCGTTGTGCCGGGCAAAATTCGCATGCGAAAAGAAAATGTTACCTTCTCATTGCAGTGCGATAACACAAAGCGACTCCATTGCAGCGCCAACAACGCTTTTGGGCATTGGAGCAAAAGCAACAAGAAATCTCCCACCCATTTCCGCCAGCCGGTAGCCCAACGTAGCCCGCAGCAGCGTAGTAAAAAATGGACCAAGGCGAACAAAACTCGCCAGATAAAGCCATTTTATACATCGTGATAAGCTGGTGAGGGAAAAATCCAGTTAAAAAGTTAATAAATAATTCAGCAAACGAAAAGAAAGGAAAACCGTGTGAGGGTTTTGGAATTTCCATATTGCCGAGTGTCCTCAACCCGGGGGGTTCTGGGTTTTCGCTTCGCTGTGTGAAGTGGTTTGAAAGGCGACAAAATGGGACGAAATTAACTTCTGCTTTTGAAGTCACACAACTCCCACCGGACGCGCTGCAGTTCCCTGGCACGGTACGCGAATTAATGCAAGAACGTAAAAAGGACGCCTCGGTGATGAGTACCAGATGTGGGGATACTCCCTGGCTGGGAAGAGAGGAGGGGGGGGGGGGGGAGGCGGTAGGGGGATTCTCTGAGGAAAGAGAGAGAGAGAAACTGTAAAAATGCACCATCCCCTGGGGCAGGGCTTCATGTCGGCGTTTGATCTTCTCGTCCTGTCGGCTAATTCCGTCGTCCCATGCCAAACCGCTACGAAATGCCAACAATGGTTCCAAAACCGGCGAAGAGGCGGATAAACGACGGGACGGCAAGCATGGTTAAAAGTCCAAGCAGAAGCAAAGCAGTTTTTTTCTACTCCTTTCACTTAATCCATGTGTCATCCCCAACGCTTTGGGAGTTTAGGAGGTGAGTAGCTGTGTATCCCCAAGCGAGCTCGGGCGGAGATTAAACGATCCTAACGACCGATGGCGGTCTTCACATCAGGTCAAATGGATGCTTCTGCCTTCAGGGTGGTGAACTGGTTGGACAATTCATACGTCAATCTATTGGCCACAAAAGGCGTCGTTCGGTAGTGGCGTGTGGGATGCTAGTTAAATCTCATGTGCCACGTTCGTATCAATCGTGCTGGCTAGGACGTTTTCCAACCCTGTGTTTTGCCTGAATTCCATTTTGTATGTGTAGTTGAGAAGAAAAAAATCAAACAAAAAATAAATTTTAATCTGTCCCACTCAAAATCGTCGCAGGTCGCAGCTCTCGTCTAAACAGCACCGAAACAACAGACAACCCGAGAGAGTTGTGTGGGTTGTGTGCTTTCGTCGCGGCATAAACAATTTTAATGTACATTGGTGAGGGACGTTTAGGAATGTTTATATGATACAGTGTAAAGTTCCTCCTTTCGAAACATATTTCGTCGTCGAAACATGCAAATTATGCAGCCAGAAATGTGAAAACGCTTCCAAACCCAGTAAAACACGGATGGCAGACGGATATATCACGGATATGAAATTTTTTCATGTACACGGTGCTGTTTGGAAGTTCTTTAAAAGAAACGGTTTCGTGTGCGTCAAATTAAAAATCAAGAGTTAAAATTTAAAACGAAGAAGAAACAAAGCAAGAACGAAGCTTTGGCAACAAGTACACAAAAGAGTCTTTTTTAACAAAAGAGTAAGTATTGGAGTACCGCATGTTAGCCTCTTAGAACCTGTAGTAATTAACAATTTCACATGTGGCATAGTGTTTGTCGAATATTTGATGATCGAAAGATATTTCAACCAGCATCTGATATCTCGTTGATTGCCAAATATTACGGTTTGGTGTTTGATAAATAGTTGTTAATTGACAAATAGTTGTTTTTTTGATGCGCCACTAAACTGCAATTCGCGTTCGGAATTAAAAATATTCAAAGCGCCTCAATTTGGTTAAGCCTTAAAGTTAGGTGTAGGGGCAAGACTTGGCTAAATATTGGTTTAGTGTCTCAGTTGTTACGAATTCGGTCTTCCAAAACTAGAGCTCACAAGAATCTTGAAGTCTTTTTCTCATCAATCTGAAATCATCACGGTCGAACTTATCTATCGCATCTTGTTCTATCATGTCCCATAGACTCGTTTATCCATTCTTCATTCCTATCGCTGCAAGTATCTTTTACTTTGAACTATAGGCGAAATTCACTGAACTTTCTACAACGCATTGACCGCTTAATGATAAGAAAACCTTATCATTTAGACACTCAGCAGGGCTTTAAAACCTAGGGCATTTCTGTGCACAAAATTTAGATATACAACTTTTGGGTCCACTCTGTTCAATTTGATGAATTTGTATAACTCATTAGGGAATACAATAAATTACAGGTAAACTTTCAATGGCACGCTCTTTGTACCTTGCTTTGTTTACACATTTAAGACAACTTTTGGTGCGTTAAGCTGTTTGTCTTCAAACGCAACTTCGACTGAGCACCCCTTCATGATAGACATTTAACAAGCCTTGTAATGAGTGGTAATTTCCATTTGTTTTCACCACTCTTAGTCACACAGCCACTGTACCTCGGTGGAGCATTGAATCGTCACTCGACCAAATGAGTTCGGTACCATGCTCCCTCCAGCAGACGCTCTTGTGTCACCCGCACCGATGCGCCTCGGTACAGATTAAGCATATGTTTGCAATGGGATGATTTTTCTTTTAATTTCCCTACCGTTGCCTACAGTTGCTAGCAGCATGCCGGTCGTCTGTTTCCACTTTCTCTCGCGTTTTCTCGTGAGTCGTGTTTTGTCGTCATATCGCACGGCTCTGCCTTTCGGTGTCAGAATCAGTGCCAATTGACGCTGGTCGTGTGGCATGGCTTGGTGCGCTGCATTCGTGTTACCAGTGCGACAGTTGCATTGTAGCGGCGATGGTGGTGAATTCGATTGGTGCTGTCCTACCGCGAGCTGTCGATCGTAGCCAGCTCGTACAGAACCGCTGGAACCCGTACGCATCCGGTGGCTTAGAACCGACCATGCCGCTGTCACCGGGGTACGGATCGCCGTACGATGTGTCATCGTTTTACGCGGGCCATCCAATGCACCATCCGGTGCATTCGCTTGTTGCTGCCGGCGATGGATCGCAGGGATACGGTATGAAATTCAGCTCGTCGGCCGATGGGTACGGAGGCAGCGCCCACGGAAGCTCCGGAGGATACGATTACCACCCTCCGCCACCACCACACCCTCCACCCCATCCGACACCTCCGACCGTCATTCACTCGCTGCCTCCACTGTGGCCGGCCCCATCGCACGGAAAATCTGGCAAAGGCAAAGGTGCGGCACTGTCCGCGCTTACTCTGCTGGCGTTTCTCTACTTCCTCAATCTGCTGCAAAGCTGCCTCAAGGAACACATGGAGACAATGAACCCGACCGTAATGGTTATGACGGCCGGCGCAACAAGGCGCAAGGATATTGCCACCAGCCTCGAACAAAGTTCGACCTCGGTAGAAGATACAACGCGCGAAGGGTCCACCATCGGATCGGATGGAGATGCGATTGAACGGTACGAAGGATTGTCCCATCGCTTCCAACTGCTCACGAGTTCGAATGGCACACGGAACCCATTCGGGCAACCGAAACGCACCGAACGCCCATCAGCGGCAGGAACTCGCAGGAAGCAATCCTCCGCCGATGGTTACTCATCGAAACGGAAGTCACCAGCGCAATATACCGGAAGTGATTGGTACGATCGAAACTGAGCGCACCGAAAAGATAACCGAAGCTGATAAGTGAAAAAGTTGCTACAACAATAAATAAATATCTCCGCTCGTGGCGATAGTGGTGGAGGAGTTTTTGGGGGTGGTGTTAGCTTTGGAAAATTGATTGCGGTAGCGCCTTCCGTCGTGCATTTTACGGACCAACGGCTAATTTTCCCAGCTCGTGTTTCTCGGCTTTAAAACTGTAAGCAGTGAAAACTCGTTGCTGGTCATCCGCAACGGAACCGTGTGCAGGAGAGGAACGAAAGAGATAATTTATGAACAGAGTTCAGCTTTAGTGTTGCGAGTTGTTTGACGACGGTGAACAACGGCCGAACCGTGCGATAAGAGCGCATCGTAGACTGTACGGAAAGTTTTTCGATTAAGACGTTCCCACCCCGCCCGGCGGAGGTTGCATAATGAACAGAAAATTTAAATAAGGGATGCAACCCGAGGAAGACCTGCCAAGAGAAAAAAGGATGTAGAAATAATTGTTTTTGAATAGTTTTGCCTCGTCGGGAGGAGGTCCGGGTACCTCCGTGCGAATTGAGTGTTGTAATCGAATGGAAAACAAATTTACACGAATGGCTAGCTGTTTAAACATACCACCTCCTGATGCAGTTAGCTAAACTATAACAAAAAAAACAAATGTTCTAAACTAGTGCTGCAACTTCGGAACTTCCGTGTTTGCTAAGTCGCTTGCTGCCCGCATCGTTTCGCTACATGACACCATATAAAACAATATCCCGCGCGGCGATCTATCGCTAATTGCCAGCATCCGATCGATTGACGATTGAAAACCGGCTGCCGCTGCTGCGTTATTGACTTTCAAATGCAGCCTCCCTTAATTATGCTCCACGGGAGGCGTACAAACACCAACTGCATACATGTTCCGTGGCGCTTTTCACCGCTACTGACCGCCTAATAATAATTTAGATCATTATCTCGTGGGTGTGTGACTGTGTGCGACACAGAATGGAGCCGACCGACGACGGCACAGGTCAAAACCTCATCCACACTGGGGTCATTAATTTATGAGGTGATATTTACATTTATAGTGCAGTTGTTGATTAATATTTATTGTAGTCTCATTAGCATTTCATATTCATTACCCACCCGGGAGCCGGATTGCTGTTGGGAGCAGGTGCACGGGTGCACACGAATGTGTTTAGAGCGGTGCCCAGTGTGTCGAAAGTGTGTTGATCACCCTACCGTTGTATTGTGCGTACTATTGTGCTATTTGAATAGTGCTAGGATGGCGTGCTAGGTGCAGTTTTTGACGGTGGAGCATTGAAATGGGTCAGAAATGGTGTTGCATGAATATAGTTTGAATTGGTATCGAATGCATCGATGAACGGTACCCAGTCAGGAAGGTAAAAGTTTTGGTCGATTTGTGACCCAGTTAGATTAGCATACATGCCTCTTAATGTTTGCACGTTTTACATAAATATGATACATACATAATACGCACCGGTAAGCTTCATCAACAAGTATTATTGACAGTTATCCAACTCGTATTGATCGAAACCATGCATTCAGTAATTGGATTCAATTGGTGTATGTTTCTTAATTTAATTTAAAACATTTCTAACTCTAATTCAAAAAATGCATGGGAATTGAATTTGGAATTGATTTAAATAAATTGATAGAATAACTTCCCTATCTATTTCACCGCAAAAAAGAGAGATTATTTTACTAAATTGGGTATCGATTAATTTAATAATTAATATATAACAAAGGAACTGTTATTTTTATTTGCTAGTAAATTATTTTTATAAAGTATGAACGGGAAACTAATTATAATTCTCAGTTGAAAATAAATGTATAAAAACTATAGGAACATTCAGTTTTTCTATAATAATTTAAAATAATAACTAGCTCCGCATAAAAGTGAGTTTATAAAACATCTTGTTAAAAAATTTTGTACTAATTATGCACAAGAATGGCAACAACGAAAAGAATTTCATGGGAACATAATAAAGTTATAAATATGCAATCATTGAATTATTTACACACCCCTGAGCGCATCGCACACCTTGGGTTAGTTGGCCAACCAGCATGACCCGTTGTGCGGCATAACATTGCCCAGTTGCACTAAATTAGGCGCATTACTAATAGAGTCATCGATCACCATCCATTTTACGGTCGAGGGCCCGCTGTGTAATCGTCTCCCCACACTCAAAAGTGCCCACCGGCCAGGACGGGATACTGGGCGGTACACTACTTTCCTGTCCAGACCTCGTAATAGCCCTCGAGGACGAGAAGTTAAATTGAGTGAAATTGATTCGGTGAGGCATGTAAATACACATAAATACCGGACGGAATGGAAAGAACAGACAAAAAAATAGCTGAAACAAAACCAACAGAAAAGGACACACAGTACGAAGCTCGATTGAACAAAACACCGGTCCGTTGGAGAGTTTGGCCCGTAGTTCACCGTGATAAAACTATGCTAGCGTTGTCGCCGGATGTTCAGTAAACAGGTCAGGCGTCTTGGCAAGGGAAAACACCACGGAGGTGACTCAGTAGCAGCGGTGGGTTTTCCACGGTTGAAGGGGGTTCAGTTTTCTTATCTCGTCCTTACAGGACTTCAATGAACAACGGGTCGTACGGGTAAATAGTTCCAGCAAAAGGAAAGGCTCGTGCCTTCCCGGGACGAGATTGCCGTCACACACACACACATATACCCCGTTGACCAGTGGGGAAAAACGCTACCCCGAGAAAAGGGGAGGACTTCCCACCGCCAGAGTGCCAATTCCCTGTGCAGTCGTAAGATCCGGCACAAGGGCCAAGGGTAATCGGCAGCAACCGGACCGGGACGAAAAACATTAATTGTTTTCATTTACCTACTCAGCTCGGGCACCCGACCACGTAGCCGACCCTTTTTGCACCCGGCAACCGGGGAAACTTTCTTGCGGTCATGTTTCGTAACCGTTCGCTTGCTGCAAAAGTTGTGCTTGCACTGTGCGCTTCGACCGGTTTCGGTCTGGCGAATAACGAGGATGAGGGGTGGTGAGGCGAGGAGAGAGGGGGGGGGGGGGGGGGGAACGATCCCGATGGACAGTAAACACTAAATAAACGGGCTAAGGCTCTTCCACTTGCCTGCTGGTGCTTCGATGACTTCGTTGACATAGTCTCGAACGTTTGGAAGATGGTCAAAGTAAGACATTCAACAAGCACAGCGTACTCACATAAGAAAAACAAGCAAAGGAACATGCCTTTTAATGCACTTATGTACCCCGGGGAGTTGGTCTGCATGGGGAGAAAGTTCAGTAAAGGCCATATAGCTATTAAATCTTTAACGTTTTTTTTCGTTTTTGCTATGTTCTAAGATGTAGTGAAGTTGCCCGACATAGACATAGGTAGAAGACAATTATTGGCCATAAAATTTATTACTTGCGAAACTCTGCGAAGCAGCTCTTTGTTAACTACTTTTTTTAATTAAGATCAATATTCAGTTGCTATTGGGAGCAGTAACTTATGTTGGCTTAGTTATAAGTTGTTGCAAATTTCGTTGAATTCGAAAATGTGTATTGTGAAAGGTTTAACATGTCGGAATTTGTTTTTTAAATTTATTCGCTCTTTTCCTGACTTCATAGGAAAACAGATCGTTAAACTTAAATATTTAATAAATATTTCGTTTATTTGTTTTGTTTGTTATGTATAAATTGAACATTATTTACACATTTTTTTATTTTTGTTTACATATTTGATTTGGTTTCTCTCTTGCTCATGCTAGTTAAAACTCATGCTATTAGGTATCCTCTTGAACCAGTCCTTGTGCTATGTTATTATCATGTCGATCTCCAAGGTGTTAAGAAACAGCAGGTGCATTGGAAATTCTGAAATATGTATGTTATAAATACATATCTTACACCTTCTATATCATACCTTCGTACATTCGTGTAAATTTTGACTCAACCAAAACTATGAATAAAATAATTCAAACAATTTAATAACAAACATCATCCAACAAAAGGGAAAGCTGAATTAACTCGTAACAAAATTGCAGTTGCCACTAAATCACGGATTCCCAACAATACACCCTAATATCGAGTGGAGATGGTATGAAGTGGCCAAAAAACAAAGCATAAATCATACATCGTAAGAAACGCAACACCAGAAGATCGTTGTCTAAGGGGGAAGAAAAGCAACCTCCCCGTGAAACCGGCAACAACGAAGGAGAAAATCGACAAACCCTCTTGGACCTTTTGGGATTCCACTCAGCGTTCCCACCTCCCAACCCCACTCGGTATGCAAGAAAGCGTAGAAAACTCTCCTATAATGCGAGCACACCGTAGCATACGGGGTGGAAAACGATTGAAGATACCGAATCTTGCTCAGCAAAGTGCAACGACGATGAAAGCGATGCACAAGATCAAGACACGAACACGACGGCTGCCAGCCGGCCGAATGCGGTAGCATAATGAACCGCCGGAACATATTTTCCGCTACACTAATCGAGTGCAGATGCACACTTCATTCCGGCAAAGAGTGCGAGAGCACCGAATGCGAGAAAACTGCTGACTGATGCGTTTTGTCTTGCTTCTTCTCAAAGCCACGCAGGAACGATACGGAAAGCTCACAATCAAAGGAATGAAATACCGGTGGCCGGTACCGGTAGCGTTGTGTCGAATTTTTTGGCCGAGTAAATACTCAGATCCCTTCATCAAAATGGCTGTTTCCGTTTTGCACCCGCCTTCACTCCGGGAGTGGTTGTAGTTGGGCGGCTCTGGGAAGGGCTTTTCTGTCGGCAAGTGTATCATATTTAAATATCTGCACGTCGCTCAGGCCAGCCGCTTTTTGGTGATGTCTTGCCGTTTTTGGTGAAGGAAGCGTAGGCAAAAATGGCAACGACTTGAAAGCTTTTCGACTGGCGACTTTGATGCAAGCCACAGATTTGACGGTGGCAGCCCAAAGTGTTCAGCAAAGCAGAAAGAAGACGCTCCTGGATCGCTGTGCGAACAGAGATGGAGCGAAAAAAAAACAAATGGTAACAGTGCTGTGACGTTTCGGACATTTCGGTGTCGGTATTTGAATTCAGCGCTCTGTTATCCCAAAGGTAATCTGTTTCTTTTAAGGGGTTTTATTTCTACAAGTGTTTTCGCTTGAAGCGCTTGAAAACGAGCTGTGCACCGAGCGGTGGAAATTAAGCGATTTTTTTCTTTTCCTTTTCTACCAATTAAAACTTTTCTTAAAATAAAGCGGAGAGGTTTTGTTGGGACAATTTTAAGGAAAAAAACCCGCCTCACAAGTGCTCGTCAGTATTCGCGCTACTCATTAGGCACTGTTGACAGTGCTTATCTTGATGGATTGGGGAAGGCAGGATGTCACCAGCTTGCGCTAAACATAATTCTACAATAAAACAAATACAGCTTATCGTCTTTACCACATTTACCAGGTTTAAATGATACCCGGAAATATTACTCAGCTACTTGATATAATTATGCTTTTACAGCTGACCAAGATAACGTCAAGATAAAACGTACTGTCAGCGCACCGCTCATGCTGTTTCCAACAGCATCCGGTCAGTACCGGCAACTCCGATAAGCATAATTCCAACAAACAACATCAGCTATGTCTGGGCATATTCTTACCCAGTGTCTCTAATCGCGAAGGTCAAACTGGTGTGTGTTTTTTCAAAGATGGGAGTTCCAGTTACAATCAAGCAAGGAATAATCTCCGACTCGGAACGATGTCCATAATCTTCTTTTCTGATCGACAAACAATGTTGTAACCGGAATTAGCATCACGGGGAATTTTCCGTTTCACAAACAGCTGTAGTACGGTATGCGCTTTGTGTATTTATTATTTACGCAAAATCGAATGGCACAAAAAGCTCCTACCAACCCACGAAATAGTGAAGCACACAAGAAAAGCTTTTCCATGCAGATCACAATAGAAAATAATACAAAAAGAATGCCTTCCTGCTATCTGTCTCTCAATGGATGATGGAAATATTTATTAGATTTCTATTTTTCTTTCAATAAAACTGCGAGTTTCCCTAGAGTGTCGGGACAACCGAGGATAAGGGATGAGCATAAGAGGAGACAAACAAGTAGAAAAAATAAACAAACCGATAGAATTGAAAGAAATTGAACAAAAAAGAGCAATGTCGTAATAGTCCATCGGCCATTGAAACTGATCGCGTGACAGAGAAGGAGGAATCAAAACTTTAGTATCGGTACAATTCAACCGTGGTCGTCCAACTGAAGGGTGAGTAAATCGAGCTATTGCCTGTCCGTTTTCGGACAGGAAAATAGTAAAATTTATTATTAACGAACGAATAAACTATCTGGGTGGTTAAATCCATCTGGTCTTTCAATGTTGATTTTTCCATTGCTTTAGTTTCACATTTATTCCAACAGACTCTGGCACATTAAGACGTAGTGACAATGCGGACAAAAACATTCCTTTTCTGCGCACGAAAGACTTCTAATGCCAACTTAACCTCCACGTTTCAGCTGTCACACATTGGTTTCGAGCGCAAAACAGAAACTGTCATCCAATCGGTACACACACACACACACACACACACACACACATTAAGCCAACGCCACAATACCGCAATCGTTTCCCAAACAAAAAAAACCCTTATGTCCATTTTCCCGAGCCCACATTCATTGCGCCGAATGTGGTTACGTTGGCCGTTTGTTGGGGTTTTTTTTTTGACTTTTGGACGAACCGAAGATTTATTGATAATTTAATGCCCGCAAAAGCGAGTTTAGGAATAAATTTTCAGCACTCTCTATTCATTCAAATTTTCCACTTCGAACCGCGCACCGTTGGCTGGATGGCGGTGTGCGTACAAGGGAACCGAGCGGCCATAAATCTTGTGCCAGCTCTCTCAAACACACGGGCCAAAGAAAAGCAATGCCGAGGCGGGCATAGAATGTGGACGAAGAATCCGGCCAGTTGTTGACAAGCGTGGCTTTCGGTTGATGCGGTCGCATACGGTTACGCCAGTGTTTCGGTGCCAGTAGAGTATGCCCGTACCGAAAAAACCAACGAATGTACACTTACGCGGTTGGATATGGGACGTACTGTGTCATGGTATCTTACAACAGGCAGGTCCAAGAAATAAAACAAAATTGTTGGAAGAAAGGGATGGTTCTAGGAACACATTCAAACTAACTTTTATTTCAAACTAAGGAATAGCTAATGGAAATTTTCCTTTACAGAAAAAAACCCCAATATCGAATGAAATTTTAAAACTCATGCTTTTGTCATTCACCATCGTGTTCGATCTGTTCGAACTTCAAACAGCTTGCCATTCGCCAGAATTCCTTCCAAAATTCCGGTTGTTGAGCGATTCTGCCACGGACAGATAATTGCCAATTAGCCATTGTACTCCGCACTGTCATAGGCAATACCCGACAACCCCAAGAATGCCACTGTACATCAACATCAGCTCTACTCAGCTGCAACGTCTTGCATTTTGGCCGCAGCTAAGCGGTGTCTAAGCGTATGAGGAGCTTTCATCGAGTGCTTCCAGCAGCTGTCACACGTTACAGCACCAACAAGGTTGAAACAACAGCTTACTCAAGATCCGCTATGAGAACGACATGTAGCAGCATTCCAGTGCTACAACAAAAGGTCGTTGTAACGTGTGGAAAATTGGAAGCCAAATGTATCCTTCCGTAGCTCAGTTTGCTGATAATGCTCGATGCAAACCTTAGAATCGAGTAAGGTTTGAGTACACCGGCAGTTATCCACTTCATCTTAAGTTGGGAAGTGAAGCGCTACCACCAATTTTCACCTTCGTTGCATGCAAATATTAACTTACCCATTGTATCGTCCCATCGCCCGGAGCGATCCTGCGGAAGCGATACCAGCAAGATTGCTGATTAAAAGTGGGCGAAAGATTTGTTTCCACTGTCGTTGCAATATCACAGCGCTTTTCTACACCAGCAAATTGTGTCAAAATTTTATTCCCACTCCCCTCGAACGTGCACCGAGTAGCTGATTCTAATACGCTAACAAAGTTTGCACTAATGGGAAGAAATGGTCCGACACGGGAGTCATGATGCCGGAATGATACCGAATGCACCGACTGCTGCTAGGATAAAGCATGGACCAGAACCAAAAGGCTACATGAAAGGGATGTTGGTTCTTAGTAGAAAACAAATTAAAAGCCTCCACCTACCACGCTCGATTGTGCATAGGGCACACGGTCTCGAATGCATGGTGCTTGGTGGATTGGCTTTCAAACGTTGCCATCCAGTGGCTCCACGTTAGGTTGGTGGCACGGTGAAAGACAGATCAAAAGTTTAAGCTTGCCATTGTCTCCCGGGGTCGGTTGTGATTGGTTCTCGCCGCTCGGTGCTTGGGGCCACATTTCTTGAAAGGATTTTCCAACCAATACCTTTGCTCTGGCAACAGCACAGAGTGGCTCACCGTGGTGCAACGTACAAGCTGCTCACCGATTGCTACTAATATGCAGCATCCTTGGCAGTAGCAACTCACTTTGAAAAGCTCTCGCTCACGCTCTGTACATCGGAGCGGAGCTGTTTCATTCATACTGCCATTCGGAAACAGTGGTTCGAATACCGAACGGTGAAGGCATACGACCCACAGGGCAATTAAACCAGACGACAGCTTTCATTCTCAAGCCCGTTTGCTGCGCCACCTTCCCATCAAACTCGGCGCCCCACAAAGAACGGCCATTAAATGGCGGATGAAAATGATGACCGTTGGAAATGAAATAAAATTCGATTAACTGGCCGTAAATTGTGGGTAAATTTATTGCCCCCAAACACTGACACTGCCGGCGATAAATAAATGCGATATTGGTGGTGCTCATTACAAAACGGAAAGCCATGGAGCTGACCTACAACCTGCCGTTGTCAGATTCGTGTCATTACTGGTCCGGCCATGCCATAAAATGGAAAACCGGCTGTAACGATCGAGCCGCGCGATAGTGAAATCGATATTGTATTGGTGGGATGGGATTTATGCATCGCGTCTTGTTATCATCACCACCCTCCCGATGTCCTTCCAATTGTCTACTGATGGTCCTTTCCTCGGTGGTTTTATTGCTTACTCATCAGTATTTTTGTTTGTCTCCGTTCGGCGTTTAACACTCTTCTAAACTTTGGAAAGAATTTGTCTGAGTTTGACTTTCTTTGCCATAATGGCCAAACTGTGTAATCGATTCTTGCACTTCGTCACCACGCAAGACACACGTCAAACGGCAAAAGTAAATAATAAAAAAAGGAAAACCCATACCCTACCGGCCACCCATCATTCCATTACGGAAAGCATTTTTCCCCCTGATTGGCGCCAGGTTAAATAATCGTGAAAATAACAATAATCATTAGGTGCGTTTGTCCGCCCCTTCACTCAATTGACTGCCGTTTGTTTCGATATTGTTCGTTCCACGCAAGTAGGCACGAAAGCATCCATCCCTTCATTACGCTCCACCAGCAGGCCTCCCACAACGAAAACCGTGCCAAAAAAGAAAAGCCACCCTCGATGGAGCAATAAACAATCGGCTTATTGATTTCTGTTTGCCTTTGTTTCCGTACACATTTGGTTGTGTGGTGTGTGATGTAGGTTGGGGGTTTTGTTTCCCTTTGTTTTGGGTGGCTACGCTTCATCCCCGGCAAGTGGACACTATACATCGGGCTGGCAATGCGTACGTTGGTACGGACGGTCGAAAGGTTAATTTCCGGCCCTGGGTGCGGGCGGAAAATGGGGAAAAACAAATCGAGGAAAGAAACAACACCGACTCAAGAAAGTGAACCCATTTTCATCCGTCTGAACATCTCCCAGATCAGACCGATTGCCTTTGCGATGCTCAATCCTTGTCGGTTTGCCAGAGTGTATCAAATTCAACAGGATTTCTGGTTGAAATGGCATCAAACGGAATCCAATTGAAGGAGGTTAATAAAAATTCCAATGAAATGGCACACAGTTTTACCTGACGATATTTGTAGAAATTGAACAAATACTTTATTAACAAAATATTATTTGCGAAATATTATTCGACAGTTCATGTACTGTAAATTACCTAATACTAACTTACCTACATTTAGGTATATTAAGTTTTTTTTATCATTTTAAAATTCTAACGAATAATTATATTATCTGAAAGCAAGGTAGCGGCGGGTTTGAACAACCTTTACTATCACACTTCAACAACTTCGTCATGATACATGTTGGTTTAGACTTCCAGACCAATAGGTTTTATTGTCCGTCTCTTGTCCGTCTTGTCGTGTAAACACGTTACGCGTTTAACTATAGATAAGAATATTTAGTGTATCACTTGATATTACGGAATAGTTTAAATCGTCTGTATACATTTCATAACTAATTTCTATTAATCAACCACTTTGCACTAAAACATAGAAAAAGATGCGCCAATTCTCATGCACACAAATACCATGACTCGTCAATCCCACACCCATTGCGACCGAAAATCGTATTGCGGCATCCGTCTTCTATTCGTGCAAATCACAAGAGAAAAGACTGGGGTTTGAGAAAAATAAGCCGTATCTCGGAAGTTATTGGGCACGGGATCCACTTTTTTTTTCATTGGCCAGTGGAGTACTAAAGCATAACGATAACCACGCTAATGCCACTTGATTGAATAATGTCACTCACGTTCTCGCCTACCGACCGTCAGTATTTCTTCAGCTTTCGACGGCCGCCCGGGTAAGTAATTGGAGCAATTTAGTTCACCGTTGAAATAGGTTGAACCTGAACCGTTTACATTGAAGACTTTCGCGCAGTTCAAGTTCACCGCGGTTGTGACGTTAGAAGTTGTGAAGAAGACCCCTGTGTTAGATATAGCCTTGAAGTCTATCACAATTCTAAGTCCCAGTAACGAAAACTGTCTGGGGCAATAATAAGTCAGTTTGTGGTCTCTTCATTCCTTAGCAAACAGGAACAAACAGTAATAAGGTAGTACATAAAGCGGTCGTCTGCACGCGCTTATTAACCTCCTTTTAATGCAAGTAATGCAATGCTGCCCTGATCTTACCGTGCAGTAAGTCCAGAAGATCAAAAAGGGCCCTCCCATCGGTCATTAGAATGCGCAATAGGTATAGGACCGCACTCTGAGACGGTTTGAAGCAATCGCAAGCATGTCTTATCAAGCGCCGGAACAAACTTGGCAATGGCTGAACAAAGCCGGTGCCCGGATTGTTCACTTATCCCCTAGGAAGCGGTGTCGTGCACAAACGGTCCCCGTGCGGCCCATACAAAATCTTAAATCCAATAAAAGATAATGCTCTGAGTCGCAGTGGCTGATGACGGCGCCGTCCGTGGACGATGTACGGACACCGCACTTATCAGTTCGCTCGGCATCTCGCGAACCGACGGTACCGACTAGAGTTGTCCTCCGTACGGTGCACGACATTCGGTGAGTGCGGCAGTGGTCAACGCAGAACGAGCTCGAGTGGTGGGTATGAACCACTATCCCAAAGCTCGATTTAGATCGACAGATTGAACAAATTGAAACCCAATTAAACGTCAATTAAAGTGTCCTTACAGTGTGCGTGAGTGAGTGTGCGTGTATGTGTCTACGGGTGTGCATCAACTCCACATGTGCAGGAAAGGATACCAATAGGAATTCTCCAGGTGTCTCTGTGGTCAAGTGATTTTGGTACTTCATCTTTCCGAGGTTAGTGCGGGGATGGGAAGGCGGCAAGTGTGTGATTAGTGGTAACCAGTGGGAATGTGTTCCGATGTGCTTGTCAAGCCGGAAATGAGCATTAACACTCACCGTCAGACAAATTTAGCTCTGAAATCAGGCTTTTTTTTTGTCAGATGGCAATCTTTCCCATTGCCGAGTGGTTTCCAACCCGAGTAGAGAAGTGAACAGTGATGCGAGTGCATGATGGACAAGTTGAGTGTGATAATCGTACAGATGAAGAGCAGCAGTCAAATGAGCTTGATGAGAAAATCTGCCATGAAGTAGGATAATTGAGTGGGATTAAAATCAATCACTTGCACCATTCTTCTTTTTTTTCGGTGAGATGTTCCGGGAAAGGTGGTATAAGCGGCGGGAGCAATTCTGAACCTGGAAATGGCTATAATGTGTACCAATGAGTGTGCTATAATTGGAACTACTAGCAATGCAAAATGCTAATGAAAGAGCCTTAAATCATAGTGTGTTAGGGATGTTGTGATGTTTAAATTTTAATTCAAAACCTTCAAGTGGTCATGCTCTCAAAGACAATGGACAATGGATGGTTGGTTTTGTTAAAATGCTAGCACAAAACTCATGTTCTGCCGCAATGCACACGCTTAAACACTTCAATTACACGTTGTACAAATTGTATATTCGAGAGCACACAAAGCACAACACATCATTAAACAGACCATCGGATACAAAAGTGTTGTGCAATGAGCTTCTGAGCTAGCTCGAGTGATCAAGTCGCCGAAATGTGCCCAAACGAGTGGGAGGTTTGTGTTGCTGGAGGACAGTCAAATAGCTTTGGTTTTGAAGGAACTTTAAGCCTTAATCATTAAACAACTTCATAATGCAGCAGGGTTGATTTACTGTTGGATAATTTATTCGTCTAACTTGGACGATTTCGATTCAATTTTGCCGGAGATTTTATTTCCTCTCGTAGACCGGTTTCCGTGAGAACTATTTTTCAGATCAATTTTTTTGTCCAGTAGCTCGCGTGACCTAACGTTCGTGAACTAGCTTAGCTGTGTGAAATGCTTCCTTTAAATACACTCACAGTCAGTTATTAAAAAAGTTAAAGCCTCGTTACAAGGCCCTTTACACTCCGTTTACTCTTGATGGCCTACTCCTCCCGAACACGATGCACGGCAGTTCACCAACATTTACCCAGCCGTACGATTTATTTGCGAATCACCGCTTTGCTTTCGTATCTTTCGATCGGTCATACGCATAATCTCCCAGCCGTGAACGATTTTCCTACATCAAAATTAAAATTTTAATACCCGTTCCGGCTTGATGGTGGGGAATGGGAGCAGTAGCGGTAATACATGTGACAGGTACGACGGAATGCTGACGAATGCGCTTATTCCGGGGCCAGCTATCTATTGCCAACTCGCGTTGTCAGTGCTCGTTACGGGCGCAAACCTTTTCGGTTGGGAAAATTAAAATATGAAAATGAACGCGCCCGTCTGTTCCCTGTCGCCAAGGTTTTCCACACGCGAAATCCCAACCGTTGTCACGGCGTACCGATCGGGTAACCACGTGTCCTTCTATTGCTCGTTTATTTTACTACCAATCCTTCCCATATGCTGCTGCTCGCGTACACGGCCGTGTAGCGTTATTTTTAATTCACTTCTTTTTGTGCCATTTTGAAAGTTGCACGCTTAGTGGGAGGGGAACAAAATGAAACGCCATGTCAGTGACAGCGTGATTGCGAGCGGAAATAGGGGATTACATATGCCGTTGCCGTTACCCGGGCAGATATCGTCACATTGGTTCGTTGGGGTCCGGGTCAGTCGAGGACGGACTGCTGCGGAAAGGATGTACGGTAAATTGTTTCGGGCACAAATACGCATTGCGTACGCCCATAAAGGGAGTTGAGTTGGTAATGGGTCAGAAGGTGAAAGCGAGTAGAAATGGTTGGTTAGAAAAATCATATCCTTCATGGCCGATGGCAAATAAGAACACAACTTTTATTAGTTAATTCAGATCTTATGCAAAAAATAAAGCGATGTGGGCAGCGGTACGGTATGTTTTTTTATACAGTTGCAATATTTTTTTTTAGTTATGTCAATAAATATTTTGCAATGATATGGCAATAATCCAAACGAATGTAAAATTGAAATACGATATACCATTTATAATAAACCTTATAAAAAAACACATCGAAAATTCCTCACTGAAAAACACCTGAACTAAATATGAAATGTTATTAATGATTTTATATTTTTCCCCTTTTTTGAATTTCAATTGTTGGTAACTACCAGTTAAACGACATGGCAAAAACATTTGTTATTATTAAAACATTTCTTTTTACTTTACGTTAAAGTCGAAGCTAAAGTTTAAAAAAGACGCCTGATTGTACTTAAAATGACTTAAAAATAATAAATAAAATTTAAAAAATACACAGAGAGAAGTCATCTTTTTAACTTTGAAGTATAAACGCGTTTGCGTCAGTATTCGACATACGCGCTAATTAGAATTACGCGGATCTTTCCCGGACTATATCGGTCCGCGTTTCTCGTGGATGGCCTGTACTTTGTAAATCATTGTGGATCAGGCAAAGCAACTAATGCAACCGATCACATCATACATTTAATCCCGATAACATCAGCTTCAGCGTAATCGCTTAAAGTAAATGCTATGATTTTTTTAGTATGTTGCAGTAATGCTGAATGTTATAAAAATTGTGCCGTTAAAATCATAACGAATGAATTAATATTTGAACGAAATAAGATTGCAATTTCAAAAACAAATGTTTCGTCATTGCTTTTCATACAAATCGGCTTATACCCAGCAATAATTCAATTGTATTTGTATTGTTTTACCAAATATAGAAAAAAGCAAGAATGACTTACCTTATGATATTGTGATAGCATTTATTACATTGTTATTTAAAAAAAATACGTTCAAAATAGATGGTAAAATAGACTGCAAATACACAACCTGTTGAAATATATCAATGAAACTGGTTGGTTTCGACGGTAACAATAAACAATAGAACATTACATCCACATTTATATTAAAAATCTGTACATATCACATGGTTGGACTGGGGCAGTCAAATGCCCAGAGTGGATTGAAGTTCAACTGTACCGATGGTCCCCGAGATACACTGTATGAGATCTGATGTAAGACGATTCGGAGAAGCGGGAACCATTTGAACATTAGACAGCTCTTTGAGTTTATCCCACAAACATCAAACGAATCAGAAAACATGAGTGACAATGGTTTACGAGTTGATTATTTTTGTAAATTGTTGCTTTCAAAAAGTCGCTAGTAACAGTGACATGCAGATGAGTGAGGCCGACTCTGTAACATTTAAGTATAAACGATATTTTACTCAGAATTTCGAATATGAAACTCCAAAGGAATGGTGTATTTCGGGAACTGTTTGTACTTTTTAATGTGTTCATTAATGAGTAGCAATGCATTAGATTGTTTTACCAACTAATTCTAGTTTCCTTACTCACCTCGTTTCCAGTGCGATTGCATCACCTCCGTTCTTAGCATATTTACACATCACTGAGTGAAAAAGCACACCATCATGGAGGCTGCCGATGACAGCTACGACCAAATCATGGCCCAGGCCGGTAACGATGGCAAGTTCCAGCGACGCTACAACCTGCTCTTCAACTTTGGTGCCATCTGCTTCGCGTCCATGTCGTACATGAGCATCATCCTGGCGCTCAACAAACCGCCCCACAACTGCCACGTACCGGGCATGGAACAGTACAACATTACCGATGCAAACCTATGGAAGAATCTAACCTTGCCCAGGTGAGAAACAAACCGCCGTGCCTCGTGACAGCTACAAAGCGTGATTTACGCGCACTATTACAACGGTTTCAGGGAAATGGATAATCGCGGCCAACTTGGATTCAGCAAATGTCAGATGTACAACATTACCGAGCAGCATCTGCAACGTCACTACTCGGAATGGAGCTTCGAGAGCAGCGACATCATCGGTGAGTGTGCACTAACCACTACGAACAAGCGGAAGTTCACCATCCTTCGTTTTATACGTTCGTATTTACATAAATGGATCTCGCTTTCAATGGACTCCGGTTTCCTTTTTTATTGGGCAATAGTGTAAACTTGTTTCTGGGATATTTCCTGGTCAGTAGAAGCGGCAATCGGTTTTTATTTCCAAATCATATCAAAATGTGAATGCATTCCATCTCATTTACCCTCCGTTTCGATCCATCATTAGAAAAGTAATCCTTAAAAGCGTTCCCACAAAAGGAAAGCAATCTACAACAAACTGAGCCGCTAAGGTTGCCGGCGATCCTTGCGGTATTGTACGGCAACCTTCGTTCGTCGGGTCGTTTCGACAGGCAAATTCTTCAAGGCAATCCGTTTACTCAATTTAAAGAGGATTACTGGGCGGGTGGATGTGTCGCTAGTGGCCCACAACGTAGAAAATACTTATCAAGCAAGCTTTTCGTTGGGTTGTGCCAAGGTAGTTTTTTTGTGTGTGTGTAACGAGTGGTTTAGTGAGCAAAGGAAAGCCTTTTCTTTGCGGTACGTTTAGGAAATTCACTCAATTGGCCGATACGTTTGAATATATATTCGAAGAAGAAAGAAACCGGAACTATTCAAGCCCTTCAGCACAAGTGTCCTCTTGTGGTGTCCTGGACCTGTGCTAAAAACCGATAACCTCAAGAAGGCGCTTGCGGGAAAGATTACAGACGTTCCGGGACGCGTGTTAAACGGTAAGTTCCGCAATACCTTCGCTACCACGGAACGCGCGTAAGCAAAAGGGCAAATCGTGAAGAAGGTTTAATCTTGTGGAAAACTATTTTGCTTATCCTTTTGCCTTTCCATTCAAAGGCGCGTGCCACTCTATTTCAAGTGGTACGGGATTTTGTGGCGAACGTGGAACATGGGAAACACGGGAAAAAACATGGTTACATCGAAAGTTCCGCAACAAAATGATGATCATCTTGTCGGTTACTGCTTATGTTTTCCTTTTTTTTCCTCTATTTTATTATTGTTACTGTTCTGTGCCTTGCTCATGCAGAACCAAAAAAATAACATATCCTTTTTACAGTGCATATCCAACAGTATTGTAACGGTCATTTATAGGCAACTTAGGTTAATGGAATGTGTTTTCCCTGCTCTTTTTTGCCTCTCTTCATTTTATTACTATTTGCATGCTTTCCGTTGCACAAAGCGCTTCTTTTTCACTGGCTCTAATGGTTTGTAAAGAAAAAAGGGTGACCCTTTCGCTTTCCGATGAGTTCCTTCGAAAAGAACAACTACCGATTGAGTCCAGCTTTTGTGCGGTGCGTTTGAACCCAAAGGATTTACTTTGATATAACTGGAGGATCAAATCGAACCGCGATAGCCTTTGAGGAGTCGCAAGGAAAAAAGCTCTCTTTCACAGCGAAACCAAGCATCACTCAGACCGAATGTGGTAACATTATGTTTATATTCTCCTTCAATACCCTGGCCAAAGCTCTAAAGAGATTACATTACCATGCTTGCGGTTTAAGTGTTACTGGACCGATAGATACACCATCTCTTCGGTGTAGAAGTTTTTACCAAATGAATATTATTTCCCATCGAAATTGCGGATGGAAGTTTAATCTTCTGCAAAACCAAATAAGATTTATAAAATCCTGTTTAAGACGATTACTTTCGGCGGAGAAGTGTACACTTCCAACAGGCTTTATGGTGAAGTTAAGGAGCACAAAAAACTATAATATGACTGCTTATGATACGACAGCAAAACTTCCAAGGGGTTTAGCAAAGTTTACGCAACCAGTTTACACTTTCAAAAGCATACAATCCGAGTTCAATTTCAGCTTTTGCGTTGTTCCAGTGATGAGAGCTTGCAAAAAAACTCAAAACGAAGGAAAAAAAGGAAAACGTTTGAAAGTGAAATGTTGCTTCTTGCGATCTTTCGCTCAAATGGTGATTGCATCCGTGATTTAGTTTTCTTGCGCACGAATAAAACATGCAGAACTTACCGTTCCTTCCAAAGTTCTAGCAGGAAACGCGTCAACAAGCACAGCATTGTCACCGAGTAGAAGGGGGAACTTTCCACTTTTCCCATCAACACTCACTATTCCCGGAAGCTACGGCAATATGCCATTTTTGTTCGCCCAGAAATGCTGTGGGAAACAAATATGCGGCAGTTAGAATAAAAATTCGCACCAGTGACATATAAGTGAGTTTTTCTTCTGTGTGAGGTACGAAACAATTTGTTTCCCGAGGAAAACTCACTATGAAAAACGACGTGTTTCCACATGAACTAAATCAATAAAACAGACAGGCAACATAATAATGTTTATTCTTGATGGACATCCATTTATCGGTAATTACGATTTGCACAATCATAATCCTTATAACAAATTCTTTCCTCTCATTCGAATTGTTCTGTCCACTTACTGCGGATATCTTCAGCGCTCACCCTTAAACAGCAGACCAAACCAACAGCCTGAAAACCACCTATCGCCAAAGAGCACACGAACAAAATCATTCGAAAAGTAACAAAAACTAACGCAAACAATGCGACAAAGCACAACCGGTAAGCGGTTTAAACAATAATGCTCGCGGTCCGACGCGAATCGGCAAGCGTCTGGAAAAACCCTCGGCCCAAATGTGACCGAACGCGGTATTCTTTCGGCCCCTTTCAGAGCAAAATACGGTGAAAGTTCACAAAATGTTGTTGTAAAACAATCGGAGTGTCCGCCCAAGGGTGTGCACCATAAATTGTGAATGATAAGCAAAGGAAAAGCGAAACAGAATTTTGCAGTTGTTCCACCGGCTCATATCAGTGGCAAAAATGGCCTCCGGGAGCTGGGACGATGCACGGTTTGGAAGACGCAAATTCTTTGCATAATCCAAAACGTTTGCCGGAAGACGTTGTAATACAAAATCGATGGGTAAAGCAAGCGAAAAACGTTCTGCTTTAGCATGGAATGACGCGAATGAAACGATGGAAGGGTTAGAGCAAGGCTTGGGTGGAACGAACCGAAACCGTTGACTTGAAGTTCTTACGAGCGTAATCTGCTCCAATTTGGAGAAGAGCCTCTCCATGCGAGGCACGGACGAAAAGTGTTATGAAAATATTTATTTAATATCAATGTCTGTTTGGTGCTGTAACGAGAAATGTTTTCCCAGTGCCTTTGCAGTGCCCCTACAGTTCCTTGCCTTATGTTCATGCTCAAGATCATGTTTAAGGTTGATGGAAATCTTTAAGTTTCAAAACAACTAACACAATATATACTTACAATACGATTCAACCATTTTCTTTAAAATATTTCATGCAAAACAAAGATAGATTTAACAGATATTTTATTTGTTACATTGCTAAACTTATTATTTATCTAATTATATTCTTCAAGGTTCCACCAGAAGTCTACTTTTATTCTGAAATGAACTTTAAAATGAAAATACAATTTTTTTGTTAATGGTCTTACAGTTACGTTATATACTGTCCATGAAAAAATACGCTATTCATTATCCAACAACGGATTCTTGGTTTTTATTTCATTTTCTACATTTACAGCAATATGTAAATTTTTTAAATGTTTTGTTACTTCATTTGACTTATTTTTATATAAATTTAACACTGCTTTAAAATTAGCCACAAACGAAAAGTAGTCCATTTCTTTCAAAACTATTTATACATGTTGAAAAACAATAGCGCAAGAATGTTAAACTAGCTGGTAGAAATAAGAAAGAACGACACATCATCACATCATACAAAAACAAAACATTCCTTCAACGGCGAAAGGAAGACGAACATTTTTTTTCGCTTTTTTAAAAAAGGATAAAAAATAAGCCAAAAAGAAGGAAAAAATAAATGAAAACTTGGCGCATGGAAGCCCCAGACAACGTCTTTGTCTGAGAACCCCTCAAGGATCGCTAAGGAGCGGGAATGTTTTGCCCCACCTTGGGAACAGTGCACCGAACTCTTTGCCTTGCAAGAAGAGAGGAAAAATGCTTTCACGCTGTTACTGTTGTTGTTGTTTTTTTTTTCTTTCTTTCTTTCTTTTCTGCTCTCTTCAGGCAAATATGTTGCTAAATTTAGTACCTTTTCGCCTGAACTTGGTTAAGCAGTGTGTACGGGATTTTGTTGCTTTCGGAGCTATACGTAGTCGCTGTTCCATGCTGGCAAGATGGCGAACGCGAGAATCACGAAGAAATGACTTGGGAACTAGCGGGAAATTACGATGGGATTTATTAAAAAAAACACCAACATCAACTCTCGTTCGAGCAGATTAAAGTGTGTAAATTCGTTTGTTCGACAAGAACTGCTAATGCTCTCCGGAAGGACTCGGACATGAAACGGTACAAAATGTGTCTTACTTTTCCCAGCATGATCGGAAACGAACTAATGTGGCTTATGTGATCCTACGCTCCTCCACACCAAAGGCTACCGTAAGAGGTTTAACATTTTGCCAAAAATGGACAAAAAAAAGCATACAAAATTTCTGCGAAAAAGCCTAACCACCCGCCATTCCATTTTCATTTCTCGATGTTAAATGTTTCCATATTCATGGTTTCACGGAACTGTACATTTCAACGCGTAGCGAACGTGTTAGGCCAATCACATTCCAACCGTACGATTCTACAACAACAGATTTCTTGGAAAGATGATATTAATTCCACCACAATGGTCTCATACAGATGCTGCTCTGCGGTTCCAATATAGTGGATTTGCGCGAATCATCTCATTTCCTGCGAAGCAAGTAATGTTCCCGTACTTAATGGTCAGAATAGTTCCATTTTCTTTACGCACCCACACACACACACACTGTTAAAGTTGGTTGGTGGAAATATTGTTTTGTACTTCCACGCTTCTATTACTTTTTAGCTCCATCCCGTTTTTCCGATTCATTCCAACACTATCGCTTTTCCTTCTGGTCGTGAAAGCCCCACTGGCGGGCTACGACCGAATCAGCACTTGCGTCGTGAATTTGGCCGATCATCAGCCGAAACAGAGCTGGCAGTGAACGGTGAAATTAGCGTTTTTGTTGTGCTGTGGGCAGAAAAACAGTGCGGTGTAATCGAACGGAAAATGGCGATTAAATATACGCACATTCACACACTGTGCCGATTGCGTAGCTTCGGCTGGTTTCAAAATTACCTGCTTTTTGGGATATCGATTTAAACAAATCGGTAGAATTCACTGCTTGGCAGACTATTATAAAACAAAACAGCAAAAATGATCGATCGATCCAGTCTATGTTCGAAGGCAGTACCATGTATCATTATCTCTCCTTACATGTAATTGAAGTGGTAGTTTTTAGTACATTTAATCGAAATATTGATTTAAAAATTTTATCAACTGAGTGACTTTTTCTTCATCGCATCCAGAGAATTATAAACTATCACAAAATAGACATTTCTTGCCGACGCTAGTGCAACATTTGGTACGATTTATAGATTAAATTTGAACTAAAAATCCTTCTCCTGCACTTTTACAGGGTGAAATCAGTTATGTGCGACGTTTTTTTTTATTGCACTCAGCTAAACCGTAAAGCTTGCCGACATGAGAGATGTGTCAGACGAGCAAAGCTTTGTACAAATCAAATTGCTTTTGACCAATGGTGGGAAGGAGCATCTAGACCCCTTAGTGGTTTCAAGTCAATTGTGACAATCTAGTAGCCATTGCACAGAATCCAGACATGACTCCAAGTGTACTATTTTACCTTGGTAACCCTTTTTTAATAAATGCAGGAAATTCTAGTGTTACATTATGAATTTCAATCAATTTTTCAATTTGAAAACATTTTAAAAAGAACCTGATGCTTTTCAAACCTAATCTCTATGCAATCTCTTAAAAGTATAACAGAAACAGTAACATTCGAGCGAAAGTATATCACATTAACGGATTCTTTACCATTCTAAGAAGTCGTGATCGAAAATTTATAAAAAGTACAATTAAAGTCATAAGAAAATTAATGTAGTAATGGGAGAGGCATTTTAGATACAATGCGCCAAATGATCAATCATAATCTACTTCATTTTTTCTAACTTTTTCTCATGCAGTCAAGTACTTTATTGGATGAATCAACTGCTGCGTTTAAGACTAGTTGTCCTGTTCGCGAAACTAATTCAATTTGTATCTGTAAACTATTTTGCCTTTTTTGATGTGTTCGACTCCAATTACAGACTGCGCGTACGGATACGACTACGATCGTACCTATTACGACCGGACGCCCATCACCGAGTACGATTGGATCTGTGACAAGGGCTTCCGGGAGACGAACATTTTCATCTACAACCGTTTGGGTGAGCTTGTTGGGACGGTCGTCTTTGGACACCTCGGTGACACGTAAGCATCACAAGCTGTGCAACCCCCACCCAACCGCTCCGCTTCCACCCAAGAGGCTAACTATTTTCCCCTACACACTTCAACACCATTTCCACCCAGATTAGGCCGCCGGCCCGTGTTCAACCTGAGCATACTGATCGTTACGGCCGGCCGATTGGTATCGATGTTTACCGCCGCCTACTACGTCGTGTTTTGTATCGCGGCCGTCGTTGGCAGCCTAACGGCACACTCCATCTTTCAGTCGCCTTTGATCATCGCCATGGAGATATCGAAAAGGTAAGCCGCGCGTTCGACAAACAAAAGCGCGGGTTGGTTGGTGAGCGAATAAATTGGACGGTCCTGTTTCAATGTTTTCTGTTTTTTTGTTTTGTGCCTCATGCAGCGAAAGACGTGGCCACATTTCGATGATGCAGTGCATCGGCTGGACGACCGGTCTGTGCATCCTGCCGATGGTATTCTGGGCTACAAAGGACTGGTTCTGGGCATTGCTGATTACAGTGATGCCGATCGTCGTGTTCGTATTCATCCCGAGGTAAGTTTGTCCGATGGGATTTTTTTTTCCTTTTGTACCCTATTCGTTTTTATCCATCACCAATCACTCGAAATGCAATAGTGCAATCAGCCTCTTCGTGAATGAAACATCGGCGTACCGGTTCTCCGAAATTGTGTCAAATGCATGTCATCAACTAAGTTCATTTGACCGGAAGCGCGGAAGAAATTTATCCGTTTCGGAAGCACTGTTGGATTTTTCCTTGTTCTAACTGGAGGGCTGGGTTGTGTAAAACATTGCACGCACGCAACATGATCGATACGTTGCAAGTAGATTGTTGTTTGCTGTGGGTGATGTTGCGATTTACTTTATCGCTTTAAAGGATCAGTTAAACGCTTTTTTCACAACCAGGTATTCAGTATCTCCATCCAACGCAACAAGAACCCAGAACATTTTTAACTTAGAGGAGATATTATGCTATTGAGGTACTATACGACATTGAGTCTCAAAGTAGAGGAAGAAATGACTCTTTACTTGCTACACCGGAAGTAATATGCATAGCGCCATTTCATTTCATTCGCGACGCTTATATACGCTGCTAGAATAGAACATAATATTCGGAAGCTTCCAGCTAGCAGGCATTCCACCGAAGCAACGCACTGGAGATGCTTGTTTCGCATCTCAAGTGTATGTTACCCAGTATGGAATTTTGATTGAAAATGCAACAATGTCGTGCACGATACCGGGAATAAAACTTTTTAATTTGCATTGCACATCGCGCACAAAGAGCGAACGACGAGTAGAAAAAGTGCTCGGGATGTGACGAACATTTACGCGAAGTGACAAAGGAATCGCAGTCGTCACACTGTAAAAGTTGTGTGTGAGACATGTTCTCAGATCGAGATGATGGTTTTTTAATGCTTTTAAGCTGCTGAAAATTTTACCAAGGTCTGACAGCCTGATGATGTGTGCATATGGAAAAAGTAGGTTTACACTGATTGCTTTATTTTGATGTTTTAGTCTACAAGAGAAGAGGAGTTGGCTTTAAATATCAATGTAATGGCCTTATGAGTAAGTTTCCTGCGCTTTACTAAAGTGAACGTCACTGGTACATTAGTGCAAGAATCCAGATTTTATATGTCATATTTATTAAGGACAAGACATTGAAAAAAATTATGACAAGACGAGAAAAAAAATAGGTGAACAATTACAAATAAAAAATTCCTAGTTAAACAAATTGACAATAACTTCAGCATAATTACTAGAAAATTTGGAAACGAATGAATCATCGCACAACAAAGTGAGCTTTTGATACAAGTGAGCGTCATGTGACGAATGTTCGATCTTACCGCATGTTAACACTTACCCATTCCGTCTATCATTCTCAGTTACTCGATTGAATCTCCTCGCTGGTTAGCAACCCGTGGTAACTACCGAGAGGCCATGGTACAGTTTCGGAAAATTGCCACTATCAACGGCATCCGGGAGCTGGCATTTGATGAGACTGTGCTCGAAAAGCAGCTTTCCAATCATCGCACCGACACCGTCTACGGAATTGCCTCACTGTTCAACGGGTGGCGAATGGCAAAGAACACGATTCTCGTCATTCTGTGTTGGTATGTCGACCCAATTCCGCTTCCGGAACAAAGAGCGAACCACTAACATGTAATTTATCCCAAATTTTCTTACGCTCACCTCGGGGTTGCGCGGAAACACAGGACGGTGTGCAGCGTGACATACTTCACGCTGGTGCTGCTCAGCTCTCGCATGGATGGCAACCCGTTCCTGAACTTCATGTACCAGGCACTGATCGAGGTGCCGGCGGCTTACATGGGACAGCGGTCGAGCGACCGCTACGGTCGACGGGCAACGAATGCGCTCGCACTATGTTCTGCCACCGCCGCCTGTACCGTGCTGGTGCTGATTGTCCGCGACCCTGCAAGCGAAACGGCGGCCACCGTGCTAACCACGTTCGTGAAGTTTTGCATCTCCATTACCTTTTTCGCCGTCAATCTGCAATCGATCGAAATCTATCCGACCTGTCTGCGGCAAACGGGCATGTCCGTCGGCACGATTGCGGCCACCATTTTCGGCATCGTCGGACCGTACGTGGTGCATCTCGGCACCGAGTACGACGTGCGCTATCCGTTTCTGGTGATGGGGCTGTCGTCCGCCGTGGGAATTCTGGCGGCATTGTTCCTGCCCGAAACGTTGCATCAATCGCTGCCGAACACGATCGAGGAGGCGCAGAAGTTTGGCAAGCATCAACGCTTCTGGTCATTGCCGAAGGCACCGAAGTCTCGGGAGGACGGAGCAAACAAACGGCACGATGTGGACCCGAAGGCAGAGGAATCCATCCGTCTGGCAGTGCCTGAAGGGGATGCGGAACAAGCAACGAGTGTTGGGGCTAAATAAAAGTAGCAAAGTAACTTCCGTCTTCGCCGAACAAGCTTCACGCAATCGCATTTTTCTTTCACTAACTGTGCACCATACAATCACACTATCCGATGGGTGTATTTTGTTTTAGATCTTGTATTTCCTTCCATTTTCCAATCTCGTCATCTTCTCACCACTCGGTGTTTGCACCGACATTCTAACTAACCGTTTCGTCCGTTGCCTTTGGGGCTATGCTGTTTTGCTCACTAGCGACCGTACGCCACTCGAAGAGAAGAGCGGTTAATTTATTTTGCTATTATAATTTGATTCCTCGTCTTCCGGTTTCATAAATATTTGCAAACGGTTTACGCTTCTCCATTCCTGGGAAGATCGGGCAAAGGTTGGCCATTTATCTAATTTTGTGTTGCATCACTCGACCACCACGCCACTCGATGCACTATGCAATGTTGATAAGAAATCAGATAAAAATAGCGGATATCGAACGTTCAGTTGTTTGACTGTACTGAAATGAACGTAACATAACATGCTGCCGATTTCCCCCCTTGTTGCTGACCAGGTTTTCAAGCTCACTTCACCCGAAGGCCATCACATTATCTGATCCGAACTCTTGGCGTGTAGGTCAGTGCTTTTAATCGTTCGATTCCTTCCGTATCTCGCTGTGTAAGAGCATTGATTCGTCACGTTCACGTTCCGTTTTTGTTTTAATTTTTGTTGTATCGCTTTACATTAAATTACATTCTTAATGAAACCCTGACCATGTCTTTGAGAGCAGTCATGTATTCAAATTGCCTAACGTGTCCTTGTTTTGTTTTTAGCATGCAATTAGTTTTTCCTTTGCGACATTTTGTTATAGAAATACAATTTTGTGTGTGTATGTGTGTGGGTGTGTTATCTTTTGCTTTCACTTCCTAAAACTCGTACTACGCAATAAGTGATTTGGTTTTTTGGTTTTGGCTAATTTTTTTTGTTTTGTTTTGCTCTTACTTATGTTTCTTTTTCACGGATATGATGTTTTTTTTAACTTCTTTGCTACTTAGCGCATTGTTTCATTTCTTTTTCTGCTTTTCGAAACTTTTCCGTTTTACTTGCCACATCCAATATTTGCCTATCACGTGTGTCACTTGTTCACATTTTCGTTTGCTTGTTATTGACAGAGAGAGAGCGAAACGATGTCATTAAATGGATCGTAACGAGGATTAAAATTTGTGTCGTTTTGTGTGTTTTTGAAGATACACGAACTCGATGTGATTGTTATTCTTGATGTGCTTTGACTCTTTTTCTCTCTCTCTCACTCTCTCGTATTTTTCTTCTTCAGAATGGATCAGACTATAGAAAAGCGATAAGAAGTATATTTCTTTATAATCGAGCTAGAGTTCTTAAAAATATTGACTTGTGTGGAATGCATTTGATTCCCTGTTCGATGTCCCATCCCCGACTGAATCGTAACACCAATATTCCACCGTTCCGGACGTGACCCAACCCATACCGTTCGCACGTCTGTGGACTTTCTAAATTATGCTAATATAACGATGAAAACAGATCTCTTCCATAGGATGCCTTACACTCAATATATATATATATATATATATGTATATGTACACACTAGTTTTGAAGAAAGATGGAAAGGCGGATGATAAGGTTGTGTGATCGGTCGTTGGTTACATTGTTTGATTGTTTGATGCCATCTCCCATCGGGATAGAAAGAAAAACTCAGAGGCGACATCGCTGCATTGTAAACATTGGTGCTCCACAACAGTTCGTACCGTATTAATTGTCCTAGCCACAGAAGAAATAAAACATCCTCCCCCCCCACAATCCAGCTATTGCTTCGATTTCAATATGTTAAAGTGTTCTAGAATGTACAATCCGTTTTGTTATACAACTATTGAGATTTATCTATGATAACTTTTCTCCCATTCGATTGCCACAAAAGAGCTTCCTTTCACCTTTTTTTTTGTCCTTTGCTCTTCGCCACTACAGTTTGACTTCGTTTCGTCGTCTTGTTTGCGTGTCTCGATGTTTGGATTTTGTTTTCCCCTCCCCTTCTCTGTCGCTTTGGTTGGTCTCCAAACGTCCAACAGTCGGAACGCATGCCTGCTTATGTGCATAAACGCACCAAAACCGGTGTTCGCAATCAACAAACGGATAACAGCAATCAGAGGGCCCTGTCCGGAGACGACACTAATTTACGGCCTCAACCGTTACGTTCATAGCCCGCGGCAACTAACACATAAACTAATATCAACAAAAATCCTAACTGACAACGTGGCGTAATGGTACTAGCAGTAGTAATTAATAGTTTCTCTTGGTTGCTTTGTCCTAGTTACTGTCGCTGTTGAACATCTCCCATTCGCGCTCAGCTGCTGTTTGTATGTTGTTGGTCTGTTTTGTTATGTATGTGTTTTTTTTTTGTCCTTAGTATGATTCCACCGTAATGTAATAATGGCTATTGTATGGTTCGTTCCTATATTTGCATGCTGTTGTTTTTTTCTGCTTTTTTTTACTACAGTGTACAGTTCGTTTGTCTGGTTCCGTTTGTCAAAAATATCACAAATTTTCCATTTCGCCCCCTTCCCCCCCCCATACACTTTACCCGCCCCGTACTCCACCTGTTCGATGCCAGCTTTATGTCCCGTACCCGGGGAACCGAATTTATTTCCAATCTCACGCATCACATTCGCACCCGTCAACAACCATCAATAACAATCACAAATCACAATATATCCGAGCGGAGGGAAGTCACGACGGTTTAGCATTCCCAACCGCTCCTTTTACTGGTTCAATCCTACCGACGCACTCCACTTCACAGCTATCCAACTCACACGCGTGTCGTCCTTTTTGCTTGCACACTCTCTTTGCCGTCCTCTCACATACACATCACAATATCCTCAGTCCTTTCGGACCCTCGGACAGTTCGCTCGGTCCCCATGTTTACTCTCGGTCCACTTTTGCCTTAGCTGATTGAAGCTGTCGCTCACTCACCATCACTTTACGACCATTTTATATTCGACGTTCCCTTTTGTTGCTCCAGCCTTAGCTCAAACAGTTTCGTTTCCAAACCCTTCCCGTTCGCACATCCTTTGGCAGTGTTTGGCAGAACCCTGTGGGCGGTGCATGTGAGTGTTTGAGTCTCCGGATGAATCACTACACGGTTTGCCACACTTGTCTGCCATCTCACGGGAACTTATCATACTAGACAATAACTTGGAACATAAGGTTGTGCGCGTATTGCTTCCTATGCATATGAACGGAAGTGTGGTTATCAGCCTACCGGTTACTGACCCAAGATGGCCCGACATTATCACACCATCACTTACCGTTCGATGCCGGACGCTAGGGTTCGTTCCGCTCCTTCGAACAGCTCCGGTGGTAACAATGAAGGACAGCACGACAGCATCCGCACCGTCGCATCTTCGTACGTGGTCATCATCGCCGTGCGTGCGGGCCGCTAGAGACCACCGCTACCCTTGGCCGGACCGGACGACAGGCTGCTGCTGCTGACGCCGGAATCGCTCGACTTTTCACTGAGCGCACCACCGCTGCTGCCCCCGGTCACACCGACACCACCGACCATCACCATCCCACCACCACCATCGCTACCGCCCCCACCCAACAGACCACCCTTTTTGGCCATCGTCCGGCTGTTCATGGTTTTGGACGAACCGCGCTCGGTCGTACCGTTGAAGCGGCGGGCCGACTCGACACGCTTCAGAATTTCATTCGAGCACTGGGCAACGACCGAGTCCAGATTGTTCGTCTCGTTGTCGGACAGATGATGGTGCAGGTGGTGGTGATGATGATGCGCGGTCATTAGCGTGGCCATGTTGGTGTGTTGCTGCTGCTGCGACTGCTGCAACGCTGGCCCGTTGTTGTGCGAATGTTGCTGCTGCTGCTGTTGCTGAAGATGGTGCAGTTGCTGCTGGTAGGAGTTGTGGGCATTGTGCGAACCTTGCGATGATGGCACCGGCGAACCTTCGTAGCATCCGGAATCACGTGGAAAGCTCCTTCGGCCAAACGGGGACGTTTGGTGGTCTCCGCTACTTCGCGTCGTACTGCCGCTACCACCGCTCAGTCCACCGCCGAGACCGCTGGAACAGTTGACGTGGTTTAACCGCAAGCCATCGTCGTTTTCCGAGCTGGAACCGGCCACATCACCATCTGACGTTGCTATTTAATGAGGCGAAAATGCATATCGGTTCGGATTAATTACCGGCTAGTGGTACACACACTAGGAAGGTGCGTAGAAAGAGGTTCCCAGCGAACGCTAATAGGTACACAACTTCCCACCATAAAGACAATAGTGTGCCCTTTTCCGCTTGTTCAACTTACAGTCCAAGTCGTGAAGCAGCTGAACGGCGGCCAGTATCTTTGCCCGATGCTCCGTATTTCCAATACCGAGGTAATCCAAATCGGACGGTTCCAACTCCTTGAATAGTTCCAAATCTTCGTACCTAGAGTGAAGCATCCAAAACGTTTAGGCCCCTGGACACAAACAACAAAAAAGGTGAGCCATCCCGCCCAACTTACCCGTTGAGCACAAACACTGATGTGTACTCCTTCAGACCGATCCGAAGCAGCAGCTCCTCGACGCTCGTAGGGCAGCTTGTGGGTAAACGGTGCCGACTCACCAGCTTGCCACCATAGCCCTTCAAACCCGTTGTCGGCAGATCGGGCAGAACCTCCACGCTGATGAACTTAAAGTGTCCTAACCGGCCGTTCGCATAACCTCGCCATACACCGGACGCGTTCATGGACAGCACGTCGATGATGTCTCCTTTCTGTTAACAGACACCAAATAAGAACATCAGTAACCATACTCCACTAGTGTTGGATGAATCTGAATCTAATGAATCAGAATGAATCATTAAACTGAATGAATGAAGCTCATTTCCTTATTCCAAAGATTCGGGAACCCGAAGGAGTTTGTAAATCTTAAGATATTCGTGAGATTTCAAAGAATTCAATCCCTCAGAGATTCGTGAATCCTCAGAGATTCATGCATCCTCAGCGATTTGAATCCTTAAAGATTATACATTCATAAATATTCCTGGGATACTGAATATGAATATAAGTATAAGTATATAATATAAGTATACCGATCGAGTTTTGCTGCTGATTCCATGCAAAGAATCATATCAATGACACTTCTCAACAGATTCATTAAGCACAACACTACACTCCACTATACATTTGATCGGACTACACAACTCACCTTAAACCGTAGAGCTTCCTTATCGTACGGGCTCGGGCAACTATCGACGAGTGCGATCGCTCTGCAGATCGGCAACATTGTGGTACGATCTTCCGCCGATAGGGAACTATGAGGACTGCCAGGACGAACCAGGGCTTGTGTGCCTGAATAACCGGGATAACAAAAAAAGGTAAGACGAGTGGAATAGATGTGCGTTCGACTTCGCCAACTTACTCGATCCGGAAGCACTCGGCAAACTTTCGACCGAACTGGCCGAATGTTGAAACGTTTGGTCACTGATGCTATCCAAGCAGTTGCTGTAGTCGCGATTGTTTCGATCCGTTCCACCGAACAGCAGATGATCCTTTGGTGATGTGCGAGCGTCATTAGACTGGAAGGCGATAAAAGAAAACATCCCAACAGTTTACTTTACTTAGCTCAGAACGGTTTTTGCCAACTAATTACCCAAATTTCCCCCACTTCCCATTCCAACACTTACGTGATGTACTAAAGCTATCTGTTGACTTATGCTTAAATTTTTATTGTTGTGCGAGACCGCCGCAGACGATGCGGCTGCCGTCAGTGACGACGATAGATTGTTCCGGTTTTTGGCCGCCTTGAGGCTTTTCAGATTGTTGACGGTGTTTTTTGTACTGGTGCTGTTGTTGCTGCTGGCACTGCTGCTACTGTTACCGCTGCCGTTCGTGGTGGTGGTACTGTTGCTAGTGCTCGCGCTACTGATGTCCACCCCGATACTGCCACCGCCGCCCGTTACGCCCAGAATCGCGGGCAGATTGGCACCGGATGCACCACCGGATGCAAGTGCCATACTACCACCCACGGCTGTGCCGGATGTGTTTCCCACCGAACCGATGCCAACTGCTGCTGTTGTTGACGATCCTGCCGCCGCCAACGATGCCGCACTGCCGATGTGTCCGGATGTTGACCCCAGTTGCCCCGGAACGCCCCCCGCACCACCGCACGCTCCATCCAGCCGCTTCAGCTGTTGGTGATGCAGATGCTTCTGAAGCTGCAGTGCGTTCGCTTGCAGGATGTCATCGTACTCGGACGATGGTGTGGGCGATGGCGATGGTGATTCGTCACCCAGCCCGGCACTGAGCGTTCGATAGCGGGCCGTACAGTTATTCATACCGATCTGCGTTATAAGAAACAGCATAAAGGAGGGGATGAAAACATGTAGCGGAGGGAGTGTTATAAGTGCGAGGAGCGAATCATAATTCCTCCTAATGATATCGATATATACTAGTAGTCGTTTGTACGCTTCGCTACTCGTGGACCATTCGAGACTGGGGACGGCAAAAAAGCTTTGTCGCGAAATGATGATAAATGGGTACGCCGGAGCGCATACTTCACGGCATAATCCGCGCCTACCGAAGAGCTAATCCGTCGTGGATTAGGCGACGGATTTTGGGACCGGCACTCCGCGTACGGTTCTGCCTAGACAACAGGATCGGAAGGAAAATTGGTCCGCTTTCGGTTTCTTCTCACGTAGTGTCCTCATTATTTTCCACAAATCCTATAATTTGCACCGAACAGATACACTTTCTTTGCGTGTCCCTGCTGCGGTGGTTTGCGGCAAAAGTTTCCGAGAGGATTAGAGAGTGTTTTTGGTTCTCACGCTGGCTGGAAACCGTTAAAGTAAATCCACAATAAGTTGTTCATATACTTCAACAGTGACGCACGGGATATTTCACACTTGCCCTTTAATTCAATGTAATTCAATTACAGCATAAGAATCGCCATTTTGTGCAATTTGAAGGTAGCTGGAACACATCCTTTGCACATGAAAAATGCACGAGAATCATGCATGAAACAGAGATAAAGGCCATTTATCAACTATTCAATCCACAAAACAATCCCAAAAGCATTGCAAGTCTCCTGAAACCATTTCCCAACGAACCCCAACGCTGCATTATGGCACCCCATTAGGGATTCCGTCACCGTAGCAAGACTGGCTTCTTATTGCGAATGAATATAATTAAATATTAATATTCCCGTTCCATCCGGTTAGCTTATAAATATTACACACCCAACTTCCCATCCCCACGAAAAAAGGGATTTCAACGCAAAAGGTACTCTACTGTCCCGGGGCTTAATGCACACCTCGAACACTGCCAGCGTGCACCGATTGGTCAGGTTCAAAACAACCTGCAAACTTCGCCGCTCGATGGCTTCACAAAATATCGTTACGGAGATGGACGGTTTTCTTCGGGGTTTTGTTTTGCCCCACCGGCACCCCACCCACCCCTCACCCTGCTGCCGCATCTCCAGCAAAAGGTTTTCCTTGTTCCACGAGTGGGCTGAATATTGCAGCTGTAGCGTTTCTCCGCACCCAAGCAACGGTTTTCAGTGCCACAAGATAATGATAACGTTTATTAAGTTGATAAGCACAATAATGGCATCCGATGAAGATGATGAGATACCCCGTACCCGTCGGACGGTCGGACTGAAAATGACTCCTTAAATCCGCTGCCGTTTTCTTCCTTCGCGGCGTTCGTTTCCCGTTGCGCTTGAAGCCATCGACTGACAGGCGATGGTTTTTATTATCATGTTTTATTTTTACTTCCCCCCTTCCCAAAACCTTCATTGCATCATTCCGTTTTGGTGAGAGCTGAGTGGCGTTAGAAGAATTATAATGTTATGCCACTGGGCAATGGCAAAGACCGAGAGTTTCCTTCAATTACCAGGAAATGGAATCCCATCGACATTTTCGTTTGCCGGTGGTTTTGCTACATACCTTTCAGCGAGAAGACCAAAAAACAAAACAAAAAAAAAAAACAGGTGCCCCAACCGGTACCCGATCGGTAAAGTTATTCTAGCGAAATGTCATGGCAAAATAATATATCTGACAGCACCCAAGAAGGGAAACAAAAACCCCCCAAAATAGACGTCCGTTGCGTGGAAAACGGTGTTGCGCAAAACATCTTGCCTTAATAAATGCAAGACAGAAACCGAAAGCGTCATTAGTCACTGTTTATGATGCTAATTAAACATTGGGAATATACATAAATAAAGTAGCTCATTTTGTAGCTCATAGGTCCTTGGGAAGGCAAGGCAAATCACCAGCCGAAAGGCGAAGAATTACCTGGAAAAGTGGACCAAGATGAACCACAAAAGGGAGGTGTAAGAATTTGGGGAAAATTTGCATACAAATTTAAGTCCCAAAGTGTGACTGTTACGGTTTATAACCATCGTAAGGGCGAAATATATAATTTTGAGCAAATGTTCATTAAGTCGATGGCAGTTCTTGAGAAAAAGGAACCATAATTGAGTAGATAAAGGACTATAATCGTAAAAGGAAACAAACAAACATTCCAAAAGAGAGCTTTCAATAAATATTAAAAACAAAATTGAGGGAAAACATCACCATCACCAACAAATATCAAGAATTCAGAAGACATACTATCGTCCCATTATCACAGATGAAATATTAATTACATTTTCATCCTCATCATCGGCGGCGTACCTACTTGAAGGGTTTACCGAAACCACATTAGCAGAAACGAAGATTTCCGCCACTTACTAATTTAATTCATGCAAAAACCTGCGCTCAACCACTCGCTCGAGAACTCGATCTATGGAAACTCGTCTACGTAATGGGGCGGAATAGCAGTAAAAATTAATCACTACTTACCGAAACCTGACTCAACCGGGAGGTAACGCTGTGTAGATCCGATATGGAGCCGGCATAATCGCCACTTTCCCGATCGTGCGATCTGCCATGCCGCGACCGGGTTGTGCATTCATCAGTTTCCAATGTCCAACAGCGGGGCATCGTGCAGTCCAACAGGAAGGTGTGTAAAGAGTTGGAAGAGATTGAAAAAAAGAGAGGGAATTATTGCAAAAAACCGTAGCTCAGTGCAATTGCTTTGCTCCAATGTTGAATAACGCTGGGCGATTTATGTTAACCACCTGTAATGATGCTGCTCACAGGATGATAATACTGATGACGATGATGATGATGATGTTGAAACATCATCATGGTGTGAAGGTACAGTAAATTTAAATTAAATCAAAGACCGCACGAAAACCGCTCAACTCATCGTTCAATATGTTTGGCCGATATGGAACTAACCGACTGGAGCTGAATCTGTCTCTCTTTCTATCTCTCTCTCTCTGAAACTGCTGACGAAGTTTTAATTGGACGGGCGTGGAGTTTGGGTTGATTAAATTTAGAGTAAAATTATAATTACCGACCATCAGTATAAACCAAACGCATCCATCCCATCATCAGCCCGGTCGCTTCGCAACCGGGAGAATGTAAACAGCGTTCTTTAAATCAGATAATAAGCTTAATCGATTTACGACAACCCCCAAATTCTATCACCATCATCATCATCATCATCAACAGTAGCATCCTTTTCCTTGGGCGTTGGTAAACGGAATTCACTTACCGGGCATGTTTGAGGGGTATAATGGTTGGAGGGTTTGGTGGCTGCTGGGGTACAATTAGGCCCCGCCGGGGGCCCCGCTGCGGTATGGAAATGTCACCCGCGGACCGCAACGATATCACACTCTGTCCTTCCCTGCCATTGCTGTAGCAGACGCGACCACCCTGCAATTTTTTATTTTTTTTGGAAGACGACCCATGATTAGTTTAATTTTATTTCCATATCCTCCGGCCATTTGTTTTTAACCGGTTGCCAACATCACCAACGCTTACCTGTATGGTTGCACTCGGTCCTCCGCCACTATCCCCACCACCGCCTCCTCCACCGTCGCCCGCGTACCCGGCGGCACCGATTTGTCGCATGCCGGACATCAGGAAGTCGTCCGGATCGCTCTCGTACGGTGGCTCATCGTACCAGTGACCTTGGTGATGTGGCATTCGCATCACATTCGTTACCGCATCGTCATACATGTACGTGTCGTCTGTCGAATTAGATAAAGAAATGCGATTTGACAAACGTTTTCATATTGGCGGGCTGCTCCGTCCGGTGTCTTGCTCGCTGCGGGAGTGCTTGTCTATATGGAAAGCACACCACATCGTGCAGCGGTAGCATGATTGCTGCCGGATATCAACATTCTTGATTGCATCCGATGATGCACAAATATTGAAACACGATGGTTTCGTCTCGTTTGGTTACGGACAAGATGTCACCCAGCGGCCAAACATTTCCCCCAAACAGTCAGATGCCACCGTCAATGCGAGGAACACCCGAATCCAATTTGCTTTCTTCTGTGCCGGGCTCATTTTCGCAATACCCGTCAAATGTTCGACGTTCTCAAATGAGTCCCCCAGGGGAAGGACCAAAGTAGCGCACCGCCTCAAACCGCAGCAAGAAGGCACACGTACACGAAACCAGAGGGAAGAGAAAAAAAGGCCAAGACCCGGTACACCATGTGCGCTAGATGCATACACATACCCCTGCCCCGGAAATCCCGACGACCTGACTTCTGGCCGAAGTCGTCCGAAGGGTGGCAAGAAATTAGATTCCGTGCACTGGCAAAACGGTATAATGAACTTTCACCTCGCCACGCCAACCGGCACCGAGTCGGTGTGCGAGAAAGTTCCGGGTTCCGGTTCCGTAACAGGATTAGCAAAATGGCACTAGTGTTCCTGCTGCACAGCACCACAAAAAAAACACAGCAGGGCGAACCGTTTGATGATTCTCCAAGGAGTGATCGGTTTGATTGGATGCAATCAGCCAATTCGTCTGCGTCGGCGAATCTACCGGCTCCGGCACACTAGAGCTTTGCCCCTTTTGACACACTGTGTAGCCTCATCCAACCCCGCTACTTACCTCTCGAGTCTCTGCTCAGCTGCAGCAAACCTTGCCGAATGTCTCGTAGTATCTGGAACGGAAAACGCAGGTGCAAAAAGACGTTTAGAACCACAGCATCAATGATGGATCTGGTGCTCCAACACACACCTACTCTGGAACACGCACACATACACACTCACACACACACATACAATACTCAGAGAGCATTGATTGTGGGGAGGAGGAGAGGGGGGGAGCCAAGGAACGGTTCGATTCGTGCCAATTTCAGCCCGATCCCGAGAATGGGGTGATGTGAATTCCCTGGATGGGCTAATGAACCTGGTAGGTGAAAAACTGATGTGTCGTTGTATGTACATGGAGGTAAAAGACACATTTCTGGAAGGGTGTACCACTTGTACTTTTAAGTGTCAGAACACAAGTGGAACTGGAAAACTGTATGTGTGGCGTATTGGGAAATAAACCAAGGGTGCTAGATAACGCATGCCGCAAGCAAAACTATTCTAACTCACTCCGCCCCGGCTTACACAGTTCGGTGTTTACGTGGGGTTGGTGTACGCGTGGGGTGAGATTTACGTGCCGTGGATAACATTTCACTAATTCGCAAGTTAATCAATCACTTCAAACTGCCTAACCTACATGACGGGGGGGATTGTTCTGCATGCGCTAAAAACCTGCCCGTTGCTCTACGTCTTTGAACAAGAAGTTTGATCGATACACACACACATAGGCACACATACTTACACCAACTCACACGCACGCACACACACACGAATGTACCACCCACAATATCGCCATCCTTGTTGAGAAAAGCCCCCGAAAAGCTGCAAGCTTTTGCTTTCCATCCACGTGCACCCGGCCTGCGTCTCACAAACATGTGTAGTGTCGTGCGGAAAGCCTAACTTGCAGGCGCGTGTACGTTGGACTGGCGTGGCACAGTGTAATAACGGATAAATTAGGGACCCAATCAAGATCGGTTTGCTTGCCCATCGTTCCCGTGCCGACCCGTGCGCTTCTATTGCGTATTAGCGAACATTAACAGCTCACAGGACCAGAATGATTACGACCAGACGAACGGTGGCTCATATTTCGTTGCCTGGAAGGCCCCCGGTGTTGATGGAATGTTATCAACGCTAGAAATTTCAGATCTCCCATCAAACAGTGACGTGCTGGAGACGGTTCACGTGTGGTTACTGCTTCCCAAACATTCCTGCATGATTGATTGGACCGACCGGGGGTATTGTAATCGGGCTGCCGTTGAGCGTCATCCCATCAGCCCGGACACGCAGATAAATCAGCGCGCGTATCTATCATCGCTGATGGGTAAGTTATTAAATTCGTGTTGGAAGTCTAATGCTTGTTTTGTATCAATCAAGGCAGTGAGCCGGCGTCGGCCGGGTGGTTTGATGATTTATGAACAATCTCTTCGTTTCAGTGTTGTCCATTTTCTTATGTTTCATGTACTAGACATGACATAATAATCCATGTTTCAAAAACCCCCCACATAATACAACTGGTCATACATATTCAGCCAGCTTTCTAGTCACTTTTTAGGGAGGAAGGTTACATATTCACACAATGGCAAAGAATTATTAAATTAATATCGCTTTAAAGCTTCAAACCTCCACCTCTTAGCACAACAGTACCAAAAACAAAACAACTTTTCCCCCACTTGCAAACGATCAGTGTCTGATCACACGGGCAAGCAACATTCTCCGCACGAGCATTTGCCACGCTTTGCATAGTTAATTTTTCATTACAGCTGGCTGCAACGGTGCGAAGACATTAAAAAGTTTCCCTTGCACAATGATTGAAAATTTGCCTAACACCCGGGCGCCCCGTAGGGACACCGAAAACGGTAAGTCAAGTAATTTGCAAACCATAATGCCCTAATTCATATTCCAAAAACCCACGCCTCGCGATGAAAGATGAAGGGCGGCCCCCAGTTTGTCCCGGTGGGACACCTGCGCTTCGCTCAGACAATGGGATGCGTGCAAAGTACCACCGCAATAGGCAAACAGGATCCCTTTGGCCATTCGAACATTGGTTTCGGACCGAGCAGCGAGCGAGTGACCCGCGGGTGAACTTTTCCGGCCGTGACCCGACTTTAATGGCCTCGTCTGGATGTGAAGCGGAGGGACATTTTGCGTTCGTTATATTACAAATCCTCAGGTGTAACGTTTTCGGTACGTTATCATCCCTCATTTCCTTGGGACGGTTATCTCGGACACAAGGCTAAATTGTTGGCCGAAAGTCCGATCGACTTGTTTCACCGAGAAATGGCTCACAAACCTAATTATTCGCGTCAGCAGCACCATAAAACCACCACATCCTCTCAAGGGTGACCAACTCATGGTTGTAGAATAGGGCTAGATACGAGCGCGATTTTGGGGTCACGATTAGGTACACATAGCGATGGGTTAATATTCCAGACGCTCGAGCACTTGCTGACTGCAGTCAAACATTCCCGTGGAAAAATAGCCGCTCGGTGCCCGTAAATCATTGTGTACCCTGAACTTTCAAGGAAACAACTGCAACTCCCGGTTTGTACTGCGTGGCAAGCAGTGACGATAAATAAGGCCACGAAAGACCAGCCCGGCTTATCCACCGAGACACCGTTGTTATTACCACCTCGTTGTAGATATTTTGGGGGTTTACACTTTTCCATAAATAATTTCCGAACATTTACACCGAACCGTCGGCTGCAGATTAGTCACCGGATCGTTGACTCCGCAACGGTGGTTAACGCGACTGACCGTTTTTCGGTGTAACCGTACACCAACCCCCCGGGTTCGGGTGCGGTATGAAACGCCATTTTACCCCATGGCGACTAATGAAGGCATTTTCCTTTTTCTGGTCTTTCATCGCGCGGTGTAAGTGCCCACCGTCGTGGAAAGGAAATTATGCTAGGTGAATTTTACACGAACTAGTTGCTTCACCCCTCGCACATAGACACACACAGCTGGCAAAACCCGTACAGCGCCGTCTACCACTGTGAACCTTCGCAAGCCAAAACACGCTCTGTCTTGCAAAACCAGAGAGTCACAGGTTTACGACTCCCGGGAGATTAATTCAATCCTAGCGTGATTTAATGCGGTTGACTTTGGTGCAGTTATCAGCACGTTTTACGTTTATGTTTGCACAGTGCGACACATAGCGAGACACTGGTCACCCTTTGTGTGACACGTTCAAGGGGTTCACAACATACACCGGAGGTCAGACGCGTATCCCTTGCCCGGTCGTGTTTGTTGTGTGCGTGCTGGTAAAGGATGTCGTCATCCGGTTACGTCTGAAACGGTGCTTGGAAGACCGCCGATAGCGACCAACCAACCGGGCTAATCAAATCTTCCCTTTATTTTGTCCAAGCTGGCCACTCACCGGACATGCCATCCATCGCGACCAGGCGTAGATGGAGCGAAAAGTAAGACGACGTATTGTCATGATCATGAGACACCCGTGCAACGCAGCCGAGGTTGATTACGTTTTGCTTGGTGCGTTTTCAATTATCGGCCAATCAATTCGATTCAAGCGGTAAATGTTACGCTGTGTGTTGTGATGCCGTCGTGAGCGATGGTTTCGTTCAGGTCAGCGTCATCTTGATATACCGCATTGCTCATGGTGATAAGAAAGGCTTATGTTTTATGCAGACCTTAAATTCACGTGTAATTTGATTTTCAAACTGTTATAGTACGACGGTGCGATAGTATCAACAGCAGAGTCAACAAGACATTGAAGTAGACTAGCTTTGTATATCTTCACTGATGTTCGATTTATGTCTATGAGAAATCGAAAACCAACCATTTTTTAAACAGGTCTAAAAAAAGGGGCTTTTTGGGACACTTTACACAAGATGGACTTTACAGAAGCCGCATTTATCAAAAACTCAACAATTCGATATTTTTCTTCAATATCTATCAAGTTTCCTGTGATCTTACGTAGGCTTTTAATATTAGTTTCAAAATGAATCCTTTATGTCAAAGAATTTGATCACAAAACTCCATCAAGTACCATAACGGGGTTTTGTGACAATTCGATATTTGAAGTCCGAATTAAAATAAGGTTGGAATTTGCTTCATTTTTTGTCCTTTAACTTTGAAACGAAGAACGTCCATAACTTTATATGAAGTGAAGGATAAAGTAGAAATTTTACAGATTTTATGAAGCTAAACAGTCCTTTTAACTTATACAGTGCGCTACTCTCTTAATAATAAGGCTGACAGGTCTGTGAAATTCGGCCTAGTATACCCGATATACGGTGCCCTTTCTCGAAAGATCAAAATGTCTCGAAACTAATGTGAATTGAGAACACTAATGTGAAAACTTTAGATTAAGATTTCAATAAAATTAAGCAATACTTAACTGACCCTTGGTGGACAACCTTCATTGTAAATTTAACGATCTAATAAGAAAAAGGGTACAGTTTGCTTGATTTGTTGCAAACAAAAACACCAAACGATTGGCTTAAAAAGTAATTGCACCACAGTTCCAAAGAGCGTTTCTACTATCATACGTTTAATTTTGCATCTGCATCGTCAGCACTTACGCGCCACGCTGAAGCAAGATCATTCACAAGAGATATCGAAACGGGAGCGCGTTGCAAAACTTTCAAACGAGATGTTTTCTTTCCCATTTAACCATCGCGCGGACACCAACGTTCCCTTTCCGAGATGCGTTCGCCGGGTACGCTTAGCAAACAGCTCAACGAAATTGAAATCCAACGCGCTCCCCCTGCATGCTCTCGTCTCGTACGCCACTCACTCGGTACATGGCGAAAGGATCCGGTCCTGATGTAGCACATATCGCTCGAGGAGCCACCGTGAGTCGGTGGCGATGAGAGAATATGGATTCTAATAAAATTTCATTATGAGATCAAATCTGCTGCTACCCAAATGGCCTGTGTGCCGGCAGGGGGGGAATGCGAACCAAATCACGTTGAAGGTTGGTTGCAAGAGGTCACACACACACGCACACGCACATACATACTCATGAAAACACACTATCAAACGTGGAGGATGGGCTCGGATGGTCGATAGCAAACCGGGATTAAACGAATGAAACGGGATCCAAACCAACACAAAAAACCCGATACTACTGATTCTAGTGAACATGGTTGGGCATGCACAACATGCAGCAAGCAGGACGTCCACGCATTGCGGAGCGAACTTGGGAGTTTTTTTTTCGGGCGGGGGAAATAGGTACCAGGGGCCACCCGGTGGGGTTGAAGGCACTACCTTTAGCTAGCGATAACCCTAAGCTGATCATTCCTATTTACACTAGTACGAGGTTTACGGTATGGTCGGGCATTTCGGACATTTGGCACACACGGTTCGAAACACGCCGGGGACTTGGAACGCAAAGTGTATTTCCACACAAACACACACACACACTAGTCGAACTTAATCGGAAGGTTATTTTCCACCGAGCAAGAGCGAGAGAAAGTGCAAACAGTGGTCTACCGGGGGGCTTCACACTATCGAACCACACACAGGGCAGGCAATACAACAAAAATCACTAACAACGACGGAAATCGACGAGGCGCACTAGTGCAAGGATGGTTGCCAACGGGCATGGTACATCGGAAGGGTGCTGGCGGTGTGAGCAGTGGAACGAGCTTTGTGGTAATAAATTGTGTACAAAATACCTCCACCCTATGGGGTTGCCATAAACACAAACCGTACGCGCCTCGGGTGAGCCTCAACATCCCTGCGCAACCCATCCCGTCCAGATCGGGGCTGAGAACAGTGGGCTGCACAGTGAGTACGGTGGAAAATTTAGTGCTCGAAAGGTTTCGCAGCGGTTTCCGGCTCTTATTACATTGCAGCACATTTGGTTCTTACTAATCCTTTAATGCAGCTCTTTTTTTAACTGTTTAAAATACCTGATCATTAGCATCCTGTGCACCTGCCACCATGTTCTCCCGCGCGATAACAACTGAGTGGCCTGGATTTACTTACTTCATTATATCGTATTAAATGCATATTTAAGCAGCTTATTGTTTTGTATACAGAGGGCAGGAAGCTTACTGATGTAATGGTAGTTTTGGTTACATTTTATTCTATCATTTGTTTGATTCACATTTAATAAAACCATTTTAATGTGGATTCAAATTGGGCTACAATCATATCCTAACCTCAACAACTTCGGCTTACGCTTGAATCACTCAAGTACACCCACACATACACACGCACACATACGCACACACACACCCAGCGGTTACAAGTACAATCCTTTCCTACAGAACGACAACGAATGACGACGACAAAACACGGCTATACACCTGCTAAAAGTCGGTTACGGATTAAACGTGGTGAGAAAAGTGTTGCGGAAACTTTAGAACCTAATGCAGAGTTTTCTCCTCTAAAACACACAATGGCTATACTGCCCGATTGGTGGTACAGTTGCTACAATTAAATGCCGATCACTCTATGAATATCACCGGGTTTTGCAATTTAGATTTGCCAATCATGTTCGACTTATTCGTTAAAAGATACTCCATCTCCATCCTGCCACCCTACAATTGCTAAACAAACACTCAAAGATCAACACCCTCGTGCCGGGGCTGTGTGTGTATAAGTGTAAATCGGTAGAAAATGATTCCCCCAGCGAAGTGTGCTAAGCTGCACAACGGTTTCTTCGAAAGGTGGGGGCGAAAAAGGCAAAAGCTTAAAGTTGATCGCTGCGAATCCAGTACGGTGAGTTGGAGTTGGAATAGTTTCGCTGCGGCGTGCGGCGTGGCACGTGTTCGATGTTTGTTTGCGATTAGTTAAGGATAAGTAGTAGTAGTAGTACAGTGTACGCGTAAAGCGGTAGAAGAAAGAAGAAAAAAAAAACAAACATGGGTAAAGAAAACGTGAAGCATCGTGGTATGATGGTATGCTTTGTTGTTTTTTATGGGGGGTATTTTTGATTTTTTTTTCTGTTTAAAACATTAAAACGCTTAGAAGGATAGGAACGAACAGGACGGTAAATTAAAAGCAAAAAAACTAAATTATTCTGCAATATTTATGCCATTGGCTATCAGTTTACAGTTGTGCGCTCAGTGACGCAGAATTGACCACATGAAAATAGACTCCGTTTTAATGTGTCTTGATTTTTGTAAGGCAGCGTAACATAATTATAAAATGAAGAGTGTAGGTTTCATAGCTTATCTACTCTTTATTGCTACTCTCTAATCTCACTGATGTGATGATGTTGTACATGATTTTTATTAATTGCGCATAAATTGTAGGCTCACTTACACACAGTGCTGCCATTCTGATGCTCTTTGGATAAAGGTCATATTTCGCGGGCATAAAAATGTAACAAACCCTAAAGAATCTGAGTGTTTATGCAATCTGAGTTTTAAGTTCATGAATTTATGTTTACCTATTATTTATGATAACCTAATATGAAGCAAGAAAAGTATCATAATATTAAAAATACACTGTCAATATTGACTTGAATCCTCTTTTATCGAACTTTAAAGTGCATTGGGATTGATGGTATGAAGCAATCTACATCACTGATGGTTTGTAAACTGATCAACCGATAGATAATAGCTTTGGTATCATAAAACAAAAACTTTCAAATGTTTCACGAGATTATTCACGCTACAAAACCAAGCAAATCTGGTGCGGCCAGGAAAATTTTGAAACAATTCATCATTCACACTCCATGCTGATGTGTTGGAAAATAAAACAAAAAGCCAAGACGTACTAGCGTATTACCCGCAGTAATTTTGTTCACAATTTTTTCCACAATCGAATGCAAAGCAATACGAAATGGCAACGCAAAACACAACAAGTTTACCACGCAACCAAACTTCAAACTATTTATAATTGAGGCCAAAAATAAACACCAAAAGCCACCCAGATGATGCATGGTTTCAAAGCGTCCGGTAACGGTGTCAACGGTAAGTGTGAAGGAACGGACAAAACTTAAAATTAATAACTTTTGCTGCGTTCGCCGGTGCAGTTGGCAGAAAGGAACGGCTGGGTAGCGTTAGTCTAGGGAGGTGAAACTTACAAAATTACTAGAGAAAATTTAAAAAAACCAAACCAACAAGAACCAGGGAACCAAGAAAGTGAATTCTAGCAGTTAGTGGCAGTAGTAGCATGCGCTAGCAAACGGACTTACCTCTTCGTGTTCGCGTTGAAATTTTTCCTTCTTCCGTAGTGCTTCCTGTATTTTTAGCTGTACGCAAGGTGTGGGAAACAGAGAGAAGGAAAAAAACCCAACAAGATGGAGCCACAAAAAAATGGAGCCCCATCCGGTGAATGGTGGAAGGAGGAGAAAAAAAAGAAACAAACAAACAAAATTAGAACACTAAACGGCACCGGAGAGAGCGAGAGCGAGAGAAACGGGAACCGAAACTAGCATAACAAACGCTAAACAGAAGAGACGAGACGACCGGTTTAACGATAAATGCCGTGCAAAACAAATGAGCTGGCGAAAAGTTTAAAGTGCCTGCTCGACTGCACTGCAAGTTTGCCGTCAAAATGGCAAAGTGGCGCAATGTCACTTTCTCCTCCTTCCACCCCTAGCTGGAAGGTGGAGTAGTTTGGTGTGTTATTTTTTTTAATTCCATTTGCCGTTCCCTTGCACGTTCGTTCATTCATGGCTTGCTTGCTTGCTTGCTTGCTAGTGCTGGTGGTTAGAGAGTTTGCGTTTCGTCATGTCCAGGACGATTTGTTCAGCCGTGTGCTCCTACCTCCGGTTGCAATTCTGGTGGGCCCACACCCCAAGCGGTGAGTTTTAATTTTACGAAACGAGGTAACAAGCTTGAAAAATAATTAAACGTGTTGAACGCAAACGAGCTGGTAGCCGGTGGGAAGGAACCGAATGGCAAAGGTGTGCACGCGGGACAGAAAAAAAATGCAAACTCAAGCAATTTCGGAACATTTTTTACTACTTTCTCCCAACCTCCTCAAAAAAACAGGGAAGACCAACACTAGCGCGTACGGGTCAACAAGAAACGTAGCAAGCTTAATAACGCGGTCGCTGTCGAATGGAAATTAAACGGAAAAGTCACCACCGCTCCCTGTCTATACTTACCCTCTGTATGGTTTCTTCGAAACTTGGCTGCGGTCCACCGCCATTCATTTGGAAGTGTCTCAGTCTTTCGTTCTGTGACTGTGGATAGAAAACAAGAATGCAATCAGAGTGCGAAAGAAAAAAAAAAACAAAAGTGTCCGCTAAAGTAGAAATAATGGAAGAGCACCTAAAATCCACTGCTGCACACCACCAGCAACGCGCAAAAGAACACTTCTTTATTTGGCGATTTTTCAACAGCCATTGGCCGGAAGTGCGCCATGACGCAAAGCGGCACACAAAACCGCAGTCACAATAGTGCGCGCCAGCATACAGCAACGATTCACACCGTCTAAAAGAGAGCTCAGCTCCCACCTTCATTGCAACGGAAACCTTCGTGGGGAGGGGGGGGCTCCGGGGGCTACCAGGCAACACCAAATACGGAGACTCCTTTTTTCCGCATGCAGGCTTTGGAAGAAGTTGAACAATTTGCATAATAAATTAAACGTATTTTTTAATTCTTCTGCCACCGGCTGCTTTCCGGGATGTGTTTTTTCTCTGTTTGCTGTTGTTGCACTTAAGCACGGGTGCCATTTTCTTCGTCCATCAGCCATCTTTGGGTAACCACTTGCTAGCCAGCACCGGGGGTAAAAGGCTATTTGTTTTCCACCGAAAATCAGGTCTTTAGTATCGTGTCAGTTTTCCTGTCCATTTATTCCATCTTTTATTTTTCTTTCCTCTTCTCGCCGGCGTTGATGAATCGCGTTGCACCACGAACGGTTCGTGTGGAATCACTTTTAATTTTCTGCCAACGCTAACTTTATATTGCACCCTTGACCATTGCTGGTGCACGCGATTGTTGTTTTGTCAGGGGTTTTAACACTTTACGTGCACTTCCGTTCTCGTCGTCCAGCACGAGTTGCTAAATTAAGTTATTATTGCTCGTTTGCAGGGAAAAAACATAAGCAAAGCAAATGGTAAAAGCGGGTTTTTTTTCTATTTTTTCTTGTAAGAAGTATTTCTTATGAAAATTGGAACACTCTGTTGCATTAAAATATAAAACTAATCATGTATAATATTTTCACTCACTTTTTACTTATAATATGGCAAAGTATTTTGCGCCTAGCACACTATTCCGAAACAAAACTACCAGGCGTCTCCATCGAACAGCGCTACGATGAACGATTTGAGTTATTTCGCCATACCATATGGACCATCATGCAACAGTGCAGACCATTATTTTCTTCACAAACTTCCACAAAACCATTAAAAGTGCACTGAGCCTGGATCCGGTGGATCTCTTACCGTCATTGTTCGGCCTTTCGTCATTCATTCCGAAAGGCTTTTCATCAACATTATGCTACGAACAAAAAAAAGGGCGACGGCAAAAAACCCTAACCAACCCCACCCAAAAACCCCTCACAGACGCCGTCCGGTCAGGTCTGGTGGTAATTTTGATGTCGTCTTTGATCCGTCTGGCACGGATCGGCATTCGGCAGAAGTGCAGGTGAAGAAACACTTGAGAGTAATCAACAAAATCCATCCGCCAGCGGGTTGTGTGCGCCCGGGTAAGTCGTAAGTCAACCGTCCACACAAACCGAATGGCTAGACATACCGATGGACAGCCGAGGATTGTGACCAAACTGTATGTGCGGCTACGGCCAAGAAGGGTGATGAGATATGGGAGTCTTGGTTTTGGGCGTCTTTTTCTAACCGGCTTTCTCGGTACAATTAACCACCAAGCGTCTCCATTCACGTTGCGCATCATGTCGTCCGTCGAGACGGGAAAGCGATGTACAACGCTCATCCGTCATCTCCGTCACCATGCATTCATCATCGAGAAGGATGAAACAACCGAACAATGGTCTTATGTCCGTGTTAGTGATTGCTGCCCATCTAGCAACGCGTCATTGTCAACAATGGTGAGATATCACAAAAATCGGGAATATTTTAGAGCTCACGATGAAAAAGTTCTATGTCAAAACAATTAAAAGATATCTAAGATAAATAACAATCTCGTATAAGAAAGAATAAAATAACATCAACATAATATTAAAACTGATCTCATTAAATAAGATTGAACATCTAAGTGATATAAACTTCTTAGACAGTACAAGTTATATAAAATGTTTCTGTAAACCATGACTGTCTAGCACGAATCATTCACTTCCATTCCGTGTGTACGTCTTCATAGTGGTAAATAATTAAAAGCACACTTAACCGACGACTACGCCCGTACAGCGTAACGTGCCGTTTGCCTTCGCTAGCATCAGGTCAGCAGCTGTGGGAATCTTATCAGCAAACTACCCGCTCCTTTTTAACAGCACCCACGTGTATCATTAAACCAGCCGGGGTGGAACGTTCTTTGTCTCCCTTTCCCTCCCGGTACAGAACTGTTGCCTTTGTTTCCTGCCCGTAGCAGTTTCATCAACAGTTCTACCTAAACACAACATACAATCCAACCCGGGGTTTCGCCTTCACCATAAACCATTGCAGCAAGGACACAACGGTGACGAAGTTCACAAAACACTAAAATATATTACGGTTGACGTTGTAACCTGGGTGGGTGAACCCGCAGATAATATGTGCGCTGCTCAGGTAGCTCCTGCTTGCGATGCCTGGGAAAGGTGAAAGCGCGATATAATATCCACCAAACGAACGGTGTCATCGCACCGTCGCACATCGGTCTTATGCTGCAGGACGATGAAAAAAATCCAACCCCCCCACCAGCACAAAGGATCGCAAATGCAAAGGGTTAACGATAGGAGTAAACCTCAAACGACACCGCGACGGTACGGCGAGGCCCCGTGCTCTAGCCTTGCCCAGCCAAGAAAGCGCTCATAATTATGATTGCTATCGTCACCACGTATGTGTGCGCGTGCCCCTTTTCCTCCCGTACTTTACGGTCAAAAAATGCACACAAAAAAGCGTCTCCAAAAATGGTGAACAAAACACACTTATAATGCTTCGTTCCTTTTTGAAGCTCAACACACCGTAAGGAAGGTGAGGTTCTTTGGGTTTTTGGTTTTTTTTTCCGGCACGGCACGCCGGTTGGTGTGTTATCTAACAGCCCAGCAACAGGGGAGGCATAATTTTGAGATTTTTATTCACGACCACAATCTCATAACCGGGCCACATAAATATGGAACGGAATGTTGATTTTCGACATAAAACCACGGGCGCTGTATACGAACCAGCCAGCCATTGGGGAGAGAGAACGATAGCGCACTGATATGATGAACGAGTGAGGCGCGATGAAGATCTTAATTAGATTGAATTTTTCACTTCATGCACGCTTGTTTGTTGGGTCGGTGAAGAATTTTTGTTCTCTTTTTTGCTTTTTTTAAGTCATAAGATGCTTTCACATCGATAAGAACGAAGATACGACTAATTTTACCCTCAACGTTGGGTTCGTCTAATGCAAGCTCATTGTTTGCTTACACCGGAATGGAAAGTGGTGCCATGTATTGCATCCGTTTTGTAAACCACAACTTTATTTAATAATAAACAAAAGTTTACGACCGTGGAGTACTGCACGAATGAGCAATTTAATGAGCTACTCGAAGGAGTACCAGTGGCGTATTCATAAACGATAGGCATAAGGACATCCCCCGATGCGACCTCGAAAACATGGCAAAAGGCAAAGCTATTTCTTTTTTTTTGCTTACCGCCAAACAGGTAAGTTGTCGACCATTATTCGAATATCTGAAGATCACCCCCAAAATGACTCATGAATCCAAGGGCTTTATTGAAGGACTATACAACGAAAGTGCTTCAAAAGCAGTGAACGCAAAACAAGTACATCCACGGCATACATTTTCACTCTTAAATGCAGCGTATTCCTACCCACTGCACTCTGTTATTTACCTACCCTACATTATATGCAACTTTCACCCCTTGTGCATGAAGTTTAAGGTTACGGCGGACGAAAATCTCACGAAAATTCCTTCATAAAACCATATTTCCTTTCACTTTCAATTGGGAAAACCCTCTGGAACTTGAGACTGATGCCTTCCGCACAGCTGAGCCAATGCTGTAAAGGTTGTGTATGTATGTGTTTAAAAACTCACTCACGATAAAAAAAAGCGAGATAAACCATACTGCACCGATGCACGCACAAACAAAGAGCAATTAAAACTGCAACAGTGCATCACCTTCGCTTGTTCGTCATGCCCATCCAGCCGTGTGTTTGCATTGCTGGGTATGTGTGTGTTTGTGTGACTAAGCACATAAAAGATGTGCATCCAATCGTTGCCCGAAAGCGCCAAAGAATGCTGCCCCTAATGTGACATGATACGTGCTGAAGTTGTTGCATTCCGTCTGGTCGTAACAAAGAGCCAACTAACGATGAGACGACCGAACCGGCCAACGAAGGCAACGATGAAAACCAACACAACAACCACTCGAAAGCTGCACACTTAAGCCGGGCACTTGACTGAGTGCTTACTCAGCACAAGCCAGACACGGAGGCGACACGCTCAAGTGTACCCCCGGCCAAGTCGGTCGCCGGTGTCGATACGCACCGTTCCTTCGACAACTTAAGGTTGGTCGGTTCCGGTCCCTTGCGGCGGGAGGTCCCCACGGCGCAGGGTAGATGCACTCGCATCCACGGTTCCATGCATCCGTGCGCCCAAACATCCCCACCGGGAAGTGGTTGCGTTCGGGTACGTGTATATATGCTGTATATTCGTGTGGTACCGTTCACGTCTCAAGGATATCATTGACAGGAATTCAGTCATTTTCCTGCCAACCGAGTGACAACAGGGAACATTTCTTTTCCCCCTAGTACCGTAAAAGGGTGGCGAGCTGCAAGATGAACAGATAGCAATTATTACTAATGCATGGCGATACGGATGTGGCGTCCTGTTTACTTCGCCGTCCCGGTGACTGCCCTTGTTATTTTTTTCTTCTAGCCCTAAAATACGTGTAAGGCTGGGGTGACACGGTGCGTAAACGCAATGCGATGTTAACATCCGCCACGGCATAACCTTCAACCTTTGGTTGATGCAAATTAAGCAAAGGGTAAAGGTGCACGTTGATGAGTAAGACAAATAAAAATCGATAACATCGGACCGGAGATGGAAAGATCTTTCGCTTTTGCTGTTGTGTATGTACACAACACGGTGGCTGAGTGGCTGTTTTGCAGCAAACCAAACGGACAGTTTTGTGCATTTTGGTTGCACTGCATTTTACTCACCCTTGACTGCGTTGCAGTGCCGCCGGTGGTGTTTTGATTCGATCTATCACGCCTATTTACAGTCTTTAGTCCTCTCAAGAGCCTCGCCAGAGTCGTCCGCTTTTTGCTGGTCTCTCGGCCATCTAGAGTAATTGTGAGGTAAAGAAAATTATTAGTATAAACTACTGCTGTTGCTTAAAACAATCTGAAAGATTTAAATACAAGTATCCAACTTAAAATGCGTGACTCTTTGGAGGGACTTTTAAGGACATTTATGATCCGCTTCTATTATGATTCAATAACAAAAAAAAAACAACGCAACATTTTCATCACCGATGCACAATTTTAAAACAGTCTAGCGCTCTTCCGACTCTGTGTTCGAGTGGACATAATCCGATGATTACGAGCCACTTGCGACCCGGGCCTATCCAATAAACGTTCACAAACGACACAGGACTCCACGCGCCGTCTCCTTTCTCTTTTCCGTTGGTCGTTTTCGGTGGCCCATTCGTACTTGTGCCCCGTTCCGTCCGTGGCTGGGGGTCACACGCGTTCGCGTAAATAATCGCGCAGCGAACGAGATGAATGAAGCGAAAGAGAAAGTGCAAACCGTGCAACGAGGATGATACGCGCGGACGACGATTTTTAGGATAATTTATCTCAATTATAATGGCGTTTTGTTGTTGTGCCGCGGAAGCGATGATTTATTTGGCGTTAAATTAGACAGCCGAAAACCCCGCTTCTCGCAGCCACCGTTCGTAATGGGGAATAAAGTGGCTAAAGTGAATGGATCCCGCCTGCCAGATGTGATGGGAGGGATCGGATGGGGTGGCAGGTGCTTGAGTCACATTTTTTGGGACCTGGCAGGGCTACATCAGCACATTTCAGCACGAGATTGAGTGGCGGTGTCGTTGATGGACGGAAAGGCTACCTTATTTTCAAGCGTTCGACACTTACCCGTTGGGGGAAATTCATAGAAGTACGCTGAGCGTGGGCTGAGGCAGCTGAAAGTAAAGTGAGGAATAGTTACGATCAGTATTCGCATATCGACGATTGCTGCCACAAGCGATCGATGAGTGAGTTGGGCAGGTAGGAAGGTAGGACAATCAGTTGGCGAATGGTGACGAAGCAATTTATGAGCCTAAGTATGGTGAAGCAATTATAGAAGGAGAAGATAAGTGGATGCTACTTTACGTCATGCGTGCCAGGGTTAAAGGTGGATTATGGAGAGGATGTATGATGACGCGGATAGACTATCTACAGAGTCAGATGTAGAAGATAATAATCTTTTAAAATACAACAGATACAAACATAAATACGAAGTTTACCTACACTTCAACAACATTTGCATATCTCGAATATCTTCAACTACTCACTAATCTAGGAATAGTTAACTACTGATTTAGATTCTGCAATAAATATCAATCTTCAGTTTGGATCCAAACAAAAAAAAACTCTACGCCATGTTCCTGTTCCATTATTTATGATAAAATATATTAAATAACATACCACCATTCATACGAAGCGTTCCGGGTGTTTGCCCCGAATCAAACCATAATTCACCAATTTTCCCGAAAACCCCAAACGTACTGTTTCCCCCAAAGTTTCCGATTAGAACTGTCGACACCTGCAAACAATTTTGGCATGAAGCACTCGGTGCATTCGATACCCTTTATTCCCTGTGCATGCATAATTGAACTGCACAAAAAGTACCCATTCCGGTTCGTAAGGTTCTAAGGGTGGTGTACGTGGCCGCAAGATGCGCGGGGAAAAACATTTTCCACTTTCCCGCTTCCTGCTAACTCTCCTGCTCGCCCACCCGCTCCAAGCGGACCCACGATGGCTGTGTGCAAAAACCCCAATGGTGACACCTTAAATAAACGATCATACTCATTCGGGCATTCTGTTTTCCGCCATTTTGCTAATGAAAAGATGGCTTCGAATTTCCATTTCAGCATTTCACCGATTCCACATTTCCCGAAATCCCCCACCGCCCGAAACGTTCCCAAATTTCGGGTGCCGGGAAAAAAATGTGCCTGTTCGAAAAACAGAAAGCTAAAGCCCCACATTCAGCGCTGCCGATTGGCAAAGCCATGAAAATGCAATTGATTGCAAAGGATACGCGAAACACTAGCAACAAAACACTCGCACAAACACACGCACAACGAGAAGAATGCCGAAACAAATGGGGAAAACCACGGTACGGCACCTAGCCTACCGGTCGGGCATTCGTTGCGTTGTTTTATCGTTTGCTCACACAGCATTAAACGAAACGCAGCCAGAATGCCGGTCAGGTATTGGTGGGTCGCGTCGGCCTTGCCTATTGAATATGGAACGGATATAAAACAAGCGCTCCCGGATCATGAAACGCAATCCCGGCAGGGAAGGGAAACGGTCCATACGACGGTGCGACGGGAGGACCATTACGTGCACATCCATTTGCAATGCTTGCATCCCCGGGTGGGCACCTCCCAAACTGGCCGGCCGGCAATAAACAATCATAGCATTTGCGATAAAACATGCATCTATAATAATACGAAATATGAATAATTTATTACAATATAATCGATACGCTTGCCCCCTTTCGGGACCTTTTCGGGATGGTAGTTCAGCGTATTGTTGGTGCCCGTTTTTCCGTGCGTCTGATGACAGAGCACCACGAGTGTGATTCGCCGCACTATTGGGCCTTTTGTAGTTTTTTTTTCGAGCATTAATCGGATGCTAGCCGGCGAACGGGCCACCGTTGGATACCCGTTTGCCGTGCCAAGCGGGCCCGGAGGCAGACAACAAAACGGTACACGCTCCGGATCAAACTGTTGCCACTTAGGAGTCAATTCAATGAATGCTTGTCAGGCGTGAACGATGCCTATTTAAATCAATACGCAACCAATTATCGATCGGCTTTTGCACCTGATCGTGATGCGTTTTTTTCTGTACGTGGTATTCTTCTTACAAAGAGTAAACCACGTTCCAAATTCAAGTATTTGTAGTCTAAAATGTTTTTAGGAATCGAAGCCATCGAATTACTCGATAAATGGATTCTTTTAATTTAAATTATTTTTTCTCGGCGGTCACCCGGTCCCACGAATATTTGATAATTAATGCAAAAATAAAGAAACCATTTGTAGTTTGAAAAAGAACAAAATTAATTTTTCACAAAATTTAATATTTTACATATTTTTCATTGTTGGGGCTACCCAGTGGCATTATGGTAGCGGCGCTGGTCTTCACACGACCGGACCGGACGAAAATCTCAACCGTGCCAATCCCCCATATCAAGGGCTGACTATCCGGATTAGTGGTACATAAGTCATATAGGCCTTGCCCGTTCTAAAAAAAATATATATATAAATGTTTCATTATTTGCCATTAAGACTGTAAAACAAAAGGGACGAATATTTCAAAGTGACACGTCACACGTAATAGTGGATCACTTGGACCTACAGCAGAGCGACGACTGGGTGTCGCACTCGACAGTTCGAGTCAATCATACGTTGTTAAAGATATTGAAATCGTCAAACCCACTACATCTAGTAGCACCTATAGATCGAATTCGAACTAATAACACACATGGAATCAAATTGATTCCCAAAGACTCCCGCCAGTATTATCCATGAAATGGGTTGTACGACCCATCACTAGTTTTAACACGTTTTTATCTCTAAACAACGTTTGTTTTTAGCAAGTTGGGTCCTAGAAATTCTAAAAAAAACTAGAAAAGGTCTGTTCGAATTTTGCATGAAGGTGTTCAGTACACTAAGCAAGTACCTGACGAGATCATTTATTTGTAAATTGATTTCCTTTTTGATGTTTAGACTTTAAATACTTAAAACAATCATAGTCGGAACTGCCACTTTGCATTTGAAACGTCCATAATTAATCATAAATTACTAACATATATAAGTTCTAATATAAAGTAATAAATAAAAGTATATTCTTCAAATGCACTACATTATTTATACAAAAAAACTAGTTTGAACGTGACGTTAAAATGAACTACACTAGTAAAACACTAATAAAAACATCCAACTGCCTAATGCCATGATGCGCTTTACTTTTGCGACTCACCTTTGCTGAACAGCAGCACTGTTGGCAGGTACATTGGCGGAGTTTTGTGATTGTTGTGGCTGGGGTTGTGGCTGCTGGTGCTGCTGCTGCTGTTGTTGCGGCTGTTGCTGTTGTGGCCCTTGCTGCGCTTGCTGCGACTGGAGGGTCGTTCTGGCCACCCGGGGAGCGAACACACCGTACCCGAATCCATAAATTTCGTCCTCCTCCTTATCGGACAAACAGCTGGAGGGCTACAATGGAGGATGAAAAGCGAACAAATGAAAACTCACTGGCAAAAGCAATCGTTTGTTTCTCTTTTCTAATTGAGAAACGATACCATAGCAGGCATAGAAAAAGAATCCTGATATAAAGATCCCACTAACAACTACAAACGTTGGAGGGATCGAGCAATTTCGAGCCCCTAAAAACAAGTCCGCTTCCGCGAAAGGATAATCCAGAAGGGCCCGTCGTAAAGCACGATTGCGCTGGGAGAAAGAGAGACAGAGGGCGAGAGAGTTGTGCAATTTAATTATAACAATTAAAGCTGTCGCTTTTGATTGTTTTTTCACGATTTGTTCCGCTGCATTCTGTGCAGCAAGCGAACACAAAAGAAACGATGGCCAAGCAAGTGTCACTCCTTGCACATGTCTTCCCGCTTGATCGTTGGGGCACAAGGGTAATCTTTTTAGCACGTAGAACATCTTCTTTCTGTCTGTCGCTTGTAACTTTAAACACAGGGATGCACGTGTGTGTGTGTGTGAATGTGGGTATTCGGTTCCGCTAAAACGAAGAACGTTTAGGGATTGCCGTTTGGTTGTTTGGCAGCAATTCACCCTGTCATTAAGATCGGCAAACCTCTGAAACATACCGAGACGCAGCTGGTGATCGGTGTGACCAACTGGTTCAATGAGGATGCGTTTACACGGAACCCTTGTCCATTCTTTGGACTTCCCCCTACGGTAGAAAATCTCAAATCCCTACCTCAAACAGAAGACCAAACCGAGACCCCACACAGTCACGGAACAAAACAAAAAAGGGAACAACGTAAAACAAATCGCAATGGCATCTTCACAACCACTTACGAAACCATTTTGATGTGAATTTCCCTCAGTTGCGTTGCATTTCCCCCCAAAACGGCTGCAAATGTTTAAACAACAACCAAAAAAATCGCTTCGAAAAACCAACAACTCATCAGGTGAATTCGATTTGGGTGGCAAACAGGGCAATTAGAGTGCAATTTACGACAGGTTGCACATTTTCACGTCGGTGCACGCTGACAGTTACAACCAGGGCCACACCTAACTGGGCAAGCGGTCAATTATCCGTTCGCCAACTGGTGAGCTGAAAATGTATACAGCAATGATTGTGGAAGGAGTTCTGCGAAACATTTATGAAACCGGTGGAACTCCTGATGAGAGGAATGTTTTAATCAGTCTTTTCGCAAAACAAAATCTCATCTAATTGATGTAAATAGGGCTAAAAAATAATACAAAGCTTTCTGGCTGTGCTTTAATGATTCTCAATTGCGCCACATCCCAACTCAAGTAAGTCTGTCGCCACATATCTGAAGTACAGCAAAACTCCACCAAACAAACCTTACAATTCCCATCACTCTCTACTTACCGAGTATTTGCCGGGCACGTAGATTGGCTGACTGTGGCTGTTGGGCAGTCCGCCGTGGCACGAATTACCTCGGTGACCTCGTATCAACCCTCCGCCACCGCCGGACGAACTGTGGGGACTCCGTTCCGACCAGGCACGCTGTCGCGCTTCCTCCAGCGCCGCAAGGACCTCACCGAACGGGGCCAGCAACATTTCGCAGTACACAGATGCAAGACCCTCCAGGTGGCCTCGTGTACCATCCTGTAAGCAAACACATACGAGAACAAAACACAATGTAGTACCGAATCACAGTTGGCCACAACACGGACACAAATACATCGTAAAATCAGGAACACGAAATTGCACAGACACTGAGTTGATGAAATAATTAATAAACACGATGAAAAGGGGTTTCTTTCTTCACGATTTTTTTATCGATTGTCCTGTAAAATATCCAAAAAACAGTGCAGCTAACAAACAACAAAAAAAGGACCCAAACGCCACTCAACTGCGTCTATTGTCTTATTGCTTCTTTCCCGTTCCCTTTGCGTTCCAACCGTCGTTTTGAATATCCCCTCCACAACGCGGCGTTGCAATGCGGCGCAATGATGATGCAGATTGCAAACATAATGCATCAAGAAATTTGAGCTGCATGCATTTTTTGTGCGTGTGTGTGTGCATGCAAATGAGTAGCTGAAAATTCGACCTTTTTTTCGCTGTTAAACTAGCGTTCCATCAACATCCTTCTCATCAGGGACAGGGGATTCAATTTGCTGCGCTTCGTGGTAGAATGTTCGCCAACCGCTTTGCTCACGCCTGCAAATGCAAGAGGTCTGCTAGCCAATCAGCGTACAACGAGACGACTACTTCCTTTGCACCGACCATGTACCGCCTGTTTGACAGCTGAATGCAATCAGTGCTTCAGGCAGAACCGATCGTGCGGAAGCATCCCTTTTGTATTCCCCGGCTTCCATGCCAACGGCACCCCCCTAGGAACGATATCGCGCTCATCGAGTGCCAACAACCAGACTACCTTTGATGCGTTTGAGAATGGGACTTGAAAGCCGTGGTAGGATGTAGGATCAACAAAGCGACATCATTAATTAAGTACCCAATTAAGCCCACCGCATACTTCCCCGTTGTCCTCACGAGCAGGTCCCATTGACGGTGGTGTATGCTCAGCAGTTTCGATAAGCTAGCACACACGCTGAAACCTACCGAAAACCCAGAAAGTGAAAGGATTTCACATTACGGGCTCGTTTCTTTAGACGGTTCTTTAGACAAAAAAAAGCACCGAACGTCTCGGGTGACAATGTTCACTCGTGAACGTTCCCCAAAGGATCCGGGGGTAAAGAGGTCTAGGTCAATGGTAGGGACATTGCAAAGTACAAACACCACATTGCCAGCAGAACAGCAGGCTGACGTTGCAGGTAGGTACAACACACAACACGGCACGAGGGATCGCCAGCTAATGAAGTGTATCGAACCGGAACCGAAAATTCTGAACACTGCGCCTTAACCCAACTGCTTCGAGGAAGCGTAAGTGTATAGAGCAACAGCAAAAACAAAAAAAGGATATTTGCACTTCCAGTTCATTTTTGGAGAGCTTGAAATTCGATACCCAGTTGGGGTAAACCAATGGTAAACAGCAAACCCCTTCCGGCACGAGGGTATCCTCTATCCCATCCCTGGGCTCCCGTTAACCATCAAGGCACACCTCTGGACTGGCACTGTGTGGATAGCTGTTGCTGGAACCAGTGCAGGTTCTTTGCTAGTTTTTGCGTGTCAGCACGGTGCAAAAATAGTACCAACGCCTAAAGGTGTGCACTATTGCCATGCGTCGTTAACGTCTCAATGTAAACACGAGACCTCGAAATGGCAAACGTCGCCACTGTAAGCGATTCCGGAACGATACCCCCGCTAGAACCTGCAGACTTTGGGGCGAAAAACACGCGACTAATGTTTCAATTAGGATTTCCTTTTGCTACAGGCAACGTGGAGGGAACCGGTGGTTGCGTCACTTCTTAAATTGATTGCATGTGTAGAAAGAGCTGCGTCAACCTATAGCTACCAAGAAAATAAAATTACATTAAAATATCCTTTGCATAAAACTGCCAACTGTAAAAAGCTTTAAAAAATCGATTTCAACAATTGTACACACCACATTGCTTGACACAATTAAAGTGATAACATCCCATAAGCGCTCTGGGGCGCTCTTGCTCGCTCAGCATCGCTGCACTTCAGCCTGTGCTTTTGTGTTGCTGTGAAGCAGAACGTACATTAAGCCTAGCAGATGCATACGCCTTGAACAAAACACGCGACTGTCTTGCACTGCTCGTGCGAACTCCACACACGAGGCGAAGTATTCAACGAGGAAGGATCAACCTACCGCCTACCGTATTTGTGCCGTTTTTCACAAACAAAATGGTGCTTTATTTTTGTACCAAGCTTAATCTCGCTAGCTCTAGCGAGTGGCGTCGGTGCGGTGATACAACAGGAATTCAGGCAGAAAAACACACCACTCCGACTGCTCCGACGGCCCAATCGCTCGCTGTGAGGTAATGGGTTGGAAGGCCCTGCACACGTGGCTGGTGTACAGTGAGTTCACATACATGACGGTCCTTATTATATCCTTCCGCTTATTTTTCCCCATTTTATCCACACGTTTAATAACATTAGCAACAACAAAACAAAAAACACACTCCGGCATAATAAAAACTGCTATCCTACTACATGCCACCGACGACCACCTTTACCACGGCACTCATTTTCACGCAATACGATTGAAGCGCTTTAAGCGTAATAAAATTGTTTATGGACGCAACGAAACACCACAGTCTGAAACGTTGTTTTAAGGGTCCTTACAGACACGCTAATGTGTACGGTTTGGTTTTATATTCAATTCATTTTATTAACTGGCAATTGCATGTGAAACTATTTGCGATAAGGATAATGCGCTTCACGCACGCATCCCGTAACGGGGTAAAGTAATTCAGCTCTCTTGCTGGTGGAATTAAATAACTGGTGAGATTATTCTCGGTGAAAAAATATGAGCAAACGAGCGATAATAAGCTACTAAAATGCTTGACACTTTTAGCAAAATTAACTCCCTCGGTTTCAGGGGAAAATACAGAGTTCCACCAATCTACCAAGGTGTTCTAAATAGCTTCAAAATGAGTATAGCAAACCGGAAGATGAAATAATATTGAATAATTATTTAAAAATTCAGAAAAATCCTCCTATGCAAAGCGAAACTACAACACGTTTGAATTATTGAAGGCCCGTAATCACAATTAAGTTGTAAATCTATAAACCAAACTATCGCTGTTGAATTCCTTCGAATGTTTTTTTTGAATAGTGTAAGGAACAGGCCGATTGAACGTATTTCATTGTCAGTACCAAGAATGATCATCACAGGCTGAATATTGCTTGAACTGTTTGACAACGAACTGTTCGCAAACTGATCGCGAAGATCAAAGTTATTTGGGGAGAATGGCACATATCGGACATCTTTCGCAGTGCTTTAAAAGTTTTAAAACTACAATTAGAAACACTTAAAACAAAATTAAATAAGAATTTTTGATATTTGCTGTCGAACATAACGAAGGTGTCGAGGTGACAGTACAACGCTAATTATATTAACTCTATCTATATGCATCCCACTTAATGAATCCCGATAATTATTGGCTAATTAGTGTGAAACTAGCACACTTTTAATACCTTTCCCATATCAATCCAATACCTTCCATTTCCAATCATTGGCCATTAGAGTCAATAATTTCATATCACCTGATAAATTAACATCACAAACAAATCGCGTATTGAAACCATTAACGAGAAAATTAAATGTTTAGCCAGATTAATTCTGCTTACGGGACACAATCATACGCGTGCCATTCTTGCGTAGCGTTCTGTATTAGGCGGCACGTTCTACATCGACAAACATGGAAAAGCTGGTATAAATTGAAGTGTAAACGAAAAGGAAAACTGAACGTCACCGCACATACGCTCAAACGTACACACACCGAATTCTCGCCTGTGGACACTGTCAAAACGGTAAGTAAAATCAATATCACAACCACAAATGGTGCGTTTGCCACCTTGAACGGTGACGTTGTTTGCACATTCACTAGGTTTTTCACCGACCCTACCGACGGGGTTTTTTTCTCCAGTCTGGCAAACCATTAGCCAGCGGGAAAAGTTCCACCATTGCTAAGCTAAGTTTTCCAACCGATAGGCCTATCTCTAAGCCACCGGTACCAATTGAAGAGCTTTTATTAACTCAAAGTCGGCTGTGCAAACAACCACTACCACGACTACTACTGCCACTACTACTACCCAATCGAAGCACGGTTGTGTGAGACTACGTATCCCGCACTAACCCCGGTGTACGTCAGAAGGAAACCGTTTGGACCTTCCACTTGGCTTCGGTTCCGGCGTTGAATAATTCAGCTGCCCGAAAATGTCGAAAGCAATACGGGCATAAGGCGCCGACCGGTGTGTGAAGGTGTGTACGCTGCCGTCGTACTTTCGGTGCCATTTTATTTTTGCCTGTCGGCTTCATTTTCATTTTCGTTTTGATTCGCTTTAAAAGCAGGGAAAGCAACAAAAAATCACACACACACACACAACCTTCATGCCGGCTGGAAAAGGTTGCTTTTCGGCTCAGTCTTCAAGGGGGTGGAAAAGCGAGTGGGAGCGCGTGCTTTGCGCGGGAAATGTCAAATCGAAAAACGTGCCCGGCATTTCGTGGTTTCGTAGGGGCGCCGGAAAAGTACACCATCATCTAACGGTTCCGTGGCCGGGAGGGTGAAAGGACTCACGGGAGCCGGACTGCCGGTCGGCGACGGGAAAATTGAGCGATATTGCTTGCGGCTCGAGACGTTGCCATCGGAGCGGCCATTGAGTTCGGGGCAAATTGGAGGGGCGTGAGAGTGTGACACTAATTTGCATACGGTACGGATTTCAATTTCCTCCAATCACCGGGGACGAAAAGTGGCGCGCGGGTGTGGGGCGGGATGAAAAGAAAGTAGAAAGCACGTTGCTGTGCTGTGCAATCCGGTTGTAGAATACTTTTAAAGGCTAAGCCGCAAATGGAAGAATGGTTCGATTTTTGTAGATTACTTTGTTTTGGGTTGGTGCTTTTATTCTTTTGAAGCGAGAATGTTTCTTTTTTCTCCATTCCCATTAGACATTTTATTCCTTTGTTAGCGTTTAAAACCCTTTGCAAGCCATAAAACAAGACGTGCTACGTGTCCTTCGGCAATAACGTTAACCAAGTCTCAGATTGTTTGATCTTAACAAGATTGAAATTTTGAGGTTTTTGGAACTTCAGGTGAATAGGAGATTTGGAAGAAAGTATTTCAATTGCTTCTACTCGTATTTAAACATCCTAAACATGAAACTCTGCATCATATTATTACATTGCATTTGATATTAATAATTAAATCTATTCAGTAACCAACTTCAACAAGTCACTAATTTCACAGGCTGTTTAATTGTTTATTAAAAATATCGTTGAACCGATAGAACCCTTCGACCCCGAATTGACGTTCAATACAAATATACACGAAATGGGACTATAGGACGAGATAGGATGTACACTGGACAGTAACTCGGTAAAAAATCAGCAGCTGAAATCCCCGGCTCAAAAGCGGCACTGGTGTCATTAAAGAGGTTCACGAAAGGGTCGGCTAAATGAGCTAAATGACGTTATCGACTCCTTGACGCGGACATCTGTCACAGAATGGAAGCGGAATGGTACAGGATAGCTATATCAACTCTGAACGCAATGTTTTCCTAATTATTCAATTAAGAATACAACTCTTTCAAAAAGATCAACCATGTTCCTAACTAATGTTCCATCCACACAAGGTATGTTCCTCTTTGTCGAGCCAGATGTTTCTTAACGCCCAGACAAGATCAGCACCAGAAAACCTTCAAGTAACCGGAAAATGACGAAAGAACGACGACACCACGACGAATATACGAGGTTAATTACCATTCCTCAAAAGATGATCAGTACTCTCATCGCTATTCACAACTCCAGGGATCAGTTCTTCAATAGATTGTACCGATAGCATGTTGCACCAACGCAAACATGGTCTTCATGTTAGCGACAAGCAAAGGATACAAAAATGTTTCCATTTGCAAAAAAAAATCATTTCTATTCGTTTTCATTCCAACGCGGCTGAAACCGGCGAAGAACCCGTGAACGTTTGCCCATAATCCGTTTGTCACTCGGTTGTAACCGATGAAGATCGTGATGGAGATTGAACCTGACACTGGATGGGTACACTTGCCTGCGAAACCAGTAACTACTCTAGCCGTGGTAATCCAGCGTACCCAGTACATGTTGACAAATCATCAGCGCAAGAATATTAAACGAATCAAAAAGCCATCCCACAACCGGCCAACGGTCGAGCAAAAACCATGTCACCGAACCGCAAACTTAGCCATCGTCCAGACCGGATCTGCTCCGAACCATCCAAACCGGAACGGGCATGATGTAGTAGCACTCTCGTACACTTTCTCTTCCTTTCCCGATTCTTATCTACCAAGACCGCGGACGGTCTCGTATGGAATCGTACGACGGATCACACGGCGGTACAGCTATCGGTCGTCGAAAGGCTGGAATCCTTCTGTCTGAACCGTGCCGAGGTACACGCCCAGTCGCACATCCATTTCCTGTCAATTTATTATGCATAACGTGGCTCTCTGGTACAGATTGTTTCACGCCAACGATCCCGCTGCCCGGCAATGGTGTCCGGTGTGGTTTGGGGAATCCTTACGCTGGCCGGGCGCTTCCTTTACAGTGAGCCATCTGACTGACGAATGCTTTCATTTTCCGCAACAACTGCCGGATACTGGCAGTTTGGGGTATGATTTTTACATGATTTTTTTTTTGTTTCGTACACACTTCGTCGGCCCAATTTTACGAGTCATCCGCCACCGGTTTCGCGCACTGGGCCAACCATTTTGACAAACGAGCATGGAAGGGGTGCCAAAGGATAAAAAGAACCCTCCTCAAAACACACACGTACCGAAGCGCACTCATGAATTGATGATGAGCTTTGATTTTGCCCCGGAGTTTACAGTTCGCCCATCGGTGTGGCGATTCGCCAGTATCCGGGATTCTGGAGCGCCAGCGTTTCTCGTAACCGTGATGCCAACCGTTGCGTAACGCAACCCGCCACAACCGATCCCCATCGAACCGTGCGTACATCAAACTTTCGCTTACGCCGGTACCATTACCCGTAGCTTTTGGTGCGAATCGGTGCGAAATAATTTCATCCGCCACGAAGGACAGTGCAGCAGCAGCGACGACGAAGGGGCAGACAAATAATTCAGCACGGCCTCGCGCGTCACAAGGCGAATGGAGTGGTTCACGCATATGAATCATAACCAAAACCCGCCCCAGATTGGATCGGTGCTCGGGTGATGGAGCGCAAGGGCAAACAGACGCGAAAATGCCGGTCTCGCTTGGTCGCTCTTATTTGTGTTCCATGGGGTACCACCGGTTATATTAACATTGAGCCCGAACCGCCGATCCCGTCCGGGAGCTGATTGAATAATTAATTTACCGACGAAATGATAAATGTAGCCACGGACGCGAATCACGAGAATTCGGAAGCAGCTTCAGCTTAAATCGCACCGCAAGCGGCGTATGTTTACCATTCCACGTTGCTTACCTTCGCCTGCAGTGCCACCACACTGTAGGGCTGTATTGTTCCGTGTGCAATCCTTAACTCTAGGCCACGTTTGTTTCGTACAAAACCGGATAAAGCTGTGATAGAAATAAATTCAATTTTCCCGTATTTCTCAAAGACTTTGGCACTGAGACGGCGAAGCCGTTTTTCCTAGGTGCCATTGCTACCACAACCGTACGCCAGCGCGCAACACGAAAGAAAGCACAGTTGATCGCTTTGCTGGCGACCCCGGGAGTAATCCGGCTAATTCTATTTCAATAAATTTTACAACCAGTTCCCGCATTGGCTTTGGCACCGAATCCGCATGTGAGCGCCGAAGGGATCGCACCAAACGTACCATTCCGGTCGGCACAGTCGCCTTATTGGTATTGGTAGTACATCCCGGCATCGGGTCCGGTCACAGTTCAAGTGTGCTATCGGAAGAGCTTTACAAGCAATCCTTGGATTACGTTAGCTTAAGCGCGGAAGCGTTCGGTTCCTTTGCTCTCTTGAGCGCTGCAATCACGCTGGAAAAACAAACCTCTCAAGCCTCAATTGCTATCTCTTGCGGATATATCCCTCCCGGTATAAGCCCGGTGTAGCATATGCGATGCAAAAATGAAACACCCAAAAACGAATATATTCTTCGCACTCAAAACCAGTTTTCCACACCGACAATTTTCCGTCATGTCATGTCTTGGCCGGTTGCAATGGATGGGTTAATTATACACCGCGATCGCTTACCGTTTCACGTGCCCATCGAATGTCACAACGCAAAATCAAAGCTGACATCGAGGCCCCGACGATGGACCCAGAGCTCAACAAACAGCTGTCACATTCACGAAACGCTGTTTAGGAAACGTGGGGGTTCCCCGAGTTCCCGGATGAATTGTTTTTCCAAACTCAGCACGAACCACCACCCCCCTTCCGACCAGCCTGTCAAACATGTCGGCCCTAACGTTCAGCCGAGCCTGGTATGACCACCGTCGATGGTCGTCGATAGGCACTGCTCATCTACGCTGCCCTGCTACCAAAACGGCCCGACAGTCCACGGAACGGGCAATGCCGTTCACGCTACCCTGGACGGGGACGGGGAATGGATAAATTTATTCAAATTATGGTTTTGTTATGTAAATAAAATTGTTTTATTTCCCATTTCCCACGTGCAGCGCCACCCGCCCGGGGGCGCTCAGTCATTAGGCAGATTCGGAAAGGGTTTTGTAGGTTTTGCCCCGGTACCTCCCCAAAAAATAACCCACCTTCTTTACCATTTTTATGGCAGGGTGTTACGTTTTGTAGTAGTAGAGGTAGTAGTTTCCCCCAGCCAACTAACTCACCCTTCCACCCTCCTCCCACTCACCACTCCGGGGGAGAGGAAGTTGTTTTGCAGTACCTAATTTTTATGTGCTTTTAATTCGTACCCAAGTGGAACGTTTGGCTCTTTTTGCTAACCAAAGACTGGATTGTCGGGCCAAACGTGCGCGCGCGCGCCTATAGTTGCTCCGTGTAGTTGAATGAAGTTTTTTTTACCGGACCTCTTCACATACGAAATTTTACAGTCTCGGAATTGAAAATGGAATAGAGAGAGAGAAAGTTCCTGCTACTACCGCACTGCGACCTCCTGTTGCGATTGGCAAAGGATACGTTATCACACGCATGGATGCACAAAACCACACCAGAGCTAACGGGTACAAGGTCAGTCGGGAAATGGGGAAGGAAGCGCTAGCGACCGTACATGACTGTATGGTGTGGAAAGTCATAAAGGCCAGGGCGGTACCGGGCGGCATAGCAGATTGTTGCTGGAGAATTAATAGCCCTCTGCATTCCCTTTATGAGCTGCTGCCGCTGTTTGGGGCTTACGGTGAGTACGGATTTCCGGAAACTGTCCGACTTGTTTTCCGGTTTTCCAACAGTCAGATGCCGGCTGTGCCCTCTGAGTGGGGTTGCCATTTAGTTTTTAATTCTTCTATCTGCAGAATGAGGTTGAGGGTTTTTTGTGTTGTTGTTTTCTTGTGGGGCACCAATTACACCATGAGGTATTTTGCTTTATGAATATGCTGCTGGTAACTTTTCTCTGGAAAGGATAGACATTAAGAGACAGAAAAGCCAAAGCGAGAGTATATTAATGTCACTTTACTTTTGATAGCTCGGAGGTACTTGTTTTGTGTAACGTCTTTTTTTGCGAGATCTCGACTCGACGCTCGAATAAAATAGTGGCTAAATATCTTCTACAAGTATTAAAGAATTCTAAATATATCCCTTTTTCACATAAATTAACCTTTCGGCTGTCTTGCCTTTACGACACTGCTAAGCAGACGTTTACAAATATAGTAATTCAATTCACCTTTGCTCATCGAGGGTTCCTGTGAATTTACAAATACACCAACCATCAACGGGGATGTTCCGGGTGGGTTACAACTCTTATCTGTGGTCGGAGTACCCCTATTTTTTACGGCCGCTTCGATACCGTTGATTGCACGCTTATACAACCCTTAATTTATGTTTGCATGAGTCCTAAAGGAAAGCGTTCCTAATGTGTACCTTTCAACTGGGCGTCCCTAGCCGTAACCATAAATCCAACAGCGACTAGCCAACTTCTACGGCAAATCGAGGAAATGAGTTACAAAATGGATCCTTCACACGACACGGGGCTGGTACTTCGGGCTCAATGGATGGAAAAGAAAACACTCAAAACCAATGTCACCCTCAAGAATCGAAAACATCACATTGAAGAGGCAAAACAAAAAACAAAACCGTACTGCTCATGGTCTAATTAATGTGGGTTCTTTGGTGTGAGGGTAACTCCCCAGCTGACACAAGGTTTGCCAAGGTGAAATGAATCGTTAAACTTGAGATTGGCTTTTGTCGGCAAAAAGAAAGCCCACGTCAAAAGCTCATCCTCCCCGGAACCTCGTAATTGATACCTGTTTTGAAGAGTGCTCCTTTTAAAGTTTCCCCTGTGGAATGGTTTATACAAGCAACAATCCCCTTTTACGATTGACTCTCTCTCTCTCTGTCTCGCTATCTTTCCAAACGCTTTTCCTTAAGGGGTTTCCCAACAATGACTCGCAGTCTGAAACCTCAGTACAAGTCAAACAGGCTCCATAAATTGTGTTAAATTAGTTCCAAATGAATTTATGGACGCTTGTCACGGTATCGTGACATTTACATGCCAAACGGGTGCTCCATGGTAGACGTTGTCCATATGAAGGATTTTGGATTTCGTTTGGTTTTGTTTTGTTTCGACTTACTGTAACACATATTTCAATTGGTTATATTCATCCACCACATAAATACAGAGTACGATACGAAACGATACGTTTTTAACCTTCCGGCAACATGTATGACGTAGTGTCACGCTAGAATGATAATGGACCTGGTCATGTCATTTGAATGACACCGAACGAAGAGAAAACTTGTACGCACTCTATGAATTCACATTCTTTAAACTTACAACAAACACTGTAGAAAACTAAACCTGAGAGTTCATGACAAGATAATTTCATATTGTACACACCAATGCATCATGTCGTAGATACAAACGTAAACAACCATTATTTGATATTCCGATAACATAATCTCTCCTGCACATGTTCACCATCCGCACCGTTTTCATTGCGGCTAGTGCGAGTAGACAAAAAGCACAAACAATAGAAAGAACCCTAACAGGGTTGCAGTTAAACTGGCCTCAATTACATTTATTATCCAGTACACACAAAACTATTCTTCTCGCACATAAATGCCAACGATGATTTAAATTCTTCTGCATCCATTCATCACGCCTAATGCATGGAACCATATTTTAGTAGCTTGAACACGCGAATAAATAAATGCCCCGTTTATCTTGCACCTTATCTTCTGCCATTTCAAGCTGTTGTGAAAGTTTGCCAACACACACACACATTGCGCAGCGGCTCATGAACAGAGCGGAAAACTATTTGCCAAAAAACATGTGTCCCTGCCTTCAAACCGTGCCCCGGCGAATGTTGGAACGAACCGGAGAAATATCATTATCACCTTCGCTTCCGTTGCATATGCATCTTTCAATTTTCCGTCCACTGCCAACAAGGTTGCTAAGGCTCTAGGCTCATGCTTCGGTCGATGTGGTTTCGTTCTAACTATCCACCCCCAAATCGTTTCACCCTCGAGACACAAACCTCATATTGAGGGCACCGCTCTACAAGAATGTTTGCCAGATGAGCAGAATCCTTAGAGACCGGCACACCGAGAGGACAGTAGCTGTGGCACTTTAACAGCAGTGGCAGCAGCAGCAGTGTGCCCCATTCCACCTGCCATCAAGCCACCATGGCAGTAGAAAACAATTATTAAACAAACGAAACGAACAAATGGGAAGGAAAAAATTCAATATTCATAACGTGTACCACACGTGCAGAGGAAAGTCCTCCGCATGAGCCAGATATAAGAAAAGAAGGAATTTTTCCAAACACAGGCTCTCCTTGTGCATCTCCCCCTGCTCTCTTCCAGCATCGTGCCATCCTGGTGTGGTTGGTCTCGTACGAGCAAGATACTGTTGCAAGCACCAAGTTGAGTTGGGGTTTCGTACCAACGAGGAGCATCATTTCCAGCAAATGACAGCACCAAGTGTGCCGCTTAATTCCAAACCAGTTCCGCAAGAGTTTCCTCCCGTCCCTCTTGGGGGAGTGCGGTAGGACAAGACTGTGCGATGGGTGACACAAACGAAACAGAAAATTTCTCAATTGATCGTATGATTTATGAACTTTCAAGGCCTACGTGCTTCCGGGCTAAGAGGTTACGGGCTGTATTCCCCGGGGCCCGGGGAATAGTCTCGTCAGCCGTTGGGTGAAGCCCCCATGGCAGGTATAATATAAATGCTTTTATAACTTCATCATGCATTCCAAATTCGTGTGTGAATTCACAATGCGATGAGTGAATTGCACCGACATGAAATGTTGGCTGAAGTAATATTAAGATATTCATAATCTGTATAGTGGCGGCAAAAGTTAGACATGCACTGAGAATGATTTTAAAGTAGTTTCATTAGACGATAAACTACCTAATTGTTGTTTATAAGGATTGTACAAAACATTTTCCTTCTCTATTGTGATGCTACAAAACTGGGGGGAAGAGGGAATGGCTGACATTCATTGCTCTTTATTTATTTTTCTGTCAATCCTGTGTTCATAAGTTTATGTTCTTTTGAGTGATGTCTACAGGAGTTCCGTTTGGGTGAAATGGGGTATGAGACCTACCATAGGTACACCTAGACGACCTTGTTCAACATGTGTTATAATTTATGTAATATTTAATGATAAACCTATTACGTTTCATGAATATATTTGAAACAGTACCCGAGATACATTTCTAGCTATACCAGACAGCTGTAATCCACTAGAGGTCAGCGTGAATCGAATCGAATCCGAGCGCAATTTAGTCCATACTTTAAAATTGGGTTAGACGGATTTCCAATTTTACTCGCAACATATTAAGCTGCTCCGGCAACTTTTGAAAAGAAAACTTTTTCAAATCCTTACAGTTTTTCCAATTTTTATCCCAAATTTTAACTGAGCTGCTAAATTTAAATAGCTTCGGATCTCCAAATTCACGGATAAGAAATGCCGTGTGGCTCGGAGATTGTAACATTTACTTTCATTGGGCGAACAAATCAGTTAATGTTCATAACCGTTATTAAAATTAAATGAAAACAGTGATCGTTAGTAAACTATAAAAAAAAGCAAAACATCTTAGAAATATCACCAACCGAAAAAAAAGGAAAACAAAACCAATCACTGATATAGAAATTGGCTCCATAACACTTTACCATTCAATCCGCTCGTACCATTTCCCTAGTGGAGCCTATTTAATGTCAGACCCTTCAGGCGCTCGAAATTCATTAAAATATAAACAACACCTCCATTTGGCGTTAGCTTCACTATTTGACATTTATGTTCGCCGATCAATCCGCTGCAACATGGCGGCCCCGCGTACGGGCACACATTCTACACCGGGTGTTATAACTTTGAAGCGAGACCGCGGTCTTCACACGCATGGAATTCAAACAAATTTCCTGCAAAATTAATTGAAAACAAACACACATACACTCCAACGGCGCGGGCCTGACGCTGGGCGGACACCCACTGTGGCCGAGAGCGTATACAGTGGGCTATCTCGTGCCGGGTTTTTGGGCAGGCGATTGCAGTATACACTGCACGCGACCGCCCAAAAGTTGAAGTGAGCTGTCCTGTCCTGTGGATGGTGTCCATAACTTTCCTTCCCCCGGAACAGAGAACAGCACAACCTGACACAAGAAAAACAACCGACATCAAATTGAAAACAGCAAAAAAAACACACACACACATACACTACCACGCAGGCAAGCACAGAAATAAATCCTGCAAAAGCTGGATGTGGGGAGGGAGTGGGCAAACGGGAAATCCGAGCAGCCGTAACGTGTCACGTCTCGGGGGTTTGCCTGTCCGTGAAGGAAATGAGATCCCGTGCCGTATGGTCGCCGGTTTGGCCGGATGCTACCGGGACGGCCGGGCATGGGTTTGTTTCTGGTTGAAATTGATTTGTTTTTAATTACTGTCAGCAGCTCAGGGACAGGTTGCATACAGTGAAGCTGTCACCAGATGTGCACCCACGGTGGAAGACACACGCGCGAAACATGAAACCTTTCGATGCGTATCCCGTGCGGTACCAGCCACCTGTCCGTACGATAACCATTTCATTTAACCCCAGCAGATCACGCCCTGCGTTAACCTGTTTTACATTGACATGGAATTGCTCTCCGAATCGGATTGACACGACAGTACGAAACGACGTGTTGAGTAGTGTGTACGGCACCGGCATTCATTTATTGTGCCACGCGCAATGAAAGGGTACAAACGAAAAACTGTCATGTAACGAAACCACTGGTCTCTGGTCGCAACTCTGCACCAGTTTGCATGCCACGGGAAGCCACCGTTCTGGGTCGCGTGCAAAACGTTTTGAATTTCCTTCAAGCCACCTTACCGGAAACGGTGGTTTAGCTGATGGCAGACAATGTTAAGCTGATACGAAAACCCCAAACAAAGCGACGGCGTTCTGCACACGCCCCACACGGGTAATTCGGATGGCATTACACCAAGATGGCGTCAAACAACCGGGGAGCCTGGGTTTATCCACCGATGCACCAGGTGGGATTGCATTACCCGTTGCATAGACGCAGAAGACGGCACTGTAATTGTGCACCCCGAGAGCCACGTGCCAATGGGCGCGTGTCGACCGGAGACATGCCCACCGAAGCGAGTCTACCGAAACTGACATCTAGCCGTGGCGCATATGTTTGGCTTTGATACGCTCCAAAGCCCCAAAGAAACGATCCTCAAACCTATCTCTTTAAGTATTTGGAAGAAATTTCTATCTTTTACTATACAACGATTTGGATATTGTCACTAGGTTGAAATCTATCTTTCACGTGCATTCTAGATTTGGAATATTGATTTTCCTAACCCCCAAGTCGATAGTTACCAAAACAACAAAACATCCATATCTTACCGAAAAACCCGTTACGGTCGAGTGGTAAAACGAAGCCAACGGTGGTAACCAACACCCAGGTTGATAAACGATTTGTGGACATTCCAACCACTAGATTTCCGCCCGAAAATCCGATACGGTAAAGTTTGGTATGGATGGTCCGGGTTTGTTTGGTCCGGTGGCCACCGATACCGTAGCGGGCAACGCAACCTGTCCGGTGGTCTAACGCTATTTGCATTCTATTTTCGAACACTGTATGCTATCACACCTTCGGGTCGATGCTTCGATCATCTCTATCTCGATAGTAGTTTACTCTATAAAGTTTTCACCGTAATGGGACACCGTTGGAACGTTCACCATCCAAATGTGTCCCAAAAAATCCCACTATTCCTCGCATCCAACTCTATGCGAACGACTGGGTGGGTCACATTTAGCAGCATTTCGATAGATCGTCCATTTTTTTCTTCTTTGGTTTTGTTTGGTTACCATTTCAGTAAACGATTGAAATGTTCATCCGGTCGCTACCCCCAAATCGGTACTTACAAGGTGAGCTATGTACATCGGTCCGCATCCAAGCGGTCCCATGGGAAGAGAACTTCTCAACACGACACATCCACAGCGATGCCGTAGCGCAGAGTGGAGCACAGTATAATTTGATTTTATCGACACTGTCGCCGGGTGTGTATGTGTGTTTGGGGTCCTGGTGACCTATGGATTGATGATGGCTATCATGCAAATAGCCCGATCGGGACACGGCCGAACAATTTCGCTATCGCTGCCGAAACATTGAACGCATGACACACAGGTTATAGGCACACCTGGCACATTCGATTGGTGTTGGTCAACGAAAGGTTTACTGAAGGCTTAGGAACAGAATGCCATTGCTATGGGATGTTTTACGTGTAAAATGTGTTTGATATGTCTATAACTACAATATTCGATGGTTAAGATCCAAAGGAGTACTGATGATGTTTGATATAGAAGGATATTTCACAGTATGTATTGATTGCAGAAGTTTTATACAGTTTTTACAGTGCACGAATTTCATAAATTTTTCCAAAAAACGCGAGAAATTCTAATTTTGATTTATAAAATATACAAAAAAACCACGTGTTAATCATGTGTTATCATCGTCTAAATTCTATATTTTGTAATATTACGATCCTGTCTACGATTTATATTAATTTCCGCGTTCAATAAACAGTTATTTATAAGAGAAACAAGGTTCAGTTCAGATTGCAAAACAGACCTGACCATATCGCTGAATAGCACGTTGTCCACTTTAGTAATTCCATGGTTTCTTATATGCAGGATCAACAACTAAACGATGAAAATAATTCAAATTAGTACTCAAACACTTGTTTTTTCCCAGCAAAAAAGCAAAGGAAAAGAAAGGATTCAGGTCAAAGAAAACCAATCTCCATTGTTCGTTCTGCATGAAAGGATTATTCAAACCATGAAACAATAAACATTCACGATCGGTACAATATCCTTGGAAGCAATCATGTGCCAAACACCTGTAAAATATTTAAATCACGTGGATGTTAAATCAACCAACAAAAACCGGTTTCCCAAACAGTGTACCCGCACACGTTATTGTGCCACTAGACTGTCGAACCGTCTGGTAAGTTTGTTATTTGAGCACCAATTAACAGGTATCGAACCAATGAACCAGAAAACAAATAGCTATCGCCTGCCGTCTAGCGACGATCGTCTCGCCGTCCTCACCCTTTCATGCTGGGTGTTCGATACGGTCTGTTCGCAGATGTTCCACTTTTCGGTACCGTTTACAACATGATTCACTTTCCGGCGACCCCGGAATGTCACATTTCATTTTCCAGCCTTCAAAACACTTCAATCGATGGAACCAGCACCACCGGTACCAAACCATCCCAGCAATACGGCCCGCATCTTCAGCGGCGAAACGTTCGCCTGGGCGCCCCTGAAAGCAACCGATAAAGGACATTAAATCGACATAATAATGTCAATAAAATGTCTAATAAATAACCAAACGACACCGCCCTGGCAGCGGCCTGTACCCGGGAGACATCATCCGTCCGGTTTCGCGTCACAGCGTAGGGCGGAACTCGGCTCGCATACTTCGCCGTCCGCCATCCATCCCGGGCATACGGGCCAAAGCGGAAGGAAGCTGTAGATAAACAAGACTCCATTATTTCGGATTCTGCTGGAATGGTTCCGCCGTGTTGAAAATGTGCCGCAATGTGTGTGTGTGTCTGTCAGGAGTTTGGAAGAGTTTTCGTTCTTTTCTTGTTGTTATTTTAGCTTGAAAAGCACAATGAAACCCGACATGTGAATGTCGAAACCAACAATCGATGGCCTGGTCGCTCCCCAGACGCTCGCTTCCAATCAGTTTAAATGAACATTGGAACTGAACTAGCTTTCCCAGACCAAAGTGTGGGAGACAAAAGTCGCACAAATTATAGTCGCGTCTCGAGCACTCGCTAGTGGAATGTGTGCAATGCCGTTAAGACAGAAAATTTGTCATGTTTTGGAAGGATGCTTTGTTCATCTTCTCTTTCCCTTTTCTGGTAGCCGTAAGTGAAATACAAAGCACAATGATTTAGACCAACTGTCCTGAGGACATTAAAGGAATCTTAGGTAGAATAAGCGAAAGAACATCATATTTGAGATTCATTATATTAGTTCTGCGTTGTCTTCAAGTCTGATATAATCCTTGCATTAGTTAGCTATAATACACATTTTTTATTTAGAAAAATTCAGTTCAAGTGGAGAAAAATTCAAGTTCAACTGGATTTGAAAATCATATTGAAATCATTTAATGTTCAATTAGAGTCTTTAGTACACTAAAAATACTCGAAAAAATTAGCAAAAATTTCATCACTGTACAAATTATTGCTTAACACTACGAAAGATCGCATGTAAGATAACAATTCAAATCACGTAAATTCATACCAAGGTGAATTCCATTTTCAAAATATGCCCTCTTCCTGGCATTATTTCAATAAACCCACATAAAAGTGAGCATTACCAGACATTCAATAAAGCGACATAAGAACGCCTCCCCCTTATCGATATGTATGGCGTTACGCGCTGTTCTATGGAATGGATCGTAAAATTTGATGCATCTGGTACCATGGCTGATCGGTTGTGCACACACGAGCGATTCCATTCGGACACCATGGTGGTTCATAATGATAGCCTCGTCCGCGTCCATAACTGGCACCTTGCCGTTTTCCCTTCCGTCCTGACCGGATATGATTGCACCATAACGTTCGTCTTTGTGTATATACGGGGAAGATTCCAACTCCACTACATCAAACGATTTACGATCAAGCAGTCAACACAAACATGGCGAGGTAGATAAATAGAACAATCTACACGCATCCCAAGATGGAAGCCAACCAGGCAACCGGATGATCAAAACCTGCTGCATCCCCCATCGTGTCACGACTGCTGGCGCATTAATCCGGACACTTGAAGTTACGGGGGAATCGAAGCAACTGCTCCCGAGCAACAACGGCAGCGACATCAACCAGAACCAATCTTTATCCGAGATCCCAAAGATGGAAAAAACAGAACATCAATCGTGGATAAAAGCCGGCACGATCGATAAAAGATGGAGCCCGTTAAAGGAGATACAACACACATACACAAGAAAAAAACTGATGCTACACCAAGGCAGTAGGCACTGTAATGGCAGCGAATCCGATCAATGACCGTCGATAAGGTATTATCGTTTACCTGTCAATGTCTGCCTTTCCTTGGCACACATCTTCCGATCGATCGATCCCGACCGCGAGTCGAAAAAGGTTGGTAAAAATTGATTTATCTTCAACGACCACCGCGTACCGACCGGGCGGAGTTCGAGTCAACGGGATGTACTCCCCGTACGGTCGCCCAGCAAACCAGCCGACTTATGCTTCCGACGGAGCTTTTCACTCACTTGACGTTGATCATTATCGGCATCGTCGGCGGGAGTGATTTACTTCAATTTCAGCTGCAACGCCAGGCCAGACTAAAGCGTATTAGAGTTTTATTTTGCTTTTTATCTTGGCACAAACGGCCCGTCCCATGGGTGTTGCTTGCATTATATCACAGACGGTGCCATATTTTTGCCGCACTTTGCTGATTTATGGGAATCCGTCTCATCTCAACAGGTTCCTGCCGTTGCAAACCCGACTGGCGAGCCCCGGTTTGCGCGAGAATTTCGGTTTGCCGATGAGTGCTTCATCGCGCTTGTGGTGTCCATCCAGTCTGCGGTTAGGAAGTTTTTGTGCAATGTCTTCGCCCATCGAAGCGAAGAAACGTCCTCATTGTCAACGTGGAGCAAAAAAAAAAGAAATCACATTCGAAACGAAAAACCCACTAACCGACAATCTTCATCATAAGCCGACAGAAGGCGATCACCACGGAAGCCCTAATAAGCGACTGCCAACTGCCACCCCTGGCGAAGACGTAGCGACGGACAGTTGAAGATTATCTGACAGCTAGGCCAATTGTTTACACTTTTGATGCCGGCCTAAACAAGCGTACAACCAAACCAAGGCGCAGGGGTTTCTGAACCGTCGACATCAAGCCGTACAACGTTTACTAAAACAGCAAATCACAACGCTCGTTCGAAGGAAAAGACCCGCCATACCCAAGACCAGACCGTTGGTCAGCTTAACGTGGAGTTTCCACCGACTGCCAGCCACTTGCCGGAATGATTTGTGGTCTGGTTTAATGATTTGTTATGTTTGGATTAGGGCACACGCGTGCAGCATGTTTGTAGTGCAGGAGGGCCAAACTGCACTGGACTGGATCGGCTCCACGAGCTCGGTACGCCACGCCAAGCATACACCCATACACCGAGCTGCCCATGTTCCCCGACAGCCAGTTGCTGTGTAACGTTCCCGCGATCTACCGGTCTAGGATTTCGAAGTCGTTAAACTTCCAGCCAAACGGCACAATTCCCAGCAAACCGGAACGGATAACATCTGTCAATGCGTGCGTGCGTCGTGCTTCTTGGCGTTGCGTCACCCATCGACAAATACATTTCTTTTTATTGATTCCTATTGCAATGCCCGGCCAGACACTGGGCGACTCCACAACACCGCACCGCGCGGAAGAACTTTGTTTTGGCAATAAAAAGATTTATGTTTCACCGTGGCACGCTTAAGCCGGCTTATTGTCTGCTGAAAACCTGGTGATCTATGGGCTAGCGGGAACAATTAATAATGTTGTTTCATCCCAATCCCATGCCCGGACCGAACCCAGTAGCGATTAGTTTTTGATGCAGCGATTACAGCTTGTTGGTGGAGTTGGACGAGGCTCCGGGGTGGAAAAACCCATCTGCCATTTGTCAATATAAATCCAATCCTGCCTTTTTGTACCGCGTTGTTTACATTGTTGTTCGGGGGTTTTTTTCTCTCTTCAATGCAAACATAATTAAATTATTATGTCTTCACTACAATTTGTATCCCATTTTCGGGCGATTGTTATTGGAGATCAAAGGAATTATTGGAGACACATTCCTTTGCCAAGTTTACGAAAAGCAAACCTTGTATCATCTTCATAAATTTGTTAAAAAGAATTGCCTTTGAGCAGGGATTGTGAAACATCAAAGGTTGTATTGGCGAAATATAATCGCTGAGAAGAAATTGTTTTGTATCTTTTATGAAGCCCACCCAACCCAACTTTGATCTTCCTCCAAGCTCCATTTTTATACTCAAGATACACCGCTTCACGTGAAGATGAGCTATGATTGTCTACTTACCAGCGTCGTATTTCAAGAATTTCCAGTACAAAACCTTCTGATGTTCTACAAGAAGCTTTACTAAGAATTTATCTCCCACCTTTAGCCCATTAGCACAATAATATCCATTTTATGGACATTCAATTAAGCGATAAACTGACCCTGAACTCGTCTAAACCAGCACATTAACTATTGACACTTGATTCGGATGACCATCAAAGTGTAGATCACGCTGTAGACCACAATGGACAGTGAAACGTTAAATAAATTGACGCTTGAAAAGTGAGCAAAACCCAAGCATGCGACAAAATTCAAACCATCAAAGGGCCACCTTTATCCTCGCTGATACTTTAGCTGGCAATACCGCTAGTACTCAACAAAACTCCCATACCCCACACTTCCCCATAAATGCCATTCCTGTGCCCAAACGTGATGCAAAACTTTCGCTCCGGTCCTGTGACAACGCACTCTCTGTGTCTGCCTTAGTGCTGCCTGTTTGTGTGTGTTTGTTTTCCTGCGAGTTCTACTACCAGAACTCTCTCAACCCACTCTCAAATGAAACCTTTTCCATCTAATGGAGTCCTCCGCTGTTACGGAACTACTACAACAACAACCAGTGTGTGGTCAGTGTCTGCATGCGATCCCACATCCTACCCCACCCGTTGCCCCTTCACCATACACTCGTTGGAGCATTTTTCTTATCAAACAACCCGACGATTGCTCAACGATTTTCCGGAGGCGGCGACGATCCAGCGACTACCGGGACCGGGAGCTTCCGTTTAACTTCCTGTGTGCACATTATGACTGCTTCCTGTAATAACCGCTGGCGTACACATCCCAGCCGGTACACCGTAGTGCATATATCTCCGTGTGTGTGTGTGTTCTTGTCCGTGTGTAAGACTGGTACCAGCTGGCAACACTACCATCAGTCACATATGCTTACCGTGCTCAGTACATCCGCTAGCACAAGACACATGGCAACGCAAGGCAAACGGCGTTTGGCCCGTTCCAATTTGCCTGCTGAATATGCGGTGTCTACATTCAGGCGTTTTCCGCCATGTCAAGGATATGTACTACTGGCCCGCAGTACCACGGTGTCGTATTTATTTACACTCGAGACAACGGCGAAAATGAGGTGCCCTACACGCCTCGGTTCTCGCCACACCTCAAGACACTCCGCACACCGCAAACCTAACCTAACTAACAAACGACCCAGACAACGGTTCTCTTCCCCCTGCTTCACATACAGCTTACCACCTCCTACCATCACCAAAATGGCGGAAATTAATGTGTACCTCCTCATGAACTTTTGGACCATTTGCTGCTGGCGCGCTAAACCGCCACGGCGGTACAAACAGGCCGGGGTTTCGGGGCTTGGACCGCGATGGTTCGAGACGGTCCTGCCCAAACTTCTTCGTACGCGTGTTCATGCTACCAGGACTTCGCCAGCATAAACCACCATCCCAGACCCTCCCAGGTATGCGGCGCGTACGACGTACGACGCGTGTAGCATGGGGCTTTTGTTTGAATTTCTTGCCGCTGCTACAAGGTGGTCAGAACGGGTAACATTTTTGTCATTCACAGCGTGCCGCACACCAGCTCTGCTTTGGCGACAGCAAAAGTTTTCACTTTTCACTGCACTGGATTCTTGGTTCGGGTTCGAGTTTCTTTAATGATAAGAGCCTTTCCCGCCTGTACGGTGCAACCTCGAAAAGGTGCTATCGGATAGAGCCATTGCTTTCAGAAGGTATATCATGGGTATCGTCACCGTACCACCTACGACCGGGGCTCTGAATGGCTGCAAATTCTTCTGCCCAGCACCATCCACCAGGCGGTTCGGATGGTTTGTAGCAAAACTGGGTTCTACCACCCGTGCTGACTGGCGTGTACTATGTGTATGGAGCATGTTTGTGTCCCGCTAACGGTTCAGGTGGAAAATCGATTTTTCAACCAGTTTTCTTTCGAAGGCATAGGCGGGCATTAGAGTGCGGTTGGCAAAGTTAGAATATGCAATGTTTATAAATCCCACCCGCTTCCGGTCAATTCTCGTCGTACCGCATCGTCCCAATTTCCATGCTGCTTGTGCTACTTTCACACACAAACACACACACAACAAAACCTAAAACGAACAGCAGTGGAGAACAGCACAGGTCGTGTGAGTGCATTCCATTTTCCATTGGGATTACTTTTCACTTCACCTTCACTGCACCGTTGTGTGCAGGCCCGTGCGAGTGCACTCTCGCCGAAACCAAGCGCGCACACACACACACACACAACACAAATAACAATCCGGATTGCGGATAATGTTATTTTCACGCTCCCTCTTCCCACGGTCCCCGAAGCGAACCGCATCCGCCAATGTTCCTTCCTTCCGCCCGCCGGATGCATTGTGCAAATGGTTACCAATCAACGGAAGCAGTTCAATTCCGTCTTCGTGCATGCTTGGTGTGTCTCGTTTTGCACAAGTTTGCTGGTTCGGTTCTTTTTTTTGTGTTGTCCGCCTAGCTGGTGGTATCGATAAGATCCACCGATAGGAGGCAGCTGTAGAACCACCCCCGAAACCAATGATACATGGGATCGAAATGGATGCATACATGAGAAAAGCTCGTGGATCTATTAAAGGATCACCGATGGATTAAGGAATTAAGCAAATATAGATCACCGGTACGGTGCATTCACTAGCTGACTAGGGCATGTGCAGCGGAAACTGGAGAGGATGATGGGGGCGAAGTACGGTTTTAAGGAATTGATTTTCCATCGTACCAGTGAAGTACTAATCTCCGGCAAAAGCCCATTCTTCTAATGGATTCGAGCAGCGCCGTGAGAGTGGTATGTGGCCGATGTGCTTCCTGGTACGAGCAATATGCTCAACCAAGGGACGCTTCTTAATGGAAACAGGAAGTAGCAAACACTCAACCGTTCCACTACGTAGGGCCATAAACTACTCGTTTCCCTCCAGTAAATACATTATGGCGTCCACTTAACCTACATGTGTTTTTGCATACATACACCAGCTTCATTCCCATCAGAACCTTTGCAATTTGTTTTCTATAAAATTCTACCATCCAGGGCGAGTCGAAGAAGACGATTGGACCAAATATATCGTCCATAGATGTAACCTACATTCGAATTACCTGCTTACTGTCATTTATCTACCGTTGGAAAAAGCTTGACCCAACAGGAAAATCTTGACCCAACAGGAAAGGACGACCCAGCCCGGAAAGTCAAACCAGACAGTTTTACTTTTAAATTGTGTAGTTTTAAAGTTCATCTATATTTCAACTAAACTCTCATGGAATTTATACCATCTGATCCTTCGTCTAAATACCAATTAAACATCACGCTAAATTGGATGAGATTGTATGTGAACATGGCTAAGGTATTCAACATTTGACTACAATTTATTCTGGTTAGTTAACTGCACCACGCGCAGTGTATCGGAGGGATCGTAGTTCGGACAAAAAAAACTAACCGTTCCATTTGCGGCTAAACGACACACGCCATAAATAACACCGCAAAGACCGAAAGCAACCAGGCGAGATTCTTTTCACCATTTCTGTCAACTTCAGCAACTTCCGCTGTACTTAACATAGCACTCGCAAAAAAAAGACGATGAAACGGCTCTCAGAATCATTTCCATGCTTCGTACCATTTTTGTTCACGACTGAGCGCCATTTTTCGCTACAGTTTTTCGTGCGCTTAACGTGCGAGCCGTAAATAGGTGTCCCTTTTCCCAAGGGATGATGCACCCTTGTAACGGGAAAAAGCCATCAAAAAGCCGTCAAAGCGATCCGCGTAAGCAAACCACGTGGTCCGTTTGTTTCGCTGCACTAAACGGGCGCAACCAGCGAAAGCTATCGCGGTAACTTTACCACACCGTTTTGACATAAACCAAATTCCACCGTGCGATGGAAAAGTTACCGGGCGTCAATGTTCCTCGCCGCGCGTGAAGTGCTTTATCTTGTATGGTGTGGTAAAAAAATGCCCTCGTAACCAACACCCGGAAACAGACTGGACCGTCGCGGTTATTCCGCGTTTCCGTTTTGCATTACAGCTTAGCGTGAAATATTAGAATGCGAGCGTTGAAATTGAGCTGGTGGGTGGGAAATGTGTTTTTTTTTTGCCATTCATCGTCATTCCGCGCAGCTTGGACGTAATGGTTAGCACACCATTTAACGTCCGTCACTAGCCACCGGTCGAAAGACGTCCGGAATTTCTCCCGGGAGTAGATTATGATGTTCCGAATGGTTTTTGGTGTGGGAGACCTATGCGTAAAGCTAGAACACTAAACAAAAAAAAACGCCCCTCACACACAAATCCATCAGCAGATGGTGAGTAGAACCGTTTTTTTGTGGCATACTGCCTCGCTGGGTCGATGTGGAAAAATTTACATCCTTCAGGGACTCACCTGGAATGAGAGCAAGAAAAAAAATGACATGAGTACAATTTACCTTTAATACAACCAGGAGTTATGTGGCTACAGAATTCACATTGTAAACTATTTTTTGTAACTTAATCCTGGTAGTAGAAAATCTATAAAAAATACAGCAAAGTACCGCACAGTCAAATATCATACATGTTTTTGTCATTTTTAAAGTAATTTCGTGGATTACTGTCATTTTACATCTTAAAGGTAATGTAGGTAAAGACTCAGCTCTCACAATACAAAGGGAAAAATGTTGACAATAGTACTAAACGACGAAACAAAATTCGCTCCACTTTGTTATTTTCCACTCCCTTGTTCGATCATCAATACATTGAAGCTAATATTTTTCCCCGGAAGGTGCATGTAAAGTAAACCAGCTGCAGCTTCAAATCGAATACCCGTAAAGCTATCAACACTAAACAGGAAATGCATCGAAAAAACGGTACGAAAGAGAAACCAAGAAATAAAATTGTCAATAAACTATATGCCAAGTTATACAAAAAATGAAACGTGAGGCGCAACCGTCAACACTAAACAAGAGGGAAACGTACTACTATCGACTGTAAATCAAGGTTTTATTTCCTTTTCGTCATGAACGCCAGACATTTTTTGTTTAAAGTTTGATTTGGTTGACCATTTTAGTGGAAATATTCTAAGCTTACATATTGTTCCCTTAAATTAATCAAATCATAATAATGTCCGAATTTGCCTTTCTCCACAGGAAGATCGTTCTCACTCACCCTTAAGAACGTAATCCCAACAATCGTTAAATCATAACACAATCCAACCGTGACCAAATATAAATCGTCCACAACAATGGAACAATTACGCGAGTTGTCGGGGTTTGTGAATGGGGAATGAAGAAGGAAACACCCGGTGAAAGGACAAAAGCAAAAAAAAAGGCTGCACGATCCGATGCGCAACAGCAGGAATAAAATGTTCTGGCCGCGCACAGAAGAAATGCTTCAGCCAAGGCGGACATAAAGAATCAAAACGTAATTCATCCATAGCGTTATGACCACACCTTAAGCACCATCGTTTCGATGCGCTTCAACGCCTTGCGTCATCATATTTTGCCGTAATGGCCCTAAGGGGTAAAATCGAAGCACGCCCTGTCGTCAGTGTCGATTTTGTCTCCGGAGCGTCTTTCGAGACGGCACCGATACGTTCCGCGGTACCGTGAAGTGGAAATTTTGAAGTACGCCGTCCCCACCGATTGTCCCACCATCGCCGAACCGGAATCAGATTTCTTTTCCCAATCACCTGGCAGATATTCAACGGTAAATTATCACGCCTTTTTTCCTATGATTCAAACGGGGAGATAAAACAAAACTTTTGAGAACAAAAAATCCATAGAAAACGGATAACAAGGAAAAAAAATCGAGCAAAAAGTAGATACGTTTCATCTTTTCCTGCCTGCCTTTTGGGAGCTTTTTATTTATTCAAATTCACTTGCGAACCGGCACGGTAAGTCCGCCCGACACCGACGCAGATATTGTTCTACGCTGAGTGATTCACTTTCGCGTCACCGCTGGAAGCCATCCCGCGTCCATGCTGCTTCCTCCGCTTTCCCGGCCAGCGCTCATTACCATAATTATAACGACGCGCTTTTAATGCTGATTATGCACTTCATTCCCGGGTATTGCTTTGCAAAATCCCAAAACCATCCCTGCCATCCGAAGTATCCTTGCAGTAGTGTTTTAATGGAACTGATTCCTTTTAGAGTGTCGGTGGGTTTTCGGTTGTTCGTTTTCTCCTGTCCGTTACACTTTTGTTTCATAATGGTTTTTTTTTATTCTTTCTCAGAAGTAAGCCGTTGATACGAAGACCCTTTTTTCGTGTTGTAACTTGCTGCGTTCGGGCGCAACTTCTTCTAGGATATCCTTCAAGAAGCAGAAACCTTCAGCTCTTTTGTTTGCTAACGACGCTCGCTGGACAAAAGAATCGTCCGTGCGGTTTATCCCAGATGATCCGCTTATCTCACTTGCACGGTTGGTAGCAAACTGAAAATTTGTTTAAAACATGCCACTAAGAGCAGTAGCTGTAACGCTTTCGCAGTTGCTTCCACACCGGAGGAAAATAAGACAAGTTCTGTTGATAGCTGCCATCCTTCCAATGACCTCTCCACTTTAAATTTCTGAACTGAAGTTCTGAATTCTCAAACCCATTTCACTCCATCAAAGTGCCTCGAAATAATAAATTAAATAACACTAAATTAAATCCCGCCGTACCACCGGTTTCGTACACATTAGCCGTACCACACTCGCACACACTGATGCTGCAAATACAGTTTGTCCTTCCCAAATTACCTTGCTGACACCCACGCGTTCATGGACTGATCCCTTTTCCCACATACACACTCACACGCGTGTGAGCGGTATAATTCGAATTTTACGCTTTTCCGACTAAATTCCAGCAAAAGACACCCGGAAAAGACGGTTCCCGTGTGTCGAAAAACAAGCGTTTGTGAGCGGTCTTTCTGACCGCAAAAAGGGTCATATCACCAGAAACTAATTTACGACCGCGTGCGTCCGGTGCGAAACTCCAGGGGATTAGGCGGGGGCTTTCGTATATGGCACTTTGTGGGTGGATGCTAACTTTCATCCTGAAAGCCTCATCCCGGGCCCGGCACCAAAAAAGGGAAACTGTCCACACGGTTTAGGGAAGGTAAATAAAGAACAATTTGTGTGGAAATTATTTTGAATAAATTTTCTTCCACCTTCGCCCTTTTGCGGGTGCTTTGCAACGGGAGTAGTCAAATCCTGGGATGGGAAAATGGTGCCCTGCAGGCCGGAAAAACTATTCCATTTGTTGGTGCTAACCATTAACGAACTCCCTTTCCACGGGAGCGTGGTCATTTCGATGGTTCTAAACATTGGGTGACAGTAGCTCGACGCCTCGACTGGATCTCCACGTTGGGGCGAAAGATTTTCCCAAAGGCTGGCAGAAAATGGTACCACTTGACCGTTTCTTCCCTCGCTCTAATTTCAGGACCTTACTGCAACCCTTTTCCAGCTCTAATGCAGCAAACGCAAACAATGTCTGCAGCGCAAGCAAATGTATGGGCCGGCACTTCCAAGGGTAAGAGCTGACCCATGTGTTTTGGGCGGTCCGGAAAAGTGACCAATCTCATCGGAATTATCGGTAAGAGAACGAACGAACGAGCGATTTTAGTTTTTAATTTTTTTGGTTTTTGCTTCGGTGAGATAAACTTCGCTTCCGAAAGGATTGCCCCGGGGAAGAAGAAAGTGCATATGATGCACCTTTTGTATTTGTGCAACGCGTTGTGTGCAACCGTGTTCGATGAAGAAGCCCTCCGCAGAAGGTATTATCGATTTTTCCGGGGTTTTCTACTGCTTCGAACGAGTTGGGAGCGGAAGTTTTACCATTGAATCATGCCCAAAAACGCTACTAATCTGTAGGCCCATTAGGCTGGCCCCAAAACTGAGAACGTTGGTCACGGTCGGAGGGATGATGCGGGAAACAATGCGGGTGTAAAACTTTGATCCATAGCATAAACCCATAGACAGGGAACCGGACAACAATGGAAGCATGGGAAGAATCGATGGTATGCAACCACAAAGGAACAACGCCATGTTTGGGCCAGGTTTGAGTCAGTATTTGTTTCTTGCCAGCCTTAAACGAAACCATTCTCCTGGAGCTGGAGCTGGAAAACTCCACGAACTTGAACGGCGAACTTTTGCATGCTGCTTCTCACAATGTATGAGTGCTTGAGATAACATAACGCAATCGATAAATCAATATTAATTTTACAAATTACACTAATCAATAGTACCAAAATTTACATGCACAACTCAATGAAAAACGATTAATCAAATACAAAAACATAAAAACGATTAGCTGCACAACACATGTTAGCAAACATACAGCTCTATTGCACGCTATCCGTAGAGGCATTAAATGTTGTGTTTAACACACGCGCCATTGTACCATGATTATACATCCATTAGCTAATTTTCCGCGACGAAAACATGTTTGGGAGCAACAGCCACGGGAGAATATTCATACCAACATACAGAAACCTACACCTACACGCATGGAAGGTCTTTTTCGCGTGAACAAATTAGCTCTCAAGCGTCTTGCAGCGAACTTTGAACGATTTGTTTGTTTCCAACTTTTCCGCGCCTACCGGCCCGGTTGTGCTGAACCGGCGAACCAACCGAGATTCGGCAAAACGCCGTCAAACAATTCCCAAACATGGGCGCCGCAACATACCTTTTCGGAACGTCTGTTTCTGACCGGTCGAGGGAAAAACCACATCAAAGCAAAACAGTCCGTATTTTTTTCCATGGAGTAACTGTGTTACAAAAAGGGTGAGTGGTAAACTTTGCTTCCGTTCCGGATACCTTGCCACATCCTACTCGTGTCTCGCTGAACTTGGTGGTTGGTGTTGGAGTGAGGGAAGAAGCTGAAAACCTGAAGTAAGTTTGCATCCGTTGCTTCTTCAATGGAAGAAACTCATATCCAGTATGAATGCTGAACGGTCCCTTGATACTATTGTATATCTTTATTAGGAGTTACTTTACACAAAAAAACATCAGTCCAATTTATATCAAGCGTAACTAAACATCAGTCATCAAACTTTCTTAAGACATTCCCTATCAGCATCATCTTTCATCTTAGATGAAGATCCTTCAGTAGACTCTTCAGTCAGTTAGTGATCAGCATTTTTCCATGCCCATACACAAACATTCGGAAAACAAAGCATCGCTCGTAAGTGTTCGCAATATCAACCCACCCAAAAACCGGAACCTATAAATTTCCATCATCCCATTTCCGCGTGCCATTTCATCAGCAAAATTGAAAAGCCTTTCGCGTTACTTCTTGCTAAACTTCTGCCATCAAGTGCTGTCACACGGAGACGAACATTTTGTCGTCGAAATGTTTGGTTTTCCGGAGCGTTGCTCAGTTTTCGTTGCTGGAATCGAGTCGTAAGAAAGGATAAAACTGTCACTAAAGCAAGATTTTATCAATCGCGAATCGGGGCACGGAACCGTGATCTGGTGATGACATGGCGGGGGGATGGTGCGTTCATCTTCGTGGTGCCCATTATGATGAGAGGTTTCATTACCGTAAAAGCAAACTCGCTACAGCAGATTTCGGCGTAGTGCCGTACCATGTCATCGCCCTTCTTAACGGATACTTCTTTTATTGCGTGGCTTCGAGCGTCAGTGATGCAGTACGACCATAATGATGGGCTCGATGTCGCGAAAGGTACTGATTGATTCTAGCTGCTATTTGCGCTAATGCGGACGATAGTTTGACTCGTTCATCATGTCAGAACCGTTGTAATGGTAATTAAATTGAATTGCTTCCATGATTTATGTTGAAGCTTTTGAACGAACGATGTTTGAACCCGTTCATTAACCCCAAATAATATTTTTATTATATTTTGTGAATTTCCGTACCGAATAATTGGTATTTTCTTTTAAAAACAAAATCCTAACCGTACTGTAGTTTTGCTGGTTTACCATTGTTCAATCTTAAATTAAGCCATTCCTTTTGGTTCCATTTCAGTGGTATTGATTACAGCCACGATGCTCCACTCAAAAACACTCAAATGATGCATTCAAAGCATTCATTTTCACACCGCATAATTATTCGGTGGCTTGACAAATTACGATACGGCCTTGGCTTTGCGTTAGGCTATCATTAACTTTGCCCCGAGAACTCATCAATTCTAAATCATCGTTAAAAGACAGACACTTCCGTGCTGGCTGCCACAGAGCTAATACAACCACCTCCAGCAGCAGGGACAGCTGCTCGCGCAGCACTAAACAAAAATACCATTTCTGTTGCCATTTTTGCCGTTTTATAGCCCGATTACTTTAGGGGCACTGCAAAATTACGGCACCCGATTGCTCCGACAACCGAAGCGGGAATGTTGTTACACTACCTCATTTCACACATAACAACGCGGCTTGGAACGCGTGGAACGTACGCGTGGTTCGATGGAGGAGCGCAATAACCGTGCCCGGGCTATAATCTCGCTTTAATGTGGGTGGTCGAATGATGGCTGTGATGGTGGCCGGCAGAAGGACCACCCCAACCGGTCCATCCCATCTCATCTCGTGATGGGCATTTCTCTTCGCAAGCCCCACAGCTTGCACTCACCAGGCTGGACGAATTTGCGGCACAAATTCGATACCTCCGTGTGGTCGTTGGCTGCTCATAAGCAGGGTCCTGTCTCTGTGTCCACATATTAATGTTTCTCTCTCTCTCTCTCTCTCACTCTCTCTCTCTCTCTCACTCTTTTTCTCCGGGAAAAACCCATCGTATCGTGGTAGCGGGGCTTTGATCGAAAAACAAGAAACTACCCATCAAAAACCGGTAAATAAACGGGACTGGTTCGTTATTATTAACGTCATTATTACATATTTTGTTGGTTTTCTTCAGTTGCCGCACGCCGCCGAAAGCATCTGGATGGCTGGTTGCGCGTTCTGGGAAGGGTGCGGGTAAGGGCAACAGGACTACGGTTGCGAGGGGCTAATTTATTTATGCGAGGGCAACTAAAAAACTGCACCTGCACTGCAAACAGTTTGCAGTCGGACAACAAAACGATGGGGTCGGTGTACGTCATATATTATTCGATCACTAGCGGATATTTTTGATTCGTAAACATGTACGCCAATATTCTTCATATTTTGAATATTTCATCTTCAATGTTAGCCTCAAACCGTCTCGTACCATCGAAAGGGAATACCCCTTCGGATGGAGTTCGAAGTGCTCTTTTTAGTTCTTTTTATTTCAGGTAAGTCTTTGAGTGCTTTTTACGCGACCTCAATAAGGCCCCAACAAATTCCCAAGTACATTTTTCCGACGAAAAACAAACGATATATTATCCAAACATCAAACAAAAGTGTCTTAAACTATCTGTTTCTTGCATGAATTCTTCTTTGCACAACAAAAGCCAATCATTGCAATTTCCCGAACAACATTCACCCGTCAGCATTGTACGCCGTATGAGCATTATCAAAATCCCGCCTGTAAAGCCTGGTAAAATATTCACAATGCAGCTAAACTTCATCATACCGGTATCATCGAGACAGGTGGAGAAAATAACAGCAAACACAGACGAACGGAGCTTTTGCGCCATGTTTACCTGCAACCAGTTGACCAGCATGACATGTCTTGGGCGCTGTTTGCTTTTCATTTGTACCATGGACGGTTGCAAGAACGATTAGGTCATCGCTTTTTTTAAGTTTGTCTAACAAACCTACCAAGTTCTTACCGTGCAAACTGCAAGTTACCGAAGCTTTGGGAGCTTTCCCATGGACAAACGGAGAGACTGGGCAAAAATCTAGCACGATAGAAGTGGAAATCCATCTCTCGCTTTTTTCTTTCCTTTAGCCACCCCCTCCGGCACGGTGGGAACATGGCCGTGGCCCCATTGGCAAAGCAGTCCCATCATGACCGGAATGATACTTCTTCTCTCATGTATTATTCAAAAATAGTCCTTCAGCATCTCGGTTCCAAGAGAGTCCTGCCCTGTCCGCAGCTCCGGCATGGCCCGAAGGTCGGTGTCCGTCCAATGATTCTCGTTCTCATTTTGCTTACCATTTTGGGTCATCACTAATTCCAGCGTTTGGCTATCCGATGCGGTGGCCTGTGTGTGTGTGTACCTTTTTTCATATCCCGTAAAATAAGATGCCACGAGTGTTCTATCGAGCCAGGATCAAGCAGTCAAATAAGCTCAGCTTTCGCCGAGTCACGGTCCTGAGGGGAGGACCCGAAAATCATAGCGCCTTACAAAATCGTACAGCAGGATTTTGTTTTTACTTTTGCAACATCCTCAACCAGACCTTAAACCAACCAGTCATCCAGTCACTGTTGTCTTCTTCCCACTACGGTGGAAAGAAAATCAAGCATGTTCCGTCATTCTTCCTGCTGTATTATTCATCCCATGGCATCGAGAGAGCATCCCATGCCATCCGTTTTCGCCTCGGCAAAAAACCACACGAACGTTCGCTTCCGGTTCGGGAAAATCCCGGGTAAAACAAAGCAAAACCGAGATTCTATTCTTCCTGCTTAGGAGAGCATTAAAAGAATCATGCGGGTGCGCAGGAAAAGTTCTCTTGAACGCATTGAAAGATAAGCACAAATTTCAATTAATCAAAACAGTGCCGCTCCGGTTCAAGGCAAGGCAAAAAAAAACCACTGCGGAAGCGGACGGGAAGATGAGATGAATGGTCCGTGACAGAAATCGACTACGTCTGCACCCGATCGAGTCCCGGACGGGGGCGAAAAGGAAACTCAGATAAAAAAAATACTCACACACACACACACACACACACAAGATATCTTCGAACAAACGATCGAACGATTTTGCCCGCGGTTCCCATGGTTGGAATGCTACGAGCATAAAAAAGGAAGAATAATGGTCACGGGGATTGGGTGCGAAAACAAGTTGCACTCTTCTTCGATTTTATGCAAATCCCTACACTCGACATCCCTTTGCCAGAGTCGATGGCCATAGTCATTCCGCGACGTCACAGTGAAAACGTACCGCTTTGTGACGGGTAAGAACGCTAGAAAAATGTTATTCTCAACAAGGATTCCCGAGCTTAAAGAAGTGCAAGAATACTGCATCGATATTGAAGAATGTCTTCAACATCCGCATGCTGGAATTTAAAGCAGCATAGTGTCTCCGGGCTATTGATTGGAGCGTTCTATTTGCAAAATGTTTGGTGAAAATGAGCTTTAACCATAAACAGCTAGTCCAGCTACTGCCAAATGCCGAAATGTTTTCGCATCCCGCTAAATAAAAGTGTGCAGCAAAAGAAACGACCTCAAACGGACGTCCAAAACCCGGGTAAAGATAAGAGTGAAAAAGTCGCACTTCGGGAATGGACGAGAATGAATAAGTAAATAGAATGATTTTCCATTTCTCGGACGTCCGACGTTGCCATCCACAGCAAGGGATGGCAGGTGAAAACGAGCCCGAAACGAATCCTTCACAAGGAACGCCCGCAACCGAGAAGACAAAAAATAAATAAACTACCGACAGATAAGTGAATGGAGAAAATGGAGAAAGCAGATTGGTAGAGTTTTATTTTCCACCGTAAGCAAAACGGACGGGCAAAAAGTGTGACCCCGAAAAGACAAACTTCCAGTGCACGTGGCGCAATCCGATGTTGAAGCATCGTTTTTCGAAAAACAGTTCACCGTGCTACCACCACTCACGGGCACGCTTCCTTCGGAACCTTTCCCATCCACTCCCGCATACGGGCACGGGCGTCTATCGAAATGGGGCGAAATGGAATGTAAATTTTCTCTTCACTCGTTATGAAATATGCAACTTCCTTACCGAACCAAACTGCCACACGGGACAGTCTAAGGTCGAGCAGGATCGGGTCGCACTCAAAGCAGTAGTAGCAGGAGTTCTAGCACCATCTTTCAACAACAGTGCGGTTGAAGAAGTCTCGCGGAGAAACTCCAAGCTCGCTCAATAGCTGACAACACCGAGACGAGCAGCGATTGAATGTCAATCAATCACAACACAACCTACGTTATGTGGCTGCCCGTTTTCCTTCCTGTGTGCCAACTCCAACTTGTTGGTTAGTTTTAGTGCCCTTTGACGCTTCTTCCCAACTGCGTACTTGCAAGCGACCCCGCACCGGGTAAAGGATGCCGCGCGTGGGTCAATCATGGTGGTGTTGCACAATTTGCATCGCAATTACAATCCAATTCATCCAAAGTCCTCCTGTTCTCGGTAGCATTTTCATCGATATCGCAACCGTACACTGATGCGATCCATCCATATTATGTTTTTAAATTCATTAAATTGGATCAGTTGCTTTTCCACTTCACCATAAGCACATGCAGAGGCGGATCCATTCATTAGGGAATCCAATTAACGAGCCGATCGGAGCACCGTTCCTTGAGACGGTGCGATAAGAACATCCCGGACGCCTGATGAAGTATTGGCAGGCGAGCCGTATTTCTTACGAATCGAAATAATTACACTCAGCTTTTGCTGGCCGATGGTTGGAATGCGTAAATGCAATATCGCTAACGTTATCCTGAAAGTATTCTCCATTGCACGAACCGACTCTTCTCCGCGCTGTGATTGCTCCTCTAATGGTTTCCCATCCATTTCCGGACCGAAGTCCTATTCCCCCGGTTCCAATTACGTCCGTTGCTTCATTATCGTCAAAGTGCGAAGCGAAACGCATCTTATCATCACAAACCCCACGGTGCGCTCACGGTGGCGGCAACAGGGTGCGTTCATAAATTTAATGCTCCTCCCGGTCGTCCCGAGTGGAACATATCAAAAAAAGGGTACAGTGAGTCTCCCTAGCGGATAACGCTACGTGAAGAACACTCGGATATGAAGGAAGTGCTCGATAAAACCGTCCCGAAGATAAGGACCTGCCCGACATTTAGCATCACTGCCTCTTTTTGCTTGGGCCATTTCTTAAAAGCACGATCTACCAACCAACCAACTGGCAAAGGAAGGAATTTTTCCCTTTGGATATTAGTGTGTAAGCATTTCGTAACCCTTCTCATCGCAGTACTACCAACGCATAGAGGGTTTTTTTGTTGGAGAGCGGGTGGACTACATCAACCGGCAACTGCCAGCGGAATGGTATTATTTTTTATAATTTAAATTGTAATTAATAAAATTAATGAGCCTCCAGTACCAGGCCGTAGTTTACGTTGCCGAGCGAAGAAAATATATCACTTTCCAAACGATCGGGCTGCTTGGTGCTCTCCATTGCGAAAGGAAAAGGTCGTGAGGAGAAATTCTCAACTCAAGAGTGTTGAAAGCGTTATCTTTTGGCTTTCCAGTGAAAGTCACACCGAGCAAAGGTTAGGAAAGAACTGTTACAATGTTTACTGTTTCACTCCGTGTGTTTTTTTTTTATATTTTTTTACTAGTGAAACTCGTTTCGATTAGCCCCACATTGAGCAATTCAATCACCGGCTGGGGAAAGAAACCATCACTTACAAAATGGAGGCAATTTGTTAAGATAATTACGCTAATTTACATCAGTAGATGTCTAAATCATTCTTCGGAAGTAAGCATTCTTTGCAGTATAATAATGGTCTACCATTTAGGACATAGATATAGACCTGGGGTTAGAAAAATGTTTCAAGGCTTTTTATTAGGATACAAATATTTAGCTCAGTAGAACTGCTGTTCCAAACACAGCCAACATAAAGCATAACAGTAATAAATAAATCGCTGTTTCGCTTTTTACATTTGACATTTGAAACAAATAGAAAGCTAACTAAAACAAAACCAATTTCGTTACCAATCAACGATAATCACTAACAGCGAGGCCGCTGTTAGAGCTCCTACTGCGCGTTGAAAGATCGCACCGATCGCGAAACACACCCGTATCCTTGTGTTTGTTGTGTACGATTTATGTACAACCCCAACACGAGCCATTCGCTCTAACGGTCCGTACGATGGAACCCTGCTGAGCTAGCCCCAAAACCCGAACGGGTCAACATAAATAAGGGGGACTTGTTTCGATTACATTTTCGGAAAGCGCAACACACGGTTCGCTCAAGTGCATCGTGCCATTGCCTTGCACAGACTTTGCAATAATTCAAACATTTAACCCATTCGGCCAACTGTTACGCTTTGGGTGGATCACATAGACCTAAACCGAACTAAAAGGGTAGCATGTAGCATTATTCTTCGATTCTTCGATTGGCATGCCGAGTCCGTTTGTTCGTACACAAATCGTTCGCGGTTTTGTACGGCAACGATGCCCTTTTACCCTCCTTTTTTTCCTGTACATCGTGACTCCGTTGAGTGGAATTGCACCAGTGTCATTATGCACTCGAATACGGCCCTATTGCAAAAGCATGGTACATTCATTCGATACGCTTCCAGTCGACCGTTTTAGGGCAGTAATTCTGTCAAACATAACGCATGGGATCATTTAATGCACCGTGTCCTCGTGTTTTCGAATAACCCATTCGCCCATGATCCTCACACATGTACACACACACCCATTTCCATCCATCGCGGGATAAATGTCTTGAGAAGTGAGTATGCTTTGACGTAAGCTTAATTCGCCCTTTCAAATTTATTGCTAATTACCTCGGGCACTGCTGTAGCGATGGGCGCCACTAGTACTGTCGAGCTTTTCCCGATCGCTTCCCCTCCACAATCACACGTGTGTGGCGCACGGCCATTTGGCGCCTTTGGTGCCACTGCGTGCCGAACTGAGCGTTCGCGAACTGCCGTACCGAACAGCTGCCCTTCGCTGATGACCGGCTTAATGGAAGCTTAACCGAACGCGTCACGGTTGGGTGGATTATATTGGCCGGGTGAGTCCTCTTGGCACTCACCCGACACATCACCATTTTGAAGTTTCCGTCCGCCCCCTTTTCCCAACGAACATACCCCGTACCGCTTATCGTCCGGACAGTTGGAAAAGAATGCGGCAACAAAAGCGGCACCAAACCGATCCGAGATGAGTTGGGTGGGGAGAGGGCGCAAAATCGAAACGATGAAACATAAGCATAAACAAGAAGCTTGTCCAAACGGTTGGCAGCTCGGTAGCAGCAACGCTTGAAGTAATGGCACTCGGGTACGAGGAAGGAAAATCAATCGATCTGATGGCCACGTTGGCCACCGTTAAGGGCTCAACACCGCAACGGGCACTTCAGAACCCGGGTTCGCGGGTGTCTAGAGCACTACCTCCCGAGATGCGTGCTACTTTTCTCATTCTTATTTTCTTCCCACAGCCCCAGCCACGGCAGCGGGCTCTTCGATTTATTTTGCGCTTGCCCTCTTTCAACCGATCCCGGTTTCGACGTCCGCTCGCGTACGTAGCGAATGGCTTATTTAAAGTTGAGCTGTAATTTACGGAATCGATTCCGGAGGAGCGGTTCAATTACGATATTAAATTGATTATTCGAGAAAAACGGATGGACGTTTTTCGGACACGGCGGACCGCCGAGGAACTGCGCAGCGGATGAAGATGAAGATTGCTCCAGCACACTCCCGGAAGGTCCGTCCGGTACGCTCGGCGTGTCAAGAACTGCTGACACCACGCAAACAGGTTCCACGCGGACGGATAGTAAGAACAGATAGTTCGCCTGTGCGTGTGTGTGTGCCCAGTGCCTGTGAGTATTTGTGTTGGATTAGGCGGACGAACAACTTCATTAATGCCGCGCATCCGCGGGGTCGAAACCGAAAGAGCGAGGTTAAGGCAATGAAATTGAAAATGAGCAAAGCGCAACGAAAAATAACGAAACAAAAAAAAATCGACCGATTCATCTCTATCTGCTTCCCGCGATATAACAACCCCAGCAACGCTGAGTGTTAAGGTGTAGAGGTCAACGAACCGCTGACCGTAACGAAGGAGCACCATTTTGTGATCTGTTATGCTATGCTATTTTGTTATCAAAAATCTCTTTTTTGTTTTTGCTCGTTCGATACTGTATCGATACAAAGATCGCACTGATATGATTGGCAGAGTTGGCGAGCGATCGAGCGAACATAATCGAGCGAGGTGTTCAAGCAATAGGTATGAAGAAAACCAAAACATTGCACACACTGTAAAATAAAAGCCTACAGCTTCGACAATGCTCTGCTTAAAGCTGATGATTAAAAAAAACACCATCTCAAACACCATATGGAATAACTGTTTCGATACTTTACTGACTTTATTTGAAGACGATCATGTGTAGTATGTTCAAACGGGTAAAACTATCTAAACGAAATGTAAAAAAGTCCCAGATTTCTAGAGGTTTAAAGCGAATACATTTCTAGGGATAATTAGTTTCGAATCTTCATCTTCATACTGTCTTCTTTGTTAAGCGACACTACAGCCACAAGATATCACAAATAACTTTGCACAACGCACGGGGCGGCCCTCGGTGGTATTTTGGAAGCGGTGCCGGTCTTCACACGACAAAACCAGTTCAAAATCCCATTTGGACCAATCCCCCGTAGCAAGGACTAACTATCTTTCTCTCTTCTTTCTTGGCGTAACGATCTTCTGGGTCATGCCTGCTATGCTGACTTACTAGACTTATTTAAACACGTAACCAGATTCACGTACAGATTGTACTCTAATTTTATGTCTTCCATTTGTATATACATATTTATACTAAAAAACTGCCATCATGACGGCATTAAGCGTATTTAAAGCATTTGTATCCATCTTTTTGAAAAAAAAAAAAAACAATATCGCGTTATAGTTTTGTTTCAAACTGTGCTAATGCTGTTTACTGGAATTTATATAATATCCCATAATCTTCATAACGTCCAACACACATTCATGACGGGGTTTTAAACAAAATGGATAAGCATTATTATGCAACCCAAATTATAGCCAAATGTACACAACGAAACGAGAACGAGAAGCATCGTAAAATAAATCATAAACAAACACACATGTCCCACCGTGATGTCGGTGTATAATACAAAATAAAAAACCATATCGTTCGCCGTCTTCGCCCAAGGACGACGATCTACGAAATTGATAAATGAACATGCCAGCATTATCATTGCACCCATTTACAGTCCCATCCATTTTTTTGTTGTTGTTGTTTTGCTTTGAACCCTTAGGATTTGTGTGAAATATTAGCCAATCATAACGGTTAGCTCTTATCGGGCCGAGGGGAGCATTCATTCCTAACCTCCTGGCTCCTCCATACGCGCCAAGACACCGCGTTACGATGGCATAAATTTAATCGAATCAACCTGAATAGCTTGTGCATCGTTCCCAAACCCGTCAATGGGTTACGCAGATTTAACATTCACGAGTGAAACAGGTAGATTGGAATTGTAGGGGACGTAGTACGTACGTCAATATCCATATTATCTGTTCCTTTTTTTTACTTTTCTTTTCTAACCATACGATAAAGAAAGAGCAGAAATTGATCGACCGAACTGTTGTAACGAATGTTCAACCAAGGAAATCCACCTCCGCAGCCCAAAAAGCAGGACCTACCTGGCGCTCACGCTTGATCCACTTCAAGGGGGGTTTTCCGTGGGAAGAAGCAAAAGGAAAGTAACATTCTAACAAGTTCATTTTTTATCAACCCAACCCAACTGCCTTTGGAGCCTGCTCCGTATCCCGGGCCCAGTAAAACGCGAACCGAACGCATAACATATAAAACATCGACTCGTTTACGTTAACTCTAGCATGGTATTCGATTTCCCCGATCTCCGATCCTGTCCTCATCCGGCATGCAGGCATGTTTTATATTCTGTACGCAATTTTCAATTCCTGTCTCGTTTTGCTATCCATCTGAATAAATGGTTTCTCATTCCTGATTCGCATTGTCGGTTCGGTTCCGTATGCGAAATTGAAGGTTCCTTTTTTTATTTTTTGAAGCTATACTACCTTTTGGAAGCTTTTTAGCTGTTGGTAGTGAAGCGTTCATCGGATGAAGTAAACGCTGGCTTTGGTCGATCGTTTTTTTTCATTCCGACGCAATGAAGAAGCTCACCCAAGCAAAACATAAATATCCCGGGAAAGAGTACGAGAATAGCTAAGCCGAATCGAACCACAGCGTAGTTGCTTGAATGAACTTAGTTTAAATTTTGCTTGTGGAATTCACAACAGTAACTTCACCATTTTTTGGCCGGGTTCACGTTTGTGGATTGGAATTGACTGCAGTGGCACGATGTCGTCAAGAAAGTGTTCCATGATGGATGAAATGTTATTTTTCGCACCACAAGTATGCAAATCCATACTTACGGTAACAAAAAAATAACGATAAGAAAACGGAACCACCGAGCAATTCGTCGTACCATAGGCCGCTGCCACCTGCTTGGAAGGCGATAGCATCAACCATCGCAATAAAGGTTGCCTCCGCGCACCGTTAAGCCGACTGTTATAAATGGCTAGCCGGAAAGGTCTGTCGACTTTCGCCGTCGCCATTTGGAAGCTGGTCGAGGCTTAGAAGACCCCGGCACACACAAAAAAGAAATGTCTCAGTGGCGCTTTTGTTTTACATTTGCCTATTGAAATAAGCAAAATGGGCTAGCCCTTTTGTAGCGATGAAAAATTGACGATTTACACTGCAGCAAACATGGCGTGTTTTTGTTGTGTATGTGTGTGTGTGTGTGTTTTTTTTAGTAACAAATTTAGGCAAACAAATGTATCATTTCTAGCTGTTCTTTTCCTCTGTCTACATTACCTTCCGCTGTGCCGTTAAACAATTGGAGCACAAGCTTTTTGAATAATGTGTGCGCCACCATTAAGGACACCGCTAACGGATGGGCACCGGGCGAGTCCTTAGCGAGTCCATAAATTCGCACGTGACTTACCTGGAACAATAAGAGAACAGAGAGAACAAGGTAAGTAAGAAACACATCAAAAGAGTTCACCGTTTGCCCGACATACGTATGCGATGCTTCCTTCCATTTCGACAGTCACACTTGGGGCTGCTTTATTGGTTCAATTTTACCTTCACCAAGTTAGCGTCGGAAGAAGTTCTTTTTTTTTAATCCTCCCAAACAAAACACAGCTGTACCGTGCAAAGCACACGCTAACAGGGCGCGCTAAAGCCGGTGCCGCCGTGTGAGACTTTGCGCTGCAATTATTCAAATGTTCAAACCGTCTACCCGGGCCTAGAGAAATTTATTCATAATTCCAGCTCACCCCTACACGGGAACGACACGCTTCGCTTCGGAACATGAGTGTAAACAACGCGACTACGATGACGACAACGACGACGACGACGTACTGCCGAACTTTTCCCTCGGGAGCAGTATGTAAAGGAGCGCGATAGGAAGTTCTGCACATCAAACGGGAAAAACTGCAAGTTCGCTGCTTTTGGTTGGAGTTTTTTTCGGCAAACTCTTCCAAAATACATCAGGGGACTCACAACATTGGCTTGCTACCCGGTTCGCAAGTTAACACTGGTGTAAAAACATTTCTTCTTATTTTTTTGCTGCTTACATGGAACTCATTACCATACGAAACTAATAATTCCGTCACTGGTACCACGGGCAGGAAGTCGGCCAATAACAGTCAAAATTTATTAAAAATGAACATCCCATTGACAAGCATGTTCAGTAGCGCAGTTCTGTATAATTTTCCCATCCATCTTTCATTGCTCATATGCAGCCAGTAAGGAAGGGAGTCATCGACTATCTACTGACGATCATTACTCTAGCACCTATCAATTTGTGCACCAGTAAACGTATAACCATTGCTGCTGCCAAAACTATCTTCACAATAGATTTCAAATAAACGAAATCAACAAATTGAAAGGTTAATGTTCCTTTTTGCAACGTCGACATTCTTTTGCCGCCATTCCACTCGCAACCCGCGTACAACAGCGCTGCGATGAAAGCGAATTTCAATCGATTTGAGACGATACACTCAATTCCGCCAGCATCACAAATTGGAGAGTGACTGAAGCAATTCATAAATATTTATAAATATTATTGACTTGCGACAAGCTTCAGCAAGCGATCCCGGACACACACAAACATCGGTCACGTTCCAAGCCCATACCCACCGAGACACGTCAGCGCGAGGAAGAAAGGAGCCAAAACTGTCAAGTAATTTTCACCTCACCATCTCACCCCGGGATCGGCTAAGCCCGCGTAGACCGGCTGTACTGTTAGCATAGCGAACCTTTACATGCTTTCCGTTCCACAACGCGGGATACAACCCACCACCGTTGGCTTGATTGACAGGATCATTCTTCGTGTGCGCACACGGGGAAAATGTGTGACATGATTTTTAAGGAGGCGATTTTTCGATTTCCCTTCATGTTATTCTGCGCCAACAAATCGACAACAGCAACAGCAAACATGGGTGACAGAAAAAAAAACCCACGGCTTAACTTTGCTCACACCCCACACACACACAATCCCTGGCGGAAAGTTGAATAGAACGAGTGGGTGGAAAACCGAATCTCGCACTAAGCGGTAATGGGTTTTTTGCGTTGGCCCGAAAGCAGCAAATCAAACTCACCCTCAGTGAGTCGCTGTGATTTCCGGCAGTATTTAGTACGCAGGACAGAATCCACCGTTCGCTCATCAGCACCACCGGTGATGATGGAAAATTTGTCGATGCGATGCGAAAACACCGACAGAACTGACAGGGTGAAAGCCTAAATGGCTGAATTTAATAAGCCTGATAATGGGGTGTGCGGTGGTGAATGGTGGTGATGGTGTTGATGGAAGGTAGGGTTTACACAGGGACAGAGTCTTAGCGTGTTGATAAACTGGTGTTTTGGTTGTGGTGTTGAGTGAATTTCAAATACAGACACCGCAATGAATCTTACAACTAAATGAATGGCTCTAAATCTCTAACATAAAGATTGGGGTATCTTCAAAGTTTCAAGTTTCATGTTTCCAGATCTCCAAAGCAATGATGTCAAACTCATTGTTGCAAGAGCGGATATTTCACAAATTTCCCCTAAAAAATCTTGTACCTATAAAAATCCATGAATTTTTAAAAAATTCAAAAAATTCTGAGAAGGCATGATTTCAAGATTTTTGTTGTTTTTTTAACATCTAAAATAAAATTTTTATATACAGATGAAATAATCCATGCACTGCTATCGATTACGTAAACAAATTTAGATGGTATTCTGTGATAAGGATTTCTGAAGAATCATATAAAAGATTGAACTAAACATTAATTCACAGTGCTTGTTAAAGTCATAGCTAGATATTCTGTTAACCAACCGTTTCTTTAATCCGTAAGAGCCTTTCAAGAGCAAATGTTAGCTGTAATGACAGAAACACTTGTTTGAGCGTATGCTTTCGTCTAATGTTGAAAGATCATCACCCATCATCTGTAGAAAATCGATCCACACTGTTGGTCAATATGTTGCCTTTCTTATCCCAATACGAGCCCGTCGGTGCCGAAGTCAAACAACAAGCAAATGGTCTAATAAATCCCGCACATATTTATCTAATCATCCCAAACAGACGAGAGCCCAAAGAACAACTACCCGCACACGAAACTCACGTCCAATGCCGTAGACCACGCGAAATGCTTCCTAGCCTGCTCGCAATAACACAATTACAACTTTCACTCCGGGCACACGACTACCATCCCATTCGCCTTAGGTCAAACCCCTTCCAGTCAGAGAAACACCCATCCGCCTCTAGCGCCCTTTTTTCCCACTAAGAAACGGAAACATTCTTTCCGCAGTGCTTACTTCTTTAAATAAAAACCCTGTCATGTCGAACGACCGTGCCGGCCAAAAATTTCCCCCCGCCCCAATACCCGTTCCAGACATTCGGCCCGTTCCATTTTCCAACCCCCTGCCAGATAAAGGAAAATTTCGTACAAGATGGTATCCCGGCAATTGGGAAACAGTCGGCTCGAAATTTCCCCCGAGGTAAACAGCATTTCACAATGAACCGTACACCGGTCGGCTCAATCAGACACTGTGTACCACTGTGTTACGGCGCGCGTCTTCTGTACGAATGGACGGTTCGTTGCTCGTTTTCCCTCGGTGCAATCATTTCAAGAAAGGTGGAAAAATCTCTTCTACAGTAACACAACCGGTACACCGGGAAAGATAGGGCAAATCGTGCCTTCGGTTGAAGATAGCAAATAAAAAAATCCAAAATACTTCAGCGGGAATGGCAAAGCCAAGCCGAAGAAAAACTTTTCTTTCATCCACCCTCGGTTAGGCTTACGAAAACAACGACGAGGATGACGACGACGACACCGCTACCGAAGGGAAATGATTTTCCTCATTACCCTTAGGGGTGCACCTTCCATTTGCAGGAAAGCAAAACACCGACCGTACCGGCCGCACTCGCGCACAATAACAGAATCCCCAACGAATCACTTTCGCTCGAATCGATTGTTGCTCAACATGGCGCCACCGTTTGTGACCCGGTTGATGATGCTCTGCTGCCTCGCCTCTGGTCGCGTGCTGGCAGCAGCACGGCGCTACGTTAGTTACCTCAAAGCAAGAAAAACGCAGGAGACGGAACGCGCCATGATTAATGGGCTGTAAACGATCCTTGAGCTCGACGCACACGACGACACTTTCACTTCCAGCAGGCGGCGCAAGCTGGTTGAGCAAAACGGGAAAATCAGACCAAATTTTCCACAACAGACACAGAGGAAGGAAAATATTATCTTTTAATAAACATTCCGCACAGTGTGTCCCACCGTTATACCGCCCGTGGGAAAATGGACGGATGTGTGTGTGTGGGTGTGGGTAGATGTATGATGTACTAGCAATGCCATTTACTACATAAACACAGACTGTGATTCTGGTTCTTTCGCATTGCATGACGGTAAGTAATTGAAAAGAAATATTCTCTCCAAACAGGGCACAATATGAATATTTTCATTATGCGTGAAGCACTAGTGCCCATATGTCTTCTGTGTTGCAGTGATTTATCTACTATTTTCAAACGAAAACATAATTACCTTTTAAAAACATTGCAGATTCACATACGATACGTTGTATGTGGATTATGATTTATCTCATTTATACTAGCAATTGAATCACAACAGTTACAGCTAATCTAATGATATGTTTTGTGTTTAGTTGTGTTTGTTTTGTTTGTCGTATCAAATTCGATGCATTATAGCTAGTTCGTATCAATTTTCGTCAATGCATTATAAATCCAAGAATTGAAAGATATCTTATCAAAGTTTTGGAGCATTTTTGATTTACTCCCACAATATTTAATTTTAAAAAGATTTATATTCTAATGATTAAACCGAAGCATTCGTCTCTTTAAAATAAATATAAATTATGAAACAATCCCTTGAACTGTGTGCGCATTTTCATATCGTTAATATTTTTTACGTATTTTCTGAGTAAAACATTTTGTAGCAAATTGAGTCTATTTGTTGTGCCCAAAAATAATTAATCCTATTTCGCTTCATTTTCCTTCCTTCAAAACAGAATGAAGGGAAGCATAATTCTCAATGATTTCGTTCTGGTTCCACTTTACCCGAACGGCAAAGAAAAACATTCTCTTTCTGCCTAATTCTGCGTCTGCGGCTGGAAAAGCAATTACGACAAATAAAAGCATAACCACCCCATCATAGGCCGGGTGGCTAGCCTTCAACCCCCGTCTAAAGCACAAAAGCGTTTCCGTTCCGTTTCCAATTGTCACTTGATTGTCGTGCTCTGAATCGATGGCAATTCTTGAACCTTCCCAGAGGCAAAAATTCATCCGTCCGCTCAGTCCATTCACTCTTTTTCTGTCTTCCAGATGCGTCCTTTGCCAACGATCAAAGCACTAGTAAACACACGCCTAACATCAAGTAACACCTTTCGGAATGTGTTCCGATCGGCCATAAATCCTTGCCATGGGAAAAGTGCGAACAATGACCGAAAAACCCACAAATTCATTACTTCTGTCCTGCAGACGGTAGGGCTCAGAGACCGTGCAATGGGCCGCGTGTTGCGCGAGGTGTCACAGCCTCGTACACAATGGGTCACACACCGAGGCAATAATCGTAAAACCAACGGCACAAAACACAACTGCCCCGATACCGAAACTAACCGTGCGCTTTAAGCTGCCGGTAAGCCTGGTGTTCCCCATTCACGCACGACGCCTTTATTCGCACCTTCTCCCAAATCGTCCACGGACCATTTCCTGGGGCAATAAAAAGTGTAGCAATTCGCACCTACCAGCACCAATTCACGGAATGTTTTCGTTACCTTAACCCCAAGCAATTCTACCAATTCTCTGCCATGTTCGATCGCTTGCAAGATCAACTTTTCTCACATATTCGTGCGGAAAATTGGTGTACCATTAAAATGGGACGCACCTTTGCGTCATTCTCCCCCAACCTTCCCTAAAGATCAACCCCTAAACGACGATGGGTTTCGGTTTGGGGAACAATTTATCATAATTCCCGTGCGAACCTTACGCAACCCTAAAACTTTACCCTTAAAACAACCCACCTAGGCCCATTTAATTTCCGAACCCATTGGCATCCCACGCACTGGAAAAGCATTGCACCGATCGCTTACGGTCGGGCGAAAAACTATCGCACCACCCGGTCCTTCGGCTGGCGGACGGGAAATTAAGGTAATTTATTGCCTGTGCATCAACCAGTTCAGTGCATCGAACGAACGAAACCCCAAAAACTCACCGAACAACACATGTTGCGCGAGCACGCGGACATTGTTATCGTGGCATGGAAAATTTATCACCACTTTTTTTGGTCAATAATTGTTCATCGGTTTTATAGTGACTGGATGGGATACGTAAACTATTGATAGGTTTCACAATGCGATGGAAAATTTATTGCAATTATGTACTCGTTGTGTTCAAATATAGGGGCATATAAATAACAATAAACGGTAACCCATTATGATAGCTTTAAAGTTAAAGTGCATAATATTAAAAATTGGAACAATAAATATTAATTTTCTATCAACATTACCAAAATGTAAAAGCAACAGAAAACCAAGTAAAAATGTAACACATTTTATTTATCTTTAAATGCAATTGTTCAAATTCTTTAAATTAAATGCTAATATGCATTTTTTCACTCTCATAAGAACTTCTGCCTAAAACCTTCCAAAGAATGAGTTATTTTTCCACAAATGCTAGAAAAAGTGCTCGATAACTTATAGAACACCATCCGAAAAGGCACTGCTAAAGAGAGAGAGAGAGAAAGTCAACTTTCCAGTATAGTTACTCCCATTATGGCCAATTAAGCTCAAAGCAACGAACGGGCTGAAGGATGGCTGTCAGGCCATCCGGGATGCCATTCTTACGAAATCTCCCGTACCAGAAAGACAAGCGAACAACCAAAGAAAGCATGAACCAAATCCAACAGCAGGCAAGAACTCGGTCACGTTTCCGGACGGTGGTGCGTCTCGTTAGCGAAACGGTTTACTGAAGCGCACTAACAGCAGCTAGTAGACGGTAGTGCAGTAGCACAAAAAAGCTTTTCAGCTCTTTGCCTTTTCCCACTTTTTAGTTACCCTGACTTCACTTCGCTTACCACCGCTTACCGGCAAAACGATAAGGACAGGAAGTTCACGTTTCTTTTGGTACCATTTTGAAGGTGTAATCGAATTTTCCTTCACCCAAAATAATGTCACAGGGATAGACAGTACGGGGACGCTCTGCTGTTCGCATCTGACAGCGGGGACGATAAAAATTGTCACGAAGAGAAATATTCTCGTTGTAAACCGTATTTACACTACCCATTACACTAACAGGCTTTTGTCGCATTGTCAAATATGCCGCCGGTACAAGTCGTCGTCAAGATTTGCAACTTCACACTTAAGTAGGGTTGTTTGCACTGGCAGTGTCGTGGAAATATTCAATTTAACAATGAAAAGAAGTCTATACACTTTGTACACCAAACTACTGAAAATATGTTTAAATAATGTATTATAGTTAGTGTAAAAATAAAATTCAAGATTAGACTACTAGTAAATATTACCCTTCTAGAACTTGCTGTAGTTTGGTATTATGAGATGAGTTTGGTATTATGAGATGAGATTATATAATTTGCATAATCTCACTCGATTTCAAATATTAAATAAAACTCTGAAGTTTCACTTTCCATTAACCGTATTCCATTCAATCGATCAATCCAATCAGAACGGTTTGATTTCATATTAAATTATCAAGATTCTATTACCAAGCCACAATTCAACCTCCAGCTGCCAAAAAAACATAAAACCCTGTTTGCAATTTGTACTTTCGAGATGTACATTTTAGAACATCCCGCTTCAAAAAAAAAACAGACCGACACCAACAAACTGGTCAGTCAGTCATTCAACCGGCTGTAACTGTTCCCGGTATTCCCGGGCTATCTTTAAATCTCGGAGCACAAATTTCGCTAATTAATGAGACTAAATTTAATCACCGAAAGTAATCTTGACCGTCTCGACCGTTTACGGTTTCCGTGTGCTTAAAGAGTGAGGCAACACCACAACGCAACGAAAAAACCTCCACGAAAAATAAACATGCCAAGCCAAGAGGATAAACGGTTTACGGGCTTTGCACTATGGCCGCTGACAGGCGAGTAAAATATTTCAGCTTACCAGCGAAAGCGAAAGAAAACCCCCAACGTGAAACACCTTGCTGCTGGGAAGTACCTTTAAGCCCGGGCTATCGATTACCCGGGGCTTGTAACGTTGTACTGTAAAGACGGAGACCCTTTTCTCGCTCGCTCTCTGGGAGACCGTTCTAGGTTAATCTATCTGGAGCATGGTGTGCCTATCGATGAAAAGCACTTTCCCTTTTTTTCGTTACGTATAGATTCCTGTACCGTAATGTAATGCCTGCATTCCCGCATACTGCTTGGAGTTGGGAAACACACGACGACAGCTCACGCTGAAAGGTGTGCCACGTTCGTAGCTGATCTACGGTTAGACCTGAAGCCGGATGTAACGGAAATAAACGAAGGAAACCCTTGGACAGGACACTGAAGGTGAGTCGAAGTCGCGCAACACAATTTATTGCCTCACGTACATTTTTTTTCTCGCTCGTTCGCTTCGTACGGCGGATCTACGTGTAGCCCTACACGTAGGACTTACCCCTCTAAACGCGCCTCATGGTTTCCAATTCTCTTGCCTAAGTTCGCCCGACTGTTTGCTTTACCTACATCCTGCAGGATCGGTACCACTCTTCACGGCGCCGTAATCGATAGGAATTACCGGTAATAAATTACCTCATCCAACCCGTGACAGAAGTTTCGGGGTCACACTATGGTAAATGTCGCATCGGACACACGATTCGTCCCTGTCGTCCACCCTTTTCTCGAAGATCCTACCACAGCCGCGGGACATCCTGTGGAGTGGCTAGCAATCATTTTTATGAGCAAAGCGCCACACACTGCACCCCCGCATCATTCTTGGTGGCAAGCTATCAAAAATCGGTTAGATTAACGCTGTCGTAGGGATAGCTTCGGTCCGGGTGGTGCTTTTCTTCGGCATCTTCTTCGGGGCCACCGCCCCGAAAGCTCATCGTCCATCGCAAACCATTCACCACTCGGTAATGTCGTCGTTTTCGAATCATTAGAAATTATGTTTATTGTAATGATTATTGGCGAAGCGCTTTTCGGATCATGCAGCGCCAAATGTCATCCGCCGGTGACACAAAGATTTACCCCCGCGGAGATACCGAAGGCACACACACACATACACGCTAGACATTATATGTTCAGTAGATCAAAATTTAAACTCATTATCACGAATGCCCCCCGTCGGTGCGGTAACCACGAAAGAGGTGTCGCATTGCACCAGCGCCATGACCTTCGATGATCGTTTCGGGTGGAATATACTGCCATAGTTCTCTACCGGGTACGTTCATCGATTCCGGATGTGCGGGAGCATTTCGCTTTATTATGATTATTATAAAATTAGCACCAAATTATTTCACCAATCAGCTCACCAGCAATAACGCCATTCCGCGTGGTACGCAGCCAGGGCAAATAATGGAAGGAAATTGTAATTTATGACTACCCCATCTAGCTAGCTTTAGCTGTTTGCTAGGAATATGCATTAATTAATTGGATGCTGTGCTGATTCGGGAGCTTCTGGTTTCGTATTTTAGTCTGTCGAATATGCTTATACATGGTTTGTAACAAAACTACATGGGTGAAACAGTCTTTTCTATAGTATCACACTTCCAGATTCTCATAGATATTGTTATCTGTTAGCTAAGATCACATATTTCCTGTGGATTTCTGGATTTTATCTCAAATAACGTAATAAAGAATACTTCCTGTATCACAACAGAGAGCCAAAGAATTATACTATCAAACATCCTAACATACTCCGAGTACTGTTTGAAACTAAACAAGATGAAGTAAATCGCTTTTGATAATTTATGTTGCTTATATTTGCCCAAAGAGCATTGCTGTGACCATTTTCTATGGACCCACGTGTCGAATTATTTGTAGAAATGAAATAGAATACATAATTCAATTGATTCTTTAATGCCAATTGTAATCAATCAGCTACAGCGACAGGCATTTACTTAAAGAATTCCTTATCTATACAGGAAAATGGACGAAAATATCCAATTTCCAAGCACAATCGATAATAATCTTTCAGAAACAAAAGGCGATGAGTGAAACTGGTTTCAAATTACATCATACGATCGAAGAAAATATAGAATACTTTGAATATGAATTTGATCATTTGTATTGATTTACATTTACACAAACCAAAAAAAAATCAGTATTTGATATCTATTTTAATTCTAGCCTTCGTCAGAGACATTTCAAAACAATCATGCAGTTATTGTGTTCCGCATCAAAAACCTGCCTGATTGAGCGAAAAATTGAAGGGTTAAGTTGGACTATCATTAGTCCTAGCTTGTGGACAGTAGAATTCAACTGTAATTCTAGCAAATCAATTAACTCCAACAAAACACACGATTGAGGAAAAGCATTTGGCAGATTTAGTCATGTCTTAAGCTGATGCATTGTAAATAAGTTGGTCGAAAAAAAGAGTACTGCTAGCACGTCCCAGAGTACTATCGATTTATTACAACACAGAAGCAAGAATTGTGTGTCAATCAATAAAAATAAGACTTTAGAATATAGACAGCACGTTTTAAAAATGCATCTTTTACACATTTCCACATACACATACACATTTTCACACACATTTCCAACTTTTTCTTTCAAAATCCGCATATACTAATGCATTACGCATGTTGCTACCTTCTACGAGGTCGGTCACTTCAAAGCGATTTGGTGCAATTGCTATTGCTCACAACCAACGACACAAAATGCGTTCCAACAGTGTGTTGGACCGTGTAGGCCAAGAATTGTCAAGAATGGCAAAGGAGCAAAACAGCACTCTAGATACAGCTCGTTATAAGAATGCAAGAAGCCGCTTGCGACACACAGACCACGAGCGGTTTGTACCAGAATAGACCCGAGCACAAATTCATCAGTGAGAAACACAACGGGTTGAAGTGTCATTATGATGGATTCATAAATTATGTAAATGCATTTGAATTTCCTTTTTCTTTCCGCACTGCTTTTCACACTCCTTTTCTGCTGTGCTTTTCTGCTTTCCCAAAAGGAAGTCTTGTGCGTTCGGCCGATTGATGATGATTTGTGCTTCCCGACCGCAACGGTTAGACCCGCGAGCAGTGGCTGAGGTTCAATCCATTGCCCCACCGAAACCTTCACAACCTTCACAACACGCTTCGCGCTCGGGAAAGGGTCACAACTGCTAGGGCCGTGTGAGTAAAGGTGCGAGAATTCCTATTAAAACTACTGCCGCCGACCCGAACCTCGGGGCCAGCGAGCGTGAAAAATGGGAAAATGATTGCTCCATTTTACAGCAATTAAACTCGAGAACGCACCCCGCGCATACGCGGGAAACGGAAAGCGGTTCATTCTTTTTTGCGCCGTGGTTCGTATTTTCTCGTTTTGTTCTTGTCATTTTCACCCCGGGAATGAATGCGGTTGCGGCACTGAAGCGAAACGCGAAACACGAGTGCGGACAAATATCGAACGCGAACACTTAAAGCCCGGAAGTCTATTACAAGGATGATGCAGTAATGAATCAATTTAAGAAAAGGCTTGTCCACTGAGCTATTGATAGTGCGCTGCAAGCTCTTCCTTGTGCCGGTGATGACGTTCCGTGCGGACAACAGCCGCACCAAAAGCAATGGATTCAACGATCAATTAATTTATCAGTCACCAGTCACCAATTCCACCAGCACCAACGGCACGGATGGATGCGAACGATTAATGAAGGGTGCACGCACGCTTTTATGTTGCATGCTATCATTATGCTACAATTCCCGTCCGGCTCGAGTGGCTCGAACGAAATTGGGCCAATTACACGTTTATTATTATCATTCTGCCACCCAACATTACCGATGAATGAGCGGCCACCAGTTCGTGGCCACTGTATAAACATTGATCCGTGGTTCATAAACCCACGTTCGATCAGCCTCTTGTTTTTTGCCTCTCCAATTTCGATCGGCATTCATTGCAGAGCATAAAAAATAAACCCAAACCACGTATCAATACATCCCACGGGTTGTGGTACGTGTAAGTTTGCCTGTGTGCCAATGTTTGTTTATGTCATATTTACTTTTTACGACCAATCGTTACATCCATTTTTGCATACCATTGCAATGGTAACCTTTGATGTCGTTTTGTATTCCGAACCACGAAATTAGTTTTGGAACGCAATCTACATTGATGCTGTTTTTTGTCATTTTTACTTACTTCGTTTACTTTAGATAAATATTCAATGCACTGCAAGCGTTGGTTAGCATTTACTACAAACCCCAACTGGACGCACATAGTAGCTACGAGCTTCCCTCAACAAACTTGATACACTTATGGCATGATGATGTTATGCAAAAAAAGTCATCAATCAAACTAATTATGGCCTTTCATTTATTTAACCATACCTCAATTTGGTTTCCGCACGGTGTGAATGTTTGATATCGTTTTCTGTTGACAGACGCATCAGGCATCAATCAGATGGGTATGGAAATTAAAACTGAATGAAAGCTATGCTTTGGTACGAAAGCATTCCAATAATAAATAAGTAACGTGTTCTTTGGGGAGTTTAACAAGAATTTCAAAAGGGTTTCTGGTTCTGGTTATAGTTGGAGGGGATCATGCGTCAGATACTAAACAAATGTACGTGTAGATAGAACTAAAATATCTTAAAATAGCTTCGAGGAGTTTAGGAGTTTGATAACTCATTGCTGAGAGTGTAATGATCATTTAATTATTATTTAAGTCTTGTACCTGTAGTTTCATATACAGTACATCGTCGATTATCCAGAGTCTGAGCAATCGGGGAACGGATTATCGGACAAAGCTGAAGGGGCGGTTATCCGTAGAATTTGTTAACCCAACATGCACCCGATCCGCAGTTGCACAGATAATCTCAATTCTGAGGCGGTTTATTATATTAGCCAGATCACGGCCGCGTAGTCTCATATAATATAGATAAAATATTGAATATTTAAACCTTCACAAACCATCACGGTTTCATACGTAACCAAAAGCAATTGTAACGATCAGTGACTTGCTAACAAGAAATCCTGGAAGTTTTTTTGTAACCGTCGAAGACATATTTTGTGCTAGACATCATTCCAATAGTATTACTTTCCTTCTGCAGCTATCGTGGGCAATGTGATTAGACGTAATTGTAAAAACCCACTTCACATCACCAACGCATTGACATTGTGTCACATCAAAAGGACGGAGGACGGCACTCTACACTACTCTACAATTGCATGTGCAAGCACGCATCGTACAAAAGGGTGTACATATCCGTCGAACGACCCAACGAACGCATCTCCAAGCAACGCGAGTTCCCACCATTTTAAATCGTTGAGACAACTCACGCTTTTCCCCCATCCTACGAAAACAGTTGTCTTTTTTATTTGTTTGCTTCTTTGTCTCCCGCTATTCCCAACCCGTTTTTTGCGGACTGAATATCCTTCACCACACCACACCTGCGCCGTACCATCTCCCAGACACACGGTGCCCGCAGGAGACACTTGAAGAGTGACGGACGATGGCAGGCGCCGCACACCATTGTCCCCGAGGCTGCGGTTAGTTATTCATTAAAGTTAATGATAAATGTTGCCCGACGTGCGAACCACTCCGTTCCACGTCACCACCCCAGAGCGCGGCACCGTGCATGCTCACTTTTCTGTGCTCCATCAACCCGTTCAACCCGATGGTACTGATATCGTCGCGCATCCTTGAGGTTCGGCTTCAATAGGCACCGGGGCCTCTCGGTTCGCACTTCAAACGGTACGGAAACGTGCTAAAACTCACACCGCCCTGTCAGATGGCGACGACGGCTGGCTGGCACGGTCAAAGGAGTATCACGTTACACAGCCCCCCAACCCCAAATGCAACGCATCTCCTTCACCATTGGCCGGGATTTCGCGCCATTTTCTTTGCGTCGTGTGCATATGCATTTGATTCTTTTTTTACATTTTTCCGCCACACACACACACACTGGGGAAAGTCGATGCGTCTCGCTCGTACGTGGGGTGGTTCGTCTGTCTGCCTGTCAGTCTGGAACGGCCTGGGACAGTTGCATTTCCCGCGGCCTATCGTTTTGCCGCGGTGGGTCTAAACGGGCCCTGGGGCCGCACCTTCAACGTGTCCACCCAGGCGTGCAGTCGAACTTCACGTCGCTGACGGAGCGACACAACGTCGGACGACGACGACGACAAAACGGCAAGATGTTTGCGAACAACTGGCGAACGAATCGGCTTCTTCGCACTCGTTCAAAGCCGTGCAAGTCCATTTGTGTATTTGTGCATTTAGCATCGGGCCCGGTATTTTCTTTCTACTGCGCCACCGTTCTTTCATCGTTCACCTTCGGTGGCTTTTTTATGTGTAGTTTCTGTGCGTGCATAAGCCGCATGCAGGGTGTCTGGGGCTTCTAATGTAATTATTTAATTAACATTTTAATGGGACTTTCCTCCCATCAGCCACCCCGGCCAGCCGTATTTGTGCGCCACAGCTCGAGCGTGTTTTGCCACACTTTCAATGAGCAAAAGATTCTTTACTGAGTGCATTCAAAGGACGTAAAGTTTATACTTTCATTACGTCCTGGGGGAAAAAATGTGCTGTTTGTTCATTACAACTGCTACCTGCTTGCTAAAACATTAAACAAACATCGACAAACGAACCGAAACCCTTCGGTTCGAGTGTCGCCGAGCTTGCCGCTATATTCCGATGCTTATTAAAAATGCAATTACTGTCAGTGAGCTCGCTTTGCATTAAAATTGTTTCCCGTGGAACAACAGACTGAATTAATCATCCAAGGCGAGCGGTTTCAAACTACTCTTGGGTAAACTTGAGCTTTTTTTTGCTACAAAACTTCCATAATTTTCACCATTATTATGGCCCAGATAGTACTTCTCGAAACTTGGCGACAAAAATGCTGTCCATCGTAACAGATTCACTTCGCAACAGATCAACATTTTGTCTACCAACCGCACAACTGTTGCTCAAAGTTACGCAAAGTCACCGTGTTCCTTCCTGTTTCGTATTTTCCAATTTTCCAATGCTTCGAACCGAATATGTAACGTCCTTCTCCAGCGCTGCTTATCGATAATGCACACAAACACCACGATGCCTGGCAAGCATCTGACGGTAGAAGTTTTGGGCTGAATTAAAAAACTTTACTGCTTCGGCCGAAAGTAACTCAAGCACACAAAGTTCACTATCACCCGAGTAAACTTTACCCATTACTGATTTCTTGTGTAAGAAAACCACGCGCTTGGTTCGATTCGAGGAAAGCTAGTAAACCGCAACCGGCCAAACCAAGCAAGGCAGCAAGTGAATTTGGGAGATATAGCGCTGGTTGCCATCTAATTGTTCGATGGCTTCCCAAATAAATAAGCACAAAAACATGGAAAACCCCCAAGTTAGAGAATTTTCCACACAAACTTTAACCTTTGTCACGTGGTTTACAACAACAACAACAACAAAAACGACGAAATCGCCAACGTAAGTATGACCTTCGCGAACTTTGGAGCGCAAAAACAGTTACGTACCGTTTTTACAGCTACCTGAAGCCATCATGCTGTATCCTTTTTCTTGCCGATCCGTGCACAAACAATCTGATCTTTGGATAAGCCAAATGCTCAGTAACGAAACTGGCATCAGAAGCAACCGACAGAGTAAAAAAGCAAACCCCTCCAAAGACAAGAAGTATCAAATGAATCAGATTCCGGAATTAAGGAGCAGTAAGCAAAACAAACAAAACCCAAACGAAGAAAAAGGGATCAGCTCAAGCGACGTGACTGCGGATCAAACAAAATCGACCGGCATTGGGACCGAACCCAATATTCGAAAAAAAAAACCACGATAAAAGCAAGAAGGATGAGTTAATGAGATCATCGTGGGAGACTTTTGGCTCGGCCGGGTCAGGTTTAGCTTCTTCCGACATGTCAACGTGCTTACAGCGAGAGCGCAAGGTTTGTTGACTTTTACTACCAGATTTTCCACCGGCACATCATCCGTAGGCAGGACCTTCCAAAAAGAGACAATCGAATGTGAAAAACAAAAAAAAAATCGCAAACAGCTAACGATGATATCATTAGAAGAAAAAAGAAACGACGAACAAAACCGGTTCAATTCCATCCGGCGAACCTTCTCGCTTTGTTCTTCCCCTGCATGATCTCAACATCGTTGAACGAATGGAAAGTAAAACATCATCATTTACTGTAACTATGACCCATTCGAGAAAGCCCTTCATCTGAGGTTCTTCCTTTTTATTGGCGTCTTTGTCATCGTCCACCCCCCGTTCGGCGGGAAGCGAACGCAAGATCCTTTTTTCGGGTAACTCGATGTCAGCAAAGTTTGTTGAACGAACACATCACTGACCACCCCGCAGGAAAGATTACGGTGTAAGTTAAAAGTGAAACAAAAAAACACACGAATAAGAATCCGGACATCGGGAGCGGATCACCTTCAGGAAGACTCACGAGCACCTTAATTAAAGTCCACCGAAATGGGTGTGGCGACGTTTTCCAACTCCGACAAGCCATCGCGAAGGTTAAAAGAATTATAAAACGCTACCGAAAAAGAACGGGAAAAAGTAAATAGCAACTGGGTTGGTAAAAAAGGGTCATTCCGGCTGCATTACATACATCCACTTCCCGTGCGGTCCTTCGCGATAAGCCGCTCCCAAATCTTCGATACCTTGAGCATTGTCTGCATGCATCGAGATTCTTCCGTCCCGTGTTTCGGTTCCACCTTATCAGTAGCACATTAAAATTCGACCAAACGCGAACCCCCTGGTGGTGACATTTTTTAACAACCGAGTTGGCGGTCTACCTTTTTCTTTGGCTACTTTATTAAACACCACCATCGTTGGTCTGCGCTCAGCAACCGACCAACACCAACCGGGGTTTTCGGGATCAATTAGCTGAATGTGACATTTCAATTTCACCAACCCCTAGCTGCTTCACCCGACACCAGCAGTCATCCGGTTTCTATCCAGCACCGTATCGACGAACGCATTCCTGAACGCCCGGTACTGCCTTCAGTACTGCCGCCGCCACCGGCTGCAGATGTGTGGTATTTTCTCATTAACTCGACCACCCTGGACCACACTGTGGTGGCTTTGTTCGACTGCAGAACGCACCCAAGATGCCACCGGATAGGTAATGGACGTCTTGCGACGGTTGTGCCTGCGGTATATGTTAACGTGTGGTGAAAAATGGTCTCACCGATAAGCGTTTCCTCGGACTAATTAAAGCAAACGCGAACGCGCAAGATACCGCACACACACACACACGGCCCCTCCGTGGAAGATAGATACAGAGGCTGGGCGAGATATGGCCGTTCGGAGAAGATTTCCACCGAGACGGCTGATTGAGACACCACGAAGCCCTGTCGAACGTGAAGATTAGAACGTTTCCGTTTGCTTGCATGATTTATCAATGCCCACGAGGGAATGCTGTAATTTAAGCTAATATTATTCCCCGCGGATAGTTCCTGGACATGGGATACGGCTCTTTTTCCAAAGCTTTGATCGTTGATAAACAAATGGTTGTGCCTACGGGGATTGGTGTGGAGTTTGAATTGAATTATTTCAACGGGACAGATAGCAAACGACCCACCCGATCAAAGTGGCAAGTTCATGTTCAACATCTTATCACGAACCATACTAATGAGTTAGCGTCAACTTCACTCCAATTATAAATAGAGACCATAAACGGCTACTTCAACATGATCCACATTGCGTAGGGGTTTTATCAACGAGCTCCAAACGCTTTCTATCACATATCCATTCATCTTCCTTAAGCGACACAAATATCTTCTTCACTCCTATTTTGTATAATCCTTCTCACTTCCCACATCTACCGGAAAAGGCAGGATTTCCACCTTTTGACAAAAACGCCCTATCAACGCGTTGGTATCGCTCGTTGCTCCACGTTACAGCATAAACACTTTAAGGCATGTTATACATCACCCAATAAACAATCATGCACACCTACATCCTTCAATGTTGAAAACCGACCGAACAATTATGCGGTTCCGATGGTGACATTTGGTTTACCGTCTAGCCATCGGCGCCATCGGTTTGCCGCATCCTACGCACTTTCAATTTCCACCTCCCGTTTGCTCCTGGGTCAACACATTAGCCGCCCGATAAATCGATAATTTATGATGAAATAATCGTCAGTTTCCGTTAGCTTTCAATGTTTCGTTCTACACGTCGGATACACGTTGGAGCAACACAGGTTCGAAAAGGAAGCATTTTCCTACCCTGTCCCATAACTTCCATTAAGCGCGTGTACCCGAACAATCATCAATGGAGCGCACTCGCGATACTAATGTTTCCCCCTACCAAAATAAAACCCCGCAGTGCTGTATGCAATCCATCAGGTAGGGAGAACACCCACACCCGGCACAATGGACTCCATAGGTCCGGAAAGCACCAGATCGACACTAACGACATACCGCATCAGTGAACAATTTTCGGCGCGTACTCCAATGTTTGAACGATTCGGAGGAGAATGAAAGTGCAACTTCTGCTGCGGGATTTCCATTTTCCGGGAATACTTTAGCCAAAACCGTTAATGTATCATTTCGGCAGAAAATCACAGCACTCGGTTTGGAACCGCTTTTCGCACCCGTTTTTTTTTTTTTGTTGTTCATTTCCAAAGGAGACAGGAAAAAATCAAGAAAAAAAAACCCGCAGAGTTAAAAGCATGGTTGCAACACCCACGGCCCCAATCGATGTGTTTTCTAACGAACTTTTTTCGCATCCCTAATTTTCTACCCATTTCGGGATGTCACCGGCAGCATAGTGAAAATCTTCTGGGCTTTGGGTAGTTGGCCAGCATGATGTCGTTCCCGCTATATGCTAATGGTATGAACGCCCCGACCCATTTGTTATGTACGCCCCCTGCATTTGGAATATATTTCTCCAACAGAGAGAATCTGTGAGATTCGTTCTAGGTTTGTGTGTAACTCATTGCATGAAGAATTAAACTGTGACGTTGAGATATTTTATTCTAGACTTTAAGTATCAATAGCTGTATAGTCCAGTGTGTAAATGAAGATCCATAATTAAATAATCATTCACGACTCCTTAATTTAAACTCATAACCAAGTCTTATACAGATGAAAGAGGATATCTATGACCCAAAACCTCCGAAGAAGCAATGCACTAACAGCTGATTGCTCTTTGGACATATTTCAAAATTTCTAAAGCATATTCAAAAGACCTGTGGTTATATAGATTTTTTTATATAGAAAATATAAATATTTTTATAAAAAATACTCTTACCCACGATCAAGGGCAACTTTCTTGACCCTTTTTATACGATAGCTAAACAGACGAAACAATATAATAACGAACTCTTCTAGGTGTTCAGTTCACTAGGCAGCGATTGGGTAGTCATGTCATTAGGAAGACACCGGACAACCTAGCTCTTACATACATATGGAGAGGTGGCATGCTAGGCTCATACTAAAACCAAGTGGTGGTTTTGCTGAAAACCTTGGGATATTGGAGTGAAGAACGACACAATCGGTCACGGAGGATTCCTTCTGGATGATTAGACCGTGCGCGGGTGTAATGCTGATAAGTTATAAATGAGTTGATAAAATACGTAAATTATACTAATTCAGCAATTCACTAATGAATTAAACAAAAATGAAACAAAACTATGACTTTACTTCGATTAAATAAAACTCGCAAGGAACTCTCCCGTACGGTTCGCCCCAATCCACAAATAGGTTCGCACCCAATAAACCACAAATAATCTCCAATCATTTCGATTCGCCAAAACAATACCCAACTGCTAGCACGTGCTTTCATATAATTTCATAATCGCTCACAATCCCATTCCTTAAGCGGCAATAAAAACTCGTTCACTCTCAGTCGCTCGGTCTCTTCCAACACCAACAAAAGAAACAACCACGTACATACGCCGGTTAGTTCATTCTTTATTCATAAGTCTCCTGTTGCTTCGTGTGCGGAATTGTTTTCTGGTCCCGGCACACTGGGGTACAGGAAAATGTTTTCCCCCCCGATTCCCCCGTTGCTTTCCCAAAACGTTGCTGCTATCGGCAGGACGTGCCTAACACCATCGAGACGAAGATTTATCAAACAGGTAAATTCGGTCACAGCACTGTGGTCTGCCTTTCGGCCAGCTGTTGTGTATTCGGTTCCGGACATTACCACAACCCTGCCCCACCGGCCATTGATACAGAAATGCTTGCTCATCCGGCATGACTGTTCATAAAAAAAAGGTTGGCTATATTGGTATTGCTCATTGCCATCATCATCATCATCATCATCGCCATCCCCATCGTCCTTGTCAGCAGTACAAATGATCACCCATCAACGCTGTGACACTGCACTTTTGTTGTGCAGGGAAAGCTTTTGCTGTTTTTTTTTTCTGTCAACCGAACATCGATTCATAATTTTCCCAGGATGTGGAGCGAGCGAAGTATGTCATAAATTTTCCTACCGGCCTTTCGGTCCTGCAAGATTGTGCCCACTGGTTTGGGACAAATTTGTACAGACTCATGCGATGCCCCGAACTTGCTATTACTATGCAGATCCATAATGGTAGTAATGTTTTACGAAAGAGAACTTATACCAGAACGCCCTCTGCACCAGAGTGTCACCACACTCCCGTACTTGATGGAATCGTTCCGTTTATGATATCATTATCGGACCATTCCCTCACGCGCCGCATAAGTGCCACAGGCAACAGAAACATCTTCAGAACCCGATGACTAAGATACTAGCAGCATGATGACACATTGAACGTTAATTTAATGACAGCAAGTGCATCGTGTGCTTGACCAGTAAGGCACGGAACCGTGCTCATCGGTACGCGTACACAATCGTCTATTCATTCGCTGCCGGGCCTAATTTCAGCGACACATTTGCAGTTTATTAATGGGAGAATTATGCAGCGAGCAGGGAGCAGTTCACAGGAGGTGTGTGTGATGGCGTCAACTCTCCGGTGCTTATACGGACAGCGAAACGAACCGCATAATATGCTACGTGAAACCCCATGTGGAGCGATGTTGCATATGCACTTGCTCGGCAACGGGTACGGCTTAAAGGGGATGGATTTGTACCGGCCCACGTGCAGCTCGCGGGTGGGTGGATGATAAATGATCATCTGGGATTATGGCAAACGCAACTAGAATGCCATTCAATTTACTCACCGCTCGGTTTACCGATTGTCTCCGTAAGGGACAAAGATAGTGCGCGATGGCTTTTCTTGGAATGTGAGACTAGGTTATCATAAGCCGCACATTAACTGGATCAGTTTTCATGCAAAACTCGTATTTTAAACGATGCTTTCGGTGCGTTGTTATCGTGAGGAATAAGCGGGGAAAAATGCTCTACAATCATTAATATTAATAAATTAATGTTATTATTATTCAACAACTATCGTAAGACATGAAATCCATACAATACATCATACAATTGTTTCCCTAAACCTCTTCTGTATACAAAAACATCAAGTTGAAGAGCTTTGATATTTCTAAAGTTAAAATTATCCACAAAGTGCTAGACCTTCCCATCACGCCCGATCCTTATCGTATGACCTTATCCGCCTACTTTCGTAATTTTGTTTTTGTTTCCACGAACCGATGCCACGATTTGCTTTGATTTGCTTTGAAACGATCGGCTTAGGATTGTAAATGCTTGCTTTTTCCACAAACGCATAAACGGCTCATCGTTTCGTGTTTGCTTTTTGCGCCTCCATTCCCCGCGCCATATCCTTTCTGTATCGTATCCTTTCGTTACGATACTGTACGGCCATTGCGTGATTTTCGAACGCACATTTCTCTGGGGGGAAAAGGTTTCCCATCTTGTTTTTGTTTTTTTGTTTTGTTTTGCTCCCTCTTTGTTTGGGTGTATGGAGCCTGAGTGTATGGTGAGCGCTTGCTTCAGTGTGATCCTTTCAAAAACGGTACCAAACACCGCAGATCTAACCGCCGGTAGGCGCCCGGATGAAAACACCAAGCACATAAAACAAACCCAAGAAAAAAAGGCCAAAGATTAGGGCGAAAAGTCCAACCTTTTCTAAGGGTTTTTTTCCCTCACACGTCCATCCATTTCGTTGCGTATAGTTTAGTGTCGTCGAGTACGAACAAACAAACCGGAAAGCAAAGACTTGGGCAAAATCATTCCGACCCTTGATTTGCTGCTTGCGAGGAAAAACACTCTCGAGGTAAGCAAAAAATCAATCGATAGTCTGTTGCCGGCTGTCGAAAGGAAAATCCGTCATTGATCCATCACGCCGCACGACCTTGCTCGCTGACGCGAATGCCAGACCGGTCGTAATGGTTTACAGCGTTAGATCTTGTAAACTCTTGTCTTGTCGAAAGATAGAGTTGAAACTAAGTACATACAAAAATGATACGCAAAATGCCACATCGTTTATTGTTAGTTGTGAATGGTGGCGAATTTCTCCATCTCCTGAAAGTCATAGACTTAATGGTGTATCATATTTTCATTTCGTCTACATTTTAAGCATCCGTAGCGGCAACCCCATTTATAGGATACAATTTTGGCAGCATCCTCAACGCGCGATACCACGGAAGAGTGGCAACTCTGCGCGACGCCTTATGCTGTAGGTGCGAAACTCTAGAAGACATCATAAATTAAGACATTCACTAGCAGCATCTGGTGTCGTCCGGAGTTTCCCTTTCCAGTGAGCAACATAAATTCACCACACATTAAACCAATGCACACACACACACACGCATATGGTAAAAACGGTTCGAAAAATCCGCTCGCTCCCGCCAGATCTGGAACGATGCAGATAGTGGTGTAGTGGTGCGTACCGAAACAACCACAAAACTGACAAGTAATTTGTCTATTTCGGGTAATTAACAATGAGCCGAAACCGAAACGCAAGACGCAAAGCGCAAGCCACACACAAACACACACACTCATCCTCCACAACGGCGAAGTTTTCGGGGCGACTTGGCAATTAATTAGTTTCCTAGTTGTTTTGTCTTTTACCACCAATTCCCACCAAGCTAACGGCCGAATGGGGAGGAACAGGGATAGGAGTTTTTACGACCGAAACCAATCCACGACTCCAACGGATGGAGGTGACTGTACCCCGTACCTCTTCCTCTCGAGACACGCTGAGATTTGAGGAGCCGACTTTTTCGACTTTTCTGACCTTTCTTTCCGACCATCCACCTGACTCGTCCACCTTAGTACCCTGTAAGTCGTTGTAAAAACGTGTTCCAGTTTACAAACTCCTTGTGGATATTCCCGGGTATTCCCTTCTCCCGCATCGCGTCTGCATTTTTGGTTTTTGTTTGATTGATTGTGGCCAAGTGTTCAGACATACAGCATTCTCTCAACCGCAGCACATTCCCGGGGAGTTCCGAAACCTCGACTGAACCACCGCGAAGCCGGATACCGTAACTCCGCATTCGAAAGGGCACACACTCGGTCGAAACGCACGCATTCTTGTGACCGCGCGTGCAGGAACCCGGTTTCTCCACTAAAGGAAACACCGGCAGACATTCGGAGCAAAGGGACCGGGCGCCCACCGGGTGCTGCGATTTATTTCCAACCCCGGGAGCTCCGCGAGGGAACGAAGCAAGTGATAAAATAACAGCTTAAATCAATTAACGAAAATTAATGCAGATGAGAAATGCCACAGCGTGCTCTGCCGAACTTAAAAGTTCGGGATGACTTCGGGAGGACATTTGGGCATTCGTACTGTTGTTTCCATTCTTCATTCTACGCCACCTCATTTCATGCGCACGCTAAATGGGATTCGCCCGGTTCGGGGCTGACGACGAATTCCGTTCATTTCACTCTCAACTCGCACATCAACCTCCAGGCAAACGGTTTGTCTTCCCACTCTGGCCCTTCCGCGCTTTGTAGCGCGATGTGAACAAATCAAAATATTTGCGGCAAAAGAATTTAAATTTCGAAAGTTTTGTTTTCGGTCGGTGCTTACATGGGACGGTTGGAGATTTGTTTTTGTTTTAATCTCGCTGCAACCAGCTGGATACCGATGGTGGGCTTCGTTTTTACATTCCCCACCACGTGTTCGCCGTGTCGAGTGCGGAGTTCTAAAACCGAGCCATTAAACCTTTGGAAGTAACTGGCAGGGCGAGGCAAGGCAAAACCGGATGGAATGTGTTACAGTCTTCCACTGCTGCCATTGCGATTGGAATTTCCTAAAGCCTTCGAACATGCGGGACCAAACAGATCATGCGTGAATGCGGCAAAAATGTTTGCCACTCATTTAGGGCACGATCAAATCTAGTCCGAATTGTCAGAGTAATTGCCGCATACACATTCCATCACTTCGATCATATGGAAACGATCAAAGATATTGTGATTTGTAATACAAAGGAATGAATGATCCATCCAAAGATTTGTGGTGTTACGAGTGACTCAAACAGATTGCATCAATATTAAGAAAACACATTTCCACTGTCAATTGTTACATAAAATCGTTCCTATTTTGCACCATTTATGTACAGTTCCGGCTGCATACCGAGCATACCACTTCTACGACTTCAGTCGATTAAGCAATTTTGTACTCTAACAACAAACTCCCATCCTTCAATATCGTTAATGGTTAAAGGTTAGTGAACTCGACCGAGTAAGCACGAAACCCACGGACCGGATAACAGCCGCGACAACATTACATAAGTCATCCGGAATGGTCATGGAGCAAACGGTAAATGGAGAACCGATTACCAACCAATTCTGTCTAATTAAAGACGTTGCCACGCAGAATGGGAAGTCCCCTTCTACCGAATCGTTTGCCGTCATTTTTCGGGACCCGTACACCAATTATCATCACCCAGGCTGCTTCAGAGCTGTCCCGGTGGTTGGATCGTGTATTATCACACCCATTTCCAGCAGCAGTCAACGGAAGGATCCTCTGGCCCCGCGCACAATTTCCCGAAATACATTTAGCCCCAGCATCCGTAAACATGCACAGACGTAACGGGTTCCGGTTTGGGATGTTCCCGGACGGGTAGCAAACCCCAACAGATGGGAGTGCTTAATTGTGCGCCAACCGGTTGCCTTAGACAACGACAACCGTGGGTTTGTACGTTGTGGAATCAAGCAAAGAATGTGCCACTGCGCAGCATTGGTCTCAACACTCCAACTCAATTGTCGTTAGTCGGAAACCTACATCAAACGTTTCGGTACCTACGGAAAGGATGTCTTTCCTATCCGAATATGCTAGCCTCTCGCTTTCTCCTTCCCTTTCGCTGTATCTTACAATGGCAATAAAATAATGGAAAGCTATGCTGCACAATGGTAATTAACAATAAATTTTACTGGCTAATTAAGCACATTGAGCGCAGTGATTATTATAATTTGGGACCCGCGTGCTCGCATTTCCAGCTGCTACTATTTTTAGGACCATTTTTTTCTTCTATCCCCCCGGCGCGATGTCAAAGTCACTGTCGGGACCGTTCGGGATAGCAAGTGTCGGTCACAGGGAAACAGGGAAAGATTGATGAGGCAGCATTATCCCCAAACCAGGGAAGGAAAAAAAAGCCGAGGGTGCTTACACTTCATTGCCAGCGGGCAATGTGCATTTTAAGGCGGTGAGCTAATAGGCATCCCTGCACACACCCATATTACACATGCTTCTCTCGCAGCGGAATGCACTGCCATTGTAATTAGCAGCCGTTTTGGTGGCACATTAAACATCGATCAAGTGGAACGTATGGATTCGGTGGCAACGGTGGCGATTGTGGCGAAGTGGGGACGATCTTTGCATACCGCATCAGACACCGTACTATCACTACCATATGTCTTTTTTTATTTAACCATTGTTGCGATAATGGTAAGAAACAGCTTATTAAAATAGTTTTGCTTTGAGTTAGGTATGCGGATTGCGCATTCAAACAGTCACTACACACTTGGTGTAATTAAAATTCCGTTGCTGTGATTAATTAATGCTTTCGGGGCGGCCCAGTAGTGTATTGATAGCAGCACCGATTTACACACGACAAGACCGATCCAAAATCTCATCCGGACTAATTCTCCGTACACAGGACTGACTATGCAGCTACGAATAAGTAAAGTAAAAAAGGCCAGTAATGGCAGACCTACACCTTTTCAGGTTGTTGTGCCGATACAGAAGAAGAGAATTAATGCTTTGAGAATGAATCTTATATTAAGAATGACAAGTTAATCACTAACATTCTGTGAAGAGCCACTTAAATCATGAGTCGGCTTTGTAAAAATATCACGAATCATTAAAACAGATATAATAAAACATAAGTACTTATAATTTTATTATTCTTCGTTGCCTTCCAAATCATTAAATATTTTATGATAGCAAATTTAGTATCATTTAACGAAGCTTACAGGATTCCCCTGAAACATTATTATTCGATGATTTCAATGGCAATGGTTTTCAATTTTCGATTAGTTTTTATTTCATCCTCCTACATTAATTCATTCATCATAAATTAAACAGTTGCCCCATGCTATTTCTGTTTCCCGGACTTTTTCCCGTTAATTTAATACATAGATGTCAGGTTAACTCGTCATATCGATTGCTTTTTTTGTTTTCACTGGAAATATAGATGCTGCTAGCATCTGGTTGCTCTTTTCTCTTCAATTCCGTAGAATTCTATAATAAATTGAAATTGCTCCACTGCTAATGCGAACCCTAGGTATGCCCACGCTTAGCTGGTCTACAAACGCTGGTCCCTTACTGGAAACAGCTACCCGGGAAGAACGCCACCAGTGTGCCCCGAAGTGATAATTATGATTAATCGTTCCGCAAATCCCAAGACGCCTCTTTAGCACTGATTCCTGCTTTCGTGCTCATCTTTTCAACACTATCAGCTCGAATGGCGTGCGTTTCCAAAGCGCCATTCCGTCAGAAGTTATTTCGTTGAATCTTTCTTTTTCGTTTCGTTCTTCACTCACTCATGTGTCATGTGTTATCTCCTCAAGCAAATACATTTCATTCCCTGTTGCCCCGGCTGTTCAGCCAAGGGCAAGCGATGACTGATGTCAAGCGTGTGAGCTGACGAATTGATGGTTGATGCTGGAAGAATGAGGGCATGATAAAAAATGTCTCATCTATTTTCCACCTCATAATATCGCCTCCTTCTGCGCAACGGCAATGAAGCGTTCTGCCATTGCGAGAAGTGAAAACCCCCGCAAGGCGGAGACCAAATTAAATCACAAAATAATAAGAACCTCCGCGAAATCTCGCCTAAAACAATTTGCCTAAAACGATAGCTTCGTGTTTGATTAAATTGTCTCAAACCGGCGTCCGGCATCCTTCGGCTGCTAGAAACGGTTCTCGGGTATTCAGCCGTTGTTTTCCCAACAAATAAACAGTGGGGTACATTAAAGCCGTGCCCAACACTAATGCAACAAATTAGCATTATAATGTGGAATGAAATAGCCATTAGTAAACATTGCGATGTAATTTAATTAATTACCACAACCATTCAGCGTGTATTCTCCCACGATGGGCAGCTTGTATGGGGTGTAGCAGGCATTAGTTTAATGCTAGATAAGAAGCTAGTTGTTAACAATCATTGTAGCGCGGAGATTGTTGAAAAGAAAGCCCTAGTAGCTCAGAATCAGGACAGTGCAGAACCCAACCAAGTAGAATTTAGACTTTATTTTAACCACATAAAAGATGGTGTATTCACAATTTCAACCAACAATTCCTTTCTGGCAGCAACAAAACATAGCTCAGAAGGCAGCAAGGCATTCCAACATGCGTCTTAACTGTATCGGTTCTCTATCCCACAGTAAGCGTGCATTACAAAGCGACTACAAAATCATGTTACAAAGCAGTATGTAATGCGAACCAGTTCATTTCTCCTGCACGTGTCCGTTACGCACAAACGGCCGTTCGTTGATGAGGGCACAGTTTTACTTTCACATTTGCAGTACATCTACGCCGACGCGTTACAAAGCGCGTACAAGGTGCGTACCCATACGCCAAAAGCCGATTAGTGACACAAACACATCTGTGACATCCGAATTGTGTACCAGACGTACAACGATAGTCTTTTTTCTGTGACCATTAAATAAAAGCCCGATAGGCATACCCTTGCTAATGAACTGACAAAGGGCCACTCGCTGGTTTTGGGCAGGTATGTTCCAGCGCCCTCTCCACACATGCCAACACCAGTGGAAGCGAAGTGCAATCGGCTCTACAGTGGAAAAAAACACACACATTCGCAGATACTCGCACAAATGTCCCATTTTATAAACCATCATGCGCATTCATCCCTCATCAAGCAAAGGCTATTGGCTGAGCCTCCGTACGAAAGGGACAGATGATCTAATGCACAGATGAAAATGACGAAAATTTCACACCCGCCACGGAGAGCCACGTGATGCCATCTGTCCCGGCTGTTCGGAAGGGCGCACAGGACACAAATGGACCAGCACTTTGTGCTACAATTTATGATCGTTTTACTTTTTTTCATTATCCACTGATTTCCGTTCCTTTTTCCAGCTGGCGAACAGCGTGGACAATGTTGTGCCGCTGAGCAAAGCACACAACATCGAGGTTTACCGACGGAAATTAAACAAACGGACGCAAAGAAGAGATGAGTTGTAGCCGTTGGAAAACACCACTAATGTTAATGCATTACTCTAAAATATGCGATACTGATTTGGAAAGAATTGATCAACCCATCTCGAAAGTGGAAAAAATACAAAGTTATCGTTTACCGACAGGCAAGGCAGAGACTGGTTAGTGTAAAACTCTTGGAAAAACGCAACTCCGGACTTCATAACCAACGATCTCGTTACTCTATCGCGATTCTCCTATCGCATCCTTCCCGTTCGTCCGTGATGACAGGCGTAAGTAATTGCAATTAGATAATTTCAGACACAACTTTTTGTTTCCCAGTCCGGGCCAGAGCTCGCGAAACGCTTGGCGTTGATTTAGTCCGCAATAATTTGATTAGCTTCGGCAAAACAAACCAACCAAATAAAAAGTATTCGCGCAGCTTGCACCAGCTTGAACCCGCGTGAGTTCGCGAACGGTGTTCCGTATCTGCTTACATTTTTTCAAATGCAAACCGGCCAAAAGTTTTGTACTTGAGCAGTCCGCGAAAAAAACAAGAACTCAATAAAACTTGAAACTCTATAGCAAAAAAAAAATCATGCAAGAATATGCTTCTTGTGCACAGAAAAACATTCACACAAACACCAAATACAGCGCAAGGAAAGCGTTCGGAAATTGAATCCAATTAAGTAAATTATTTAATGCCGATGTACCGGCCGGACGGCGGCCGGTGAACGAGATGACAAGCAAACTTGGCGAGATGCGAAGAAGAACATTTCACAGTTCGCGTGGTAATTCTGCACTGAACCACGTTGACTGAGCGCTGCATAATGAAAATAAAAGCTTGCAAACAATACAACCAAATCCCATAAAACATAAACACGGCTTTACGATCAATTATAAACGTTGGCAAACAAACCAACTACCGCAAGCTGGGGGTGAGGTAGAAGGATTAATGAAGTGAGTTTGTGCGCCACCACCGACATCCAAAACCTCCCCACCGCTCGTAAATATGTTTCACAAATACTGCTCCCACCACGAAAACAAATCATTTAATTAGCGTTGACTACCGACGGATAGTCTCAAATTGTGGAGCCCGGTGAAAAAGTTGATTCTACCACACTTCTCTAATTGTGCGCCCCGTTCTGGCTCACCCAAGTCGGAAAATCCCGTCCCCACCGAATCGAATATCGTACGCGAAATTGATTTCTATTTAACGATAAAACAATCTTTCCACGTCGAACAGCTGGAAAACACACGGCGGGTGGGGATGGTTTGCGTTTGATTAAAATTTAATTGCACCGATTTGATGATTTTATTGGCTCAACAGTGGTACGTGGCCGGGAGTGAGGAGAAAACAGACGAAATTGATTGAAATATTTAACCCACCCACCAGCCACACTCAGCCCGGCACGGTGAGATGAATCCTGCAGACGGCTAAGTCCGGGAGCGATAAGTTCCGGTTCATCGTTCATACCACCCACCCAAAACAACCTACCCGGTGTGCCGGTCAAAGTTCAAAGCGAAAAGCAGCTTTTGTTCGAGCGCAAAATCCTCACCCTTCCACCGTGAATGCGAGCGAGCCACCCCGGTAAAGGAAGAAAAGCCCCAACAGTTGAAAAAGCTCTTTCATCTCGCTGGGCGACTGGCGGGGATGATTATGCTGGCCACCGCGCGGTATATATGTCTGTTGTCCCTGGGTACCGACAGGGTTTCTTGCAAGGATGCTTCTGCGTCGGCTAGGCAGACCGGGCTAATCGAAACCCATCTTCCATGCCATCAACCCGGCCCCAGCCCCGGGATCGTTGAAGAATCAAATTATTTCCAGCGCATCGCCCGGAACGGGATGGTACTGGTGAAAGGCGGCAAAAACAAACGAACGAAACAGATCCATAAAGCGTACTAAAAATGCGGGGTACAACAGGATGCAGGCAAGATTTTGACCCGGTCAAAACATACCGAAAACAAAACCAAGACAACAACCAACAGCAAAAAAAAACCCCACCGAAAGATTATTGCCCTCGCCAGTTGCTCCCCGTCTAAAAAGGGATTTTAAGCTGAAATGGCAGGTAGGTAAGTGGAAGATGGCAAGGACCTGTTGTTGTCGTTGTTATCTGTCCGCAATAACGCTACAGCGGGGTGGCGCACGGGAGCTTCCAACCGCCGCCATCAGCAGACCGCTGCCTCCCAGGCACCGGACAGACAAGCAATCAGATCAAAAAGTTGACGAGCGCCATCATCCATTACCGTGGGAACGGTTTCGGCAAAGATAAATGAGAGCAGGTTTCTGGCGGTGCAGTTTGCGCGTAACCGCACCGGGACCGGCTCATTCAACGACCGTTTCGGCAAAGATCATGTTTTTGCGACCAGTAGTCCTGCCTTATTTTCGCAAAGCATCAAGAAATGTCTCTAACTCCATCCAATCCACAACAGCAACAACAACAAAAAACCTCGAATGCCCGAACGGTATGCAAATTAACATATCGATTTCCTCCCACCGGGAGTTCTCCAACAACAACAAAAACTGCCTATCTAATATTCCGATCCTTTCGAGAAGGATCCACACTGCTCCCGGGAAGCCCTGTTGCTCCGGTGAAGTGGATTGACCTTTTTTTTCCTTCAACCCAAGCTCCAAGCTTACATCACGGCTTTAAGCTTCCCTGTCTATCTGCTGCTTAACCCTGGAAGTTGTATCCTTCGATCTGCCTATATCGTTCCGACCGAATTCTCCTTCGTTGTCCCAGACCAGGCAAGCTGTTTCGGTCAGCGTGGCCCAACAATATTTTTTGGGGTATTTTGTTATTAAAATCCCTGTCGCCTGGCAAAGGCATCTACCTCCCCCGCCGAGGGCACGGGATTTCTTTCGTACACCGTAATTATTAATTTCGACATCTACGTGCGGGTTCTCAGTGGAAAAAAAGGAGACAAACAAGGTTGGCGCCAAAGATGCTACGACTTTGAAGAAGCTTACACTAAAATCGATGCAAAAACAAAGCGTTCAATGTGTACTACCATAAGCGACCCGTACACACAGCGACTTTCGCGATAACCTTTCGCTGTGTGTTTTAAGCTTATTTTGCGAAATTACCAACCATTTCCGTGCCTGTGGGTCGCTAGGGTCGAGGGTAAGCATATGCGTCGGCTGATAAGCGATGCTCGCAGTGTGCGAGAAGTGGGTAGCAATGGGTTGTCGTTGTTGGAACAATAAACCGTAAATCTAAACTAGCGCTCGACCATCAGCAGCTGTGGCCGACTTTTGTAAGATTATGCTTCAACTGGAGATAATATGTCGGTTAAAAGAGGAAACGCATCAATTGGTTCTCTGGGACTTTATGCAGCAAATGAACGAGATTCTCTGCAGAACACTTATAATTCCTTGGAGCTAAGTACGCCGTTAAAAACTATTTAGAATAGCTATACAGTCTTTTTCTCGAAAGTAATAGCTACAGCAATATCTGGTAAGCAATTCTATTCATTCTACTCATACCAACTTCTCGGAATTCACTGAGACTTCTCAGAATTTACTGAGACTTCTCAGAATTTACTGAGACTTCTCGGAATTCACTGATACTTCTCAGAATTCACTGAGACTTCTCCGAATTTACTATGACTTCTCTCCATTTATTGTGACTTCTCAGAATTCACTAAGCCTTCTCAGAATTTACAGAATTGTATCCAGATATTCTCGTACATCTGAACACTACTTGTGATTATTTGGGGTGCCTAGTGCACGAGACTAGACCAGAAATCACGTGTATGACCTATTTTTGGACCTCTCAACTGTATGAACCTAACCCCTAAACCGAAAAAACAACGATCTCCACTAACTTAAGATATCGTTTGAAAGTTTGAAAATGTCTTTTACAGTAGATATAAATTCCCCCACGCAGGAAGTTCATTTCATTCCACTTTCCCTATCACTTATCAATTACTTACCACACCGGGAATTGCGCTGCTCCACCGATTCGCTATCGATTCGCAATAACAATTTCAAAACTTGTTCCCGTTCGGCACATCTCCCTGGGCACCTGGGACGGAATAATGGCTGTACTTTTGTAAAATATCACCATTCGAATGCAGCGGGTAAATGGTCCATCCAATCGTACTTTACCGCATGTGGAAAACCGTGTACGGTTATTAGCGAGAATGGCATCAGCATTATTTTTTTTTTGCTTGCCCCGATCTTTATCTCTTTCCCACTCACAGTGTGTCTTTGCCATCCGTAGCCGCCATGTTACAGTGGAGTTTCCCGGCAGGCCCATGAGCCTTGCTCGGCGGCCGGCTTTGCGCTTTCGGTTACAACCAAAAGCCACCCAGAAAATGCAGAGCAGCCGTGAACACGATTCCCCCAGCGCAGAAAGCAAGGAAAGCTGGAAAGCAACAAAAAAAAACGCTCTATGGAGGGCAGGGCAACGAGTACTTCCATCACGAAAACCCTGCAGGGTTGCTTCACGTCAGCCACACGGGGTGGCTGGAAACCTCCCAAAACGCAAAACGGGATGGACCGGAAAACCAAATATAAAAGTCCACAGACCCCGCAGGAGTCGCAAAAGTTGCAGTCTTCGTTGATTTATTTTTATGATTCTCTGGCCCGAAATCGTTTGCGAGTTCCGACGGTGTTTCTTTTTTTCCCTTTGCTGGTTAGCTCCACTCGCAGGTTGGGTAGAACGGGGTGGAAATTCTGACCGGAGAGCTTGCCGCTCGTAGATGGTAGACAGGTTGCTGCCCCAATTGCGGAACCCTTTGGCCCGATGGTCTTACGTTTTTACTTTTGCAGGTCACTTCGTGTTTTTCGGTTTTTGTCTTTCGGTTTTGCTCCATTTTTGTGTTTGCGTTTTTGCCTGCAGGTGCCATCCGACTATCAACCGACAACACCAGGCCATGCCGTATGTCTCAGGTCACCGTCGTCGTTTCACTTGACTTTTATTCTCGGCTACATACGGCCACCCATCTCCTCGCGCCGCACTCATTCCAACAGGCCGCAGGGTAAAAAAAAAAGAAAGATATCTGTCTGAAAGGTCTTGCCCGAACCCTCGAGCTACCGGATCGCATCCAACTTTACGTAAAGGTGCCTTCCCAAAAAGACACACTACACAACTACCAGCCGAAAAACCTCAAACGTACGAACTCGAATCGTAAATTACGTTTTATTGCATTTTAGTACAACTTACGCTGGGGCCCGACTCTCCGGTGAGTGTTTGCATTGCTTAAGATTCGCTGTGCGCCAGACGTTCGAAGGAAAGGTCCTCACCGAATCGCTTCACCCTTGTCCATCCCCCTTTTGGGCAAAGCGTTTGGACGAGATCTTCCAAATCTTCGTAAATTGGCAAACGAAATGCCGCACGTCTTAGGGAAAACATCGGCAAATCCTGAAAGCTTCACAAACACACGATCAAACCAGTGCCTCAATTTGGAGGGAGGGGAGGCTTAGGATACCGTTTGTCGAACTGAAGGGAAAAAAACCACCCAAGATCTGGTCGGTACATTAGCAATGAAAATTACCTTTTCCTGAAGTTGCTAGCACGGAACGATATTGTCGGTTGCTTGCGTTACAAAGCGCTCTACAGCCCCGACACATCAAAAGCTTTTATGTGTTGCTTGGCCGTCAGGGCACATCGAGAGAGTGAGAGAGACCAGCGGGTATGCCAGCACCGACTGGACCCGAATTCTCGGTGCGACTAATTTGGCCAGTATTCGTACAAGACTGTTGACAACGATGCGAACCCAAAAGCTGAATAATCATATCCCGACGAATCGGGTCCGCATCAACTCGGACAGAGGGAGGAAGTATGTGGATGCGGATTATGCTAATGCTCCCACTAGTTCCCAGACGCTCTGGGCCAACCGGCGAAGGATAACGTTGCTGCACGCTTTCGGTAAAGACGATGGTAATGACGTAATAAAAAACTTATTCCAAACCCATTTACGAGTAGTGCAACTTTGCCCATAAATAGGATCATGTTTGCTCTGTACTACACCTCATGCAATGCCAAGTGTATCCATAATTTTGCCCCATCCAACACGATCCTCTAAACTGCCAGCATGTACACTCTCCACGGAATGTGAACGAAAACACACACACGTTCACTCAGCATTACACGTTTTGTGGTGAAGGAATTGCTATTTTTCCATCATGAGACTCGTAAAATTTTAGGTACATGAAAAACTCAAGTTTGCTACCTTTTGTGTGTGTTTGTGTGGTTTGTGGATTTCCAAACCCAAAAGCCAAACGGTTGGCGCAATGCCATCGGGCCAGCTGGTGGCAGTGGACAAGCGGAGAAACTTTAGCGAAAAGCATTCCCATCATGCAATGGTTTTTGGGCAGATAGCGGTGCTACAGCATAAAAATGTGGTTCATTGAATAATCGTGTGCAGCAAGGGCGCCACTGCTTGAACAGTGCACCGGAGTAAGACGGTTCGTGAGCAATTAAAACACAGAACTTGTGATTTTACTTGTTTATACAAGACGTAAAGTTTTTATTTCCATACTTACGGTTGCCGAAGCACACACGCCATTCTTTCCGTGCATTCATGGCTTCTCACAACATCGCTACAACACTGCGACTTCTGATGGAATCGATCAACTTTGGAACGAAACACATGCGAAACAGAAAGCGAAATGAATTTTTCCAATCTCCAAATTCTATTGCATAACGTGCACAGGAGTTTTCCAGTCCCAAGCAAACGTTTCGTAACATTGGTTTAGAAGATGTAAGCAACGAACAAATATCTGTTATCCAAATAGCAACATGGAAATCCTTGCAAGTACACCTTTGGGTAAGATGTCCTATTCCTTGAAAAGCACCTTATCACGCAACACTGCCCTGTGATGTCAGCAAACAAATGCACACGGAAAGTTTGAGATTGCTGGGAACGGAATTTCAGTTGCACTCTGGCACCGACAATAATGGCGACCATGCCGAAGAGATTCGTTAAGAATTGGAAGAAATTAGAAAAGTTTTGCCCTATCTTGACTAGACTCTGTGTAACAGAGTTCAAATGCTTTACCTCATCAGGTAGGTATCCATTTATTGGGAAAATATTTAAAGCTTTTCAAATTGGATATAACTCACATAAAGCTTCTTGGAGTTTGGAGTTGGAGTTCTATAAACTTCAACAAAGTGGAGGTGAGTCTTTATCCTAACAATACAGCGTTTGTATGTAGCAGGGTACCCATAAAAATACAGAAATATGGTCCACTTACCGGTGTAGAGTACGGATGTGCCGTCAGACAAACGCCGTCCGCCTTTAGCTGCTCCTGCAACAGTGCCTCCAGTTCGCTCAGCATCAGCGGCGAACTGTCCCGCTCCAGGCTGTCACTGTTGTCCGACAGCAGCGACTTTGGATCGTTCAGCTGAAAGTACACGCTGGCCGCACCTTTCTCGCGCAGCAACCGCACACTCTTGAGCAGCTTGCTCCGGTGGGCCGGATTCTGTACACCGATCGCGTCCAGGTCCGGATCGCCGACCTGCTTGCAGATCTCCAGATCGTCGTATCCATTGTCGAGGAAGCTTTCCGCGTACTGGCCGAGCCCGAGGGCGCGCAACCACTCGCACACGATGTTGCTTACCGCCATCCTTCCGACCAGTACCTTCCCCACCTGTATACGTGTGCGTGTGTGTAGATGCTTCTATCACTTCCCTTTTCGCCTTACCACTTCCTGGGCAAGGAAATTTCCACACAAACACACACTCAATTAACTCGCACTTCCGGACGGGGGGTGTTTTGGAAAATGACTGGAATTTGGAAATGGCCTTTTTTTATGTTACGATAAGCTTGGCCGAAAAAAAGCACACACACAAACACACCGCCGGTTCCGTTCACTCTGCACCAAACCTTCGCCACCACTCCATAGAGGCGCGCGCGCACGTGTGGGAAGTAATGACCGTACACTTTTACACACTCCTACATCCGAGCACTTTATTAAAAACTACACACACACACACACTCAAGCAGCACAGCACTTACGCAAAAACAAAAAGCTTCACGTACCCCTGTGCCGGTTTCCTCCGGAACCTACGGACCTAGAGTGCCGGAAAGAAGAGGAAACTTTAACAAACCAAGCAAAACGAAGGTAAACACAAACGTTTAATTAAACTTGTCCTTCTCCTGTAAAGCAAACCGCTCCGTACCCATGTACACACACACACCCAACGTCCCATTTCATTGTGCCGGGTTTATCCTTGTTTCCTTTTCATCTTCTCACAATTTAACTCGCTCCGTCCGTCGTGTTCTTTTTAACATTGTTTTGTACCATTTTCCTTTTGCTCCTTTTTTGTTTAATGATCTTTTTCGATTACTTTTATCTTCCTTTTTTCTGCCCTCTGCTGGGCCCTTTTACGTTTGTTTTCATTTGTCATTCCATTTTGGTTTTCACTGTAGTCGCACGGTAAATCGTTTGGAGTAAAAGCTTTCTGGTGCCTTTTTGGACAGTTTAGCTTTCACGATCGACGGCGTTGTTTTAAGTGCCCTTATTATTTGTTGAAACCTAGCTCCAGAGCTTTTTGGGGTGTTGCCTGCTCGACATAACACCAAACGGCACCACATTGCAACAGGACTCTTCACCTTCTTCGCGCTTCAAGTTGCGGTGGGAGGTTTACGATACTCTTTTCCCTTATGCAGTCTACACACCTCCAGTCTCCAGTCCGCCCGACGGTTCCAGTGCTCAGGTTTGTGTCGCTCACTTTAGTGGCCTTTCGCTTATGCTTGACTTGTGTCTGCAGGAAGCTAACCCAAAGTCTCCCACAATCACCCGCGAAGCAGTCTACCGCGCGCAATGGAATGCTTGCTTGCGCTGTAACGTTTTTTCCTCCATCGGCTTCATTGTCCACCATTCAAGCGGGCCATCATGAAGCGAACGAACTGGTGCAATTACCAACGGCGGTCAATGCAGTAAAGGGTCCTTCTCTGTACCCAGTTTTTGTCGGCTTCACAGCAAAAAAAAAAACGCCACAGTCGCTGTGCCATCCGAGAGGAACGATTTTCTTTGCTGGTCGGTTCGCGATCGGGGCCCACACCATTGGCAGAAGATTCAAACGACAGATCTGATCCAACCTGAAAGAAAAGAAAGAGAAAGAGAGAGAGAGCGTGTGTAGAAGCAAACAAAGTTAACCATTTGGAATCGTGACGAGTTGGTTAATGATGATGATAAAGATTATTATTACGGTGCCCTGTTCGATCGCGCGCGCTCACACACGCTCTCCGGCTGTGCTTTGGCGCGGTGTGTGCAAGATTAAGCAGAACGAGGTAATGCAGTAATACAACATTAACAAAAAAAAACACAACAGCATCCAACTAAAACAGTACTCATACGAAGCCACAGGAAACGGGACTCTCGCACTGGCCAGCATCGGCATGTAGGAAAACGAGACAAGACAAAAAAAAAACGCACCAGCAACAACAACAACCGTGGGATGCTGATCCGTTCTTAAGTCAAACGACGACGAAGCGCAAGCTCTCGAGCTCGATGCTTAACCACTCATCTTCTCGTTCCATTGCGGACGTGTACCGCTTTGCCAGCTACTCCCACCTACTCAGTCACCTACCCGGTCACGGGCATCGAGTTTTGCTTGTGTGGCTCTTAAAATTCGAGAAAGATTTATGACGGGCCACAAGGAAGCAAACCACACCACAACCATCATTCCGCGCTTCACTCGGTGACCTCAGCAAACGGGCGGATGGAGCAAAGTCCACCGGGTTGGATTGAAAAATTTTCGTTGACAGATTAAGATTTATGAATGTGGCAATTAAAAAGAAACGTGAAGATGGCTGCCGGTACATCAACCACCTAGCCGCCCCCTCCTAGAGATCTCTCGCGAGAAAAGGTGTGGGAGGGTGTGGGAGAGAGTGTTTTTCGTAGGCATTCTTTACCGCAAGCCCGCCGATGACGATGACGAAAAGGGCGACGAGCACGACAGCGAAAAGGTGTCTAGTAACGCGGGCACACACTAATGGAAACCACTGTCGTTTTGAGACGATGAAGATGATGATGACTTATGGAGACAAACAGCGCGTGAAAAGTGAATGCTGAAAGGTGATCGTTAGAATGATTCCCGACAGCCCTCCCCCCATGGTGACCAACATCGTTCCCGGGGTACCGAGAGGTGAAGCACTGCTAAGCAGCTCGTTGAAATTTATGCTCATCCACTCATCATGTACGTCCCGGTAGACAAACAAAACACTTCACACAGACAAAACGCACTTTTCGGGTAAGTCCAATACAATGAGCTCCAATAGACCACCGTACCTGGCTCGTGCGCCATGGCCAAGACAGTTTTGTATGTGATGGGTTTAGAAAAGAAAAGTGAAGCTCCCAAAAAATGGCACGACAAAATCTGTAACATCTTCCAGACGCCCCGTCTAAAATTTCGTGCAGCTATTTCCTAGGAGCTATTTCGCCACATGGAATAAGCCTGCGGGAGGTGGATGAAGAAAAGGCTCCCTGAAATGTAAGATTGTTTATGCGAAATCCCAACACTACCCAGACATTCCAGCAGGTTTCCTTTTGTGTGTTTGTGCAAAGCAAGAATATGCAAGAAAAAGCATACCACAATACACAAACTATACGACACAAGCCACTTCCTCCCGATGGTACGTGCACACAATGCGAGGGGACAAACAAATCCAGCCCCGAGGCACCGAACAAAAAAAGGGAACGACGATGAATGAATTGTGAAATAAATGTGGAATTCCCAAGCCGTCACCTTGTCTTGCTGAAGGTCATACGGGCCCGGAAGCGGGGGAAGCAAACCCTCACCGGGGTGGAAAAGGAAAAGGACACGTCGAGCATCAAGCGAAAGGGTAGAACTAGGTGCCCCGAGCAATCCTCCATTGACGGATCGTTCCCTGCAGTGCTTTGTGCCGGTTGGGGGGGGGGGAGTTTTTCGCGCAAAAGGATACGCGTTTTGTCTTCCATTCCCAGCAGACATTACCTGGTCGGTGTGCCGTTTCCTTCGCACATTCTGACGAAGGTCGGCATCGGTCGGTACGGTACCCGGTATGTTGAGACCACCCCTGGAAGGCAGAGAAGGAAGGTTTGCCATATTTCTTTATCCTTCATCTGGGGTTCAATTTTCGGTAGGAATATATATTCACCAAATCCATCCCCCCGGCCAGGTGAAGGTGCGCAGGGTCACGAACGATACAACAAGTCATTCACCTGAGCACGCTGCTTGCTTTCTTTACACGATAAGCCCGTCCCGTAAAAACGGATGCATGCTGTCTGCTGTTCTATGCTTCGCAACGATTCCACTTGCTCCATTTAGAAGCGCTCTATTTCAGTCTATACTTTCATCAGCTCGGTATTGTAGCTACCGTCGAGGTGTATTAGCATATAGTGGGCAAATGTGTGCAACTATTCTGCTGTTTGCTTAACACGGGTAAACTTTGACAGCAGTTCAAAGCCAATTCGTCCGGGCCAGGGGAAAGTATGCAAAGCAGTATTTGCATGCGGAGTAATGTCGCATGTAAATCCTCGCAACATGTGAATGTTGGAAGATTTGCACTGATTCCGAGCTAAATCGCTGTACAAATCGTTGGTCAGATATAGTAGGCAAGCACAATCCGGCTTGCCCGATCCTGATATGCACGGATCCATCAACGACCGAACTCGGCACAGGTGAAATGGGTTATAAATTTGGAATAAGCTTGAAGGAATTCCAATATCAGAGCGTATGATCTACCCACTATCGTTGAAAATGCTGATTTTATGCGTACAATGTTTGTTTGTTTCCACTGAAATCCTTGTCGAAGATTGCATGGAGCGCACGCTGGCACTTTCTCAAGGTTTCGTTTTGACCGATATTTGCATATCTTACGGTGCTGTCTTAGAATTTCTTGATGATCTTCTCCCTTTGTAGGTAAATTTATTCATTTGCCAGCTCAATATCAGTGCTTGGCTAGGTGGGCTACACGCGGACGCTAGATCCAGAAGAAGCGAGACTAGTTGAGCTTCCAAAAGTACTAGACATCAGAGTATCATCCTTGAGATGTTTGTCCAGCGCAAAAACATCACTTAGTGAAAAGTGATAAAAATAAACTTATCTCCTCATATGTAAATGGTCAAAATCAAATCTCAAGAACATCAAATTTATACACACCCTCACTTCGTTTACATTGCCATTTATTGAACTTTCACTTCTTGAGAACTCCCATGATTGTTAAAAAAAAACGATATTATGCGCACATCAAACAATCTGTGGAAGTTTTCCAGCTGTGGCAACAACAGAGACCAGTGTCCAATAGCTCACCTAACTTGATTATCTTACGACCACTTCCCAGCCCGCGATACGGTAACATAATCCGCTTCAAACAACCGACCGAACCTTCCAAAATCCAAAAACAGAACCTTAAGCACAAACGGCAGCCATTTTCACTCTCAACGCGCTCGTCGGAAAAGCTTTTCCCTTTCTACCAATGCGCTGCGCTCTGTTTTGAATATTAAATATTTACAAAAGTTCGTCCGGTGGCCGTGCACTACGGTGTACGGCAACAGGATAACCGCTTCACCGCTGGACACGCTATTTTCATTAACCGTGCACCAAGCTGTAGCAGGTGGGTGAGGTGCGAGTAATGTCCCCGTACCGTCTACCACCACCAGGCCACTTGCTAATTGGGTTCTCCGGCTGTGGAAGTTGCTGGAGCAAACGACTTTCAAGCACAAAACGACTGGTCGCTCCGAGGTCGTCCATCATGCAGCCGCACCGAAGTAGCTGATCAACGGCTGGGGAAGAAAGAAATTTGCACTTCATTTGCATATTGGCGAGCGCTTCCAAAGTGATGAAAGCATGTTAAAGCCATCGCTAACTGGTGCAAAGGAATTCATCTCCAAATGCTACTGGTACAGTGGTTGGTACAAATTTTAAACGAACCATATCCAACATCCCAGCGGAACGTCACCGCTCAACGAAACGTCAAATAGACCGACATGGTTTCGGTTTGTTCCGAGTTTCATTTACTCAAATAAACGCACGGTTTTATCCCCTAACGTGAATTGCAGACATTGTGCGGATTGAAACATCACACACAACTTTGGTTGATTGAAAAACACAAATTTAATAATGCTTTTCGGTGAAAATCCGCGGTTCTGGTACGTCGCGTGCCATCTAACCGTGTGTGTGGGTGTGTGTGTGTTTTTTTTATGCTCTATGCGCACAATCAACAGAACAACATAAAAAGAAGAAAATACATTTGATAATGTCGGGGTTAAAAAGCGATTTTTTTTGGTTGCGTTGCTGACAGTTTATGTAGGCTAACGCTAAAACCCCAGCACCATGGTTGAGAGCAAAATGGCTGAGGCTAGTAGTAAGGGGTATGTAAACGAACCAGTGAATCCCAATGATTTTTTGTTGCCTTTAGATCACAACGCAAGGTGGATGTGCCGTTTTTTATGGAATTTGAGAATAAAAAAAAAACAGCAAAAGGAATATATAATTTGCCAGCCAGATAAAATAACAGAGCAAACAACCACTGCCACGCGAACCGTGGTACGAGTTTGCACCGTGTGGGATGCTGTGCGTGTTGGTTTTTAGGCAACTTTTAAACTGTTCCGGCACGTGCAGAAACCGAAAACGTCAAAATCAGATAAAAAGCCACACAGAAACGCGACTTTATGGCCAGAAGCGGTTCTGTTTGCATGCTGTAATTTAAGTTGGCTGTGGGGAACCCGGCTCAGTGCAATACTTTATATGATGTTTATAAATTCTTCAAGTAGATTAGCCATTTTCCACACCATTTTCCGACTCACCACCTTCAGACTGATTCGAAGCTTTTAAAAACACATTTGCTCTGCCCCGTTCAAGAAGCTTTCGTGGAATTATTATCTAAAATGTCCCAACAATTGCTTCCGACAGCATCGATTATCGGACCGGGTACTGTGTGCCGGTGTACAATTACACGCTCCAGGGAAATCAGACTCCAATGTCTTGCTTCTAGAGGAGCAAAGAACGTCAAACCGAGCAAAAGCTACCTGTCACCACCATACGGCACTAGGACGCGCCCGTCAGGCAGCATTGATCAAACAGCGCCCCATGATAAATATTTGACACCACAGTATTTGATCGCCGGCTCAGCGAAATATTTTCCGAAAATGCTCACCCACCGGTACCAATCAATTGCGAGCCAACAAAAAACCCCCACACATTTCAACTGTGTCGGAATGTGGCGGAAGACACAGAGTGATTTTAAAGCGGAATCTCCCGCACGGACCCTGCAATGCACGCAACCGCACCGGGTCTCCATAACGCCGTTGCCGACCCACTGCATCGCCAAACCAGCAAATGGTGAATCGCGGCGACGCTTGGGAGAAAATCGATTTCTCAAACCAACGATCCAACACCTTTTCGTGGCCAGCGCTCGAAATGCCCACCCCGGTCACAAACGGGCTCGTCGTTCTGACGAGACACAGCGGGATACCTGCCCGCCTTTCCAACCCGTCCAAATCTGTTGGTGGCCCAAAGACGTAACCTCAAAATTAAGGTGGAATGGTAAAGTGAACAAAAAATACACACACCCAAAAGTGCTACGTCTACGTCGTCAACCGCTGTGGCAGTGCGTCTTATCGTCCACGCGGGAAAGGTTTGGGTGTCTTGTTTTACTCTCTCGCCCCCCGTTTTTTTTTTGTAACTTCCCAAAACTTCATCGTTCATGGAAACCGAACCGTACCAAGTGCGGATAGAATTACTTCAATCATATTTCATATAGTCGTACGCTGTGTGTGCGTGTGTGTGGGTCGTTTTCCATGGCCAGCACACAGAAAAAAAAATTAAAAGAACTGGCGCTGGAACGTTACCCCGAACGATGCTCAGGTTTGTCCATCCTCAAGAAAGGTGCCACAAGACGAAAACAGACACATAGAACGAGATTTGATACTTTTTCCACCCGATGTCGACCCATCTATCTAGATGTCGCGCTTCCAACCCATCTGATTCTGAACGATTTGTCTCGCGCTCGCGCTTTTACGATCTTCCCACCGGAAATCTAAGAAGGCACCGAAGAGGATGGCCTACAGTCCCGGGCGGCCTCCGGTTGGTGGGCCGGATTTGTATTTCGATAGCAGCGCAACCTCCTGTAAAATACTTTCCAGACTTGGAAACTCGTAAACTTGCGACGGAATAGGTACAAATGTCTCCTCCGTTCGTTTAAACGAATTCCCTCATTTGTGTCATTACCATTCGTCCTACCGAAACGATTAGCTTGGTGATGATTTGTGCGTGTTTTCACCAAACTCTTAAAGCCATCAAAACAAAGAGAAAACATAAGTTTACATCGGATAACACAATCGGGCTTTAATGCATATTGGTAAAAATCCTTGGAAAAATCCTGTCAATACAAAAGGTCAACTTCAAGAATAAATGCTCTACCCATACAACCGAACAGAACAAGTAAAGAACCTGTCTTCCAATGGCACTTCTGAAAAAGCACATCATCTGTCCGAGGGTTTAAAGGTGAGCCTAAATAGATAACTACTCTAGAACGCTCGGTGTACGTCCCTCGTTTGGTAATCGGATAGGGGTTGGTCCTCAACTTTGCCCACACTAACCAAACATGACTGATGACTGCACAAGGGTGATCATTGCCAGGACGGAGACACAAATACAATGCAAGGCGCAAGGTGCAAACGCCCGAATAAAGAGATTACGAAGATAGTTATACACGGCGAAGGAAAATTCATCCCCCTTTTATTCCTACAAAAGACAACAATCTTAAATATGCCATCAAGGCTGCGCTGCAGCAAAGCGAGTTCCCCATTGTTCCTATTCCAATCGTTAAAACAAACCCTATTTTATGCATTACACGTACCAACCCTCTGTCACCGTAGGTACCCTTGTGATAGAGCATCATCCACCGCTGCACCACCGGCAACAAAGGTTTTGCCATTGGAAGGATAACGAATAATCTAATCAAAATGTAGAATTATTTGTCCCACCGGGAGCAGAGCACGGGCGAAACATTTCTACCGGGAACGCACCGCTGTTGGAATTGCACACCAACCAGCTGTTCGGTTTGGTGGTAAAATATTCCACTACAACCCCTACAGTGAATCGCGTCCGTAGCTGATTTGTAAGCGAAAAACATCTGAAAAGGGCACTAGTGAGCTATTCGGAAGTGTTTTGATGTTCCTGCTGCGTGCACTGACAGGTTATGTCATTTTCGTCACGCTCACGTAGCGCACAAATGGCAAAAAGGGGCGTTATTAAACGTAATAAAATTTGTGTGCCTTTAAAAAACAAAATAACAACCACGTTCTTATTGTGGAAAAAGAAAATGTAAATGGCAGTAGATGATGCACAATTAGCTTCCAGAAGATCAATTTGGGGGAGAAATACAGTCAGAATGAAAAAAAATATTATTCTAATTCTGAGAAATACCGTGAGGAAATTTAGCTTTTTCCGCAAGGCACAGGAATTTGGAGTGAGTGTTGCAAAAAGTGAACTCATCCCCATACAAAATGAGTTCATAGCTCAAACCTTACTTTAGTTCAACCAAACGGAGTTTAGCCGAATCAATATTTTGTAAATCGGTATCCACAATTTCTCAAAAACTAGAGAGTCGATTGACTTGCAATTTCCACCTGTTCTTACTTATACAATTTAGTTAATACCTCAGAAATACTTCTTCTTCTTCTTTGCCAGTCCATAAGCCACAGGTCTTTCTGGTGGACGCATCAAAGCCATTACCCAATTTGGAATCATCACGTCTCCTTTGTCCATGTGGACGACCTAAAAGGACTCTACGGACTGGGTCGTCCGGTGTCATTATCCTTCCACACATACAGGGCCAAACATCCTTCTGAGCCTTTTCCGCTCTAACGCGGCTAAGAGGGTTTCGTCAGTTTTGGACAAAGTCCATGTCTCAGAGGCTAATGTGAGTACTGGAACTATATTCTTACAAATTGAAGTCTTCAATATTTTATTTTGAAATTAGTTCATTGACTAGTTCACCTTTAGGTATGGCGCAACTCTTTACACCACTTTACAAAACAGACTTTTAAAAATGCTAAGTTTTACAATTTTCTTCAATTAAATATTTTTACCTCATCATTTACCTTATCCTTTTGGAGTACTCCCAATCCAATCATGGAGGTCGTTAAAGCAACATGGAAAATAATATTCGAGCTTTCAAATGTATATCTCCTCTCCTCACAGGAAGTGTCTTCAAGTACAAGTTGATACCAACATTTACCTAATAGGAGAACAAGGCTCATACGGTTTCTACTCTCTAAGTTAATATGAGGCAAAATTTTCGACAAAAGGCAACAATATGCATGTGTAGGTAAAAGTAAGTGGGCTTTAAAATTGTTTCTAATGCTGTACGCATTGCGTTTCATTTCGCACGCATCACAATAACCGTAACAGTATCGTAAAGATTAACCTTTCTGCCACACACACACAGCGGCTGTTTTGCAAATTAAACGATGTTCTACAAATCTTTTGCGCTGCCATTTCGAGAACGCTCCATTCAACAGCAATGGAAGGTAGGTATTATTGCTAAACCTAGCTCTAATTTTACCCCAGGCTTTGCTGTCAGCACCTTCCGACTCTTCCCAGTTGCCCCACATTTCCGACGCCAATTGAATATTTCAATTACGACAATCGAACTTCTCAACAAAAAATACAACAACTTTAGCATGAAAACACCCGCATCCACCGTACGGTGATGATGCTCAGTTGGGCTATAAATTTTGCTCGAATTAAACTTGAGCCATTTCTCGCCCAGGCCAGGTTGGTCCCGCGGTCGCTTCGTGGATTGTATCCGCCCCGAATTTTCAGCACCAGCTCAAAATGGCCCAAAACAAAACACACCAACACTGCCGCCCTCCGGTGAAAAACAAACAGTCCCAGGAACACACGCACACGGTTGGAGAATGTTTAATTGGCAGGATAGAATTTCGTTCGGGATCGTTTACGGGATAAATTCGTGACCACAGATTCCTTTCCTATTTCACCACCACCGGTATCTCATACCGTTTTCCTTTTGAGCACAGGTTCTCACATCTACCGGGTCCCAGACATTCAGGTACCCGGACGAAAATGGTTCGGAATTGCTTTTGCCGCTATCTGCCACCGGCGTCAAGGCCGGTGTGGCTGCGAAAGGATAACGGAAGCGACCGGCGAGCAATAGGGATGTTTAATTAGGTGCTATTCGAGTTCGGTTCCGACCCGTTCCCCCCTCCAACACTTCCTTCCTTCAGGTTCCTCGTCCAAAAGAATGCGGAGATGGAAGAGCAGTTGGTTATACGCTGGCCGGATTTAACACCGATGCAAAGTGAGAAAGATAAATAACCGCCTTCTCGAATGGGGTTTCCTTCTTTTTTCCCAATCCTTCCCAACCTCCAGGCAGTATCTTTTTTCTCTCGGGGTATTGAAATCTTTACGGAAACTTCGAAAAAGCTGCCTTTCCTTGGGCGAACGTTGCGAGACGATTTTTCGTCGGTGCAGGTGTAAGGTACACCCGGTGGGAATTGAATGGAACGTTTCCGTGTACAAAAGAAAAATGGGAAAGAAACCAGCATGAATTTCCGATTCCAATTGAAGGATGGGTATTGCATGCATTTGTGCCTTTTTTCTTGTGCAATATTTAGATTAGACGCTGCAACACACCCGAGAGACAGTGTGTCAGGTGTATTTTTAATCAAAATACATTCCAACTCCCAAACGAGTACTACAAACAGTGTTATCCTTTTTTTATTTTCCTTAAAAACAGTGATCGCTTTAATTTAAGATTCAATAACTTTCAGACCTTTCGCAGAGAATTGGATGTTTGGGCATAAAAAGGATGACGAAATCCTGAGTATTAATAACAGAAATTAATACAAAACCATTGATTATTTATAACCCATTGCTCATCGCCCATACACCCCAGGTGGACCATACACATATTTTCCCGCCTGCAGCGATCAATAATGATTGCATGAAAAGGAAACGTCATTAAGCATTAACGGTGTCAAATTAATTTCAAAAAAATCTTGGAGAAGCATCCTCCACGAATCAAGCGGGCTGTCCCGTATCCGCTTCATGCAAAGATTCGACAAAGATCACCCGTGCTGGTTAATTTCGTTGCGTGTGCGTCTTGGCCCAACGCAAATTCAATCTTTTCGGTGAGATCATAAAAGTGCACTACGCATCGGGATATCGATTTTAAACCGAAGAGTTGTTTTTCACCCTCCACCAGAAAGATAAAAGAGGCACGCAGGCAATCAGCAACGAACCGACGAAAAAGGGTCGGTGCAGAGAAGTGGAAGGGTGAGAGAGAAAGCCCCATACATCCATCGATGGGACATAAATTTTGCTATACGATCACATTAAATTCACATAAAACCATCCATCTGAGCGTTAATACGACGATGGTGACCGTCTTAAAAATGGGCCTCACCGTAGCCGTAGTCGTTATGACGAAGGCGCGCGATTGACCGCGATTGGCGAATCGTTTCTTTCGTTGGTTCGCGTTTACCGCCGTTCCATCTACCAGGGCTTCATCAGCAAACCCCGAAAGACAGCGGCGCAACGTCTTTAAGCGAGAAAAACCCGGTCCCGCAATCGCATCAATCGGGCCCCGGTGAGAACTGCAGGTGGTCTGACAAGCCATCGGCAGTGTGTGTATGTGTGTGTGTGGGTCGGTTTGGCAAAAGAAGAAGCGATGGCACACGGACGATCCCGGGCATAGTACGTTTTTCTTAACACCGCACTCCAATATGCACGAGCCGATCGCGATCTTTTCGTACGAGCAGGGACCATTTAAGTCGATGGATAGCGCATCATTCCAGAGCCAAAAGCAACGGACAACATTTACTACCACGCTGCTCGTTCGCAACCCATAGTGGAGCCAACTTCTTGCGTGTCTCCCAAGGGAACACCCTTCTGTGCGACCGTTCCGTTGGAGAATGCACGATATCAATCTCAGCCAGTGACAAACCTATCCGTCTATCTTGAGTTAACATCAACTTTCCGCCGGTCAGAGCGATTATAGACGTCGGCGGTGTTTTTCCTGCTCCTGCATACTCCCCCGAATGGAATGGATAAGGAAGCTCGAAAGCGCCCATTCACCCACCCCCTAGCAGTGCTCTGGAATTTCGAACCATCTAACCCGTTAGGTACACTCGCGTAAACCCCACTAGAAACAAAGCAGCTACAGAAGCTTCATCATCATCATCAGCTTCATCAGTGAACTTCACGGATATCACCTTTTCCTCTGTGCATTTCATCCTCTTTGTTATCTCGCTCTACTACCCTTACGCTTTGTTTTGATTAATGAGATTAAAAATGAGGTAAAGCTGTTGCTAAGGTCATGCTCACCTATCGTACCGAGGAAAAGCAACCTAACGTTACAGAAAAGAAAGCAAAAACAATCTTTTTAAAATAACCCCAAAACATGATCCGACCTCTTTGCTTACGCGCAGGAGGACCACACAAGCGGCACAAGTTTACGATCATTTATCACAGATGGTGAGGCATCTTACAGAAATCTGCCAAAAATTAATACTATGGTAGGGGAAAGAGAGAGATAGAGAGAAACTTACAAACAAAAAAAGGGTCAAACTTACCGTCGCGTTTCGATGCCTTCAAGTAATCTCCACCGCCAAACATTGCTCAGTACAGGCGCAGGGAATGCGTACATTCATAGTACACAGCTCGGTATGTACACACCTTGCTTCTATTCCTTCCATTATTGTTCAATAGCTGCAATCCGATTTGCCATTCACGCAAAGCCCATTATAAGGCAGCTTTAAATTCCAATAAATGTCCCTCGAATAAACGAATACAGTGTGGTTTGGGGAAACTCATCCAACGTCTTAAAGAATAATTACACAGCCGTGTGGGAACGGCGAATGCTTGCGGACGATTCATGAGGTTGAGCTATTTCAGGCGCACTGCTGCAACCAGGACCGGTTTCTGCCGTAAGCAATACAGAGCTGCACATCCTAGACATTCTTGCCCACAGAAGTCTTGTACATAACGCCCAGCCCAGCCTTTACCCGGTGAACGTGAGGTATAGCCTGGGTAATAAGCAAAGAAGAGCTGAAGAGCAAACAGGCGGTAACAAAACAAAAAAGCACGAAGCAAACGCCCGAAAGAAGATTAATCTAAAATAGATCTAGTGAGCGGAAGGAATTTTGCAACATTCTCGCAATCAAGGTGAGCTTTAAGCTGCTGAAGGCGATTCTGGATGCTGTAAGCTCGTTTCGTTATCTTCTCTTCACCTTTGGATGCTGTTTCGTACGTAGTGTTTTTATTCTCTTTTTTGTATCTCCATCCTTCCTAACCTCCGTATCGAGTGTTTTCTGTATTAAACGTGCGTTCTTTTCTTTCCAGTTTGATGTTTTCTGTACTCTTTCTCAATTCTCCTGCGCTGTTTTGCTGTTTTGGATGTTTTTCTCATCGCGTGTCAACACACTAACACACACACGGAGCGTGGGTCAGGCGATGAGCACCACCACCAAGCAGCTGATGAGGATTTGTTTGTGTTTTCTTGCCGATTCGCATGCAGCACTTTGCACCGTTTGCAAAAACAAGCGGCACTTTCTACGCACTTCCTGCTGCTACAATCTCTCATGGCCATGAGCTTTGGGCGTTTTTTTTTTGTTGTTTTGTTTGCGTATATATTGCATTGCTTTACGCTTTGCTTGCGTTCCTTCACGGGGCACACTTGCGGGGACACATTCTTGCGCTTGTCATGCACACACTTGCACGGACTGCACACGTACACATCGACACTAGCCTGCAAGCATGCAGCATCCAACCGATGGAGCACAAAACTGCACTCGAAACGTAAGGGCCACATCCTCACGAAACTGACCGCTGAGCCAACCATTCCGACCGGTGTGTACGTGTGATCGTGTAAAAAGGTAACTACACACAGAGAGAGAGAGACACACAGCCACAACAAAGCAGAAAACGTGATTCCCAACCAGCGAAGCCCGTTGCACTGCTGCTGACCGGGTCGCGGCGCCCTCTTCGCCCGACACTCCGACCAGAGCCCGAAAACACCGAACGAACGAAAAGGCAAACGAAAAACAAAAAAAAAACCGGAAAGCAAGCCAGCCACCGTTCATCACCGTTTGCCATGGCTTCCCGTTCCCCGCTGTACGTACATGCGAAAGCTGTGTCGGGTCTCGCCGTACGGGGCCTAGGGAAGGCTCTTGCTCTGCCTGCCTTTTCTAAAACCGTTCGCCTCGGTACCACAGCACGGTGCGCTGGGCTTCACTCTTGCGCCAAACCGGCGAAAACAGGAGGACCTTCTTTTGGCTGCACGACGACGGCGACGACGACGACGCACGCCAAGAAAATGTCGGTCTGCTCTGAACGTGCACGGTAGTAGGCACAGGTTGGGTTTATTTTTTTTGCCGCTCACTGTAGTCACTTGACGTGGATGAAGCTTGGCAAAACCGATCTTTGCGATGCTAGTGGCCTCCTTTTTGTGGAAAAGCATCATCCATGTGCCCGTGCGTGTATGTGTGTGTGTGAACGGTGTACGGACGGAGATGAAGCGAGATGAAGCGGATTAGAACGAAACCCCTGCCAGCGCTACAAAGTACGGGAAAAACGCGCAACAACGTAAACCGTTTTGTTATTGGCGAGATGATGGGTTGGTCTTGCCAACACCCCCTCCCAAAACTCCAACCATAACAAAGTGTGCACGCAGGAGAGCTTCGAAACTTCTTTTTTTCCCGCCACACACTGTACACATTTGTTTTGCATGCACACAAACACACCCTTCCCACACCCACTAGTTGGCCACTCTTTTACACAATTAGAATTTTTTTGGACTTCTTTCGTACTGAAAAAAACGGTCACAGAACCCGAGTGTAATCTTCTGCTGCATCTCTTCACTTGCCACACTTGACACTTTACACTGTTGCGATGAACCTCACTGGTTACTTAGATGCTTTTGATTTGACTTTTACACATCCGCGCTTATATAGCTCACGTTGAGCAGGTAACATGCACCGCAAGCCGCTTGTTTTGACATTTAACCATCCGATAAGCACAGCACTTGTACGGCACTACCGTCCAAAGCCGGACGACGCAATGTGTCGAATGTACTAGCGCAAAATTCCTTCCTTAGCTACCACCACTCTTCATGACGTTAGGAACTCGATAGCAAAAGGAGCCGCAAAAGGAACGCCCAACTCACCCTACGCTTTTATGTTTAGTCACAATTTCTCTATTCATCAAACACGAGTTATTCGATCGCGAAAATGTTTCATCGGTTCGCGATAACGAGCCGCACGTCCGCACGCTTCGAGAGATCAGAGAGAACTGACGTTTTATGCTGTGCAATGCTGTGTTATGCTCCGGCTATGTTCTACCGCTGGACCGCATTCTCGCAGAAACGCAACCGTCGGGAATGCGTGAGCGCAGAGTCGCGGCTGGATTGCTGGGAGAGCTACCGGAGGCCGTCGCTCTGAGAGCGATGCGACAGTCAGGGATGTCAAATCGAAGAGTTGTTGAAATTATCATAGCGATGAATTTCAAATATGTTGATTTAGAAAATTTTGTAAAATTTGCGTGCATAAAGTTGAACTTTAAAATTCACTTGGAGATTTTCAACAAGTTTTAAGCAACAGTGTACACATTTTGATTATTAGAAATAAATCATATGTGCTTAAAACAATGTGAGTAGAATTGTTAATTATTTTATTTCTAACTGTTGCATAGCTTAAGCAGGAGAAATATTTTGCACAATATTTCAAATACCAAACATAAATTGTCAAATTATTTTTTTATTTTGTACATTAGCAAAATGCAAAATGACCTATTTGTTATTAGTATTGGTTCATCTCATTTATTAAATTAATTAGTTACAATTTGATTGATTATTCCTCACAATAATACTAATTTGTGCGTACAACAGCAGGATTGTTGAGTCCATTGAGGGGGTGTGAAAGGAAGGAACGAAGAAAGAAAGGAGCCGTTCGGGTTTCCGATGTTCGTTCTCTCCAAAAAAGCTCTCTCGCTACAGCGGTGATGGAAGCGCTCTCGCACAACGGCTGCCTTTCCACCACAGCTGTTTCCGAATGCGAATAGAAACACAGTAGGCAACATTTTTGTATATTATTTGATACCCATTTTCTAGTGCATCAATTGAGATTTTATTTTTCATAAGAACACAATTAAAATTGATTACCGCATACATACACACACTCTTTTTTACTGCTCTTCTAAGAGGCTGCAATGGCCACACGCATAATTTCTGCTCCTTGCACTGGGAGAACATCAAGACGTCCTGGTAGTAGCAACAGTTAGCACTACTGTCCAATTTTAAGTACTTTTTATATAGTAAAATACTAAACAAATCCTGGCAACACTTCACTTCATGCACGCACACACATACACAACCAACTCCGCTGCCGTCAAAGAACGTTGCCCACGCCGGTAGAATGCTGTTGCGGTGAGTTTGCTATGAACTTTTGATAAGACAGTATAATTGCTTTTTTAACCAATATCATATGAAAGTAAAAAGCAGTACAATGCACGGAAGGGATAGGTATAATATTTTATCAAAATTCGCGTTAAGGTGCGTTAACACAAACATTGCAATCAAATGTATTTTGCAGTTTAATTTTTAACTATAGAGTTAAATAGCTAACAACTTAAAATAGATTTTGCACTACACAAATTGATATGAAAAATTATTTCTAGACAATTATTAAGAAAATATGTCCTTTCAAATATATGAATTTATTTGTTAATTTATTTGTTTTAGCCGTTCCCGAAACGGTGTGTACTTGAGTGTGTGTTTGCATACCAAACTAAATTAACAGATAAACTAACCGCACATTGAACAACATGCGCACCACTTGTTCAAAAATTAATCTTCCCATTGCGTCCAGTACAATCAACGGGCATCGCCATCAACAAAGGAAAAGAAACTAAAACTCAACGCTTTCTTCATGTTTATCGTCAGGAAATCCAATTAAGTTTCACATCCGATTTCATTCACCTAACGATTTATCCTGCCCGATCACGCATTAACACACAGAAACAATGAAACAAACAGCGGCCGTGCGCCATCATTATACCCAACCCGGATAGCAATCTTCACGCATTTCACTGGTTGTTGTATTAGTTATTTACCAATGGCTCGTTTCGTCTGTTGCGGTCATTGTCGAAGTCAACTGCTGCTAAATTATTCACCTTCATATTAATTTGCACCGAAGAAGCGCTCGCAATGGACGCTCTCTGGTTTCTTCGAGCGTTTCTAGAAAAGCTGCGTTGTTGCTCGGTGTTGCTGTTGAGCAGGGGTCGGCAAAATGCGGCCCGATGGCCAAATCTGGCCTACCACAAGATTTTAACTAATGCGATACTTGGTCGGTCTGAAAGCTTACTAAGGTTATTTCAACGTGACGTCCAGAACGCGGTAATGGAGAAAATTTTATTTACGAGTTGTTTCTCGCGCAAATTGGAATGTTTCAAAGAAAGAGTCATGAAACATTGGCATTGTAACAAACAAAAGGGTAATGCAAAAGGAAGTAAACATTTAAAAAAGCACTGCGTACAATTTGCAACCATAATGTTGAAAAACTCCTGTAGGTAGAACCCTAGCTACACCAATTCGCATCGATGGTTTATAAGAAAATGTAAAAAAAGGTCTTATGTCTTAGGAGTGTCTTGCCCGCAGCTTCAAATTTGTTTACTATCAAATAATATCTAGCCCAATTTGTGAAAGGTGTGCCGATCCCTGCTATAGAGGGAACCGTTAGTTGGTTAATTTTAGACGTGGGAAATCAGTTGCCAATCGGCTGTAAATAGAACCAAAGCCTTCAAAAGTGATCCTTCGTTGGTTTCATAACATTCGGAAGATCCTCATGCTTTCTGAAGATTTTGTAAAATCAATTGAAATTTGGCAGTTTTGAATATTTAAAAAATGGAAATGAAAAACTCTTTTCTACGACTGTTTATATTTCTGAGTTGTTGTTAGATCCTTCCTAATCTTTCCCAATGTTACTTGGAATATTATAAAATGGTTCATTTTAACAATGTTAAAACACCCTGTTGGGTGTTTAAACACCACAAAATTTAAATATTATTACCAGTTTTCAAACGTGTTAGTTCTTATCAAAAGACAGTTGTACACTTTGCTTCGCTGAGTAATAATTTTCTTCTCCCTTACTATGCAACATATTACATGGATGTTTTTCTCCACTATTTTATATCACAAATCTAATTTACTGTCCACCACTAGTCAAGCATTAGTTTGGTCCATCAACGGTATTGACAAATTGATTTAGCAGTCATCCTGCTTCCAAACATCAAGCAACAGAGCAATACTGAGTTTGTTTCCTAGGTCCGTCCGAGGCCGAAGTAGAGACCGCTCTACTGATAATGCACGTGGAAAACCATTCCCGTTTCCTGCCGTTATTTCAATCGAGGTGAGAAAATGGTGAAAATACTTTTCACCCTCTTTCCCTGGGTCAAATAAAACGTAGAACATACAAAGCCGCACAAAGCACTATAGCACGCTTGCTTTTAATGATGTTCCTTGACACGGGGTAAAGGGGCTAGTGTACGGCTGTGAACCATACCAGATGGTCAATCATGATCGGGATCTTTTCTTTTCTCTCTCTCTATCTCTCTGTATAATAATAGAACTAAAATATCTACAACTTCCGACTATCGAACAAAGTACAATGGAGCAAACCAAAATGGAAAAAAATGTCCCCTGAATGCACGACCTTTGCTTCCAAGAATTCGGTTAAGGTTACACGCACTTTAATATACCTCCATGAAGACGCCATCAAAGCACTTCCGGTAGGAAAAGCAGAATGGAAATGATTGAAAGTTATGTGCACTGCATACTGCTTTGGCCCATTCACTTGTTTGGTAAAAAAAAACCGGAACTTCGCATCAAAACGGTTTGCTAAAAGACTATCGTTTAAATTGTTACTTTACTACCCTCGGCAAACAATTTAGTACGACAGAGTGTGATGCAGTTCGGGGCGCTGGATGTGTACAGAGCACACTATCTACTGGAGGATAAAAGTCACATAAAAAAATGTGACATGCATCCAATGCACAGTGGGCAGTTCCGTACAAATGTCGGACGAAAACTGTCGCTCAAGGTGGCATATTTCGTACGTGGAAAATTATTATTTTCTTTTTCTTCTACCAGAGAGCACACTGAAACATATGTTAATGGATAAATGACCTTTCATTTATATCGAAGATGAATGAAGTGTCGTTTATTTCAATTTACTTAAAATTTTAAAGGAATAGTTTAAAGCCATATTGGATTGATTTGTGTTAAGAAAATTATACGTCTTTGTTTATTTTTTATTTGTTTAGCCTTTATTCAATGCTATAAGACGAATGGAGTCGCCTAGTAGCGTATTAAAAAACTATCTTACAAAAAGTGTAATATTTTAAAAAGGAGCAAATTCTAGCACATAAATTGTTCTGCGAAAGCTAGACGAACTATGGAACTAAAATCTACAATAATTGAAAGTTCGCAGTTATGCGAAGTTTAAAAATGGCGTCATGTCCAAAACGGGAATTTTATTAAATAACTTGCTGCATATTTATGTCATCAGTGCAATTGAGAGTAATAATAATTGGATACTTCGAAACACCTTAAAACAAAAAAAACTTCCCAATAAAAGTGTCAAACCTAAATTTATTACTATTTAGCTATTTTATACTAACCTATTTTATATATTACTATTACAGTTTTAAATATAGCAGTTTGGAACCGATACTTGTCTCATCCGAGTTTTGTAATTTTATTCGAAATAGAGTAAAGTAGCTTAGCTTAATTTTCTTGTTTCGATAATTGTTTTTGGGTTTGCAAAAAATCGATATTAAGTTTTGATAGTTTGCGCCCGGTAACTGCTCACTGTGCAATGGTCAGTTTGAGGTTGTGCAAAACTTTGAGGAATTGGAAGTCTGAATGGAGAGTGAAATGGGGCTAGTAGCTCGAACATTTACACGTAGTTTACTGTGTAAAACTTTATTCTTTTAAACAATTGATGATTGCAAAAAAAAGGTTTTCCAAGGACCTTGATCCATACTCTTAGGCAAAACCTTCAATCAACAATAAGTATTTCCATCTTCCAGTACCAGAACTACAGGTCACAATGCAAACACATTGGGAAGTCATTCCTCACTCATTGACTGTTTGTTATGCACAAGGAACTTCTTTGTGCACAGCATCTCTACCGAAAGTAGGTTACCAGAGCTCTGTATAGCTCACCATAATTACACTCAAGAAAACCCACCCATCAGGTCGGTCGAGTGGTTGATAAATCGGATGTGGGAGATAATGATAGCAATAATATTTACTTCCGCTATATGAACCTGAAGCTGGCACGAATGATACCGAAGGAGAAGAGGATCCTTTCCCTCTTTACTGAGTACATGGCACTCGGCGAAACGCTTCAATTCCATCTCGTGGGAGGCAAACTCCAATCACTTATCACAACCGCAATTTTTTCTTGTATGTTGCTCAAGTATTTGTATACGATGCAGGTAACCTGCTCTCGACATGTTAGGATGCGTGACGCAACCATCGTACTCGGTGCTGATTGCATATTTCGCAAAGTCTGTTCTACCGTATTAAAATTTAAACACCACCAGCTGCAGCACCGTCCTGCTGGAGAAGTGATCCAGAGGGATGGTTTGTAAATCATAAAAAAACCATCCTCCCCCATGAGACACCAATGGCGCAAGTGAAAGCATTCATACAGGAACGCCATATACTATGAATTAGTTTATTAAAATGCCACGACCTGCTGGTACGTGCCGTGGCTGTCAACATCCACGCGAATGCGCTACTGATAACCTTGGCCCAATCCATCTTTGCTAGTTCCAAACGTTCGACGCACTTGTCGGAGATCAAAAACCATTGTCATGCATGCGAAGTGTGCCAAAACAGGCGGAAAATCATTGACTCACAAACGAGACGATGCGGTTCGGTTCACACACCGACGGCAAAGTGTGATGACAGCAATCGAGACAGAAGCGTAACTGCCAGCCGGAACATGTCCCATTGGGGGTGAAAGTGGGAGAAGCGCGTGGACGGAGCAACCCAAACGGGAAAACTTTCTTCCAAATTGAAGTTTACCTTCGCGTCATATCTGTCTGTAGTCTTGGAGGCTGATGCATCAAACAGGGGGCTGTTGTATTTTTATAAGGATGAAAAAGTTTTTCCTCACCGCGGGTCGAACCATGGGGCGGCTGTAAGAGACCATCATCTAGCCGTCACATGATTTAATAGTACCGAAAGGTGAACACAGTAGAAAAAAGAACACAGCCAAAGATTGGGACAATCATGTCCAAAATCTCCGGCTGCGGTGCTGTGGCAAAGTTTTCTTTTCAGACTTTCCTAGTGTCGCAGTGGGAAGCCAGTTAGCGAGTTCTAATACTGCATGGGCAAAACTTCTACGGATCTCCGGCGATGTTGTTGCATTAGGAGTTCGTAAAATTCAGTTTTTTTCCACAGACAAATGTTATGAAAATTTTATGTACGGAAATTGCAACTCTTTTTGACTGTTTAACCAATAATGTCTACAGTTTTAATAAGGTTAATTGCACCTGCCTTATAATCCCTACTCTACATTTGGCAACTTGGCCCTCTTGGACACTCAAATAACATCACGTTCATTGCATGAATTGAACCTTGATCTCTGCTGAAAATATTTCCCTCAGAAAAGCTCCAGTATTATATCATCCGAGGAAAAAATGCTAATATTCGACGAATATGCAATAGCCATCCCCAGTGCCTGCCTTACAATGCCATGCAACTTCACAAACTTCGGCCCATTTGCCAGCTGACGCTTATGCTGCGGAGCGACCGCACCGTCCGTCTTGAAGGCACCACGTTTGATTGAAGCAGTGTCAATTTTCCCATTAAGATGCTTGCTGTCGATAAATTTCCAATTTTCCATTTTCCGATCCACTGTCATTCTGGCCGCCCTGCGCTACCTACCTACCGAAAACGCGTCACGACCCTCACCGAACGTTTCCCGAAACGGTTTCAATATCGTGGTAGTGCAAAACAAGGCACCGTGGCACGCAGCTGGCACCCTGTGTGCACCCGCAAAGACGTCACTCAGCGTCCCATCTTAAGTGGGTGATTAATTTGTCAAACGGTTTTGGGTCTGGTTCGGTTTGGCCAGGGCGCGTTTAGGCACGAACGTAGCTTGTCCGTACGTTCGAGTGTTTGATTCCCAGTAGCCAATTGCACGTCAGTACCATCGCCATGCCCAGAGCCCTTTGTAGTAGCGGATTCTGATCCGCTTTTCCGGAAGCTTTCGAAGGGATGCGTCGTCTGGTGTGCAGCACTTCAAAGCCTGAGCCAATGGCCGTTTGAGCTGGGCCTTTTGGAGATGCTGAATACGAAAACCATGTTTGATTGACCGAAAGCCCTCTTACAGTGGGGAGGACTTTGCTCTATTTCGGCACCGTTCACTTGCTGGGCCTTGGCTGCCCAATGCATGTATGGCCCTTGTGCACTGGCTCACAAACGCAGCAAACACTTGTGATGATACGGAAAATTGACCAAAACTGATCGCTTACTTCTCGAAAGGTCAGTTGATATTGGATCCAGTTGGGGATTTACTACATGCGTACGTACGTCTCAGTGGGACCTAAAATTGCTAGGTGTAGTGGAGGAGAAAAGAAAACCATTTACTGGAAGGACTATTGAAATCTTAAAATATTGTTGGTTAGTTGACTAAAAATAAATTAATTATCAGAGTATTATACGATCCAATAATAAGTCTCCCACGAGCACAATACCACCCTTGCTAACGGTTGAGGATGGAGTGCGTCACCCATGGCAACACGCGTCCCAGTGCACACAACAACGAAGTGACCATGGAATGTCACCTGTGAGTGGTGCTGGTGATTGACAGGCTCCGAACACTTCCAAATTGTAATGACGTTTCGAAGTTTCAACGATATTTTTAAACTAAAACACTTTTCCAACAAATCGCACGAAAAGCATCTGTTCGTTTTGTAATTGCAGGCATTTTGCGATCAACCATCTGAACCGTTGTAATCGCTTGGAACAGACTCCAAACAATGTTAAATCAAAATTTCAAAACCAATACCTTCTGCCTAGCGCTGAAAATCAAGCACCGGCCAATCTAGAACAATCCACCAGCTGCAGCCCACGCGCTTGACCGTACCCGTGTATTCCGTGAATGCCACCCGTACTGTTCCACCATCCTATCATCCCGCGCCGGATGCGAATGCCGGACTCAGAGCGCAACAGCAAACGAACGAGTTATCCTTGCCGGTTACTATCCTGCAGGGTTATTCGGGGCTAAAACTTGCACCACAACCACCCTCCATTGTTGGGAAGGAAAAGTTGTGCAAGTTGTTTTACGTTTATTTTTTACGTTTCTTTTTTCTCGTTTTCCCTTGTTCTTTATCCTTACAGCATACTGATGTTCAAATCGCCTTTTTATGTTCCAGTGAACTCTAGTAGAAAGTCAATAACTCAAATTGACTTAAATTATGTGAACAAGATAAATATTCGATTCGGTACGAGTCGATTCTGGTAGGTATTTTTTGTTGTTGCTCTCTCTGTCTCTCTCTCTTCATTTAGTTTTTCTTTCTCGTTTGCTTCATCCTGTTTGATTCAACCACTTTTATGTGTGTGTGGGTGAATTTCCTTTTTTAAGCGGATTTTTTTTGCCACCCACCAACGACTTGTTCTTTACTGCCTTAGGAACTGATATGAGCAAGTGAACCTTAACGATGCGTGTGTGTGTGTTCGTTTTTCATCTTGAAAAAGTCAAAACTATTTCTTGTACACCATATTTATGGCCTTCCGGGTCTCGAAACCGAGGCCGAGATGCGAAAGTTGCTTAAACTCGAATGTTTCGATGGGTCGTTTTTTTTTATTTACTTTCTTCACTCCTTTTCAGTGCATTCGAACGGATTTCTAACCACCGGTCTGGTACACGTTCGGGGGAAAATCCGAGAATAAAAGGATGGAAGCTTCATGCCACTGCTAAACCGATCCCGAAAGCGAGAAAAAAAACCGATGAATGCAGACGTAAAAGTTGGGTTCGTTGCTATTTCTCTCCCAAGTAGCTTAAAGTAGTAACCCATGCAGATATTTAAATCCTTCATCGTAGATAAGAGCTTTTACTATGCTCTTACCCTCTTTTGATTTCCTTCGCTTTTGTATTTTATACGCCTTTGCTTTTTCTCTCGCCGATACTGCCGGCTGACGGCAAATCAGATAAAAGTTCAGTTAGTCAGCTACTGCATATATACCTTCACGTTAATCGTTGTTTCCGATTTCCAAAGTCCCTGTCCTTGTTCGGCCCATGGGAAGGAAACTAAAGCTTCGACAAACTTTACACACTTCCGACGAGCAACTTCCAGGGAAGGAAATAATCTACTCGTTATGGATAAAAAAAATCTAGCTCAAGGCAGACGTTGGGTTCAAGGTTTGGCAACTCGATACGTCGAAGCAAAATGGAAAGTTCCTGCAGTACTGTGAGTTCCTCTGGTGTGGATACCAGTAGGACGACTAGTAAGCTGCAAGACACCGGCGATGGGCTTTTGATGGGTGACCACTCTGCCACTACTACTGCTCCAACTCTCCCTCTCTCTCTCTCTGTCTCGATCGGCTAGTGCGTACGTTTGTAAGGAAGCGAAAATTCAATTTGTTCGCCCGTGGTGCCAACTTTTTTTTTCTTCTATGGAAATTATTGACATTTCGTCTTTCGGGCAGTGGCAGCATCCCCAGTCCGGGGGATTCTTAATCCCGTCGGCAGCCAACCGTCACGTACCTATCGGAGAGAACGAACTTTCTCGCCCAAAACCGAAAAATTACGGACCCTCAGCGGCGTGTTCAATCCGTCCATGGTGCTGTCAAATAAATAGCAAACGTCCATACGTCCGACCATTCCATCCTGCGGCGCCCACACAGATAGTGACTTACGAGGGCACGAGCAAGTTCCCCCATCCCCGGGAGGTTGCTTGCCTGTCTGCCTGCAACTTTTGGCAAGAACACGCCAGTGAAGCATAGCGAATGGAATAATCATATTGATCACCATAAATCATCGCGGCCAGAAGAGGGCCGGGCCGGTATTCTTATTTTTTACTTCTTCCCTCTTTTGGTGAATCAGCCGAGGGCAGAACGATTTCATTATTCCATTGCCCATCCTATTCCACATCCCATCCTGCTTGGGTCACAGACTGACGTCTAATATCTGCGGGAATAATGAAGAGAAAAAAAAGTGCACCCCTCACATCCGTGAAACCCAGGCACGTGCTGGCAACACTCACTATCGTTCCCGATCAGCCCGCTAGGTGGTGGCGGGTGGGCGGTACAAAAAACGCTTCGCCCGCGAGGAATTTGGACACGACAAACGAACGGCTGGCCATCTTGTGCGCATCGGGCTCCTTTTAGCGAGTGGATCAGCTTCAGATGGTATAAAATTGGTGCTACTTAATTATCATTTTTGCAACATGTTTCGACACTTGCTCACGCCTTAACACGGGTACGGGGGTGATCCTTAATCCCTCCTGACCATTCGACCGGGTCTAGGATGTTCCACCCGTGGATAGGAGAAAGCGTGCTCCGTTCGCTAAGGGGAACTACCACGAACGACCGGACATGGAAGAATCGCATCGATCGCGTTCGGTCGACAGCAGCGCAGCGCTTGGCCCAACAATGTGTTGGTCGCAAAAATTCCGACCGAGCACTTTCGCATTTCGCACGCCTTCCATCACAGCGGTTCTGCTCATTCGCGTGCACTGAAAAGCACCACTGCCAAAATCGGATCGATCCCGGGTCCCGGCCGACATATACACAGGACGACATGGTCTTATCACTAGCGCTACCCATCGTACCGGAAACGCGTTGCGCTGCTTGTGGATTGCTATCACGTTCGATTCCAAACAAGCGTGGATCGGGCAAAAGAGGAAAAAAGCCATCACGACATTGACAACGTCCAAACGTCAAACGGAAGCGGTGGCAAGCGTAGTTACGCAGGGCGAAAAGTGCCAAATAAAATTAAGATGTAACATGAACACCAACCGGTGTCGACCAAAGTCCGGGAATCGAGTTTCCCGAGATCGGTTCGGATGAGCCACTAACTCTTGACAAACATATACAAACACACACATACACACGCTTTCCGGCTTGGTGTTCGAAATGCAGCGAAAGCATACACATAATTTATTGTTAGTTCATAAATCAAATCTCACCGCGGTGCTGCTTTTCCCCGGGCCAGTGTGTTAGTGCCCAAACCCTCCACTCCGGCCGGAAGGGGGCGTGAAAATGTTCGCGGAAAGTTTCGACGGAACGCAGCGTTCAAATCAGCGCATATCGTCAGCCCTCCTGGGAGAGAGAGAGAGAGAGAGAGAGAGTGAGAGCGGGGTTGGAAAATTTCATTTCATTCATTTTTCATTTTCACTTTCGCGGGAAGTTATCTTTAGCTATTTCACACCGATTTGATCCGAGGTTTTCCATCCATTTCAAACCGAGTTCTACACCGAAGCGGTCGGAAACGTATGAAATATTTAGTTGCCAACCATCGCACAACCGAGGAATGGTGCCTTCGAACGAGTTTACTTTTCAATCACTGGATGCGCGAACAGGGACAAATGCGATTGTTTGTGTCTTCATTACGATTCCATTTTATGAATGGCATTGCATGATTTTTTTTCGTGCTGCTCTAACATATCTGCACTATTTATAGCGTTATGATTTTGATAGTATAGTGATATTTATTATTTACCACTCATACAATCCCATCACACATAATGTGATATGCTTCAAAGGTAAAATGAAGGGAAAAAGGTTCAGGAGAGCTTCTTTATCACGATTAACTAGGGTATAAACATAATAAGCAGCAAGACGATCAATAACGTCTGATAGTCTCTGCTAGGCAATTGCCAAAGGTATTGGTGAGATGTCTCGTGTATTTAAATTTTAAGAACTTTTGTTATCTCACATTATGTTTTCGCATTTTTATATGCAACTGCTGAGTAAACATTATTGTGAAATATGTATATAACAATGCCGATAAAATACTCACAACGCGTACAGGAACATGCAGCAACAAATTGGTCTATACATCACGCCGAAGAACACGCCTTTTTGTATGCAACCCGCGTATCATGAATGTAAAGTTACCGAGTTTGAATGTTAGTATTAGTGTAGGGATGACCATTAGCATTAGAAATAATTATGCAAACCTAGACCTGACGAATTTATATAATTCAATCAACAATAATTAATCATATGGTAATGATTAATCATACAAATTAAAAAGTAATAGTATGGAATTGAATGAGATGAATGTCATTGCGAACAAAAAGGTAAAAATCAATACACTGTGTTCAAGCCATAGTCATTTAAATGACTTGCCAATCACATAAATTTCATTGAAATGCTACTTTTGCTGTAACTCGATATTCCACTAGCTATGTACGTAAAGAAACATTGTAAATAAAGAAATAAATCATAAATAATACAAATTAAGTGCTACTAGAAATTATTTCAATATGAAGCGAAAATGAAAAAAGGACTTGCGATTTGAAGACAAGTTCGTAGTCTGTAACGGAATGATGGAGACGAAAGGGGCGGAAGAGGGCCCTAATGGAATAAGACATCAAACGATAGAGACGTGAAACGACTAAGAGTTATGCATTAGCGATAGACTAATCCGGATGATATTGAAGAAATAATGAAGGCGTTGAATGACTTGTCATCAATTTCAGAATACTTCGCCATTCCTGACACGTGGTTAAGCTCGTAATATTCTTTCAAAACGGTTCTATATTCCTGAAAAAGATAATGTAATGTATGACAGTTGAGCACACCTTCGAATGTCATGCTGGGCACAGCGGACCAACCTGTTGTCAATCTTGTTGTTTTAGTTTTGGCTTTGGAGTAGAAGAAGACGTTTATACATGTGTTGCATCAGTTTGTATATCGAATAAAGAAAGAATAGGGAACAGAATAGAATAGCTGCAATGCGTCCTTTAATTGAAGTTTGAGATTATAATTGAAAATGAGTGTATAAGTCTGAACTTATCGTTTCAAACATTTTTACCATGTACTTCCCAAAAGTAATGAGTCACAGTCGAATATACATTCCGACGAGTTCCACCGCAGATGGTAATAACGATACGATTGGACGTAAACCAAACACCAAATTTATAAGTTTTATAGATAGATAATTTCCTCGAGTCTCTGTTGGGAAGCGGTAAACGTGGTATTGAGTTTTCGACACGATACAATGGAGGCGCCCAGTCACACCGAGTTCCACGTTACCGACTATACATGGTCCGTATTAACCTTGGCGTGATTCTATAATGATGTCTTCCTACGATTGTATAGATGAATTGTCTGAAAGGGAAAAACAACGGGACTCGATTCGCGGACATTCAAAAGCATGTCAAAGCATCCATTAAGGACCACATCCCAGCAGATTCCTACGTAGAAGCCTTCACGGCTTGGAAGACTTGATACAAAAGGTGCACATTTTGTAGATTTTTAAGGTTAATTCGTTCAATAAAACCATTTTTTTCTAAATAAAACTCATCATATTTGGAAAGAACCCTGTACATTTGAGGACCGTACACAATTTACTAACGATCTGGCTCGTTTTTTTCAATCAACAAAACCGCTAACGGAAAGATTTCGTTAAAAAAAAATTACTGTTATTCCACTAGATTAAATTCAATGTTCTCATGAACCGACCAGAGAAAGTTTTTAACCAAGGCTACACCTCCCATCCCCTTGAAATCGTTCCATTCCGCACGCACCTATGGAGGCGAAAATTGTGTTTTATGCGTGCATGGGCAGGAAAGTTCATACTTCCTGCGGTTTTATGCTCACAGCATCCGAGAATTGTGTGTCCGCCCACGGAGAATACGTGGACCGGAGGAGTAAAAGTTGGTGAAACCTTTCGCATCGATTCCAGTAGCCGGTGCCGGTAAAAAGAAAACGGAACCATCGCAATATGCTCCGGATTTACGACCCCCTGCCGAAGAAGACGCTATCCGGAACCGTAGAATAGAATGGCTGGAAACGTTCCGTTGCGGTTGCGGTTTTGCTCTTTATCCGGCTCCGGCTATGCTAACCCATCCTGGACTGGCCGTTTCGTTGCCCCGTTTGGATGGGAAGGATAAAACACGTAGTGCCCCTTGGCCGGAAGAATGTCTGTTGGCGCTGACCAATCCACCCAAACCGTACCGTGCACAATCGATTTGTTTCTAATCGATCTGAGGTTTTACAAACTTCCCGGTTCCGTTTCTCGTCGTCGGTTGCCTTTCCGCTTCTTGACCCCCGTTGGATTAGTTTTGGTTGTTGATACATTCCAATTCCACATAACCAGACAGAAACCTTGCGGAAGGCGTATGCTTACTGTTGCAGTCCACACATTGATCGATCGGTATTGGTGGCCCGGCAATCTTTTGCGCCACAGAATAACAAGGAAACTTTGAATTAATTCAGAACCTGTTGAAAATCTTCAACCTCTCCTCCGAATCGGCGTTCCGAAACGGGCATTAACAAGATGGTGTAAGGAAAACTGGTTGGAAATTAATTTTCCTAATTGATGAACCTTCCTTTCAAACGGTATTTGTATTAAGAAAGGGGGGGAATAAAACGTTAAATTGAATAAGCTGCCATAAGCAGTACGGATCTCCACACACCTGTAAAGTGCATCAAAGTATACACACGATCGCTACGTACTCGCGTACCTTACGAGCACACAAATACACCACAACAATACTTCAGCTCACGATTTGGATTGGAAAATTCCAAACAGTTGCGAATTTCCACTTTACTCGCCGTAATCCAATTTGCGCTGAGAGGACATAACCGAACGGTTTTTAGCTATCCAAACACCAAAACCTTCCAAATCCATCCGTCATCCATCGTACCGATGTAAACCTTCCAGATCCAAGGATGCCATCTCTTCACAGCTCCGCTTTTCGATCATCTCTTGCAGAAGAAACCGATATGTGAGCGAGATAACATCGTGCAGCGTTGCTGAAAGCGGGCAGGGCTTTATTGAGTTTAATCTTTTCCCCGTTAATGATACTTGAAGTAAATTAGCACATGCGACTGCCAAGACGTGGTATTGCGTGGATTGTGTAACCCCCACTCAATCGGGAACGTAGAGCTCTAGGATGGCTTTCCAACGCCTCGCCAAGTGCCTTTCCCGCATACAAATCGTGCACAGCGAAAGCTATCCGTCAGCTACAACAGTCTGCAGCTACGGCGGACTTCTCCTGTTGGTAAGCAGCGAACAAATTGACTACAGCAACGGTAGCGTACAGATTAAGGCGCTTCAATCGATTTAACCTTTTAGACGCACACTCACGCACCCGGCGTTGCTCCAGTCAGGACATGGGGATCCTAGCCATACCGGTGCCATACATTTCAACACGAACGACAGGTGATAATGAGCATAGTCTGACGAGTGTTTCCTTGTGCGGCAAAGAAGAAAGTAATCCACCACCTTGCGAAAGAGATTTCTGGAAGTAGAAAACCTCTAAGCTGAATAAGGGAAGCACACAAACCACCCGTTACGGTGTTCGGCTTCGTACAAGCACCTGGCTTCGTTTTTTTCATTACATAGCTCACTCGTACCGCAGACAAATGTATGCACAACAACACCACGAACGGTGAAAAAACAAATCCCCTTGTCAGCGAATTCGTAATGAACTCGTTTTTGGAGAAATATCTATCGCCATTTCCGTTGGTTGTGTTATTGTTTGGAGTTGCTTAGCACGCGATAAGCTCCATTACTGCTCGTTGACAAAGCTACTTTGTTATTGTCGCCTTGCTGCAAGCTTTTGATTTGCTTTCATCTCAACCCAGAGAGCCGGGCTTTGCATGTAGGGAATGGCAAACCACAGCAAAAAGGAAGTAAAGCAAACTTTTGCACCGCACCGCAGCAGTTCTTCGCGGCGTAGCAAAACGGAAAACGCTGCGGGAATTCGATATTCAATACGAAAGGACACTAACACTTCGGCTGCTTATCGTGCGCATTCCATCGCTCGTTAGTCCTTGCGGTGGTTAAGGTACATCCTTTGCTAAGAACCATGCTTCCTTCTATTCGGACTGAATTAAATTATTGCCGTTCATTTTCAACAAACGAGTTCCCTGTACACCAAACAAACTTGTTCCCTCCCGGTCTCATATTACGGAAGCGAAAAAGCTAACCGGCGACAAAACAGAAGAAAAACACCGCCAATAACGATCGAAGCGTCCGGCTGTGTAAAACCGGAAGCGGAAGTGTAGAATCGCTCTCAATCAGGCGTCCTTCCGGTACCGGCCGATAATCTCCCGCGGCCTCTTCCATAACCTTCGCGAAACGACCGCAACATTCAGCGGAATGTCACCGAAAGGAATATTGTTTATATATTCAAATCACGCTTCGATTCAGTGCACAAAAGCTCCGGCAGTTCGGAAACTCCATAAATGTGCAGCTCACTTACAGGAACCGGTCCTCTTCCTGTGCTTGTTCTAACTGGACGAAAAAAGAAAAAACAAACGTAAAGCTGTCTTCACTTCCACCCGGGTGGCCATTAAAGGACGAAGGAACACAACAACCCCCAGCCCGAACTTCGACATGATCCCGGTCCGTGTGTATTACCCACCCGCACGACATGTACGATTGTTAGCGTGCTCGATAGGAAAACTCCCGCCCGGACACGATCGATCGGTTATGGTTCCGATGAGTAACGAAAGGAGAAAGGGAGCACCGGGGCACAACGACATACCGCAACCTGTCAGTCGGAAGAACGATGGCGACGGGAGTCATCTTTCGGGTGGCAGTAAATCATGGAACGCGTTTCATAAATTATTAGCCCGTTTGAAATTTATTGTGCCATGGAGCAGTCGTTGCCGGTTGCCGGAGTGGTTAGTGCAGAGAGTGCAGCGCAACCCTGAACCATCATACCCGGGACATTCGGTTCCGATTGCTGCGAAACGAAAGCCGGTTGGGGTTTTAGCGGTGCAATTGCTGCTTAACCGTTTTACACTGCTGTATTTGACGCACTGGGATAAAAACGAAAGAAGATAAAGGAGGAAAATATGGTTATTAATTTTACATTTAAGCATTATTTAATGGTTTAAACTAAATTAACCTAAAATGATAAATTCTATGCGTGCTTCATCATAAGTGCGCCCAAAAGTCATTTCCTCAAAGGATTTTGTACAAAGCTTTCTTAACTCGTACACCTGCAAAGCATTCTGAGTGACCGATACGTCAGTCAAAAACGCTTTCTGTGGAATAAATAATAATAGAAATAAATAAAAATAGAATAAAGAATTACAAATAAATCACGATTTTTTAAAAATCAAGATGAGATCGTGATCAAGATTTTATCATTATAAATTATATTGAAATATATTATATATTATATTGATGGGAAGAACAAATTTTCATTAAAATGACCTTTAGGAGGAAGGGTCCGGTTAGGATTTTACCTCGGTTCTGTCGTGTGGAGCTTGCACCACTACTAAATACATCACCGGATCGCGATGAAGTTGGGAAGAATTGCATATCTACACATTCCAGTTCATCTTGAAAAGAATCTAGAAAAGACTTTTGAAATGTATTCCGCATGGCCCTCTCTAGCGCTAGAGTAGACAGAGTTAGCCCATCTCCTTGGCCATCCACCATCACCTGACATGTGACGTTGGTCATCGTCATTCGTACTAGTCTGGCAAGGTTGTCATATGCGGCCTTGAAGTCATGAAGAGATGGAAGGAGTCATCTTGCTGCTTCGTCATCTTCTCTTCTTCGATCTTCTTCAATCAGTGGTTGATTTTCCGTTTTGGAATCCACTCTGATAGGTTCTAACTACCTTTTCTACGAATCTTCAAGACGATCTTGTAGTATTAGGAATAGAATTTTGTAAGTGGTTTTTACCACCGTAATACCTCTATAATTGCTACACTCTAGCTTATCTTCCTTCTTGTATATGGGATAGATGATACCAAGATTTCAATCATAAGGCATCGATTCACTATCCCATTCCTCAGTAATAATTCGATTCATTTCGTTCTCTAGTTCTGCACCTCCATTTTTGTATCAGTTTGGCTACTATTCCGTCGGTGCCTGGTGGCTTATTATTCTTGAGCCGACGGATGGCTTTTCGGGTTTCGTCAATTCTAGGTGGCAGTAGCATGATATCATCTGCTAGTGGAGCCACTAGCTGCTCGTTAAACTAATCGTTTAATTGTAATATTAACTATCACATATTCATTTACTATTTTATTCAAATTGAACTCTTGAGTATGTAAAACACAAATTGAAAGAAAATCAATTGAATAATCACAATTCAGACAATAAAATCACTGTAGTAATTAAGTAATGAACATTTTTCAACACCCTTGAGATAGTTTGATTTCACCAATGAATTCAGTTAGTTCTCAGCAATGCAATAAAATCACATGACAAACTATAAAACTGAAAAAACTCTCAAAGCTTTTCGTGCATGTTTTGTTTAGAATTGCTTTAATTGTGTAAATATAAACAAAAATACAATATTTACTAGTATTCCATTGAAACGAAATTTCATTAGAAAAAGCAAATGTTAAAGCAACCACATTTTCAAACTGAATGAAACAAGTAACCTTTGAAAAGAAACAAACATTTTTGTACGGTAAGTGGGAAAAATATTGTTAGTCTCATTTCTCCACCGAACTCGTTTTAAACCAAACAGATGCCCATAGAAGAACAAAACTCATGTGCTTGGCTGTTAGCAATACCTGCAAAACGGCAGCACTTGACATGTTTTATTTTGCACAAACCTCAATGGTTCTTGTGTTCGCCTACACCAGGTTCCAGAATCTAATTTTCAACGTCCCAGACAGTCGAACGACGCTTTTCGTTGCGATAATGAACAACGGTTGTAAATTGGTAGCAAATCAAATTATCCACCAACGGGTAAAAATTGAACAAGACCGACTCGTGCTAACGCTGTAGCGGGAAGCGAGCGCTCCGGTTTTAGTTTTACTTGTTTGTTGTAAGTTCTTGAGAGGTTTCAGTGTTTTTCCTTAATCCAAAAAAAAAATGCTATCCTACCTGTGTTTACAGTTGTTCGACGTTTTATTGTAATAAATTAATTAAACTTTTCTGCTGACATCGCAAACAGCCCGGCCCAATGAAACTTTCATGAAGCGTTCTCTTTTTTTTATTTATTTTGTGTAAAGCATTGCAATAATAGTGTAAGCTAATTCAGTGCAATATGTGAAATGTATTTGTACAATTAATGAGCAACACAGCTACACAAATGCTGGCTTTAATTTTACAGCATTCCAGAACTGTCCGATGTTTGAGCAGCATCTCACCGAAAGCTTGTAGTCACAATCGATCAGACTAAGCAAACGAGTTTCCCGGTTCCGAGCTCCAAAAGTTCCGCTGCTTGACCATGGCGCCGACGTGAGATTTTGCAAAATAAAACCATCCGAACCATGCCAAACTCCTGAATATATTCAAATGATCATTAATTTTGAGGAGCAAACTTTTCCTATTAAAATAATGTTCTGCGTTCGACAGTTCCGCACACGATTGTTGATGCCAACAACGGTTTTGTACGGTGTTGATAGTTAGTTGAGTGAGTAGTTTGTTTTACTTTCTTTTCTGTGCAAATTTATCCACCGCTTTGTCGTAGTGGAAGCTGCCCTTTTGGGAAAGTTTGAACAGCTTTAATGCCGCATGTAGTTGCTGATGAAAACTGGTCAAATATGAGTGCCGCCCGTCATCCACTCACAGTGTTTACCGGATTCACAGTGGGTAGGTTTGGTGTAGCTTGTTCTCGGGACTCTTCATAAATCTAATGTCCTCCCCGGGGGGAAGGTTCTAATTGGATTATCACATTTTTATCCAGCACCAAATGTAAGCGTGTGTGAGCGTATAAAAAAAACTACAAACACCTACCCTTGTTGCACCAAATTTTCGTCATCCAACTTTATCTCACCCCAACAGCTGCATTCCCCCGGGACTCCGGCCTCTATATGTCGCTATTTATGCGCACGTCCACAACTCCGAAAGCAATGGTCGCTCCGTGCACTAATTAAGCGATTAATTACGCCATCACTTTCGGCCACCCGGAGGCCCCGGAGGTGCCCCGGAAGGCCGACGTCGTAATGGAGGATAAATTCGCTACAACCAAGTCCCGAACCCGGGCCTTCGGGGCATCGGTATCGCGAGGCCCCGGAAGGAATCAATGAAATGGAAAACATTTCCATGCCGGTTCTGTGGTCGCATTGGGAGCAGTCGACCGCAAACGGGGTACACATTTCGGCCGCGCTTTCTCTCGGTGTGGAACTCGCGGATACGAACCACTGCGGAAATGTGTCATCATGTGTCAGAAACGCACATCTGGACCGGTCATGTGTGAATTTATGGATGCTGTCCCCTGGGGAGGGAGGGATGAAGCAGGGGTGGAACGCCCCGGTACGGAAAAGGATACTCGTTGGCAAATTATGCTTTACCCTTAACGACTGGCAACGGGCAATCTGTTCGGTAAAAGAGACTACTTTCGCTCTCGAACCATTGTGGTCTGAAAGATCTGCCGAGAATGACAAATGGTAACGAAATGAATCATTACAATTTAAGACCAAAATTTCATAAAACAAAGGGATAAGTAAGTAAACATGAAACTATAATGATATAAAAGGAAAACAAAACTAATAAATAATGTATTGATGGTCGTAAACATTAACAGGATATCGAGTGTAAAAAGAGAACTACCAGAAGAATCACTTACTACACGTGCTAGTGGAGCCGGCAGCAACACTGGTAACAAATCTCGACCTACGCACTGGTGATTTCTCAATTTAAGTCTTCCGCGAAGGCGTTGTAAGTCACACGACAATTAAACAGTCCTTTTGCACGACAGGGAAGGAATTACAGTGACGAGCTCGATGCGTTGTACGGTTATCTCATTGCAGGGTTTAACTGGTCGATCTGTGCCAATGATCGAGTTTAAACTGCTCATAATTCAATTGATAAATCGGTTTCGAATGTATAGCTTGCTGCAATAACGCTGTTTTAGCGTTCCATTAGCGTTGTTACGTTACAATTCGCCGTTAGCCGTTAGCGTTACGGCCCGGCTGTTTATGCACATTCGGATCCAAGAGTTGAAATATAAATTTTAATTTTTGACGATTAAAACTTATGAAAACTAATCACTAATGTTCATTATTATTTAACATAATTTTTAATTCCTATTATGCACAGCGTTTATTTCAAATTTCGTTAAATTTTATATATTATTACATCATACATCAAACGATTTCTGGTTTGTTCAACAACCATTGACGATGAAGTGATCAGCTTTGGTACGTCAATAGACGTCCGCTTTAGTTCCATTCTCCAAGAATCGACTTTGCCGTGATGCCATTGAAACCTTCATATACTATGCCATTGCAGTTCTATTTAAAAAAACACACACACATACAACCTTACGCCACCCCGACCTAAGTGGTCAAACAAAGTAGAAAACAAAGCCAAAAAAAGAGACGGACGATGAAAAGCAGCACCACTTCAAAAGTGCATCCGTTAGTGGTCATCCGGAATGACGAAGAAGTGACTCGACGGTAGACTTGACGACTGGTACCGGTGCTTTTAAACGCACTCACACATACACAAAAAAGGGACTTGGCTCGTGACAACTTTCTACCAGTTCTCCACTGCAATGTAGGTCCATACTGAACGACAGTAAACCTTTTTTGATTCGCTTCTTGAAATTCTTGCGCCGTTCCTCATCCTTGGTCACATTTCCGGTTCCTTTTGCCAATAATTTTCCGATTGCCTTTTTTTTTAATCGTGCTAAACCCCTGCTTCTTGCATGTCGATTCGCCTCTGCGCCAATACAGCGGACCGTTTCAGGCGCTTTCAATCGTATAATTGCTTCTAATTAACAAGTTCACTGTCTTGCAAAGCGGAACGAACTGAAGAACGCCGTGGTGGTGTTGGCAAGCAAAAAGGTTATAGACGTGGCCAAGTGGCCATTTCAACGTTGAAAAGAAAAGGTTGAAATGGGGACCGACACGAGGTTTCCGGCACGATTGTACTGTCTCGGGCGCTCAATCGTCATTCGTCACCCGGGTGCAAAGGGATCAAAGCGAACGGACACCGATCCCTTATTGGTACGCGCTTCAACAAAGCACTAATTATTCCTCTATTCAGCTGGAAAATAAAATAAAGTTCGGTACACTTTCAGCCGACCAGGAGACACACTGCTCACCGGTAGCCAGCAGCACCTTCCATTCCATCTTCGTACAGCGAAATGGCCCACGGGAAGTGGAATTGACTTGAGCGGGAGTGGAAAAAAAGAACGACTGAGAGGATTTTTCCGACCACCTTCATCTAAAGCAGCCAGTCAGAAAAATGACACAAATCATTCACTTTGTCCTGGGGCATGGCATGAGTTTCACAAGCACCGACCTGAAAGGACACACGGTGAATGAATAAATTTGCAGTTTGTATTGAATTTTGTATGCAGTCCGGCCACCATTAAGACAAGTGGGGCTCTTGGTGAACGATAATCATTAGGCATAATGTGTCTTCTGTGCGTGAAATATTGTGTCCATATAGTGCCACAGAGGGGGAGTGCCTTTTATCGGGTGGGCAGTTGAATTCCTCACACTTATCCGTCTGCTGTCACTGAGTAGTGCTGGAAGTGCTTAAGTATTGTAGTTGAAGTTTTACGTTGGTTGCGTATAGCATCTACCATTTTCTTACAAAGCCGATAATTAATGTGTAATTGAATTAAAGTGTTTAATTGTAGAGTATTAAAGTTACATTATTTAATTGAAATAGTTTAAATGTACAAAAAGAAATGCTGAAGTGGATGCGTCGTTTGAGGATTAGTCACAAAAGTTCTGACATCTGAGGACTGTGACCGTGCAATTAAACGGTGACAATTGTCTCAGAGACTTTTTCTCCGACTTTCTTTCGATGAAGTGCGATGAAAAGTCCATATGTAAAAAACGGCAATTCATTTACATCGCGTGTATGAAGTGGCTCTATTTTGGCTGGTCATCTGGCTGGTGTTAAGTTTAGAATAAAATTAATATTAACTGCATAGTTAAAGAAAATAAACACCCAAAAGTGGCATGTAAACAAACAAATGAGCGCAGAAATGTCTCGAAGAAACGAACTTTTTTTGCTGGATTGAGCTAATTCAAAAAGTCTCGGAGAAAAAGTCTCCGAGACAATTGTCACCGTCTGGTTGCACGGTGAATGATAAATTATTTATCTTTAAACCGTCAAAATCATTTTCCACACAGGACGAGACCAATTCAGTCCTAAGGTTCGCATATTCTACAAGGTCATGTTGGCGTTACTAATTGAGGGACTGACTCGTTCCTGTAGGAAAGTGCATTTTCCATACAAGAATGTCCCTCATAAACGCGGTGTTGGAGTCGTCAATGTTGAGCTTCTTGGTGGAGGACGTCCAGTACATGGCAAATTTTACCCATTCTTTTTCTAATAGGACGCATCATTTATGTGTTACGTAGGAAAAACATTTTCACCACTCCTAGGATTACTTGTTTTTCTGGCCATTTTCGAATAGCAATGCCTGTGTTGTTTTGATCATTAAACCAGTTCCACCGAACTCGATAGGCAATGACGAAGTCACTATATTTTCGAGCTTCATCTTTAATCACCGAGGCATTTTAAGGTGGCATGAGCTGCTGTATGGCCGAAAACTGGCCTTGATCTGGCTTTTCTCCAGAAGGTGAGATCCTACCCGTAGGATATGAAATGCTTACGATATGAAACTTCTTCTGTAGTGTGTGATGTCTTCAGACGGAACTTCTTGTTCTTGCAAACAACAGCCTCAAAAGAGAAATAGAGGCACAATATTAATGTATGTCTAGTTTTTGTTTTCTTTATTGTATTAAAATCTAGGAAGCTAGTAGCATAAAAAAGTACCCTAATATGCATCATCATATAATCCGCTTTGCCTATTGTATAATAGATTGTATCAACGTACTATAACCATTCTTCATTGCTTATAAACAATGTACTACAAACGCTTCCGATCCCGAAAACAAAATGCAAAATATTTTGGGCTTGCCATTTTAGCTTTCCCCCAAATATTGACGTACAAACTCCGGGGGTGGTTTCTACCACTGGCTAAAGGGACAATAATAACACACCAAAGGGAACGCGGCTGGGTGTTCCACGCGTCGTGAAGCAATCTCCCTGCGACTGAAGCACCAGAGCACCAGAATGAAGAAAGAACAACAACCACAACAACATCAAAACCTAGCAAACAGTAGTATTTTATGAATTTTAAATGATCAAAAAGCGTGAAATTGAATTTTGAATTTTTATGAAATATACACCCACAGCCGTGGATGTAACAAGAGAAAAAAAACCGTTGGAAGCCATTCGCGCGATATTCGTTGCCTGGCTTCATCGTCATCCGTTCAGTTGGGTGGTGGTTAGGAAACGGTTGCAATAGCGTCGGTTGTTTTCAAAGTTTTCCGTGCAAGAATGATGAAAAATTGTTTTTGTTTTGGTAGCTAGTTTATTCCTTTTGTTATTTTATAGTTCAATTCTCACGCCTCGTAACATAAAATTGCTATGTTAAACGTTTATCAGCGCATTCAATGGTTGAACGGTGAATTTTGTTCATTACAATATTGCTTAGCGGACGTACATCGTGACCTTTGAACATATTTCAAACGATTGAAACAACATGCCAAATGTTAACGCCCCCTCTGGTTGAATGAAACTTGTCTAACTTATCCCACCTCATTTTATGCTCACCTTAGTTTGATGGATGCACATTACGCCAAATTTACAACCTAATGGCAGTTATCTCTTTTTAATACCTTTGTGGCTGAAATGTTCAGAAATAAAATGAAGACGATTGTGGTTGAGCGGCAGCAAATTTTCATCAGGATGTTAAGCATTTTGCGAACATTCCAAATTGCAGTGCAAAGCTGATTAAAATTAAGCTCGATGTAGCTGTGCTGCTAAGTACGGAGTGCAGTAACGTTCAAACCGATGAACTTTACGTTGCACTCATTAGAAAAACAGTACGCAGCTGCCCTAAGACTTTTGCTTTTAATGGAATTCAGTGCCATTACAGGTTTAATGCAATTTGAAAATACGATAGACGTGTTATGCAACTGTTCTGCTAGCACAATTCAAAGAATAGCTACACAGTTCTGGTCCAAACAATCCATTATTAGATCTATCAACGGTATTAATTAGGAGCGAATGCATGTCACAACTTCTTGGTATCCTATTCCCACCGTACTGTCATAATGATTCAATCAAACTCTTTTACCACGAATGTTCTGCACACTGATAGCCATGAAACTAGAAGCTATGACATTTGTTTATATATTTTGTTCAGGCACAACTGAGTAATCCGTTTTAACTCTCTCCGTTACGTACACGAGATGTGACAGCCAACCATACTGGGGAGTCAAATGTCAGTCTACGCACTTCTTGTTTTGTGTAGTTAATTAGCCAGTATGAGTTCGTCCAAATAGTCCAACCACAAGTCACCAAATGTAATTAACATTCTCTTTGGTGCAGCGAGTCAACTGTAACTGGAACGATAACGCCACTCAACGGTAGTATGTAACGCGACTCTCCTACGGTTCTGTAAATATATTGGCCATTAACTGACCGGTCAAAGCAGATGATAAAACTACTTACATAAATGTTTATCTGCAACGCAACACACTCTCCGACACTTTTCCAGTAAACGGCGACCAAAAAAATATGCTAAAACAAAGGAAAAACTGCCTCAACTGTCCACTGCATCCAAATACAACTCCCATTCCCCATTCCATTTCTGCGCCTCCATTTCTGTTCTAAAACTGCGCCGGGAATGTTTTGCATTCGGTGTTGCCCCGCCCGTACCAGAGAATAGCGCAAGAAACCTAGTTTCGGTTTCTTACTATCTCAACCAAACACCGGAAAGTACACTTTCTACCAACTAACTCACCCACGCCGTTGCCTTCCGGCGTGCGCAATGACCACGACCTGCCCGTCAATCCACCGTCCGCGCCCCCGGGGGTTCTGCGGAAGTGCAAGTGGAAAAGTTAAAAGATTTTAATGCCAGTTTCATAGTTTCACTTCCTGCTACGAGCGAGAGAGGGAGAGAGAGAGAGAGAGTGATTCCGGTTTACGATGCGCCCATTTACCCACGTGGTAGATGCCCTCGGGGGGGATCTTCCAACTTCGAGCTAGGTCACGGCTAGAGCCGCTGGCAGGTCGGTACAGTGCGGGTGCTGAAAAAGGAAGCTCCTGTGGAATGTAATTTATTTAAATTCATAATGAGTTTTAAGTTAATTTATTATTTAAAAACGTAGAAAGTTTCCGGCGTTCGGGTTTGGGGCACGGAGAATCGGTTCCAGACTAGAGGCCCATTGCCGGTATCCACGTAAACTTTATCTTTAAGGTGTACGGATCTATTACCGTATGTGATATTAGTGATTATTTTTATAAGTTTTCTTTGCATATTTTCTTTTCAACCAATTCCAAATTTGATGCCATTTTGTTGTAGACATCCTTACATCAAATATTGAATATCTTACATTCAGACGAGTTTATTTTTGAAATTTTATTTAGTTTTTGACTTTTATAATAAATTGGTTCATTCCTGAGCTTTAAAAAATGTCTCAGAGCCGCACGACCTCAATTGCCCTTTGACCTGATGTGTTCGTCCTTCGCCCGCATCTGTTGCCTCGCTCCAGCACAGTTGTTGTCCCGTTCCACTGTAGAGTGACCAGCGCCATCTAGCGATCGGTAACACAACTCGTTACATATTGATCGTACATCGAGATCGAATCGACCACTAGCTGACAGCTAGTAAACAACATCGTGATGAAACGACCCATCCGCATTGCTAAATTATGCCAATATACATCTTGAGTGCATAATTTTCTGCCACGAAACCAAAACTCTCTACCACCAGAGTGCGCTGCGACGCTCTTATACGCGATGGAGGCGCATGGTACGTGTTGGCTGCTAAATACAGTTTGTCTTCAAATGTCCAAAAACTAACTTTATCTTCAACTGTTTCATGTCGGAACTTATTCTCAGCGGTGCATCCAACGTCGATACGCAGAAAATATACCTTTTCTCAGGCAAATTTGTTTCTCGTTTTGTTCCGACACTCATCAAACATTGCAACACTTCCTTACACCAATCATCGTATTCACTATCAGTAAACGAATGATCGCAAATATCTTATTACTACCGTTTGCTTCCCTATCACAGTGTCACCATTGTGTGTGTTCTCCGAACCTGACAAAGCTACACCACACCTATCAAAGGAACTGCCGAAACCAAAAACTTTGGCACCTCCGTTAAGCACACAAAAGGTGTCACAGCCGAACATGGCAACTTCCCGCAAACCCGGGACGTGTCTCGTTAAGCAAGCAAGGAGCAAGTTGTCGAGAACAAACACGCCAAGCCGGATGACCACACACACACACACACACGCCACTTAGCTAATGATGTAAACAGGTGGGAAAAGAAAACTGCTGACGATTGCGCCAACCCTCGCGCGCGTTTGTCTTTTGCGGAGGAAGTTTCGCTGGAGTGCACTTCCGGTAATACATTTTTGGTCACCGACCAGTTCCGCCTGTTGCGTACCCGTACCGTAAGATTGACGATATATGTCACGTAATGTGTTTGTCGTTGTGGTTTCGTCTACCAGAGATCATCATCGGTTGACTATAAGTTATTATTTAGATGAAAGCAATACAAGTGACTGGTAAAAGGAAAGCTATGGAACATTTTTTTTGTCCAAGGTAAATCTACAATTTTACGTACTAGTTTTATCTTCGACATTTTTTTTAGCTGAGATAATTATGATCAAATTAACGTTATCTTAAAGACCGTTTGATGTGCTCCCTGCAAAATTAATTGATAGCGAAACTACGTTGTCCTAACGATGGTCTGAAAGTATTTTCACTATCCTTCATTAAGACATCCATACATGCCAGACAGATGTTCCCTTTTATACAACGATAACACACCATCGACAAAAACTGGTTTACATCGTACACTCAAATCTTCTCACAACATATCGACATGATTTGTTGGTGCTCTCCTATTGGCACAGCATATCGTACTATCATCATTAATACGGCTCATACTACTTACAAATAACAAGCACTACTGCTACTGTCAAGCTGTTCAACACGAAGTCACCCCATCGCACAGTGGGCAAACACCGGGATGAAATACAAAAAGTCATGTTGGACTTTGTACTAAATGACTATTTTTCTGGTTAACTACAGGGTGAAACAAAGTGTAATTCAAAATATTGGCTGCTGTTGCTAATTCGTTCTGAAAATATAAATATCCAAAGTAAGAAATGGAGAAAAAAGTGTATGAATTGAATTTCATTTTCTATTTTTATTGTTTAATTAACTTCGAACACTATTTTCTTCCGTTTGTACTATTAAATATTAAAAAATTGTGCTGTTTTGAAAAGCATTTTTATTCTAGTTTTCAAAACAGTGTTGTTTTTTTTCTGCAGTGCAAATAAATTTAAAGTTATTGAGCTAAGTATGAAATAAGTCCTGGAAAAATCGACAAGAAACGGGGTTTGAAAAAAAATGGCCTCAATTTTTAGGTAGTTTGATTAGCATCAAATTATAGCCTGCAACCTACTCTATTAGTTTATGAGCAGTTCACCTGCAAATATGCGCGAATTCGAAAGTTATTCCAAGTTTTGTTTAAAGTTTTCTATCGAGAGACTAGGCGTCTCCATAACGGAGGAGTTCTTGAATGAGGTACTAGCAAGCGTGTTACAGCGACTTGTGTATACTTTAAATATAAATTAGGCAAATTAAAGCATATAACATCAATACAGCAATGAACAAAAATACAAAGTTAAAGATTTTTTTTTACTTGAAAAAGTAGTTACTTCAAAAGTAGATGGCGTTAATGATCTTACTTAAATTAATCGATTAATTGCTTGAATCGACTAAATATTAAAAATAACACGAAATTGTAAAGCCATAAATTGTTCGATTGAGAACCACTGATAATTTTAGTATCAAATACTAGCACCACCTCGGTGGTGTTGTCCGGTAACATAATATTTAAGTTAAACTTAAAAAGAAAATATAAATAAAATAGTTTTAAACGTTATCTCCTTCAAAATTATCCGATTCGACAAAATTTTTACCGATATTTTCTCTGAAATGCCCACTGTGCAACGCCCAGACGTAAATTCAGACGCGCGAGTCGTTTTATTGTAATTACATTAAAAATAATTACAACGACTAGACGAGGATCGCACTCCGCGGCATGGTTTAGACATCGTGCCACGGTATACAGCGAGTTTCTCAGTCATTATTTTACATCACGCAAATCGTAACCTCAAGGAGGTATTCCGTGACGGGGTTAAGCAACTGTTTCGAACGTTTGATAAACGAACACTGAAAGGTGTGGTACACACAGTGCGTCGACAGTGCCAGGATTTACCGAATGATTGCAGTGCAGCATCCTTTAGCGTGTCGCAATCAACCGCTACTTCGAAGTACCTAGTCGCATTCTCACTAAAACGATACACCTGAACATTGTGTCCCATCGGGTGTTTTGGTAGGTGTATGACAAAGACTGCACAAAAAAACAACAGGTAAAACACTGATCCAACACTAATCGCCAATCCAACCGGACTGTACACTGGGAAATAATTTGACACATCACACCGAAAGGCAATTTGTCCGTTGGTTCGCCCTATCTTCAGCATACCTGGTTTTTTTGTGTGTTCTTCATCTGCCAAGAACAGTCCTGCCCGGGTGTTCGTGTAATATATGGTCTGGTGGCTTTGCATTATTATCCGTACGTATCAACCGGATGGACCATGTAGAACCCACAGATCTGCTAACAAAACGCAGATGCGTGCTGATGTCTGCCAAGGACAAGCGAAGCTTTTTGGCGAGAGTATGTTTCCTTGCATATCCCCCCATTTCGTGAGTTTCCCCGAACTTCCTTTGATCCCCTAGTTCAACGATGTGCAATGACGGTACGTAGCAGCATGTGTACCGTATCATCGTCTTCCTAGCGCTGAATTAAAACTTCAAATAAGTTTTTCGGAAGCATTTTTAATTACTTTTACACACCCAAATCAAGTTAATACTCACGACCACGGCGGTGGACGTGAACGGAATGCTCTCAATGTACGTAATGTTTGCATATTGTCCCTTGTTTTTCCTTTCTGTTTTGCGTCCCATACCTTAAATTCCTGTTGGTTGTTGTGTTTTGTTTAGCGACCACCATTACCCATATGCTTGTGGACGTTCACTTTGCCGCAGTTAGTAAGCAGAGCAAGGAGGTGTATCTGAGAGCGTACCAAAAAAAACCTAGGGACTTCTGATTATGACAGCAAATTGGAGCATACACCCGATGGCAACGACGTATTCGGATGAGCAGTAAAGGACAGAGCACTGGCCCCGGGTTACTCGTGGAACCATACCCATGGCCAATTCTCCACACCGAAAAGGACGACACACGCAATAAAAGGAAACCATGCGGCTTAAGCGGCACAGAATTGAAGGGAGCAATGGGCCTTGATTAAGCTGCCCCCGTGTTTCTAGCGGGAGGTTTTTGCGCTTTATATATGTTAAGCATAATCCGATTCATCAAATAAAAAAAAAATACTCGAAATTTTCGGTCAACCTCAGTTAATGAGGGCCAAGTGCTTGTGCTTGATTTGCTTGTAATTTTGCCCCAAACTGTTTGCTGTACGGTCAAAATTGTGCCAGTACCACCCCGGAGCGGGGAGTGAAGTGTTTCGGTACGACATCAGCTATGTCCGTATGATTGGATGGACATAACCTCAACCCGTTCTGGATGCTCGGATGTAGGAACCGGAGCAGTGCAGCAAAACTATGGGAAGGAAAAAGTTTTTAGCTTTAAATAGTATATTTACGGGTTCCGGGTGGAAGTTAGTCTACACCACGGTATATCGCATACCGGATCGGCGAAAGGGCGAGAGAAAATGTTCAAGCACCGTAGATGAAACTTTTGACCCCTCCGCACCCCTATCGTACAGCTCCACCTCACAAAGGATGGTACGCTTTGTAAAGGATAAACACGACCCTTGCGCTTCGGAAAACCCACCCTGAAGGCAAGAATCTGTCAGCATTGTACAATTAAATTTGTTTTTATTGCATTTTAAGAACTAAAAAGCGACTGACACTCGCCCCGAAGCTGTCGTCGGAAGCGCATACATACAAACACCCATAAAAACACACATACACACACACGGGTGGAACAGTTTGTCCTAAGGGAGACGGATGCAACATTCGCACGATTCACCACGGTACCATTTCAACCCTTAAATTCCGATTCCTCCGGCATGCAATGCAGTCACATTGGAAAAAACGCGATGCTAAAAGGGTTTAGCAGAAGAAAGTTCACACAAATCTTGGCTACTTGCAATATTCTTTTTTTTGCAATGGAGCGCAATTCCGAACGAAATCGGACACGGACGACACGACACGGGTGTCACTTGTCGACAGGCGACCATTCGTTACCGGCCAGAAGCGTAGTTGACGGTCCGTCACCCACTAAACCGTATCCTTCTAGGCTTCGTCCAGCATAACACACCAAAAACTGTTTTAAAAAACACCTACGACGCTTAAGATTTTCGTTCATTTTTTACCTTCGTCCGTTGAACTTTCTTTTGGGGGGGGGGGGTGTGATTTTCTCCACAACTCCAGGATTTCCAGCAAAAGCCCAATTCGGCAGAAAGATTAAACAGCGACAATTTATTGGTTTACTTTTTTATCAACCTTCGCACATCACATCGCCACTAGCAATGCCCCATAATAGGGTTTGGTGTTGGAGCGTGTTTGCTGGGCGGGCCGGTTTGTAATTCTATAGTTGCAACTTTTCTTCGTTACCCAGAATCGCGTTACGTGACCATTGAAAGTTCTTGGATGTAGAAAATTTGCATGTTGTACCCAGGTGGTTGGCGATTATTGGCGGGTCAGATTTTTTTTTACATGTTTGCTATTCCACAGCAGTGTTAAAAAAAAGTTAGAAATGGTGAATTTTTTATGTTACATTCCTATTTCTTTGTATAACTTTTCTTTTATTCAAGAGAAACGGTTTGGTCGTAACATTTCTGGGACAAAAATGCAATTCTAAAATTTTCTTCTTTTTTTCTGTTTACCACTTTTTTCATTTGTTCTTTATCTATTCCTATTTTTCTTCTATTCTTTAATCCTTCCATTCTTTCCTTTCTTGTTTTCTATTTTCAGATTCTCGACTTCGACTTTTCTTTTATTCAAGAAAAATGGCCATATTGCTGTACGTGTAACATTTCTGAGACAGTACTTTTCCACTTTCCTTCTTCTCTATTTCCTAATTCTTAATTCTCTATTATTTTATTCTTCTCTTCTACTTTTTACTACTCTTCTATTTTACTTTTTTAATAGTCTTCTTATTTTCTTATTTTCTTCTTTCCTTCTTCTTTTCTTCTTTTCTATTTTTTAATATGCTATATTACTATACATCGTGCAGGTATGAAAACAACGGTGATGTTACACACATTTTAAAAGGCGTTTCATTCAAAATTTGGAATTTGTAATGGCCGATTGAAAAAAAGAGGACAAATTAGAGGACATTACACCGAAAATATGATATTTGTTTCATTTTATGTATAAAACTAAATATCCAACTGTAGATAATTTACGTTACAGATAGCCGGCATGAAACTGTTAAACAAAACAATATAAATTAAACTAGCGAAATCAATTAGCCACGAACACGTTATTCATTTTCGTCCGAATCGTTACGAATCAATCGATTTATCTAAGCACCCAGTTAACCGATTCTTAAAGCACACGGAATGCTACACTCGGCTGTTCCAAGTGAGAGTCGTTTACACCATCGCCACCATCACTGTTGTAAGCACCACCAACGCATCAGCGCATCAGCACAGCTGAGTGCATTTGGGCGTGTAAATGGCGTGCACGAAGAGGAAAAAGCAAACAAATCTAAACAACACACATCTCGCACCAACACAACGAGCTCGTACTCGTACGCAATTAACCCGTTTTATTTGATCACGACCTCCAAATGTGTGGCCCGCTCAGTGCAGCGAGTGCATCGAGTGGTTCTCTCTCGAAACTCAGATGGTACAACTACAGATACCGTTCCGTGTTGACGTTTTACGACGACTGCACACCGTCGTGACACACTGCCAGTCCGCGCATCGAAACGTTGCCCCATTGTTCCGTATCTTGGCTTGGCTTGGTGGCTTTAGAGGCTAAATAGAAACTAAACGATGTGATAAGCGTGTTCGAGACGGTGTGATAGCAGTGCAAACGTTAGTGATATGAGGTGCTGCTGAAACGGCTGCACGCAACCGGCTACGGACACTGGTTTGTTCGACAAGCGTACCAGCAGCAGAGATGACAGCGAGCGAGAACGAAAATGCTGGCACTGATGCGGCGTTTGATCGGATCATGGAATCGATCGGCAATGACGGTCCATTCCAGCGACGGTACAACATCATCTTTAACGTGATCGCGGTACTATTTTTTGCCATGTGTGTGGTGAATGTGTTGCTCGTACTGGCCGTACCGGACCACAGGTGTAGTATTCCGGCCACGGTCAACGGAACGCACAATGAAACGCAGCTCGAACGATGGAAGCAGTCCGTGTATCCCATGTGAGTAGATAACGAGGGACGGTAGCGGTAGTTGCGTTGGTTGGGTTAGTATGGTCGTATTGTGAATAAATTGCGATCGTTCAGTGCAGCGAATGAATGTTTGTGTGCTAATAAGATGCCCTGCTTTGGACACGATTTGGACAAATGATTTTTTGTGACAACATTTCTCCTAATTATTAAGCCAGTTTTAAACTATTTCACATTTAAAATAGAGTATTTTAAAAGCAAACCCAATATTGTACTAGTTTTTAAATGAAAAAATCGAAAATATTTGTTTCTTCTCGTAATAACAATGCTAATGGATGTTTGAAATATACCAAATCACGAACGAGATATGTGAGATAACAATTTAATTTTGCCAGCACTTAAATTAATCCGGGTTTCGCACGAATTGTGGTCGCACAGATTAAATCAGGGACAATTGAGCTTTCTTATCAGCATTCTCGCGTGCAGCTTAACCCATGTTTGATGCTATCTTTAAGCTAAAAGTGGAGTATCTTCACCCTCTTCCCTCTAAGCCAACAAACACGGTGAAGAATTGGATAAAATAGCGAAGAGTTAGATTGTGTGAACTGCCTGTTTTTTTTATCTAAATTCTGTCCTCACCCACAGGGAGTTCAACAGTCGCGGCGATTATGTGGCCAGCTCCTGTCAGATGTACAATGTGTCGTACGACGACAACGCCAATTTACCGACAGTTCCATCAAACGGAACTGCTACAGTGTCCTGCCAGTATGGATACGATTACGACCGTACCTACTATGATCGTACACCGATCACGGAGCAGGATTGGGTCTGTGAGCGAGAACTGTACGGTACGAATGTGTTCGCCATCGTGCGTGTATCGGAAGTATGCGGTACATTCGTTCTCGGTCAGCTGGGTGATCGGTGGGTAGCTCGAGAAGGAACTTCATCTTCATCTTTTAACACCTTTGCCATCTCTTTCCAGCATCGGACGACTACCGGTGTATCTGTTCAGCATAGTGACGGCAGCCGTGGGACGTGTGTTTGCCATCTTTTCCGCCCGCCACTACTGGCTGTTTGCGGTGTTGGCGTTCATCGGTAGCTTCTCCACCAACACCTCCTTCCAGTCACCGCTGATCATTGCGATGGAAATCTCAAAGGATGCCAACCGTGCCGCCCTCTCGCTGTGGCAGCTGGTCGGATGGACGGCGGGCGTATGTCTGGCACCGCTCATCCTCTGGTGGATGCGCGACTGGGCCTGGTTCATGATCGTCACCTCACTGCCCTGTCTGGTGTTCTACTGCTTCCCACGGTACGCCATCGAGTCGCCACGATGGCTCGCCAGTCAGGGCCGGTACGGCGCGTGTTTGGCACAGCTGCACAAGATAGCCACCGTCAACGGGCAACCGTTCGAGATGAGCGAGGAACAGCTGAAGCTGCTGGTGCCGCGTCCCGAGCGGGAAAAAACCTACGGCATTGCGTCCCTGTTCAGCGGATGGCATATGAGCCGGCTGACCTGTCTGCTGCTGCTCAGTTGGATCTGCAACACCATACCGACGTTCACGCTGTTCCTGCTCAGCCTGCAGATGGGTGGCAATCCGTTCCTGAACAACTTCTGGCAGGGTGCCGTCGAGCTGCCGGCCTACCTTCTCGGTCAGCTGTGCTGCGATCGACTCGGACGACGTTTCACCAACAGTGGCGCCTTTCTAGCTGCCACTATCGCGTGCCTACCGGTGGTACTACTGATCCACCGGCCGGGAACCGAACTGTACGTGACGATGCTTGCAATTGTGGTGAAATTTTTCGTCTGCATCACCTATTTCGCACTGTACCTACAGTCCGTGGAGCTGTATCCGACCTCTCTCCGTCAAACTGGCACCTCGTTCGGTATCATCGTGTCCAATGTGTTCGGTGCCGTACATCGTCTATCTCGGTACCAGCCGCGACCTTCGGCTACCGTTCGTGGCGATGGGACTGATTATGTTTGCCGGTGCGCTCAGTGCCCTCTTTCTACCCGAAACGCTACACCAAAAGCTACCGGAAACGATGGACGAGGGTCGCCAGTTTGGACGTGATCAGCGGTTCTGGTCCATCCCGAAACGTCCCCGCACCGGGGCTAGTGACCGTCCCATCGAGACGGAACTGCACGAGCTGGAAAAACTGCACCAACCTGCCGCGCAATAATTCCGGACCATCGTACAATCGTGTACTTTCATCAACCGGCCCTCCCCCTCCGGTTCGGACATGGCGTCCCCGGAGATACATGCCGCCCAAAGATGAAGCGTCCGATGGTGCAGCGTCACGTGCTCGCCAACGCCACCGGGGTTGGCCACCGGCAATGAAGTGCGGGTGGAACAAAATTCTGCGCGAAAAAATATTTTATTGTTACCTTTTTCGTATAATAAGGCACCGCAACTCCCAGCGGAACCATGGCCACAGGAATGGAAAATTGTATTCTCGTGTTCTCGTGGACCGAAAGGAGCGATTGAAGGGAACGGGAGAAAAAATACAGTTGCAACAGTGAGATCGTGAATTGTTAGAAAAAAAAGCCTGGAAATACTTTGCCGTACGTAGCGACTCGACACACCCGGACAGCGCGTTGTACCGTGATGAAGACGCTTGGAATGCTTTTCAAGTTTCCCACCAAACTGGATGGAGTTCGCTGCTTCCAGCTGGTTGCAGTGGGCGTGGGGAGAGTTCCAAAAAAAAAAACACAACGACCCCAACACAGCATCAACAACGTAACAACAGACTTTGAATAATTTACATTCCACACGAGCGAAAAACGGGAAGACTCGCTGTACCACGAAAAAAACCTATACCACCCCCCCAAAAAACAGTGCCCACGAGCAACGGGGATTTAGAAAACGTGAACTCATCCACGGGACGTGAACGGGAACGGATCTAACGTAGAGGGTTTTCCCATCCCCGGAAACGGCGGGATCCAATCACACTCTCCCGAAAGCGAACGCACGTTACCAAACGCGACAACCCGCAAAACTGCAACGCCAGGTCGTTCGGGTGCTGCAACAACATGGCAGATAGCAGAAATAAATAACGGCAAAGGATAAAAGTCCAACGGACAGCCAAAGCTGGCGGTTGCAATGTGTTTGAGCTGCCACTAATGCTACCGGTTGTCATAGCAACTTTTGCGTGCACTTTCCGTATGGAAACCAGCAACGTCTTAAGAGTCGTCCATCTCGAAGGACATGCAGAGGTGTTTCTCTCCACGAGCACCCTGTTCAATGTGTTGGCAAGATGGCAGTGAAGTTATGCAATCGAATCGGAATGTAGGCTAAAAACCATTTGATATGAAATGCAGAAGGACTATGTTACCCTGTTAGACAGTATTGCTTGTACAAATAGTGGTAATAAATTAAAAAATTTTTAATAATAATAATAATAATAAATATTTAAAATACAATTAAAAAATAAATTAACTTTACAATTTACCAACACCTGTTTGCTTCACGGCCAGCAACAAAGGTTATCACACAACTTTACCAAGTTGGTTTTCAAATAACAAGTTCAAGTAAGAGCACAAAAAAACAATCTCCCATTACACCTATCCATATTACTTCACATCGAATGCTGCCATTTACCTTCCCGTAGCGGCCAACCCGCAGCGCAAATTCCGAATACATTCCAAGGGTGCATTAGCAAAATCGGGATAGTGCTGCCCGTGCTCGTTGATATAATTCTTTTAATAAAATACGTATCTTCCTTCTGCCCCATAGAATCCTCCCGGGTGGGATCGCACCGAGTGCAGCCATACCAGTGCTAACGGTTTCGATGAGGATGAACGCGCGAAGAACATGACCATTATTTCCGGTTGCATAGCTGGAATGTGCTGTGGGCAACGAAGGCGAGTAGCAACCAAAACCGGTGCGATCCACGGTATACGAACGTGGGCGAGAACGACACAAAGAAATAAACACGCTAGTAGTACAATCCCGCCAAAAAACGAACCATTCTCATTCCGTGCATGTTGCAAAGGGAGCGTTTCGGTGCCGGAAGTGCAACACATTCTGGCACATTTTTTCTTGTTACTTTGGTCGGCGGGCTGGAAAGTTGTTATTCATCATTTAGACGAGATATGAGCAGCTTTTATCGCGAGTACAGCACTCATTCAATTTGGATTATGCTGATTGGCTAACCGAACAAATAAACAAGTGCGAGGGGGTTGTGAGTGGTGGCTACGGGTGTTTCGGTATGCACCTGGGAGGTACGTTCCATTTCGCGAAATATTGAAACAAGTGAAAAACTTTGAGAGTAAAAGCACCCAAAAAAATCTTCATATGCAGCACTAGAGAAGGAACAAAAGAATAAAATATTCACGAAAGAAACGGAAAAATCGAAACAAAAGGATAGAAAAAAAAACAACTAGCAACTAACGGCACAAACATAACATAAAGATAAGATAAGAAAGAAGAAAGTGAAAATAAATGACTAGGATTAAATGGAGCGAAACCCAAATAAGGAAACAGAATGATTAAAAATGGCCGAACAGAAATGCAAGCAACAAAATGGAAAGAAACTAAAGCAAAGAAAAAAAGAAAGGAAATCAAATCAAATGAATGAAAAGAAATTGATAAAGGAAATAACTCAATGCAAAAGATCGCAAGGAACTAACAAAAGCAACAAACAGAAAGGCTAAAAAAGAATGAAAGAAATGAAATAAAAGGAAAGAAACAAACGAAAGGGAACAAAAAGACCGATAGGAATGAAAGGAACGAAGCGCATGGGAAGGATATAAGAGATTGGAAATGAACGAAGAGAACGAAAAGAAACGAAACGTAAGAAACAAACGAAACGAACAAACCAATTCCTTTTCAACTTTTCTAATTCTAATCCAAATTTCAGTTTTTTTAATCATATGTGACGCACAACTTTGCAAAAATAAATTCCCATCTTCAAAGTACCCACGGTGTGTGTTCGACTGATTTAATTTACTTGCTCACTGTTTGCATATGGCTCAATGAGCACTTCCTTCATCCGGCAAAGCCATTGCAATCAATTACAACAAATTAACCTCAAGTCAACTTCGTTCAAATGGAGCTCGGAACAGATTAACGAAATTAAAAAAAAACTTTCAATCCTTTTGTAATCAGCTTTTATTGAAGAGAACTGTGTTTGATTGGTACTTAATTACACATAGTGTATGCAAACACGGGGCCATGCGGTGGGGCTCGGTTCATTTCATAGTTGGCATTACGGTTATTTCATCAATCTGTGGAAAAGAATAAACATCAACCACACGTAACCTTCAAGATGTTATAGAATAACAACCGGTTTGATGTCAGTTCAAGCATCAAACCACAACTCAAAATCAACCATGCCAATCGGTAACTCGATACCTTCTTCTACCAACGCGCTTAAGCTACAATGAGCCATTTGTGTTGTGCGTTTCTGTAACGTACAACTACTATGTTTCACTTACACGAACTTCTGGAGGTGTCTCAAGGCAGTGAATGATGCTGGCGGTAATATCCTTGGCCTGCAGCTTTGGCAGCCGTTCCGCTAGCGCTGACTCAAACACCTTGATCATGTCCGTTTCCACCATGCCCGGATGGACACTCTGCCGAAACCGAAACAAGCGAGCGCACTTATTTATACAACTTCTAAGAAACTTATCGAGTAATGAAAACCCTTCTTACCGTTACTTTGATGGGCATCTTCAAGAAGTTCAGTTCTTGTCGTAAAACTTCCGTCAGTCCAACCAGCGCATACTTGGATGCAGGATACACTCCAAACAGTGGCACTGACACGTCCGGAATGCGCTGTCCCAACATGCTGTTCAGCACAACGATGTGACCGTACGCTTCTCGGGCCTGCATGTCCTTCACTACCTCGCGGATGATAATACATGTCGCCAACACGTTCACGTTGAACGTGTCCCGAAAATCGGATGTTTCACTCTCTAGAAACTCACGGAAATCGCTTTATTTCTCTGTTAAACCATGCCGCCCATTAGCCGTAACTTACGCGTGATAAATTTGTAACGATAGATGCCGGCGTTATTGATCAGTACGTCCACACCGCCAAACTCACGGCGTATCCAGTTTAGCGTTTCCATGATTTCTGTCTCATTGCTCACGTCACACTTTTTGCCGTAGATCTTACCCGTGCCGGTTACTTTCGTAGAGAGCACTGTGATCAGCTCGGCACGCCGAGCTATTCCGACGACGATCATACCGGAGTTGGCTAGAGCAAGGGCCACATCCTGTCCGATGCCCGCACTAGCGCCAGTAACCAGGGCCACTTTTCCATTCCATTTCTCCATCGTACCAGATCAACGATCACACTCTTTCAAAAGATCAAACAGAACTGATGTGGTTGCACTGTGCTACGGGCAGTTTAAGTAAGGCGTCGCTTGTAGCAAGATGATCGGTCCACGGTGATGAGCAATAAAGGAAAGGGGTACGCATGATCCCCGCATGTAAATGTGTGCGAACAGCACGTCCTCGTATTTTCAGGCCAATTTCAACGGAGTTATGATTGAAAAGTCGAACAAAAACTTATATGAGCTGGCGAACATGTTCTTAAATTATATGATTTTTGTAATTTTCGAGTTTGGAATTTTGTTATACTGTTATACGACCAAAGGAGATTCACACGTGACAGTTGAAATGCATTGGGTTTAAATGACACAGGTTGTTGGATGAAAAGTTAGAAATAATAATCATGAGTATTTCAACAATACGTATTAACATTATTAATCTCTGTACGTTGTTGTATTTGCGCTACAGTTCATGGGTGCATTCCACTGGCCTACGTTCTAAACACTTTTCCAACAGCTCCAGCAGCTCCAAACGTCATCGATGAAAAATCGCAGAAACGTCAGTTCAATCAAAATGTAAACAAAACATAGTACAACAAACGCGTTCAGAGAGATAAAAATTAACAATTTTATCATAATTTCCAACAAATTACCAGTAGATTAACTGCACAGCAACGTTAATCCAGGGTTCGTTCATATTCCTGCAGCATCAAAATCTCCACCAAGATGGTTCATTAAAATTAGTAGCGCCTTAAACTGTTAACCATCGCGGCCAGAGCGATTCCATTAAATGGATGTAAAATATATGTTTAGTGCGACAAATTTCCTTTGGTGATTGCCACCCGCTTCAAGCAAACCGTCCTCTGTTACTACGTTCGATCCCACCTTCTTTGATAACCTTCTACTTTCATGGCATTAAGTGTGAAAGTGAAACCAACCAAGAGTCGATCCACATACGGAAGAGGTAGAAACTGAGTTGGTTTTCTTCTGCTGTTCTGTAATAAAAAAAAACCTAACACGCTCCATTCGTTTGCAGACCCTACCATATACGATTATGCAAATAGCTCAAAATGTTCCAACCGATCATCGAAGAGCAGCAACAAGATTACGCTAACTGAGATCGACCTCGAAACGGAACCATTAGGTGATGACCCGGAACATACCAGTGGGATAGGATGGTCGGATAAGCAGTGTCTTGCCGAAGGTACACCACAGGTAGTCGTGTACAATGACTATCATATCGATGTATGGTTTCTGGTGTCGAAATTTATACGCCCGGAAGATGTTTGCCGATTTGCACTGATTTGTCGTAAAACGGCGGAGGTCGTGCAGAGTGGGCGGTTCTGGACGCAACTGTACCGATCGTACTATGATCAATCCATCGATATACCGGCACGCTTTCAACCGGCCAGCATGGTACGGTTGCGCGGTCTACGATCAGCCGTCATACGATCGCTGTACTATCTGTACCCACCGTTTGTGGAGCGCTTGACGATGTTATCGAACCGTCATCAGTATCGTGTTATCGGTCGGCAGCTACTTACCACTTGGCACAAGCGTACAAAGAACTGCTGGACGTACTGTTTTCGTCTGAAAACACGACTAGCACCGGGTAGTCGGCCTGCACGGTCGGCGCAACTACAGCGCGAGAAAAGCTCGCTCGCATTTTTGCAGGATATCTACATGAACCCGGAGGAAGGATGCCAGATGTTGATGGTGGGTTATATACATATATTTTTTAGACCGACTGCTTGACGGCTTCATGTTATTTCCAGATAACGACCGATTTCCTTAAAGTGATACCAATGTACAACGAGACGTTGTTTGTGAAAAACATCGTCCAAACACTTTCCCAGAGCATGATGCGCTACAAGATTAGTCTCGAGCTGGGTAACTACTGCGGTAAACGGATAGATGAGCTGGTATTCGATCCCGTGCGCAACGTAACCGTACTGGATTGGTGGACACCGGAATATTATACGGAAATCGGTAGCTCACTTCAAGAAGAATCGGCATTGGCCGAATCCGAATGGACAGAAGAATCGGACTGGGATAACTAGGAAAAATTCTTCGAAAAATTATGTACCAACCCTCTTTTTTTCCTTTTCCTGTGGTCATTGTTTAATATATTTTCATTGGAATATATACACTGACTGTGACTCTCGGGCGAATCACACGTGACTATGTAGAGCATGTTCAGATTTCTTTTGTGTTCTTACAACTCCTGCAACAATACACCGACAACAAGCACGTTTATACTATTGCCCAGCGTTCGATAACGTTGCTTATTGGTTACATTGTCGGGGAAGGTAAAATGGTTCGGAAAACTCATCAGTCGAGCAACTTCTTTTGGAGTAAAATATCGTACCCGTAGTTCCTGCAACAAAGCCAACTTCCGATCATCATCATCAGCATTCATTGCGCTGGAGTAAATCTTGTCGAATTCTTCCTTCGGCAGGGGACAAAATACAGAACCGGTTCCTTCCGCGTAATGTGTGTATGCTTTCGTGAAGCACATCGAATTCGTTGACTCCGGTGTACAAACGTCCATCAGTGGGAGATGCTTTAATAACGCTGCACTTTTCAGCGCATACAGTTCCGAGTCTTCTAAGTGCTGTTCCACGATTGCTCCTATATTAATTTGTTCATCGCTCCGAGTATCCTGCTGTTGGAGGATAATTGCCTCACTTTTCCATTTAAAATCAGTTTCTTTGCGTTTTGCGACACAGTAGTAGCGGTGCCTGGTGTTCGGCACACCCAACTGATGGGGTGAAACAATATATTCTTGATAGTGAAAGCCAGCCTCCTCCAAACGGGTTTTGTACATTTGGCATGCTTGAGATTTTTCAAAGCCCTTCACATTTTCCATCAGAATAAAGTTGACCAACGGTATCTTGTCAAGCAGATCGCAAATGTGCCTAAAAGGATCCGTACGCCTATCGTTAATGTCGTTGAATTTCCCATTCCTCGTGAAAGGTTGACATGGTGGCGACATAAGGATTGTGTTAACATTTAGCTTGGAAATTTTCTCTGCATTCAGGCTCAATATGTTTCCATTGCGGACAATTTTATCACCGAAATTATGGCTGTAAACTGCGTTCGCTATCGGATTCACGTCGATCGCACATTCGATCGTAAAGGCTTTGCCGGTGTCTATGGAAACGGAAGCAAGAAAATTAAGTTCAGTTAACGAGAAACCGTTCCATAAAGCACTTACGCTCCAACGCCATTCGCATTCCACCGATGCCGCTGAAAAGTTCTAACACTCTGTGCGGAATTTCCTGTGTGCTCTCCATCGTTTTGTAAGCTCGTGGAAATTGAATTAATTTTCCACCCGACGTAAACAAACAGCTGCGCGCTGCCAGTCAGACTGACAGATGGCGGCATTCCTAAGTTTGACGTTTTACGACCCGGTTTGTTGTCGTTCTCCTCCGCGGTGTGCTTATTTTGCGTGCTTTGCGTGCCGTTTGTCCGGAACTAAAAACATGTCCAATTCGCATTTGTTTCTCAAATCTGGTTTCCCGCGAGCCCCACTACAGAATGGAATCGGTCGTTACGTGTGCCAACTGCAGCGTATCACCCTGAAGTACTGTAAAACCAGCGGGTCCAGCAAGGGAATGCGCGAGTTCCTCGAACAGGAACTGGTCGATTTCAGCCGGTCCAATCCGGGTGTGGTGGTGTACGTAAAGCCCCGGCGCCACCGAACGGCCGTAATGTCGGCTGAATTTTTAAACGGAGAGCGAACGTGGATAAACTGTCGCAACAATACGCGCGAGGAAATCTCCAAATGGATCCAGGTGCTGAAACAGTCGAACGGTCGGGCGGAGGAAATGCGCTTACGTAAACACTGGCACACGGAAGTGCCGAGTGTACAGGGTGCCTGGACACCGTTCACCCATCGTCATCCATCGACAAATGTAACCGATTTCCCTTCCAAAAAATTGTCCCAGCTAAAGGAAGACGTACCCAGTGCCACCGAAAAGCTGCTCGAGCTGTATCTGGCGAAACGGAATACAACGTCCCAGGACGGGCCACAAGAAACTAAATAATTGTTTGGTTAAGTTATTTTTTAACAATAAACAGTGGTAGTGCAATGTACAATTGTTGGTATGTTTAAAGACCTTGTTTTTTGAAACGCAAAGAGTCAAATCAGGGATAGCCATTACGCAAAACAACTCACGATCAACACGGAACCCAAAATGCAATTTCGATTCATAATAGCAAAGTTTTCATCAACATCCCTTACCGGGCTACCGATAGGAGCCCGGTAACAACATTCAGCTGCCCGGGAAGAGCCCGATAACATCTCTTATAGAATTGCCCAATAGGAGCCCCATAAAATCCCTTATCGAGCAACCCGGGGTACTTCGAGAAACGTCAAACACCGGTTTTCATTGCTGTCACATCCTCTGTTTACAACTCTCGCAATGTGTTGACACTACTGTCAATAACAGCTGAGTTCGCGTCACAACAAAGTGAGTGCAAAAATTGCAAAGTGATCACAAATTCCATGATAAGAGCGCTTGCATTTTGCCCACTTTTTGTGCACGTAGCTAGTGACCATTGCTGACCACATGTTTTCCAAATCAAGTGCAATGGATACGGGTAAAATGTGTGCCGACATAAGGGTCTCGTTCCTTCTTTGCTAATCTAACACTGCTTACATTTGCTCCCGTACAGGCCGTCGTACTGAGGGCGATGGTATGGAAAACGAGGAGCTAGCAGGATCGTTCACAGCAAAGCGATCCTCTTCGTCATCGACTGCTTCAACGACACTGATACCATCCGGTGACATCAAACTACCGGCCAACTTTTCTATCGAACGACTACTGCCACACTCAGGATCGAACCCAGTGTACCGCCCGACCGAACTCGTCACCGGCGGTAACACCTCACTGTCAGCGGTTGTGCCACGCGGGAAAGTGTTCAATCTGGTGCCCCGACTTGTATCGCCTGGTGGCCGCCCAAAGCTGTCTACGATGCACCACAAGGAACCGAAGTTTGTTCCGTTCGAACCGTACAAAGGTGCCGTCACGCCCATCATTCCCGGTCGTAACAATATCCCGGGTGGAGGGTCACGCGTCAAGCTCACCAACCGCAACAACCTCGACCTAAGCGTACTCGTCTCGCAGATGTCCACCATCGCTGATAAGGAACTGCGTACCAAAGTCTTGCCCACGGCGGAAGACGACGAAAAGATACGGTACGAGAAGGAGCTGGAAGAACTGCGCAAAGAGCGAGACTATATTCAGGGACAGCTTAAATTTCAAGCTCAGGTAAATGCGGAATTGAAAAATCTGCTAGTGGCCGCCGTTGGTGAAGACTTGCAGACGAAGGTGAACGTGCTGACCGAGGACAAACTGCACCTAGCCCGCAAGCTGCTAAACTCAGCCGAAAATCTATCGTCACACACGGAACAGATCGAGTTCCTGGCCGGACAGAGCGAGGTATGGCGCAGCAAGTTTCTCGCCAGCAGCTTGATGGTGGAGGAATTGGCCCGCTGGAAAGCGAGCCTACTGCAACGGAACGGACTTTTGCTAGCATCGAACAAAGAACAACTCGAGGTCATTTCTAAAGCGCGCGAAATGATTATCGACGTGCTGAAACATTTGCGCTTCCTGGCCAATGCGAAGGAACCGCTACAGCTACAATCGGCCACCGTACTTGATCTGGCATCCGAATGTGTAAACATATCGCAACAGCTCGCCCTCCAGCATTCGGCCCTCGGAATGCCCCACAATTTGGATGGTTTGAAAGCGCTAGAATGCATGACGGATGCGGAGAAGTTGGCCGTCCAGGCATTGCAAAACTCGCACCAATCGCTTTTACCGACGGACGAAGCATTTAGAGCGATCGTTGGCCAAGCATTTCCCTCCATTCATACGTTAAAGCAACAGTCGGACGCATCGTTGCTGGCGTCGGATTTTGAAGTAATAACCAAACCGGACCGCGATTCGTTCGACGAGGACGCGAACTGAATGGCTTCGTGTGGTGATGGTTTGTGAGTGGTTTTTAAATTGAGTTTTTTCTTAACAAGGCTCCACGTTTCAGTGCAATCAAAGCGGGTTCAGCATTCAGAATCTTTTTTTTATACTAATCCTTTAGAGCGCTCTATACATAACACACAAGAAAAAGCAATAAAAGGAAATGAATTTGTTGAATGAATTTGGCATTTTGTTTTGGAACTTATATATTTAATAACAAATTTCCCCCATGCTATTACTTTTCGAAGGCTACAAATGTTGTTAGCAGATCGAGAATGATGCGCAAAGGATGATTTAAGATTTTACACCCTGTGTTTACGCCCCCTTCCAACGGGCACCGAACACTCCCTGCCTACTTGTCCCAACCAATTAAGAAATGACGTTTGCTTATCAACGACGACGCAGTCAACACGGACACTCACTGAAAACACTCGACGTCACCCCGCTTGCTGTGGTAGAAATTAAATCAGGTAAAAAGCTTGCTGCTTAGCTACAACACACACGCATTGCATAATCGCTGTACCGCGCAACCAACAACTTCAACCGGAACGTTTTGGGAAACGAACACGATGGTAAAGCTAACAGAAAGCACGGAATAAAACTGTGCGCTAACCCTCCAAGCTCGGGTCATTTATATTCTTCGCCTATTCATTTTAGTTGCGAACGATTGCGGTGCGCACTGGATTAACCCGATCGGCGCAACTGATTCCAGCTGTTTGCGGCCGTACCATGTCGTCCACAGCAGATAGCAACAGTTTGGTTCTGGCGGAGGAGGTTGGCAGCAAGGGAGTGATCACGCTGAATCGACCGAAAGCACTGAATGCGATCAATCTCGAGATGGTCCAGCTCATCTATGACGCTATGAAGCGCTGGGAGGCTGGCAAAAGTCTCGTGATCATGAAATCCGTCGGTGAGAAAGCGTTCTGTGCCGGTGGTGATGTACGCGCGATCACCGAAACGAGCAATGTTGAGCTGGCGCGGAAATTTTTCACCACCGAGTATAGGCTGAATGCACTAATTGGCCATTATCGTCCGACGTACATTGCGTTTATCGATGGTATTACGATGGGCGGTGGTGTGGGTCTGTCCGTGCACGGCAAATATCGTATCGCTACGGAGCGCACCATGTTCGCGATGCCCGAAACGGCTATCGGGCTATTCCCGGACGTTGGCGGTGGCTATTTCCTACCACGGTTGGAAGGAAAGCTAGGCCTGTATCTAGGCCTTACTGGCTATCGTTTGAAGGGACGTGACGTGCACAAGGCGGGTGTTGCAACCCACTACGTGGAAAGCAAAAACCTCCCTGCCCTGGAACAGCAACTGCTGGCCACAACGAGCGGTGCCGAGGTGGAAAGTGTGCTGGATCGATTCTCGGAGAAGAAGGATGCCGGGGTAGAGTTCGTGTTGGCCAAGCAGATAAAGCAAATCAACGAGTGCTTCAGTGCACCGACGGTTGAGGGTATTTTTAAGAATTTGGAAAAGGATGGTAGCGAATGGGCACAGAGCACACTGAAGTTGCTGCACAAAATGTCCCCAACGTCGATGGTTGTGACGCAGAAGCAGCTCGAACTGGGCAGCAAGATGGATCTGAAAACGTGCCTGAAGATGGAATACCGGTTGGCCGTACACCATGCGATTGATAGTGATTTTAAGGAGGGTGTACGGGCCCTGCTGATCGATCGTGATCAGAAACCGCGCTGGAATCCACCCACCCTGGCGGAGGTTGACCCGGTGCGAGTTGAAAAATACTTTGGCCCATTGCCAGATGCCAGCGAATTGCAATTCGAAGACGAATCGCCGAAAGCTTCATTGTAAAGGAAAAGCGGAAGGCCAAGCAAACAAACCCACACGGTTCCTTGGATTGGACGCCGAAACGCCCGCAAAAAAAGTGCATTTACTAGCAGATAAGATGAGAAAGCCAACAGCAAACAGCAAAGCTGCGCGCTGTGCCTTGTTTTTCCAATTATGTATAGACGGGGAAACTGATTCTACAAATAAAGAATAAAGTAAGCCCGTTTTTCTAACACACATTTCAAAGCACGATCGTGTTAAATGAGTTGTTGTATTCGGATTGTATACATTTCGGTTTTGTTTATAAAGCGACATAAAAAAGTTCGATTCATCCATTTCATGTTTTTTTTTTCGTTTCGTTTCCCAACATTTTTTTTTTTGCATATCAGTTCAATCTCGTTCTCTTCGTTTTCGCCTTGGTAGAAGCAGCATTTACTATGTTTCTCACATAGTGCATTAAGTTTTGTCAGTGCAGATTGAAAACAGGGGCCCCTTTATAGCTCCCAGGGTGTGGTTTTGTCTTTTATCAAGTGCACTGCTGGAAATGATTGATAGTTTACAACGAATGAACGGTATAACTATGTCCTCAAGCGCTTAAACCGACGGTGCGTGATAAAAGAAAACAGTTTGTAACATAAGAACCGCATGAAAACAATGAAGCCCGCCAAAAGAACCGAAAAAGTTAAAACAGTGATATCGTTTGCAGCAAAGAAACGATGATGAGCAAATTTTATGCGTGTAAATAAAGAATCGTGATACGTTTGATCATGCGATCCACCGCTGGTCTATTTGAGATGGATAGTGACTTTGTCTAGCACAACAGCAAGAGCGGGAATGCTTCCTGTTCCTTTCTCTTATACGCTTTTAAAACTTCTCTGCTCCTATACGCGTGATTGGACAGCGCTTGCTAACCGTGGATCCAGATTGGCAAATGTACAATTCATTCGATAACACCAGCAACTTTCGTCCCACAGGCAACCGATCATAATGATAATTGATTTGAATTAATCTGTTGTATGTATGCGTACGCGTAAGTAATAAGACTTTCGGCTTTTGTTTGTGTATTGTTTTGTTTCCTTCGCGTTCCTCCATTCACGGACGAATCTACCCCACTATCGAACCCAATTGATACCCGAAACAGGAAAAAAAAAAGAATTGCCCTTTAAAGCATACTATTAGTCGATGTACTGGGCTAACCAACGGAACCCTTCGCCATAGCCCTGCCTTTTCAGCACGGAACACATGAACAACTCCAACGGGCGTCCGGGCAGCTCCGAGCGCGGTACTTTACCCTTGCCGGTGGTCAACTGGTACAGGGCGAAATAGTTGCGCAGCTCGTCCTCGCTCGCTGCACCCGGTTTGTCGATCTTGTTGCCGAGAATCAGTACCGGACAGTTCGATAGTGCTTCGTCGGTGAGCAGTGAGTCCAGCTCGTTTTTGCTCTCTGTGAAACGGCTCCGGTCCCAGGCATCGATCAGGAACACGATCGCGTCCACTGCTGGGAAGTAATCCTTCCAAACGCGTCGTGCTGCGGCAGTCAAAATAAAAATTAAAATGTTATTAATGCTTTCCGCATTGCAAACACAAACGTGCCCAAGCCCGTTATACCTTGCGTGTGTCCACCCAAATCGAAGGTTGTGAAACGCATATTTCCTATGGACAATTCTTCCGAAGCTGCGGGAAAAGTGCATCAAGAGCGAACGAGTTAGTTAAACGATATGATTTAATTAGTAAGGCATCGTTGCATGCGTTTGGCACTCACTTGGATGAAGCGTTGGGACGTGCTGTGCCAGTCTGTCGTCCTTCAGCATGTGTAGAAGTGTTGTTTTACCAGCATTGTCTAGGCCGAGGAAGAGTAATTTGCCAGACTTTTTCCATAGCCCTAAAACAACAAAAATCGAGTCAAACACTGTCAAAATTGAAACATTTTCCACAATAATATAGTGCTCAAATTCCCCGTCCGGTCGAATGAAAACATTTGATCAGGCTGACCCAAATTAGGGCGGGCTACCCCATCCGGGATCGACATTGAGCGGGCGACACTTACCTAGGTAACCTAGAACGCCGGTGAACCAGTCCCAGATGAACATGTTGGCAATGTCACACACGAGTAGCCTGCTGTTAGCCCCGGTACACGCTCGAACGGATGGGAATCCAAAAATATCTACCACCCCACGCTCGGTACACGACGAACGCCGACAAACAAGCCGTAACGCACGAAACTGCAGCCTGTGTGAGTTTGTCAGGTGAGAACAAAACCATGGAAACGGAGACAAGAACAATTGATTACAAACATAAGCGATCGCTTTGATGACGACGGCAATGAGATGGTGCTGATGACGATGATGGGGCAGATTTTCGCGGTCATCTAGCTTGCGCAGTATTATACGGCTTGTGTGTAAATGTGCGTTTGAAGACCATTGATAAGGTGAATAAATAAAATGACCATACGATAGGGTTACTTTGCATCGATGATGCGTGTACGTAATGCGCGCACTGTCGTGTGTCGGTGTGTGTACGCGATCATTCCGGGGCTCAATCATGCATTCGACTTGGTTTTACGCGTTGCTGTATCGCTAAATGAACTTTACCCTTTTGGGGTCTTGGAGACTTTCGAGCACTCTGTTAATATCGTTAGACAGTATTTTCACTGTTGCGCCGTCTCCTTATGGTATGCAGCGTCTGGTGCGCTAATTAACATCGCATACCATAGCTCATCCCTTAAAGTAGTTATGACACCAATTAACTGGAGGTGTTCCTGGCTCTGTTGCTGCGGTATCACAACATTATCAATTCTCACCTTGAGAACGAGCGTTCCGATTAAACTATGTTAAACACTTGAACTTGAACAAAGGAAGTTTTCTCTTTGGTTTTATAAGATTGTCTTCGATACGTGGAACATCCATGAACGACCTCGATCATAAAGGCACAGGCAATCATTCGAAACCGCGTTGTCCGTTCGTAGCAACGACGCGTCATTAACTTCAGCGTCAACGTAACGTTATGCACTTGGAAGTCTGCTTTTTTTTGTGGAAAGCACAGCTCATCCGAGGAATTGGCCGTGGATTGATGGACCAGCCAGCAGTGTACGTGAACGTGTCGCTCTACGAAAAGCTTGCTTTTGGGGGGCCAACACAGCAACACCATTGTTTGCTCCGTAACCGATACTCACCAACCCTGGTTCACCCAACGAACAGATCCTGTCCCGGTGGGGCCTTATGCCGTTGAACGCGTTTCACAAAATCGTGAAAAGTGTGTACGCCAAAATTGATCACACACAACTTGTGAATTTCACGGCAAAAACCTCTTCCCTTTTTCCGCACTCTTTCTTCTCCAGATTTTTCTCTTCTTCTAGTTTATTTTTTGACGTATCAAAACCGTTCGCGTCACCGACCAAGATGCATACAGGGGGGTAACACTCGCTTGTCACTTTTAAACGATCAGAAAAAATAAGTTTTGTGTCGATAATAACAACATGTTTACAAATTGTTGAGCATAATTTATTGCATTTATTATATTTTAAAAATTTATGCTACCCACTATTTGCGTACCCAAGAGAAAATCATTTTATCGTGACTACAGTTGGGACATCGACACAATTTATTGATGATTAAAACTACATAATAGGTGGTTAAGTTAAGTATCCCATCGACTGGCTTCAGAAGCAGACCTTTAAACACTTTTTACTCAAACTACACGCAACAAGGAACAGCAATTGGAACCTCCTTGCGACAAATAATCGAAATTCCACTGTCCAAACTCCCTGTAAGCACCTTGACGCGATGTGTATTTTGACAGTTCGCCGCTCGAGTAGCGATTGCGCTCGATGGAAAAGCACCCTAATGACTCACGCATTTTTCCTCTGTCGTCCGTTTTTTTCCCGTGTGTAGTCGACGTCGGTTCGGAAGTACGCCATCGCGTCAACCCCCGATTTGAAGAAAAAGTGTCAGGGTTTCGCGTACAGTGCACGGTTTTGCGTGAAGGAATCGTGCATGATTCTGCTGCACCATCCACGAGTGTAAGAATTTCGCTTGAAACGCATATAATTCAGTTGCAGGCCGGAAGACAGGTTAAAATTGAAAAAAGGCAACGGCGTAGCTCCTCCCGAACACCCGTGCGTGGGTATGCGTACGTGTGTGTGAGTGTGTGTGAGTGTGGAGCTGTGTGTGTTATGTGCACGGAATGAAAAACGGCCTTACTGCGCCTTTTGAGTGATGACGATGACGACGGCCGCCGGAAATTGTGAAGCAAAAATTTCATGTGATGCGTTAATTTGTCGGTGTGTGGAGGTGAAAAAGCAAAAGGATACTCCACCAATTGAGTGGTACCCCAGGTTTTGGTGGGGCACACACCACCACCATCACCAACAGGCAGTGTGAGACGACGTTTATCGATTAGGGCCAAAGGCAGGTCGCAGTCAGCGTTAATTAGAAGATATTCCGTCATCATGTGCGGTACGATTTTTTTTATCGTGACTACTTCTTCACTCGCAACGGAGAACCGGTTTGGTAGATTTTGTACCAAGGCAAAGAAATAGTAGGCCGATCGATGGAAATGCGAAAAATGTCTTCATTTGCTGCCGTGTAAAGGGTTTTCGTGTGGGATTTTTTGTTTCCGGAAACGGGCAGCAAAGAATGGTTCGTGAAAATACCATCATAGGAAAGGAAACGTGTGAGTAGAAGGGAGTTGGAGAAAGATAGCGCACAAGAATATGAGTCAAGGAAGAAGGGCAACCGCATCGATGTGTGCGTGACACCTCAGCGTGCGCCATCTTTTTTTTCTCGCTCTTTTTCTCTCTTTCGCTCCATAAGCTATGAGATGGGTTGTGTGGTTGGAGCTGTACTGTTCTGTTCCATCGTTCGGTGTGATCACCAATACAGAATCGACACGGTAGAAGCACCAGCAGGACGTATCGAATTTATGGAAAGACATCTTTATTTAGGTTTTATATTCCGGTTTAAATACTAAACCAGTGAAGTTTTTTTTACCTGTTTCATTGTATAATACTATTGCGTACGAGGGCACGAACGGGAAAAAAACGTATGCATTACTCTGTCTCTCACAGGACAGGCCACGGCATAGTGTGTGTGTGCTCGCGTGAGGGCTAATCGTGGATCTTACGAAATCTGAGCAAAAAAAAGAAGTTCAGAAATACGTTGCACATGTGTGTGCGTGACGGTCCGTGCGTGTCCACGAGTGTGTGTGGGAGAGTGTAAAATTAAATGGGAGAGCGTATGAGAATGTGCGCCTGTGTAGGTATGTGTGTGGGTATTTGTCTTGTAACATGAAGCAGCAGAGCTCTGACGGCGAAGAAGAAGGATTTGTGCCCTCGGAACGATCGACAACCGATCACCATCCCCATCGATTGTGTGTCCCGATAAATTCTAACCTCAAACTATAGGATCGGGCTGCTATGATGAACCATTAACTCGACGGATACGGTTGTTCTTGGGGTAGCGTCAGTTGGTGTTGCGTTCAGCATAATTGGATATTACCCAGAAGACCATACAAACCACAACGCTTCGAAACGACCATCAGTCGCCCGTGCACACGCGGAAAACATTGAAGGTAAGCACTGAAAATCGAAAAATAACTTCAATGTTGCTTTTGATCATTGTAGGCACACTGGTGGCCCACAAAGGTGGGCATCTTTTCCCAAACGGCGGAATCCCTTGTTTGTTGTTTCTGCGTACAATTTCTCCATTCAAACATTGGCGGTGCGACCAAGCTGATTGAATTAGTCGACGGCTCAAGCACATACGTAGTTAAACAAAAGCCTCAGTGTGGGTAAGGGAGACCTTCCGAGAGGGACTCCTACTGGTGGTGGATATAAATTTTTCTTTTTTACTGCAGAGAAAGCGCTTTGCGCCGGTCGGTGCGCGCACATCGCCCCCCACGTGCCAGAGGCAAGGCGGGGAGAGTTGGCGTCCGAAACATGACGTTATGGGTCGTTAATTTTACTGGGTGTTTCTTAACCTGCATCACAAAAATTGACGACGACGTCCGCTTAAGACTCCAGTTATCCGGTTTCGCTAGCCGACCAGAATGTGAGACGCTTGTTAAATAGAAGAATAGGTAGCGTGAAGAGTTGGAAGAGGGAGGGGGAGGTCTTTCGTTGCGATGTATAAAATTGCACACCATGAATGAAATTTTGCCATAATGTACCATAAAGAGAAAGACAACCACATCGAAAGGAAAGGAATATTTGGGCTAATGTAAAATAGCACAAACAAAACAATAGAAACTTGTATTGCTGTGCTATATAAAGTAAAGCAGGCAGCAACTACTTTATGTTATCCTAATTAGACCGTAGCCGCAGGCCCCATTGGCTTATAAAACATATTTAGAGAGTTACATTTAACTCTCGATGGCCATTCAATCAGTTTAAAGATTCAAGAATTTGATTCACACCCAACTCTTGTTTTGAACTAGTGATGGGTAGTTTTCAAATTCTTTCGGAGCCGGATTACTGCTAGAAAACAGCTAGTCAAACGTAGAGAGCTTTCTAATGAAGATTTGATAACCCAAAAACAATGCTTTAATCCTAAGAAGCAATAAAGTTATAATAATGTTTTACTGCGTGGAAAAGCCGTGGAAAACCTCAATGCTGTTCCAAAAATTGCAAACAAAATCATAAAAAAACTTGTGAAAAGTTGTGCAACAAAACACCGATGGAAAAAATATGCACAGTACGAAGGAAAAATTCAAAAAAAAAAATTTGTAAAACTGTAAATAACTACTGATGTTCCAGCATCGGAATCTGAATCCACTCCGGATTTCTCATCATCAGTTGGAACCATTTTCAAACGACGAGAACTGATGTAAACAAAAAGGGCATCTCTAGATATTGAACTTCACCCAGTCGGCATTGTTCTCTCCGACCGTTTCCAATCGATCGACGATGGGAACAAATGCACTTGTTGGTTGGTATTGTTTTCATTGACCGGCCCGGTGGGAGGAGGATGAGATTTGCCAGTACCCCCGAAAACATGTGTACACTCCCACCCAACGGGGGCGCTGCGAAACCGTCGTCGTCGTCGTACATACATGAAGTAGATTGATTGCGGAACACACCACACCCGTCCGTCGTACAACCGATCGCCAAAGGCGGCTGGAATGCGCGGCCAAAAGATAACCCCACAACTGATGATCGCTAAGGCGTGCGCACGCGCGCCCGCGCACACACGTCCACCCGCTGTGTGTGACGCACGCAAATTGAGAAGAAATGAGCCGCACGATCGTTGCGCGAACTGTGGCGCAGTGTATATCACGTCTGATTGGTTTGGTGCCGCTAAAACAAATTGTGGTGAATTTTATTGATTTTGTTTGCCTTCGTATTGCTGGATAGTAATTGGTTGGAAATATATTCGATTGGAGTGTCCTCGGGGGAAGCAAGAAAAAGATCACGTCACACGGTGGCGATCGCGTTGTGAAGGACGGATTGCCCGGGATGTGTGTTTGCTGCAGTGTGAATGGTGGTGATTGTCTCTGCTGAAATATGTGGCCTACTGTGTAAGTTTTTATATCGTCTTCTTCAAGACAGGCTACTAATTTGTTCTTTCCTCTCGATGTGTGCTGCGAGCGCATCCATCGTACAATACACACCGTACGCCGTGTGTGTGCGGTTCAGCAGAGGAAACCACAAGAAGAAGCACGACACACACGCACACGGTGGGAGCCACAGGCCTGTCAACAAAGCACTCATCGCTTGAATGGGGGAGGGAAAGGTGAAATATGCACCACCACTACTAGCATGGCATGCAGCACACACACACACACTTAAACACGCGGTATTCCATTGTCGGAACGTTGTGAATTGCGTTGATATGGTGAGTGGTGTGTGGAGTACGCGAGACGGATGAGTACCTTTCTCTTTCGCCGGAGCTCAATTCGCTCCGCCATTTTGATTTTTATTTACATATTATTTTTTTAAGTCGAAAGTCGTCTTCTGACTTAGTTCCCCACATTTCCGCAACGGGTACGTTTGAACCGTGTGCGTGTGTGTCATTTAATGCCGACAGTGGCATTATAGGATGTGCAGGTTTGTTTCGGAACTGCACATTCCTCGGGTCGGTTTTCTCACCACCATCAGATCACCTGTGTGTTGCGAAAAGGGTGGTAACTGTTCCCTTGGGAGAGGGGCATTCTCGTGAACCTTTTGCTCACAATGTGCCGTGATAACTTCCTTCTGTTGTTGGTGTTCTTCTCCGTGGTAGGTGTGTTGTAGCTCCACACACGGGCACATACGCGTGCCACTGGGTGTAACGTGTGTTTCGTTTTGCTCGATAATAGGATTTGCCATTTTTCTGTGCTTTGCACAACAAAACCGGTCGTGGTGACAACTTTTGCTGTCAACTTCCTTCTATCTTTGGAGAGCTTTTTTTGCTGTACTTCTCATCCGATATGTGCCAATAGCAGTGAAAAGCGCGTAAAACCAACACCCGCAATGAGCAGAAGCGTTTTTCGTGGTCCTTTTCGTGTGGTGTGAATAGTTTCTTGTACGTTTGCCATTTCCTTCGCGATGTGTGGTAGTCGCGATTATGCAGATGGTGTTGCAGCTCGCATTACTTAAGTTATCATCACGCCGTGTGACGGCAAAACGTACCCCGATGTATGCAAAACTATACCACCACACAGATCCTAAACGACGGTGTCTCCGGTGTGACCAATAGAAGCAGTGTGTGCGTATATTCACCTAACAAGATTATCTCTGCAGGTTGTGCCCCATGGCGCACACACGGTCGGTCGATTGCGAGGATTTCGTGTCTGTGCGAAAACTAGCGCACAATGTGTGTGTGTGTGTGTGAGACTACTGGTTTATAATATTGTTACGTGTGTACTTTACAGGCGGCGAGTTTATTGCTGCTTAGCGGTCTTTTATCGGTCATCGAAAGGACTGAAAAGTGAAAACGAAGCACTCCCGACTCAAGGAGGAAGTTTCCGTTTTGAGGGCATAGTGGAACATAGTGGAAATATGAATGTGTATGCGTGCGTGTGCGTGGTGAGCATTTGAGACGTGATACTACAACTACCCAGGCTACTGCTCTCCTACCTACTGCCACTCCAATATTCGTTTCAAAACCGCCCTGTCGATGACTACCATTTGTCAACCGCGATTGATTGTCGATCCTTCCTTTTTTGCACTGGAGAAAGGACAATCAGGTCGTCCGTAAAAAGTATTCAAAGTCTGCGCTAATTCCTAAGTGCCGCTGTGTGTGTATTGTGATGTATTGTTAGTGTGTATTGCCGATTTCTACATCCTCTGCAAATTTGGTGAAGAAAATCCTTGTTCTTCGCTGTGAAGTTTGTCTGTAAGTGAAGTTTTTTTTCTTTTAATTCAAGTTACGGCGACTTTTCGTGGATTTATTTATTCACAAACGTCAGTGCAGGAAGGTATCTGTCAAATGTTTGTGTTTTTTTTTGCTGTTGTCTTCTCACTAATACGCAAACGCAACACGGCCCACCTTTCATCACTCTCCACCACACGCATCGGCGAATCAATACAAGTCTCACGATGAGTGGTGAGACACTGCCGTGAGATCCCGTGAGCTTGACAGGTGGATGAATAATGGAATGGAAGTGAAATGAACTCGATTAGAGGCGCTGGTAAAATGAAATCTGCAACATTACTTTCATTTAATTGTTTTTAATTAACGATTTTGTTGTTGAAGAAGCTCTAAAACGAAATTCGCTTTGTGAATTCTTGTGTTCTTTGTTAATGCATCTGTTCCACGTTACGGTGCGTGAATGATGCCTGATAGAGAATTGGCTCTCACACACCGTTCAAGGTCCGCCTACGCAAATAGGGTTCATTCGATTGACTTTGACAGCATGTTGTAGGTTAGTGTGGTAAGGATCATGCTTCCGCCTTCTTACTTCGTTTGCACCACCACACTGTTTGCATGTGGTGTCAATTCTCTCTCTCTATCTCTCTCTCTCTTTCTCTCTCTTAATTATCTGTTTTCATTTTCATATTGTGATATTTCATTGTGAATTCTATATGTTATGTTTATATGTTTAATCCATCTGTTTTTGATGGATAAAAATCCATGTGTTACATTATTTTTATGAATTCTATTCATATTATACTTCTTTACCTTTGTCTGTTGTACAATTTTGAGATATTTTCTTTCCAAATTCCCAATTTCCAAATATTAATTGTATTATTTGTTTTGCATTTGTATTCTCTTGACAAATTTCTTGATTGTCTTTGTATTCGATATTACTCTGTAATGATTTTCTATTTATCCCGTACTCTTCATTGTTGTGCTCCGTTGATATAGAATCATCGAAAAAAAAACTTTCTGATTACGTAACTAACATCCGTCCTCTGAAGCCAGACGCTTCCGAACCGCCATACGAGAGTGAGCAACTGTGTCTGACCACACAGACCGGGACCACAGTAGTGGTATGGTTGAAACATTCTTTTTTTATCACCCTTCTCTTACCTACAGTGTCTCAAGATAGCGTAGCAGCAGGCGTGTGTTACGCGTCCGTCTCTCTGGTCGTAGTCGCGGTCGCAGTCAGGTGCTGATTAGCGATCCACCACCAACACCAATGGTGTAACATCTTCACATCACCAAACACGCAACAGTGCTTTTTTTTATCTACATCTTCTTGTCCACCCGCCCGGTAACCTCCTCCCCCCACCACCAGCCGGTTCATCAACCTCTGGGTGACGTCTAGAGTTTTGTTGGCTGTCTTTTGGACGAAATACTGTAACTGGCCGTGATTGAAAAGATTAGATTTTTCATTAGCCTTTCCTTGTGCGTCCGCACCTTTGATTAGGCAAGCTGACACATCTGTAACGAATAAATTGAAACTAGGATTGATAGGTTAATGCCGACAGTGTACACCATTTTATGTTCGTACAAAACATACGCAAGATCGCAAAGACATTATCACTTTTATGCATCAAAAGCTATGATTTTTTTTGTTCTTTCAACCAGAAATAAAACAATTCTCTAGCGCTTCGTGATAATTGTCCGTCAAACATACTTGCAAGATTATTCGATAAGCAATAAGTGTTCATTTGTTATCCACCTTTGCACATGTATAATTTCTTAATGTAGGTCAGTGCAATAGTTTGCACCCGTGTGCCCGAACCGGACATCCCACACACATCAACTAGAAAAACAGTCATTGCCACGCCGTATCGTGCATATGAATTAGAAGTTGTTGCGCAAAATTGTCTTCTGATGATTGTAGTTCTTTTCTCTTTTATATCGCCAAACATTGTCGCAGATTGTCCGAGACGAGATACTGAGTCTATGTGTTTAAAAGTCATGCAGCAGACGTGATACTTTTTGCTGAGGAATAGTTTAAATATCACCGCCGGCATGTGCATCACTTGCCCTGGGTGTGAGCTGGTACTTTTGTTTGCATAGCACCTCATTGGGTGTGTGTTTCTTTTTTTTTGTAATTAAACAATGCTCAACTTGCAGCGGCCTGCATGTGCATCATTGAAAAGAGTGTGTGTGTGAGGAAGAGTGAGAGAAAAATCGTACGTAACAAAATACACGTGTGGATGCAAATTAATTATTTACCAGTGCTTTGTGTCACACCCGGTCGCTCGCTGGTTTACCACACACGTCTGTATTTTCCACCGATGGTAAACTGTTACAAAAGCTGGAAAATACAATGACCTGCTCATTTCACACATCCCTTGACGGATGGCAATGTTTAGCCGTAGCACCATCCTTGGCCCTGAAATTAATTACCAGCCTGTTCTCCATAATGGGGATCGGCTAAAGTACCTAAAGACTTTCTGCCGTACAGTTATTCTCAGCTTTTATCAATAAATTATTAGGGTTTTAACATTACAAACACATTAGTTGTTTAGGTTTTGCTAAACTTAAACTACTTGCTTGTTGCTGTGTTCTTAAAAATATTTCTTCTGTTGGAAATGCTGCTAATTGTAGGTGGTCGAGTGCAGCTGTAGCTGTTTAAAGTGGTGGAGCTCTGTTGTCTGGATTTGTTTCACTTCTCGCATTGACCGAGGTACTGCTTGCCCACTGGCGTGTGGAGGTGGCGTTTTTGTAATAACCATATCCCACGAGTCTGCCCTAGTGCTTCTGGGTATTACCTTTCGTCTCTTCGAAAGAGCAAAGGTGCGACTTGACCCTGTCACAACCTACGAGACTTTTACACCCTTATTTTATCACCACGCGGAAGTAACTCACCAACTCACAAAAGATTGCAAAAACCCTCTGTGTGTGTGTGTGTGCCCTTCTGTTTTGTGATGTTTTTAGATTGAAAGTATGGTCATGGTACATGGTATTTGACGTACGTGGATTCTCAGATGTTTTGAAATGAAGACAGCTTAGCAAATTTATAGCACAAAGATCTAACAGAGGGCGGTCCGGTGATGAATTGGTAACGGCGCCGGTCTTCACACATCAGGACCGGTCCAAAATCCCTTCCGGATTGGACTGACTATTAAGTGGTAAATTAAGTCTAGTAAGTCAGAAGTGGCAGGCATATGACCTATAAGGTTGTTGAGGGAGAGAGAGAGAGAGATCTATCAGATATGGGAATATCTATTGATAATGCCTTCTAATCCTATCCAATTAATTATTCCTAATTGTTCATCTTCCATTAAAGATACACCGATCTTTACCGTCCTACCTTTTTTAAACATCCCAACATATTAATTTTCTTCGAGTGTCGGAGTGTATACTTTCCCTTAAACACATGGGCAAAGAGTTGCTTTGAAGAATGCTTCGTTTATTTGCAGAAATTTAGTTCGCCCGCAATTTATTAACTCCATTCGCTTCTATCCAAAGCTAAATACGCCAAGGTATTTGTGGTACCTAGTTTAAGCAAATAGTTCAATTACTGCAGTTATCGCTCAACACAACCGTTGCGAACCTCGTTGCTTGTGTCCCTGTGGAGGGGAAAACCAATAACAAAGCAAAACAATCAAAATGGAAAACAAATAAATTTAAAGCCAAGCCAAGGGTGCAGAATCGACGGGCAAAAGGAGAACAGTTTTATCCACGTCCACCCAGCTTACCTGGGATGGACGGTAACGAGAAAGCATTACAAAATGCACGGTAAAGTAATTGTTCGTGTGGCCAGGCAAAGGAAAGGTTGCTCGAACGCTGAGAAAAGAAACATCAGCTAGCTATCGTGTGCAATTGACACTACATTTTTCTTGGTCAGACACGACGAAAATAAGTCAACACTTGAACTTGTGCTGGATATTGTTCGCTGGAAGATGGATGGCAATTATTTCTCGACGAGCGCCATGTACAAAACAGGGCTGGTCGGTTAGTTTGTACGGTTGTGTTTAAACGTCTCCAAAGGATGGTACATTATTTCTATTCGTTTTAATACGAAATACAAACAATCTTTTGCACACAGCTTTTGTGTTAAAAATAATCTCATTTAGTTTACCACGTAATGCACGGGCAGCATCGACTTTTTAGTGCATTGATCGATCGAGGTGATTGCTTTGTGATCATTGCAGCACTGGCCATGAATTGATGCGATTAAAATTCACTCTCATCATCACAAACATACCTTTTTGGGGGAGGCAATGGGATGCTGGGAACATAGATAAACGATAACCACACGTTTAATGGTATATTTTTCCAAACAAAAGACTGCTGCTCATCAAAAATAAGCTCGGTGAAACAGTGAGCATTGCTTTGGGAATGCAATTGAGTGTTCTGTCTGATCGCAATCCGGCTGGCTGTACTGTCTAATGATATATTATTAACACATTACCACCGTACGCTAGCAAACACGACCTTGGGTTAATTTCTCTACTGGATTGTATTCCTTCCCACACCCCGGACTGTCAATCTGGCTGCATCCTGGTGTTCATTGAGCTTTGTCGAATCTGAGATAAGGGTTTATGATAACTAAAGTTAGGAAGCCGTTAAAGCCGTCCACAGACGAGCGAAGAATTGAAATCAAATTGTATAATTTCGAATGAATTGTAGTATATATTATATGTATGTATTCTGCTCAAAGTTACCAAAGAGCCATGAATCATACAAGATTTACGACCTCAAAACGACCTAATATGGACCCCAACTGCCATTTCGTTTAAAGTTTCAAGGGTTGATTCGCCAAAGCTCTGAGGATTCATGAATCTTTTAGAAGTCGATTCCCAATTTCAATGACGCCTCACTTACGATTCATAGGAATGATTCTTCTCAAATCATTCATTAAGTACAACATTCATCTGTTGTTTTGTTATACGACCGTATGTTAATCATTGAAATATTATGACGAGCATTTAAATATTTTTTGTTTCAATCGTTTAATTTGCTTTTACCTTATTAGTAAGCAAAAACGATATTTTGCTTCATATTTGTGCATTTTATGAATAGAAGGGAATCATTTGAAGATTTGCTATTGATGATCAAAGATCTTCTAATAGTTTAAATATCCTAAACGGCAGGGAGGAGTTGCTCCCAGTAAGTTGAAGCAGATTTTGCATCCTAAACATGGTTTTATCTCAAATTGTTTGAATAAAGTTTAGTGTTGCGCTTGTTGTGATAGGTGTTTGCGTTGTTCTGTCATCTAAAAACCCGTGTATAATGGATTATGAAGAACATTTAGGAAGTAGGTAGTAGTTTGGTAGTTCACTCTTAGTTCATTTGCTATAATTCATGTACGCCTGATGTAAAGCTCAGTTTATATTATCGGCTGAATAGATTTTGCATCATCCATATCTAAACGCTATAAATCCAATTATATTATCTGGCTTTCGCGTACTCTAATAAATGATGCATTCTAAATGTATTCTCCCCTAACGCTCAGCAGGTCTTTATGTATCGTTTAGTGGCTTGACAAATGTTTGGTTATAGCTAGTTTTTTTTCCCCCTCACTTCTTTGCCCTCCGCTTCTTCGAGCCCTGAGACACTTTAATGATATTTTTGTATCGTAGGTTCATTTATATTTAGAAGCATATCCCCGTTGGTGTTTGTGCGCGCGATCAGTTGTGTTCAGCTGTGTATGATGCGGTTCCCACTCGCAGCTCGCAGTTTCCTCGTTGTTAGAGAAGGGCCAAATGAATTTCTTTTTCCTTTGCGACAAGAATCGGCCGGCCCAGCAGCTGTGTGTGTGTGTGTACGCGTGCGTTTAACATACGGTTATTTAAATGCGTGGTGTAGTTGGTTGGATGATCTTCACCAATACTGGGCAGGGCAGTTGTGTGTGCTTTTTGATGAATTAAGGTCGATCTTGCTCAATTTGCTTTTTGGGGGGGCTGAGTAGGCCAGGGTCGTTTTGTCATATCGACGAAGATCGCGGATTCCCACTATGCGCGATGCAGCTAGCAGTAGGTGCAGGGGTTGTCATTTTGTCTCCATACGCCCTAGGTCATATGCACGCTTGGAGCGTGCACCTCACGGCCTTTGGATGTTTAATGGGAGTTTGAAACAAAACTAACACACGGCGATGCGCTGCGTTGTATGCACACAAACTTTGCGTAAGTTCATGGTCGGTCGTGCGGGGGCGATCGTCAATACACGCATACGCACGCTCGCGAAAGAATGAGCCCAGTACAGGTTAGAAGAACGCGGTAACTAGTTATTGATTTTCTTGGCCCCCTTCACATGATTTGCCGTGGTGGCGCACACAGGCACAGGGTGTCCTGCTGCGGCTAGCCAAGCGCACGGGTGTGTGGTAGTGTGCGGTGCGTGAGAGAACTCTAAGCGAAGGTGTGCTTTTTCGTATCACAAGATAATCATCATGTGCAAAGAACAATGAATCTCTAATTTGGAAATAGTTCGGACCCCTGTTACCAGTTCTTCCCTGCCGCGCGTTCCATTCGACAAATAGTTTTTTTCCCTCATTGACCGACGTTTGACGTGCACTGCATTGCCTGTGAATCACATTGTGATGCCGGTCGATGCCTGTCGATGATGATGATGGGTGCTTGCCGTTGATTATTTGACGGCAGCGCGCGTTGATTGATGTAAATGCAAATTTAGTGTACTATTCACCATCTAACCCACCACCACCCCATCCTTCCCAATTGATCGGCGGATAGTGGAAGGGCTGAGCTTCGCTTGCGGAAGATTCGAACGCGGGAAGAAGGTGTGATCGCGTTTCCCCGTTTGCTGGCGAACACCAGCCGGATGGATGTGTGGAAGACACGACCCTTTGGGGCGATGTGAGGGAATCCGTTGGAAGCGCTTAGAACAACGCGTGTGTTATTTTGTGTTCGATTTATTTTTAGCTCGTAAAAGTGGTCGTGTTTTGTCAATAGTTTTGCTAGTGTTCGTTCCGTAGCCCATCGCATTCAAGCCGGAATTCATTTGTGGTGCTTTATTGTAGTAAGGACGCAATTTTTTTTAAACTAAAAACATTCTATACAACGAAAGGATTTATAACTGCTGGTAAAAATGTGTAGGGATTTTTCATAAGAATTGTGCAACGAGTTCAACAATGAAACAATACAAATGTATTGAAGTACAATATACACGGGTTCTCAGATAGTCTAAATTAGAAGTACGACAGCTCTTTTAATTTACACAGAAACCAAGTAAATAAGAAAACTAAATTGAGTAATGCATTTGTAGAAGTGTGGTGTTTGATATAAAATTGATGAAAACTAATTTAAAATCCCCTCCTGTGCCATATAAGATTGTATTATATTGTTGTTATATATTGCTTTTATATTTTGTCTATGTTTTCATTGAAGAAGTCTGAAGAAATAAAGTGCAGAGAAGGATGTACACTATGTAACTTTGAAGTATAACTTTTCTGTTGCCTTTTTAAGCTAAGCTATATACATTCAAATACTATTTAGACCGAAGTAGTTTTATATGCAAGAACTCTGCAAGATGTATCCTCTCAAAACCGTCTCTTCCATACATTCATTTAAACTCAACACTTTGCAGAGTACTGGTAGCAACAGTGCCACACCTTCTAACTTATTCCCTTGATACAATTCCTTTGCTATCAATCGCTTGAAGCTCAAACCAACTCTTCGCTAAGGGACGTGCCTTGCGAATGTCCCTCCGCACACCAAGTCTCGCTGCTGACGCATTCACGATCGTCCTAGTGTAAATGCAACGTAATACATACTCCCAGTGGTCATTGAATGATGCGACGTGAAATCGTAAAATCAGCTGGTTCGCAATATGATGTCCCCCGATGTGTAGTACTCTCGATTTCCCCGTCCGTGTGGTTCTCCGGTAGAGGCAACAACACGTTAAAAAAAAATTCGCATATCATAAGAATATTGGTGATAATAGGGCAGTGAGAGATTGGCAATAGCGTAACAAGAGCAAGAGAGAGGGAGAGAGATAGAGAGTAGAGCGTGTAGCATATTTTGTGCAAGAGAAATTTAAACGAGAAAAACACATCTCGGAATGGAAGCTGTTTGAGGCTGAATGATGCTGTGTGTTGGTATCCGTTTGCCTCTTCTGCCTGCAATTCGGGCGTGTGTTTCTGTGTAGAGTTTGTGCTTGCATTAACGAAGACATTTTACGCTAGGGAACACTCTCATGGTTTGGTGTTGAGTCGGCGGTTCCCAAGATGATCCCCCCCACCCCGGGGTGGTGGGTGATACACGGTGTGTCTCTGGCTGGCATTGTGGCTGCACCTGCGCAGATTTCGCTGAAAGAACGATTCCTTCCTCTTCAGCTTTTTATCGGCAAAATAATACCAGGCGACACCGCATTTCCCACATTTCCCCCGATGATAGGAATATGGTGGTGCACCTGTGTGCACTTTTGCCACCCCCCGTTCTGAATGCACAATTGGGTGGTGGTGGTGGTGGTTCGGCGCAAACCTCTTATGTAAGGGATGTGCGACAAGTTGCTAAAATGACAACAATGCCACAATATGCTATATATGTTCCACTCGTGCTCATTAGGATGTGCATGCACACAGAGACATTTGTTGCAATTAGAGCAGAGGAAGCGTTCGCTCATCAAGGTCTGCCCTGACTCGGGTTCCTACACGGGCACCAGGTACTGACGGGAGGCACCTTCCCTGCATTGTGACACCGTGTTATCTTTTGACAGACGTTTCCAGCCGCTTCTTCGTCGTGCTCATTACGTACCGGGTGGCTCCAGGTGTGAGGTATCAACCTCCACGCGGTTTGAACACAGTGCTGCTGCTGCTTCGGGCGTATGTGTCGTCGATGCTCCCTCATCTATCCAGTGTCTAGTGAGTCTGCTGGATCGGTAGCAACAGCATTTTGCAATACCACTGATAAGGTTGCAAAAAATCAATAACAAACAAATAGACAAATATAGAGTCGACCCTTTCACATTGTACGTGCAACCGGGCGCGTGTGTGTGTGAGTGTGTGCATTTGGTGTATTACCCTTCAAATACATTACCATTCACGCCCGATAAGGATGGCCTCGTAGTGATGGAACTTCGCTTCTTCTTGTCATACTCTTGTGTGTGCCGGGGACTGTGATAATATGCAGGGCGCAATGTGTAGACAAACAGCAAAAAATCATAGCCGTACCATATCTGGTATATTGTATGTTTATCAGTGACCGACGTGGAACTTATCATACGAACGGTATATTGTAGGTTTAATGAAAAATGAAACATTTCAGTGGGGCAATTTGCCAGGGCTTAGAACTAAATCCAGCAAAAAACGAATGTTAAACTACTCTGAAAAAAATCAACAGTGGCCATTTTTGGTTTGGAAGACGTGGAACGATTCAAAGGGCCACGTTTGATAACAATACTAAGCAGATATTAAGTTTGATAATAGATAACCAAAGCTCCTTGACCAAAGCTTGATGAAGCTACTTGTACAGACTGAGGAAGAATTCGCGGCAACACTTGAACTAAATCACACATTCCTAGCCATTTTAAAGCGATAGGTATGATTCGGACGGTGGGAAATTAGATGTCATATGAACTGGAGCCATGTGACGTTGAGAGCATCGTTTGTCCACTTCTGAACAAATCTTGAAACGAATTGTGTGATTTGTGATGGATGTATGACGGTAAACCGAAACGTCAGGAGGCACTGACACCCTGGTCATGTCATCGACATATTCATGGCTAGAAGATCAGGCTGCGTATTTGGTGGGACCAACAGATTGTAGTCTATTATGAACTGCTACCATCAAACAAAAAGAGCATTGAGGAGATCTTTCGATGACAGCAGATACAATATGGTAATCATTGGCCACATGAAATTTTGGAGCGTATTGGGAAACTCACCCACTGTATACCCGAACGATAGAGAATGCTAAGCCAGTCAGTACTTCTCCAATTAGGATGGCATCATAAAAGAGGTCTTTGCATTAGTTCGTTTGAGCGATCAGAAATCGTAAATTACTTGCGACTTTGTTATGTGTAGGCGATAATATGTTGGAAAGTATGTTGGTGCTTGAATAATTGACAAATTGTTCTCGCAAAAGCATCAAACTCTGTCCTCAAATCTGACAAATCAAATTGCCTGACGGACTCTTTTGTACCCTTTTCATAGAAGACACTTATTTATAGTTTATTGTGACGATGGATAGAATATACGGTTAATCGAAACATACTGAAGTTGGTTATCTTATATTAATTTACATTTTTCTCTTTTCGTTACAGATTGTTGGCGTTCGTAACCAAGCGACGTATTGCTGTACAACCATTGGTTGCATTGGACCATATAGACCGGTTTTGTAGAACAGTACACCATGAAACTGCATCGAAAATTGTACCATTCGCAACCAAAACGAAATGTCGATTTAGTTGTAATTAGCATTATCGATCAGGTACAAGCGTCTCCCCAGTATGCATACATTCATGAATGCTTTTCTTTTTGTTTTACAGCAAACGTGTGCAACGCATAGTCCGTGTAATACAGAAAATGAATAAGAAACCCGTGGGCGGTTTAAAGTGAAAACCTAAATGCAACAGGGTATTAAGAAATACCAAGTGTATCCGCGTGTGTGTGTGAATTTGGTGAGTTCCGGCCGCACACGTCCCCCGATGCAATAAGAAAGTAAACGCAAAACGCAAGAAAGTGTTGCTACGAAGGCAAAAATGTTAAGAATTGTGATGATTTAAACCCGTGCAGTGAGTTTGCTGCAAGCCCCATTGGAAGTCCACCCCGATGGGAAAATCCGGATAATAGCCGCCAGCAGGAAGGAAGTGCAATGCGAGTATAACTGGATAGTGTGAAGTTCGTCATACGACAGTGTTAGCACCCGAAACCTAACCAATCGAGTGTGTATCTGTGTGTCAAAGTCGATGAAGAAAAACGGCAACCAGAAGGAGAGACGGTCTTTAGCATCTCAACTTACACCCGTCAGCTAATGTGCGAGTCCTGGACGCTGTTGGACAGCAGCAAATAAACACGATCATTTCGATGTGCTTTTGCAGTTCGTGCCGTTGACTGTTGTTAAACATCAGAATAAAGCGGAACCCGGTATAATCGGCCAGCCAGCAGCAGCACACTAGTTAGTGGGAAAATAGTTTACCTTATCGTTTAACGTAACGCGGCATAACATAGCAATTTTGATTAACGAGAGTGTGTCTGTGTGTTTGTGTGCGTACCATTCTATACTTTCTTCCACTGTAATTGCTTGTGTTGACCCATGCGTACTGCTGGTGTGGTGCAGAGTATGTAAGTGTACAGCATACAAATCCTCCAAAGACATCCTTCAGCCTCTGTTGTGGTGGCGTGTGAGGATCGCTTCGTTCTCAAACACAGTCGAAACGGCGTCATCGTTGTCATTGGCGTGACTGATCTGCCTTACACGGCGTAATACATCCCTCCAGACAGGCTTCTTTTCCTACCAGACAAACTACTCAATCGAGGGCTCGTGGTCCAAAAGTAGGGGGGGTTGCATTCAAGAAGGCGGTGTATGTGTGGTGTGATCTAGTAAGCGAGTCTATTGTAGCACCACGTGGTGCTCAACAGTTGGCAAAACCCGCAATAGCAGCAGCATCATCAGTTCCGAACAACACAAGGGCACAAAACTGCAACCTGCCGACCAAACCATGTCGTCCGGAACGTTCGTAGATCGAATCGATCCGTTCGCCAAACGTTCGCTCAAGAAGAAAAGCAAAAAATCTCAGGGCTCATCACGGTACAGGAATTCACAGGATGTCGAGCTGCAACAGTTACCACCACTCAAAGGTACGAAACAGCCGCATTTTTTTTTTGTACAAGGCATCACTACTAACACATGTTCTTATATGTTTCGTTTTAGTTGACTGTTCCAGCTTAGAGCAGGAGGAGTTATTCATACGCAAGCTACGACAATGCTGCGTTTCGTTCGATTTTATGGATCCGCTTTCGGATCTGAAGGGAAAGGAAATAAAGCGGGCAGCCCTAAACGATCTTTCAGCCTACATCACACACGGCCGTGGCGTGTTGACGGAGAATGTCTATCCGGAGATTATCAAAATGGTACGCGGTTTTTTGGGACTGGATTTAAATGATGAAATGAAATGCTGACCGTTTGCTTTTCTTGCATCTGATATTTTGTAGATATCGGTGAATTTGTTTCGAACCCTGCCGCCCAGCGAAAATCCTGACTTCGACCCGGAAGAGGACGATCCTACCTTAGAAGCTTCCTGGCCCCATCTACAGTTGGTGTATGAAGTATTTCTTCGGTTTCTCGAATCAGCCGACTTCCAAGCAACGTTCGGGAAGAAAGTAATCGATCAGAAATTTGTACTGCAGGTCAGTAGAGCCAGCCTGATCGTTCTTCACGAATCAACAATCTGTATCTTCCCTTTGAAGCACGATTAATTTGCGGGGGTCCCTTTTTCTTTGTAGTTGCTGGAACTGTTCGATTCCGAGGATCCGAGAGAGCGTGATTTTCTAAAGACCGTGCTGCATCGCATCTATGGCAAATTTCTAGGATTACGTGCGTTTATTCGTAAGCAAATTAATAATATATTCCTACGTTTTATATATGAAACGGAACATTTCAATGGCGTCGGCGAGCTGCTGGAAATTTTGGGAAGGTAAGCACCGCTATGAATAATGGAATGTTGTGTGTACCGCTAGGCAAGACAGATTATTAGGATAGCGTACTTTGTCCATAAGTCCATCGGACAAGTACATGTAAGTGGCACACTTGATTTCATGTGCATGCGAGGCGCGTACTGCTGTTTAGTGAAGGAAGAGAGCAAGTACACTCGTACGGATGCAGCGAGAAGGTTCATCTTTCACGCATAACTCACTCTCCGTTACGTGTTCCCACCAGTGCTCATCGGTTCATTCATGGTGTAGGGTTAGGCGCTCAACAAGCGTTAACGTGTGTTCATGCGCATGTGTAGTAATGAAGGAAACATTGATTCATAAAATAAATACATGTGAAGAGTATGCCGCGCGCGTCAGAGTTCGATAGGGAAAAAATATGATAAGGATAGGGTGAAAAAAAATCGCTTTATGCTACTGTTCGTTCGTATACAACTATTTCTGAACTCTTTCGTAACTACGAAACCAAAGTACACAAAAGATTCGGGTTTTATGATTACTTAAGCAGTTTAAAATATCTCTTTTTAGTTTGTTACAGTTCGTTTTCAAAGAATAATGTTTACCTTTAAAAAAAAAATTACAAATACTAATTAAAATTTCTTTTATAATTTTTTTACTAAAGCATAATCAATGGGTTCGCTCTGCCGTTGAAGGCGGAACACAAACAGTTTTTGGTGAAGGTTCTGTTGCCATTACACAAGGTGAAAGTGCTGTCCCTCTACCATGCCCAGCTCGCTTACTGCGTGGTGCAGTTCCTCGAGAAGGATGCCTCGTTGACTGAACCGGTCGTGCGGGGCTTACTAAAATTCTGGCCAAAGACGTGCTCGCAGAAAGAGGTGATGTTTCTTGGCGAAATCGAAGAAATACTGGACGTGATCGAGCCGCCGCAGTTTGTTAAAATACAAGAACCGCTCTTTCGACAGATCGCCAAGTGCGTGTCCAGTCCACACTTTCAGGTAAGATTAGTGATCTGCGGTGCGAAGAAAACTTCGGCCGGTTTTTGATGTACACGGTGTGATTGCTAATGAAATGGTTTTCTTGCTTTGGATTAGGTCGCCGAACGAGCGCTTTACTTCTGGAATAATGAGTACGCAATGTCACTGATCGAGGACAACAATGCCGTTATAATGCCAATTATGTTCCCGGCGCTCTACCGGATCAGCAAAGAGCACTGGAATCAAACAATTGTTGCCCTAGTGTACAATGTGCTGAAAACGTTCATGGAGATGAACTCGAAGCTGTTTGACGAACTAACAGCAAGCTACAAAGCTGAGAGGCAGAAGTAAGTACTATCCTATTCCGCTACGGATAGGCTAAACACACACTCGGTTCTGGATCAACTGTTCAAGATCCAGCTGTTTGCATGAACACAGTCAAACTCAACTCTTAGTAACTAATATATGAGAAACTTCCGACACTAATTGCTCCCTTTGCTCCCCGACAGAGAAAAGCGACGAGAGCGAGAACGGGAAGAGCTGTGGAAGCGACTGAACGAACTGGAAATATCGTCCCGTGCGCCAAACAAGGAACAAAATCCGCTCACCAATCAATCGGCAGGAGGACTAATACAGGACGCCAACCCATCGCTGGGGGGAGCTGGCGGTGCGCAGCTAAATCCCAACTCACTTTCATCGCCCACCGTAACATCCACATCATCCTTCGCGCCCTCGTCGGCAAACACGACTGGCAATAACAACAATAATAGCAGCGCCGGGGGTGCTTCCCAGCCGCCGGGATCATCGGGTGCCGGGTCGGCGCTTTCTGCCGGCGCCACTTCCCAGCAGAATGCTTCGGCGGTCGATGCGGCTGCCGCGTTAAGCAAGTGATGTAATAAATAATATTTTTTCTAAACCCGCTTTCCTCACAGAGAAGCGTGTCATGCATAATAATGCTACAATACCTACATAACAACACAACACACCCACGCCGACCCATACGAACTCATAAACACACAGACACGTAGCAAATTTGTGCGCGTGTTACTACACACATGCATTATATTCACAAGGATTCACTCGTATTCGTAATAACATCCTTTTTACCACCAACGGACGGGAGGATCGTCAAGTGATCCTTCGACCATGCAGCGTTAAATTCGCAAATATGATCCGTCGTTCACACCTCTCGTGTCCACACACACACACACACACACAAGGTGTTACGCTTACACGCAGAAAGATCATACGGTGGTAGCTACCAACCACTTTATATATGTCAACCCGAGAAAGATAAGCTGATTTCCTTACCGTGCAAAGTAATTGACAAGCCTGTTGAAATGATGATAGGTACGCGTCAAGTGAAGTTTATATGCTATGGATCAATTTGTATAGTGGACGAAAAAAAAGTTTTTGTAGGTGTGCGGGTGTGCGTGTGTGAAAGGATGCCGTTTTTTTCACACATCTCTCTTTTCCTTCGTAATATACTTACTTCGTTAACAAAACAAGTAATTTAAGCACACCTTTCTATGGCTCAAGAGCATGTGGTACATATGTTACATACATATCCTTTATCCCCGAAGAAGAGTTAAGAATTTGTGAAGTTATAGTAGTTAGCCATTGGAAAAGAAGGATATGTTATTTGGTTGTTCCTCCAAAACAAAAAGCATAGAGCAGCTTGTTTATTAAATGATTCGGGGGCGGTTAGAAGCGGTACACACCGATACTAAGCTAAGGAGGTGTAGTGTGCTCGTTCCGGCACATTAGCGGCGTTTCGCCGATGCTTTGATAGTGGCACGATAATTTTATTTCCATTTCGTTTCATGAGAATTTTTTGCATATTTTGTGAATTCGCCGTCATTTTTCTTCATGTGTTACGCTTGCAAATTGATAACGTATAATCTTTACCGCTTTACGTGGTTGAGAAGGGGAGGGCAGTGGACTAGAAAGGACGTTACCGACGATTGGGGGTGATCGTAAAAATATAATGCATTCACTACATATATACACACACAGACACGCATACACACTACCCTCATCATCTCACGTTGTGGCACTTAAAAGAGAAACAATAGCATAACAATATCATTTAATGCGTAAAGAATCAGCTTTGGCAGCAGTAAATCGGATAGCATTAGAAGAATACCCGGTAGGAGGGGTGGGTTAGAGATGTAAGGGGGGGAGGAGGAGAGTAAAGTAACAGCGAAAGCGTGAATTAATTGAACCACATGTATCTAAAACCTAACAAAGAAATAGCATCCCTTTCCAGGGTAAGAGCGCGGGATGGTCAATGCGTAGATCGTCGATAGAACCGATCTCAGGTTCGATCGAAAGCAAAAGCGCATAATGTTATAAAAAACAAGAATTAAAAAAAACATACATCAATCAATATCGTTTCCTCCCCCTTTCTCCCCACCTTTGTACCTTGTACCACGCTAATACACAAACACACATACACACGCATCTACATCTAACACGGAGAAATGAAAAACATGAATTACTGCAAAAACATGCTTAATATTCTAGATTTATTGACAGTAATTGCGAAAAAAAAATCAAGGAACAAACGTTTGGAGACAATTTATACGCATTAACAGCAAACAACAACACGACGACACCACACGTAACACACAAACACACGCGCATATACACTACCTAGGGTGAAACATTGCGAACCACGGGGGCAACACGTGCAAGATAGTAGAAAAAAGTAAAAAAAGCAAGCGAGAGAAGAAGCAAAACAATCCCAAATTGTTGCAGTAACAAACAAAACAAAAAAAAAAACGTCTAATTAAAGAGTAATGTAAAAGAAACAAAAAATCTAATCATCTAAATATTATGCAAACAAAGATGATGATTATAACAAGGTGAATCAATGAAGAAAAAAAAACACACATACACACAAACAAAGCATAGGCGATATAATGGAGAACAAATGGAGGAGTTAGTAGTAGCAAAGAGGAGGAGGATATGTTGTGAAGAAACTGTGTACAGTGCGTGAAATGTACTAAAAACACACACACACACACGCGCACGCTCCTGCATATAAAAAAACACACACACACATTGAGCGCGCATTGCTGAAAACAAGATGTATTTGTTGTAGTTATATGAAAAATTATAATATTAATTATTATTACTCCGCAGTGGTGGGTCGAAGGAACGCAAAACACACACACACACAGATAGAAGAAACGCATAAGCCGTGTGTGTCGAACACTGATCCCAAGCGAAACGCTAATATTATGGCAGATTCGAATCCATGCTTGGAAGAAGATAAGCGTTTGTAACGGAAATGAAGTTTTCGGGGGCAACAGGCCTGGCCCCTCCCCCAGACACAGATAGACAGAAAGTGTACGTGTACCGGGTAGTAGTGAACGTATAGTAGCAAAGCGGAGGTAGGTGTGATTTTCGCTGTTTTGTTTATCGTTTGCGTAAGTTTAGCAAAGCAAAACAAAAACAAAAAAAACAATCCTTTCTTCGGTCAAAGCGCTGAAGGAAAGCCCGTTTCGGAAAATTCGACGCGGACAATGCTCCCCCGAGGAATTCCACATACGTACCGGGATTCGTTTCTCACTCCAGAGCCAGTGGGTGGGTGATGGTGGTGTTGGGAGGGTGGTACGGGTGCGATTAGTAGGGTCATCTCGTGCGTGCGTGCGTGTGTCCATCCCGTGTGCGTGATCGTGTTTTTCGATGTGAATGGTTAGATAACAAAAGAACACACACATACACATACACACAACGTTTCTCGCGCTTCTCTTGAACTGTTGTTGTTTACCGTTCGTAGCAATGGGGGTTAGAAGGAAAAAAGAGTAAAATAGAGAGAGCGAGAAAGAGAAAAAGAAAAAAAGTAGAAGATAAAAAAAGCTATATCCACCTAAACACACACACACAACACACAAATACACACATCATGCTCTTGTATGCGTTATGAATAAGGAAGAAATAGAAAATAATAAATAGAGACGAGAGAAAACAAGGAATAAAATCACTTAATTAATAAACACACACGAACACGAAAACACTACATTACCATTAGAAGCTAACAACAAAACAGTCACCAACACACACACACACACACCGGACCCCGGACAAAAAGTGGGTAATAAGATATATCAGACGCAGTTTTAAGCGCGTGGCCAACATATTAACTACTGACAAAACGGTTTATATAACGTAAGTGCCGTAATCCAGGAAGAAATGGGAATGTGTGAAAGAAGCAAATAATAAGCCCCGGTTTAACTAAACAAAAACCAGCAGCTGTATATTGTACCCTTAATCGTAAACCTTATTAATTCTTTCTCCACGGCCGGCGATCGGAAGAAATTGAGCACACCGAGTATTTGTTAAAGCTGCGCTGTGTAGTAGATCGTGTCCCCCTGGTAATCATTTCCGGCGAGCGTCTTTGACCGGCCGACTCAGTTCGCTGTCTGTTTTTTTTTTGTTTTTGCTGCTGCTGTGCGTCCCTATGGGGTGTCGCAGAGGCGGTTGGCTGAACTTTCGGTCAAGTAAAAAGATGCAATGCCTGTGTCCAGTGAATCTATAGTCTGCTGATGCTATCTTTGGCCCTTGTTTTTGTCACCCACCAAATAAGTCATTCTGCGTTACTGGTGGGGCAAATTCTGTTTGCAAAGTGTGTGTGTGTGTGTTTTCTATCTTTCATTACTTTTCTGGACACCTTGGGACGGATGCTTATTGCTCATCCGTTAGCCAGTCTGCTTGTTTTAAGTTTCGGTTCAGTTGAGATTTTAGAATCGTAAAGGGGTTTTTCGTGCGTTATCATCCCATCACAATAACTAACCACTCTGTTGATAATATTCACCCGCAAACACATCTCATTATTCCACTTAATCTGCTCATGTTTCACCCATCATTTTGTTTTTCTTCCCTAGTCCGTAGATATGCATATGCTCGTGTTATGAATAGCTTGTTACCGTGTCCCCACAGAGCACTGGTTGCAAACAAATATTCAAATAAAAGAAACAACAAAACCGTCGCGGATTAGTCGCAGCGGAAACTAGACTATTGAACAGTAAAACAAACACCCGAGATAGACACGTAGTGGTGCGATAATACAACGTCGGAAGAAGGCGTCGATTCGATGTTGCGAAAGGAAGGAGCACTAGTGACATACAAGCCCAGCAGCAGCAGTAGTCGGCTCTAACGCGTTACATGATGATAAGCGGGGTTTGAAATGATAAAACAAAACAACTAAAACGTGATACTAAAGAACACACACACACACACACTCTCTCTCACCCGCCCACCCGAGTAAAAGCAAAACAGGAGCAAAAATCACACACACCCTCCCGTAGGAATCACATACCTTGAAGAAAACAGAAAAGAAAGAGAAATTAACAAAAAAAAAGAGAAGAAAAAGGATAATATAAATACCGGACAAAAAAAGAAAACAAACAAAATAAGCAAACACTCTACTAATGCGCCCGATATGTGGAGGCGATCAAGCTGTGTTAAGCTGAGAAAACAAACGGTCCCCCGCCCTCGTATACACGTGTAGAATCGCAAATGGAAAAAAATGCTTGGAAAACTGGTGTAGTAAGAACGTAGAAACAGGGAATGAGATGCAGTGCAGAAAATAAAGAAGGAACAAGAGATAGAAGAGCAAAAAGCAGCAGAAGCAAAAAGCGAGCAGAAAAAAGGTAAGCAAAAGTTGTCTGTTATCAAGCAGCAGCCAGCATGCTAAAATAATTACTCTACAATATTGTATTCAACTAAAGGAAGCAATGGAAAAACAAACAAAAAAAAAACAAAACAGATGGATAGATGCATCAATAAAACAAAATGTGACGTTCAAAAACGAAAACAAAAAACGCAACCACCAAGGGTGTGTAGCGAAGCGAGAATGAAACTTGAACCGAAACAAAGTTATGAGCGATGGTGATTGTTGACGATTGTTTGTATTTTTCAGTACAGATCTAATACGAAAGTTGTGAATAGCCGCGACTAAGCCAATCGAAAAGTACAGGTGAGACATATTACGGCAATATTACGGCTGTTTGTGACACGCAGCTTTGACTTAAAAGCGATAATACTATTATGATTGTTTTAATAATTTTCAGCTTTTTGTGTAATGCAAAATATCGACCATCAACGTTGGAAATATGTTTTCGAGAAAATCACTTGAAATGTCATAACCTCTTCGGATTTCGACGTATAACTTTGGAACGAACGTGATAGTAGATCATCTACTACATTGGCGATCAATATCGCATACTATCAAACTCCCGAGAACGATCGTTAGTGCGAGTGAGATAGCTTAAGATGGAAAGTATCGTCCTTCTCTCTCATACTTCTCGTCGGCGGATGCGAAATTCCATACAAACGAACCGTTTTCAGATTTCGGATACCAGGAGATCATCTTCCGTGGAGGTAGCATCAATTCCCCTCCAGCGTGCATATAGCTGTTCCGCTCTCGTACGTTATCACTGAACGTGACAGCAGATCTTCTACTACATTGGCGATCAATATCGTATACTATCAAACTCCCGAGAACGATCGTTAGTGTGAGTGAGATAGCTTAAGATGGAAAGCATCCTCCTTCTCTCTCATACTCCTCGTCGGCGGATGCGAAATTCCATACAAATGAAGCGTTTTCAGATTTCGGATACCAGGAGATCATCTTCCGAGGAGGTAGCATCAATTCTCCAGCGTGCATATAGCCGTTCCGCTCTGGCATGTTATCACTGAACGTGATAGTAGATCTTCTACTACATTGGCGATCAATATCGCATACTATCAAACTCCCGAGAACGATCGTTAGTGCGAGGGAGATAGCTAAAAATGGAAAGTATCCTCCTTCTCTCTCATACTCCTCGTCGGTGGATGCGAAATTCCATACAAATGAAGCGTTTTCAGATTTCGGATACCAGGAGATCATCTTCCGAGGAGGTAGCATCAATTCTCCAGCGTGCATATAGCCGTTCCGCTCTGGCATGTTATCACTGAACGTGATAGTAGATCTTCTACTACATTGGCGATCAATATCGCATACTATCAAACTCCCGAGAACGATCGTTAGTGCGAGGGAGATAGCTAAAAATGGAAAGTATCCTCCTTCTCTCTCATACTCCTCGTCGGTGGATGCGAAATTCCATACAAATGAAGCGTTTTCAGATTTCGGATACCAGGAGATCATCTTCCGAGGAGGTAGCATCAATTCCCCTCCAGCGTGCATATCGCCGTTTCGCTCTGGCATGTTATCACTGAACATCACGTTCAGTGGGTGAGATAGCTTAAGATGGAAAGTATCCTCCTTCTCTCTCATACTTCTCGTCGGCGGATGCGAAATTCCATACAAATGAAGCGTTTTCAGATTTCGGATACCAGGAGATCATCTTCCGAGGAGGTAGCATCAATTCTCCAGCGTGCATATAGCCGTTCCGCTCTGGCATGTTATCACTGAACGTGATAGTAGATCTTCTACTACATTGGCGATCAATATCGCATACTATCAAACTCCCGAGAACGATCGTTAGTGCGAGGGAGATAGCTAAAAATGGAAAGTATCCTCCTTCTCTCTCATACTCCTCGTCGGTGGATGCGAAATTCCATACAAATGAAGCGTTTTCAGATTTCGGATACCAGGAGATCATCTTCCGAGGAGGTAGCATCAATTCTCCAGCGTGCATATAGCCGTTCCGCTCTGGCATGTTATCACTGAACATCACGTTCAGTGGGTGAGATAGCTTAAGATGGAAAGTATCCTCCTTCTCTCTCATACTTCTCGTCGGCGGATGCGAAATTCCATACAAATGAAGCGTTTTCAGATTTCGGATACCAGGAGATCATCTTCCGAGGAGGTAGCATCAATTCCCCTCCAGCGTGCATATCGCCGTTCCGCTCTCGCATGTTATCACTGAACGTGATGGCAGATCATCTTCTACATTGGCTATCAATATCGCATACTATCAAACTCCCGAGAACGATCGTTAGTGCGAGGGAGATAGCTAAAGATGGAAAGCATCCTCCTTCTCTCTCATACTCCTCGTCGGTGGATGCGAAATTCCATACAAATGAAGCGTTTTCAGATTTCGGATACCAGGAGATCATCTTCCGAGGAGGTAGCATCAATTCTCTAGCGTGCATATAGCTGTTCCGCTCTCGTACTTTATCACTGAACGTGATAGCAGATCTTTTACTACATTGGCGATCAATTTCGCATACTATCAAACTCATCAGAACGATCGCTAGTGTTAGTGAGATAGTACCAAGCATCGAACACCAATGGATCATCCTTGGATATAGATTTTCCGCTCGGCTAGGGATCATCCACTTCTCTATACACTGTTTGTTCAGCACAAATATCGAACGCTTTATGATTTATTATACAGACTTAACAGTAGATTATTGGATATTAAGGTACAAATATTATACATCATGTAAATAACCTTAAATTTCTATCCACTCTATATACAACCTTGATATTATAAGACACTTTAAACCGTTCCAATCACACGAGAGATAAGTATTTGTATAGCGGGCGATCGTAGTCGATCGGCGTATCTATTCACTTCTCATCTAGCAGGTGGTGACACTTCTCCAAGCAGTACTCATATCCGAGAAAGGTGGCCGAATTGACGGGTGCTGCACGGGCAATAATGACCAGGCTGCCCCGAAACAGTGAGCGCCATCCATGTTTCTACAAGTGGTATGAACATTCGATCAGCAAAAACATCGCTCCGAAAAGAACTGGATGTCCACCATCTACTTACCTTGATCATCGATCGGAAACAGTGCATCATGCTTTTGTGCACCGAAGGATCCGTTTCTGCCTGCATGACCGTTTTTACCACGTCGAATGGCACGATGAACATCCACGAGGCAACACCGGCAACGGCACCTGCCGTCGCTATTAACGATGCTTGAAGCGCGCCACCGATCGGTACACCGGTAAGCCGTTCCTTGCTGAGTCGGTGCAATCGCTCCTCAATTTCCAGCATGTACTCATACACGTACATGTACACGCCGTACGGTAGCACGTCGCGGAACATCATCGGCGTGATGCCACGATAAATTCCCGAGAAGCCTTCGCGCCGGAAAATATCCTTCAGACAGGCCCACGGATGACCGATAACTGTGTTAAAATGAGAGTTGTACTCGTTATCCACTAGGAATGTCCACCGATGGCTGCTACTACTACTACTACTACTCACAGGATAGCGTCTGCAGGCGTACCTTTACCACCTCGATCGGGCAGGCCAGAAACACCTGAGCCAGTCCGGCCATGGAACCTGCCAGGAACACATGCTTTCTCCAGTAAGCCTTCCGGAGACGATCCGATCGTGTGCTGCAACCAGACAGAACGAAGGTAAAAACATCATCCAAAGCGAAGATGTCGCGATGTCCGCTACTTACTGCTTCTGTAGATAGCGCAGATGGGAACCGTACACGGCAAAGACGACCGAATTCAAGGCACCGTTCGATAGGAGCGGGAAGTACATTCCACGATAGAATCCTCGGAGCTGCGGCACATGGGAGAGGGGGAACAAACAAACAGGTACGTGAGACACATCACAACAAGACGCGGACCAGGCGACGAATGAATGAATTGGGAAGCTGCAATCGACCCTGACCGTCGACATCATCATCATTCGGGGCTTGGATCTGATCGTGTGTATGTTCGTCGGTGTAGTTCTAATTTTGTCCCCGTAGGAAGTGACTTCCGTGCGGCGTGGTTTTCATACGATGTTTATTGCGCTCTCTCTCTCGCTGCTGCTGCTGCTGCTGCACGCGTCCACATCGCTGGGATTAATTTCGTACTGGCGTCTGTGTCTGATGAGGCTCGTGAGGTGATACGGTTTAGTCTCGCGTGAGCCGCGGCGACCGTTTTTGTGACGTTTTTGCCGTGTGACGATCACTTACACCGTTGTTGCGTATGATGATGTTGTACATAGCGCTTCCCATGCCGTAGTTGGAGTTCTGCTGCCATGCCTTAATGGTGTCCATCGGATGGCCAACCAGCAAACCGCAGGCCCCTGTAGAAGGAAGTGAAAGCAAAAGTCGTGTTGAGCTAGTAGTTCCCCTAAACAAACAACAATCCCGTTCACTTACCACCGAAGGAACCGGCAATGAAATCGCACAGCATCGGATTCATCTTGCACTAGCAGGACACAGCAGCACCAGCAGCAGATCGACAACACTGCTCCGATCCGATGAACGATCCACGGCACAACTGCCACTAACGCCACCCCGGGCGCTGGTGGGATGGGTTCGTACACTTCGGCACTAAACATCGTTCTCACGTGTTCCGAACAACATCATCACCTACGCCAACGACGACGATCACGACAGTGGTGTGTTGTGCTCTCGCGTGTGCATGTGTGTCGTGAAATTTCGCGTCCACTGCTTTCCACAGGACACCCGCCACAGAGCGTCGGTTTCGTGAGCGGTGTGAGCGCGTTGGCGTCTGTTTGCAGTTGCAGGTTTTCGTGCCGTCAGCAGTTGATGTCTCAAGTTCATATTGCGCGTTGATAAGCAATTCTTCTCTAGAGCTTTTGTCGCACGTGATCGCGAACGGATGTGTGTGCATACGCGCAGGTGCAGTAGCAAAGGTGCATTCGATTGCTGCCATTTGGATACCGGCTGGCGCAGATGCCATTACCGTTCCGTCTTATCTCTCCGGGGTGCTATTCCCGGTTGTGCGAAACAATTAATTCTCGTTTGATCGTTGGAATCATGTTTGGTGACTGTCAGTTTGCAAGTACAAGTACTTCCGAAATGTGTTGTTCGTGCAAGGCAGGGATGTGTTGGGTTTTGCTCCTTTTACGATGGTACTTCGAGATGCGAGTGATAGTGCGGGACAAGTGTTATGAGATACGAGTTATCTCACCGGCTTCCAAGAGTTTGTACCATCTCAAACTAGGCTTCAGTTTATGTGCTTTCTCTGTGTTTTGCTTTGCGATGACGGAATACACAAACATCTCTCTGTTCCTGAAGGTATCTCTGGATCTCCGGAAGGTGTTCTGATAAGAGAGAACTCTCTCATACATATTGGAATGCCTAAGAATCCTCAGCACGTAAGAAGCTGTGGATTTAAGTTGTAGCTGAAAGGGCCTTGCAAGGGTTGGAAAGCGAATTGTGATCAGTGATAGGGGAGATTGTTTCTCTGAAATAAGCTATGGAGCTGACAACGGTGCAGTTATATGATCTGTATTCGGAGGTGGATAGAGACTTTCTCTACAAGATATAAATTATGGGATAAATTCTTGGGACGTCCTAACAAATAACAAGACTAACTACGGTGGTGTTTTGGAACTCGGAACGAATCAATGCCATATCGTTTAATTTCAATGTAGAAAGTTGCTCTGAAAAACCAGCAAGATTAGAGGACTAATTGAACTTGTATTCTCGCGGTACCGCTGTATTTCTTTTGTGATATTAGCAGCAGCGCAAGAAGATTTTCTTCAGTTTATTTCCTGGTGAATGCCTCACCGACTTAATGATGTAGTGTATCTGTAGTTGGTCTAATACACCGGATAGACCGTGGAAGGAAACTCTCTTATGAACTCGGTCACTCCATACCAGCAAGCTTTGACTTAAGCAGCTAGCAGCTAGTAAGCAATTGTATATATGCGGCATATGTCCAACGCTTACATGTTGGCTACTAGCAACAGATCCACCCTTGGAGAGTACTTCAGTTCATTTCCGAAGCAACTTGTGAAATGGCTTTGGTATAACAAATTATTTAACCGATTAGTAGGCCATGAAATGTACATTATGTCATTACATATTTTTTTCTCCGATCTGTTTGGTCACAGATGTTTCTTCAACAAGGAAGAAAAGGAAAAGAAGAAGAGGAAAGTAAATACAATGTCAATGAATTTTTGGTTTTGATTTATTTAAAAAAAAAACAATCAGCAAAATTCACACAAAAATCAACCAAAGAATGCAGGAGCGTAAGGTCTTTAAATCACATCGGAGATTAAGGAGTTCCTTGGGGAAGGGTGTTCCACCGTCTAGATGACTTCGGCCAACTTGGCAGCCAACGTGGCATCGCCCTGAATCTCAAGTTTACCCTGCGTTAGCGCATCGCCCACGGACAGCGTACGGGCACTGACCGCGATCAGGTCCTCCACGCTCAGGGTAACAGTCACGTCCGGTGTCGCCGTCGTGCCCTTCTCCACCTTCAACTGCTTCAGATCGATCACTGTACACGCCACAACCGACACGCACACACATACATAAAACACATTCATTAGCGAAAAATAATTACACCACTCCGCACCCGCACCCTGCGTGTGTAACAACCCAACGTGTGGATGGGTTGCTCACTCCCTTGCTTACCGTACAGCTCAACGCCGGATGCGGTTTTGATGTTAAACTGGAACACACCCAGCACCTTCCGGGGTCCGTTCGGATCGACGGCGGCGACCCGTGCCTTCACCTTTTCGATAACCGTTTCCAGCGACATTACGACTACGCGGTGTTATTACTGTTACGTGTCCAAGCGCAAACAACCTGACTGGACCGCGCAAATCTCCCGATGGTGGTTTTATAGCACCTTCCAACAATCGCGCTCCCCTGGGAAAGGCGGTTCACTTGCACCCGGGCGGCAGCAGTGAGATATGTCAGTGGACACACATATTAGATTGGCCTTAAGATCTTCGACCCAACCCAAAACCGTTGATGATTAGTGAACAATCGACCGATGGGCGCAAGACGCCACAAGGCTCACCCGGCTCCACAACACCTTCCGGCGGTACAACTTTCTCACACACACACACACTGGACCACGGGCAAAGATGGCTATCTTATCTTGTTAACTTTTGGCCGAGGAGATAGCAGACCGTGGCACCCACCCCAACTACTGGAGTGGTCGCATGGTACGAACAAGTCATCATGCTCAATCGGGTTCCTTCGAGTACTCCCGCCGGTGTACTTTTAATTGGATTATTGAGCGTGAATTGAGCGAGTACTGCCGGTTCCCACCAACCGGGCGCGGTCGTCAGTCAATTGAATGTCGTTTGTGGTGTGTTCCACGGTTCGGAAGCAGCAGGTGCACACTACTACCACACCATTGAATGATTTGTTCAGATCGTCCACGATCGTTGGACAGGACGCAACGGAACTGTGTGAGACTTCTGGTGGGTTTAATGTCCGCTGGGAAAGCACAGATATAAACCCAACCTAATCCAATTATCAATTGCGTTAAGATATCGCCCAAACACCTTGATGCAATCCGAGGGCGATTCGCTCGATAATGCCCCGCCACATCTGCGCTAATGAGACAGCATATAAATGTAGCGAAACTTCGAACACCGGATGATTTATTCCGGAGCAAGAAACTGCTTTTGATAAGGCACTTAATTTGGACAATTACTCGCTGCAATTGATTATCGAAATTGCAATTGGTTCAAGATAATGTCCAGCTCCAGTCGGTTATCTGATCGGTGCGGTTCCTCCACCCAACAGCACAGCGACAAAAAAATAAACACGGAACTTTGTGTTGCTGTCGAATGACAGGCAGAAAAATTTGGAACAATACACGGTCGCGATAGGGCTTGAGGTTAGAAGCGAGTGACTACATCACGCACCCGCGTTACCTAAGAGGTGATTTTTTGTTTACCTCATAAACCAAGCAGCTAGAAATGCTACAGTTTGAGGAGGGCCAGAACTCGATTCGTAGTGACTTGGAGAAGACACTCCAAATATTTATTTTTTAACCAGAACAGTCAGTCTCTTCGTTTAGATCGCATCGACCAGCGCCTGGAACAGGTTCTGATCACCGGTCATCGACACCTTGCCCTGGGCGACGGCATCCTTTACCGGGACCTGCTTCGTACCGATGGCGATAAAGTCCTCATCCTTCAGGTTGATCACCACATCGGGCGAGCCGGCCTTACCGTCCGACACCTTCAGTGCCTTCAGGTCGACAACTGTTTGCAGGCAGAGAAGAGAAGCTTAAGTATTGCAGGTATTTTAGGGGGATGATGAGAGACTTACTAATTTCGTGCAGGCCGTCGGCAGCTTTAGTAACCTTTAGTAACCGAAGGCAGAACGGGCTGTGAATCGTACGTTTACGATTTGCTCTGCTGCATAATACGTGCATCTTTTCATAGCAGTATCTTAGTCCGGAAATCAACACGTCATAGATAGTTGCAAAAGTACGACACACCCGACGACCCGATGACGTGTGCACCGGCAAATCCCATTGCCATTGAAGTCACACATCGTGCCATAGGATTTTTTTGTTGTTGTACAGGTGGTTAATCTCGAACCGTGTCGGACGCGACCGATTAACCATGGATTATATTATGCGTTCGGAGCTGAAGACATACATTAATCCAGGTTTTCATATTTGGATCCCACTTTCGGTGCGGGTTAAGAACATGGGTGGTACGGGTGTTGATAAAAATAGACATCCCCCCCCCCCCCCCCCCCCCCCCCGATTATCCTAGGCCTTGGGGTGTGTTTGTCTGCTGCTGAAGGTTTCGTTTGCTATAAAACAGCATTGTCCACCGGTTGGCAGGGTACAGTGCCTCGTAGGACCTTTCCGTAGAAAGAAGCAAGCCACCAACCGCATCTGCATCATCATGAAGTGCGACGCTGTGATCGAGAAAATCAAGGCCCGCGTTGCCGCGATCGACCCGAACGGTCCGCGCAAGGTACTCGGTGTGTTCCAGCTGAACATTGAAGCTGCCGACGGCCTGCACGAAATTAGTAAGTCTCTGATCATCCCCCTAAAATACCTGCAATACTTAAGCTTCTCTTCTCTGCCTGCAAACAGTTGTCGACCTGAAGGCACTGAAGGTGTCCGACGGTAAGGCCAGCTCGCCCGATGTGGTGATCAACCTGAAGGATGAGGACTTTATCGCCATCGGTACGAAGCAGGTCCCGGTGAAGGATGCCGTCGCCCAGGGCAAGGTGTCGATGACCGGTGATCAGAACCTGTTCCAGGCGCTGGTCGATGCGATCTAAAAAGGCTGCGGTTGGAAATTGGAAGGGTTTACGAGATTACTTGGCGACGGCGAAGCATTTTCCTGAACCGATTCAAACAAAACTAGCAAGTGACCACATACAACCTGAATCACTCGCACCATTTGGAATCAGCTAAAATAGAAGTTGACTCTTTTCGTGCAAAGCTGACGGACACTTTTGCAACGCTTCTGCGGACTGCGGGCAAAACCATCGCGAATCGCTTGCAAAAGCGTTGCAAAAGTGACGGTCAGCGATGCGGGAAAAGAGTCAGCTTCTATTTGCGCTAGGTTCTAAATGGTGCGAATGATTCAGGGTCCATGTGGGACCTTGCTAGTTCTGTTTAAATCCATTCAGGGGAAAGCTCCGCAGTCGCCAAGTAATGTCGTAACCCCTGTAAACGTAATCATTTAATGAGTCTGTTGCAATAAACGTCCTTATTTTTTGTTCATAATTTGGTTTGATCAACATGCGTTCGTCTATATTCTGAACGTGCTTTCTTTTTTGCTATACTAAGTCATCTCTGTCGGACCGGAGGCGAATCAAGCTCACACTGATGTCAACTTTCTTCGGGGTCCCAAAGCGCCCTACTTCGTCTGTCGTTAAATCTATCAGGTTCTTCCCGAAACTCTGGAACTCAGGGCCCTCCGCTTAGTGGGGACGATCTGCCCCTGAATCGGACAGATATCAACGGGGTTGTTTGATGTCTCTTTAATGAGCTCCTCTAGCTCACTAGAACTTCACGAGTATTGCCTGCGGGGTACGCGCTAGTGTAATCATCATTGTTGAGGTCCCAAAAACTAAATACTGATTCTGAATTAATGTAGTTCTTTGGTACTTGATACTTGTTCTTTGACTTGTTACACTACGGAAGGTTGTACATTCATTCAAATACAAGGCTTATACGGAGAGATAAGACGTTGCATACAATCGGCTGTATATCTACGTGCAGAATGAGTCACGCAGAATCGATACGCGCTAGCAGCCGTAAAGCAGATAATATTATTTGGCTTCTTTATAGTTAGACTAAATATAACACTAAGCAATTTATAAAAATATTGATAAGAAACTAAGTGCTTCCAAGAAATTAAAGTGATTCGATCATAATGGATCGAAGATGTTAATTATTTACTTTAGCAAACCGACCAAAGAATTGCACACAAAGAAGACCGAACCACATCAAAATCATTAATTTGCAACAAATTTTTCACTTGCCGTTCGATCGTGGCCCACCGATGATACCCACTTATGCCCATTCATTAACGCTTATCGTTACGGTTCTGCCATCCACTTAACGCTGCTTCCTACCACATCGTCCACTAGCGCGTGAGTCGCCCAGAGTCGGTGCGGTTAAAGCATTGGCCACAAGAAAACAATTTTCCCACCATTAACTCAACTCAGCCCAACAATAACTAATAGCTAGCAGAACAGAACAGAACAGAACAAAAACGCAACACAGCAACAAAAACCAACCAACACATCGATCGTCTCGCGATGAAAATGCAAAAGCGATGCTGGCACGGCACAACCCGGCACGGTCCGGTCCAACAACATCCACACCTGGTTCGGATGGTCTTCAACGGAATGACGGGGGGGATGTAAAAGAGACGAAACCATAACCTATTCCTAATCGCCAGCGGAACGATGCCGATGCCGATCGGTCGTGATAAAACACAACCAGCTCACTCCCATCATTTGCTGCCTCTCCGTGTCTTGCGATCCGTTTCCAATTAGCTAATCGTCGATCATTCTGACAGGTTGAAGGGTTAAAACCTTGTACACGGATTTTCCGTGATCATAGAATACCTCCTCCCGGCAACAAACGGAAGCTGTTGATGGACAAGAACTGCCCGAGATAGGGAAAAAGTACCGCTAATCGCAGCCGCAACCTGATCTGGGCCCGAACCGGTGCCGTGTCAGGTCGGTCCAGCTGCTAGAACGCGCACCCCTACCCCCGCCTGGCGAGCTGGTGGCAGGATTAGCGCGTCGTCTTAACGGCGCACGACATATCTTCAAATAGAAAGGGGATGGCAACAACAACAACAAAAAAACACACATACCACCCGAGTGGAAAAAAGTGGCCCAGCATGCCACTCCATGCCATGAGTTTTTTCCCCCGCCTGGAGCGTGTAGCACCCCGGTTGAAGGTGGATCTCGCTGGCTCCCATCATCTGGATCGCGGGTTCGGTTCCCTTCTGTCCCGGAGGGGGGGAGCTGGACGAGGTGGATGGTTTTGTGGAGCGCGTGTAATGTAGTGGCCCGAAAAAACGAGTGCGAAAACGATCATCTAAGATGGGATGATGATGATGATCACCATCATCAGCGGGGAAGTCGAACGAGACGACGATAAGCCCCCCACCAAACCGGCGAAGGAGATGGAAAACGAGAGGCTCCAGAAATGTGGCTTTCTTTGCGTCAGGAAATTATAATAAACATGCACAGCAACAAAAAAACACACGCAAGCGATTGGACTGGGAAGTTAGTGACCCGCCGGATCGAAACGCGTTCGTGCGTTGTTGCGAAAGAGAAGACTTCCAGGGGTGGGGGGGGGGGGGGGAGGAAGGAACCGGTAAGGCAAGGCAAGAGGGCAAGAGGAAGGAGAGAAAGACGCGTTCGGGGAAGAACCGATTGAGGGTGAAATTCGTTCGCCGAGTGCGCGATCTCGAATTGATCGCGTTGCATCCGAACGGTCCAGGAGGTTTCGATCTTCACGTTAGGTTCTTCTCTCGGGTTGACACACTTGGAATCGGGGATCAGTCGAAACGAGCTGCTCGAACCGGTCGGTTTTATGGCGGACGCGCTACGGAAGCATTTAGCCCAATTCGCAAGTTACCCAAAAAGTGAGCGATCGTAAAGTAAAAGGTTGTACGCAGACAGTGCTGGTGAGTGCATATGCCCAACCGGCGGATGACCAGTGACTCAAGATTCGTGCCGGTGTAACGCGTACGTGACACACACACACACACACACCCATCAGTTGCAAAATCGCTTGCAGCGGGAAAGACAGTGGCAAAGGAAACAAATCCACTTACTTTCGCAACGATTCTCCGGCCGGAATAAATCGGGTGAACGTCATCGGTAGCGGGTTGCAGCCACAGCGGAGAGTGTTAGTACGTACGGATGGCATCGATAAGGCACACGGTTCGACCGGCATGGCCGCTACCGTTGCAGCTGATAATCGGCGGCATTTGTGTGCTGCTGATGCTACAGGATCATCCCCATCATGTGGCGGAGGCCACGATACCGACGATTGATAATATCGGTAAATACCCTGACTGAAAGCACCTGTCGGGCGTGGAATATATCATTGCGGAGCACATGACGCGGGTCGACACGGCGCTTGGGGCCTTTTGTTGTTTTCCCCCCATTTAGAAAGAGAGTCTCGGAGCTCGGTTTGTAAGGGCCGTGACTAAGACAACCCTACCGGATACCCCATGATATCAACCGGGACTGTGGGCAATAGCATTAAAAGCTTGCAAAAGCAACACTTTCACTGACGCAGCTTGCAGTTTGCAACGTAGCAAACCCGATAAAGAAAATGCTTAAGCTTGGTTGTCATACACTCCAATGGTCTACTTCTAACTGTCCGTTACTAAATTGTTACCATGTTTGCATAATTGAGTCACATTTAAATTCTACAAAATGCAGGTTACATAACGCACACCCAGTGATTGTGCTTCCAACTACGGACAATCTTATCGGAAAGGAAGGCGAGTGCTATAATATAAGGCTGGTCCTACAGCAATCAGGTACTCTCGAGTGGCCCCCGGTACAAGGGATCATAAAATTATACGGCTAGCACAACTGGGTACATATCATATCACGAGACTTTCAAACGGCTGTACTTTGCACCACAATGCACCAAGCGGATAGTCAGCTGTTTTGGATTACCCAGAGAACCAAAGAACCATCGGGGATGGTGCAATGTATCAAAAAGGGTTGTAACATGGTCATTAACGGGGAACTTTCTCTGCTTTACTGAGAGAACCTCTGAACCTTCTCAGTTGGCATGAAATGTTCTTAAACATCACGTGAAACATACGCTTTGTGTGGTTGGAGCTGGATGAAAGCTGAAGATTAAGATGCGACATCTTGCGTCTACTAAGATGTCCTCGATCATAAGAAAATGTTTGAGGATACGGACCTTAAGATACTCGCCCACGTGTGGCACAGCAGTTTAGCCAGCACTCTTGCATCAGTTTTTCAGGATGGTTCGGTGGTGTATTGTTAGCGACGCCGGTCTTCACACGGTAGCACCGGTCTAAAATCTCATCCGGACCGATCTCCCGTACACAGAACTGACTATCCGAGCTGTTCGGGTAAACAAAGTTAAAGAGAGCCAGAAATGGTAGGGGCCTTTTTTGTAGACCTCTTGAGGTTGTGTTGTGCCGATGAAGAAGTTGCATCAGTTTTTCGCATCAAGGAAAGAGGTGCGATCCTCAGTAAGATCCTTCTGGAACTTCAACACCGCATTATTACGGGTGAAGAAACATTACTCAACCCAAAATTCCCAATCCTCAGAAGGACCCTTTTTCCATGGTGGAGCAATTTCTATTTCGAACATATTGACGATTTCGCGAAAAACACGTAACATACATGTAACACTTTAGTGTAACAATTAATCAAAAAAGCGCTCATCCATGCTGTGCACTTTCTATTAAAAAAAACCAACAACAAAAACCCGGAACTAACAGCTAACCAAAAAGGAGAACACAAAAAGAAACGCACCGTTTCGCGCAGACTGGGGACGCGTTGTGCGTGGGATGAAAAGGAAAAAGTTAATTTGATACCGACCACACAGAGTTGCATACAAAAGTTATAAAAGTACAAGGAGAGCAAGACGCCATCTTTCGAATGTGCCAGAAATCGGAGTGACGACCGCATCCGGGTATCCGCCAGTCGAAGATTACCAAACACCAGCTTGGCGGCAATCGACTTCTAGTGTTGTTGGTTGATTTATTTTTGTGCGTTGAAGGTTTTCTTTACAGCCTAAAACCGAATGCGATGATGGTCAAGGTGTTTTTATATTGACCGACTGTAGCAGAGTTCAGCCGGCAAGGTGATTTAGTGATTTCATTCCACTTCCATTGCGGCACCAGTCCACCAGCACCAAGTTCTATGGAGACAAATGGATTTAAAGTTAAGGAAAAATCCACTAAAATGGCCAAGATCTTGGGAGACATTAAAGTGCCAAAGAGAACACAAAGTATATAGAATGACTATTTTCTTCTTTACTGGCACAACAACCGCGAGGTCTAGGTCGACTATTTCTGGTTTTCTTTGACTTTGTTTACACGTTAGCTGGATAGTCAGTCCTACGTACTTGGCTACAGAGACTAGTTTTTGCCTAACTCTCTCAATTGCAGACACCTCGAGCATCTTTTCAAAATCTGCACATTTTGGGCTATCATACATAATTTTCAATATCCAACATGGAACAAAAAAAACAAACTACATCAAAAATAAATCTCTTTCCCCTCACTAAATTATAAGCTCCATTGATATCACTTACCTCAAAACGGCGTGACTCCCGTCTCCATTTTTCATATCGTTTGCAGTAAAAATCCTACAATCACCCGTCGTGCAGCAACTGATTCTTCCCCGACCACTGGTAGCCGCCGATCCGAGTGTTGTTGCAAACGAACCAGCAACCATGCCAGCCCCGGTCAAGAAGGATCCCAAAAAACCATCGCACATGAGCGACGACAAGGAAAAAGCGCCTTCGAAAGACAGACAGGAACAAAACGGTGCTCAGGATGAAAGTGTCCGTACGTTCCTGATACCGCGCACCCGCTCCCTGCCGGGTTGTCCGCTGTGCGATGCATCGGTTTACAGTTACTGCGACGAAAAGGTGTACCATGACGCGTGCTGCTGTGGTTCCATCAACGGGGCGGCACCGTTCGGTGGTGGTGGTGGTGGATTTGGCGGATTCGGAGGATTCGGTCGGCAAGGTGTCGGTCGACAAGGTTTCGGTGGCGGCGGTTGCGGATACCAAGGTTGCTCCTTCCTGTACGCCAACTCTTGCTACGAACACCAGTTGATAGTGAACTGTTGCTGCAATTCGCCATACTAGGCTACTTCGGATGCATGCGTGCTGCGTATTCGGATACCGTCAGTCAGTGTTAGCGGGTAGAATTTCACGAAATTACTTGCTCCCGACTTTAATGTTCTTCAATTTCGCCGCCCTGCCTGTCTCGTATCTATCACTTACTTCTCAATAGGGGTGTGTTAGTGTTTAAGTTTCGTTTCGTCGCGTGCCGAAAGGGACAACATATTATTATGAATCTCGGTGGATTCTTATTTATACAGCTGCCTTAGTTTAGGAGGGTTCTTATCCACCCTTTCATCAGATAGAGAGAGATAGAGAGATAGAGAATGCAAACATTGAAGCCCACACGCACTAAGCTAAGGAGTAAAATAAACGAATAAAAGCGATCATTGATCGCACTCACTCTCTATGGAACACATTCTTCTTTTTCGTCTTCTCCTGCTTTCTAACATAAAAAATACACATAATTAGAAGAAATAAAAAAAACGATCGCTTCGATTGCGAACATGATCACCGTTATCTCCCACCCTGCACGATATCAACGTGCCATTCACAGCAATTACTCCACATCGTCCTTATACTTTTCCCGCGCTTCAGCACGTGCATCCGGTACGAGCTGATTTTTCACACCGCCGAGCACGTTGCTCGTGGCTTGTGTGGCCAACACAATGGGCTGCACCACGATCGGGGGTATTTGGCGCATTACCGCACCAACGGCTCCCGTGTAACCTTTCTGATCATGCTCGAGGGCAGTGATCTCCACTAGATTGTGTGCCGTCTCCGTGATTCCCTGTGAACAGACGATGCCACAAATAGATTATTACGCTGTCCGAACCCATTTGCTACGAGCTGTACTTACCTCTCGTACTATCTGTATGGCGTTGGACATGCCCTCGCGAATATCTTGCGGCGGATGTAGACGCTTCCGCTTTCCCTTGCGATTGCCCCTACCGCGACGGATCGATGGTCCGGGCGAAATCATATCGTAGGCCGTTTCGGCCGTAATCTACAAAAAGAGTTCAAGTAGATGTATGATACGTCCTTGTCATATTACGGCGGGTATGCAAAAGCATCGTTAAATTACCTGCAGTAGGTGTATGATACGGGTAGTTATCTCCAGTGCTGCCAGTGCCGTACGGGCCGTAAAACTTTGTGCTCCGCGTTGCAATCCTCGAACGATTCGGCCATCCTTTTGATACTGCTCGATCGGCAACCAGAACAAATCCCAAATGCCTTGCACTGAAAGATGGAAAAGAAAAAAAAACGCCCTTTGAGTGAACTCAAAATCAAATGCCACACAAAAACACCGTCTACTTACGAAGCTGCACCAGCGAGTACATTGGTCCAAAACCACCGATAATCTTCGGCAGCTGATGTTTCTTAATATCCTGCAACCACTCTTGCAGCAGGAAGTTCAACAACCTATCCACACCGAGCAACCCGTGACGGTAGGAGATTTTTTTCAACCGAATTTCCGAACACTGCAACTGTCCCAGTCCCATCAACAAACCGGCCAGCGAACCGTGCGATAGCTCCATCCGCTTGCCGTGGTAATCGATGCGAATCGGTACGTCCGGACTGAAGATCACATTGCGGAAGTAGATCGGTGTCGAATCACCCGCCTCGCTGTAAGCGGCACCTTCCTGAGTGTCCTTCAGCTTTTCTTCCTCCTCTATAAGCAGCATCAAATTCTCGGACACCATCTTTTTCGCTTGCAGTTCCTGCACCGCATCCGGAATCGATTCTACCGTCATTACCGGTGGCTGATGGGCCGGTGTCGCTGTCTGAGAGGCACGACCACCGGTTGGTCCCACGGGCGGTAGATTTGCCTCATTAATATCGCCCCCACCACCGAGCTGATTGAAATAGTTGATCAAAAACAGCAGCGAGTCTTGATCGATGTTGAGCCGTATCGGTAGTACGGAAACACGCAGACAACATTCCTGGGCCGACAGTGCCGGATTCGGGCGCATGTGCAGCGCCTTAATAACGACCATGTGATTCGTGCTCTGCTTGCTCGTTGGGCGGCTGGGCAGTTTCGGGTGGTACAGAAATTTCTTTATATTCGACACGGCCAGCCCGTCCACGATCTCCAGCTCGTTGATCAACAGCACCTGCCGGGATGCTTCCTTCGTATTGGAAGGGTAAGTTTCGTGCGAAAACTGTACCTTGCTGATGTGAATTTCCATCGTCACATCGTGCTTACGATCCGGACCGCCGCGCGTTTTCCACGTTAGCTTAGCCAATGCTGCACTGGTCGGCCCGCCAAAGCTCACCGACGGTGATCCCTTCGAATAGCTTACACCCGATTTATACGCTTCCGACATCGGCAAAGCGGTAGGAAGATGGACGGTACCCGCCGTACTAGCTACGGTTGTATGTTTCTCTGCTTTGCTCACCGTCCCACTCGTCATCGGTTGCTTCACCTTACGACGTCGATCCTCTTTGGTGAGAAAATCTCGTCCACCGTAAATGTGCCACGTTACGGTCATCTCACAGATTGTGTACCGTTCCACTGCGCTGGGGAAATCTTCCGGAGCTTTTAACAGGTCGGGCTTTCCGCTCGGTATGCTGAAATGATTGTCCACAATGCGAATGGGATCTTCCGACACTGGCACCTCCTGGTTGTGGGAATCATCCCGATGGGGACGCTCCTCATCTGCGATGATACAGAAATCATCGTCGGTATCCGAGCTGATTTTACGCTGAGCGAAATGAGACCCGCTGCCGGCCACGTTAGATTCCACGCGCTGTTGGTTCAGTTTGTTCACGTCGCCTAGTTCTTTCGCAACCTGTGGTAGCGCCTCGACACCCGTATCATCGTCATCATCATCTCCTATGCCGTAATTGATCGGATGCTGCCCAAGTACCGATCGCTCAAAGTTCATCAGCTCGCGCATATTCACACTCGCGTTATCATCGTCCACGTCAGCTCCGGTGAGATTTGTGTGATGGAGGTGCTGGTCGTGCTGTCTCAAATAATGATCATCATCATGGTAGGATGACGGTATGCTCGAACCATCATCGATACTTAACGAATCATCGTCCGAACCGAAGCGCCGCTTATTGCTATTGCTGTCCGACACGATCGTACCGCTACGTGGATCCTTTTCGTCCTTATTTCGCCGTTGCCGCTCGTCGGGGAAGAAAAACATTTCCACTCCAGCACCACCCTCAAGCAACGCGTCGTCTCCCGCTCCGGTACCACCTGCGGTGCTTTCAATGTACAGGCTTTCTTCCATTGCATCGGCCATAAGGGTGTTAACGTGCTGTTGCTGCTTCGGCGTCACAACCGGTCCACTGGCGCTGGATGGTGGACGTACCGGTAACAGCTCACCCTCCGATTCACCACCCATCGGCAGTCCTTGCATGTTGCCAACATCGTGCTGCTCTAATGCACCACTTCCACCGATTGCAGTGTCCGATCCTCCCGCTAACGAGATTCCACCTCCACTCGCAGAAATGTCCGCACCGGCATCACCTTCCGGCAACAGCAGATCACCTTCTGCTGCCAGATACCCGATCAGCTGTGCCAATGCACGGGCAGAATCGGCACACGTCCGCACGTGCACATCGTTGATGGCAGTGCGCAAATCAAACTTTGGAAATTTCACCGTCACCCGTTCATTAAGCATCAGGGAAATCTCGAACAGTCCTACCTCCAGCACGCATACCAATTCGTTCGACGGTAGTACGGTTATCTTGCTACTGTTCTGTGCCACTTGATGTCCGCTACTGCTAGATGAATCCTTTCCACCGTTCGACGAGATCGTGATTTGTTGCGGTGCGAGGCTAAGCGTTACATCTTCGGCAATAAAGTTCAGCGTAAGACCACTGCTGGCCGTCGTGATGTTGCTGCTAATCATGAACGAGCCAATCGTTATGACCGCACGGTAAGGGAAGTATAGTGGCCGATAATCGATTGCACAGTCCCACAAATGCAGATGCATTTCCGTAACTACACCAAGCGGTACGTATCCCTGCACGGGATAATCCACCACATCCAGCATGTCGAGCAGCTGCGTAAGCCACGCATGTTGCTGCAATGTGGAATGGTGCCGCAGCGTAGTCAACTGTATGCCGGCCGCCAGCCGGATGCGTTTGATCGCCAAATCGGGCACAGATTTAATCTGGATTGCAAGCGAAAGCATCTCCCGATTCGCACAACCACGCTGTTCGTGTAGGGTTAAACTTTTCGGTGTCGGATACAGCGTACTCTGCAGATACGATGGTAACACACTGTTTATCAAACGCAGCGGTGGATTGTTGCTGGGTGTCGGAATCAACCCACAATGGTAGAATTCGGCCGACTTCGCCTGTATGCACAGGTAACCCAGATTCGTATTGCCGTGGAAGCCGCTCACGGAGAATATGTACGCCGAATTCAATCGAATCACAAACTCTCCAAACTGGCCCGGAATGACATGCTTTTGCGCGTCCCGGACGGGTGCGAACATCGTTAGCACACCTTGGCCGATATTCAAGCGGAATGCTATGCTGTTTGCATCACGATCAACGCCACTGGCAGCCAGTGCCTGCTTACCACCGTGCGACGAGCTTCGATGTGAATGTGAAGACGATTTACGTCCAGCTCCGCTAGCACCACCGGTATCGGGGTTGCCACTGCGTGTACGATCGTACACCGAGTAGAAAATACCATCGGAGTCGGACTCTGATTCGGAATTGGTTGCGGACGAGCTGGAATCTAAAAGAAGGAAGGAAAGAAAATAAAACCGACATAGAAACACTACACACGCTCTCCACTACTTACCCAGTTGGATACCACTTTGGCACATTGTGTAGGGCATGTATATGGAGTCCATCATGCCCATGCCAGCGAGACTGATTTCTGGCTCGCGGAAAGAAACTCGGGCTGAATGCTGTGCATTTGATTGCGCCTCAGCCGCAGCCGTCGCCGAAGGAGCACTTGGTTCCCAGAGCAGCAGGTCCGTGCTGATACGATTGTAGATAACTTCATACAAATGTTTCGATCTAGATTGTGAACGGAATCCATAGATTATAGCACCTTAATAAACGCTTCATATACCTAACAAGCAAAAGATACTCACTTTAGCTGCAAGCTAACCACGGGAAGATCCACGCGAATCTGCAACTTTGCCCGTTTCATCGCACACGAACAGAACGTATTCATTTCGTCCGTGTCACCTGGTAGTGTGAGTGTCTCCGGTGTGTCCGAAATACCCGACGCGGATGACTTCGAGTGCGGTGTATCACTTTCCCTACACACACGTTTTGCACTGAACGGTGTGTCCTCCTTACAGCGTCCTGTAGTGACACCGAAGCTTTCACCAGAAGTTGGATCACTGTCACTCTCCTCGTAATTGCGATGTCCGGAACTTGCTTTCGGTGCGTACGATTTAGCAGCACCGGTGGTACACTTTGTGCCCTTGTCAGTGCCGCACTGGGCGGGTTCTTCCAGTGCTTTCTGCAACGAACATTCGCTCGGGATCTCGATTATTATTCGCGGATATTCCACCGCCGGAACCTGCCCGGGAGCAGCATTCTCTTGCATCACAGTTTTGCCTATATTTACACCTCCGACACCGCCCGAACCGTTTGGTGGTCCTTTCGGTTCCGCCTCGTAGTAGAACAGCTTGATTTCGTTCGCCGAAATGTCATACACTGGGTGCGGACTTAACGCAATCCCTGTGCGCACCTGTTCCAGCTTCAGTAGTAGAAAATCGGGCCGAATGTTACGCCGCCACCATGGTACTCGCTGGGGATCGTGAATCGGTCGTAGATCGGGTATAGGAAAACGCAATCGGAAGTCTACCGCTAGCGATTCTAGCTGCAGGTCAGTTTTGGCCTCGAGCTTAGAGCGACCAGAAGAGGGACTGCTTGGTGATGGTACAGCGGTCGTGGCGCTACCCGTATTATGATAGTAGGATGTGAAAGGCGCTTGGTACAGCAACGAACTCAATCGATCCAGGATGGTAATGTCAAATTCTGTCAGGAACGGTGCCATCATGACGTGTATTTTCGTGCGTGGAGGTGAAAACCGTTTGCCACTTGTGCCCCGTAAAGCATTGCAGCTTTGCTCGAAGGTTATACTAATTTCTGGCCGCTTGGGCAATGAACTACCGGAACTGGTAGGCAGCTGTTCTCGATAAAATTCCACCAGTGGAACGGAAACCTCCAGCAGTACCTCGCGTAGATCGGCTCGGGCGATGGATATCGAAAACCGTAACAATGATCCGCACCTGTTCCGTTGCTCGTCACCTTCGAGAATAAGCGGAGCAAGAAGTAACCGCAGATGGTTACAGTCGCATCCACTGTCCAGGATAAGCCCGGCATTGTTAATGTCATTAGCACCGAGCCCAAGCCCCAAGTTACCGATGGAACGGAAGAATCGATCCGCCTTCGTTTGCAGCTGCTGGACGCTTGCTTCGGAAAGAGGTGATTCCACCGCACCTAGCTGACTACTTTCCAGCAGAATGTCTTCATGCAGCAGTACCAATGCGACGGCCGCTACGCGAACGTTGAACTTTGAAATGTCCGCATTCGCATCCGGATCGATCATGCGTCTACGGCTAGCGGCCGATGTTGCCGTCGTTCTTGACGAAGTACTGTTCGACGTGAACGAGCTGGTCATGGAGCTGGTGGATGATATGATTGATTCGGAGTAGTTTTCACCGCCATCATCGCCCCGGTAGGCGTCTCGTTGCAAAAATTCGGCCTGCTCCTCGATCATCGTCTGCATCGGATCGGCTAGAGACCAGCCCTGATTAATGCCGATTCCACCGCCCATTCGTGTCATGTTTTGTTGGAATTCCATTTCGGCAGTCGATGTTGCTTCATGCCGCCTGCCGGCACTAGTTTTCATCTCCCGTGCCGTTGGCCGTGGCGGTGGTTCTTCATTTCCGCCCAGGAAACTATCGCAAACCAATACTAGCGAATGCAGCTGGCGCGGTGTCAGGAATAGCTGGATCGAACCAACGGACAACTCCAGCTCCACGTTTGGGCCGGGCAGATTGTCTGCCTGCTTCATCTTCAGGCGGATCTCCTGCTTTGACGTGATCTTCCCAACAATGATCTCTCCAGACCGATACATTCGCACGCCTGACTCCCCTAGGTCGTCCTCACTCTCTGGATCTTCCTCTTCACTAGGATCCGTTTCACGATCCGTACCGCTACTGTTGCTACGCCTATAAAACTCCGTCCCTCGGCTGTTAGGGCCACTATTATCACATACGCTTGTGTTGCTATAGCTAAAGTATCCGTCCCCATCGATGCCACCGACACCGCCACTAGCCAGTAAGTTCGGCGGTGAACCACCACCTTCCGACATGTGTGAGATCGTGCTGCGGAACTGTTCACTGTCTATCATACTTTCACCGTACGATGGTAACACGCTCGGTTCCGCATCCGCCGTACGCTGCTGTTGCTGATGGCGGCGCGTACGCGGATTGTGTATCCGAAATTCTTCCGTGTAGAATGTGATGCCTTCGATCGTAATGTGATGCGTGGCGTGTGTCGCAATTAGGAACGATTTTTGCTGCTGCTGGTGCCTGCTGCCACCAGTGATGGTGTGATCTGACACATCCGATCCGGATGACGATGACGTGGACGTTTTCGGGCTACGATCTGGCGGATCATTACCAGCTTCATTCTGGTAATCGATACTGAAAATGGAACGTATAATGGAATTAGATCAATTGTTCGGTAACGAAACTCATGCGACAGCTTACCTTTTGATTTTCACTATCACAGCAACTCCTCGGTCTCCTTCAGGTGACAAATATTCTATTCTAATTTCGCTGTCATAAAGTTTGGCCTTAATCCTATTTAGCACTGTAAGTGAAGAGTAAAAGAAATTGAAAATTTAATAAAGCATTTACAGCAAAGTAATATTAACTAATCGAAAGAAAACTATGCATAAAATTAAAATTACACGATCAGATATTAATTTACCCAAAATTAACATAAAAGCCGTAGAAAGGTTAAGTTGCGTTTTGCCCCATTTTTGTGTGCGCGTGTGCTGTTTTGTTGCGCACACGAACACGGTTGAGATAACGCGTACATAAAAATAGCGTCACAATATGTTCAAGCCGTATCGCGGCCAATTCCCAAGAACTTTCAACGTACCGTGGCGGATGCGCACTAACACTTCTCGGGCTTTAAGGAAACCAAAAAAAAAAAATACACAAAGACAAAAAGGTAAGCAACGCGACCAATCTAATCTAGAGTGACTTTGCCCGTTGTTGTGCACCGTAGTAAATTAGGTCAAGCCGATGCCTGTGTACCCGCTGAACGTAACGACGCCGTTGTGTACTTCCTGGACACGAGGTTTGGGGCGTCATGTTTGCTGTTGCATATGTTAAAGTTCGATCCTCAATCTGTCATGGTCAGCTTAACATTCTATCCAAACTGTATGCGCGTTGCCTTGACCCTAAATAAGTTAATTTCTAATTTCGAAACCACGTCCCTATTTCCATACACACTACTCACCGTTGTCAATGATTTGTGCGAAGTTTTCCAACCCTTCCATGGCACTCGCGGGCAACTGTTGGCCGGTGACGGTCGCACTGACACCCCGTCCATGGCCACCGTGTGTGGAGTGACCGTCCGCTATGCTGCCACCAGTGCTTTCCCGTTCCAGATATTCCTGTGCCAGCTGCATGGAGCTGGACATGGACGACCACATGGATTCCAGCATCGAGGTGCCATCGGTTGGTCGTGCCTTCGGTCGCAAGCTTATCGTTAGATTCGACACCTCGAGAGAGCTGTCCTTGGCGAGCAGGGAATCGTACGGTACGTTCACCGTCACCGAGCCAATGTGGCCTCCCGTTACCTCGATGCCCCATCCTTGTCCTTCGCACAGTTCATTTAGAGCCTGTAAAGAATAACAAAACGAACGATAAGCAACTCACGTGGCGTGTGATGACGAATAGGTGGGTTTGGATATGAAAGGTTAACATACACAATACATAGATTCAATACCGTGGCTATGATCGAAGACGCACCAAAAAAAAAAAAAACTACGCTCAAGGATACACACGTCTTCGGGTCAATCACCGGGGCATACGCAATAGCTCAAGTTAATCTTGAAACTGAACTTGGAGCAGCAGAAAACAAACACATTTCACCCACCACACCATGCGGAGATGTTTCCACGCTAAGTTTATGATAAAAATATTCAAAACACAAACCAAATTTGTTCCGTGTTCCATCCGCGCACTGGTTCAGGGTCAAAAACTTAACCGGACTCTGTGCATGCTCCGAGAAGCCGAAAGACTCCGCTACAACGAACGAAGCTGTTGAACCAATAGCGATAAGTTTTTTTTCCGCGGCTTCTTGTTCTAATCGTCCGTATTTAAGCGTAAAACGTTGTGTGGCAATCCCGAAGTCGACGGCACACATCGGTGGTTATGGGCAGAACATGAACACTTCCCCATCACGTGAAGGAAAGGGAGAGCGGATTCGTCCACTATGCCACCACGCTTCCACAATCGTGGGCAGACCGCGAAGAGATTGAACCGCCTGGCGGTTTGTTTGAATAGCGCGTTTTACACCCTTCGCGCGCCACGTGGTAGGTGCGTGCTAGTTCCGCAAACGATCGAGCGACAAGAGGGATGAATTCCGTCGCTTCGCTGCTTCACAAAGCGTGCTTGCAGCAAACAGAGGCGAAGCATTCACACAAAGCTGCCTGCGTTGTGTGTGCTGGTGTGCCTCCAGTTGGTGTATGAGGGGTGTTAGTAAGTAGGTTTACTAATACTTTTGTTCTGGTTCTTCCTTTCGATTTGTTGAGAGTATTCGAGATCTTGTCATACTCCAATACCGGAATTTTGAACGCCATCATTGCTGAAAATAATCAAGAGCATAGGGTCTTGTATAGATTTGAACCTGAACCCGGTGTATGGTAGAGTTGTCCCTAGGCTGACCAAGCTATTTGTGACCTGTCAAAACTGGAGCTATAAATTTTCGTTTTCATTGAGATTTAATGTCAAAGGGAAGATTCCAATACTTGTCATCAATTAACTTAGTTGTATAGTATACACAGGACATATCGTCTGAGTTGTAATATTTGTCCTATTATCTCGCAATTAAAAGAATGCTCACAACAACGAGAAGAAAGATGTAGTTTTATAACAGTATGTTTGCTGACTAAACACAATTCAAACGAGACAGATTACGCTGGTAAACGATTGTACAATGTCCAGACCCTATAGACGAAGCAACTTCCCACCTCTCGATAAGAAGCAATAGTGTGTGTGTGCGCGCAACGATTACAATGTATCGTGGTGCGCGACGTGAACAGATGCTTTCAACTGAGCAAACGAAGCGACCCCCGCACTCAACGGAACGGGTCATTCCCACTTGACGGTTAGCGAAGAAACGCTGAAGAAAATTGAATGCTCCGGGTCGCTTGCGTTCTGCCGCATCGGACTTATTGAAGCTGTGTTGCGCACTTTGGTGGCCAAGCGCAAACGGAAACAAACAGCGCGTGCTTACTTTATCGCGCCCTGTAGATCACGTTTAGTTTTGCACAAGTGCCAGCTGGGTCTGTATCGGAGCAGTACTTCAAAACAATACCACTAATCGTGAGCGTTTTTGCTTTGTTGAGGGTTGGCGCTCTGCATCGATCAGTCATCGATCACTTGCGATCGAGATATTGTCAGCATAAGCTACTCTTCGCCATGTTTAACTCTATGCTGCACTACCAAAACTAACTGTTGTCAACCACACAAATACAGCAACGTACAATCAAACCTTTAATCAAACCACTGCAGGAAACTGACCCCACCCTAGATTGGTACAAAAGCCAAACAATAAAATGCAATATCCCGCTGCTAAGTACACACGTGCCAGAACAAAGTAAGAGGGGGGAGGTATTGCAGTGGAATGGTAAGTGGTAACCCGTGGCATATTAATCATCAACCATTACGTACACCATATCTTCCATGTGTTTGCATAATTTCAATGTCTTCCCCGCTGCCAATCGGTCATACCAAACCGGCCATCCCTCCCCTGTGCTGGGTGCATTATGCCAAAGCATAATGAATTTAAATTCTGCCCGGCCGTTTGGACTTTGGAGATTTTGATACGTCCCTTTTTGCTGTGTGTATGTGTGTGCTAAACATTTACACAAATGGACGAGTTCGCCCATCGTCCACAACAGCGCAAATATCGGAGTCAGAGTTTTATTAGGTGCCACACACACACACACAAGCGGGTTAAGGCGGATCGGTTGCGTCTTGGGCATAATAATGAGATTCCATCGGCAAGTCGGAGAGTCAGTGTGCCAGAGGCAAAGCAGGCGATGCAAGCGGAAATGAATCGATTGAGCATCCAAACACTGTTGGCACCTCAAATCAGCATTATTCCGATCGCGGCTATGTGATTCGTTTCCGAAATTGAGAATTTCAGCGACAATATGTTGTTGAGGAAGTAATTTTTCATTACCAAACGCTTTTTTAAATCTCAAAATAAACCTCAAAATAAACGATGGCTCCCCAAGGGGACAAAATGCCAATGTCTGCCTTTCGGCCAAGTTGTTTGGAAAAGTGGCGCTTTCTCTATCACAATGCCATGCCGATTGGGCAAGGTCAGTTTGTGCGGAATACGCGATGTGCCAATTTTTTTTTTTTGCAAAGCATACACAAACACACAAAAAAACTCCACACCAAACCGCACGGTTCGTTCTGTTGCGAAGCGAAGAGATGTATGTGTTGGCCCCACTGGGTGAAAGAAGCTGAAATGCAGGTTTGGAGCTAAGAAAACAGTACCGCTGGTAAACAACTGCTGCTGCTGCTGCTGCTGCTGCTAGTCCACAACACGGTGCGTGCTTTCGGAAATCGGAAGCGAGACGACGGTTCCGTACACCACCGTAGTGGGGAGTTTTGTTTGGTCATGTGCGGAAAATGCGGTTGCGTGTGCATACGACACACACACACACACACATAATTGGTTCTCCCTTTTTTTCTGCATTCCCTTCAAGGTCAGTGTTGTGACACGCAAATTGTGTGTTTTGCAGTGACCCTTCGTGCCCATTTCAAGCAGCGCCCGGTTGTCAATTCCCTCTTTAAGAGGTCACAATATCACCCAATTCTCGTTGCGGCAATGGCAACTATTACATCCATCGTGGAGGAAGTGTACAAATCTGCCCCATAAATCAACTGCGTAAGCAACGTCCCCGAATGGGGGCGGTCCGGGGGGAGTGGAGAGGGTTTTTTTGTTGTTGTTGTTTTGTTTAACAAATAATCCACCTTTTCGCAACCGATGACGATCCGTTCGCAATGGCGCCGCACGGTACGGTTTGGAGGGGGGGGGGGAGGGGGTGCTGGCGAGCGAATTTTGCGTCGCAATCGCCGACGAACGGCGACTTCCACACGGTAACGATTCCGCGCGCCACTGTGTTTGCAGCTCTTTACAAGGTTTTCGTTCCATTTTTGGATTGCCTGCAAAGAACCGGACCCAATGGTCCGGTTACTATCCACACGGGTACACTCTCAAACACACCGATACTGCCACTGGCTAGAGTGGTAGCAAAAAAAAAAAAACCACGAGCTGCCAGGTTCAAGGAGCTCGGAACAACGACGTCGACTTGCGGGACACACGCCGCAAAGTGGTGTGGCCCCTCTCAAAGACATCGCTGACCGACCGTCCCCCCCCGTCAAACGGTAACGGCTGTTACTCGCGCAATCAGCTGTTAATGAAGCGCACGCGCTTATGTACGAATGCTTCAGCGTATGTGTGTGGACGTGTGCGTGAAGAGCGATACGCCGTACGATCGCGATCGCGCACACCGCGGCCAACCTTCAACTTGGTGGTGTGTCGCTGAGTTTGCATGTTTGAACAGCATCAGGAAACCTCCCTTCGGAGCGGCACACTCCAAACATGGCATTAACAAGACTCAGTAGTCGCAAACTTCTTCCTTGCGTATGATCTTGAACTTGGCCGGCAAGATGGATGACAGGACATGAAATGATATGGTTGGGAGAAAAAAAAAGCATATAAATTTTCTTTAACGTTGACTCTCATCAAATCCGTATTCCTACACATTTATGCTCAACACGGTCACTTAACACACACGCGACCATTTGGCAAATTGGCTACCGCTGCCACCCGTTTCCGTCGTGGATGCAGTTAACTCGCGCGCGAGAACTAAAGGCAACAGCGGTACAACGGGCTGCAATTTATGTTGACCTTTGCATCGGCTATCGAAAGCTAACGGTCGGAAGCAGACACAACAACGGTGCGGAGATACTACGGAAAGCATGTACTTAGAAAAAACACGTTGTGTCTCTCCAGACTCATAATTTACCGTCGACCCATAGTGTGAGTGCCCGCGCTGGTGCCATTCTTCTACCTCCTTGTGATCACCCACATTAATCGATTATTGCACTTACAGTGCACTGGACGCTGATGTATATTCCCTCTGTGAGGTGCCGGAGCCCCACTGCCATCGATACACTACAACGGGTGTCTACAAAATCCGGCCGACCCTGGAAGTGAAAGCTCCAATAAAAGGAAGTGTGTGATTAGTTTGCTTTGTTCAAGATTTCTCTCTTTCTCCCATGCCTTTGTGAGTGAGGCTCAGCTTCCAGACACACATCGAGCCTCGGTTTGAATGCATTTCCTCTCTAAGACAGTTTCACATCCAACTCACCACCCACCCCGCTCCCACCCCAAAGGGCACCTTGGTTGGCCACTATCTGGAGTAATCGCAGCCACCGCAACTCACAAGTAGGGTGCTGGCGTCAAGTGAATGCCAGCTGTTGGCACCGTTCAGTCTGCATTCGGGTGGCAAAAATGCTCCTTCGATGGGCGAAGATTACAATGACAGTGAAGTTGTGCAGGAACACGCCTAGTGCGCGCCCATTCGGACCAGTTGGGAGAGGCAGAATCGATAGAATTCCTCTTTTGTAAAAGTACCGTGTGCTGCTATTGCACGAGCAGAAGATTCATCCGTTATGAATAAGCCAAGGATCTTTTGTTTTTAGCACAAAATGCTCGTGGCGTGGTATGAAACTTCGGGTCGTATTATCGTTGTCATGTGCTCTCAAGAATGGGTCATTCTGGCCATGGTGTGTGTTGGTGAGTGGGAATTGGAATTGAAGACTTTTGAGAATTGAATTGAATTGAATTTAAAGGCAAAAATTTGCGAAGGCGTAAGCTTTTCATACAAACTGGCAGGTGACGATAATTTAAACGTAGAAAATTAGACAACTTTAATTATTTTACATAAAATTATGCACCTTTTCGAGCAAGAGAATTCAAAATAAAGCGAACACCTGTTTGAAGGTTGAGAAAATACTAGAATTTGCCATCACTAAATAAAGAGCATTATTATTTCTGTTTTGGAAATTCTGCGAGAATCTAAGTGTCTCAAAGGTATGCAGTAACAGAACATCGAATTAATTTTTATAGAATGATATATTCTGGTTTGATACACTGGATTCTGGTTTGAAAGTGGATGGATACACTTTGTATGACAGATGACTCATATGTTTGAGGCACTCTAAATTTGATCAATAGGTGGATATGTTTAAGCTTTCTTACTTAATCGATTATTGGTAACGTGGTTTGGAAGATCTCGACCTTATACGGTTTGCATAAGCTTAGTACACACTGCGCCAATACGTTCGACGTCCCTGGCATTGCGACACCCCTGGTGCGGTGTCAGGCGGTAGGACGAAATGATCGCTACGCCAGGGAAACAGGAGCAGACCGCGTTGATCACTAAGCCCATCAAGAAGGACCGAAGGAACGGAGAAGTGGAAAAAAGTAGTAGAGCACAACATAAGGGACGAAAATTACACGTAGCTTTGGTTAATCAAATCGAAAGCTCGAAAAATCAAATCGATCTAAGTTTTGGGCAGAACGTTTAAGAACCAGAATGCGGAACAAAATTGGCTCCTTCACAGGACACGCTTGCCCGGCTGTAGATATTCTACTCTCAAGCCTCCTCGTGACACTAGTAACAGTGATTGTTAGTGACACGCGCACACACCAAAAGTGTCAAAGCATTGAACCCTAGAGAGAAAGCAAAAAAAATATCCCAACGTACGCTGGGGATGCATGGGTAGAGATGCGCAGGGAACCGCGGAAAGGCTCACCGTTGACAGATAACGAGTAAGCGCTCCAGCTCCAGAGAGTCCGGCTGTTGTCGTTCGCTTTCCCGTCCACACTACGCTCGCGTGGCAAACTGTTGGCTACTGCGACGCCACTGCCAATCCACGTCCACGCGTCCCGAAGTAGGGTAGTAGGGTAGGATGCAGTCAACCCGTATCACTTCCAGACGGTTGGCTTACGAGGCTTTGTTAGTAAACAGCTCGACTCGACCCGGTCGAGTGTGTGGGCAAGGAGCGGTTGTTGGGACTTGGGACCAGCAGCAGGATGTCTTAAGGGGTGGTGCAAACATTCGAAAGAAGTTAAGCGAATTCTTCGACCCGAAATGACTCGTTTTGTCATGGGTGGAACCCGATGGTGGAGGGATGCGCGGCACGCGAGATGAAATTGATTTAGCGCCCGTCATTAAACTGGTAATGAATTTGACCCATCTTCCCGGCGGTGATTCGTTCAAAACAGGGGATCTTCTCGGTGATTGTGTCAGCGAATGACAGACGGAAGCGTCCACATGAAGTCAGTTTATTGCACGGGTGTTATAATAGATGCATTTTGATTGATTTGATTGTTACTTTTGATGATGAAACTAATGTAACGAGTACATTTTACTTTCATACATGCACCAGCAATCCGAAACTAAACGAATGGCTGCAAGTTACCGCTCCTGTTATATGATGCGAAGCGCGTAATTAAAATGCATCCTCCCGCAATGGTGCAACAATAGCCAGAAGAAGACTCATTTATTAATGGTTTTGCGAGTTACTTGCTTTATTTTATACGTTGTAGACATCCACACCAATTCCTTTGTTCGGGTTATGTACAACCCGTACGAACAACACAGGAAAATGGCTTGTTTTTTTGCTAAACAAAACAACAACAAAAAAAACAGACGAAAATACGCAAGAGAGCATGCACTCTGACAGCGATGCGCTTCATCTAATGCCATGGATGCTCTTTTCCGGCATTGGCTTCGTGCTTCGCAGCCACAGTAGTAAGTGAGGAAGCTTACTGTACTGTGCGTGAAAAAAAACCCAACAAAGACCTTACCAGAAGGCTGAAATGATGGTAACTTTGAAGTTTTTTTGTGGCGCTTACGAGTCATGGTACGGAAGAAGGAACATTTATAATTGATCCCCCAATGCATTTCGCTAATATCTTCCATTCTCATATGCCATTTGTATAACGTCATGCCAGGGATATGCTGTGCCACCTACTGCGTAAAATGGTCTTTTCGAACACTTCCAAACAAAGACTCCTTGAGATTGAGTTGTGATAAAAAAGAGCTATTCGCATGCAACGACGACGCAGGGATGGTGTGTTGGGGACGGAAAGGTACGACGAAAGAGCAGTCGCTCTGCAACCCGCGTGTTTGGTGCGGAACCGATGAGCATTTGTGTGGCGCATCCGCCAGACACGATCGGCAGACGACGGCAACGACCGATGGATAGACAGACCGGGGCGCGCGACTTCTTGTTACTTGGTCGACGGCGCTGATTATCAATCGAACGGGAACGAACGGCGAAGGGGGCAAAAAAGGATGTAAAAGCAAACGTTTGCTAAAAACCACCATCCACCCAAAACCCAAACAACAACAAAAAAAAAACACCCCCGAATGAAGGAATCTTTAAAAGGCTCGGGATGAATGGGGTGCTGTAGGACGACGCTGCGTTGGACAAAGGAAATGAAAGGAATGCTAAATTGAACCGGGAGCAACGCACGCTGAAATGTTTAGAAGGGGAAGGCCCGTGGGGAGGAGAGGGGAGAGGGGGGAAGGAAGGGGTGTGGACAGTCCAGACGCTCGGTGTTATTTAGGCAGAGACGACCGGGAAACACCTGAACTCGCATGACCTTTAGCAACTTGACGAATGGCACGAATTTATTGCCAGTGGTTGGATTGAATATCCAGGAATTTGAGTTTGACGGATTCATTTTTTGATGGAATTAAAGTTGATTAAAGTTGTGAAGTGAAAGCAAAATTTTCCTTACAGCACAATAAGACACTGTCTACAGCAAGCTTTTCGTTAAGGTAAATAAAAGATAATCAGAGATTCGGGGAAAGAAAACTTTTGGAATTTATAAAAAGGGAAAACTATCTCATACGTTGGATGGGAAATACTTCCATTTGGAAGGAAATTCATTAAAGAGATCGTTAAAAAAACGTAAAGTCTTTGTTTGGAGCTCTGAAGTAAAGAAAAACCTAACAATGGGACAGATCATACCATAAGTTAGAAAGCTTAAGCTTTCAAGCTGTATCTAAGCTGTGTCTAATAATCCAGGTACCGGGTTGTATCATTCTGTACAGATTCGAAAAGGACATAGCATTTTCACACAAGGAATGACACAAGGGATCATTTTCGCGGAAGTGCAATATAAAAAAATTGATTAAAGTTCATAAATTTAATTTTGAATTCAGTTTATTTGAAACAATATATAAATCTCAAAATTAAAATAATCCTTTTTTTGTTGGTTTCATTGAAAATTTCAGCGCCTAACCTGCTTCAGACCTGTTAGAAAAATGGTTTGTTTTGAAAATTGTAGAGCAGCTGACCGAAGCTTTCATTAGGAAAACAATCAAATCCCGTTTTCCTATGCTTAGCTTGGCTTACCATTTCTATATTTGTATACAAAAAAAACTGCCTTACAGTATGATTTAGGCCATTGTTTGCAGTACCCAAAGGAAATTCGTCATACTAAACGAGTCTATGCGCAATTTATTCTTTGAGAAGCCTTAAACTTGAAGGAAACGCAACATTTTTTGTCTCTAGCATCTTCGAACATAATGGCTGTATATCGCCCCTTAAACTTCCCTTGGAAAAAGCAATCAGCTGGAAACGAAACAAGCAAATCCCAGCTCTCGGTATGATCATTGCTTGCCTGTTGGTCCGAAAGATCAAACCAGTAATTTTGTGGACCAGTGTGAGATCAGCATCAACCACCGTCAACGAAGCAAAACCCCCCCAAATCATACATTCATCAACGCCACCAACGGCTTGCGGTTGTGCGTGCAGATCTTTGAACCGGTTTCGATCAACCGTCGTTAAATGGGTGTTGGTCGGTTGATTTAGTTCTTCTTGGAGTGTGTAAAACCTGCTGTAGTGTTGAGTTGACACGGTGCGAGATTCGAGCACGGACGGACGAATCGTTGGTAAGTGTTGTTCCGCAAACGTTTTGCACAATGACTCACACAGCCGCAATAGCAGCAGAATCTCTTCCATTACGATCGGGAGGGGGTGTAAACACACGCATTCACCACCAACAAACACGATGATGCGTAAGCGAATATTTTAAGTTCGAAGAGATACTTAGTGCGTGGGTATGTTTGAAAACTTCAAAATACGCTAAGGTGACAGTTTGACATTTAAAACAAACAGGAAACACAAATAAATAATCACCTAAAAAACATGAACTATTGGTCTTATTTGTAACAAGCAGTACATTGCAAATAAATGTAAAATAATTGTTAAAATATTACGTAGCAGGAAGTCGAATAAAATATTCTAATAGAATCTAAAAGGCGACGAATCATAATTGCACACTAACGGCAATTTCAATTATTTGGTCCCCAAACAAAATAGCGTTCGTATTTAATTCGTTTGAGCTGACAGAAATGCACACTCATGTTTTATTTATCGCAAACACAAACACAATTATCGTCCTTTGCGGGAAGTATTACAGTTTTTTTGTAATAAAAAGTGAGCCAAATAGTAACTACTGCTTGTCGACCCACCCACACCCATGTACAGATAAGAGATTAGAGAAGTTCTAAGCTATACTAAGTATCAGAAGTAGTTCTGTCTCTTTAAAAAAGATCCTACAGATGTTTTGTTTAAATCGGTTAAATCGATTAATCGTTGTTAAATCATCAATCCGAATCTCTATTTCAAAGATAATTTAATCTTCCCCCTTCTCAGTCATCTGTTGCCAAAAATGGACCCAACTATCAATCCGCTTTAGGTCTCCGAGGGGCATGAGCAGCCACGGCTCAAAGGATTCATTAATTCATTAATCTTATAAAAGTTGATTCCAGATTTGAATGTCGATTAGAGATTTCGCAATAGATTCATTAGGCAAAACACTAATACAAATCTATGTGAAATAGGTAAGTTGAGGTATTCTACCCTTATCTCTGTATTCTCTCTAAAATTTCAAATTTAGTTACCATAAGCGTCATAAATTTTTTAATAGCAGACAAAATCGATTAATCCACTGTTAGAAGGATCTTCTAAGCCGTTTCTACCGGTACTAAACATGCCACTCCGTACTCGTAAACTTAGCAAAACAATTCAGGAAACGTCTGGTGCAAAACAATGGTTCTGCAATCTGAAGGTGAACACCTTAGAACCTCATCAAGCGGTGCTTTTGATGGAAAAAGCTATGCAAAAACCAACCAGCATAAGCGCGGAAACGCAAGAAAAACAAAGCTTTAACGCATGATAAACGGTCGAACGAGCGCGTACCACCATCAAGGTGCGCTTATCTTAAAAGGGAATGGGAAAATTGAACAACAACAAAAAATCACACCACCAGTTGCGTAGTCTAAAATGAACGGCCTAATCATTGGAGCGTTTCATCTTAAAAAAGTATGCGTGTTTGTGTACCGATGAAACGGTGCGTAGGCTGGGGTCTCTGCCACAAAAACCAACCGTGTGTGTATGTGTGTGTGCTTGAGGGGGGGGGGGGAGGTCGGCCGCACATCGAAGAACCAATAAATGTGTACAGATGTAAAATTGATTAACGACATGCGTTAAAGTTTAACAATTGTTCCTCATACTCATCGCGCGATAGGTTAGTGGTGTGTATTGCAGCACACACTCCACTGTTTTTGTGTCATAAATCCTTCCATTACCCCGTACCCGTACAACGCTTTCCCAAATTCGCATCAATGTTTTCTTTTTTGTGGTACATCGCAGCGATTTAAAACATTGCAACGAAACGGAAGAATTTAACGGCGCCATCACGGGAAGCGGGTAACGCGCAATTGATTCTCGTTGGAAACACAGCGAACCCCGAGCGAAGTCTTAACAGCAACCATTCAGCAATACAACAACAACGCCTACTAATACAACCAAACCATAAGCGCAAAAAGCTATTGGGGCACCGGTTGCTGTGACCATAAACACACAGTTGCTGCTGCTACATCTTTCCATCGAATCAAAACAAAACTTCTCGGTTTGTGCTTGTGTAGTGTGGCGGGTTTGGTTTGTTCAGCATGTTTTCCGATTGTTGCCAGTCGCAGGAGAAATTACCTATACCATCAACATCATCACGATAATCTCGCCAGGTTCATCGGCAAGGTGCACTCAGGAACCGCGTGACGAAAGATGTCGCATCGCCGCTGTCTGGGTATGTCGGGGAATACTTTACATGACAAGTTCCTGCTACCGCCATCACTATTTATAGCCGCATTCCCTTCGCATTCGCACTGACCGCTGATCTGCGAGCGAATCTGCGGTTCGGCTACTCAATAGGCGCACAGTTTGTACAGAACAACTCTAAAATTATAATATTATACATCGCAACCGTGCGAGGTGCGAACTGAGCTGGTCGTATCATTCATAGATGTATTTCATTCCAAACCTACAGCTGCATCATGCTGACATTTATACACGGTTGCAAATTCGCAAAATGATGATTATTGGGAGGATTGACGGTGTTCGGTTAACTTTGGTCAGTTGAAAAGAAATGTTTCAACAGAACCCCAAATTCTACTGGAAATTGGGATTGATTGCTGCTCAAATGCAACTGTCCCCGATTAGCACTTCTGCGTAACAAAGTCCATCTTCTTGTCCAAGTACTTTTTCAATTGTTTAGCCAACTGTTTACACGTCTAGAGAGAACGCAAAGATCAGTTGGTCTTCGATCTTCATCTTTGGACTCTGATGTACATTACGGCGGGTGCTCTGGACTTTCCCCAAATATAAGACTTCTTCGCTGAGGATTTATCTTCTGATTGATTTCTTGACATCAATCTTCTGTACTTCCATAAGCTCTTCCCCGGCTGGATTTTCCACATGGTTCCTTAGAAGCTCTTCGATGTTATTGTTTGTGAATTCGTAATCCCAAGTGACCAACATTACAAGTTGAGTAACGGCCTGGTTCTTTGGCGACATTGTTCTAGGCAGCTTCCTTACATTCCAAATTAGTTAAAAAAGTTTCCAAATGCTCGTTGCATTAGATTTTGCAGGTCATTAGCAGTATTTCAGTAGTCATTGGTTCGAGATATGCGAAGAACTCTTTAAACGGGATAATTGTCATAAGGTAATAATTGTTGTCTAAAAAACACAGATTTTAAAGTTATTTGATGCAAAAAAATATTGGATACCACAATACATAGCACCCTGTACATACAAAGTCCGATTATGATGAAGAAAAATGTGTCTAGTACGATTCACTAATTGATTTTCGGTGCAATGGTTTGCATTATGAGCACATAATTTAAATATACTTCCTTTTAATTTGTCCTGATAGATACGACACCAGAAGGAACAAGAGGAAGCGAAAGAGGGGCTGGCGGGGCATAATAAACAATCTGACATCCGACACACTGTCACGGAACACACCATGAACGAGTCGCATTTGCATACGCAAATAAACAACAAAATCAAGAAAAAAAAACACAACGCAATTGCAAAATGGCAAACCAATCCCACCGATATAACAGCTGGGTTACTGGGAGGTACGGTTGCAGTTAAGGGTGCTTACTACACTATGGTGTTTGTTGTTCCCAGCTGGATCTTGTTTGTCTTTCATTGCAGTTGTAAGTATGTTTTTTTAACGCTTTGTCTGCTGGAGTTTTAATGATGATTTGATTGAATTTGTCCAGCTTCTTTGGAGAACATGAGGTTCTTTCTTTCCGACACACGGTTGATTATCGCTCCGTATCAACGCTATTTGTTTCTAGGTCAACTGAGGATTTCGTCCAGATTCGTTGTGCTGTTTTCGTATTATTTGAAGCGAGCCCGCTCCCCAGCCAGACACCTAAATCCCCATTCGCGATAAGACAAGTAAGTGTGTCCCACTATTCACACTGTGGCATCGACACATGTACAGCACCTACTTTTTGTTCCGATAAAATAGAAGTAGACGGAAGGTTGCCCCCCGTGCGGTAATAGAAATCATAGCAAATATCAACTTGATGATATACCGTCGCCGTCAATCAATAACGTTTGCCGATCGCAGTGATCCATGAAAATGGCACATTACAACTGACATTACCATCATCAATTAAACATGAACCGGAGGGCCAAACCACCCTTCGAAACCGTATCTCACCTGGCAGTAAAGTGTGACGTTGTGCACGGTGCCGGTGCCATTGTAGAAGTCGACGTTCAGCTGATCGAGCGTCAGCTTCTCCTCCAGAAACTGGCCCAGATAGCGCTGGAGCAGAAAGCGGCAGATCTTCTTCTTGATCACGTCCGACCAGGGCGCATACCAGGGCATGATGACGCAGGATGCTCGTCCGTGGCTGATTGCAAACCGTTCCCGGGTGTCGGATGACGGAAATACGATCGAGTATTGATCGTGAGTGCACTACAGTTCCCAGCCGGAAACCACGACCGCGGATTGTATTGCGCGAAATTCGTCGCTACAAGTTAGAACACGTTTGCCCGTTTCACGTTGCCGGTGGTGTGTGTCGTTATCGTCTCTCGGTTCTGCTGTGCACGATAGGCCAATACACACCCTTTGCGCTAGCTGTACGCACCACTAGACGGTTGATAAGCGACCCTTTGGGCCTACAGGTTGTTAGCGTATCCACCACGATTCACCGTCGGAACCTGCTTAATATTGAAACTTAAATAAGCCACACCACACAACACCACCGCGTCGTCGTACACAGATATTTTAGCAAACAAAGAAAACAAAACGTTCACCAACACTACACCACCGTGGAGCCTCGCAAAAGGGTTGAACACTTGTACGAACACTTGACGAGATGCGATCACTTCTTCTTTGCCGTTGCTAGGGGATAGTTTTAGGCAGGGAAGATATTGGTGGCTGTGCAATGCCTTCCCCAATTTCGCGTTAGTTAGATTTTATGGCGCTGTTAACGTTTAAAAACGGCTCTGGATTAACCGTCTTCCCGGGCAGCCGTTGATGACGGATCGGGCAAACAAGGTCTGCTCCCAACGGCTGGCTACTGTGATCTGCGATGCTGCTGCTGCTGCGACTGCTGGTGCTAGTTTTTGCATGTGTTTGTACACTTTCCGTTCTCTTCCGTTTCGTTCTCACTCTTTCGTATCTGGAGCAAATCGGACCGATTTGTTTTCTCTTTCGGGCGCTCGGTTTTGGTGTTGCGATTTCTTTGTTCACGTTCGCAGCACCCGCGCACACCACACAACGTTACGCGTTCTTCTTTCGCTTCCTACCAGCTGTTCACCAGCTAAACAAATGGCACCATGCGCGATCTGTCAAATTTTCCAACGGGTCGGTGTTGTTTTTTTTTCTCGGCAGCGAATCAAATTGTATTGTTTTGTTTAGAGCATATGCCTGTAAAGAGTATGATAGAAAGAAAACAACACTGTGTATTACATTCCATCATCATTGAAACATGCATGCTTGGCGATGGAATCACTATCAAACATCAGATGGATAGATAAGTTTTTTTTGTAAATAAATAAAACGTAGAAGATAGAAAAAGATAGAGAAATATCTAACATTCTATCTCACTTCTGATTCGGGAATTACACGCACTTCATGTTCCGGGCACCCTTTCCTTTCACGAACACATCATCAACACTATTGCAACAGCGAACGATTTCGTGCACTGCACTGCTGCTGCATGTGTGTGCGTGAGATCGCACACTCGCTGGTTTCGTCGTAGTTTCTGTTTCTTTCGTTTCGATGAAAACAACCCCCGTGTCGCAGCTTTTCCCGTTTCGTCCATATACACACAAATGGATTGGAATGGCCCCCAGGAAGCAATGCGGAGACTACTTTGTTTGATTTTAATGCTGGCGTTCAGCAAGGTTTCATTCATTCGTCCATCTCCGTTAGCCAATTTAACGCAAAACGATAGTTGTATTTTTAATTCTTAAAGGGTTCTTACCGTCGAAAAGGTTCCACACCACAAAGCACCAACCAATATCACCTTTTCACTGTTTACTCACACCTCTTTCGAAATGCATTTGCGTCGCTCGCTATCGACCACCTTCTTTTCCGCGCCGTTGCAGATCTTTGCTTCGGGAAGGCTGATGAGTTATTAAACTTATTATTTACGTAATTAGCCAGCTGTGCATTGATTTGCAACACATTTAATCGTTACGATTGCGTGGATTTCACTCGATTCTTTGGCTGCCCGTTACACTGTCGCGATTTTGCCATCGGGGCTGGCAAATCATACTTTTTGCGTTGTTGCTTTCTCAGCGAATGTTTCAATGCTGCGCTTTTCTGCAAACTGGCTTTGTTTACCACACGGTTCAAGATTTCATTCAAAGTTTACCAGGTTGGCCCATGTCGGTGCAGTTGTCATTCTGCCATGTGACGTTTGGGCTGCCAAATAAACCGTTTATTCTTGGGGTGGTTGGAGAAATGGTGTTTTATTTCATTCTGAATTTCTGATTTCTTGAGGTTTATCTAGAGCCCAATCCCACATTTTAGTTTAATTTAACCTCTCTGATGTTGTGCTCTTAAAGGGGATTACACCAATCACATTTCATTCTTATCTTCCGTAATAACTTATGTATTTAAATCGTACTTATTCAAAATTCACATTAATTTAAGCTTAAGTAATTTATTTAATCGAATACATAAACTTTACTTCTCTGAGTTATTAGTAAACAAAGTTTCGATCAAACGCTTGAAAAGCTTAGATTTGAATTTTTCTCTAGTTGTCCAAATCCCCAGAATGAAATGCTCTGACAAACAAGCATAGAAAAACTAAAAATTCCACTTGTAAAATTACTTTATTCGTGCAATATGCCTGCTGCTCCCTGCTTCGTGGTGTCGCACACTCCAGCGATAGAACTTAGATTGAAGCTTCCTTCACAATCCCAATTCACACCTCCGTTCTTTACTTATCCTTAGGACCAGGTCCCATCCTACATTCGGGATACTTTTCCGTAAGATAGCTGCGCACCTCGCCCGTCTCGGCCTTCATCCGTAGCCGCACCTTGTCCTGATTGCGTAGATACTCCTGCTTCTTCAGGTAAATTTCCCACGAACGGAACTTAGTATAGAAAGGAGGAAGCTTTTTCTTCTGCAGCTGAATCTTACCATCCATACAGTACTGTGTAAAGTCTAGAATTTCATTATTTTCCAGCTCTTGTTCTGTGCGACAAACGGTTGGGCTTGCCACTACTTTCGGGAAGTTCTTATTTTCCGGTCGGAATTCCACTACATGGAGCCCTTTTTCTTCCGCAATCTTCTGGTGATCCTTTTGCTTTAGCAATCCAATGAAGAATGCTTTCACCACGTGCTGGACGTTGGTGGATCCTTCACATTTGGCGCGCAAATCTTTAATGCCTAGCACCTCGCACACGGTTCGGATTGCCCGGTGACACTTAAGTCCGAAGCCTTCGGGTTTCCGCTCGACAAACAGTTTCGTGGCACCGAACTGGCAGTGGAAATCGTGGAATACTGTGTGTCCATTGCAGAGATCGATATGCATCAGCTTTTGACCGGCACGGTTCTTTGCCTGGCGCAACGCGGCTCGTCCTTCGATTGCTTTCCCGAACCCAAATCCGGCCAAACCGTTGCCATTGCCCGTTACTGCCATCGCAGAAACGCGTCGCTTACGGCCATGATTACCCTTCATGTTAACCACCGCCTTCAACTCCAAGCACTTTGTGTCGAATCCTACGAACTGATCCTCACCGATCGCATCCGGCGGGCCGATACTACGGCCAGGCATTTTTGAACCAGACCAGCCTCGCTCGAGTGGACTCAGCTTGAGTCGCTTAAAGTTAACCATCTCATCGCGAATTCGTCTCAGCTTTGCCTCACGCTCTTTGTCTTCCGGGAGCTGTTGTTGCTGTACCAGTTCGCGGCCTCGTATGACCGGGGCCGACAATCCGGGCCATACGATGTTAGCCTTACCGTAGCCAATCATCTGCCCTCTGTTCAGATCCTTCGCATTGATCCGTCCTGATCCTTTGCCACGACCGCGCTTCTTACCGGCGTTACTGACAGAGGTGACACCCTTCCATATTTGTTCCGCAGGAACTAGAAACGAACAAAGCGTGGTGAATTTAGTCTCACAACCCCAGTCATAGCAATTTAGAAACAAACATTTTACTTACGTTTGTTAAAGAAACTTGTTTGCCTAACATTACATAATATCGGAACGACCGGTCGCAATAATGCACGGCCACTATGTTCCTCACTTGCCGGTGTGTGATTGCAGACCAAATGATTTCTCGGTACACTACATATCGAAGCTGTTTGGCGACCTAAACTTAGTGTTGCAAAAGCACGCAGCAGCGAGTCACCGGACGACACTATTCGAAACATGTGCAATTTGTTGGCGATCGCGTTTGTAATCAACAGAATGCTGGAACGAACGAGAAAGGTGTGATTCTCTTGCAAAAACAAAACAATGAATTTTTGACGTTTCTGGTGGCCCGCTGGTTCGACTATCATCCGCTTTGGCGCTTCTGTATGTAAAGCAAGCTTTCACTTTTATCCACTATGGCGCTGCTATCGCCGAAAAGAATTATTCAAATGAAACGTTACATAACGCTACTGCAATCCGAAACTGTATTTAGGTGCATGGAAATGATTCCCTTTTTATTGTAAATTATCATCAGCAGAGTATTTATATTAGAAACATAAATAAAAAAATAGAAGATAAGCTTATTTTCTAATAAATTACTGCATAAAGAAGTTACCGTTGCCGCCGTTAAATTAATTGTTAAAATAAACTTCAACACAAACCCAATTTCGCAAACTCGTTGCTCGCTTCCATGGGACCACCCAAACAACTTCATTCCGACACTCTAACACGGTGCGAGGTGCGTCATCGATTTCCTAATTCGCGCTGTATTTGTCAATTTTCCATCGTTTCAGCAGCAGTCGCATCGTTTACCAACGAATTGTTTACCGTACACTTGAATGTTAATTACTTTTTTTCACCCTCACCAACATGCCTACCCATTTGCTGCTATGGCCAGCCTCATCTACGTTTTCCCCCCACGTACTTCCTACGTACCATGTCCTATGTTTGTACTGGCTAGATCTGTGGCCGTGGCCACCGATGGCTGGTGATTTGTTTCGTTATTATTGTTTCTGTCCGTACGCGCGTGGAATGGTACGCCCCTGGGACGAATTCGTAACCCAAATTGTATCCAAACACAGTAACGGCGCGGTCCACACCGGTCTGTCCCTAATAGTGTTGACGTCCATCCTGATGCTGATCATCATCATCGATCGAAAAAGCTCCCTTGCGCACAACTACAGTGCTGGCAGCGGAGTGCTGCGACGGGGAAGTACGAGAACTGGGAGGGAGGGGTGGAAACAAAATAAGCAAATGCGATACACGTGGCAGGAGCGATTGGGGGAAGATGACGACTGCCGAACAAACAGTCCGTCCGTCAGTCAGTCAGCCAACAGTCAGCCAGTTAGAGTGCAGTGCGGCATACGAAATGCAAACAAACAATAGGAACGATATTTTTCAAATTAATATTAAAATAGTACGCTCCCGCACGGCGAGTGCTCTGTACACTTTTTGGCTGCTCCAAATAAATGTGATGCCACTTTCGGCTGTTGTCATGGTGACGAGATCTAAGGGCGGAAAAATGGTAGTTGATGATGGGATTGGATACCGTTTAATAATTGCAGCGTTGCATCACCATGGTAACCGACTGCGACAGGCAAAGGTGAACCTAGATGAATTTAAAACAAGACCTTCAATGAAATATTTATAACCAAATGGTATTCAGATTCGAAAAGTATGTCAGTAGTCAGTAGAGAATTACATGTACAGAATTGTGCTAAGGGGGTAGCACACTTTAGCGATCTATAATAAGAGATTTTTATATTTTATTGAAGATAATTACGAAGATTTTTGAAGACTACAAAATATAAATATGTGGCCATGTATATATGATGTTGATAAATCACATATAATTGATTTATTGATTTTGAAACGATTCATTTTTCTGCTCTCTTCTGTCCACCATCATTGCAGGCACGATGTCAGAATAATAAGCTTTAAGGTTCTGAATCCTTCCGATACTGCAACTCCCGGGGAAAAATCCAGGAGTCTCATAAACTTTAGGTTAAATTAACGGTAGAACAGACACCAAAAGTAGTTTTATGAAACAAAAAAAAAACGCAAACTTTTTCTACAACTTACACAGTGTATAACCCCCTTAAACAAACTTAACGTTTTAATAACGAATAAAACTCATGTTTTGTCTCCAAAAAAATAAATAAACACTTTCAGATCGCACGTCCAATAAATTGTGCAAACATTTTAAAAAATCCCTATTGATTCATCCATTTCGCTTGATGCCACGGTTCACCGAGCCAAAGCCAGCGAAATGCTTTAACTGCAATCGTTTTGGCGAATTTTCAATCCCTTCAAACAGCAGCCTTTCCCGTGTAAGCCTCCCACGGGGGGGTGGGGAGTTGCTTCACACCAGACCACCAGACCGAACACTAAGTGATGTTTGTTATCTTAGGCTACAGTTCAATATTTACCCCCTATTGAAACAATGTATGCGTGTGCGATGGCGTTCTGTTTGCCTGGGAAACTGTAAAACGGCAACTCAATGCAGCTCACTCTGCCACAGCAGGGGACCGGGAGGCAAAAATGAAAACGAATTATTCGTCCATACTGCGCGTTTGTCAACGCGTGCCAACGATGGATGGATTCCGAACGGTTTGGTCCTTGTGGTTGCGTTTGCACTTAATTAAATTTTCATGATAACCATACCGGTCGTTGGCAGGGCTGCAAAATTCAACTACATTCAGCGCACATCTCCGCGCGCATCTCCGACATCAATCATTCAGGACATTCAGGACCATCACCATTTGGACAAGCGCATTTGTCGCACGACATTTATGGGGGTTTCTCTTCCAAACGACGTCCTCCCAAGCCCGGGAGCGATAGCGTGGCTGGCCTCGCTGGGTGTTTGCAAACCGGGACTAATGAGACGGTATCGTAATCGCATTCCGGTACACTCCATCGGCACGCACCGGTGAATGCTATCTGTCCATCTACGAGCCATCTCACCGATGGTGCTGCATCATCAAACGCCGGATGGGCCGTGTTCGGGTCCAGGTTGTACGAATGTTTACATTTCGTTCTGCCACTGTGTCGCTATCATATCGTAAATCTTCATCTACAGTTCCACCCTAGGCGGCTTTTGGAAGTGTCTCTCTTCCTTGTTGCACCATACGATACGGTCCACGGCTCATTGCACACGGATGGGACGGGACGATACGGGACGGAAAGAGCGGAAAGGGACCAAATAGTGACGGGTCGATTCCGTAAGCAGGCCCCGATCGGATCGGTGTGGATTGCCTTTCGGCGGGAACCAAGCGCTCGCAGTGCATATTTATAAAGCATTTAAGATGGTAGCCGTACTGATATGTAAAAGCCCCACAAGGACAGAAGCAGCAACAGTGAACGGAAGGAGGATGATTGACAATTAGCAGCATGGGTTGTGTTTGCACACAGCAGCCAGCAACTGTGTATTGGAGGAGATTTTTGTGGCAACCTCTAATAGAAAGAGTGCCTTACTGTATTGCGCTATCAGTACCCGGATTACGGTGATTTATCCGATGGGTTTTGTTTATTTTGTTAAGCTGTTACCTTTTAAATGTGGCTTAATCCTACTCTATTTCATTCTATTTTATTTTCTACTTCATTGTTCTAATGCCCATCCTTTATTGTTTCATTTATATTTGTTTATTGCTTTGTTTTTCCTTGTTTTTATTTATTTTAAACAGTTCAGTGACGGGTTTATTAACTTCCTTAATTTCATCCATTATTTTGTTATGTTGTTCAAGCATTGTAAAAAACAGATGATTATTGTTCGTTTTGGCAGAATATGCCTTGAAGTATAGCAGTATGGCCTTGATGCCCATTTTTCCCGATTCATCCGAGGAGAGATTCATTAATCTCCAAATTAGAAATTCGGTCTCATTTGCTGGATTTCAAGATTCATATAATTAATTCATATTCATGTATCTCGATTACATACACCATTCCATCACTAATTGAAATAATCAAACCTCCAGAAGGATTCGATTTTCTAGTAGTAGAACATGATATTTGGGTAAACATAAAAAGGACTGGTAAACTTAAGGATAAGAGATAACAATTTAAAAGCATTGCGGAGGACACTCTCGCGGAAAAGGGGCGAAAAGACTGAGGGGGGAAACTGCAATATGGGTATTAGTGAGGTTTTTATAAAAAAGTAGGAATAACCCCAAAAATCACGAATTGCCACGCAGTTGAAAACCAGAGAGTGATTGCATCTTTGAAGGAGTTAGAAGAGTTGGGATCTTCGGTGTCATTGAAGCTGAACCAGCTCTCCCGAAGAAAGTGATTAAGGAGTCCTTGAGTCCTAAAAATAGTGTTCTTACAATTTATTTATCCATTTTCCAATTTACAATTGTGATAGTTTTTTTTAGTTAAATTACCTGCTTTAATTTCCATCCCAATAATGAGAAATTCTTAGGGCTTTTCCTTCGTACTATTTAGATCTGGTTTGATTACAATCGTTGCCGCTATATTTTGTCGCTGGCGCATCAGTTTTTGTCTAGTAGCCATCCATTTTTGACAGTGCGCAGAAAATTTTAATTACCTCATATGTATGGAATATTTTATAGCATTGAAACAAATAAAAACATAAAAAACAATTAAAGTTGATGTTATTTATAATTCAACATAAACGAACAAAATATAAATATTGAAATTTAAATCGAATCTCAGTACCGTAAAATTAACGAAAATATTCAATGTTTTTACATAGCCTCATAAAACGAAACACTTTAAACACATAAAATCATGTCAGCAGTATTTTCCATTTCAGAAAAAAAAACTCTTTTCCACTGTCTAATGGATACCTGTGTCTAATTGTTCTTAAACTGCTATCTAACTCATACTACACTCTTTGCTTCAAATGTTTCAACACAATAATGCCATAACGCAAGATTATCTCCTAATCCCAAACGAAACATTCAATTCGTCATAATCATCTTTTAGTTAATCGTTCTCACCAAACACACCGAAGCGACGGTACAAAAAGGGGCAACTTTGTGCGCTCGAGTGTTTTGTTCGATACTTCAACCCATCAAAGTGACCAGTGGGGGCGCCATTCGGAGGAGTTAACAACAACAACAACAACAACAACAAAAACCCGCCAAAGCCAAACTCGTGCGTCCGAAAATCGGACGAAATGGAAATGAAACAAACATGCTTAATCCTTCCCAAGCGCACCCAAGCAAAAGGGATGATGATCGTGAATTAAAAAAAAAAACACCTAGAAACAAACAGAAAAATGCACAAATACGTACTGAAGGGCGTAAAACACCCCACTCTATCATTCTGTTCTCCTGTCCACTCTCGCTCACGCTCACTCTTTTACTCCCTCTTTTTCTCTCTCACACACACACATGCACTCTTTCGCTTTGTCTACCAAACAGCACAGCAATGGCGCCGATAATCTACATCCCGTGGGCGAGACCTGCGCATCGAGGGTGTTGTGGTGTTATTTGTAACATATTTCGCGATTTCACTTACTTGGGCCTCGAGGCACTTACAACTGCTACACCGCATGCTGGCTGCTTCACGTAATATGCTTTTTTATACCGTGTACCAGCAATAAAACCGGCTGCTTTTCGCACTTTTCTCGCAACCCTGGCTTTCCCCAATGGAGGAAAAAGAAAACAATGCGCCCGTTGCGCCCGACCCGGGTACAGTGACCCTGGCACGGATGGGGACGGGTCAGAGGGTTGTGGGCTTTTGTCTGACGTCGAACGGGAGCGGCTTTTTCCTGCTCTATTGTTGCTGTTGTTATGAGGTTTGTTTTTTTTTTTGTGCTGTACGCTGCACTCGGGTTCTCGTGCAGAAATTTCGTGGTGCACCCGCGGGGCTAAAATCCTGTCCTCAAGTGTGCTAATCTTCATCTTTCAATCGCCGAACCGTTTAGCGAAGGTATCGTTGAATTGTTGAGTTTTTATTCTACGGATTTTTTCCCTTTTGTTGTCCGCTTTTATGTGTGTGTGTGAATAATGTACTTTTTTTCTTTCTTCGTTTTCTACTATTAATTCTTTTTTCTGTTAAATTTTCCATAACAAATGTAACTGACTAAGTGAATAACTGTGGATAGTAGGCATTGCTTTTACTGGTTTCGTGGTTACTGCGATCGGTTGGTAAAGGTAGAGGACTAATCAGGTTGGTTTAGGTTAAGGTTTTAAACTAAACTGGGATATTCCAAGTTTAGTTCCAAGATTAAGGATATTCATTCATGCTCATCATGAAATTTGATTTCTTCGTTTTGAGCCCTGGTAATTTATAACCCTGATTAGGCATCTACTTGTCCCTAAACCATCTAAATTAAGGATGCCCTCTGCATGATGCGCATTGTTTCAAGGTTTGACATTCGTCAAACATAAGTACATGTTACACAAGCGAATATATACCCAAATATAAACAAATAAGTAAAACTCAGTTTTCGGAGGGTTTAATACAAATTATAGCACCTTTATAGCACTGCTTACATTCGAATGGGGCAGCCTGGTAGTTTACTAATAGCGGTGTTGGCCCTGCAACGAAAAGACCGGTACGTTCCATCCAAAAAAGGGGGATTTCAAATTTTAGTTTCCTATTCCAGTTTGAAATAAACATTATATATACTTCTTACAGCTTAGAGCTTGAAAATTTATGAGAAATTCATTACAGTTTCTTACTCATTTATCCTGTGTTACAACCGCCTTGCGGTTTTGGTCGGTTGTAGGAGTAATCTAAACCGCTCATAGTCGAGCGCCATCGTCTGTCAATCCCATATTTCGGCTTTGGTGGTCGACGCATCAATGCATCAACGCCATCACTCCATCTCTGTCCATGTGGACGACCTAAAAAGATTTGATGACGCTAGGTCGTCCAGTGTCATTCTCATGACGTGACCAGTCCACCGGAGCCTGCTGAGTCTCACCAATGACGAGCCAACAATGTTGTTGTCAGTGCTGATTTTTGTTCCCAAGATAGGTGAAATTTTGGACGACTTCGAAAGTGCGCTCATCTATCTGTACGTCACTGCTCTGCGTAAGTTAGGATGTGATAGCAGGGTCGCTGGTATTACCACCATCAACTTGGTGTTTGCCTCGTTAATCTCCAACCCGAGATTTTCCGACGCTCAATCCTTTGGTAAGCATCTGCTAAGTAGGAGAACCGTAAACCAATGGTGTCTATGCCATAAATGTATGCCAGGATCTGGATTGACTTATAGAAGATGGCCCTCGAAGCTTCCACTCCGAGTAGCAGATAACCCTCTCTACCACTAGGTTGAAGAGTAGACAAGCTAGTGCATTTCCGCGGCACAGCAAAGGGCCCTGAGAATTTTCTTTCCACCATCAAACTGTGACTGTTTCTCCAACGGTTAAATTATAATGTAAATCGAAAATTTGAAAGGTAATTGTGGTTAATTCTTCAGATATAAGAGAAATTATTACAATCAATAAAAAATAGACAATAAATTAAAAAAAATTAAGACAATTAATCGACATGAATTATGCATGTGTCAAATAGAAATGAAAGATGTTTTTAATTATTATTTATTTGGAAAATCTTAAAACTCGTGGAAATACAAAACATAAAATAAATCATCTTCACAGCACCTCAATTTTTAACGAATGCTAGCTAGTTTTTTTAGCCCCTTTCAATGGTCAAAGGTGAAAGAATTCATGGCCACCCATCAGGATTGAGCGACTCGCAGTACTCAAGGTTCTATTATCAATAGGAATATTTATAGGACTATAAGAAGGAATCTTCCTGATGATCGAGCATGAATAAAAGAGAGACACAAAACGCCACCTTTTGACCAACACGTCCTGAATAAACATCACAAAACAAAACTGGAAAAATTGTTCATCACTCCTCAACTCACACAGATTCTCTCGCACTACTCGGCCAGCAATGGCGTTCAGGAATTTCGAGGCAAATTCGTATGTTTCGCTGTACGTGTGTGGTACCTAGTTTACAGTTCTCGGCAATTTTCGGTCCACACCAGGCGAGGAAATTGGACACTTTCGTGCCACTCAACCATCATTACGTTTCCACCACGCTTCCACCCACTTCAACACCAACAGCGCCCGAGTGTCCTCCCCGATTCTAATCTCAAGTGTGTTTGTACACGAGCGCGAAAGTTCCTTTCGTCCTGCCACGAGGTACTAGTCGCCTTTTGCGTCGAGATGGTCAAAATAAAACAGTTTTAAACGCAACGGGCTACGCAAAACGTAACAGAAAAATCCTGTTCTTGGCTGGGTTCTTCCTTTCCTGTGGCTTACTTTCAAGGTTAGCCCGAAACGTGCCGGACAGGTTCGTGTGTCTGCAGGATGAATCAACGCGCCCTGCAGTGGCTCCTGGAACGAATGTGTGTATGTATGGCAAGAGCCACTCTTTCGGTCAACAGTACTCATCCTGAAGGAGTACGATTTTGTTGTAAAGGCGAACGCAAGTACCGTTTTTTTATTATGTTCTTTAACCACACAAAACACACACACACATGCCCTACTTCACAAGTGTGTGTGTGTGTGGGGTGTGTGACAAGTGTGGTAGCAAGTTTGAATGATCGTTTTGAACGGTAAGGATCGGTGTGTGTTTGCCCGCTGGTACGATCACGGCATGCTCGAGATCCTTCTGGAGGACACTCTTGGGGCGGATGTCAAGGAGCGCATCAAGTGCTGTCAAACTGGTGGGAACCACTGGTCAGTGGGAACGAGTGCGGTAGGATCGCTTTCGTTTTGATTAACTTCAAACAAAGCACCAGATCAACATGTGCCATGTTAGTGGTTTGTTTAAAAAGGATGCCACGGGGAACTTAAGCGAGGTAACAGAATGAATGTAATCTTAACTCGGGCATCTCTTTCCGCTTACCGTAATTCGGAGAGAGAGAGAGAACCCCTTAAAAATGGTCAAAAGGCTTCAAGGATCCGCATATCTATAAGCGATCATGTTTTACACTATCTTTCCATGTCCCACTTGTCTTCTTCAGACTCCGGGGCCCTACTTTACCTCACCTTAATAGTGACCTATTTGTGTGGCACAACTAGTGCCGCGGGGAGTTCGTTCAGTTACTTCCAATGGTAGTGCTTCTTGGTAATTGCAAGAAGAGCACACACTCTACCTCTGTCCGGTGGTTGAAATTTTTCCACCGACGACGACGACGACAACGCAGGAAACAATATGAAGAGCCCTTCCAAGCGAAGAGCATGTTTTGACACCCTTGTGCGAGGAGTGTCAAGCGAACCATCGGTAACAAGCGACACGGAGGCTTTCGAAGCATGTGTGCATAGGGGTTGCATAGGATTAATCAGACCGCGTTTGCATTTTGGTGGTTGCGCACCAGAACTTAATGTGACCAGAAGTGCATTCAAAGTTGGCTACTTCTGGCACACTCGAGAGTGCTGCCGAGGTATTCTCAACCGTTTCTCCGATACAAACACTCCAGGGTGCTTAGCGCGTGGGTAAGGGAAATTATAGCACAATACGATTGTAATTTTTAAGTGGTAGCTTCAATTTGTTTCGTAAAGCTTTCCGTTGCATGTCGACTACCACAACGGAAGTAGTGAAAAGCTCCGTTATGTTGTGATGGAAAATGGTGCAGATACTATCGAATGCCGTGTTCATTAGCACTGGTCGAAAAACGCAAAACTCCAAACAACCATCGGGCGATGTCCGCAATGCGATTTCGTTTGTCCACATCGCTTACACTTTATGGCAAAATAGGCAACGTTTGTTTTTACTTTTCTAATTTGCTGGCTTTTTTTTTTTGGTTGGACTTTAAGCCCAATAGTGGAAAAGCGACCGTGCAATGAAAACGGGAAATATCAGAAAAATATCCCAGTCCGGTGGGGTGGGAAAGGACCGGAACGCTAGTAATAAAATCAGAAGCACCACAAACAACAACTTCTAGAGCGAACCCCCTAGCCTGCCAGGTGGGGCGGGGTGGCACTATGAAACCGGCAGTCGCTGCACCGGTGGTAAAATCAACTACGCCAGATTCAGCATTCGAGCGGCATTAAAGTGGCCACTCCAAAGTTCGCTAGACCGCGCTCAAGCGTACTTTATTGACACCTAGTTTTCGTACCGTATCTCTATGCTGCTTGTGGCTGGCTGGCTGGCCTGGGTTGCTGCTGCTACCCGGTGCCAGGTCAGGCACACAAACTTCCGACACCCTACCATCGGCAACAACTTCCTGCTGGCTACTGGCTAATGGTATGGTAAGGGTAGTAGTAGTAGTAGTAGTTGTAGCAGCAGAACTAACACTATTCCGTCCGCTTCTAATACCATTACAGAAGGTTGCCTTTTTTTCTTCGTTCGTACCAGTAGTTTTTGCTTTCCCTTGGCCCTCCAACTATCCAACATCATTATTAAGGACATGTAGGGGTTTGAGTTCCTAAGGGGGTTGCTTTTTTTTTTTCCTACAGCCACACCAACTTATGCTGTGTGTGACTTTTTTTTTAAATAAAAATTCGCTCTCCTCGCTTCCTCGCTCTCTTTGCCATTCGACCAGTTTTGGTCTCTTTGCAGACTTTAAAGCGGCGTTTGTTTTTGTTTCATTACTGGTAGTTTGCGCGTCCGTGGTGTCCATCAACCAATGGCCAAAAATAGCTATGACAAATTCATGACCCGTCTCAGTCTCGGTGTGTACGAGCGAGCGAGAGAGAGTGCCATTTTCTATGAACCAGTCTAACAGCATCCCCGTATGTTATGGGGTTAGCAATAAATTATTTAAATATCTTTAGTAATTGAATTCTTCGATAAATTTAATTCTACTTAACCTCCTTTTATTATGACAAAGAAATCCAGAACCCTAGCATTGTACCTTGCTGGACTAGTTGCATTGTGTTTCGAAACGAAATGAAAGATACCATTCATTCGGGATTTAATGTTTAATAAATCAGTTTTCTTAACCATTCTGCGCCCCTTCTAGGATCGCTTCTGCACGTCCTCCTGGCGTCCCGAGGCCCCGAACCGTGTTTGATGAACATTTAATTGTGATTCCATCACATCCGGCACGGAACGGTTCGTCGGTCGTTCGTTCTACTCGTGCCGCTCTGTTTGTCCTCTCAATCACACACACACACACGCACACCCATACCAACACGCTAATTTTCCTAGTGGAAGCTCATCCAACGTAGCGAGCGGAGCTGACAGCATCAAACACAGTAGGCTCGCCCGCTTGCCAGAAGAGCGCGGAACAATAGGATGCCTTTGTTCTTGCATTCCGCTGTGTTACGTGTTTCGTGCTCCGTGCATCCTTCCCGAGCGTGCCCCGGCAGCTTGGCCTGGCAGCCGTGCTACGATAGGACTGCCGAAAAAAAGAACCCCCCTCCCCGCCTCTTGCTATTGATTTAACGTCCTTCAACGTCAGAGCTTTGCCGTTTGTGTTCCCTTCCAACCGTCGGCGTACTCCCCTTCATATCCGTCGCCTCTTTCTCGTGCCGTGATAGAGTGTGTGCAAAAAGGGAGGAAAAATCGCAAAAAAAAGGCAGGGCGGAAGGGTAGTAACGGCCCGTCCACGTCCCTTCCACGTCCTTCGTGCGAGCATGCGTGTTGCTGTGTGCAAAATCGAACGGTGCACAATGAAACAGGAGACGCACATGCGAACATCAAGCAGAAAAGAGTCCTTTTGCGAGTTTTGTTTCACTTTGGATTAGCTGCTGGAAAAACCCCACGCGTCTCAAAACCTTCCCCTTCCTACTTTTGCATGACGCCCAGGCAAGCGGGGCCTTCATCGCCAAAACGATGAAAAATGGCAAAGAGAAGACCGCGTACAGAGCGCATAATATAAACTATAATAGCAAATAGCGTGCACTAAACAAAGCAATAAAACAAACAGAAAAAATACGACACCATCCTACCGTTTCCGGGACCGTTTTCCCCCTACACCCCACTGTTTTCCACTTTCCTTTCTGGTGCTTTTCACATTCTGCTGGAAGAATAGACGCACAAAACACAATAACAATTTTCGGATGAAAGACACGCCTTTCAAGTGCACTCGAGGAACCAATCGGATGGTGATGATGGCGAACGAAAAAAATGGTGCTCGTAAAGTGGGCGTGCTACTTTCCCTCCATTTCTACCCCTTCCCGATCCATCCCTCGTGACAAAGGGCACACAATTTTCTTCGCCGAAGCGAACAATGCGAGCGCGCGCTCACGAAATTCGGCTGGCTCCGCCCACATTTCTCACCGGCGTCTCTCACGCCCGGTGAGATGTTTCGCTCACCGTGCCAAACACGCAAAACCTCGCATGGGACAGTCGCACACACTCGCACCCACAGATCCCGAAGGTTTAGTGTAGTAGGGATGAAGGAAGCTGTACCGCATCGGATGGCAGCAGTACGTTCGTTCAGTTTCTGGCAGACAGACCTCTTCAGTGCCGCTTGACGGACACATCTTCCACAGTGCGTCTCGAGTGGTGTGTGTCAGTGTGTTTGTGTGTGTGCGTGCGCGTTTGTTGGTGTTGTGTGGAACGTCTTTTTGTTTCGTCTCCCCGCGGTGGCCGTGTAGCGAAGGAAAAGCTGACCCTGCACATTCACGGGTACAACATAAAAAAAAAAAAACACCACGAAGTGCATGCCGAGCAGTAGTGTCGCGTCGTCAATGCGATAAGAGTCTAATTTTGTGTCAACACACCGCGGTGCGCAAAAGTGACCAACTCACTACCGCGCCATTGCGTCCGCTGCCCTGCAGATGCGGATGGGTGGTAAAAGTTTTTAAAACGCGAAACAAAAAGGCAAAGTAGGAAAAACGGTAACGGCCACTGTAAGCAGGCGTAGTGTGAAGTGTGGTGATGAAGTTTGAAGTAGATACAAACAAACAACCAACAACGGTGGTACGCGCGGTCTCGGCACTGAGCGGATAAGGTGTTTGATGTAGTGCGTGCTAGTGCGATTCTTAGTACAAGAACGAAGAATATTGATCCAAGTAAGCGAGGGAAGGTAGTAGTTCGAGGTGTAAAAAGTGAAAAAAGTGCAATCGTGACGGAAAGATTCACACATCTTCACGGCCGATTCGCTCTGGATGCATCGAAACTTTTTCCCACTGCGTTGTTGGTGATTGTGCGTGAAGATACATTTCCGTGTTGTAAAAAGCCTCAAACAAATTGCATTTACAATTAAACTTCTTGTGTACGGTGTGGAAAGAAACGGTGTGCTGTTTGTCATCATTCGATACGAGGATTAATATCGTGATAGGTGCAAAACGAAAGAAAATGCATTCACTGCAGTGAGTAGCCAACGGGGCGGTTATCAGTGCGCTAGTGTCGATGTCGGGAAGTGTGAACGTGTGCTTTTATGTGTATGTGCCTGTGCTCTTGTTACTCCCGGCGCATTGCAAGTGCCATGAAGCAGGAGTGGTGAAGCGTCAGCATTAGTCACGAGAATAGCAAAAGCAAAACATTAGAAAGGTTCGCAAAATCCATTCGGTGCGCCCGTATTGTTTGAGTACGAGTAGTGGTGTGGTATTGAACGCAGGTCATAAACCAGGGCCCCGGTTCCATTCTTTCATCGTGTCGGGTGGCGCTCCAAGCGAATTCGGGTGTACATGTCCACCACGCTGTCGAGTGTCTCTGGAGTGTATCCAGACGATTCCGAGCAAGAGCATGGACTGTTACCGGATCTGAATGGTGTCGATCTGGTTATGAGCTTGTCGCCCAAGGCGCCAAACCACCATCACCACCATCACCATCACCATCATCTGACCAGCCTGCAGCATCTGCAGAACCTGCAGCACAACTCGGCCCTCCACAGCCACTCGACACCGTTTAGCGTCACCGACATACTAAGCCCGATCGAGGAGTACCGCAAGCTGGAACTGACCGCGAATCCACCTTCACCGTACAGGTACGACGTCTGCTAGTTTCTTTGCTTCACATTTAACTCACTTTTTTACGTGTCTTTACACTATTGTTTGTAGGTAGCTACCATGGTATTAACGCATTAAAAACGACCTTAAACTATAGTTTGTGCTGTACTGTAAAATAATTTGTGGGAACTGAACTAAAACAGTAACCTATATTACAATCGCATTACTCTTAACGTCCGCTACAGAGCTTCTGAGAAGTTGGAACTTCTGGACTCCTTCTGTACTTCAGTTTTACCAAGATGTGCCGGGATCTGGAATCCTTGACACTTTTGGGAACAGAGATTGAATCGGTTGCTATGTAAAGCCAGCAGCAAAGCGTCGATCAACAAAGCGTCGAACAGACTCATGTTCCTTTTGAACAAGATCCGGAAAGATTGAAGATTCCAGAACTACCTCTGCATATTCTTCGTCAGCATTCCTTACATTCCAGAAAAAACATTGCAAAATTTGACAATAATAGATGTCAATTAATAGAAAGAATATAACGAGATAACATAACTTCATTTTTGACGTATTCCATGTAATGAAGAACAACTTTGAGGTAGACTTTATCAATAGTTTTAAAGTCTTCATAAGAAAATTTCAAATCAGACTAGCTATAACTTACTCGGAAAACTTCTTCAGACCAATTTTAAACATTAGACGATATGTTCTTTGTAAAGCATGTTCTTATTGAAACTTATTTAACTAAACTTTCGATATTTAATATTCTACATTGCTTAGCCCTTAGTGTGCATTAAAGTCGTAGTACAATTCACCCATATAGCCAAGGTCTCGTATAGCTCCAACTAATCTATTGCTCAGTCGATGATCTTTGTACTGTAAGCTTCTGGTTGACCCTTACACTAATGTGCAATTTGGCATCATTCCGTAGCGGCGGCAGCAGCGTTAACTCACCGAGTGCCCTCGGGCCCAACACGACCACCGGAAGTACGACGACCGGCAGCAGTAGCATGGCGAACCCGTACGCAATGGGTCCACTGTACCACAGTCCCGGTGTCCAGAGTTACTGTGCGCCGACGGATAACCTTTCGCTGGCGGGCCATTACACCGACATGCGCAATTCGGCCGCCGCCGGTTGGTACGGTTCCACCGCCAGTGATCCACGGTTTGCGAGTAAGTACAAGCACACAATTTTCTATTATACCAAACATTCCCAAACTGTTAGATCAGTGGAAAAGTTAAGTGAATACGTGTAGCAGTGTTTGGAGTATGGAGTAAAGTTTCCAGTGTGCTTGATTAAAGTTTTTGTGACGGCTGTTTCAGCGCGCGTTTGCAGGAAATCTCATGGGTGACTTGATCGAATCACGCCGGCACAATTCCACTTGACAGTTCGCTACACGCAAAGTTACGTACGCTCAAAATTTACAACTCACCCGTTAAGTGCAAAAAAAGGCAAAGGAAAGCGGAAAAAAGCCAAAACAAAATCATACATTTACCCCAACGGCAACCTCTTCCCGAGCGGTTGACGGTTGCGATTTTTAATGGATTTAATCCGCCACGGTGCGAACGGTGCAACGGTGTGCAATTGCAGCACAAAATATGTGTGCATTGCAACTGCATATTTAGCCACCGCAAACTATATCCCCAGATCCCCGGCCACGTATCGATTGCGATGCCTCGTTTTGCAAGCAATAAACAGACCTTACCGGAGATGTTGTGGGGTATGTTGACAAAACGGTACCCGTCCGTCCCGTCCGGGTTTGGCTGGGCTTGCGGGATATGCCAGGTGGGCCAGTGTACCAACGTTACCAAACCAGGCCGTACATTCGGTGCAAAACGAGCTCCCGATGTGTGGTTTGATCGAACAGCACCAGCGAGAGTGTGCAAACATGGCTTGCTGTGGTGCTGTTTGTAGTACGAGGGATTGTCTGTGTGTGCGTGTGTGTGTGTATGCGAAAAAGTAATCGAAACAAAAACAGAAAAAAGAAAATGACAGCAATCAAACAGTGAGCACTGCAAAGCGATGATTGACGTTCGTGCATTGCAAACTTTTTCAACGGCATTTTAGTGCATTTGCTATTTCCGTCAGCAGAGATGGTTAGAAAGTGAGGGGCAAAATACAAAAAAAGCTTAAATGGTGTCGTGATAGGAACGAGACGTTTAAGCCGTTATGTTAAGGAAGGAGGATTTATTAATGCTAGCGATAGTTGTATTACTTTTTTGAACAAATATAATTCTTTTAGTAGTTGCTCATAAAATGGCATCCATTTTGAAACGATAAACGTTTTTACACGACATCGTATGATCGTGAACAACGTGGTGTATTAATCGTCCCATACACACACTTAATTGCCCTATTATAGTACGATAATATGGTGCCAGGGTTGATTGATTTATATAACCACACAATATGTATGTGGCCACACCGGCCAATAGAATTAAAATCTCCCCATTGGTAAAAGTAACCTCACCACTACACTGTCAAATCTTCAGCACAACAATACGAATCCCCCAAACCAGTCCCTATCGAATTACCGAATTACCCCGGCTCAGCCGACACAGCCAAGGCTAATCAAACGAAGTCTGTCCTCAGCCCAGTCCCCATACAGTCACGTTCCGAGCGCCTCGAGCTATAGCGTTCTGTGTTCATCCTTCTCTCGCCAAACAGTTTTGGACGGCAAGGCGCCTCCACAACCAACACAGGGGCGCGTCTTGTGGCTTGTTGAGGGCAATATTTTGACAACCAATTTGCCGCACAATTATGCACCGGATCATCACCGACGGTGTAACAATGGGGCCGAATTGAGAGGAACTGGCGGGAGGAGGTGTGATGGAGGGGGTGGGAAGTGTAAATTAGATTTTCTCGGTTAGAATAATAATTATTGGTTTCCAAACTTGGCACAATAGGAGGGCACGCTGTGTTATGCGTTTAGCTACGTCCGTTTGGGAAGGAGTATAGGGATATTCGGAACTACAACGGAATGGATGATTGATAAGTTTGGAGTAGATTGTTGAGGCTGATGGCCAACTTTAGTGTTGTGCATTTTTTTTTTGTTTTTTTACAAAATATGCAATAAAATATAATTACTATTGCAGTTACTTTAAGTCATTCAATTAAAATATCCTGCTACCCTTAAACTTATAAACTACGATGAACCAAGACCGAATACGGGAATATGAACTGATAGAAGTGCTAATGTTAGGAAATTAAAAAAAATAATTAAGAAACACTGTAGAATTTTTCAAAAATATTATGCAAAAAAGTTCAAAATATATTGTTGCCTAATAAGCTGTTAACATTTAAGCAATTGTTCAGTGAATCACTGTATACGAAATTGGTAGATTAGAGGTGTGCTTACTGAATCTTTTGTGAATAGATGTTCAAACCCTGCGAAGGTTATCTAAAGATTCCCGAAATTTTTAAAATGATAACTCTCGAAAGAAGACAAAGAATCTCGAACCTCCGTAAAAGATTTATAAAATCTGAAAATTCGTTAGGCTTGAAAACCTGTAAGATATTGAATAATTCTGTTGTATAGTTTAGTTTTTTATGTTGTTTATTATTTTTATAGAGGCTTTGAGCTTTGAGCTTCATTCGCCTCTGTTTAGTTTTTTAATAACATATTTTTATATTGTTATAACGCCGTACGAAAAGGTTAAAAAACGTTGGTCATAATTATTTCAAACCGATCGGATATATTTGTAATCCCTACTGGAAATTACTTTAAAGAGGACACAACCATATTTGGGGCTAGTTCTGACAAGCAAAAAGGGTTCTTCCATTGTTTCTCGTCAGTGAACTTATCAATCCACGCATCGCTTTTGTTGTCGGACGGGAGAAAAAAAAACGATCCATTTCCATTGGTACACAGACAGTTACGTGACGAGTGCCCTATTTCACGCGTTGTTTCACTTGGAACAAAAGCCCAGAACCAGAGATCCTGCGATAGTGTGGCCAGAGGGTGTTTTCTACACCAGGACACTTAAACGTATGCCATCGCAGGAGAATAAAACCTTAGGCGGAAGTGATCAATTTCCTAGTGCCCGGGAGGCGATTCAGAAGCAGGACACCTTTCCTTCACACATACCAACAGCCCTCCCAGCCTGAGCCTGTACGGGCATCAATTGAATTGGAGACAAGGTCGGGATTTTTTTCACCAATTTTTTCACCATAGAGTAGGACATGGACACCCCCTTGTTTTTATTTCCCACTAGCGAGAGCGGTTAACGATTGTTACCGGAAGGAAATTATGCGTGTACGTTCGGGTACGCAGGCGGTTAGCTTTGATTCGAGTCCCCGGAGCGTATTTGTTGCGATTGGGAAGGGAAGGAAAAACTTTCCACACATACACACACACACACACAGACACGGGGAACCGGAAAATGGAAACAATAAATTTTCGATTAAGTGCAACCGGTTTCAAGTGGCGCGTCATCATAAGGAAGGGGCGTTCATCTTCTGCTTCTGGTTGCGGTTGAGTGACTGTGCACCCCGGCCAAAGCTGAGGGTCTGATGTGGTTTGTGGATGGTCCGCTGATCAACGGGGACCGACCGGCGGAGTGAAAATAATGGGAACCCTGATCTATCTCGAGCCGTGCCCGTATCAGGGCGGGTGCAAATTGGTTGAATAATAACGCCGTTGACAGCACAGGGCAGAGGATGAAGTATAAAGGTACCAGAGAAAAAAAAATGGAATCTACTCACATATCACCAGCAACGTACACCAGTGGCCAGTGGCCAGTGGAGTGGATTCGGTAAGAATTCCTTACGTCCTTTTGCAGCGCATAGGATAATGGAACACTGGACAGAAAAACGCGCAAATGCGATAGCTCTATTTGTTCGCCAAACAACGTTCCACCGTCCGATCGTCCTTTACGCGGTGGCTTACATGGTCAATCTTTTGATCGGTTTTTGTGTTTATTTTTTTGATTACGAACCAAAACCTAACACGTGTCCCTTTTCGGAATAGCTTGTTATGGTTTTACTGCGCCCCGTTTCTATCGACCATCGATAGCCAGGACAGACAAAGCGGTCACCCGGTGTTACCGGTCGTAGAAATAGGATTACATCGCCGTGATAGCATCGTGCTCCTCACAATCCGCAATGCGAACTATCGACCTCTAGCCCGGGGCAGGTGGATTTGGCAAGATAGCGCAGAACAGAATACACAGCTAGCGCACAGATCGTTATCTGCCGAACGGTGTTTGTTCTTGTTTTTTTTTTTTGCCCCGGTAAGAGGATTTGCTACGCTAAGACATTTGCCACCAGTGCCAGTGTGTCCCGGTACCGAACTGAACTTTGGTTTGGTCGGGATGGGATGATGTGATTGGCACCTTTGGTGGCTTTCGCCAACAGTGGCCAGCACACACGGTCACATGGATTTATGAAGGAAATTGGAAAATAATCGTCGTTTGTTTAGCGGTTATGTACTGGCCATTCGTTACCGGCTTAACGGGTGATGGGCAATATCGCCAAATGTTGGGCAATGGCAAAAGTGGAAGAGAATTCGAAGAAGAGAATTTTTTTTCGCTTTTTTGTGTATTGAATCTAGGTTTACCTACAGCAAAAAAGCAGACCATTTCATTGTGACAGCAAGAAAGATAGATTTGATCCCAAATTAAATCAATAACCAAAAACTTGGCCATGTTTTCTTTTAGATGCTGTAGTGCTATTTATTCTCAGACGTGCTCTTGGGCTCTAGGTAACACCAGTTTTTTCAACTCTGGCATCCAAAATCGCCAACAAATTTTAGGTGGGATTTTGGTTCGAGGTGTCGTGAAGGCGAACAGTATACCAGGACAAGATCAGAGGGAAACCTTGGTCTTCTTCGAAATACTCTAGATTTTCGGACAGTTTGTAGGAATTCTATATTCACTATTCTTCTTAGTCCTCTCCGCGAATAAATGTAGCCAGATTGGCCATACCATTGCCATCCTCATACTTCACTTACACGGGAAGCTCTACATAAGGTCTGCTTCAAGCGCGAATCCTGCAATCTCGCTTAATTTGATCGAATTTTAATTTAATCGTCCAAGCAATCATTGTCCACAACTCCATAGGTTTATAAGCATGCTCCTTAGCTAACATAATCCTTTTGGCTTTGCTTGCCTTGCTGAGCATTTCTATTTTAACCCTCTGCTAGGAGATGATAAGAAGGAGTTCTATCGGAAACTGTTAAATCCGGGTTAATCCTGAGCTACGCAGTTCCGGCGACCTACTTACCGGACTTAGAGATTACTTGCTTAGGGAATCAGAGGTAATTGGGTGTTACAAATTGGAGGACAGATCAGGGAGTGTTGTATGCAGATTTCAATGTCTAATTTGAAATAAAGTCCGCAAGTACTTATCATTTTTCTATTAACAAAATGATTTTTGGCGATGTTTTACTTCAATTGTCGAACATAGACATAGAAATCTCAATTTTTAAATGCTCCGTAATGTTACAATAGGTATTACATCTCTTAATACGCCATATAAACGATGTTGTACAAGGCATCACTCGGTAGGGCGAGTTACTGTATATGATTTGTTACAGCAGACAAATTAAAGACATCTTGATGCTAACATCATTTAAACAATGAAGAATTCTGTTACCGAAATTTGTTCCAATAACCGTTTTCGCTTACGCACAACAAAACTGTCCGAAGAACAAGGCATTGTGAAACAATAACCATCATCACCACCATCACATAGCTGGGAGGGGTTGGGAAAGGAGGCCCCGAACGGAAAAGTAAGGATGAAATTGGAGAATTTTATTGTCCTTCGCAAGTGTTGATGGTGTTGACACGAGACGTTACCTCCCTCCTAGTGGTGCTGGAAACGGAAAGCGATAGCCAACCCCAATTCCTATTGCGGGCAGGCGAATCACAAAAGCCCACTTGCCGTGGATCGGAACCCGTATCCGATTACATTGCCGATCTCGGCTTCTTTTCTGTTTCGTTGGCCGAATAACACTCACACCCTTGCACGCCACGGAAACGCTACATTCCCTGGCACACACCATTAGGAAAGCCAAATTTTCAGCTAATTTCCTTAAGAAAATGGTCCATTGTGGTGTGATTTGGATGGTGTGTTTGGTACATGCTTCATGTAATTTGAGCCTCCGATGGGGTTGTTTCTTGCCTGTACGATGATTACATACGACGCATCCTTTAGGCATCAGGACATGTGTAGGAAACGGCCCTGCCCCGTATAGGAAGAAAGCCAATGAGTGCATTTCCTGCTGCCCAACTCTTCACCCCAAACCGATCCCGGCTCGGTTAAATAGTTGAGGTTTGGGAAGCTTTCCCGTTGTGTGCGAGGCTCAGTGGACCTCTTTGCGTGTGTCTTTCGGTCGGCACATTCCGGTGCCGGGAATGTGAACCACTAGCTACTTAAACGATCCAGTGAGTACGCTAAAGTGGTCCGGGGTTTTGGGGTTTTTTGTAGGCGAAAGGAAACAAGAGCACGTACGAGAAAGAAAATGACTTTACGCCGTTTGTTTGTGAGGTTTTCCCCGTGCGTTTCCCGCTTTCCTACTGTGCGAGAGTTAGATTCGGGTTTTGGTAATTGGAGACTGCGGCTAAACAGTAGGAGAAAAAGAGCTTATTAAGAATGGTTCACGGTGTGGTTTACTTATGCGATGGCATGGGCCAGTGGGTGTTGGGTCCGGTATAAGTTTCGGTCACGCGCTATGTTTAATGTGGAGTGCTGCTGCTGCTGCTGCTGCTGCAAATAAATATTTATCAAGCCATTCTCTCGCATTTCGTCGGCAGCAGTAGCCGCAAGCAATGAATGGGTTCGGATTTGTTGCTGCTCAAACGTATCGCTTCCCTAGCCCATTCTACGATCGGGGAGCATTCTTTGCCGATGAGTCCGGTGTACTGCTGAATGGAGCTATGTTTGCCGAGCACTTGAAATCATATTATTATGCAAATTGCCGATGGTACGGTAGTAAACTTTGCTGTGTTATGCAATTCTGGACGCGTCCATTATCGTGCTGAGTTGAAAAAAAAACAGTCTTTGAATTCTATTCTATACTTCTGCAGTTGTCGTTTGTGATATTTGTTTGTCTATGAAAATTTGATGTATCTCGATTCGCTTACGAATTACTACTATTAGCCTTAATTAAGTTTTATAGCATGTGACGAACGCGTTATCCATTGTCCTTTTCATAGTTGTACTATTAATTCAAGTTTTAGATAAATGTAAATACAGATAGTCCTGGCAAAACTCTTCGTCTTATCGCGAATATTTGAGTAACAAATACAGGCCCTATATCGTTCAACACTTGAAAGTTATTGGATGGACTTCCATTCATCATCTTGTGAAGTATTCAAGAAGGATTTATTGGTTTGTTAAGAATAAAAACTTACTTACTTACTTATCAGCTGCGCGGTTCTGACCTGCTGCAGGCAGGCCAATAGCACGACATTTCTGGAGGACGCTAGAACGCCATCATTCCATCTCTGTCCATGTGGACGACCTAAAAGGACTTTACCGGGATAGGTCGATCCGGTGTCATTCTCATGACGTGACCAGCCATCCTGAACCTGGCGAGTCTAAGCCACTGTTCGACAGTACGTTCGCCGTACAGCTCATAGAACTCGTCATTGTAGCGGTTCCTCCATTGTCCTTCCGCACATACGAGGCCAAAAATCCTTCTGAACGTCTTCGTCTCAAACTCGACTAAAAGGATTAGTTTTCGACAAAGTGCATGTCTCAGAGCCATAAGTGAGTACTGGCATTATAAAGGTTGTATATAGTCTCAGTTTCGTCGCAACACGGGTCGACAGGATTAGAGCAGTTTCCTCAGACTGTAGAAAGACCGGTTGGCAGCCAGCACCCCCTAGCGCGTATTTTAACTTCGATATTGTCATCGATGCTGACTTTTGACCCAAGATAGGTGGAATTCTGGACGACTTCGTACGTGCGATCATCTATTTGCAGAAAAACGGCTAGACTACAACTTAAACTATATTTAGATAACAATTTTAATAAAATTGCCAGCAAATTAAATATTTTTTAAATTATGTTTGAGCGATATCTTAACGCTGTAATACCTGTTTTGTTTGCAGTATCCCGATTGATGGGAGGCTCGGCCGGCGGTACGATGGGTCACGCCATGTCCAACATGGGCAGCTTGGCAGCGTGCAGCGTATCCGACACCAAACCGATGCAGTTTCCACTCGCCCAACGACGAAAGCGACGGGTACTGTTCACGCAGGCTCAGGTGAGTACATATCTGCATCTGCCGTGGGGGTCGTACGACCTTGATCACGGATGATCTCGCGTAAGGAATGGCCCATCCTACCCTCCCTTGTAGTCACACACACACACACCCATACAAACGGCACGAGATCACGTCGTTACGTGGGTTAAACACGGCTTAAAGAAACAACCACTTTGCCACGAAACCACCACGGCCAGACGTTTGCTAATGGCGATCGCAACATACACGGTTTTGCAAGCTGGTGTCTAGCGATGTCTAGCGCTGCCTGGCGCTATTGACATCCGTGTCGCAACGTGATCGGTGTGATTATGAAACACGGTTGGCATGGCTGTTTGAGCGCCTTTCTCTACCATCGCTGTACGTTTAAAAGAAAACACATACACACTACATTATTGATTTTAGCCACACAAATATTCAGCCATTGATCAACAATAAATTTTAATCCAGATACGCGCTTGCCTCGCGTTTCGCCGTTTGTCGTCAGTCAGACGGCACAAACCTCCATCTATTCGCCAATCGATATTTAGTGTGTGTGTCAAATACACGCTCACAGCAGTTGACATTTCACCGAATCAGCTACCGTTTGGCGGCTGTGACCAGAAACAGCCCATGCTGTCAATAAACAAGCGCTCAACCACCCAGCCAACAGCCACCAGAACACAGCCACCGCGACACATCCTAGCAGCTAGTAGACACACCGCGCTAGTGTTGCTAGTGGTCGGTCTCCGTTCTACGCAACCAGCGCACCGGGTTTGTTTTTTTTTTTCGTACATTCGTTCCCATTGTCGTCACTCGTTCCCGGGGGTTGGCCGGGTCGGGGCTGACAAACTGACTACCTGCCACCGCCACACACCGTTCTGCTGCCCATATTAGTTTGCTGATGAAACTTGGCATTTCATTTCAAGTGCTTTGTAAATAGATATTCCTGGTGGACGGTTTCCTTCCAAACCCTGCGCGCATCCCACTGTTCCCTTCCCCTGGCCAGCACCGTCTTGGATCTAACGGTGTGTTTATATAAAACGTAACAGCAGAGCATTCTTAACCTTCCCCCGTGCCGCGCCCGCGTCCGTTTGGAAAGTTCTGTTCACCACGGACTGGTGCGGCCCCGGCAGTTATTTCCAATCTCTGTGCTCCACAGCGGCGCACGGCACTGTGTTCGCCTTCGCCTTCTTTGCACAAATATACGCTCACGGACATTCAAATATTTTACTTAGATTTTTGTTTAGCGCTTAAGAATGGCCTGCAGGGCCACGGTGCGTCCAGGCGTTGACCGGCCACCGGAGTTTGCTGGGTGGAAAAGTTTCCTGCCCGAAGTTCGCCTCGATGGTCTCGATCATTAGGCGGTTGTGCCGTGCTTGTGGAGCTTTTTTTGCTCTCGCTGACACGCTCCGTTCCTTGCGCAACGATTATTCTAATGAATTTCGCTTCATAATTGTTTGGTTTTTGGTGCAAAAGCAGAGAGTTTGAAAGTAATTAGAGCTGTTTGTTTTTTTTTTTTTTGCACCGCTCGCAACAATCGCGTTCGGGCCTTATTGTGTTGCCCAAAGTTGCCTTTTATTTAGCATCCTTCTAACATTCTATATTGCCTCTCAAGATTTTATTCGTTACGATTTCACCAGTTTCGAAAGATTTTCGCTCTTTTATTTAAATACTGCTGGACGATTACAAATGTTGGATGAACTCCAGCGCTAAATGGGTCGCACCAAATGGGAATCGACAGGAAGGCTTCAAGGTCGACCGGCATGATCACGATCCACTCAACGCGGCTGAGTGACGTACCGTCCTAAAAAACAGCACTTTCAACAAACTGTCAACACAAAACCTTCCGAATATAAACCAAACAACCCGCAGCCGAAACGCAGCGCGTTCGCCGAGCCAAAGCTCCAGCCGCGGCATTAGCCGTCCGTTTGGCTACCGCTGCCAAAGATGGATAAAAAACAAAGATGTCAAAACACGCCACGCCACGATCCACAGTGAGCGTCGGCTCGTGGTTCAATATTTACCTCAGTTTTAATTTTAAGTGGATGTCACCGAAAGTACACCACAGCGGCCACTGGGGATCCGTACCAGTGTTTCTGGTGTTCTGTCCCATTTCGGTTGTACCGTACCCGCCTGCTCAAGGGTCGCTCCATTCCGGTAGTCGGGTAATTGGGAAAAAGTTAAATAATCATCAAATTTTAGACATTCGGAACAACTTCCCCGTTGATCCGTGGACGGATGGGGAGGGATGACGCTGTGCGTGGGTCGTGGATCGATTTGTCAATATTTTGCCACTTGACTCGGTTGCGCTGGGTAGCGTTGAGGATAAAAATGACAATCGTTCTCCCAACTGGGGTAGAATTAGTGGGGAGGATTAGTGCAAACCACCAGTTTGCTTAGTTGCCCTGTGGGGTGTGGGGGTCACATTTTGCTGACAGCACAGTACAAGACAAAGTTAATCTTTGCCTTTGGGTTCGATGGATTTTTGTCTGCGTGCGTTGTCTGCGGAGGATTCGTCGTATAAATATTTGATTAACTTTCGCACCACACCGAATCCCAACCCCGCTTTGGGGCGGTGTGGTGAGGTTCGTCGCTTGGGTGACGAAGTCTTCCGAACCGGAACGTTCTTAATTCGTTGCTAGGTTTTACAGCGCTTGTCAGGGCCAGGGCCCACCGCAATCTTTGGTGCATTTGCCATTGCGTCACCGCGTGCGGACGGGAAGAGCGTTTTGTTATTCTCGACAAAACGGTACGATTAACTCCAAAACAATCAACGATTAAAGGCGACGTTGTAGAGCAAAACACAAGAATGAGGGGAAAAAAGGGATTATCATAACTTTGTCCTTTCGGTGGGCCACGGGGAAAAATGGTACACGGACCGTACCGCCGGCGTGACGGTCCCGAGGACCGCCTGCTCCAGCAAAATCGTACGCAGCAGCATCATGCTGTTGTTTGTCAATACTTTTATGCATGTTTCATGTTTCGTTCCGACCGTTGCCATCCGAAAGGGCAAATATTTGTACGGCGAAGATGTGGCTGCCGCGAGTGCGCAGGATGAAACAGGAGCGGCCCGAGTTCTAGACGCACTGTACGGTGCACAATGGGGGAGCGATCTGGGAGGTAGGGGTTTTATTTGGCCGGGTTTCTGCCAGGGTTGGACCTGAACCATTAAGGGTGGCAGCTGGTGAACAAGAAGAAAACACCAGCGCGAAGGGCGAAGGGCAGCACTGGCCAGCACATTATGCGTTTTTAGGGGGATTCAACCGTTCGGTGTTGTTTGGTTTTTCGAATTGCAATTCACAGATGAATCCCTTGCTTTGCTTCGTATCCCCGGTTTGCCGAAGAAGGTCAAGTAGATGAGGGCTGGTCCGCTTGGTCTTTCGATTGTAAGTCGTCACGCAAAGCCAAGAAAAAATGCCATAATTGTAATTGAATATTATTGACAAAAAGTATTTGTTCCATTTATGATGTAATGCTGTGGTTGGACGTGGAGTTCATGCTACTGCACCTGTGAAATATTGTGGTCTACAGACGACATTAATTGAAAATTTCATCCACGGGAGTCATTATTTGCATTTGATATTTTGCGCAATTATTTCAAACCACAGCATAGTGGAACAAATGGAATAAAAGTTGCAATTTAATGAAAAATAATCATTGCTTTTTCATTGAAATGAATTTCAAGTCTTCGTCGATCGAATAAGAAGGTACCATTAGACGTCAGAGATGTGTGAATAGGACTTTTCAGAAAAGTTACTTTATTTGAAAGGAAATTAATTTCATGTTAATTAAACATTAAACTTTATCACTAAAGCGTCACAACCAATTAGCAAATTTATAGAAAAATATGTTTTCATCCATAACAAACAAGATCGATAAGCGTACAGGTGGCCCGAGAGGCACTGCTATAGCAGATCACGGAAATATACCAAAAGTAATTAAAATTTGCTTTTTAAATGTTCACATTCCAATTCTAGTTGCTTATCTATTATACTTTAGCTTGCTTCTGGTGACATTTCAAACTAAAAAGTAACAAAAATTCAAGATAAAGTTATTTAAACTAAATTAAAAGGCATCATCAATCTTTTTCGTTTTAGTTATTTACACGAAACTATGTGCAATAACATTTTAAAGCTTTCGAATTTCACATTCCACCAGTCTGCAAATATCATGTACTGTGTATCTCGGGGATCACCTGTATATTGATCCTTGTTGTGTATCAATAATAATTGTTTCAGTTTTTTCCAGTAATTTCTACGAAGTGTTCTATATGATAAAAAGATAATAAGTTCATACTACCATCCGCTAAAATTAATATTTAAACAACTACAATGATCGTTCGTTTGATTGACTAAGAAATTCATTTCATTATAATGTCACGTTTGAAAGCCTTTTTTTTTTAAAGGCAAAGTAGGTTTATCCTCCAGCAAAATATATTCATCAAGTGGAAACAAATATTTAAAATTAGTCTAGAAGAAACAATGTAGCATGATTGTAGTGTCGTTTATAACAAATAAATACATGAAATTGCTCTTCAACTCCAACTGATTGAAAGTTTGGCAATTAATTTCATTCTCTTTTCACCCCGTACAGGTGTACGAGCTGGAGCGAAGATTTAAGCAGCAGAAATACCTATCCGCCCCAGAACGTGAACACCTAGCCAGCTTAATACATCTCACACCAACCCAGGTAAGCAGCCCGATTGCCTCAACTGCTCTTACAGATCCGGATACATTGATCGGTCTGGTGGTCCATTAGAACGGATCATTTGTGTTTGTATAAATAAGGAGGAAATAATTTTTTAATTTTCGCACCCATCACAATAAAAACTTCCGAGTGGAAAAATAAACATTTCCATCACACTTACACCACGCACCGAATCGATTCGCTGCGCGTGTCGCTGACAGTGCACACTGTAGTGCATCTACTCGCGTCCCAGTGTGTGCCATTTTCCCATCGCATCCACATAAGTACCTTTCTCTTTTGGTCGGAAAAGGAAAAACCACCATTTGAGCTTGACAGTTATCCCCTTGGTGGTGAGCACACCGCCAAACATCCGACACATCACGCACGCACAATAATATTTCTTTTGGCGCGTGAGTTCCTACCGTGCGTGCGTGCATACAAAACAGGGGGCCGAGCGACTTAATAGACCGTGCGATTATGACAGCGGCCCAAATTCTGTTCCGGCTGCTTCGGTTCCTGTCGGTGACAGTTTGTTTGGTCGACGGGTTAATCGATTCTAATCGCTTCCTGGCTGCCGTTTGCATCTGTTTGCCCATTCCGCACAGTGGCACACTGCCGGAAGGACATACAAACACAATCCCGGCACCGTGCGCATTGGTGTTCACGTGCGGGCGAAATAAAACACGGACCGCGGACATTTCAAGTGATCCTTTTTTTTTGTTGCTGGTTGCTGCCAGTGCCGAGGGTGGATTGGTGGCGTGGTACGTGTAAATGTGTGAAAAGTCGTTCAGGATCAGTGGTGTCGGTAGTGGGCGATGATGTTTGGTTTAGAATAATTCACCATGCTGAATGTTTGCCGGGGCTGTCAAATAAATGAATCCGTCGTTAATTAGTAATTGATACAGAGGGTGGAAAATAGTTGGTGGAAATAGTAAAATGTTACTCGTGCCTACAGTGAACACAAATTCAAACACACCGGTCGTTTATACGTTCTAGGGGTGAAAGTTCAATTACAAGGAATTCAAGTAATATTTCCTCTTTATATATCTACTATCTGAAAATCATTAATCAAGTAACCGGAGAGAGAAATGCAAGTGGAAAGCACTTTCTTTAACTATTTAACTTAACTATTTCGATTCGTAATATCCCAAAAAAAGCTTTTTTTAGATGGTAATGCTTAGAATTCTTGAAAAGCAATAACATATTTCCTTAGGTACCACTGTAACTCATATCAGTAAATAATATTATCAAAAATATAAATAATACACAACACACGGCACATGAATTGAAGAGGTAATAGAAGAATAAAAAAATTTCCGATGAAAAGAGTTTCACAGTGTACTAAGATTGAAGAATTCAAATATAGCCTTTTGGTCTATCTCAAATGTCTATATCTTAGGTACCTATTTCGTGATCTTTACTATGCATTAATTCCTATGAATGAATGAGATAACTTAACGAAGAAATTGAAGAAAATCTTCTTATCGAACTTATAAATAACCCACAAAGTTACACGACCGTTCACTTTCTACATGTCCGGATTTGGGATTTCAGAAACTGCATCACAATCGACATGCAGTAAGCCTTCCCTTACCAAGTCTAAACTGTTTTTTTTTTTTTAATAAACTATTGCAAGCGTGGTTTTATGACGCTTATTGCAGTATGCGCGAAAATCCTTTCACAGCAACCAACAATCGTAACCAGCGGAACCATCAGCGTGAGCCCGATTGTTAACCAACAAAGGGCATCCTGGGCAAACGATTGTGGCAGAAGTCGTCCTGGTGGTAGCAAATTCGCTACAATAATATCATCCTGCAATAGAGAGCATATCTTAGCATGGGCAACAACACATTAATCAGATTACCGACGGGATGCGAATCGAAAGTCCACGATCCGTTGAATCGCAGCATCCTTGGCAGTAGGAGAAGTTGTACTATTCCCATTCTTTCTTTTTCTTTTCGTTTGATTTCGTTACAAGTCCCTTTTTCGCATGCGTGCCTAAACCCGCCCAAGCAGGGAACTTGTTGGTGATGCAATGGAGAACGAAAAAAACTCCTACTCATCTTACACATTTGCTCAAGCGGACGTATCCTTAACTTCCAGCCCATCGAGATCTGGTCAAAAGGTTTTCGGTGGTGCAATTACCAAGAACCGGAGGGCGTTTCTGGAAATGTAAGCTAGTATTTATCATCAATAATTCGCTGTAAAAACATCACCTTTGGGCGAGCAGAAAAAAAAATCATAACAAAGCACTGCTTGCAAACCCCTGGAAGCCGATTTCGTTGAGCACGAGTACGGAAAAATTGTTTCACAATCAAAAAAAGGTGTCCCGTGCATTTTTTTTTCGTTTGGTCGAGTGGAAAGGATTATAGCACCTGATGGACGATGGCTCTGTATGAAGCATCAATTTAAAGCAGCTTTATAGCACTCGATCGCAACGAGCCCACCGATAAAGATACAGTTTTTTGTGTCTTCTATTTCGAAGGATTTTCCCCGTTCCGATTTCGTTCCACCATTGGGATCGATACCACTTACCGGTGCGTCCCGGCAAACTTTGATCCTCACGCTGGAGTGGATTGTTCTGCGCATAAAACACTCCCAGTGCGTTGGGTTTCGGGTGACGAGTGGCAAAAAAAACTCAACAACAACAAAAATATTATGACATTTTTTTTCTTTCGGTGCGATGTAATGCATACATGCCATCCATTGCAGTCGCCCACATTTGCTGGGAGTTTAATGTTTTTTTTTACACAAAAAAAAACAATCTCCGGCTAGCAGGCGTTTTATTTCTACTGCTCCATTTTGCACACACATATACTAACAATATAACAATCAAACGTACACACACACTTAAATACACACAGTACTTTGGCGCATTTGGCACACATACACGCGCTCCATTTCTATTGAATCGCCACTCTTCTCTTTACTGACGATGTCACTTTTGATTAACGGTTCAAGTGACACTTCGTTTTAGAAATTCAATTTGACAAACGAGACTGTCAATTGAAATCGAAGCAGCAATCCCGTTGATGGCGGATGCGCGCACGTGGGTGATGTGATGTGGGTTGCAAAGCGTCAAGAGTGTCATTGTAGATCCCGCTCGTGAAGTTCTCCGCTTTGCCCAGTCTGCCTCTCATCCCATCTCGTCCGGTTGGTGGAACGATTTGCAAAAATCATTGCCATTTCCGACAACTAAAACGCCAGCTTTTTGGGGGCCTGCCCCAGCTGGGGCACACGGCGATGGAGCTTCAGGAGCGATGATATACGACACTGCCGGAACGGAACAGAGGATAAAAAATACACAAAGACCATCAAAGCAGCTCGCCGTGTGCGTACCGCCCCTCGGGTCGGTGTGTGCGTCTGCTTTTGAAACCGGAACTGGACATTTGGGTTTCGAATTCTGGACATTCAAGACCCGGGCACCATTAATTTTTTTTTTGCTTAATGGCAAGCTAGGTGGTTGAGTCGCTCGTGGTACAGCGCTCAACAGCATGCGAATGTTTTGGACGATTTTTGTGTATATGTTGGAAGCTTTTTGGCTGCAGTACAATAGCCACCAATAAAACAGTAACGAAGCACCAGCGAATGAATGGTGATGAAATGTGCGCCATGATGCTCACTTCCGCTTTTAGTTGCAGTTAATGAAGTTGAGGTTCAAGAAGATTCCTCCCATGTTTTCTATAACTAAAGGTTAATCTTAAGTGATTCGCATTTGAGAGGATAATATTTAGCTTAAATGTTGAAACATCACCCGGAGTTGGAGTTGATAAGGTGGAAGCACCGTACTGCATCAAACTACCGACAGCTTCAAGTTCCGCACATACTTTAGAACGTACATTTTAAACGTCCGTGACAACCAAAAAACTTAGCAATTTCGTTGATTTTTTCATCGTGTTATTTCACTGGAAATTCTCATTTGTTTCTTAAATTAGAAGGTTTTGCTCTATTAAATCGGAATGTGCTGAGGTGTGATCAATTTAACTTGTATTTACTACATTATATTATTTGCAAAAGTTGCCTTAATTGTCCCTAATTTGTTGCAAAGCGGTACTGAAGATTCCTCCAAGGTTTTCCTGCACATCAAACTGATTTGAATTGGAATTGAATGATGTTTAACCTAAAATGTTCCCTTATCACCGTCGAGCGAGAGCTTTTAATCATCCCATGTGATTTTATTCGCAGTTGATGAAGTTGAAATTATTGAAGTGTTCTTCAATGTCCACTGAAATATTCGCTTATCACTGTCGAGAAAAACACTTATTCCCATTGTCACGCTTGTCATTATTTTTGAAACAATCTTTACTTACTTACTTACTAAATCAAATCAAAATCTAAAACTAATCAATCAAAACTCTCGTATTAAAGCGTTTACAATAACCTCATCGCAATACGTAATGATGCATGATGCTTATTGATCTGGAAATCGAAAGACAAAACCAAACTGCTCATCCCTCGACGAAAATAACGAAAGCATAATCCACCATCCGGGTTCCCTGCGAGGAAAAACATCGCATACAAAAACAAACGATTCCATAGAATTTGGAATTTCAGAATGGGATTTTCCTTACGGCGAAGTTCCTTGCCCTCCTGCCAAAAGTGTCAAAAGTCATGCTAAACGGACGGAGAAACCTGTCCTAAACTGGGGAATTCTCAATCCTCGCCCGGCCGTGTATAGAGCCACCGTCTTGACATGCAAAAGAAGGACTTGGATTAGCGCGTAAGGTAAACAGAAGCGACAGGAACCGGCCAGATTTGGTTGTTGTAACAATAAACACTACGGCCGGAAGCGATAATCGCAACCGAAGAGTGCTGAGTGCCGATTTTTTTTTCGTTTCGCTTGCAAAGGAAAAGCGTAACGCACCAAGTGAAAGTGTCGCTCACGGTGTTAAACGGTCCGGAAGGTGGGGTTTGCCCAAGTGATTGAATGACAACATCATTGGGGAAAATTGATTCGAACAAATCATAGAAGCTAACAAAAAATCACTTTTAATGCATAGATAAGTGTGCTACATAAGTATCATAATAATAATAATTTAAATGGTTAAACTGGGGGATTTTCAAAACATTACAGCCATTACCATTTAATCCCTCAATCAGAGCGAGATTTTTAACCATAAAATGTGTTACAAAAAAACACAGCAAAGAAACCATTTTGTTCTGCCGCAACTTCCGTCCATTGCTGTCCGCGCCGTTTGTTGCATTTGCTAACGTGTGCGCGGCAGACCGTTGTGCATTGTGGGCCGTGGCAGCACACTGGTAGGTAGCCATAATATTTGCGTGCGGTTATCGATCGAGGGCAGATGTTGATGGTTGCGTCGGCCCCAGCAGCCATGGCCAGGATCAGCAGGACGAAAATCAGGACGAATCGAACGCTAAGCCAACGAGTGGAGTGGTTTGAAAGCAGTTCAAGTGGTTCCCGCTTCTTATTTTCACGAGAATTACGTTTTATTCTTTATTATATACCCGTTTTGCGATATTTTTTTTTTTGCTGTATTCCACTTCGGACTCGGTTGCTGTAGCCATCAGCTTGGTTGATTGTACGCATAAAAACCGTTCCACCGTTCCCGGCGGTTTCGTAACGTACGGTTCCACACAGCCTCTCGAGCCGTCAAGGTTCAGCCGGAGGTGCTTGACGCGTTCGGGACTTCACTTAAACATCTGGTAATCATGACCCTACGGATTTAGGTTCAAGCTTTTCCCCCTCCTTCTCTCTCTCTCTCTCTCCCTCTGCATAGTCTGTTAGACATACATACTTATTTAACGTGTCGATGTGCATTGCGCTACGGCCAAGGTAAGCTCGTCGTTTGGAAAGGTAACGATAAATACAATACAATTGTCGGATGACGGTGTGTAATGGAACAGATTTTGGGAGGCCAACGCAGGCAAAAAAACACCACAATGCAGGTCTGCAAACAGGGAAGGAAGGAATGCAAAAATAATAACGCAAAATGACGTTTGTAAAAACAGTGCAACACCGGTGGTTGGTTTTTGGGCAGGAAAACACGCGTTTCTCCGCCCGACGGAAAAATGGTTCGCAACGTTTGGCACAATGAAGTTGAAAATGAAAACTGTTTCAGGGCGAAATAAAGCAGATATCATACACATACAAATATGTTTGATCATCTTCGTTGCAATACACATAAGCTAGTTGACAATCTTAGCCCAACAGAAATGATCGAACGATATAGTTCATGCGTCTATTGTGAACATTCCGTCGGTAAAAAAAGTAAAATTTGATGTTCACCTTTAATTTGCGCATAAATGGATGCTTCAAATTGCATTTAAGATTGTATGGTCATTCCGAAAGCGAAACTAACTGTCGATAATTTATATAACAATACTATTTTTCTTGTTTAACTGAGAATGCCCGGGATAAAGCAAAAGACAAGAGGGAAATGCCTTGAAGAATTTGTACACTCCTCAGTCAATATATGGCTAATATTACGGCTAAAAGCCATTATTTTTTTGTTTATTCCAAATGTCGCAGATACTCAAGATCGAGCATACACGAGTTCGATGTTCGAGTTTCGTATAGTTTACTCGACTTTAAGATCATTCCGTTGTCAACTTTGCTTTCATCTTTTATTGTATTCGTGTTTGCTATTTTAACTTTACCCTCCGTTTATAACTTTCGATAGTTTTCTTTTCTTTCTTTTACAAGAATTAATTTGTCATTATTAAGCCTTAACTGTGAATGTCTTTTAATTAGGTTATGAAATAAATTGATACTATTTTAAGCAGTCTATTGGTAGTTGATGATTTTTTTTGCAATTGCAATAAAATTTTGCATTTTACCGTACCTTATTTCGAACAAACAAGATTCCAATGTTATACTGATACGAGAGTTCTCAAAACCAAAGAACTTAGAATACTTTTCTATTTTTTGCAAGAATTGTATAAACAAATGGAAATATAATGAATCTAGGTATTGTATCTCATTTTTATCCACTTTTCGATAAAACTAGAACCCTCCGTGATAAAATGGTGAAAGTTAAATTATACGTGCAAAGCGTAGCGTGCAAACCTCAAAGCACATTGAGGTCCTCTTTTTTTGGCAAATTTGAAAAACTTTATTTCTAGAACATACTCTTTTCGTTCTTTGCCTCATTGATATAAGCTTTCCTGTATGTTGCTTAAGGTTAGTGGAAATTCCAGTGCTTTCACTTAATAAGGATTTCCGTTAACTCACGAATTTGATCCCCGAAAGTTGTTGTTGTTATTTTTAACTCTTTCGGTTTTATTCACACACACACTCACACATACATTCATCCTACCAGAGACACTGCAAATATTCTTCCTCTAACCAAGGGAAAACCCTTGTCCCGACCCGTTCACGGTTCGAATGCCAATTGCCAAAGCGAGTTGCCATAGTATGCTGGCCTTCCTTTGCTCAACAACGGTCCCACTCTCGATTCCGGATGCGAATGATTAGCGTGATGCTGTTATTGTTATTATCTTTCGCAAACTTTTTTTTATTTTTATAAATTTGCCTAATCTCTTCACTCGGATCTGATGTGGGTGCATACATTTTTTGTTGTTGTTGCTGTTGCTTCAATCTATCAATGTTTTCGCACCCATTCACCCATGGAACAGTGGCGGTAGAACGAGTCAGTGAAATAGTAAAGTAATAGCGGTTGCCGGACTGACTGCAAGAAATGAGGAATGAATCAACCAAAACAACAACAAAAAAAAACACCACCGTCTTCCCTTTCTGAATGAACGTTCCGTAAACATTGCTACCTTTTTAATCCCTCGCCGGGGAACCCAACCGGGGAAAAACCAAAAAACACGACCCGTTACAAGGATAACGTACCACTAGGACGCTAGGAACTCGCTGGTTCTCTGGTTCTGGTTTGCGCTTTGTGCGAGGGAGGGGTTGAAACTGAAAATAAACAGACCGAATACCGTACCTCCGGGTTTGGCTCGGTCCCGATACTTAGCAGGTACTAGGTGCGGTGCAGATACGGCCACCCGCAGCCGATCAAGGGCCCATCCATGCCCCGATCCTTCCTCACTTCCGGATCGGGGTTCCCAATTAAGACGCTTGACTTGACGGTTGAGGTTTAGGATGTGACGCATCGCTTCCCACGCGGCTTACCACTCTGGCCCAATTAACAAGTGCTTTTTCGGGCATGGATTATGATCATCAAACGGCATCATTATTAGCGATGAACGATCCGTGTATCATCTTGCTTTCGGTTGCATGCACGGTTGGGTGCGCACAATGGACCGAGGCAAAGGTTGACGTAGGCTAAGTTCTATGCGAGAATCCAAGCCGATATTTTCATCTCTAACCATTGCGAATGTCCATCACATCGAGAATTTAGCCATGAGGTCAATTATCATAAGCTCCCGCTCAGGTGTCTAACGATGAGATGTGACATGGACAAATATCATCCGTCCGACGAGCATTTTACCAACGAACAAAGAGCCATTAATCATGCCGCAAATTACTAATAACACAATTTATTGTTTAAATCTACCCACGTACTTAATTAAAGCCGGTACAAAGATCCTCAAATTGATGTACTCATTCATTATGCATTTTCACTAAAAAGGTTCATTTGCAACAAACAATTACCCGTTCATTCATCGTTCCATCATCCCCATTCATTCGGTGCTTTAGTTTAGTGTACCGTTCATAGCCAATTCACAATGACAGGAACTGGAGAAAAGGGCCAGAGGCTCACACTCAATTATGGCACCGCGAGAAGAAACAAATTAAATTGCATCCTTTTGCAGTTGGTAGATTATTTTATTACACACTAATGAAGACGCTAGATACAATCCATGTCTCCATGTGCAACATCCAATTGTCCAAAACCTAACCCGATCCGGCGCGTGCAGTGATTATTACAATTCCACAAAATGAATGCTATTCCACAAACAAATGCAGCGGAATTGGATTGAAAGCTTGCTTTCTATAAACCTTTCACTCAACGCCATTCGCTCCACATACAATAGCAGGCGCTGCTTTTCAAGCAAGCGGACACGAGATCGTCCCTACATCCACGTTCCAATAATTGCATACGCTAAAACCCCGTCTTGAATGGAAGATATGAAGCAAAACCCGAACAAAAAAACACTTGCCTAGATCGGACTGCCGTACGGTGAAGTTTGCGGCCGTAGTGTTTGCTTGCATTCGAGTGTCCTTTTTCGCCGTATCCACCGCGTGCCACCCGTGATCGCGCCCGTCCGACGGGCGACGTGGTTTGGTGCTGCTTGATTACGCTACTAATTGCACCACGAGAAAGCTGCTGATGAGATAATATTCCACTCACATGCGCTCGCATGAAAGCTTTACTGCCGCGTATGCTGCTCGGGTGCGATCTTCCCAGCGCGTCCGCGTTCTCCGCGCCTTCTAGGATGGATTGAATTGAAGAAGTTGTTTGCATACAGCACCGTCAGCACACGGTTGTTGTTCTCGACTGCCACCCCCTAGCTACACTTCCCCTCCACATGGCTAAGAATACGAGGATAGGACAGAAAAATAGATAGGCCACCGTCGTGTGGTTCCACCCCGTGCGCACCCCCGAACCGGACAAAGCCATTCAACGCCACGACGTTCACGCGTTCGCGCTGAATTGGTTTCAATGTAGTGGTTGATTTTGCTCGTAATTAAAAAGCAGGCAAAGTGGCTGCCGTGCTAGTGTTAAAATGTGCACCCGAACCTGGTGCATGCTACGCTATTCAGTGGCCGATGCAACATCCCTCACGTGCATCCCTCAACTCTGGATCGCACTGTATGCAAAAGACTCGTACACTTGAAGCCACACCCCTCCCCCTGAGCTGGGGGGGGTATTGCATAATAGCCACCACACGGCCAACACGGAGTGGTTACTTTTTGAGCGCACAAAAATAGGTACTCGTCCATCGTCCGTACGCTTCTCTGCCCGCGCTCGGCGACACCCGTGCAAGATCGCCCAAATGCACCTAATCTCAACGGGATGCGCTTCGGTGCTAGTTTTGCCCGAACCGATGCTTTTCTTTTGCGCCACATACACATTATCCTTTTTCACTCAATTTCCTCCCACTAGATACACACGTAAAAACCCCCCCCCCCCAGTTGCAGTTTCACTTGGAAAAAAGGTTCAATGTTACAAGGCAAAAGAATTCTACGTGTAAGTGTAGTGCCTGCAAGACGATGGGTGGGAAAAAGCTTTTCCGACCCTTTAAGACCCATTGCAGTGGATCAGTGGATTGCCCGGATTGCCATTGCCCGGATGCAGTGGATCACACCGCACTAAGTCAGTTGGGCTGACTCGGTTTTCCTTTTCGATCCGGTGAAATGATTTACCTTCTTTTTTGTCTGTTTATTTGCTCAATGAGAATACTAAATGAATGTTTACACTTGGACGGCCATGTGTTGTGAACACGTTCAATGTGGTGTTTTTTTTTTTTTTTGCTGCTGCCCTGTCCTGCGGCAGTAACTGCAGCACTTTTAGCGTGCCACATAAAGCCTCTCCAAGAAAAGAAAAACTCTCCCTGCTCTGCGGCTCGTTGGAGAAAGAACAGCGATGGCGCTTGGAGTGCGGCACCGGGTCAGTAGGTGCATAAAGGATAGTTCCCTTTTTTCTTTCCTTTGCGTTATTTCATCCATCCACCGTGCCATAGATGGTTGTTCGGCACGGTACACACATTACGATGCTGGAGCTGTTTTTTTTTTTGTTTGCGGTAAATGCAATTGCATCGCTAACTAAATATGCACTACATTAGTAGCAAAATGTGTCAATGGGTAGCGATGATAATGCGCAATTACTGGGAACGTGGAAAAGTAATGTGATTAAGTAGACAGGGACGCTAAAGTTTAATTGGCAAGTTTAATAAATCAGTTTTTAAATCAGTATCAATCATAAATCAGTTAAGTTGTTTTCAAATGAATTGTTAATCGTTAATTTTAACATTGAATGTTAATCAATGCTCCGATTATTGCTAAAAATTTGATTTGAATTTGTACATTCACCACTATTGTAGTGATTGCTTATATCAAAGCTCAAAACACAGAAAAAAAAACTGTTAATGATGGAATTACACCATCAAAAAATGTTTTCTAAATGTGTAAGAAACAATGTCGTTTTAAGTTTATCAATTTCAGGATAACGAATGAAGAATTTAACTTCTTTCTTTGCAAGATAAAAATTGCCTCCAACTCGGCGGAAATCGTCTTAAGCAGGACAACTGGGGGCCAGCGTGATACCACACATATGCCACAATCGGCAAAGGCCCCCCAAATCGAGACTAATTTTTGATCCCGCAGATCTGCTGGCAGTGTGCAGCAGCGCAAAACTGCATCACCTATTTCGGGGTCTTTAGCACAAGGGTCCTCAGTGGGAAAGCACATAGCACACTTATGTGTAATTTTACTCAACACACTCTACACAAATGCATAAGCTCCAGACGAGGCTCCCGTTCCGAGAGCGCTTTCTCCGGCTGGAGGCATCAACAGCATAAGCAAACTCAACCATCATCAAAGAACCACGCTGAAAGAAGGCAAAGAGCGAAGAAGAAAAAAAAAATACGCCCAGAATGCGCAATAAAACTCGTGCAGTAAAGTTACCGTAACGGCTGCTCCGTGGGTTGGTGGCCAATGTGGCGAAAGGGATGTACGGTACGCTTTTGAAGCGAGTGGTACGTGTGTGGCCCGACGACCCACAGCCATCGCCGGAGGATATGTTCAACGTACGTACTTCCTGCATCCATGCCATGTGGAGCTTCCTGTACATTGTTCCGGGCTTGATGGCCCGCGCTGGTGGCCATACATTAAATCATATTACCTAAGCCGACGACACTTCTAACGGCTCAGCTAGCAGTGATGTTTAAACCCATTTCCTACCCGCGGTGGGTATCCAATACGGATGTGAGGTTTTTTTTCCAGCAGAACTTCCGTGTCCACTTGTGTACGGTGGCATCGTACCTACCACATCGTTTGCACCATGATACGCGACCATGGTAAAACATAGGTTAGATGGGGGAAAAAACCTCGCTAAAGTTTGCGATGCGTTAAATTTCTTACGTTAAGCCTAAGATCGCGGCCATTTAAAGCCGTAAACAGGATGTCGTTTGATTTACGTCGCTTCAAACAGTTTCTTGGTATCAGCAATCCCCCACCGTCTGTAGACATAAACATCTGAAACAAAGAAATTATACTCTAATTTCATCGTCCGCAACTCAACTCGAACATGGCACTAGATCCGTACCATTTCAAAGTAAATCCCAACCATTCTGTGTGATAATAACGAAGATAACAGAAGTAACCACGAAACTACCTGAAAATCAGTGATCCTGAGCTATGATCCAGACTAATGTCAATCACTATTGTAAGAAGCAGCTGTAACTTTACCAAAAATGGCTGGATTATCAGTAAAATTGTTACAGCTTGTTGTCAATCTGACACGCATAAATCGACAAATAAATGGAATAAATGCCTACGCGAACAAGATGGAAATATTGAGGAGTAGTATGGAATTACCCAAAATGAGCGACCGTACTGAGAAGGACACAAATCTTATTGATGATATCGTGATGTTATCGAGATCTTTTTGACATTTCTTTACCGGGATCGTACAAGTACATTGCGTCTTCCATCAGTGTTTTCAAAAACAAATCTTTTAACGATCGGTGAAAGAGAAATAATATTTCCCACCGGAATTGCAGCTATTTGCTGTCATGATCATAGTCATTTTTGCCCTCAGAATTGCTCACCTTCATGAAGAAGTATTGAGCGACGGAGAATGAAAACTTTCAGCCTGATCTTGCTTAGATGCGCTGGCCGGAGATGAACACCTTATCGACGAGCGCCATGCCGCGACTCTCATACTGAGATGTGGCCACTGTAATAATTTCGTGTTCAAAAAGATCGGTCTAACCGATCGCTAATCTCTCGTTCCAAGCTTACATTCTTGGTGGAGAGACATAAAGTGTCCAGTATTCCAGTACAGCAGTAATTGCACAAAAAGGAGTAGAAGATCATGCTGAAGTTCTTGTTATTAATGGACTTAACAAGACTAAATAAATGTCAAATGATTTTTGGACGTGTCTGAAATGTGACGATATTGTAGAATTAAGCACGTGAACTTGTTGCACATTAACATCAAAACGTCATTAACGTGATCCTTTCCTTCTCTTTGCGCGTTTCGTAGGTGAAGATTTGGTTTCAAAATCATCGGTACAAGTGCAAACGGCAGGCAAAGGAGAAGGCGATGGCGGAACAGAACCAACATAATCAGGTTAGTAATCGTGCACAGCACCACGTGCGCAGCCTCGGTCGTACTGTGTCCGGTGCATCGATGGGTGGCTCTGTTGCTGCTGCTGCTGCTGGTGGTGGTGGTGGTAGTGCTGCTGCTGCTGCCGGTACCACGACCATTCTAGCGGAGTCCAGCACCACCCCGACCGATCTGCCGCAGCATCCACAGCACGAACAGCAACACCAGCACCAGCAGCAGGAACAGCATGACCAGCTACGGGTGCAGGACCAGGACCTGCTCGACCAGGACCCGGACGAGTTGCTTCCGGGTGCGCATTACGGTCCCGGTGCGACGATGCTGGTCGGCATGATGCCGCCGCTGCTGCCCCCGGGATCGACGGCCGCACCCCTTCGTCCGACTAATGCGCGGTTTGTTTTTCATCCCAGTCAGCCAGCTCACCACGACGTGTGGCCGTACCAGTACTAGTTAAAGATGGCAAACCCTGTTCCGGCGGTTCGAACGCGGGCGCCAACAACACTAGCGGCAGCAGTGCGGCAGCTGCCGCTGCTGCTGCAGCCGCGGCCGCCGCCGTCCAGCAGCAACAGCAGCAGCAGCAGCAGCAGCATCAGCAACACCAGCAACAGCAGCACGGTCAGCATCCGTCCCAGCATGGAGGGCATCCAGCACAGCATCATCAGCAGCAGCACAGCGCGCACCAGCAACAGTCGGCCGTAGGCGGGAGCGGGTCGGGTGGTTCGGCCGGTGGGTCGGGCGGTGGTTCGGCCGGCAGTGGAACGAGCGGGCCCAGCTCGAACGGCAGCAGCAGCGCCAGCAATGCGGGCAGCGGCGCGAGCAACGGCAGCGGTGGCCCAACCAGCACCGGCAGCATCGTGCTGCTGAACGACACGAACGCACATTCGCCGGATACGGCCACGGCGGCCCTGCTCTCGTCGTACAATGGTGCCGCCCATCAACATCAGATGCTGCAGCAGCCGTGCAATAATGCGCTCATGTCCAACAGTCTGGCGATGGCGTACCGCAACCAGAACAACTTCATGACGAACAGCCACCAGCAGCAGTGCGGCGGCTATCTGCCACTGCAGACGCGCGCCTGGTAATATTAGTGGAATCGGTTACGTTCCGTACCGTCGGTGGTATGATCTGTTCGGGAAGATATTCGTCGCGTTTAGTTCTTTAGTGCTGAATTTTAAAACCCGAGCCTCACAACGTACAGGTGGAGTAGCGAGTTCTCCTCTGCCTCTATGGTTTGACTTAGACAACAGTTAGTGTTGATTGTTTTGGTTGCTCTCCGGTCAATTTTTGTTGAAGTACTTTCACTAAAAAAAAGCTCGTCTGCAACTCTAGAAGCGCTTTTATCGAACCGTTCGGTTCGCTTCTGTCTGGCCAGTGCTCCGGCGCTGTGGCTCAGCGCTGTTGCAAAACCGTCACAAAACCGTCTTACTTGTACATAACGGATAGCGTACCAGCAGTACAATGATTTCTCCGTTGCCGTGTTTATAGTTGCCGTACTGCGTTTAGGAGCTCGGTTTAAATTGTGTTTTCGCCGTAAAATGTAGCGATTTTGTGAGAAGAGATTTAGTTCACACTTAGGCTCAACTCGTTTTCTTCGTAGTCTTCACACGCAAATCAAAAAAACAAAACAAAAAAACGGAACTGGATTTGAGGGCACGCGTTTCGCGCCAACCAACCAGTACAATGCATTTACTGCACCGAGCCGGTCGGTTGCACGGGCAACAGTAATTGTAACCATTGTAACCACTGTAAGGAATTATGGCACGATGAAGCGAACGATGCGCGGTGCTGCCCATTTTGTGTATGATAAAGCTATATATAAATATAAATATATTTTTTAAATCAACAAACTAAAAGTAAAACCAACAAACAGCTCTCCCCATGTGTCCCCAGGGGAGAGCGAGAAGGAAAGAGAAAGAGAGAGGGAGGTATGCTTAAGTTAGCAGAAAAAAAGGAACACGCGCAAACTAATCAAATTTGGCTTAAGATTGTTCCACGGAACAAACACTCCCCCCCTCAAAAGCAAAAAGGTTATTTTGTGACGTTACGTACATCGAATGTAGACAGTGTGGCACTAGAAGGCAGTCGGGTGCGTTAAGATGTAGAATGTTCGGTTTTGTTGTACGGTGCTGCCGTGCAAATGGGTTGAAATTGCAATTTGCAAAACAATTTGCAATGGTCTATCAGGCGATATGTGCCGTTTAGCATACGACAGGACAAAGGTAACGAAGGTTCCGCTGTTGTTCCAAGTGTACCTATTTCCGGAATTTAAAAATGAAACCACTCCCACACACACACACAGGCCGGCACACTTTGATACACCTGAAGATCACGTTTGTAAATAATTGTATGATCGAGCATCGTTTTGAGCACGCACAGCATTGAATGATTGAAATCTACTTTGGCGAACCCGACCCCCTTAAACATGGACAGTCATTTTTGGACAAGGTTTGCAAATAGTTTGGAGGATAGATACGAACCTGAAGGCGATGCAAATAAAAAGAAAAACCGGAATAAACCGCTCTTGGTTGGCGAAAGTGAAGATTGAAAAGTAAAAGTTTCCAACGAAAGTGCAAAAACACAAATGGATAAAGTCATGGGAAGGGGAAAAGCTTCCCAAGCGCGCACGGACTTATGTTGGAATCCCGAACATGGGAAGCGTGCGAACAGTGCTAACGAGAGCAATGCAATGCGGTGTTGTTTCGTTCGAATATCAAAAACGGGGGAACTATAATAGTAATATTTAAACGGTCGGTACATAAAATAAATGCATGAATAGTACACAGATAAGAAGCGGTAAACCGAGCTAGGAGGAGCGAGGATGGACGCCGCAAAACGCATGACGTGTGTGAAATTGCGCGATGAAACCTTCCGCTAACCGGCATTACGGTTGTACGGTTTAGCGCTACCTAGCGAATAATCGAAACGTCAGTAAACGTTAATTTTCGCATCATAATAAGTTTGCATTTCGTTCATGCAAATATTTCCATGTGTAAATCCGAAATTGAAGGCAGCTTCGGTGCACTTTATCGATGAGAAAGGCAAGCAAAGTTGTTACGTTCAGTTTTCTATCGAATATTAATCAACAAACCGAAGCCCCCAATTGGGAGTTACAAGTAAAGTTGCGCACTCAAAAGGCATATTGATTTTTTTTTACTTATCGAAACCATTAGTCAATGAACGGATGCGAAAGAAGCGAAAGGTGTGAAACAAACGCGACAAATTACAGAACAAACAAAGAAAAAACAAATGTAAGCATGTGCAAATTACATTACGCAAACAACGGATAAGGGATAGGAAAAGAAGGGGTTTTAGTTGTGGCTGATGTAACGAAAGCCTGCACACAGCAAAACAGTGCGGGCAGATAACAGCACGGAAGGAAATATTGTACACGATTATTAGGGATGAACGTTTCCAGCACGAATGGAAAATAAGGAAAACAAACATAAGAATATAAGAAAAAAAAATATAAATCAGCAAAAATAAATAAACGAATGCAAAATGTACAACCAGCGTATTGCTTGTTTTTTGTTTGTGGTTTGTTTGATTTGATGAAAGTTGATTGAAAACTCATTCTAGAAGATTATTTTTACATTTTTGGGGGTGAGTAGAACCTCATTAGAGGATTTACTAGCGGATTTAATAACATTCTATAACAATTTTATGGTTATTTTTCACTAAACAGTTGATGAAAATTGTAAAAGTCTTATTAAAAATTGGTTTAGGAACACAAAATTGCTGGAGTTAAACATAAAACTTTCTTACCTTACAAAAAAAGAAAAAGAGTTATTTCACCATTTTCTTCAAAGAAAAAATAACCTCCAACAAACGGTGACCTCATTCGCGTCGACTGACGACTCCTTCAAAATCGCGATATAATCTCGATTTGGTTCTTTTGGAACAAGAAAGAAGGAGCTTTCTATCGCGCCATGTAAACAAGCCGAACAAGCAGGAGAGGCAGAGGAAATGCTGAAACAAAATGTTTCTGCCAGTCCCAATCTTGGCGTCCATTAAAGACAACGAAGTTCTGTGCTATCGCCAAAAAGTGTGGGGGAGCGTAGCAGCAAAATTAGTATTCATACTGCTGACGTTGAGGTTTTCTTTTTGTTTTGCTGTTCGACGTTATTTTGTGAAAGCAAAAAAAAAGGGCAAGACGTTTAAAAAATACCGTTTCTGAATAAAGGTCTTCGCAAAGAAAAAGGGGTTCTCGGCCATTTTTCATTTTCTTCCCCGCGGACGGAACCGCACGCTAAGAAATGGGTAAGAACGCCTTCACGATTCTACCACTGTTAAGCACACAAGTTGTACTCCGTTCGTTAAAAACGGTGATGAATTTTGAATAAAACCGGCCGTCCCACCCGTTCACGTTGCGACCGGGGAAAGAAGAAACCCAACGACGAGGATACCTTTCAGCCCAATCCGGAGGCCACTCCGGTGCCGTATTTTTGTGCACCTCCAAAGAAGGAACACCATCCCCGCCTGCAGCAGCTGCAGAGTTTGGCAAAGAGTTCGAAACAAATGGCCAGAAATCGTTTCCCCCGATCGTTATCGGATTGTTTGTTGTTCGCTAAAGGAAACCGTACGGCAATAGCCTCGCGCAAGTATGAAGATGGCGCGTGTTTTTCGTCCCAGTCCCAGGACCGTAAGATGTTTTCCAACTTACACAGTGCAACACAGTGAATGGGGAAGATTGATGGTCTTGCAAGCCGGCCGAAGCCGATTCAGCGGTTGGTTATGAATATTTTAATCTCAGAAAAAGCCAAAACGAAGGATATGCTGGTGATGGGAGGAATGGTGGCGGAGGCCGTGATTGATGTCATCATGTAGATGGAGTCAAATGAAGGGGTTTGACATTTCAAGTATAATAAACAGCATGTAAATGAATCCATATCATTTATCATCGCAGCGTGAACTTGTTGGTTGAAATTGTGTCATAAATGATAAGATATCGTAAAAATGTAACTACTGAAACGATTTGACAAACACCTATAGATGAAATGCGCAAAGAATTAACCAAAGGGCTCTTAGCAACATGGAGCATTCACAATAAAACCGAGCAGTTATCGCGAGCAATTCATTCGTCTTGATGTAGTCTTCATCGAGCGTTTAATTCTTTGGCAAGAGATTAGGTTAATGATATTCATATCCAGAACGATCATATATATATTATTATACGATTATAAGATAGGATAGATAGATGATTATAAAATTACTTGCTTATATATCAGGTCCTTCTATCAATCAGGACATCTGATCTTGCTGACATCCACGTCATCACTCCACCTCCACTGAGACCTCCTCTGTGCATGTGGAAAATCTCAGGTTGGAGATTAACGAGGCAAGTTGATGGTGACACCACCTTTTAACAAATCCTATCTTACGCAGAGCAGTGACGTACAGATAGGTGAGCGCACCTTCGAAGTCGTCCAAAATTTCACCTACCTTAGGTCAAAAGTCAGCACCGACAACAACATTCATGTTGAGATACACGCCAGGGTGCTGGCTGCCAACCGGTCTTTCTACAGTCTGAGTAAATTTCTCTACTTAAAACACCTATTTACTTAAAACACGCAACGAATGAAGGTGGGACTACATAGAACTTATATAGTTCCAGTACTCGCATACGTCTCTGAGACATGAACTCTTTCCAAAACAGGCGAAGCCCTCTTAGCAGCGTTCGAGACGAGGATGCTCAGAAGGATCTTAGAAGGACAACGGAAGAGCCGCTACATTGACGAGATCTTTAAGCTGTACGATAAACTCATGATCTATAGCAGATTAGACTCACCATGCTCCGATGCATTGGTCACGTCACGAGAATGACACCGGACGACTCGGTGCGTAAAGTTTTTTCGGTTCGTCTACATGGACAGATTAGGCGCGGTAGGCCCAAGTTGAGATGGAGTGATGGCATTGATGTCAGAAAGCCCGATATAATGGATTGGCAGACGAAGGCGCTCGATCGTGAGCGATTTAGGGGACAAGCAGGTTAAGAACGTGAAGCGGTTCTAGCGCCGACTAAAGTATCAGGTAATGTATAAGTCCGGTACCATTCTAAAACATTTCACGATTAATAGTTTATTGTACAACTTATAGACCTCGCTAGTGTTACGGTTTTTCTGATGTTTAATAATTTTATTAGATTCCTGAAAAAAATATTCATTAATATGTAATACATGCGAGCTTCCTCGAAACACAGATAATACAAGTTCTCTTAAAACCTTAAATTCCCCCGTCGTCTAGTTGTAAAACAATCACAATCAGGTATATTAATGGTTAAAATAGGAGACACTCCGTTTTGTCTTCTATCACACATTATTCGAGACCATGTTCAGATATGATCAACTGCTCGTGACCACGGGGCTTGGAACAAAATTGCTATCGTCAACGGTTCGTTATCGGCCAGAAACCAAAAGTCACGTGTAGGAACTGAATGCGCTTGCCCCAATCGTTGACATTCAATTTGGAAAATTTCGGCATATCCTTCTTCCAATCATGCCTCTCTCGCTCGACAGTGTAAGGTGCAAGACCCTAACGAACTTATCACCTCCCCCCCTCCTTGGCACGGTAGACGGGTTCGGGAAGTTTCCACACCGACAATGGCAACGTCAGCAGCAGTGCCAGCATCCGAATCGGAACAACATTACAACATCCTGTGACATGTAGATGTCTAAAGTGTGTGTGTGTGCGGGCGAGTGTTTTGAAAGAAAACAACCGGAAAGGCACGTTCCATGTCCCTGCCGTGCTCATTTGCAGACACGAGGAAGTCTCCAGGTGATGAACCAAAGAGATAGACCGCAGCCTCCGTGCGGTGGCGGTCACGGTGCCGTGGAGCGACGGGACGGTGTGAAGCTGCAATCTTGATGTTTCCGAACAATCGTGACATTGTCTTACACAGTCGACCGGTAGACCCGCAGCTATATTGCCCGCTTCCGTGTTGTGATCCCATTGTTCTGCACCGGAACTTTTCCTAACGGCAGGCGCTCACGAAGCTGGTGGCTGAGGTGACACGCAAGGAAAACTCTGGTACGTGACTCAGACAATTGAACTCGACAGCGAACGGTACCGTAGGGAGTGTAAAGGACATTTGCGAGTACAACGGACAGGCGTAAACTGGGGATGGAATTTCTGTCATCGTTGGGTCGTTGTGCGACCACGATTTCGGTGGGTTATTAGTCGCTGGTTTAATGCAATCATGTTTTGGGAATCTCATACCACGCAGGCTTTCAAGAATCCGAAAAGTACTAAACATTACTTCCAGATATTGATAATATCCTGCTGATAATATAAATAATACGAACTAAAACATTATTTAGACTTTACAAACCAAGTCAGATGGCGTCTCCCTTCTTCTTGAAAATATTGATTCCATAAAATAGTAAATCGAAATCGGGACCTCAAATAAACGAAATTTTTATCCAAAACATCAAAACATTCTTAACGCATGCATAGTTCTGATTGACCGCACACGCAGCAACATGAAAACTGTAGAACGAACATGTGCCAATTTTGCTGACATGTCGATAATTGAACGAACGAACTGTTTACCACCATCCCGAAGAACTCACACCGGACGATCTTGATTTTTTGTTGCGTTACCCATCACTTAAGGCCAACTATTCAATCGAGTATCTGTTCCGGTAATAAACCAAATTGGACCTCTCAACGTGGCACGTTCCGGTAAGACCACAACATATAACATTCAAAAATCGGCCCAAGCTTCAGTCACTCCAAAGCAGGCACCAAAAAAAAAACACAACCTTTTGTAGCGGACAACGCAGACGACGAACCCGCCTTGGTTCGTTGCCGCGTTGGCCTGCGATCAACTCGTGATGACGGAACGCATCATCGTGCCTGCCGACAACAAAACGGATCGCTGTCACGTGTGATTAGCGTCGGCAAACGTGACATGTTCCGCGCGCCGTTGCTCGATTAATCGCTCGTGCACCGTACTTGCTGGCTGGCAAAACAAAACAAATCAAAAAAACGTGCCCACCGACCCGAAGAGCTTTAAACCGAAAGTAAAACATCACAACATTGTCCCGTTCGGAAGGGAAAGGGAAAATACGTCCATCGTCCAGTGAAAACTGTGGATGAAAGACAGCCCGAACACGGGGGACGGCCATTGTGGGGGATTGCGCCAGCAATTATCTAGAATCGATTATGGTTGCTTGACAGCGCGGCAGTATTCGCGTTTGACAGGCGAGCTTTTTCGGGGGTTTCTTGTTCGTCGTAAGGTTATCTAGCGCTGCTCCCACAAAAGGGGGATGACCATAGGAGCAAGCAGCCGGGAAGCGGGAAGTCGGAAAACTGTTCATCGAAAACGTTCGTTTCGTAGAAGGAGACGACCGAACTACGGAGCGAAAATGAGGTGATGAATAATTTGTGCCGTACCCTCGTGCCAGTAATGCCATATTTTCCCGCCAATCCCTGCACCCGCAGCCTCCAAAACGCGCCGATCATTCTAATAAATCATCCAGCAAACACAGCGAGCAGGGCTTTATTTGTATTAATCGGCCGACCACCGTCATACCGGCCGGCACGAGCCGTGCCTGCCGTGCTCGAAACGAAAGGAAACATGCTGTAATTATTTAATTATCGCACTACACCACGCAACGGTGCCGACAGGAAGGGGGCAGAAACTGTTACCATGACAGTAGTTGTCAGGATGGGTCCCCGGGATGGGTTGTGTTTGGCAGGTCTACCAGGGAGGTCATAAGCCGCCGTCGTTCAAGATGTTTCTGCGAAAATTAAACCCGAACTCGGTTCCGAAGAAATGCGCGTGAACGGAACAGGACAAACACCCCGGGACAAGCGGTTCAAAGGGGAAAGGGTGCAGGGCGAGACTGTGTGTGATTAGGGCGCCATTTTTGCTGACTAATCGTCGTCAAACAGTACGTTGGGATTTCTGGCATCTCATCGTCAACGCTCCACACCGAGCACGCTTACCAATGCCGATCCATTCCGGTCGGTTCGGTCCAATGGCAGTCGTTCCCGGCGTTGGTCAAATGGACGGAGGCCCACCCAGGGCTGTGCATCTTTCCTGACAGATTCCGTTGTGCAGTCTGTGCCCATTTCAGGGCCGATGATCGTTCCGGGCTATTGTAGTGCTTGGCTTGTCTTATTATTGGTATCCTTTGCGTGGCGTTTTCAACGGTTTCATTCTTCCCAGAATCCGATGGTGAACAAAAGAACTTTTCTCTTATTCGTACAGATAACTTCATAGCCGATACCTTTCGATACGTCAATCTTCACACAGAACGTGTCGAGCGTATTGTAAAACGATTTACGATTGTGTGCGGTCGTGTGTTGATATCAGTTTCGTTAGTCGCAAGGTGTCGGCCAAAGGCCCACAACTATCCAACAATTGCTTCATACTGAACCTTCGTTTTTTTTTCTCTTCAACATTTGAAATATCTGCACAATCGATGAAGGTATGTAATCGAATCACCTTCGCCACTTTGTTGCCAAATCTGTTTTTTTTTTAAACCCAACCCAGTCCCAAATATTGCCCAATGTGATGCAAATACAACATAATTGTATAATCCTTACTCTGGTAAAGATTTATCCTTCGATCTTCACCCTACCAATCGAGGAATCCCAATCGAGCAACCGTGCGGCTCTGGGAAGGGGTTCCCACAGCAACAGCATTTGCTTGAGGGATTAGCCGATTTTAATGTGCTGTTTGTTTCTGCACCACAGTAGGTGCCCGGTGCCTGCGGGCGCTTCGATTTTACCCTCGCGTTTGAGCATTGTGTGCCGTTTCACGTGACCCTCTTTACACGCCGGGAAAGGTGTTCCGAGGACCGGAAGCAATCTCACGCTCACTCACGCTTGGTATTTTGAAGTCGTTCATATTATTCTGCTTAATTGTGCCTTGGTTGTGCTGTGGAGGCAAATTGGAACGTTTAATTGATCGCGTTAATTGTAACAGAGGGTTTTATTGTACGTAGCCATTGTTGGGACAATTTACAGCCAATAAATTCCATGCGAACATTCTAATATGTGTATGTCTACCAGTGTATGACTGATATCCAGTATTACGATTTCTAATCCACCTGTAAGATGAGCTTATACTCGTGTGTCCTTCGTTCTTCAAGCGATGCTTTACAATATTTCCTGATATAATAATTGTGGCAATTACAACGGAAACATATCCATCAGTGAATTTTCATACTAAAAGGCAGTTCACGAGGCTCAAGAGTACATACAATGCTCATAGACGTACGAGCTCATAACGCATAACGTGCTCATACAACTGCTAGAAGAGAAACTCAACATCTCACCCTCCACCACAAACATATCCGCGGGCGTTTTAGTTCCCCTTGTATCGAACGCCACAACTAACTCACTAAATCCGAACATATGAAACAAATTATCAACCATAAACCGTAGCACCGTGACTCCCGCATCGAAAAGACCTGCGATGGATTCCCTTCTCACTCTGGCACAGAATTTCGCACCCCCATTTACTGGTTAATACACAGGCATGCGTATTGCTAAGTACACTGTATAGGCTCACACGAGGGTCGACTTTATGTGTGTGTGAGTGTGTGGGTACGGAGATTCCCCAAAATTTCACCAATCACTTCCTCACTCGCTGACCTGGAACGAACACGAACTGGAAGCAATCCCTTTCTCACGCTCAGCACTGTTTGATTCACTTCATGTAACTAACTCACTACACGGCACTCACCCCATATTAGGGAGTAAAAATCTGTGCCTCAATAAGCGCACCGATTGATATGGCTATTTAATAAAGTGATTTGCTAGACGAATTATCTTTTCAGGTGTGTAGGGTTCTGTGTGCATTTGCAATGGTAATCGCAATTGTTGCTAGCTTTGTCGTACCGTTTCGTACACCCGTGCAAACGCTGAACGATTACACGCACAGCCGACGAGTCGAATTTTCCAATAACAAACGATTAAGCAGAGCAATATCCTGGACCGGGAAGAATATTCTACATTTATTGTTGATGAACGACCTGACACGCGTGTTGTTTTCGCATTAATTCTAAAGTTGCCATAGTAATACGTATTACCTGACAAAATATTAAATAAATAAATTTGTCTTTGCAGTACGAATTGATCAAAAGCGGATTTTAAAGACGGTTCAAAGTGTACACATGAAAATGTTGACACTTTTACATACCGTGTCTCACAATTTCCTGTCATCGGTACTCCTCGTTCTGGCGTGGATTAACCTGACTTTTGAAATAGTAAGCACACGTGCCGCACCAAGTGTGCCCACACATTTCCCAACGAGGTTTACCAAACGCAGGATGTCCGCGTCCTCGAGCGCAACGGTTTTTGGCACGTGCCGTAAAGCGTCACAGTCGACCTCCAATCTCGGAGGCAAATGTCATAGTTTTGGGAAAACAAATTATGATTTCCTAATTGTTTTCCGATGAGCGGTCTTTCAACGAGTGAGTTTTTTTTTCCACCCGCTGGTTTTTTTTTTGCTTCGCTCTCCCTTGCAACAACATCCTTCCAACCATACACGGTTGTTTTCTCCCGTTTTCGTTTGCACTCCCCCTACACAAGAGGAAGCCGATCCGGACGTCCGGGGCAAGTGGTTGCAATGGTTGATTATTAAAAAATAATTGCTTCCCTGCTGCGACTGCCAGCACACACCGGTTGCCACGGCACGTACGTGTCGCACGGGGGCCAGACGCGCGAACGGACGGTGGCCACACCGTGTATTAATTGACACGCTGCCAACGTCATCCGTGTCGGTATGGGTGTGGGAGTGTTGTGCGTTTAGAACACCAGCACGGCACAATCCTTGCGCCTTTGCGGCAAAACGTGAGTACCCGCAGGAGGAAATTTGGATGAAAGATGTTTTTCAAATGGTTCCAAGGATAATGGGAATGAAGCAAGCAAAACAAAGCATCTAGCAATCTATGGCCATGATACGGGGAAGGTGATGTGTTTACCGTGATGGAGCTTGTTTTTATTCTGCCAGGGCTCTTATTTTATAATGAGCATGTCAACGGACACAATCGTGGGCATGGGAATCATACGCTGCCGTGTGAACGTGCTCGCATAAATGATACCGTGATACAGCGAACCGTATCGAGTAGATGGATGCAATATAAATATTGCCAAAATAAGCAAAATCAATGGGATCGTACGTCTATAAAAGAATACTATAAAAGAACTGCTACCAAGTAGCTTTGTTCTTATTAACTGCACTTGTTCATTTGTTATCTACCATAATAAATCTTTTGCTAACTAATCAACATTTAGTGGGAAGTACATCATTTTTTTATTTCCTTTACGACATGGCCTTAAACAGTTCTATCCCTGACTCTAAAATAGATGGACAATATCTTCTTGTTTCCCGTCACCTCAAACTCAAAAGATCTTTATCAGCTTTAAAATAAAAAAAATTTGCTTAATGTCCTCTGAAAGCAATGTGTGTGGAGTGTATTTAGTGTGGATTAGCGAACACCGGTGCTTCTCTTAATACATACATACTCTTAATACAACCCAGCATCAGCTTGAAATGTTGAGGTAATATAAAGTCAAATTCTATACAGGAAATGATGCATGACCGAAGAATAGTTTAAGGAAAATCCTTGAAAATCCTAGCACTCTATTGCTATAACCAATGATTCAAGTATCAATAAATTATATTCGTTGACTACTTTTTCTCTCAAAATTCGTGAATTAACATATCGATATCGAAACTCTAGTACGTTACCAACATAAAGGTGAGAAAATAGAATTGGATTGCATGCAAAGCGCAGGGACGTGACAGTTTTAACCGTAACAAACTGCGGAATTATTCGTTCTACGGGTATATTATCGAATCCAGGATTCCTCCGAACCCCGTTACATCTCATTCGCCTGTGGTGGTGAACGATCTTTGAATAGTTTATGGAAAAAATAGTCGGTAAATAATTCTACCGTTCCACTAACATCTCCTGTAAACGTTCAAGCATCACAGCAATGCAATCCTTCAGGCGAGAAGTCCCAGAAATAGAAGACGAACTAAAAATAAAATTATTAGTAATTTGTGGACTAGCATTATCAGATGAACACAGTTTTATTGTATAAAATGTTTATAGTTGGAATGCTCACCTCAAATTTATGAAAGGCATAAATCGCTACTAAATTAAAAAAGTACATTTAAAGTCCAAAGATATGAAGAGAGATATGTTAAGGATATTGGACTCTTTTGGCGGAGCAACTACAAGAGCTCACCATTGTATCCAGCCCTGACTTTTTACAAATTGTACCGATCATCTCAGTCTCTTTCGATTGCCTATAAAGACCTTATTTAATAATTCTACTTAATAATCCTAGGCATTAAGCCCTGTTTAATAAATAAAGTAAGTTCATCAAAATGTTTTCCACAACTGTTAAACCAATGAAAATATATTATTGTTAAATATACAGCATTTGAAGACGTATTATGTTAAAAAATAATTTGAAAACGATATTACTTGTCACTCGCGACCCTTAAATCCACTTGCACACTCAAGCATGCTCAAACAACACAACGTGCTGTTGAACGGTACGACGATCTCATTCTGCACGATCTTCCCGGCTATTTTTGTTTTATAGTCTGCACACAACTCTTGGCGTGCTAAACAAAAAGCAAGCATTATTTTGCTTTTAGAATAATAGAAACTACAAAGAAAAAATCTAACTTCCAACGAAAATTCTATTGTACAACAATTGTACCCAGCTGCTACGTAGAATACTTCACAGTTTTGTTTGCACTCTGCTAAGAGCACCACAGCGTACAACACTGCCTGCGATGGTGGATGTATTTTTAATAAATTTATATTCTTTTTATTTTGTTGCTCTGCCCTCTGCAACCGATGATATCGTTCGGTCTGAACGAGCGCCGAACAAATATTTGCCCACACAACTTGAGAGAAGCAAATGGGGTTGTACCAAAACGGACCGTGTTTCGCCAGCAGAGCACCGCCGGCCGATCTTTCTTCCCGCCCCCACTAAGGCGACGACGCCAGCTCGGTTCCAGTGCAGCACGCAACGGGCCTCCCTCCTCCCTAAGTGGATTCTACTTAGAAAACCATCGAAATTAATTTACACACAAATTCATCAATCCATCACCATTCATTCGTTCGTTCGGTTCGTGTACACGTACCATTGCAGGATCGTGCACAGGTTCCGATCGAACCGAGGTTGCCTGCCTGGCCAAACGGTGCGTTGGGGGACAGGGGGTAGGCGAAGGGGTGAGGAGACAAAAGCGCTCAACCAAAATACTAAGAAAACGATCAAGATGCTGCTAGCAAAACAATAACAGCAGCAGCAACAGCCAGAAGATGCTGGGTTGTTTTCACGCACTGGAATCGAGCGAGAAAGCGGAAAGGAAAAGAAACAAATTCTCCAGACCCCGAACCGTCTACTTTGCATACGGAGCATAAACAGTCAAGAAGGAAGCCCGCTACGCCGGACGGAGCTTGGAAGCGTCGCTGTTTTTTTTTTGTTCACCTTCTCCCCAGCGTACCAGCGTTAGAAATATACACTTCTTACGTAACAAGTGAAGTGTTTTGCTAACTAACGTGCGCACGCAAACTGGCAGTCCTGCCAGCCCGGTGTCCACCCGGCAGCGAACTTCACGCTACGCCTGTCCGGACGGTCCGTCCCGTACACCAGCTGCCGTGCACATTTCGTTCGTTCGTTAAAACAACGAATCACAATCACAATAGCGTTGATGAGTTTGATTTCCATTGGCACCGCGGTGTGATGGCACACGGGTTTGAAAAATTCAAATTCTTCCCTGCTTTGCGACTCTTGAACTTCCGCGTCCGAGCTCCTCAACCACGCTCCCTCACCACTCGTTCCCCCGCGTCCCAAGCGGTGCTAATGAGCACAATCTGGTCAACGGAAGCTTCCCTTTCCTTGTGGGAAAACCGGTGACCTCTCGTTGCGCTACGCTAATCGTTCGAGTGCACTCGTCTTGCTGGCTCGCTGTGCGATGGCCTCCCTGTACAAAATCTACAAAAAACGGGGAAAAATAAAACAAAACACACCACACACACACACACACCCCAAGGAACCCAAGCCATGTCAGCCTTCTCTACTCTATCTATTGATCTACCAAGTGATTTGTTGTTTTTATTTCAAATTTACTATCGCTGGTTAGCGGCCGGCAACAATGGCAAGGATAGAAACCTGCCTCCACGACACTTGCACAACGAGCGAAAGAAATGTATTCCGCACTTGAACTTGGCCAACTCTCAGGAACTCCACGGGGAACTCGACGGTTTCCGTTGTCCGGTTGGGCAATGAATCCACAGCAAAATGGGCCTTTTTTGACGATGCCAACACAAAAGCATCCTTTGATACAAGTAGCACCGGGGGGTTGGGAGAATATTAACTTAACGCATTCACTATACGTAGGGAGAAATATGTTTGCAATATACATAACACTCGTGCGTGTAAGACATCTTGTTTAAAATAAGGCCAGAGAGAACCATTAGAGAATTGATTTATTTTCTTTGTCGCCTAAGCATACTGAACTCCTGTGATTTTAACTGTCCTGTTTTATTGTTAAGCGGGGCAATACAAATTTATAATTATTAATGAATCTCACTCAGATACAAAGCTCTGTATGAACCGTTCAACGGAATGAACTCCAACTCTGAAGCAATATTAAATGATTAATATTTGTTACTGCGGAAATTCACGCCATACGTTATTGGCTACTTGAGTACAAAATATTATTGCAAAAGCTGTGAAATAAAAACGTACAGGAGAATCTTCTGAACAATAAAGATACTTTGAATCGAATGAATACGTATAGATTCATATTTCTTTCAAGATCCACAACTCTTCAGAGATCACTTTTCACTGCTCAAAGAGCTCCAGTCCAGCCGAGATTCAATCCGCTACCTTTCAATGTCCACTCTCGATGTCCGCTTGCGACTATCGAGTTGCTTTTTCAAAGTGTCATGGTTCGTCCAAGTGGTTATCCAACAAAATTGAATCCTTTTTTGTTTGTTAAACGGATTTACGTAAAATTATTCAATATGAATCATTTAAAGAAGAACTTGCTTTTCATGGATTGATATGAATGAAAGATATTCTGGCACAGTCGAAATTCAATGCTAAAACATAATTTAATTTACTAATCCAATTCCATTAATTTCATGCTAAGAATGACTATTCGCGTCTTACGATATATATATATTTTGTATATTTTATTAGTTACAGCATAAATCAGCATCATACGAGGATATTTTCCTACAGTGCTTTTATTTTCAGCAAGCTCAACAAAATGAAGTTCGAAATCCGTGCAATCAAATCTGAAGTAAAACTGAAGCAAATTAATGCCGCCCAACCACTCGGGTGCCGACACACCGATTGTACGGTTGATATCGGGTTAAACAATTTCTTCTTCCAGCACAGCAAAAACCCTACTCCCGCACACGATCCGGGCCACTGCCGCACACGCAACCAACTGTGCACTTATTTACTGGAGCTGAATTGTCATCTCAAAAGCATCTCAAACATCTCAAAAAGCTACCAATCAAAGCGTCCAACTCGAACAACTCGTACAACCGTATATACATTTCCCATCCGTAACCATCGGGGCAACCGTATCGGTTCAATGGTTTTTCCAACAAAATCCACAAGCACCCAAATTTCTCATCAATTTCCATCGTCTTTCTAATCGGTTCGGCTACCACGCCCGGCCAAAAGCTAATGGGAAATGGTAGCGGGGCAACATTTTGCGGAATGGTAAGTCTGCCCTGGTAACCCCCGGGGATTTTAGGGATGCTTCAGGCCGAAATTAGCGGTCGAAACCCGAATTGGCATTCACCCATCATTGAAAATTTTCAACCAAACCCCAGCCTCCCCCAGCCTTCCCGAAACCGGAACCAACTCACCACGGTTGCGCCGGTCCCAGTCTGTACTCCGCTTTGGGTGAAAATGCGTCAGACTTTCCGACTCGATCCACTACGAAAGGATACTCGTTAGTAGGATCGTGTGTTGTATGAAGTGTATGGAAATCGTAATCAATAGAATGCAATTTTTGGTCCAAAATGAATGTAATGGAAGTAATCACGCCATATTGACAAAACATTTGCAATTTGAGACCATCCGCAATCGTCAACTAAACGACCCCCTATCCAGCTCGAAGTTGTACTAAAGTTAAGCGATATGGTTAATAACGAATGCTGTATCATTTATAGTAGATTGAAGCCTGCCCTATTCTTCGCAATCTTTCGTCCGAACGCCTTCACTATTTTACGTTAAATGTTAATTTATTCCTTTTCCATGACACCTTGCACACCACACTGCTACAAATCAACACACTCGTACACTTTTTACGTGCATCAAAACGGGGCAAAATCTACATAACACTGCAGACGCTGTTACGCCATTCCTTCTGCCGTTTCCTTCCAAGCCGGTACGTAATTTTCCATTTTTTTTTGTCCGTAATTTCACTGCCATAAAACATACCCGGCACACTCGCTGGACGCCAGAGTGCCAAAATGGGGAGAGGCAGCAACGGGAAACGAAAAGGAAAAAAAGGGCCAACATATTGGGCTAGCAAAAAAGCGTAATCCAAACCGCCAACGAAGGTTAGATTGCAATCACACGCCCATGTGATGTACGGTCGTCCGGTGAAAAGCGGACCCATAACCTGCCGGAATCTGCCGATGACAGGTTTTTCCACTGACCGACGATTTTCAATTTCCTGCTTTTCCGAGCAGCAAGGGTGCAAAGCCGGCCAACATGGGAGATGGACACTGGGTGTGCATTCGCCCGTAACTGGTCATCCGTCAGTTGCCTTCTTTTCCCAGTAAATTCGGCCCGAAGGTGCTGGCAACGATGGCAACGTTTCTGGCACTGACTTTATAGTGAAGGGCAGGCTATCGGTAAACAAAACAAACTTCGTAGAGTTCACACGTGGGTAAACAGCTTTAAAATCGAACCATAAAATCCAATGATGAGCCAGCGATAAGGTGAAATGTTACTATTACTTAGTATCATAGAAAAATATTGCGTTATCATAACAATTATCAGTTAGATTAAATGTTCCACTTAGCATGAGTTGCAAATTCTTTGCAATCTCATATTCATGCAATAAATATAATAAATTTATGCAACCACCCCCGAGAGACCTCCGGGAGATCTCCATGCTCACACCCTTTTGTAAAAAAACACGCACACACACACATTAACGCTGGACAGTGCCAGCTTCTGTTGTGGATGTGGCGTGAAATGGAATGTCATCACATGCGCACCCACACTTGCCGTGAAGAATTGGTGCTGGAGATGTGCTGGACACTTAAGCACACACGCGAACTCACGGGCGATATGCGAAACCTCAACGGCGATACCACGATAACGGTGCCACTGAAACGTGGCACCCTTCCCCCGTGCCATCCTCTGTGGGTACGGTTTAAATCCGTCACGCCATCCGGGCGAGGGATCGTTTTGATTGTGACGGGCATCGAATAGGCTCGCCGTACCCGCCACCGCCAAAGCAATGTCGGGCGCTGCAGAATAATGCATCGATGTGTGGCACGTGGCACCTGCCACGTATCGGTTTGCATTGTAGCGATGAAATATTGGACAAGTCGAAGTTTCAAGTAACGTACTTCCGGGCGTACCAGGGCAGGACGTACAAGAAGCACTGATATTCCAATGCGAAATCTTTGATGTCATCGCCTGATGGGACTGTTTTCTAATTACTGAAGTAACTTTACGACGCAAATTAAAATGGATTTTAAATTGTTTAATATAAGCGCCGCAAGCCCAAACCGTAGCAGTTATAGTTTTAGTTGTGTAATCAAGAATTTTCAAAAAATGAACTGGAAAGTCATCTGTGAAGCTGTATTGCTTATTTACAGGAATAATGAATACATTTACCCTTATTCTTTTCTTCTCGGAACAGGAAAGCTATCCATTGTTGATCAAACTCAATGAGCCCGGATCGCAACGGCAAGCAATAAAGGAAGTTCTCGTATTTCTTGCCAGAAGGCTCGAGCCATAAGGCAATTCGACTGTATTCTTCATTTTACTTAATTTCACTAATTTATTTCAGGATTTACATAAATTTCCCTTCAATCTGTGTCCCTTTCATTTGTAGTAAAAATGTCCATTCCACATCGATCACTTGCCGTACCATTGGTGTAGGTCTAATAGATTCTTTTCAGTAAAAAAAGCACAACACAAAAAAATCACATCTCAACACCTTAACAAAAGAAAGTCCAAGATAAACACTGCGCGATGAGCAGTGAATTGAAAAATTTTCTTTTTCCTTTACAAAATCTCAGTCCGGCCGGACTCGCATTGCCGTCCACCGACCACAAGGACACAATGGGCGAAATGTGATGTTATTTTATTTTTATTTCTACACTTTCTTCTAACGCTAGCTTTTGCATCCCATGGAGCACGGGGGTGTTTCGTGCGTTTCGACCACCGATCCACCACCGATAATCCCGTCCCATGAGGCTGCACAATCACGAAAACCCGAAACGAGCAGAAACCAACGGAGACGGAAAGGAATGGGTGCCTGTCAGGCACCGAATTGAATGGTCGAAACGGCCAAATGGCCAAACCGGGCAGAACGCGGAAAGGGGCCAGGAAAAATATTCGGTTATTTTCACAAATAATATTGACTTTACAAATGAAGGTTGTCAGCCAGTAACGAAAGCAAAACGGGCACGGCCAGCACAGTCGGTACATCGGAATCGGACCTTCGGAGGTACCGGGTCCATCCTGACTGGCAGCATAAACATTGGGCATAAACGGATGGGTTTCTCGGCTTTTCGGGAACAAATCGTTCGCGTTACTTGTGCGCACAGTGTGGTCAGCAAAAGCAAATGCCACAACAGCATTCCATTCCGTACGATGTGCGCCTTTCGCTCGGTGGTTCAATATCTATTGATTGTGTTTTTTTATGTATTCTTTTTTTTAACTGCTTTTGAAGAAAGTTTTGATTTCTTCCCTCACTTGCCTCACATCACGCCTGTCCTGCTGGAAAGTGTTATAAAGCACGGATGAGCTTTACTGTAACTGGTTTTACCTACTCAAGCTCAAAATATATAAAACATTGCTTTTCCTAATGATCGACAAACGAAATTATAATACCAATATAACGTATGTGATCTTTTTCATTTCAATGTGACTAATATGATCTTGTTCATTTCATAAACTGCATCATTACTGCTCTATTTTACGATAAATAAAGTAAGCTCGTTGTACCACGCCAAAGAAGAAATCGATAATCTCGCTTCATGGCACTGGAATGTCACTGTAATAAATCGATTTATTGGAAATTATCGGTATTCATTGATTATTTTTAAACTACCCGAATGATGTATTTTTTATCGGCTTTATAAGTTTATAACATTCATGAAATAATGTTTTCAAGTAAATTTTGATTTATGCTGCTTGGACGCTATTGGCCTATAATATTCGTTAAAAGCCTTTCCTATTATCACGTTTCGTTGTCTATCATTTTCGATAAACCATTTAATACAACAATATTGTAGTTCAATGAATTTTTATTAAAAAGTAACGAAATTACACTGACTAGTTACGAAACTCTAAAAACACACACTATATTCTGACACACACGGTTTTTCTCGGTGCCTGCAGTGGGATGAAAGTAAGGTAATGTTCGGTGAGGCGTTTGAGAACGAGGGAGAAAGGAAGACACCACACCACACCCATCCGGACGATGGTGCGAACGGGACGCAGCACGACAAAATGGAGGAAGTCAAAAAGGCAACATTTTGTAACAACCAATACAATCGCCGTGCACCACTACCACCAAAATCGCAAACGCACAAAAGCACGCACACTGTGGTACGACGGCGCTCGAAATCTTTCGACCCGGATTCGAGATGTATTCCGAATTCCCCCAGGTCCCGCATACCGTCGTAGCAGCAGCGCTTTCCACCCGACCCCATCCCACCCACGGTCCGCACACCGTTCGGAAACACACAAATGCGACGCGCAACGGACGCCGAATAGGAACGGAACGAAATGAATACAGTTTCGATACCTTTTATCGTGGAGCATGCGCTCCACTTGATAAGACATCCCCGGTCGGTCGATTGTGATTGGGATGCGGAACTTTTCACAGGCACCGGGTTGTATAATGGAGCGCTCGGTTTTGTTTTTCTGTTACCTCATGCAACATCCAAGGAAGTTGCATTTTTGGCAAAGTCAAATCGTCGCAACTAATGCTAGCAGCGTTACCAGCCGTTATGGAATACGGGAATTGGGATTTTATTGATTTTACCATCAAACGTCAATCGTCACACATCGAAATAGTTTCAGTTGCTTCGTGGAAGTTGACATTTTAAATGGCGCAATGCAACAGCGTTCATTGCATTCAAAAGGAAAGCTTTTGAGTAAAAACAATTACTTTCGGGTTGTTATCCATCAAAATAAAAGCAAACAATAGTGGCATTTCAACATTCACTTCACACGACGGTGACTCTCAGTCAATGTGAAAAAAAGCAACAAACAAATGATTCACATTACACTCAACACGAAACCCCCAATAATGGCTCTTACATCGATGTAAGCAAGGAACAAACGGTTTTCCCTGCCACGCACTACGCTTCGGGCAGCCCCTCCTTTCACCTTTCACGTGTCTGAAATGCTCCTTTTTAATGCATTTCCTTTCCTTTCGTGCCAGTTGTGATGCAACTCCAGCCGCACCCGCCTCCCAACGCCAGCACCACCTTTGGGCGACTCCTTTCTCTGCCGTAGGTGCATGCGTTGAGTGCACATTCAAACAAGCCACAATTTACTACCTATTGAGGCGAGCTTGAATCGAGCCCGTTTTCCGGTATGCCGTGCTGGGAGTCTCCACCGAAAATGCCAGGCAGGAGATGGAACAATGTTGGTAAATTGTTCGGAGGCCAACATCCGACCGGCGGGCAACATTCAGCCACGGGAGTTAGAAGTCTTTTGAAGTTGGCGAGAATAATTAACCAGGATGTAAAGCATTGTTGTGTAATGTTGCATTCGTTTCTTTACGGGCGCTTTATACAGAAAGAAAAGGAATCTATTACTGGGCAACCCGCGCACTCACACACAAGAGGCTTTTTTTTTAATGCCTAGCTAAGTAATATTTTGGAATATTTGAAAACAAAGTGAACCGAGAAACTGAAACAAATAGGAAGAAACAATAGACTCTTGTTTCATACTTTGCGATACTGATATCATACCAAGGTACTACAGTACCTACCAGTACCAACCATTACACTATCAAAAGTGATCATCTCTTTGTATATTAACATTTTATTTACATATTTTCTAAAAATAATTTTATAAACAACATGAATCAATCCTTAGAAATTCGTGGCTCTCAGAACAATTTGCTACCACCAAGGGTCTGTGCCACCTAGGATATTGGTTAGATTGTTTACTTTTCAACCCAGCGCAAGAGAGGCGCATCCTCGACTCGGAGATGCAAACTTCTGGGACCATCTTCTATAAGTCAATCCAGATCTTGGCATACACTGACGACATAGACATGCCTTAGAAGGATTTTTGTCCCCGTAAGTGTGGAAGGACATTGGAGGTACCGCCACAATGACGAGCTCGATGAGCTGTACGACAAACTTACTGTCGTATAGCGAATTAAATTCGCCAGGTTCCGCTGGGCTGGGCATCCGCTCTCATGGGCTGATCACGTCATGAGAATGACACCAGACGACCCAACCCGTAAAGCTCTTTTAGATCGTCCACATGGACAGAGGAGGCGCTGTAGATCCAAATGCCCCCCCAAGAAGGGCATAAGAGGATTTTTATGAGCCGGCTATTGTTTGTTACAGTTTATCTAAACTGTGCTGTGTGTTAAATACCTTTGTGCTAAAAAACTGTTCTACCGAAATAGGAATATATGACACGAGACATACTAAACCTTGTTAGTAATCAATTACACCTCGCATCCTCCTGGTAAAGCGTAAAATTAATTTCTATTCTGCTAGAAGTAATTAAAACCACAAAAGAGCTTTTTTGTTCACTACTTCACTAACAATAAAAGCCCACTGGGCTTTTATGTTGCAACATGTGCAATATATCGCAGCTAACGTGTTATCTGTGCGAGAATGCGGTAAGTACCCCGTGGTTTGCATTGACACAGCCATTCTAAAACACCACAGACATATAACATGCCGGACCAATGTAGAACCAACCAAATGCCCTTTTGCCCATAGGTTTTCCGGATCCACGGGACGACAGCGTTAGAGAAAATGAGAGAGAGGGAGAGCAAAAAAGCGACCAAACAAGCGGCACTCAAGTAAACCACACGGCATCGCTAACGAAGTAATTCAAATCAGTGCCGCATGTGTCTGATGGTTTTTATTATGCCGTTTCATACAATTAAACACGCATTCATATGAACGCCACAAACATCATCTCGATGATGCTTCATGCGCTGGTATTGATTAATAGACGATTTTGCTGGAAATCCTCTAGAACAGCTTTTAGTGGCTTTGGTTAAAATGGCATAGCGTGTGTGTGTGTGTGCCAGTGCATCCAAGGTTCAACTGCAATTGCAGCAAAAACAAATGAGTAAAAAAAAACATTCTTTTCATGGCATTAAAAACAAATGAAATTAAAAGCAAAAGCTCTAGTGAATGTCAATGCACTGTACTAAAATAATGGTAGAATGGCTATAACATAACATATAACATGGAAAATAAATCATTAATGACTGTAAATGTGCAGTACGGCAGCGATTGTGATGTAACAAAGAGAGAACCATCAAGTATACTAACTGGGATCGTAACTCGAACGATTGTACACTACATACATTAGTGTTCGTCACTATGTCGTAACCCCGAACTCACGTTTATCACAACCCGGATTGAACCATCAGGTATTTTAGAATTATATGTTCAATGCTTCGTACAAAACTGCTACCAACTGCTCTCCATCCTGCCCCTATGCTGGTTCGCACCCAGCTAGTAATTCATTTGATAAAAGGACTCCTTTCATGACATGCTGGCATTCCCATCTTCAAGCTGTCAAACGTCTGTGGCAATTGCGATCACCTTCCTTCTTTTTTTTTGTTTTGTTCGGTTCCCATCTCTTTTCCATCGGGTGACTGCTGCTGTTTCTGCTGGATCCAAGTATGTATTGTTTTTTTCGAGCGGATGTACACACATATTTTTTCGTTGTTCCGTTGCTTTTGACATTTTTTTGTGTTGTGTTCTTCTACTATAGTGCAAACTCGACTCGGACTCAATTTCCATTTTTCTCGGTTTTCCCCTTCCGGCACCTTCCCACCCACCCGCAGTACCATATCGGCCAACGGCATATGAAATCGTGAAGAGTCCTTACGGGATTCCCTTCCCTCCTCACCGAGCCGCTGCGTTCTTCCGACCGTTTTCGAATCGCACGGCTGTATGGCCCGCGCACTACACTGCACACGCACCGTATGAGGCCCGAACGCGCGCGCCATCCCGAGGTCCCGTTCTCGTCGTTCATCGATTGTTCGATCACGAGTGGCCACTCGAAGATTTTGTTTCTGAAGGAGCGCGATCTCACCGTTTGCAGCGCTCGCAACGCAGCATATGCCCCTTGCTCTTGCGCCATGTGCGCATTGTATGCGCCGGTGGAGTGGAACAAAACCCCCACCGGCACACACCAGCGCGCCCCTTGACGGGCTGTTTCCGGTTGCAGCCATTCCACGTGAAGCTAACCCGCTTTTTCCCGGTCAGCAACAACAATCGACCTATTCCGGAAGGATTCCTTACGGCTTATGGCTGCATTTACCTGGTATGTACGTACGCCGTGTGTGTATGTTTCTTTGGTTTTATTTTTTCAATAAAAAAAAAACTGTTCTAATGAACGTGAAGTTTACGAGAATCAAGAAATCAAACGATAAGAATCCCGCTGTTGACGGTAAGCAATCCTTTTAGGAGTTTTATACGTTGAAAAATTTGGTCAACACCGACATGGTGCAAAAGATGAGATTCTGTGATTTGCATAAAACATGAGTACTCTAAGAGTTGGTGTCGTAGTGAACTATTGTTAAACCATACAGGAAGAAATTATTTAAACGAACCACATAAGATCACACAGAAAACGATGAAAATGATCTCGTCCAGAACAACGTGCTTCTTTTGGAAAATGCATAAGATGGGCTTAGCTTATAGCTATAGCTTTCGGAAGACATCAGTGCAGATCCACCAGAAAGACCTGCTAGTAATGGTTCTTACATTTGAGTCTGCGATCAGCTTTATTTAACAGCTCTATCGAGGTACCGTCAATAAGAAGTGGTTCTGTTGCCAACGCACAATGGTGTTCCATGGTTTATTTCCCCGAAGAGAAACCTTCTCCGTTAAGTACGGTACATTGCAAAGCAGTGCTCAAATCACTCGCGATATTATTTTACGGCATTTTCATTTGAGTTATTGTTTAATGTAGCTGAACTTTAAGGTGGACTAGGCTAAGCCTCTTTGCTTTATTAAACATTCCACATCCCGTGTGGAAATGCTGTACGCCCTGTAGTAATGATAAGATATTTTAAATGCAATTAAATCGGGCTTTTATGACTTCATCATATTATTAATATGAACAATATCAACAATCGTATCATACAATCAATTCAAATGACTATCCAGCTACAGGTAAATACAAAATTAAAGAAGCCATTGGTGTGAAACCAATGGAAGACTACGCTTCTTACGAATACAGGATAAACTCTGACCTATTCGTCATCTGCGTTAGGGCTTCCTCCATGGCTTTACGTTAAAAGGGTTTAGTGTAGCATTTTGTGTATAGCAAAGTACTTAGAAAAGTAAAAACAGAAAAGAATTGAAAATTCGAGAAAGAATGAGTTTTTCCATTTTTTTTCTTGAACAATATGCAACTCCTTACCAGTTTGCCTGTAGAAGGAGTCTGCACCAATACACAATGAAAGAAAACATGAAAAGGAGGCTGTTAGCAACCATAACATGTTTATCGGCGTGTATTTTATCATTTTGTTGGTTGGCCTGAAGTTAATATTGCTCGAAAAATTGTCCATAAGAATGGAAAATAAATCAGGACCCATTGGAAACTCTGCCTCCCATGGCGATACAGTTTCCATTTGGGTCAACTGTGAATGTTTTCATCCCGTCTTTGTGCCACTATGCTAATCACGGCCCCATCAACCACATCGTCCTCCACCGCCCATCCACCAGAGCGTGCACAGAGCACGAAATGGAATCACGCGCCTACCCCCGGGAAAACGAAAGTTCAATGAATCTTAACGAAGTGTCGAAAAACTCATTGAAAATTTAGTCAAGATTGCATACAAACTCACGCTAAACAAGATGCTCCCAGCACGGAACGCAAAACAGCAACGACAGTAAACCGAGCGCACATAAACTAACTCGTTTCCTTTGAAACACTCCCAAATAAACGTTTTGGAAAACGGGTGAAAAGCAGGGCGGACGAACGAAGGTAAGCACGGGTACTCACCAAAGATGCTGCGACGAGTAAGCGCCGTCGGGTTCTTGGGGAAGGGTGGAAAAGTTAGTAGTTTTTCCCGCCACGTCAAGTGCCGTCAGCGATGAACAGCACTTGATGACGTTTCGACGTGTGTGTTGTTGTCGAATGTCGATTGCGCTGAACGTGGCGGTACCGAGTTGCTTCCATCGTACAGCAAGTCACCGCCTCCTCCGCATCGCAGCAAATCCCTCCATTCAGCGATATCTTTCAACGGAAATCAACTGTCAAACCTGTCATAATGATCTGATGATGCGTTCAGGTGGGCAGTGCGATAGGTGCGGAAAAAACGAACCAAACAAAACGCAGGAAAAGGAAAGAAAGAAAGCAAGGACTAATGTAAACAGAACGAACGATCGTTCCGGAGCCGTTCCTAGGGCGAGGATGCGGTTCGTCATGCGACTTCCACTTCACGATTCTTTACAGGCGTTCGGGGACTTGTGGTCAGTTTTCCCGCCTAATACTCACGATCGCGAGAAATAAGTCACCGGCTGGAAGATGGTACCGCTTGATATCCGTACGCAATGAAGCAGAATATTCAAACCTACACATTGAGTGGCCAGCTGAGAGGTTTGTTTCTAATCTATGATTCGCTGTCAGTTGGCTACCGGTCTGAAGCGGATCGGTGAAAACTGAATAACTGATCGTGCTCGCGACTATATTTTTTTAAAATTTATTTTTGTTGAGTAATGTTTTAAAACATATGGAAGTTTGTGCTACAACATCCTTATAATGAAGCGCGTTTAGCGTCATTTACAGTCGTAGGATACTTTTCGTATTCTTCACAGGTGCTTTTCAATGATCCACAAACTTTCCCTGCACTGCACGCGAATGTATGTTGCATTTTCCTTACACTTTACTAAACAATTGCAGGAAAAAATGGTTAATTAGCAACACACATCCAACAATGAACGTTTCTGCTTCGGTTGCGTTTCAAACCATTTCCATCTTCTCCACACTAATTACCATTGAGCATGGGCCACTCTAATGCTACTGCCCTTCAGCTTACCACCCTTCAACCTTCGTCCAGCCTCTCGATTAACTGCACCAAAGCAGGAGATTTTGGTTTCCACGAGCAAGACATTTCAACTCGATCCCCCCGACAGCATCTTCCCCCATCCCCCACTCACCTCCCTCTGCTCTCATGTAAAATGGGAACAATGAAGAAGTACCCCCAAAAAATTACTACCTCCACCGAGCCAAGCGCCAACACTTCAACGTGCCCGTTTCGTTGGCGGCTCACCGAACCTTCGCATCAGCACTTTAAGGCGCCATAGACATTCCAACGGTTCCTGCCGGTGGCTTCTTCAAGTTTTTTTTTTGGTGGAGGGAGGGGGGGGCGAAGATATCAACGTTCGTTTCGTAAGCGCAAAAGAACCAACCAACGCCATACCGAGTGCGTAAAGTGCTGAAGAAAGCAAATCACAGCACATAATAATCACCGTCACGTGCTCCACCTGTCACAACGGTGTAGCGGAGCGCGTTGGCGTCCATCTAAGTAGGCGCCTGGCATAATTGGAGAGTTTTCTCAATAGTGATTTTACCTGGGCCGTACCCTCCGAAAAAAGGTTTTCTTTGGTTCTTTATCTTGACTATCTCTCTATATTTTTCTTTATATTTATGTATTTTAGTTTTACAAGTTACAATACAAAATGAGTAATACTATTAAATTGCCAAGTTTGGGGAATTGAAGTTGCAGTCGCCCAACAACCACCTTGCGTACTTATTTACCAGAGAATCGGTTCGAGAGAACGAACAACTTTCCACAAATCGTAACTTCCTACTGTCAGTGTTCAAAGGCAACGTTCTGGAAAAGGAATGTTAATCTGCACGGTAATAGATAGTACAGGATGGCTAAAATTTCTAATATCTTCCACCGATACCATGACAACAATCCCTCTTATCGTCCGTATTCCCCGGGCTTTGGCGGTCGCAGCCAGACAGTAGTAAATCCCATTAGCTACAGCAAGGTAATCTTTTTTCCCTCCCCGAAACGACCGTCAGGACGACCGTGTACACACGTTTTTGCGTTTGGACCAGATGAAGAAACGTGCTACCGCTACTCACGTTTCACTCACCTGAACGAATTTTAGGGCACACGGGCAGGAAAAATGCAATTTCATTAGTGGCGCTCCAGCGCAAACCGGCTCCCGGTTATTCACGGCAATTATTAAACTTCTTTTCATGCTCACGGCAACTGGCCGGTTGGTTAGACCGTACGGCTGCTGTTGCTAATCGGTAAACCGTCAAGTGTTCGAAAATTGTTTGTTTACAAGCGATTAGAACATTTCGTGCCAGTAATGGAAACTTTGTTTTCGGTAGTGCTTTGAATCGGATGGAATCGTTAGGTTTAAGGGTTCCTTTTTTGCAGCCAGAAAACATGCAAATTGCCTTGAGAATCTCGACAAAAGCAAGATGAAGTTCTTTGCATTCTTTGTTATTAATTTGAAAAAAAAAACACAAATAACATCTTAAAGTGGTAAGCGGCAAAGAAATAATATTTTTCTAACCAATAAACAATTACCATCTGCAGAATGCGAAATTTGTCAAGAATCGGTATTGCTTTAAATCTTTGAACCATATTAGATTGAATATTATTTTAACAAGCAAAAAAAAAGCAGAACTTTTAATACATTTAGATTGACATGGTGTAGTAAGTTCTACTTATATAATAAATTTTGCTACTACTCCTGTCCTTAAAGTATATTCTTATGAATATTCGTTGGAGACTCTTGAGGATAGTACGTTTATTTCTGAAAGATTAACGTCTCTCAAAAAAAATCACAAATTTATAAATCGAAAGCGTTTTGAATCTCTAAAGAACCATAATTGTTTGTACTTTTATTTCTTCTGCAATAAAACATTACTATTTCCACTAATGGTTCGGACTCCAAATGCGATTGAACTTCAACTATTTAACCAATTCTACTATTTATTTTTCTAGTTTATAATTTGTCTTTAAAATGAAGGGCTTTGCTATTAATTGGCTTAAAAGCGTAATTTGTGTCCAAAGATTTATTGCGAAAGCTTCAAAGTAAAAATGCAAAAATGCATCATTTCATAGTTGAAGAATCTTCAGTGTTTGTGTGATCCATACTATGTAATTTTGGAGGTTATTAATTAAAATCTTTTACATCTTCTAAACTGAGATCAGATTAACTTTGCTGTTAGAAAGATTCATTTTAATTCAGTAATCTAAATAAGATTAGTCCAATGCTATTCTTTACGTTACATTGCGATAGTATAACTTCGAACCTTCAGAATTTGCTTACAAAAACACATGTATATGAATTTATGGAGTTAGATGGAAGCTGTATCTCTTCTAGACGTAACGACCTTCTTAAAAAGTTATGCCTGCCATATTTCTAGCTCTCTAATATAAGTCATATATAATATATGTAATATAAGTCTAATAAGTCTAGTATTGTTAATACTAGGCTTAATGATTCGACGTAGCCGGATAGCCAGTCCTTGCTACAGGAGATTGGTCCGGATGGGATTTTGGGCCGACCCTACCAATGCAAAAAAGGTCGCCCCAATGTGGAAGCTGTTAATGCGAAATTATAGCCAAATTGGGCAAGATATGATGGAATAACACCGTAGAAATAATAAAAATCATTTGATCTACAATTGTAAGAGAATCAGTAAATTGTGAAAATAAAAGTTATTTAACTAGCTCATACGATTATTGTTAATTGATTTTTGGGCTTTTCGCTATTTGGCAAATCACCCCATAATAGGCACACTTCTCAATCTTTCACATGACCACACCGAAGCTATCCTGCATGAGGGTCTTTTCGAACCCCACGTTTCGACCAACGGCGTATGCAGCTCTTAAGGAAACGCAGCTTCGAATGTCGTGTGACCGCCCAGTAGGTGGTGTTTGTTAGCCCACCGTAGAATTAAACAGTCGCCCCGGAAAGTCAGTCAAGACGGAAAGAATGAATTGAAGAACGGAATAACATTCCCCTAATCGCCACACAGAACACCGGAAGATTCCTGTTCGGGTTTGTACGGTGTTCTTTTTCCCGGCCCATCGCCCGGTGCTCCTTTTTCCGCTCGCTAATTGATGTCTCATTTTCAGTCACACGTGGTGGTCCACCGGACGGGTGGTCCCGCACGTACGATCTGCCATTTCGTTCGCCGTACGCGACGAAACCAACCCAAAAATGCCCATCGCACAGCGAGAGAATGAAAATTGCACCGCGGACGATCGTGATCGTTTCATGCTTCCTGTCGTTGTACATTGTTTGCTTCCGTTTTTGCTATCATTATTGCGAAACGCATGTAAGGGAGCTGGATTGGGCGCGTAAAGAAATTGGAGATAGGGTGTACACATCTCGTCCATCAGCCGGCAGCCGAGCAGGAAATTATTAGCATACGTTAAAGAAACTTGGACGTAAGTTTTTGGAGCGATATTGCGGTCTGTGGTGACCGCATGGGTTTGGCCAAATTTTCTAAAAATGTGTACCAAATATATCGACCCACTGCATGCGGATTCCCAGCATCCCGCATATGTCTACCGATCCACCATTCGAAGATTGTGTTATATTGCGCGCGTAAGACGAACGATCTTCTCCGACCGATAAGCAACATTGCACAGCGTTATCGATTGTTCGGCACTTTCGCTCATTCCCCCTTAATCAAATGCAGCGTAAACGCACAGAGGCGCGCACAGAAGGAAACCAGATTCTTATGCTTTGGCAGTGCACCCGCGGCGCATAATGCAACCATTCGTATCTGGGGCGCCTTTCAGCTCTAGCAGGCATCGCGGTTGTATAAGAAAAGAAAACCCTCTCGAAACAATAGGATGACCTTTACCACTCAATTGTTCTTCGAGCGGACAGGAGCAGGAGCGCAATATTGCTTGAGAAAATGTTTGCTTCACAATCGCTACTAGTCCGCTGGCCGAATAATAAGTGTCAAAAGATCGCGAGAAACTTCGTTAGTCGATGCGAGTTCGTCTTGGTGAGAACGTGTTCTCATGGCTAGTGTGACTGTGAGATTTCTCCGTTCAAGCGTCCTGGCGTTTTTTTACACACTTTATCCACACCGCCTACTGGGTTGCCGTTTGCTGCGGGGCCTAGCTCATGGGCGAACCAACCGTGAGAAACTGTTTATGTGAAGCTTCCTGTGATAGTTAAAAAGATCGTTAATATGATAATGAATGCTGCGCACAAATAAATGGTTTAAATGCAGTGATACTGGCATATTTCTCGAATTAGTTGTAACTTTTTGCTTGGTTGTAACTTTGCAAATTAGTTGCAGCTTCACAGGGATCATCTCGTGACGATGATTCTGCTCCTTTGGCAACCTTCGTTCGCAGCGTATATCGCCGCCCACACGAACACATCTGCAGGCCAGGAGCGTCGAAGTCGTGCGAGGCAGCCCACATCCGCAACACTAGGATATGGCTTGGCCGTTCCTGGTGAACTAAACTAAATCTCAACGATACTATGTGTATCACATCGTGGGAAGATTATACTTAGGAAAGGACTAGAAAAATTATAATAACTACTCACTTGTCAGACTCTTGGCGATCTTGGTTTGCTCCAGATAGATTGACGCCAAACTTTCCATTGCTGTTTCAGCGTACCACGCGTGCTTTAAACCCTACGTGGACGGCTCAGAAGCACGGCCCCAATTACGGGTTGGTTCGTACGGCATCGTTCTAATGACATAACCAACCCTCTAGAGCCTGACGCGTTTAATTTGTCCTCAAGTTTTTAATCAAATCAATAGAATCTCTTTGTGTTATACACCTTTCAGCCCGTGGCATATTTGTTTGTGATATTATCTATCCTTATGTTCTGAAACGAACTTATACGATGCGTATTAAAACCATTGATTTGGTTTTTTGACGTGGAAAAAATAAATAATCTAAATTCAAAATTAATAAAGTGAGAATACACCACAGCCGTCGACGCTGGCGACTCCACTATAATTATTTCACGGCCAGCAAGGAATAAGGTGTCCTAATTCAGAGCCTTACGGGTTTAACTTGCCGCGACATTCAAATCCTACAGCTGGAACAAGCGGAATTAATATGAGGTGATGTCAGGTGATGTCCAGGTTAAGGGTTGATCATACCGTATTTCCACATATATCGTTTCGTACATCGTTTTGTCGAAGTTTGGCCATCAAAATCAGGGACAATGCATCTGCTTACTCACGGGTGTCACTATTTATCAGTAAACAGAATACAGAAGTCATAGACGACGCTGTTGATGAGGACAGTGATTCATGTGAAGATGAAAGTGGTTTAATTGGAATTGCGCGGATATGTCTGATTATAGAGAAAAGACATTTATTTGCTTGTCTAGTGAATAAAACTGACATTTTTAAGCATTTACAACTTTTTCCTAACCCGTGACTTTTACTTTTTACTGGGAGCACATGAAGAATAATAAAAGTATCAAGGAAGATGAAGTATACTACCATATAATCAATGCTTTCGGATTACAAAATAAGGTCCCATTTATCATGCGTTACTTGATAAAAGTTGCGTCAACCGTTTAATATTCATATATTACGGTTAGGTTTTTAATTTTATGTTCCATGCAGTAATGCGTTCAAAAGCTGGTTTCACGCTGACGAAAGACCACACACGCATGAGCCAGGGGGGTGCGCGGAACGCTTTCGCGCATAGCAGATGTACTGCACACACCCACCGAGTGTCAAACTAATTACAGGGAAAAACGTACACGTTCAATGATACAAATGCACTTTGTACGCTGACGATCAGTCATATATAGTAACGCTACCACTACTACCATGATATCTATCAACTTGCACAGTTTTTTTTTTCTACATCGGTGGGGCAACGTAATGTTTCTTCATTGCAAGAAACAAATGAATAATTTGCCCTATCGAATCGTGTTTGCTGTCCCTAATCGCCTTACAACGAATCCCTTTACTTGCAGCTTAATTTCCGCTTTATAAAATACTCCTATTTGTACCTTACATTCAGGACAATAATAGGTTTTTTGTTGAAATTTAAATGTTGCTTTGCGCATACTTTCTAGCTTCGGCCCAAATCCATTGCACCGTCGTGCAGTTTTACATATTTGAGAAATGCTCGATTCCCGAAAGAAGTTGAAATTGAACTTATCACAAACGAAACTAAAACCTCGGAAGGGAACGATTCCGTCCATTAGTATGGTCTGCGCTGGTTGTTAAACCGATTATTTCTGCCCCCTCTCGACGAACCATAATTGTTCTGTCCGTAGCGATTGTTGTTGTTGTTATTATTCCAATAGTTCCCTCCTCCACCACCATTTCCGTAGGGTCTTCCTCCACCACCACGACCCCCAAAACCACCACCACGGCGTCCACCGTTGTTGTTCGTCCAGTTGCTATTGTCGCGGGGATTGTCGTAATTGTAGTTAACCTGATTGGCGAACGGGTTTGGCAGTAGGTTCGAGGCCGAAGGCGTCGGTGAGGTATTGCGCGAAATTTCGTTCATCATCTGCTGCTGGTACTGCTGTATCTGGCTGCTGAGCTGCTCGAACACGCTCCGATTGCCGGCGGTGTCCGATGCGCCGTTATCCTCCTGGCCATCATCACCCTCTCGGTTGTATTGCCGGTTATATGCATTGTCCGCTGTATTACTGTCGTAGCCGGAATAGTTGTGCATACCTGGAGAGAAAAATGGGAAAAAGGGAAAAAAGCTAAACATTCGGAACACATTGCCATCATAACTATCGGGGCTCTTTCGAAGCGTAGCATATCAAGCAAGGAAAATTATTTTCAAGCACTGTCAAAACAAATTTGCAACACTGCGTGCAACGCAACCACCCATCCCCATTGTGCCCCATTCCAATATGCACCCGTTGCTATTACATCACTTGAGTTAGCGCGGTACATCGGCACATCTAGTGATGATCTCCACCGACGAACCAACTAAATGTAGTACCGTTGCTCCAGTTCTTCGCAGGTTGGGACATGAACGTCCCATTCCTGCATGTCCTACAACCTCAATCGCACCACGTCGTAGTGAGCAGCACTCGAAACAACACTCGTCGCATAATTATGCCCCACACATACGCTTCGTCGGTACACGGAACCAACCAACCAGCACGGACGCTTGCCAAAATCAAACCGACAAAGAATAATAGGTCAACTCCTACAGCGAAGGATTATTCCTGCCTGCCTGCACTAACAAACACCACCACCACCTGCCTGCCTGCTGTATCGCTCCAACGTTTTTCAAGTGTCGAACATTTCCACACCAAGGATTTGAGTGGGCCCAAAAGAAGACTCAACCCCGCGCGAGCCAGCAGAGTTTTCTCACCCCCTTTGGCAATGTATCCTGGCAGGCACAATGCTTGCCAAACTGCCAAACTCCACAATAGACCGCATCGGGAGAGTTAAGTGGCCAAACCACAGCCAGCGTCCTTGCGTCGATGCGCGCCAGTGCTCTCTAGTGACAATTTGTATTTGTTCCGCTTAAAATTTACCGATGGTTCCACACTTTCGGGACAGAGCTCGGTGTGACCGGAACGAACCCTTAACTTTATTATTTTTACTTTTCAACCGCACGACATTACCCTCGTATCTATTCCATATACTAACGATAGAGGTATTGTTAAGCGAAAACCTCACGTATATGAGTTTAATATTAATGGAAATAGAACGAATGACTATTTATCGGTAATCTAAGCAAACAATTTTTAAGCTAATCTCACTCAAACTGAACTCAACTGATTCATTATACAGATAATGATTTATCTATTTACTTTGTGTCAAACAAACAGCAGTCAGCCCTATCGGTTGGACACCATCTATTGGTGTTGCTAATGCTTCTGCTACGGTCTTTCATTCGTCCAAACGTCACGTCACACCTGTGCAGAACCTGCACAACTGCATCATTAGCGGGACGAAAGTGCACCGAACAGATGACCATGATGAACCCTTCAACTAGCGGTGGACCTATGCAAATCCTGGCTTTCTGTTGCATCAAGGGTGCCGGAAATCACTTGACTTACAGCGCCTTTCTTTGGGATCGTTCCCTAGGCGAATATCGTCAATTTCAATGATGGAAGAATGAATGAATACAATAAAACCATGGCTGGCAGAAGGCTTTTGGATGATGAGATGGTTTCGAATTTTCAATACCCGACCTCCGTGTTGAGCGATGCGAATTTATAGGAGAGTACTGTTTTGACGTTGAAATGCGCCCTGCATTAAGCCTCTCGAGATCAAATTGCAATTTATTGTCCCATTGTCACACGCACACGGGGGGGCAATGCGTAATGCGCGATAGATACAAGCGACAAAAAAGCGTGAGTGTGAGGAAAAAATCTTACACAAATTACCCGGCATATATGCCACTGGAGACAGTATTGTCAAAAGAAGGAATAGAAAGTCCCTCTTCTACTCGAGAATGCGAAACACAGAGTCGAACGAGAACGAGAAACATAGAACAGACACGAGTGTCTCAACCATATATAGTAGAACCTCTTCTTAAAAGTCAACTTAAATACGGGAATTCTCATAACTACCGACTTAGTGGGATGGTGGGATCAACTAGAAGTTATGTACTGTGAGCAGCTCGATTCGTACTGCAATTAGAGGACATTTGGAGGACACATTTTGTGAATAGTGTTCCGACACGTAACACAACATCCAGATGGTAAACCAAACGGGATCACTGTGAGCTGTCGGCCACGTTGACAACTACCAAGAGTAATTAGCCACCAGTAAAATTCGAGGCCTAACCTAATTACCCTTAAAGAAAACATTCCGAAAGCTTCCAAGTTGCATTATTTTTTATCTAAAATCCCGATAATTATCAGCTTACAAGACAGGGAACGTATTTTCAACAACAACAAAAAACAAAGCACATATTTTGCTAGCTTTCACTGTGGCGGCTTTTTAAATCTTGCTGTCTGCATGCTACACTTCACTTCAATGCAATCGATCGATCCCTGAGCTTGTTTTCCAGAAGCTGTAATTTGATACCAATCGCAAACCTAGCCGAACGGTAGTGGAGCAGACCATTATATGACTTCGGCAGCAAACTAAAAAACCGCCGTCAGGTAGGAGAAAGCGGCCACAACCAAACAATGCATTTGTTGGCAAACAAAACTGCACCCACAAGCATAAGCAATGCTACGGCAAACGGCAAAGCAAAACAAAAAAAATGCTACGGATTAGTTCGAACACATAAAGATGAGTCCGTGTAATCGGTTCATCATCGACACCGGGCGTATGGTGGTTCGACAGTTGACTCCTCAAGCCTCAATTATTATCTAATCCAAATCCAGTTTCGCAAAGCTCTACAAAGAGAAAGAAAGCCTTGGATTGGTAAGGCGCAGAAGAAGGATCGGTCCTCGTTTTTTTTACAAGAGTTCCACTCTTGTGACACAGTGATAGGGCCGATTTCGAAGAGAAAGGATACCTGCCCAGAAATTTCGTGGAAGATCATCTGTTCCAAGGATTTTTTCCACATTAGCAAAAAGGTTCATTCAATACCAACCGAGAGTCGAGCAGGAACAGTCGGGTGCGATCAGTTCAATGCTTCTTGATCCCCCGTGTTATATGCGCCTTTGCGATGCAGACAAACGGATGGATGTTATCGAGCTGATCTTATTAAACAAAGCGCATTTATTTCCTGCATTGTCACTTACAACAGAACCTATTATTAGCCTCCCGATGCTTAGATTAATTGAGACTCGTATCTCCTTTATGTTATTTTCCTGATTTACAATAAAAAGTGTGAAGCACATAACATAAACTAATATACACATGGCGCTAATGGGGCGACATTTTCCTATATCTACGGATTGTACCCGTAATGGAAATGATACAATTTTTACGTAAAAAATACAACCTTCTTCCCCTTATCCATTTGACCAGGCAATTATCACGTTGGCTAAGCCGCAAAAAACGGCTCCATTTATACGCTCTTTCGGATACTTCTGCATTATTTCCCAAACTTGTTCGAGCCGTAGTTTTCGCTCCGTGTGGTACCTACACTACACGTTCGATTATTTGATCCAGCAACACTTCAAAATTGAAGCTTCACATGTTTTTAGAGATTTTCACCCAAGCGTGTACACGGCTGTGTCCGCGCATATATGAAAACACATTCCAGAAGCACAATATTCGGAGATCCTATCTTCCAAATCGGTGCTATCGTGCCACACCAAAAAAAAAAAACAACAAGGAGGTTTGTTTTCTTTTCGCTTCTATTCATTTTATCCCTTTTCCAAACCGTTTTTCCTTTTCACATGTTTTGTTTATCTTTCTTCGATACTAACGACCGACGGGTGGGAAAAAAAGAGAACTGTAGAGTGGATATCCTTATTAGAAACAAATAATCATTCCCTTTCTTCCTTGCTTGTGTGGTGAAGCACTTGTGCATGTGAACCCTTTCCACTTGAAGCGTGGCTCTAGGAAAAATTTCTTTCAAGTCCGCAAATAAACAACAGCGAACGCGACAAAGCATGTGAAATGGAGAAAGGAATGGTATAAAAACGAAAGGAATTGATAATCTTGGTATAAAAGACAAAAAAAAACCTTCTACACGTCCTCAATTCACACATTCCAGCAGCATAAGAATATGGTTCTATGTGATGACATCATACGAAAATATTCTATTTAATGCGATGTGCTCACAATTTGCTGCGTTGCGTTTTGCTATTTAACAACCGATGTGTCTTTGGTTGAGAAGCAAATGCAAACAATACATTTTATATTTCACCCACCAACACCGTGTTCTGCGAAATATAAAATAATTTGCATTACGTTTTAAAATAGAATTCTCCCTCCACAGGGACAACAACACGCACTTGAAAACACTGCCAGTGAGCACGATAAGCATCTTCCAGCCCCCGTGGGGCTACTTAAACTACGCTAGGCACTGAGAAATAGCTGATGGGATGCATCATTTGTCGATTGTCCCCGAAAAAAAAAACACACCGCCGTACGTGCGTTTGTGCGATTGTTGATGTTGATTGCATACGCTTATCATGCTTCCGTGTTGTGCAAAACCAAACCAAAAAAAAAACTTCCCACTAAAACCCACAATCCATCATTATCAAGTCACAGCCGCCATCCAAATGAGCCGCTCCTTCCATCCATGCACACACCCCCACACACACACACACACTCATTAGTGAAAGATATTGCAACCAGTCCGAAAAAAAGTACTACCACACAACAAAACCACACTGTCGGAACTAATTAACCGAACAATATCAAACCCGGTGTCGGCAGGCACGCGTTGGCCGTGGCGCTCGGGGAACGGGAGTAGAAGGAGGCAAAAAACGTGCCAAAGTGGCAATCCTGGTCCGGGATACGCTTAGCGTGTCTCGCCCATCCGGAAGAAACAAAGGCCTCAACCGACAATGAGCGATTCTGTCAAGAGGACACTTATCGTTCTTTTGGGGTTTACGTGCAATGGATGTGCGGCGGGCGAGACAGAGACAACACAATATTTAGCAAAACTGCAGGACTGTTTCTAAACCAACCTCGTTTGCCACCGTAAATTCATCATTATCTGGAGGCTGGTTTCCAATCATTCCTTAATTGATGCCTAGAGTTTTTGACGGCTTGTATTACGTGTCCAAACTGCACTGTGGAATGGCTGACGCGAAGGAACTGCAACATGTTCCGTGCATTAGATTCGTACTATTCAAACCATACATTATTCGTATCATACGATATACATTATTGGTTTACGATTCTCCTGTACAGCAGAAGCATACTAAACGATCGTGCAGACTACGAAATAACCTTGGGTTAGAGATTAACGTGGCAAGGAAAAGTTTAGATCGTCCACATGGACACAGGAGGCGTGCTAAGGACAAATTGACCAGGAGTTAAGGTGTTGCTGTGTCCGCCAGAAAGACCGAATTATTACCGGCGCCTGACCATGAGCGGTATAGAGGAATCCTGCAGCAGGACAAGCCGATGAAACGGGTGTAAACGAAATTTAACTATTCAACGTTCAACACAGCCTCCGTATGATTAATACAGCCTGGCACCGAAAGCTTCAGTAGCGTTTCGTTACACTAATTGTTTCTAAATCGCTAAAATTTACATTCATTCCTACATTACATTCATAGCTTGTTATAAACTGTACAATATTAAAAGAAGACTTACCACCTTCACGGCCACCGTTGTGGTAATTGTTGTTGCCATAGCCTCCCGATCCCCGGAAGTTGTTGTTATATCCTCCTCCTCCGCCTCGTCCGCCACCACCGTACCCCAGTCCTAAACGATTATTCAGCATCCGATGACCGGACTGATCAAGTTGCGCTCGGTCTGTACGTTGACCGAACCCAATCACTGGACCTTCGCTCGCGCCCAGCACCTTCGGTTGATCCGTAGCATTGGACAGCTTTCGTGCGGGGAACACGAAATCGTTTGCAAACTTTGGATCCTGGAAGCGCACCGATAGCACCTGATTTTCGGTCACTGCTGGCAGTCCAGGAATGGGCGATGGAAGCATACCCTCCTTGGGTACATTTTCCTTCGTGGGAATTACAAAACCCTGCAGACAATCGACCGTGACAGGCATCTCGCGTTCGTAATCTACATCGTCACCATCCGCATATAGGCCGGCCAACGTTTTGTAACCGGCGGAACCGGGTAGAATGAAAAGTTTCGCATCTCCATTCTCGTTGCGAAGTCGTTCTTCTACCGTTAATAACGGTACCTTCGGATCCGTTGCCTTGAACAGTCGTTTTTCGTCGACGAACGGTAGCAGGGCTACACCCTGCCAGGCAAACTTTTTCCCATTCAGATCGATGCGGAAATCGATCGGATAAAAGTCAATAATTGGACTGCGCGGATCGATCATCAGTTCGGCGAATGCCTCCGGTACGTGACTACGACTGGCGGCCGGGAACACGCCCATTAGCTGCTGAAGTGGTTTGAACGGTGTGCCACGATCGAAGTGTGTGTTTACATTATCCAGATGCTTCAAGTCCGATGCAAACGGTGCATAATGGTACGGGAAGTACCATTCCCAGGAGGCACAGCCCTGGTAGTAGTATCGTAACACCCAGCAAAGCCCTCGCACGTACTCCCAGGCAACCGTTTGCCGGAAGCTGATATTCTGCGTCGTAACGTCAAACTTTGATTCGTAGTAACGATCCTTAAATCCGTCCTCCCACAGCCGTACCTCGTCAGGCGTTTCTTCCTCGGCTAACACTGCCGCTAGTGATTCTTCTGCTTTGTGCTTGGTGCCACGCCGTCCTTGCTGGTATGCACTGTTACCTGCGGCGTCATCTTCCTTCGCATTCCCATCTTGTCCAAGCATTCGAAAATGGGCCGCTTCTTGGCGCGGATTCACAATTGCCTGCGGTTGCACACCACGACCGAGCGGCGTCGGAGCGAACTGAGAATTGTTGAGCCGTTGAAAATTTGGGCGCTGATAGCGTTCTTTCTGCATTCGCATACGCTTGTTGCGCTCCTTGAATCGATCCTCGCTCACTTTACGCTGCCGAAAGATTTCGTCCTCCGCATAACCCAGATCGGTCATGATCATTTCCACCCGGTCGAGCAACACGCTGCCCGAGTCGGTTAGATAACCACGTGTTTTATACACACACTTCTTGTAAAGCGTCACCAACCGATCGATCGCGTTCTCGCGGATCTCCAAGCTGGGAAGGTGTGGCAGGAAGTCGTTACCGACGAAAAAGCACATAAACACCCAATCGTCCAGCACGCGCTCGAAATCGTACTCGAACGGTAAGTTGGGCATATTCAGTTCCTTCTGCAGATACTCCTTAAGCACGTTCAGTCGCACGAATATGTACTGCGTCTCCTTGCCCGGTCCTGGTGGCGTCCGGTTTGCCAATTCGCGTTCCGACTGTAACCCGGTGCAGCACTTCATTTCGTGCCCCATCTGCTGACAGATGTCGCACGGTCGTTCACGGTTCGGGAGGAACTCCTCACGAATGATGGTAAAATGCGTTTCGTGCGTGGCTAGCCCCAGCATGATCAGATCCGCATCGGCACCACACAGCACGTGATGCGTGTTCGGATCGTAGTCCGGCTGCACGCGCTGTTTCCGAATGTAATCCATAATTTTGTGTTCGCCCTCGCCGGGCACATTAGCATCCGACAGAATAACCTTCAAATTCTTCCATCCCGGATTATTGTTCATTCGGTCATGCACATAGTACTGCAGACACTTGCTCAACCGATCCATAAACGGTGTGCCGGGTGTAATGCAGTTAGAATCGAAGTGACTTCCCTTTTCTTTTTCAGGTGGCAAAATTGCACCCTTGGCCGCCAGCTCCTCCCGGATACGGGCCATTTCGGCCGCTTTTTCGGCCGACTCCTTCGACGCCCGGAAGCGACGAGACCGCTGCTGGTTCATTTTGGCGCGTGGCGCGACACCATCAATGGCCATGTACAGCACCTTTCGCGGTCGAACGATGTTCATCAGCCGATCGATGCACTCGAAGATAGCGACCATCATCTCGTCCTCGTTCTTCGGTGCCGGTTTATCTTCCGGGTGTGTACACGGATGGATGATACCGTTCATATCCAGGTACAAATTATCAAACTCCACCCTGTTCGGGTTCGCATCCGTAAGATTTTCGTACACAACATTTCCCTGATCGTCCACCGTCTGCGGAAGAATGAAACCTGGTAATGGCAGCACACTCACGTTCGCTTTGGAAAACACAAACGCACATTCGTACGCATCGCCGAATGTCGCCATGCTCCATGCCATACTTACCTTCTGCTCCACTGCTTCGATTATCACGGACGGATATTTCCGCGACAACCAGCGAAAAAATGCTGGTACTCCCATCGTGTAGACAAATAAGCGGTGGTTTCGTTACGAGAACTTTAAATTTCCTAAATATTTGCCCTAATTTCTATGAACGTGTTTATGTACCTGCAATGCTTTCCCACGAGATTTTGTAGCTGTCAAAATCAAGCATTTTCCACATGTCAAAACTTTACTTCAAATTCGAGAGGAGTTGGGGAGGATAAAGACAATTACCGCCAAAATTGTTAGCAAAACAAATTTCCACACGACACAGGCAGTGTACAGCAAACAAATACGATTCTGCTCAAAGTAATGGGGCTAAAATCGTTAGAAGAAGCGCTAAAATATTAGAAAGCGCGATGAAAAAGCACAAAGAATACAACAAAACATCAAAAAGTTGGTCACATACCTTGTGCAGACACCTTGAGCGCGTGAAATATTTCTGAAATATTGCATTACGTTATCACATGTACTCTTTTTTATGATTAATATTATACTTTCGATACATAGTAAAGTTAAACAACAATTAATAAAAATGACGAAACTCTCTTAGCCGCGTTCGAGAGGAAGCACAATTCCATACATAACTGTTTTACAACGCCCTACTTTTGCTGCACGATTCTCGTTATTGAAATATTTCACTTTATGTACACAAGATGTGTACATAAGTTTTTGAATTTTTGAACCATTCTTTGAGCTTCAATATGTAGTCCTCCTCGTCCCTCGTTCGGATTTTTAAATATTATTACCAATTAGCTGGAACTTCGCTAAAGATTATAAATATACAACGTCGTTTCTAAATTTGTTTCCCGTTGTTTTCGAAATGTTTCTGTCAATAGTTTGACATAACGCAATCCCTTGGGTGGCGATCTCACCACTACCAGCACAGCTAGGCTATGATCGTCAACAAAGTGGAATCGAACAAATTGATGACGGACGTGCGCGGCAGAAGTTGGTTTCATTTTTAGAAGAATTTGGCCATTTAGCTGGGTGCTGCCGTAGCAAACCGTTGCTGCTTTGCTCAGCATACAACCGTGAAAGATGTAGTGTATACAATCAACCCAGCCGCGCAATAATCGTACGTGTCTGTTTTATCGGCAGCTATCTGGTGTGTTTGTGTTCCTATACGGTGATACGTTTTGCATTTGCGTCGTAAAAGATTGGGGCAAGTTTGCTAGTGGTGTGGTCCCGTTTCAAAAACCCACACACGGGGTCAGAGAGTTGCATGAAACGAATGGTTGCGAATGGATTAGTGCGATTGTTGAAAGGGGAACCCACTTCAGCCGACGTAGCGCAAGAGTCGTCGCTGGCGAGCGAAGACAAACCTCACATTCCCTTTTTTATGGTGCTACCGTACGAGGGTTCTTATAATCGCACTCTGCAGTGCAACTACGCTTCCGTGCTCATTCTCGTGTAGTGGTGTGTAGTGTAGAAGATAAAGAAACGAATTGTGTGGCTGAGCTGCTGTGTGCATGCTATACCCATATCCATGCGACAGACCATACATCGCAGCAGCCGTGTAGACATACACGTACCAAGAACGATTCAGCAAACGTTGTAGCGAGCTCGAATGGTGAAGATGAAATCATTCTGCACGCGTATAGGTGCATTTCTTCAAAACATGCATATGGTGTAGTGGTGTGTGCTCGTGTGTGCATCAATGTGTTTTCCAAGTTACTCCGACTAAACGGTCGCTACGGTTTGAAACGCTCCGTGTGTTGGGCGTCTGTATTCTGGTTACTCATTGTCAGCCAATAGCGAGCGGATAAAGTTTTTCGCTGAATTAGCTAAACCACCAAACAAAATAGACTGGGCCCCAAAAAACCCAATGTTACCAGATTTGGAGTGAGCAACGATTTCGTAAAGTTCAGTGTCAGCGTTACCGACAATTTAGATTCGCATCAGCAAAACAGGCAACCGGATGAACAATAGTGAGAACGGCCTAGAAGGCGCCTGCGATGGTGATGAAGCAGAATATGTCCCACCGGAAATACCTGCTTCCTCCACATCGTCGTTAAGATGTCCAACCGACTGGATGGAAGTGGACAGTTTGAGAGATATTTTCGATACGGCAATTCAGTCGAACGTGGACGCCGTACCGGAAGCTGCAGGTAAGTTTAAGTCATCTCCAACATTGCCCCTTATGTTGACGGTTTGTTTCCTGTTCCTACCAATTCTGCAGGGTCCAACGATGGAGATATCGAACCATCGCTGTTTGCAAGCGGAAGCAACTCGCTCGATTACACACCGGCTCCATCCACACCGGTGCGAGTTTCCCGACCAAATCGAGAGTTTTCCCATGCCATCCAGAACGCTCTTGCGGAGGAATCCCCCTACATGTATGATACGAACGGTGGAGAGCCTAGCTATTCATCGGCGACGAATCGCCGATCATCCGCAGCAGTTGATCCGCCAATAGCACCAATTCCTATTATGCCCATTCCACCGGCCGCCGTGTTTCCTTCGGCATCTTCATCTCTACCGTCCCGTACCCGTGTGCGTTATGACTATTCAAAGCACAATCAAGTAGGCTTTGGTTCGATGTACCGGCAGTACCCCCAGCACCATCATTCCAGCGGCAGCAGCAGTTCATCGTCGGGAACATTTGGGGCGCATGCGAGTCATGGTGGACGTACGTTTGCCAATGATACACCCGTGCCAAATCAACACCCCTACCAGGTGCACTATCGCCATCAGGGCACATCATCATCGTCATCGGAATCGCTCGGTTACACTACTAACGAGAACGCCGACATGCCACCGAGGGCGACTAGCGGCGAGGTAAGACGCGCTCGCAAACGATACATCGACGGTGATAATGCGGAGCGGTGGCAGAACAGCCGCTGGAACCGAGCCACCGTATGGTCTATGGCACAGTTTGAGGAACAGATGGCAAGAGAAGCAGCTCAGCCACAAACTGCATCTTGTCCTGGGGTGACAAAGCTCGAACCAAACACCCAAGGCACATCCACCGCAGTGGTCAATGGGAATGGGGCTACGGTTAAAACTGAACCTGAATCAGCAACACCAGTCCACCATGAGATTCGGTGCCGGACACCTCCCACTCCGACAAGGGATGAACCACCGATTCCAATATTTTCAACACTGTTTAAAGTTGAACCGCTGGAAACGGGGACAAGTGCTGATGATACGCCAGCGACAATACCACCAGAACCTACCGACACAGTCGGTTCTTCTAGCGTGTTTGGACGGGTGCAGGAACAACCGAACGTTCGTCCACAAGCGTCCACTAATCACCCTGCGGTGAAGCAAGAAACTGCAGACTGCTTTTGTCAGGCATGTGTACATTACAGCACGCCAGTAAAGCGAGAATGTTATTCGTGTGCTCCACCTGCTCCACAAGCGCCCATCGTTGCCCCTTCTACCTCTGCTGGTGAACAATCGGCCGAAACGTCGATGCCGGAGTCGAAACACACAGTCGTTAAAGTGGAACCATCGGAAGATCAAACGAACCCACCGCCTGCTCATTCTTTCCTTCCTAATGAGATTGGTGTGATTGTGAAACAGGAACCCGAAGCATCTTCCGCATCGAAATGCTGTAACAATGCTGTCCCGACAGAAGCAGATGTACCGATGAAACTGACTCCAATAGATACAGCCGCTGAACAAACGATAACATCCGCGCATTCGGAAGAACCGACAGTAAACGGTGCAGAGTCGGTAGTTGAATCGGCCCGGCTGGATCTGACCAACAATGCGTCCAAACTCAATGAAACGACTGTCGCATTGTCGCAATCGTGCCTTTCGGATTCTAGTTCTTCTGGTACGGTAGGTACTAACGCAAGTACTGGAGCGCAACGGGGAGATTCCTCGTCGAATGGATTGATGGAAGAATCAGCGTCAATGCCGGGACCTAGCGGGTTGAACCGGATTGGAAGAAACAGCCGATCCTTTATGCGTCGTCCAACGTTTGTTAACAGTCGGTTAAATAGACGAAGAAATTACCTTCCGTACTACAGTGATGATGATGACGACGAGGACGATGAAGACGACGATGATGACGATGATATAGATGATGATACAGACGATGTTGCTATCACTCATAGCTCCACCAGCTGTATCAAAAATGAAGCGGATGAAGACGTTATCCTTGTGGAGGACGATGGCAACGGGAGGAACGACGAAAAATGCTCAGTGGACGCGGTACAATCGCAAGCCAAACCATCCGTTCCGAAGCCGGCAACGGATCAACCGTCGGTTTCGACCAATAGCAATGGGTCGGACATAACGCCGATAGTTTCAACGGCAGCCAAAACGGAAGAAACCCCAAAAGTCTCATCCAGCGGTGGTAGATTGTTCGGTTCCGATGCACTCGATCCACATCCGGATTTGCAGCTAGATTGGATTACGGATTCGAGCAGCATCAGCATTAGCGATGACAATGAAGACATGGTTATGCTGATTCGATTGGACGGTGGTTCGTCTGCTGCTGCTAGTAGCACCAGCGCGGCACCGGGCTCTAGTACCACGAACCATAGCACACCCGGGCCAAGAAGGCAGCGTCGTACCAGGAGCCGACAGCCGGCGACTCGTGGCGAACCGATCGATTTAACGAACGATTCGGACGATGATACCGATCTGGAGGTACGGTCAATGTCGGAACACTACCCGTCCCTAACATCCCGCCACGAGTTCGCTCAGCGGCATGTCGTCGGTTTAGGGCGAATCCACCCGGAGCGAAACGATTCGTCCGCTATGAGACGGTACCTAGTGCACACGCTACTGCCGCACATTAATGCCGAACGAAGCAACAGATCGAGTGATTTTTTCCCACTTCATTCGATGTATTCGCGTGATCTTGAGTTCCTGTCGGGTGGATCATCGGGTCGTTTGTTCAACGCGAGCAATATGCGCACGGATACACCTCCACCACCACCACCACCCCGTTCGTACCGTAGCTACACACCACCACCGCCTCCTTTTGCACACCGGTCCTGCCGGGAGAGTACTAGTCCCGGCCGGCACGAAAGATGTGCGCTGTCGATGAACAACACGCCCCCACATGCGTCGCACCCAATGCGACCGGGAACTCTCGGTCATAATCGTTTTCAACTTTATACGCGGGTACGGAATGCTGTCCGCCGTTTTAACGTGCCTTATCATGGGTGTGGTACGCATCATCGCACCGGTCGAGACTATCGCAGGGCGCGCTGCCCGGCACCGTACCGTTCGGCGAACGAGACCGTTGCCGAGCGACCGGGACTGCTCGGTTCAATGCGTCCACTGCCCGTGCACGGTGCGCGCAACGTGCATACACATGCGCCTGGCTGCACGGTTTGCCAGCATCGATCCCGCGGTCGTCAAAGCTCACCCGCCCTGCAAACGATCTCTCCTTCGCCGCTGCTTTCTACCTCATACTCTCCCGCATCGCGCTCGATCGATACCGGCAACGTGAACGGTGATGCAGCGGCGGAAGTTCCCGACGTGCCACCCGATGTTGTGGTTGATCTCGTCGCATCGAACGAGGAGGAAGAAGACCCGTACGGTATGCCGCACTGTGATCGTGCGGATGTGCTGGTGCCATCACCCGGTGGCGAGGGTGCTGCTAGCGTTTCGGCCGGCGCTGCGTACGGTACAACTGCCGCCGGTGCTGTAATCGACAACACGTCGCTCGGTAGCTTTGCCGGGTGCAGCAGTAATCGCAATGCGAATTACACGTCCAACTACATATGGCAAAATCCGGCAAGATCCGGCTACGAACCACCGTTGCTAAGAAGGCGCGATAATGCTGCTCCGTCCGCCGTCATCACCGTGAGCGATAGTCCGATTGATTATTCTGCCTCCACAACTCCGTCCCCGCAGCAGCCAGTCGTCGCGCCGGCACCGGACGGTACGGCACAGCCCGCGGCAGGAACGTCTACAATCGGACGACAGCAGCAGCGTATCAATGATCACAACAATAATAATGCTCCGTCTGCAGCGACGAGACCACCGCCAACGGACGGCCGGGATCTCAGGGCAGCATTCGACGGCATAGTCCCGGATGTTGCCTGGGGTCCCTCCGCATCGCTCGACGCACGTGTTCCTTTACCGCCGGCCTCGGTATCACCGCCACCCTACGGCAGCTCGCGTTACACCACCGATTGGCGACGGTACGAGCCACCGACCATTTTCAGCGGCCTCGGCACGAACCGTTTGCGGTCGCAGCGGCTGCCATATGCGCCCCACGAATCGCTCTGGATGCGGCAGCATCAAGCGTTGGAAACGCAACGGCGCATGATGACGGTCGTGAATGCGAATGATGTCGCTTCGCCACCGCTCCATCCTTTAACGGCCGGTGGTGGGGGTGGACCACCACCACCATCGTTTGCTAGCTACGCGGCCCGAAACGGACAGTACGACTCGATGTACCAGTACGGACCCCCGACTTCGAGCACAGCAGCTACCCACGGTTCGTCCGCTTCTTCGTCCTCCTCTTCATCCTCGTCCGGTTCGAACGTTGCCCAGGCAAATGCTTCCTCTTCCGCCTCGATTGGCTGTTCTCGGCATTATATGCTGTATCGCCATCACCACCATCATCATCATCATCATCCCGTTGGTGGTGGTCAGTTGGCTGGATCCTCTGCATCCGGTTCCAGTACGGGTGCGGTTCGTGGACAACCACCGCCTCCACCGACCTCGGCAACTGCTAGCGGTGGTGGTGGTAGCGGTGCTGATGGTGAGGACTACGTGCGCCTTCCGACGTCCATGCGCAGTACCGTCATTTTGCCATACCATCGCTACCTAGCGAATCTGCACACACCCAATCCCCGGAATAATCCTCCACCGGTAGCTGACCACGGGTTAAATCTTCGTGTACAACGGCCGGTTCGGCGTGTTGCAAACGAGCAGAACTATGTCTTCCGGTGGGTAGCCTCAAGAGGGCGAAAAACGCGGAACAACATGATTAATGGTGTATGTTTTTTTTTCTCGATCCACAGTCGAAACGATCACCAGCACGTGCATCACCACATGTACCATCACATACCTTCGCAGAGTAACTTCCTGGGTAGTCATCCGGAGATTCAGTTCAGCATAGGGGTGGGTATACAGTTGGCATGTTTGAAAAGTATTCTCTTTTAAGGCTCTTCAGGGTTTCAAGCTCCTTATTTCTGTTTATTTTGTGGCACTACCACTTACAGAGGACCTTAGACTCTCGCAATGAGCAGCTGAGGGCCTCACTCACTCTGCTCATCTGTGTGAGTGAGTGATCATTTCTCTCTCTTTCTGTTGGATGAGGTACCTCTTTGAAGTCATATTTTTATGCCGAGTCAATCCGGCGTATGCGTTCTTCAGTTCTAGTTCAGCTAAACATATTAGTGGTGGATCATTCGATTTTACGGATCTCTCTTGAATTTTGTTACGAACGGCGCATTCCGACCCGAACATGCTGTACCAAAGGATCGGAGTTGCTTCCGCTTTTTTATCCTATCGGAAGCTTCCTATTTCTGTTTATTTTGTGGCACTACCACTTCCAGAGGACCTTAGACTAGGGTTGGGCAATGAGCAGCTGAGGGCCTCACTCACTCTGCTCATCTGTGTGAGTGAGTGAACATTTCTCTCTCTCTCTCTGTTGGATGAGGTACCTCTTTGAAGTCATATTTGTATGCCTAGTCAATCCGGCGTATGCGTTCTTCAGTTCTAGTTCAGCTAAACATATTAGTGGTGGATCATTCGATTTTACGGATCTCTCTTGAATTTTCTTACGAGCGGCGCATTCCGACCCGAACATGCTGTACCAACGGATCGGAGTTGCTTCCGCTTTCTTTAACCTATCGGAATCGTAGAACTGGGTCGATTGTGAACGTGCAATGTTTCTGAGGCTGATCATATCGCCTCAACCAAAATGCATTTCATCTTGTCGACCTCTTTCTTCGAGCTTGTGACAATCGTTTCTACTGTGTAGATCACGAAAGATTGACCAATGTGCTTTAATTGTTCTCTAATTACAGCTGCGACCGAGCTTACTGTCCAGCCTGAATCGGTTTGTGCGCGTTATGGAAGATTCCTGCACGAGTCGTGGAGCAACACAGGTACTTACGCTTTGAAACAACTGTAAGAACAAATGTAACTAACAAATCTGCCCCTTTGCAGGAAATGATTGAAACGCACACGTTCCCGCACAAGTACAAACGGTTACGGCGCGTTAGCGAGACGGATGAGGATAGCGAAAAGTGTACGATCTGTCTGTCGCAGTTCGAAATCGACAACGATGTTAGGTATGGGAAAGGCCATCTGCCTACTGCCAACATTGAACCCCCTTCTGCAAACGCCGGAGGCATGGACCGACCTCTCTTTCATTCCCACTTCTCTCCCACACCTTTTAGACGACTGCCGTGCATGCACCTGTTCCACAAGGACTGTGTCGACCAGTGGCTGGTAACCAACAAGCACTGCCCCATCTGCCGCGTCGACATTGAGGTGAAGTTCAACAAGGACTACAGCATTTGACAACCGGCGGGTGAAAGTTTTCTTAGGCCCACGCACGGTCGGCGAACGGTGACCGGTACGCCACAGCGCCCGTATCATCACTACGCAGCAGTTGCACTTCCGGTCGTGGTAGCACATCTGGACGATGACGACGTGGACGATCGAACCGTGGAGGGAGAAGCGTCCAACGAGGAACCATTTACCATCCTTCCCGGGATCTCAACGAATGGTGATTGTTTCCTGCCGTAGGTTTACGTATGTTTTCACAGCGAAGAGAACCGCAGCGGTTCCATATGCGTATTTCGTTGTACAATTATCAATAATTATATGGCGAATTGAAGAAAGAGAGAGAAAGTGAGAGAGTGAAACAGCAACAGTAGTATTTATTTCTCTCCGTTGTAAAACTATTGGAAAGCTAAACTATACACTACTGTAACTATTTACCTTTCGCTTATCGAACGAACTGCCAAATTTCCGCAAGAAATGGAAACTTCTTCAGAACTCTAGATAGCCTATAGGTAGAGCGAAAGATCTTAAAAACTCCAAGCTAAGTTCGATAAGTGAAAGATGGACATTAATGCTTTCACTATAACTACTACTACTAATGCAACTCCTTCGCAAGGCTCAATTGCTTTCTATCAAAAGCGATTCTTTCTGATAGACACATGAAGCCGTCGATAAGAAAAGGGGGGGGGGGGAAATCTTTTACAACCACACATACATGTAATAGGGGACAGATTCCTATAATCGCCGGAGATTCCGGAAATACCATCTAAGGTGTGTTTTGTTTTTGCTTGTTTACATAAAGCCGTATGTTGGATGTTTCCGTTAGTTTTATTATTATTATTATTGTTCTTTCTTCTTTATGCAAAGGACTGATTGCTTGTCCCGTTTTCTTCCAAATGTCCTTTTTTCTTCTAACAATTGATGCTTAGCAAAACGGAAGGGAACGCAAAATTCATACAAATAGTGGGGGAAAATGGTGGTAATTTAATTATTAACAATCATTTCCTCACCCATTTACCTCCCTAGTCTGTGAAAATAAAAAATAATCAAACATGACTCCCCGGCCAAACAGATCGTCTGTTCGCATGTGCTTCCACATTTCATTTTGCTTGTGTTTTTCGTACTATGATGACCTGCGCATGTGTAAGTTCAATAATATATCAATAAATGTTCATATGTTTTCTAACTAAGATAAAATAAAATAGACGAGAAAATATAACGGGTGCGCGTATAATTTTGTTCCGCACTGTATTGGATACGATTGTTGATAAGTATATGGACGATCCATGATAAAGCAGAACAAATGTTGATGTGTAGGATCGACGGAGGAGAATTAGTGTTACCTCTTGTTCTGCATGCTCCCTTGGTATACAAACGGTTCGTTTGCATGGAATTTCGCATCCGTTGAAGAGGTGTATGAAAGAGAAGGAGGATACTTTCCAGCTTTAGCTATCTCACTCGCACTAACGATCGTCCTCGGGAATTTGATAGTATGCGAAATTGATCGCCAATGTAGTAGAAGATCTGCCATCACGTTCAGTGATAACATGCCAGAGCGGAACGGCGATATGCACGCTGGAAGGGAATTGATGCTACCTCCTCAGAAGATGATCTCCTGGTATCCGAAATCTGAAAACGCTTCATTTGCATGGAATTTCGCATCCGCCGACGAGGAGTTTGAGAGAGAAGGAGGATATTTTCCAGCATTAGCTATCTCACTCGCACTAGCGATCGTTCTGATGAGTTTGATAGTATGCGATATTGATCGCCAATGTAGTAGAAGATCTGCCATCACGTTCAGTGATAACATGCCAGAGCGGAACGGCGATATGCACGCTGGAAGGGAATTGATGCTACCTCCTCAGAAGATGATCTCCTGGTATCCGAAATCTGAAAACGCTTCATTTGCATGGAATTTCGCATCCGCCGACGAGGAGTTTGAGAGAGATGGAGGATATTTTCCAGCATTAGCTATCTCACTCGCACTAACGATCGTTCTCGGGAGTTTGATAGTATGCGATATTGATCGCCAATGTAGTAGAAGATCTACTATCACGTTCAGTGATAACATGCCAGAGCGGAACGGCGATATGCACGCTGGAAGGGAATTGATGCTACCTACTCAGAAGATGATCTCCTGGTATCCGAAATCTGAAAACGCTTCATTTGCATGGAATTTCGCATCCGCCGACGAGGAATAAGAGAGAAGGAGGATATTTTCCATCTTAAGCTATCTCCCTCGCACTAACGATCGTTCTCGGGAGTTTGATAGTACGCGAAATTGATCGCCAATGTAGTAGAAGATCTGCCATCACGTTCAGTAATAACGTACGAGAGGAGAACGGCTATATGCACGCTGGAAGGGAATTGATGCTACCTACTCAGAAGATGATCTCCTGGTATCCGAAATCTGAAAACGCTTCATTTGTATGGAATTTCGCATTCGCCGACGAGGAATAAGAGAGAAGGAGGATACTTTCCATCTTAAGCTATCTCCCTCGCACTAACGATCGTCCTCGGGAATTTGATAGTATGCGAAATTGATCGCCAATGTAGTAGAAGATCTGCCATCACGTTCAGTGATAACATGCCAGAGCGGAACGGCGATATGCACGCTGGAAGGGAATTGATGCTACCTCCTCAGAAGATGATCTCCTGGTATCCGAAATCTGAAAACGGTTCATTTGCATGGAATTTCGCATCCGCCGACGAGGAGTTTGAGAGAGAAGGAGGATACTTTCCATCTTAAGCTATCTCCCTCGCACTAACGATCGTCCTCGGGAATTTGATAGTATGCGAAATTGATCGCCAATGTAGTAGAAGATCTGCCATCACGTTCAGTGATAACGTACGAGAGCGGAACGGCGATATGCACGCTGGAGGGGAATTGATGCTACCTCCTCAGAAGATGATCTCCTGGTATTCGAAATCTGAAAACGGTCCGTTTGTATGGAATTTCGCATCCGCCGACGAGGAGTTTGAGAGAGAAGGAGGATACTTTCCAGCTTTAGCTATCTCACTCACACTAACGATCGTTCTGATGAGTTTGATAGTATGCGATATTGATCGCCAATGTAGTAGAAGATCTACTATCACGTTCAGTGATAACGTACGAGAGCGGAACGGCGATATGCACGCTGGAAGGGAATTGATGCTACCTCCTCAGAAGATGATCTCCTGGTATTCGAAATCTGAAAACGGTCCGTTTGTATGGAATTTCGCATCCTCCGACGAGGAGTATGAGAGAGAAGGAGGATGCTTTCCATCTTAAGCTATCTCACTCGCACTAGCGATCGTTCTGATGAGTTTGATAGTATGCGATATTGATCGCCAATGTAGTAGAAGATCTGCCATCACGTTCAGTGATAACATGCCAGAGCGGAACGGCGATATGCACGCTGGAAGGGAATTGATGTTACCTCATCGGAAGATGATCTCCTGGTATCCGAAATCTGAAAACGCTTCATTTGTATGGAATTTCGCATCCGCCGACGAGGAGTTTGAGAGAGAAGGAGGATATTTTCCAGCATTAGCTATCTCACTCGCACTAACGATCGTTCTCGGGAGTTTGATAGTATGCGATATTGATCGCCAATGTAGTAGAAGATCTACTATCACGTTCAGTGATAACATGCCAGAGCGGAACGGCGATATGCACGCTGGAGGGGAATTGATGCTACCTCCTCGGAAGATGATCTCCTGGTATTCGAAACCTGAAAACGGTCCGTTTGTATGGAATTTCGCATCCGCCGACGAGGAGTATGAGAGAGAAGGAGGATGCTTTCCATCTTTAGCTATCTCCCTCGCACTAGCGATCGTTCTCGGGAGTTTGATAGTATGCGATATTGATCGCCAATGTAGTAGAAGATCTGCCATCACGTTCAGTAATAACGTACGAGAGGAGAACGGCTATATGCACGCTGGAAGGGAATTGATGTTACCTCATCGGAAGATGATCTCCTGGTATCCGAAATCTGAAAACGCTTCATTTGTATGGAATTTCGCATCCGCCGACGAGGAGTTTGAGAGAGAAGGAGGATACTTTCCAGCTTAAGCTATCTCCCTCGCACTAACGATCGTCCTCGGGAGTTTGGTAGTATGCGATATTGATCGCCAATGTAGTAGAAGATCTACTATCACGTTCAGTGATAACATGCCAGAGCGAAACGGCGATATACACGCTGGGGGGGAATTGATGTTACCTCCTCAGAAGATGATCTCCTGGTATCCGAAATCTGAAAACGCTTCATTTGTATGGAATTTCGCATCCGCCGACGAGGAGTTTGAGAAAGAAGGAGGATGCTTTCCATCTTTAGCTATCTCACTCGCACTAGCGATCGTTCTGATGAGTTTGATAGTATGCGATATTGATCGCCAATGTAGTAGAAGATCTGCCATCACGTTCAGTGATAACATGCCAGAGCGGAACGGCGATATGCACGCTGGAAGGGAATTGATGCTACCTCCTCAGAAGATGATCTCCTGGTATCCGAAATCTGAAAACGCTTCATTTGTATGGAATTTCGCATCCGCCGACGAGGAGTTTGAGAGAGAAGGAGGATATTTTCCAGCATTAGCTATCTCCCTCGCACTAACGATCGTTCTCGGGAGTTTGATAGTATGCGATATTGATCGCCAATGTAGTAGAAGATCTACTATCACGTTCAGTGATAACATGCCAGAGCGGAACGGCGATATGCACGCTGGAAGGGAATTGATGCTACCTCCTCAGAAGATGATCTCCTGGTATCCGAAATCTGAAAACGCTTCATTTGTATGGAATTTCGCATCCGCGGACGAGGAGTTTGAGAGAGAAGGAGAATACTTTCCATCTTTAGCTATCTCCCTCGCACTAGCGATCGTTCTCGGGAGTTTGATAGTATGCGATATTGATCGCCAATGTAGTAGAAGATCTGCCATCACGTTCAGTAATAACGTACGAGAGGAGAACGGATATATGCACGCTGGAAGGGAATTGATGTTACCTCATCGGAAGATGATCTCCTGGTATCCGAAATCTGAAAACGCTTCATTTGTATGGAATTTCGCATCCGCCAACGAGGAGTTTGAGAGAGAAGGAGGATACTTTCCAGCTTAAGCTATCTCCCTCGCACTAACGATCGTCCTCGGGAGTTTGGTAGTATGCGATATTGATCGCCAATGTAGTAGATGATCTGCCATCACGTTCAGTGATAACGTACGAGAGCGGAACGGCGATATGCACGCTGGAGGGGAATTGATGTTACCTCCTGGAAAGATGTTCTCCTGGTATCCGAAATCTAGAAACGGTTCGTTTGCATGGAATTTCGCATCCGCCGACGAGGAGTATGAGAGAGAAGGAGGATGCTTTCCATCTTAAGCTATCTCACTCGCACTAGCGATCGTCCTGGGGAGTTTGATAGTATGCGATATTGATCGCCAATATAGTAGAAGTTCTACTATCACGTTCAGTGATAACGTACGAGAGCGGAACGGCGATATGCACGCTGGAAGGGAATTGAAGTTACCTCCTGGAAAGATGATCTCCTGGTATTCGAAATCTGAAAACGCTTCATTTGTATGGAATTTCGCATCCGCCGACGAGGAGTATGAGAGAGAAGGAGGATGCTTTCCATCTTAAGCTATCTCACTCGCACTAGCGATCGTTCTGATGAGTTTGATAGTATGCGATATTGATCGCCAATGTAGTAGAAGATCTGCCATCACGTTCAGTGATAACATGCCAGAGCGGAACGGCGATATGCACGCTGGAAGGGAATTGATGCTACCTCCTCAGAAGATGATCTCCTGGTATCCGAAATCTGAAAACGCTTCATTTGTATGGAATTTCGCATCCGCCGACGAGGAGTTTGAGAGAGAAGGAGGATATTTTCCAGCATTAGCTATCTCCCTCGCACTAACGATCGTTCTCGGGAGTTTGATAGTATGCGATATTGATCGCCAATGTAGTAGAAGATCTACTATCACGTTCAGTGATAACATGCCAGAGCGGAACGGCGATATGCACGCTGGAAGGGAATTGATGCTACCTCCTCAGAAGATGATCTCCTGGTATCCGAAATCTGAAAACGCTTCATTTGTATGGAATTTCGCATCCGCCGACGAGGAGTTTGAGAGAGAAGGAGGATACTTTCCAGCTTAAGCTATCTCACTCGCACTAACGATCGTTCTCGGGAGTTTGATAGTATGCGATATTGATCGCCAATGTAGTAGAAGATCTGCCATCACGTTCAGTGATAACATGCCAGAGCGGAACGGCGATATGCACGCTGGAAGGGAATTGATGCTACCTCCTCAGAAGATGATCTCCTGGTATCCGAAATCTGAAAACGCTTCATTTGCATGGAATTTCGCATCCGCCGACGAGGAGTTTGAGAGAGAAGGAGAATACTTTCCATCTTTAGCTATCTCCCTCGCACTAACGATCGTCCTCGGGAGTTTGGTAGTATGCGATATTGATCGCCAATGTAGTAGAAGATCTACTATCACGTTCAGTGATAACATGCCAGAGCGAAACGGCGATATACACGCTGGGGGGGAATTGATGTTACCTCCTCAGAAGATGATCTCCTGGTATCCGAAATCTGAAAACGCTTCATTTGTATGGAATTTCGCATCCGCCGACGAGGAGTTTGAGAGAGAAGGAGGATACTTTCCAGCTTAAGCTATCTCCCTCGCACTAACGATCGTCCTCGGGAGTTTGGTAGTATGCGATATTGATCGCCAATGTAGTAGAAGATCTACTATCACGTTCAGTGATAACATGCCAGAGCGAAACGGCGATATACACGCTGGGGGGGAATTGATGTTACCTCCTCAGAAGATGATCTCCTGGTATCCGAAATCTGAAAACGCTTCATTTGTATGGAATTTCGCATCCGCCGACGAGGAGTTTGAGAGAGAAGGAGAATACTTTCCATCTTTAGCTATCTCCCTCGCACTAGCGATCGTTCTCGGGAGTTTGATAGTATGCGATATTGATCGCCAATGTAGTAGAAGATCTGCCATCACGTTCAGTGATAACATGCCAGAGCGGAACGGCGATATGCACGCTAGAGAATTGATGCTACCTCCTCAGAAGATGATATCCTGGTATCCGAAATCTGAAAACGGTTCGTTTGCATGGAATTTCGCATCCGCCGACGAGGAGTATGAGAGAGAAGGAGGACACTTTCCATCTTAAGCTATCTCACTCGCACTAACGATCGTTCTCGGGAGTTTGATAGTATGCGATATTGATCGCCAATGTAGTAGAAGATCTGCCATCACGTTCAGTGATAACATGCCAGAGCGGAACGGCGATATGCACGCTGGAAGGGAATTGATGCTACCTCCTCAGAAGATGATCTCCTGGTATCCGAAATCTGAAAACGCTTCATTTGCATGGAATTTCGCATCCGCCGACGAGGAGTTTGAGAGAGAAGGAGGATATTTTCCAGCATTAGCTATCTCACTCGCACTAGCGATCGTTCTGATGAGTTTGATAGTATGCGATATTGATCGCCAATGTAGTAGAAGATCTGCCATCACGTTCAGTGATAACATGCCAGAGCGGAACGGCGATATGCACGCTGGAAGGGAATTGATGCTACCTCCTCAGAAGATGATCTCCTGGTATCCGAAATCTGAAAACGCTTCATTTGCATGGAATTTCGCATCCGCCGACGAGGAGTTTGAGAGAGATGGAGGACACTTTCCATCTTAAGCTATCTCACTCGCACTAGCGATCGTTCTCGGGAGTTTGATAGTATGCGATATTGATCGCCAATGTAGTAGAAGATCTGCCATCACGTTCAGTGATAACATGCCAGAGCGGAACGGCGATATGCACGCTAGAGAATTGATGCTACCTCCTCAGAAGATGATATCCTGGTATCCGAAATCTGAAAACGGTTCGTTTGCATGGAATTTCGCATCCGCCGACGAGGAGTTTGAGAGAGAAGGAGGATACTTTCCATCTTTAGCTATCTCACTCACACTAACGATCGTTCTGATGAGTTTGATAGTATGCGATATTGATCGCCAATGTAGTAGAAGATCTGCCATCACGTTCAGTAATAACGTACGAGAGGAGAACGGCTATATGCACGCTGGAAGGGAATTGAAGTTACCTCCTGGAAAGATGATCTCCTGGTATCCGAAATCTGAAAACGCTTCATTTGTATGGAATTTCGCATTCGCCGACGAGGAATAAGAGAGAAGGAGGATACTTTCCATCTTAAGCTATCTCCCTCGCACTAACGATCGTTCTCGGGAGTTTGATAGTACGCGAAATTGATCGCCAATGTAGTAGAAGATCTACTATCACGTTCAGTGATAACGTACGAGAGCGGAACGGCGATATGCACGCTAGAGAATTGATGTTACCTCCTCGGAAGATGATCTCCTGGTATTCGAAATCTGAAAACGCTTCATTTGTATGGAATTTCGCCTCCGCCGACGAGGAGTATGAGAGAGAAGGAGGATACTTTCCATCTTTAGCTATCTCCCTCGCACTAAGGATCGTCCTCGGGAGTTTGATAGTATGCGATATTGATCGCCAATGTAGTAGAAGATCTGCTATCACGTTCAGTGATAACATGCCAGAGCGGAACGGCGATATGCACGCTGGAGGGAATTGATGTTACCTCCTCGGAAGATGATCTCCTGGTATTCGAAATCTGAAAACGCTTCATTTGTATGGAATTTCGCCTCCGCCGACGAGGAGTATGAGAGAGAAGGAGGACACTTTCCATCTTAAGCTATCTCACTCGCACTAACGATCGTCCTCGGGAGTTTGATAGTATGCGATATTGATCGCCAATGTAGTAGAAGATCTGCCATCACGTTCAGTGATAACATGCCAGAGCGGAACGGCGATATGCACGCTAGAGAATTGATGCTACCTCCTCAGAAGATGATATCCTGGTATCCGAAATCTGAAAACGGTTCGTTTGCATGGAATTTCGCATCCGCCGACGAGGAGTTTGAGAGAGAAGGAGGATACTTTCCATCTTTAGCTATCTCACTCACACTAACGATCGTTCTGATGAGTTTGATAGTATGCGATATTGATCGCCAATGTAGTAGAAGATCTGCCATCACGTTCAGTAATAACGTACGAGAGGAGAACGGCTATATGCACGCTGGAAGGGAATTGAAGTTACCTCCTGGAAAGATGATCTCCTGGTATCCGAAATCTGAAAACGCTTCATTTGTATGGAATTTCGCATTCGCCGACGAGGAATAAGAGAGAAGGAGGATACTTTCCATCTTAAGCTATCTCCCTCGCACTAACGATCGTTCTCGGGAGTTTGATAGTACGCGAAATTGATCGCCAATGTAGTAGAAGATCTACTATCACGTTCAGTGATAACGTACGAGAGCGGAACGGCGATATGCACGCTGGAGGGGAATTGATGCTTCCTCCTCAGAAGATGATCTCCTGGTATCCGAAATCTGAAAACGCTTCATTTGTATGGAATTTCGCATCCGCCGACGAGGAGTTTGAGAGAGAAGGAGGATGCTTTCCATCTTAAGCTATCTCCCTCGCACTAACGATCGTCCTCGGGAGTTTGGTAGTATGCGATATTGATCGCCAATGTAGTAGATGATCTGCCATCACGTTCAGTGATAACGTACGAGAGCGGAACGGCGATATGCACGCTGGAGGGGAATTGATGTTACCTCCTGGAAAGATGTTCTCCTGGTATCCGAAATCTAGAAACGGTTCGTTTGCATGGAATTTCGCATCCGCCGACGAGGAGTATGAGAGAGAAGGAGGATGCTTTCCATCTTAAGCTATCTCACTCGCACTAGCGATCGTCCTGGGGAGTTTGATAGTATGCGATATTGATCGCCAATATAGTAGAAGTTCTACTATCACGTTCAGTGATAACGTACGAGAGCGGAACGGCGATATGCACGCTAGAGAATTGATGCTACCTTCTCGGAAGATGATCTCCTGGTATCCGAAATCTGAAAACGGTTCGTTTGCATGGAATTTCGCTTCCGCCGACGAGGAGTATGAGAGAGAAGGAGGACACTTTCCATCTTAAGCTATCTCACTCGCACTAGCGATCGTTCTCGGGAGTTTGGTAGTATGCGATATTGATCGCCAATGTAGTAGAAGATCTGCCATCACGTTCAGTGATAACGTACGAGAGCGGAAAGGCGATATGCACGCTGGAAGGGAATTGATGCTACCTCCTCGGAAGATGATCTCCTGGTATCCGAAATCTAGAAACGGTTCGTTTGCATGGAATTTCGCATCCGCCGACGAGGAGTATGAGAGAGAAGGAGGATACTTTCCATCTTAAGCCATCTCCTTCTCACTAACGATCGTCCTCGGGAGTTTGATAGTAAGCGATATTGACAGTCGACGTAATTGTATTTACACAACTATAATTACTATTTTTTGGCTCTCCCCTTTCGATCCCATTTCTACGTGTTGGCACTCTCGATAATACCAACATTCTAACACACTTTCTAGTTCTAGTCATCCACGATCATCGGATACATGCAATTACGCCCAAACATAATGCAAGAAATGAATCAACAGTTGAGTCGTGTGTTTACCGATACTAATATGATAATAAGGGAATTTAAATTTATTATTTGTTCTTATGCTTATAAATCGTCTTATTGCCTTCTAATAATAAACCATGGTAGTAGAGTGTATCGCGGACCTCTCTAAGTAGTATTGTTCCACATTGCCTACAAATGTGTGTGCGTCAGAGACTGTATCATCTGGAGTGTGGCTGCCATATTTAGCTTGCCGCTACCAATTCGTCACCTTAAAATGTCAATATAAACGATCGATCTTCTGTTTATCGCGACAGGATAAAAATGACGCATCGTACATGCGTACGCGGCTTGTGGCACTATTGCGCCACAACATTACAGGGGGTGGTTAGGAAGTGGGCTAAACTAAAGTGGCGAAATAATACGGCTATCAAATTAAAGCAGACACTATTGAAGCCTTGTCATAGAGCGCCTGAGGCAAATGCCGCGATCCGTTCTGTGTCCGTTTGCATTCTACACGGGTTTTATCTACGATATTACACCTACAGTTTTAAAAAAACAAACCCACACTCATACACACACATACGTTTAGACAGGAGCCATATATCCACATAAAGTGTATCCCGCTCCCTGTGTTAAGTCAAGGTTTTGTTACTATAAGACTCCGGTTAATCGCTTACAAAGATTCATCGTTATGCTTCAATTTTTGTTTTGTCACCCACTGTAGTAACACTCTGTACACACATACATATCTGCTCATATTCATCTTCATCGACGGCTTCAGCTGCCACGCCGTCGGGCACGGCCACGTACGCCTCGATTCATCGCTGACGGGTTTGCCTCCTGTTGTTGCTGCCGCTTCCGGTGGAGGTTGTTCCTACGGAGTTATGATGGTGGCGTTCCGGTCGACGGCGGGGCACCGACCGGTGGATGCACTGGTCCTTCACTGGAGGCGGTTTGCTGTTGCTCCTGTTCACTCACTACGGCCGTGCTCGGCGTTGTCGCTTCCTGCGACTGCGTGGTGGTAACCGGTCCCGATTCTCCTAGGGATTCGGAGGATGGCGACGGGTTCGCCGTGGCCACTGCTGCTGGCATTCCCTCTCCCGCTGTTGCTGGCGGCAGGGAGGGATCCGTCGCGGGTCCGCCTGTTGGGGGTGGTGCTGCCGCTAGCAACGGTGCATGTTGCTGGTCCGACGGAGCCTGATGCTGCTGTTGTTGTGCCCCCCCAGGGCCAGACGGGGGCACCATCGGGACACCGGCGGGTCCGGGTGCGGCCGATGCTCCCATCACTGCCGAGTGGTCGCTGCTGTGCGGACCACCCCCGGCCGGTGATGGGGGTGGAACCGGTGCTCCGGGAACACCCAGACCCGGCGGCATTATACTATTTGGTGTAGTACCGTCGGTAAGATTCGTAGAGGGCGGCTGGGTGGAGCTGGGGGTGGAGGTGGTAATAGGGGGGACGATACCGTTGGAGGGCGTTGGGTGCACTGCTGTGGGTGCTGCTGCCGGCCCTTGGTTGACCGATGGTAAGGATGCTGTTGCTGGCAGTGCCGGTGATGCTGCCGCTGCCGCTGCTGGTCCGGACACTTGTTGGCCCGGCATGGGTTGGTTGGGGGAATGTATCGCACCAGGCGCTCCCGGCACCACCATCCCCGGGCCACCAACGACAGATGGCGGCTTTGGAGTGTCTGAAAGAAGAGGAACAGGGCAAACGAAAAAAAAAAGAAGAACATTCGCTCATGTTAGTTGGGTGCTTCTAAAGGAGGCGTGGTTCGCAGCGCATGGGTCTGAATATCGGACTCACTAGTTCCCGGATTGGTGGTGGCCATAGTTGCTGGGGTAAGATGATGTTGACCCGGTGCCGTCGTTCCCGGTACTGCTGCTGCTGTGCCTTGCTGTGATGGTGCTGATGCAGGCGGAGGTACTTGTCCCGGCACACCGACCGTTCCTGCGGGTCCATGCTGGGGTTGTTGTTGTTGCTGCTGTTGTTGTGCTTGCGCTTGTGCTTGAGCTTGAGCTTGGGCTTGAGCCTGCTGCTGCTGCCATTGGCCCTGTTCCAGCTGGAACCGCTGGTGGGCTTGCTGGCGGGCCCGGAATTCGGCCGCCTTTAGCTGCTCCAGATGGAACTGCTGGCGTTCCTGTATCAGCTGCTGCCGCTGGTACTCGAGACCTTCGCGTTCCCGTTCCATCGTCGTTTCTAGCTCCTCGAAGTGTCGCAGCTTTATTTCCAGCTTTTTCATCTGCGTCTCGACCAGCAGTGCCACCAGACTCTTGATCTTGCGCTCCTCGACTGCGGCCAGATGCTTTGCCTTGACGGCAGCCGCGGCCAGTGCGGCAGCAGCAGCCGCTTGCAGGTTACCCTCGTTGAATAGCTTCGGATCGGTCGAACCGTTCTCTTTGGCAACGGTGGATGACGTTTCCGGTTGGTTGGCGCCGGTGGCGCTGGGCGTTAGTGCCGAACCATCTTTTCCATCCTTGTCTTTCGCGTCCGAAGCTACCGTAGCACCGTCCGGTGTTGCACCAGATTTGTTGCTGGCGTCAGTTGCTGTCGTCGCTGGGGCATCGGAATCAGGCGATTTAGTGGTTGTCTCTTCGGAAGTTTTCTCTTTATCTGATTTTTTTGACAAAATGCAAAATGAGAAAAGGAAAGCTAAGCAACCGTATCTATGGCAAAGAGATTTCGCACTAATACACTTACCGGCATCATCCTTTTTCGATACATCCTTCATTTCCACGTCCGTGCTCGGTGTGGCTGGGGTGGCCGGTGTTGTTGTACCAGCGGCAGATGTTGCCGTACTACCACCAGCGGTCGCCGCTGAAGCTGATTTGCTCTCCGATTCATCTTCCTTATCCTTATCCGGACCGGTGCCGGCGATACCACTGTTTGCTAGGCCAGCGTTTGGATCAAACTTGCCACCGAAGCTTGATTTCTCTACGTTCTTCAGATGAGCGTCCATCATGGAAGCCGGAACTTCATCCTAAAAATATAAAAGCACCATTGAATGTTAAGTACGATAGCGAGTGAACCCACACTTCCACAAAATTACCTTTATAGCAGCAAATTCTTCCATTGCCGCCTTAGCAGCACTGGCCGCAATACGGGGATCGACCACGGAAGCGAGAAACGCAACAGTGGACATGATAGGGTTGCCCGCCTTGCTGAACGGAATCGGTTGATATGATAGCGGCCCCAGGAACGTGTTGTCATCCTCCAGATAAGGGTCCTCGATTGGCAAACGCAGGAAGTGCAGAATGCACTCATCCTGCGTCCGCGATCCAACATGTTCGCACACCTTGTTCCAATCGTCCTTATACATTTCGAGCCCTTCGAGCAGTAACAACGTTTCCTGTTCGGTCCATTCACGCGTCATACTGGCCGCCGTCTTGTTACGCATGGCAGCCGGTTTCTTCGCGTACTGGTCCAAGCGCAAACCAAACTGTCCGTTGGGATCGGCCGTCGGGACGGTGCCCTGTTCCACCTTGATGCCATCGGGACCAATCAGGGAACCAGGAGCCCCGGTACCACCGTTTGCGCCACCACCGGCCACGGCCAACGCACCCGGAGCAAGTTCATCTTTCTTTTCGCCCAGCGTCGCATTCTTTTTGTCCAGATCGAGCAAATTCTTCGCAGCGGATGGTTGTGCCGTTTTAGGTGGGTTGATCGGTTGCAGCCCGGACGGTGTGTCACTCAGGACGTGGAAGTGTGATGTAGGTGGTGGCCCCATGGGCGTTGGCCGGGAATCGGCATCGATCTGGTAGTTGATCAGACCCCACTGCTCCAGGAACGCATGGACGCGCATGATCGCACAAACATCACCAGCCAAGTTGCGCCTGCAGGCCGTGCTGGTAAGATACTCCGTCGGGTTGAGCCGGTACGTGTCGATCATGAAGTTCCGGTAGGCCATGTAAATTTCCGGCGTCTTCGATTTGTTCTTGCCGTTGAAGAACTCCGGTAGTGCACGTTTTTCCACCACATGGATCGAATTGTAATCGAACCAGGCCGAGTACGACGGCACGATTATGTGATGCGTTTGCTCCGTCACGTTGTCCTCCAAATCGTCTTTGCCACCGACGGGGAAATCCTGCGTGTTGCTGCTATCGCTCGTCTTGCCCGCCTGGCTATCGTCACCCCCAACACCGGGACCAGAGCCACCACTGCCACCCCCCATGCCAGAACCGCTGCCCCCAGCCCCGCCCGCACCGACCCCACCACGCTCCATCTCATCGTCCAGATCTGCCACGCTGGCGTACTTCATCGGTATCATGTCCGGATCGCGTTTCGGTTGCGGTGTGGCCGGTCCCGATGCCGAGCTGCCCATATTCGGCTTCACCTCGGTAATGTTCGTTTCCGGCGTCGGATCATCCATGTCCTTCGTCAGATCTTCCGACTCTTCGTCGTCGGCGCGGGGTTTCTTCTGGAAGGAAGAAGCTGCCGCCGATGCGGCCGGTGACCGATAGCTCTTCCGCTTGCCACCCTTACCCGCGGCCGGTGAAGGCGATCGTTTGCGTTTCGAATTGACCACTTTGGGCGTTTTCTTCACCTTATCTTCCGAACCGGCACCACCGCCGGCAACACTCGACATCAAGTCCTCCACACCGAGCCGATGCGGATGCACCTTCTTCCGGCCCACCTCATCTACCTCGTAATCTTCCTCCGACATCCACTCGTTATACTCGTCCAAATCAATCACCCACGAGGCAGACACACGCCAACGTTCGGCCGGAGACGGTGGACTTTCCGGCACGTTGTCGGGCAGATCGAACGAATTCGGCACCCAGGTATCGTACGACTCCGGGAAGTAGTACCAATGGATCATGACGTGTTTGTCGCGCCGGAACGTCGGACGTGCGTAATCCTCCGGCAGCGGATCAATTACCGGGTATATTATGTGTGTTGCTTCCTCCTCGTCCACTGTTATCTCGCCCTGATGGTTTGTGACGATGTCGGTTATCTTATTAGCCGTCGCGCGATCCACTTCCGGGCGTATGTATACGATCGGCATCCGCATACATTCCGCCTCGATCAGCGCCGCCTCAATGTCGAGCACCATCTGTCCGATCGGATCCTTGCGCATCGGGTTCTTGTTGACGGTGAAGTCAAACTTGCGCCAGCGCTGTTCCGCCTTGTAGCGGTACATCGTTGACAGAATGTGGCACAGGGCACCGCCCGGTTTGAAATCCATGAAGCATCGTATCTGGAAGGCAATTAAACGATACAGACGGATTGAAAGATGTACGAAAGAGCGATAGAGACCGAAAGACTTCTTACCGGCAATCGGGTTGTTGGTGGATCTTGAGAGTTTTTGCCCAGTTTTGCTTCCTGATACTGTATAAATTGAATGATCAAATGTGCCAATGATTCCTTCGTCGGAGGATCGGGTGCGAGAAACTAAAAAAAAAAAAACAGATGATATAATAATTATTACGCAATAAATAAAACTAGTTCACAAACATTGCATAGTAAAATAATCGTTTAACAATAGTACATAAATACAATAACACAACAAAGCTGCACTGTTTCGTTGCGCATAAGGGTTTAATGCATGCGATGCTAAGGGTTGCGTGCCCCTTGACAGCTCGTTACCCAAGCTCACTGTGAACCCGGTGTTCGACACCTCTCTCTCTTCCCCGGTCACCCCACTCTTCTACTTTTTCAACTTTTTTCCTCTGAAATATCTTTCGAACAATGCATGGCGACCAACGTTTCGCCTACTTTTCTTCCACAATCGTCATCTACGCACTGGATTCAATAAACACAATCACGTTAGCATAAGTAAAATTACATTTAATCCTCCCATCACTTGGTCAGCGCAAAAAAAAGAGCGACATACAAAATGGCTCACCATCGCTGAAGCATCACCCCCACAGGCGCAAACAGAAAGCTTACCTTTTTGAAGTGTTTCTGCAGCCACAGCCGCACCGTTTCGAAACCTTGCAGTGTTTCCGGTGCGGTAAAGAACTCCGCATTAGGATTTCCATCCTTTTTCGGCCCCAAAGACACCATTTCCATGAGTTTTGTCAGCGACTGCTCGGTGCGCTGTGTTTACACGACTACGAACCGCTGCTGCTGCACTTTTCTTTGTATGCTCTCACCGACGCTTGCCTGGTGTAGGAGCGATGGGACAAACGATGACGACACGTACGAAGATCACGCAATTGCACAGATGCAGTTAGTTTTTTTCGGTAAATTGTTTAATACACGATAAGAAAGCTGCTGAAACAACACTACATAAACTGTTTGTGAATTCTTTTTCTCTGAACTGAGGCGTTTTTCTTCGACGTTTTTTTTTTACCGTCGTGTCCACGACGAAAATGACAGGACGCCAAAATTTCAGTTCAATGGATGAAATGTCGACATTTCAGAAATGTCAGGTCGACATTCGGTGGCGGTTTGAAAAGTAGGGAATTTTACTTGTTTGTGTTGTGTGTTGAGTTGTGATGCAAATTGTATTCTAGTATATTTTATATAAAAAAAAATATACATAACAGTATCATACATGATGTGTATATTAACGGCGTGTTTTAGGGAAACAGATCTGAAACCCGACAATAGCGAACGGAATGAAATATTTCAACGTCGACAAATGGCGCCTGACCTGAACACGTGTTCGATCCGAATGAAGAAGTTGGTGTTTAAATTTTGCAGAAAATTAGTGATTTCAACTAACCCAAAAACAATCCAACCGAAGTAACCGAAGCAAATGATACATTTTTCTTCAACATTTGTTTATTTGGGAGTTTTTTTTTATTTATTTCTTGCACCTGCCGTTCAGTTTTAACTAACACAAACCTTTTCATGTCCTTGTTCATGGTTTTGTTTTGCAGTTTTGGGATAAAAAGATGTCGACGTCAAGGAAGTGGACAAATGCTCAGCTCGTGAGCTGAACATATCGCAATATGTCAATCGGCGAATATTGAAAAATGAGCAACTTCGGTTGGTCCCAGAACTCAAAAGCCGGCCATGATGATGGTGTGTGCCGCCGCAATAACCGCCGATGGTCGGTCACCACTCGTATTCATCGTCCATGGGGTGAAAATAAGTACGGAAATCTAACACGATACACATAATATTTTGGAGGGAGCTCTGATGCCCTGGGCGTGCGAACATTTTGGTATCAGACCTTGGACATTCCAACAGGATTCAGCACCATCGTACAAGGCACGCGCCACCCAAGAATGGTTACGAAATTAAGTTTGTCGCTTCATTTCCACCAGATGACAATCCGTTGGGCAATTAGGCCTAGGGTATTTTGGAAAGTAAGGTTGGCACTAAAAAAACCCAAAGTGTCGAACTTCTCAAGCAAGCGCTTCGCCGAAAATGGGCCAAAATACCGCAGAGCCACTTTCGGGCAGCATACGATGGCTTCATCAGCCGTCTGAAGGCCATAATTTGTGCCGAAGGTGGCCAATTCGAACAAATCTGTATGGATTATGAAATTTAACGTTATTTCCGACATTTTTTGCTTTCATTCAGTAAAATAAAAAAAATACAAAACATATGATGATTCACTTTGTTGCAGTTTTTTTTTAATCTCACCCTGTACTTCAGTTATTGTTATACGATTTTTCTTTCTTTATCCTTTTGTTGGTTGTTTTCTAGTGCGTTGTATATCAAATGTTTACATATCAGGTCGCCCTAGAGGCTGTTTAACACGTTTGTTTTTTTTCTGTTTGTTTTTAACTTTTCTTGTGTGTTTATACCATTAAATTTGTGTGATCGTTTTGTCATTTCCATTATATATTGTTTTTCTCTCAGCTTATGTGTATACAGTGTTTTGCTTTGCTTGTTTCGTGTGAGATAAGAGGAAAACTTTAGAAATTCGTTCGTTATATTAGCACATCATCACTCGCTTCTTTCCGAGTTCAGGGTTGGCTGCTACATACACACACACACTCACACACTGCCCCATCTAAACCTTTTTTCACACTACATACACACACACACAGCTATGCTCTAAACGGAAAGTTAAATTTAATGTGCTTTCCCTCTGTTCCTCCTATATTACTGCTAATATTGGAAAGAACGAGAGGAAAAGGAAAGCAGTGGATGATGCTAATGTGTGGCGGTGCTGTGTTTGGCTAATATGCGTTTTCATCTCTTATTCGCTGGTAAACGGCTTTGTCGTTTACCTGTGCGATCCGTCTTGCCCCAATGTGCAACATATGCTCCCACTTCTCCCACATCAATCATATACAATATGATAATTCATTTCACAATGCAGTTACATTACGTCGTGTATCTTACCACTTAATGCACAACTACTGAAGGATATAGCTCACTCTTTTACTAGATTAATTTGTTTTTCCTTGCTTGTAAGAACGGTCCACTACTACATCATGTCCTGTAATATGTTCTTGATGTGTCAATATAAACGTCTACCAGTTGTGTTTGTTTCCCTTTTCACTTCCTTCTGGACTGTTTTTTTTTGCTTCACACTTTTTCTCTCTCTCTCTCTCTCGAAAAACAGAAGATAAAATAAACGCACATAAGTCCCCTTCGAAAATTTCACTTTTATCGATCTTATTCAACTAATAAAAACAAATCCCTCCAGCACACGATTAACTGAGAGGGGAACAAACAACAAAACATTGTTGTTACGTTCCCACCCCTTTCCTATGGCCCAGAGCAGTGTGCTGTCCTGTGTGTAAAGCAAATTAGTCACCCGGTAGCGATTTAAAGATTATATCTTTTCATTTTCCCCTTTTACTAAAACACATTCCACAGACGGTGTGTTGTACAATAGCTGTTTGCCACCATTGTTTAACCTTTGTGACAAGGACCTTCGGTGACACACCATTAGCTGCTTACATACCGATACAAGGAGCTGTTGTGGGAGTGTGCAAATGTCACATTAACTAGTTCAATTTCTACGACTTGCACGTGCTGCTTTCTTGTGTGAGTGTGTTTTGTTTACTACATCCCCATAAAATTATGTTTGTTTCTCTGTTTTGTTTTCGTCGCAAAACAAATTGGGAATGACTTGCCACTTAAGAAAGCCGTTTTTTGATAAGGAAGAAACGTTTGTGTGTGTCGGAGAGGGAATGAGAGAAAGAGAAAGAGAGAAAATGTTGGGCGAGCAAATTGATAGCATAATAATCGATGCCGCATATGCCAGATCTTGGCCACAATCACAGGCGAAATGTTCGTCGGTTTTCGATTTTATATTATACACCAAACAGGCAAAACGCACCATTATTCTCATGCTTTTCATTCGCTTTCCCTATGTAAAACCGATTGTATTGAATGTGTTTTTGTGAGCTTGAAACCTAAGCACGTTGTGGTTTGAACGTTTCCCTTTTCTGACTGAAATTGTTTCAAAGAACTGAAAAAGTTTCTCGCCTTGAAAAATCTTTTTTTAACATCGAAGCCTTTTGAATGGCTTTAAACTCAATTGTATCTAATTAGGGAGATTACTACCAGAATACTAAAAACATGCTTGTCTTCAATCTGCGAACAAGAACTCGCTTAGAGTAATGATATCGTTCATGAATGATAGGTCCATGTGTTACATTTACTTAAGCAAATATGGAGCATCGAGCAAATTAATCTCTTTTAGTACTCGTATCTCTCTTTCTCTCTCTCTCTCGCTTTCTCTTCCTCTTGCTTTATGTATTGTTTTGCTCATATGTTATTGTGTTTTAATTTTTATTATGAAAACACACTATTACGCAGCATTGGCCACTATTTTCCCATTATCACACGTACACATGTTTTTTCTCTATTCTTCTCTTCTTTGCACACTATTTTTGCAGGTAAAACCCTATTCCTTACTAACTTGGTTGTACTTTGCTTGTTACAATGTGTTACATCAATTGTGAAATGGAAAACAGAACTGATTTATAATACAACAAAACTCAAGTGGGTTGGTTGTGTTGTATTTTTTTTTGTCAAGGAAAAATGGACACTACGAATCCACGTGTTCGTGTGTGTTAAGTTTACTACATATGTACAGACACGTTACACCTCACTTGGGTCGCCTTATATGCTTGCAAAGCCCAATGCCATGAACTCGGCATCACATCAGATCGCATATAAACCCTGATGATTGGTATTCCTAAACTGAAGATAATATCGTGAAGAAGATAACTTTTTTAGAACGGTTTGTTCTTGTTTTATATAATCTTTTTTTTTGCCATCGAACTTACAGAACTAAAATCACCGCATTTTGCTCCCATTTGCGCATCGATAAGGGGATGGAGGTTGTTTCATCTATCAAGGGAAAAACGTTTGCAAATTTTGCATATTGTAACATACTCCTTCCATGTGGTTACACCCTCCGACTTGCATTTCCAACTTTCACTGCATTGCGACATGTCTTTCAATGATGAACATCGTCGTATCTAATTTGCTGCTGATAACAATAACACTTTGCTTTGTTGGTTCCATGTATTCTTTAAACTTGGGTGTCCTCTTGCAATCAAGCTGACGTTTGTTGCTAATTGCAAACAGCTATTAGCAGAGTGTACCAGGCAAATTTCCCTGCGCTTTCTACTTAACTATTTTATTTTACATCACATGCGCAAAAAATTACAACAAACATCATCAATGATTATTTCTACACACTCGGGGGGGTTTCAACCTACCAACTACTACCACTAGTACTCCACCGGACGCTATGTTTGCCCATGGGCTAGAATGCGAAAAACCAATATATTCAACTAGAAAGTTTCCATGGAAGTGGTGAGGCAAAAAACAAAACATTTACTAGCACGTTCGGAACACTTCTTGCACAATCGAGAAGCATCGGAACAACGTCTCGTTTGTCAATTAGCCTGCGCTGTAGCATTTTTGCATTTACCATTTCTTACATCAATCTAACGCACAATGGCAAAAGATATAACTAGAAACGTGTTTTTAACGCTCGGATAACGAAACGAACGGTGGTGCTGGTGAATTGGGTTAGGGTAGATGTGTAAAATATATGGAAAAAACGAGAAAAAACATGTTTAGTTAAGCTAACTTTCATAGGGAATTTAATCGTATTGCTGCTATTATAGTGGATCTATGTTGGAGTGTAGATTAAGCAATGGCTAGGGAATGGCTATTATTTGATTATGTGTGTGCTTTTTTTTCGGCCTGAATGGCCGTACTATTGTAGTTAATGTATTGCATGTGATTTCAAGTGTCGAGTATTTCTGCTACTGGAAAACAATATATCAAGAGACCGCATTCACAACTGCTAACCACTTGAAACGTTAAACGATTCTTTCTCTAATAGCACTGCAATGTTTAAAACAATAGAATAAAATAATCTTGTCTAATGCCGATGTGTTTTTTTCACTTTGCTTGAATTATGTGTTACACATTTTTGTCGTTTTTCCGTAGTTTTGCATACACTACACTGATGCTTTATACATGTTTGCCTAGCAAATATGCAATCAAGTTATGCGTGTTTTTGTTTCTTCTTAATCGCAACCGTATAAACGCGAGGAAACCAGCCCGTCCAGCCATTTTTGTTTTCTGAGGTCTTTCCAACCATTTTACCATAATTCGCCTCTCTCTCTTTCTCTTGATGCCCAGCTATTATTAATTTAATTTATTTGATGCTGTTCCTGTTGCTGCGGTTGATGATGATGGTGAATTTGCTGCTGGTGTAACGTATGTTGCTGGTTGTTGTCAGACTGACCTAAAACGCGAGTAACAGACACACACACACATGTGAAAAAATGCGATTACCATAATGCCATTGGGAGGATGTTTTCATTGTGCCACAAGCTCTACGGACCACTGTTAATTTCTGTCGGCGTGATAGGACCAGCTGACTGTGGCGTAAAACCAGGCTGCTGGGCCATCGATTTTTGACGCACTTCACGTATCTTCAGTTGCAGGCTCTGTTTGTTAGGAAATATGTCGCTGTGCGCCAACTAGAATGGTGAAGCGCATGATTAGAAGGAATGTAACCGGTACCCGTAACAATGTGACGTATGCATGGAAAAATTAACTGTTGTAAGCGTATTTAGCCTTCGTATGGTTCACTAAACATCTCTAATAAGAGTTGCAGCACGTAAATCACAACTAGCGGCCGATTGAACGGTGTCGATTAAATAAAATAATAAATTACATGGAAACGTTTGATAAGCCATCAGCAAAGGCGTTTTCGAGGCATTGGCAATCAACCTTAAAAGTTCTGTCCGAGGCATTTGAGCGCCTTTGACGATCTTTAACTAGTCGGAAAGAATATTTTCTTTTCAAACTAGGCAGGAAGTTCATCATGCAATATCATGCATCATGCAAAATCATGCATCGATTATATCCTTCGGACATGAAGTGTCTTATCACGGAATTATTTTTCCCTGTCCGTGTGCCGCTTGTAATACGAGTACAGCTTCGAAATCAGTCCATGTTTTCAATGCATACGTCTGTAGGACATGTGGATATCTACCTGAAAGCTGTTTGTGGCATGCGTTGATGGAAACATCCCGTGCTCGTTAAACAGCTGCACCACCAGGTTGCGCCGTTGTTCGAGTATCTTCCGATGACCCTTTTCTTCGGCCGAATTGACTGATCGCTGCGATGGCGTCTTGGGCGTTCGAGGTGAACGATCATCGGCCCCTGGGCCGCTAGCTGTCCCACCGCTTCCAACTGCTCCTCCCCGTCCCATATCGGCCGACATTTCTGCAAAGTACAATGGTAATTTATTGATTTATTAATTGATCAAACTTGTCCACTTGGCTAAACAAGTACAGTGTGTTGTTGAATTAACGTCACTTTGGACCAACGACAACGGCAACTGAGGGACGAGATTGGTTCGTTAAAGTCAAAGATATTGTATACGCTGTTAAATTCTCTTGACATAGCTTCAATAGGGTCATGTACACAAATGTCATGTACAAATGCTCGTGTCCAGAATGCCCATCTGTGTAAACACATTGATAGCACTGTCTAATATGATAGGAGCGTTAACGGTTCCTCTCTAAATTCTTGCGACAAAAAGAACTTGTGCATTTTTTCTGTGGTATTCCAATGTTTCGAGACCTAGCAGTAAGCAACATAATGGGCGCTATTGTCATTACAGTGTAATTTACATAATATTGTCTCCTTTAATACTACGTCACTTTTTGAAGTAACGGGGTTTTTATGCTCGAAATTGATTGAATGTAAGAGTATATGATTAGGAGTTAGCCGTAACCATAACTAACCTTTGTACTGTTCCATGTTGAAATCCGGTCCGAAAAACCGATTCCCGATCACGTACGAACTGGACGGTGTAGCCGTGCTGGATAACGGTGGAACGCTACCGTCCGAATGCAGATTATTGTGCTGATCATCGTCGGGCACTGGAATAAAATGGCAACATTAACACACTTGTACAATTTACACAACAAACAATCATCATGCACTCAACATACGCGTTTTGTGAGTTGTGGTTTGCTTTTTGCGATAATTCTGCGTGAACACACGTGGCGACGACGCCATAATGGCACTGGGTGAGTGACAATCTTCCGGCTTAAACTGGGGCAATGTTTTGAACTTTTTCTCAAAGTCAACCTGTCGGAGCACACTGCAAGAAAACGAGGAAAATCACAAGGTTAGAGGCTCATAGGATAAGACAATCGTGTCTCTATTGCATTATCACAACTCTCGCTTACTTATCCATATCATCCGGTTTAGCCTTGCGAAAGAAAGCTTTCTTAGCAGCGGACGGTGAAATTTGACCGTGGTAGTCCTCCATCGAGGCGGACGTCGGTGTCGGCAAAGCGGACGGCATCGAGGCATGCTGGTGATTGGTTTGACCGTTCGATGATGAATTAGCCGCATCGTCCGCTCCCACATCATCGTCCATCGGTGTGGTCTGCTGTTGAGCGATACTGTTGCCGCTCAGTGGTTGTTGCTGTTGCTGGTGTTCCGGTTGCATCATACCACTGTTACTGTTGCTGTTACTGTTGCAGCCGCCACCGCTCATCTGACGGCGCTGTAGTGGTGCGCGACCCAACTGGGCCGGTGTCGGTGCCAGAATAAACTTCTTGCTCTCCGGAGGCCCTGCCGACCCGGTGCTACCCCGCCGATCACCGGCATAATCCTCCTCCATGTCTTCTTCGTTAGACGCACCGGTATCGGAAGTGGTACTGGCCGCAGCAACCATTGTGACATCACCACTGTTCTGGTGGTTACTGTTACCGCTGCTATGCGAAGACGCAATGTTGGCGGCGGTGGTACTGCTGGAAATCGGTGTTACCGGTAGGTAATGTTTCACACCGGGCGATTCCGGCGATTCCTGCTTGATCGCTGCATATTGTTGTTGGTTGTGATGGTGCGACTGTTGCAACTGCGTCGGATAGCCCTGTGTCGTGGAGATGAGAAGATTCGGTATCTTGCCTTGGATCAAATATTGTACGGGAATGGAGGTGGTGGTGGTGGCGGTGGTGTTACCAGCAACATTTCCCACCCCATTGCCATTGGCCACAATTGCGGCCGTTGCCGACGGTTTGATTAGCATACTCGACGAAGAACATGAGATGGTTGAGGTGGAACATGATGAAGAAGTAGTAGTAGTGGATGATGAAGAAGGTGTTACTGTTGTCGGAAGGATGTTTGTTAGTTTCACGTGAGCCATCGTCACCGGCTGGATTGTTCCGTTACTGGTCTGCCGCAAAGCGCCAGTGGTTGACGAGGAAGATGATGTCGGTGTTAGTGCAAAAGCGACGGTGGCGTTCGAGGAGGGAGAGGAAACAATGGTGGAACAGGACGACGGGGCGGAGGGTATTGCGGTAAAGATTGTGTTGGCCTGGGCCGATTTCATGGTTGCCGTCGAAAGATTCGCGAACGAAATCTTCGAACGATCGGTCAGCGTGAATTGCTGATTATCGGGAAGGACTAGGGCAAACTGGAATTGAGAGAAGTACAAGTAAGTAAGTTGGAAGAACCGTTAGTCAATCAGGAACTAATACCACAAAAAGAGAGAGAGAGAGAGAGAATATGCGTAATGCGCAAAAAGGAAGCAGTTCAAACAGGCGTACTTTCAATTTCATTGCTAGTTAACCTACTAAAAACGATGCCCAAATGGAGCACCGCAACGACTGGCAAGCATATGGCACATTTGGACGAGAGTTTGAGAAGTGTAAAATTCAAAACTTATATGAGACTAAAAGGTGCTTTTAATAGTAACAATCCGGAGCACACACACACTCCAGCTAGCAACTACGCAAATAACGAAAGAGAAAATTATAATCCACCGAGAGGGCAGGTCTACATACCGCACCGCCTCGGAAGGCGAATTTCTTGTCGATCATTATTACTACACTTAGGCTTCGCTAATTGTTCCGATTGGTTTTTGTCGATTTCGTACGTGTAATATCTACAGCATTCCAGGGATCAAAATGGGATGAAAAAGGATTGGCTACAATACTACAACCAAAATTAGGTGATCAGCAGCAGGCTAATGATGTTTTCTGTCAATTAAAATCCAATTTTTGATTGCCAATCCAGGAAAAAAACGACAAAAATGAGCATTGTTCTCTCATTTTTGTTTTGGACCTTCGTAACGCTGTGTTGTGGTGCTGCAAAAGATTGCGGGATGTGGTTTTTGGCTGGATAACAGATCGAGCGTGACTTTTGGGCAAGGGGGCAAGGATTATGTGTGGGGTACAATCAGGGTGGCATAGTATAGGAAGGTAATATGAGCGCGGGAAACATGAGCAACATGAGTTTAAAATGAGGTAATGAAAGCGAGTATTTAGCTAAAAACGAAATTTCTAATCAAACTCTACTGAAGTATATGCTAACGAGAAGAAGACGAAAAAGTAAAAAAAAAACTCGACAAAAGCAGCTGATGTGCAATGCCTTGCTACTGGCGATAAAGGCGTTAACACTCGTCACACTGCCGCACCTTACCTGTGGACACAGCATCAATTTCTGCCGACCCGGTAAGCGCTGCGATGCGGAGGCAAGAATGGTTGTTGTCGTGGTGTTGTTAATGCCAGCACTCGCTGCTACACTGGCGGGTAGCATCGTCGTCAAATCGGTAGCACAACTGTTGCTGGTGGATATGCTTGTCGCCGGAACGCTACCGCCACCGGAGCTGACAGTGGACAGCATGGAGAACCCAGCATTGCCAGGGGGCGCTTGCAGTGGGTGTAGCGCTGAACTCAGTGTCAACGATGCCGGTAAGGAAGCGACGGACGACGGTGTGGAGGATGATGATGATGCCACCGGTAGAACTGTTGAATTTGTTGGATTAATCATTATAATCGTCTGTTTCGTGTTGTGGCTGTTGTGGTTGATGAGACTCGAATTGTTTGTAGTGGGAGCAGTAGTGGTGGTGGTAGTGGTAGTAATGGTTGTGAAGGACAGATTGGATAGTGGATGGTGGTGGTGATGGTCGGTCGAAAAGGAGGTAGCTGTTGTGATGCCTTTTTTACTTATACTGTACGTCATTAGTTTCGTAGCATTGTTAGGGCTGGAAGTATCAATACCAATGGCGGATGTCTTGGTATTGCTAGTGTTTGTAGTAACAGCGTTGGTCGTGAAGGAGTGATGATCAGACACAACGATACGATTAGTAACATTGAGGGAAGAACTGATAGGGATGCTATTAGTACACACATTTGCATTCACTACGCTAGCACTAGTAGAGGTAATGGAGAGGGACGCGGAGGAGGAGGAGGAGTTGTTCACAGCTCCTGTGGTGGTTGCACTAGGTTTGACGATGTTAGTGATTGACGTTGCTCCTCCACCAGCTGTTAGTACTAGCTGCTGATCGTCATCTTTGCTTGCCGCGCTTGGTAATATCTCTCGACTAGTGGTAGAATCATTCGATTGTTGCTGTTGTTGTGACGCCGTTGTTGATCCACCACCATGCAACAGGAGTTCGTTCAATGAAGCTTGAGAGAGAACGATAATGCTTCCACTCGGTAGCGCCGTGGTGGTACTGTTCGTTGCAACGCTATTCGAAGTCGATCCTAACAACAGTCCGTTAGTGGCGATTGGTCCAGAAGCGTTGTTGAATGGAAGCGCAAATGTCGATCCGATGGTTGGATGCTGTTGCTTCACTTGTGCTGGACGTTCGATTAAGATTGTTTCATATACAAACGACGGTACAGCAGCAGGTTGGTCCGGACCGGTGCTCGAGTCATCTAGGTCGGAACGAAGCTGTTGGGTGTTGGTTGAGACTAACGGCACGTTAGCCATTTTCGCAAACAATGGGAGAGATTGCTGGGTAGGACGAAGGATTGTACTGCCTGCACCACCGGGAGTGTTGATGATAAATGCCGTTGCCGTAGCATTGGCACTACTGCTGCCGTTTCCATGAACGGCTCCACTAACTAACGTTGCAGTCGTTCCGTTTAGCGATGTCGTTGCAGGTGGTACCAAGTGTGCATTCGCTGTTACATTTACAACATTCACTACATTCAATGTTTTCTTCGCTGGATGAGCTAGGCTGGTGGTGGTGGTGGTGGTGATGTTAGATGGTGAAGAAGAAATCTTATCGCTATATACAACATCAAACGAACAGGAAGGCTTTGCGGTTGCGGAATTTGTAGTAGAGTTAGTGATAGTAGTAGTAGTAATGGTAGCAGTATTGGATGCCGTACTACAGGTACTAGCATTATTGATGATAACAACACCGGAAGTAGTAGAACGAGCTGTACTATTTATGCAATGTGTCGTGGATGAGGAAAGCTGATGGTTAGAATGATGAACAACATCTAGATGAGGAGTTAAATGATGATTGCTTTCGGTATTATCTGTACGGCTGTACGGTTTGTGATGATGATTAAGTTCGTTTGCACTAGCAGTGTTAGTGGTAATGGTAGTAGTAGAAGTAGAAGTAGCAGTGTTCACAACATCCATTGTTAGTTTACCTTTTTTCATGCTCATCACTATTGCGTTAGTATTAGGCTTAAGGTTTGCATTGCTACTAGTGGTCGCATGGCTACCGTTAACATTCGAGATCGTGTAACAGATGGTGGGATTAAGCTCTAGCAGCGATTTACATTTGGTGCTGTTGCTGAGACCGCTTCCACCGCTTTCCGACGAGCAGCTGCTGCTCGGTGGTGTTACGGTCAACGTCGTGGAGGTTGCTGCTGCCGCCGTCATGGATTCTGCACCGCTGTTACTCACGGCAAGGAGCAATTTGTGCTGTTGCTGATCGGTGCCATGATAGTGTGCCGTTGGCTGTTGTTGGTGCTGCTGCTGCAAATATTGTTCCTTTATGGCGGCGGTAGAGAAGTTAAATATTGTATCGACATTGCTTCGGGCGCTGTTACTGCCGGTGGTTAGATTTTCCGCTGGTTCCATCTTTATCGCAGAAACGGTTGGAGTTGAGGCGGCAGGTGAAAGCAGATATGATGAATGGTCCTGTTTACCCAGTGTTTTGGGGCTTTGAGGCATCGTTTTAAATGCTCCTCCTGTAATGAAGTGGAGAAAATAAACAATCGTTCATATTGCACGACCTACTATTATTCATCTGAATTGGGCCACTAAAGCACCGAATAATGAAAAGCACTCTAACGTGCATACCTCTCCACTTACCCGTTGGCTGGAATGGCGAAACACCAACTGGATTTTTCGGACTACTGTACGCGTACCCGATCGGATGATGGTGATGGTGGTGTGGATGGGTATGGTGATGTTGAAATATGCTACCACCATGCCCTCCGGTGCTACTGCTAGAAGTAATATTGCTACCACCATTACTTTCTCCTCCCGGACCGACGGCGTTACTAGTGCTCGTACTGTTGCCTACACTGTCACCCGCCGTTAATGCCATCGGTTGCTGTCGTAGGGCACCCGCTTTAATGGGTTTCGGTTTGCATGTCAGTAACGAACCGGAAGACGACTCATGCGAAGATGAATTAGGCCCACCGGGTGTTGTTGGTGGTCCGCTAGCATTTCCACCATTGCTTGCCGTTGTCAAAGTTTTTATCGAATAATCCGTCGCTACGTCTCCATTACTACCGTGTTGGAAGTCGTTTGAAACCGTCGATTGTGAAACCTGCAATATGGCAAAGAAAACATTAATACCATTTGAAACAAATGATCATCCCCCAGGCCAAGAGCGCACAATAAAAAGAAACGAAAAATAGCACAGATACAAATCGGCAAAATCGTACCTTAGTAGAAGAACTAGCAGCATTAGATGTAGCAGTAGTTACTTTGTGCCTGATTTCCTCATGCTCTTGTTTGCCCTTAGCGTTGCCAGAGATATCTTCCACATCCGAATCGCTTACCTTTTCGGCACATTTCAGGTCTAGTTCAGCCACGTCGGCAGGCTGCGAACATGTGGATGGTGTGTTTTTCGTTACCGCTTCTTCATTTGCGTTCGTCATATGCTGATCTTCGTCGGAAATACCACCACCTGTCACACCATCGCTCTCATCCATCTGCTCATCCGTAATCGAAATGTCCATCCGATCGTCGTTCTTTTCCCGATTTTCCTGCTCATCGTAACGCTGAGATTGGGACGAGGAGTTTGCTGCTGCATCGACGATCATCGCTTCGGGATTGTTGTGATTTCCCGTATTGCTTGAAGCTGCTGAACCGTGGTTAGCCGTCGTTGTCGGTGGAAGCATCATCATCACGGTGGAGGACGTTGCAGGGACCGAAGTTTCAGCTGATTCTTCGATCGTGTTGTAAGGTGCCACCGTTAGCGGGATGATATCGTTCGCTTGATTTCCGCTTCCACCCGACCCGGCAGAACTGATCGATGGCATGACTTCCGATGGTGTTTTCGGACTCTTTTCATCGAACGAATCGTTTCCGTCGAAGGAATCGATCCGGCCTCGGCTATTGCTACTGCCAGCTGATACTAGTACACCTCCTCCACCAACACCACCTGCTGGCGTTCCACCGACGCCTTCCTTCGCCGAGGAGGAAGATTTACGACGATCTTTTGAACACCATTTCCATTCAGGGTGTGCCTTAAAGTGGGCTTCCTTCACTTCGCTCGCTAGCTCGTGGTATTTGGTTTTCTCTTCCGGTTTTAGTGCATACCACCATTCGCCAAGTATTTTGCTCACCGTTCGATTGTCCTGATTCGGATGCTTCTGATGCACTAGCGCCCTGTGCCGCTTGGAGAATATCATGAACGCGTTCATTGGACGCCGAATTTTTGCATCCTTCTTGTTGCTTAGAGGACTCTGCGGTTCCTTTGGTGTACCATTGCCACTTCCTCCTCCGCTTCCACCGCCATTTGATACTGCGGCCGCCTGCAGTGCCGCACTGCACGATTGCGTCCGACGCTTGGCGATTGATTCGGCACTTTCGCCCGAACATCCCTTATTGCTAGGTACCGTCGTTGCAGGCGCCTCAATGTCCATTCCTCGCAGGAGTTGATGGCTTCCGGCACCACCACCACTGCCACCACTAGCGTCACTGACCGCATACCGGTTGCTTGTTTGATCTCCACCGTGCGCGGTGGAACTGTTCGTATCGGGTGCTGCTGTTTTCACGGGCTCTGCTTCAAAGACATCATCGTCTCCCTGGTCATCGTCGTCGATGGAAACCATATCTTCCGCTGCCGGTTGGGGCGGTGGCGGTGAAGCGTACATTTTCGATGGTACGATGATCATCGAGGATGTCGCTGACGACGACGACTTCGCTGTCGTTGTGGAGGAGCTTCCAATCGACGATGGTTGTGTGGCAACCGTCGCCGCCGCCGCTGAAGATGGAGGTCCAGCAGCGGAAACTGCTATTGCTGCAGATGGTCCGTAGGTCTGCGAGTGTGCCATGTGCGCATAGTGGTGGTGTTGATGATGAGGATGGTGGTTGCTCTTGGCGATCGCCGACGGACTATGTATGATCGGAAGCAATGCATGCCATTGATAGGTGGAACCCGTGCTAATGCCGTTTTTTGGCACAGTTAAAGACTGTTGATGCTGACTGGTCAACACCACGGTATGTTGCTGTTGCGAAGTCTGTGAAAGTTGTTGTTGTTGTTGCTGTTGCTGCTGCTGCTGTTGTTGCTGTTGTTGCTGCTGCTGCTGCTGCTGCTGTTGCTGCTGCTGCTGCTGTTGCTGCTGTTGCTGTTGATGCTGCTGCGGCTGCTGTTGCTGCTGCTGTTGCTGTTGCTGCTGTTGTATGATCGTGTGATGGTGGTGGGCTTGTACAGGTGGCTGCGAAATGAGCTGAACCTGGCCGGACGTTGGCTGCGATCGGCTGGTCGTTACCAGCGCATGAGGTTGCTCTTGCTGCTCATGCTGTGGTTGTTGCTGCTGCTGCTGTTGTTGCAAGGAAAGTGGTTGATGTTGCTGCTGATGTTGCACAACACCATTAGTCGCTAAAGATTCCACGTGAACTTGCTGCTGAGAATTTGAGGATGATTGTCCCACTGAAGAACTGGTCCCTCCCACATGCAACGGATAGCTGGCGTAAATGGCAGACGGGTGTGCCGAATGCTGCGAATAGAGTGGTGACATCCGTATGACACTGGTCGCGTGGCCGGTCGGTGGCGGCGCAGTTGCACTGCTTGTTGGCGGTTGCGTCGGTCGTAGCGACTCGGGGCGAATGAGCGGATGGTGATGGCCTCCGCCAGTGTTACCGCTACCGCCAATACCGATACCACCACCAAGGACGTGCGACGGATTTGGGCTCGGTGTGTTCGTTTTGTACTTGCTGCTGCTACTACCAACACTACCGTGTGGTTCGCTGGACGGTGCCGGGCTTCCGATAGGTAGGAAAAGGTTCTGTCGATTACCGATCATTACCGGCGATTGTGTTGCTAACGGGGAAGATCCGTGACCCGTTGGTGACGAAAACGAATTGCTAGGTGTCGCCGAACGGGAACTACTGAGCGATACTGCAAAATAAAGGAGGAAGGCAACGAACGGGATTATTAGACAATGCAATACTGTTTCATATACACTTTAAACTATATTCTTGTTTGGTTCAGACACTGTTTTTTTTTAATCTTCATGCATAGAAACAAAGAACCCATTAACAATTAAAGATTCTCTTATCAATTTCCAATTTTGTTAAAAAGTATTTCCGAATGGAGTTTTTTGTTGTTTTTAGTATTTTCTTACGAAAAATTTGACATTTCACCGATGTGAAACATAATCCTCACTCATACACTCATCACGCATAAAGAAACTAATTTTATAAGATGGAGGAAACCGTACAACCGGCGCATCATTCACACGTATGGAGGTTAGCTTTGGAGGCGTTCACAAGAAAAGGATATAATCTCAGTTTCGTGTTGACACAATCCACTGTAGCACAAACGGCAATTAAATGGTTTACAACAAGTTAACCATCGTCACTTAATAAAAAGCTTGAGCAATTCACTTACTCAGACACTGGACGTAGAGCTCGGCTCCACTTTGTAAATCGTACATATTCATGTTCATGAAGTTCATCTATTTGCATTAATAAGAAAACCTGCACGGTTATTGTCACTCCGTTCCACTACGTTATCGTAAAATGTTACAACAAAGGTTAGAAAATAACAAAGTTTTGCTTCAACTATATAACTCTGCTGTCACTCTGAGCTGGTGTGAAGAGCGCGTATTGCTTTACCGGCGCACTAAATTGATACTGTGTGGATGCGGGCATACGAATGGGAACCAATCCTGCCCTGAAAAGATTCCCCCATTGGACATCTACTATTACCACCACCACCATCACAGACGAAGGAACATTCACACGGAAGCGTTCAAACCCATTGTCCGTTTTGAATCCGTGCTGTTGATTCAACGATCGGTATTACGTTGAACGTGTGTGTGAGTGTGATCCTTAGTATCACAGAGAGACCTGTGTTGAACCGAGAGGATTCCAATTGAACTGGAACGCCTCGTAATACAGGTACAGCTAACGGGATTTATGTATGGATGCGATCGTATATAATTGCCAATTTCCTAGTAAAGAGCAGCAGGAAGGGCTATCGACGGCCACTGTGAAATAGCTCGTATTTTGTGTGTTTCTCTTACACATGTGTAAGTGCTACTAGTGACATATGTTTGTCTCATTCTTGCTCGTTGATTCACAGTTTCGATTTGGTGAAGGATTTTTTTTTAAAGATTCATGGATTAATGTGGAATTCTAGACATCTCTTTTTAATCAATCATGCCAAATCGAAGAATTTCAGAAATCGTTTCGTGTTTACAACACTGTTAGTTACGTAGATGTATATTATTGCACCCATTTTTTTTTGTTAATTATATAATTAGTGTAGCAAACAGTTTTTGAAATAGTACAGCCAAAAAACTTCTATAACTTTTCCGCTAAGGGAGTTAAATATATCTTAAATTAAAAAAGCGGAAAAAGTTATGTTAAGCAGTAAAACAGATCATTCTTTTCGAAATTACTCTAAACAGAACGTTAATCACAGAACGGATCGTATGGGTTCCCAATCTTGCAATAAACTTACCGAGCATATTGGCGGCATCCGTTTCATCCTGGTCGAATCGTCCCGCGACACGGTAGTGGGGTGAAGTTTCGGAATCTCTAGATGTTTCCTCATCCAACTGCGTTTTACTGCTTGATCGACTACTGTTGTAGAAAAGCAACAAAGCAAATATTGAAATTAAAACTATTTTCTCCCATCTGTACTGGCGTATAAACGTCAATTTACGTAAAAAAATCGAAAATAGCATACCTATTGAAATGGTTCGTGACCGAGCTGGTGGACGAACGGAGTGTATTGTTGCCTTTCTGGCTGAGATGCCGCGAGCAGTAGCCTCGTCGTTGAGATTCCTTCGAACACGTTTCGTTCGAACACAGCCTGCGCCACTGCTTGCCATTGAATTTCTTCCGTATGCCAGTCGGAGTTGAAACAACATCTCCCTTCTTGAATCGGTGCGGTGTTGCCGCTTGAGATCTGTTCGTCATTTTGAGGATGGTCAATTAAGGGAAATAAAGCAAATGTTATCAAAAGCTAATGGGTAACGACATGATCGGCAACAGGTCGAAGGGATCGAACGCGAAACGATACCTTGGGGTTGCAGGTTGAGATCGGGGTGTACTTCGTTGATCCAGTAAGCTTGAGGTACTTCCACGGCTTTGCATACTGCTTCGCTTGCTGCTGCCTGAGTATTTTTCCGTTTCTACAACAACAACACGTAAGTTTAGCATTTGAATAGCAATTGGTAACAGATTGACGTACCTCCTTCCATGGGAAAACTGCTGCGTACTTCGTCGTCGCTTTCGTTATCGTAACTACGGTTCGTGATACGCAGATCATCCGGACTGAGCGTTCTTAATACTGAGCTGCTGCTGGTGGTGGTACCACCGGCACCACCGGAACCTGATGTCCCACTGATCGTGTTACCGCTGTGGGCCGGTGCAGGTGACAGTCCAACCTGCACCGGATGGGAAACATGATGGAGCGAATGGGATCGTGCATGAGCGCCGGTATAGTGCCCGGCAGCTGCTACGTCCATGCCATCCCGATCACGATGATCACCACGATCCGCACCGATCGTTAGCTGTACAGACTGAAAAGGCGACGTGGCGGCACTGCGGTAATGGTGTTGCTCCTCACCCGTTCCCGCCGGCAGAACGTGCTGCAACTGTAATGGCACGTGCAGGTGCTGCTTCAGCTGTTGCTGTTCCAGCGATGATCCTGCTCCCAGTGTTGGATCGTACCGTATGCCGGCACTCGCTACACCGCGTCCCTGCGTTATGCTGATGCTGTTTTTATACGGTGCGCCACTGGTGTAGATAATGGTGGCAGACGGTTGTCCCGGGGTTCCGCTCGAAACTCCGGTCACCAGCTGATTCGTGCCGCTGCCGTGCAAATGATCACTGTTGGCCGACGTGGCCAGTACGTAGCTCACAATGGCTGGTTGTTGGGGTTGCTGCGATTTCCCGGCGTTGTCTCCATCCTGAGCGCGATGCTGGTCAAGGGTGATTGTGTTACGCCTGGTTGATCCACAATCAGCAACCAGCCCTGATGGCACTGTATGGCCGCTGTAGTTGTCCAACGCATCTTCCAGCTCATCCCACCAGGGCGGTTTAAGCAGACGCATATCGACACGTTTCACTATCCGAAGCTGAGAAGTTTGAGATGGAGAAGATATTGATTAAATTAATGTACAATAATTCTACATTCGTTCATTTATCAGGTTAAATTTAAAAAATATACCTCCTGCTTATCGCCAACGACAGTGCTCAAAATCTGTACCGAAAATTGTTTTTTATTGCCATGCACTTCCTTCACAATGCCCTCGACAAATACATCGCCACCGTTGGACGTCACCGGATGTGGATGTACGCAGGTAGCCCTTACGCAAACGCGCACACCCGGTTGCAGATCGGCCAGCCCGGGGCACACATCATCGATGATATCCTGTTGTCGGTGCGTATCGTCCAGCACACCGTCGTACGTCTGATGGCTGCCCTCGGGTTGATCGAACCCGATCACAACGGTGCCCGGTGCGGATGTGGCACGGATGCGCCCAGAGTCGTACACGTCTTTTCGTCGTGCCAACACCCGATGGTTAATCCATTCGCTGAGGTCAATCAGTGGAGTTGTGGTGGTGGCGGTGATGGAGGAGGAGGAGGAGGCAACGACAGAACTACCATACTGCCCTCCGCCGCTTGTGGATAATGATGGTTCCTGCTGGGTGGCAGCGGCGGATGATGATGGTGGTGATTGCTGGCGGAACTGCTGCTGGGAATGCTGACCGGGCGGATGGAGTGTATGCTGCTGGTAGTGATGCTGCGGTACGGAGAACGACGTTGCTGCTGCGAGCTGATGTACGGGCGAAGGTGTCGATGTGGCAATCGCACCACCAACAGATGGTGGCGTTGCCGATGGTTTGTAGCTTCCAGGTGAGCTGCAGAGCAGAGGAAAAGAAAACACGCGGTAAGTACGGTAGACACACAACCAAATCCCAGGTCGATTCTAAGCGTGTGGAGTGAAACGGGGAAACCGTACTATGCTCAAATGTTTATGCATGAATTTGGCCGCCCCATTGTGTCCGCTTGTGAAACAGGCAAAGCGTGTATCAATAGCGAGATGTAACAAGACGATTGCCCATAGTATTCAAATTTACTATCGTACGGTGATATATTTTAATGCGTTTTTCAGACGGAAACGGTATGTACGGTATTGTTAGTATTCACATGATCATGATTGCAAAATTTAAACCTTCGGATCGCGTTGATGGAGCGAGCGGCAACGGGACGTACTATGAATGAGGAGGACAGGTTACGCATATGGACCTGAATCGATACACTGAGTGCACTATTTTTACTCGAACATTCCGCAATCTATTCGCGTTTTGCCCATTCCAATTTACTGCAATTGGGTCTAAAAGTAAATTTCATCCATTGTACGATAGATTACGCCACCAATTCGTTACGGACATCATTGTCAGATCTCGCGTAGAATTGGTGTTCGCATCGTTATACTTGCGCAGTTTTAAAAGCGTCAGTCAGTTTTTTTTGCCACCATCATTGGAGAATGATATGCAATCCAACCAATTGGTTTGAAGTGAGCGTTGAAGGAAAAAATGGTCGGAATCGTAGACTAGACATGAGTCAAAGAGCTTGTGGATGCGAAATTTCCCGATATGCCTCCATCAAAGTTTAACTTGTTTCAATCGATAAGGGAATACGTTTGTTGTTCGGTAGGGTAAAATTCACACGTTTCTTACACGGCAGTCCACAAAAAACCTTCAACCAAGAGCAGGAAACACAACTTACCCGTACGATGGTGCCGTATGGAGTTTCTTATTGCTGATGTAGTACGTGTCGGCTGGTGTGGACGAAGGTTGCAACCGCAATATTTGTTGCTGCTGTTGGTGCTGATGGTGGTGCCTTATTGCAACCGGATCGACAGCCAGCAGTATCTGCCGATTGTGAGCAATTAGCGGATGCTGCTGCTGATGCGATGAATGCTGATTATTTAGCTGCTGTTGATGTAGCTGGCTGGATGGATCGATGGCACCCGGTGGCGACGCTGTGTTCGACGGTGATGGCTGTTGCAGCGTAATCGTGGAAATGGTATAGCTCTGAGATCGATTCATCGTGGCGATGGACGAGGAGGAGGACGAGGCGGCGACGGTGGCGGCAGACGAGGAGGTCGAAGTGGCACCGTTACTATTGCTATTATTAATGCTACTGGTATTATTAGTACAACTTATAGTGCTACCATTATTACTACTGCTACTACTGGCAGCGTTCATGCCCGGACTGTGGCTACCAATGGTGGTTGGTGGTTGATGATGGTGTGGCTGATGCGGGTAGTGGGTAGATACCGCTGGACGATGGTGCAAATGGTGTGCCTTCACATTACCGCCACTGTTGGCCGGTACCATCGTGAGCAGCGTGGCGGTCGTCGGGACGGACGTTAGATTGATCATGGCCGTTTCCGCACTGCCCGGGCTGACGCGATGTTGAGCGACCAGCAAACCACCGTTGCTACCATTACTCGTCGCCGGTGATACTGCTGTGGACGATCCCTGGCCGGGACTATTGCTCGCCTGCGAGCGATGGCCAGTACAGTTCAAGATCCGTTCCCGGTTTCCCGGTTCTCGCTGCATTCGTTCCGATTGGATCGCGCTTTCATACGCACTCTGATTGACCGTTCTTGTGTCTGTCGCCATATGATTGTTGGTGCTGCTGCTGCCGATACTTTCTCTACTAAAATTACCATTGGTGCTAGCACCGTAATGGTACGCAGTAAAACTTCCATTTTCCTCGGATTCGCCGTTTCTAAATACCGTCGTTCCGGTACACGATGATCGCGATGATGTTTCTGCTGCGGCACACCCATCCCCACCACCACGAACCACTCCATCTCTATTGTCCGTTTCACGACAAACATCTCCCCCTCCTTCCGTATCCATCGGTTGTGCCACCGGCGGCTTTCCTCCATTGGTTCCGGCGGGCGTCGACGTAGGCGTGGGTGGCGGCACCGGTAACGGGGGTGGCGGTACCGGCCGATGCGATTCCATCTCTTCTAGCTCAGCGAGATCAAACTTTCGCTTTTTCGGATGCTGCCGTGGTGTCGCATTCTGGTTGGCGCTTTTCTCCACCAGCATCGTACGATCGATGGTGGTGGCGGTGCCGGCGTTCGATGCCGTTCCCGTCCCGGAAGTAGTACCCACCGTCGCTGCCGTTCCGGGACCGGTACTAACGGCGACGACGGTCGTTGTCATGCTGATACTGTTGGCCGCACTGCTGGCATTCACCGACTGCTGCTGCGATAGCAATGACAAGGACGATGACGATGATGATGATGGTGGTGGTACTGTTGCAGGCGGGGGTTGTTTTTGCGGTATCATGCTTGCCCCCGGTACAGGACTGACACTGGCCACATCAAGGCTTGGCACTTTCTCCGCGTGCTGACTGGTTTTGAATGTATGCTTGGCAACGGGCGCGCGCTAAAATCGCGCTCGTGTGTTTCTTTTGCTATTGTTTGTTGTTTGTTTGCTGGCCGGGCGGCGAAGTGGCGACAACCTGCGGGAGCTAATAAGCTCGGGGTCGACACTGTACGCCACTACACCACGCACAAAGCACAATGCGCCGTCTGATGATCGCCATACATAGCAGAGTCAGCTGGTTCGGCTCTATCCGGTATTGCCACCGTGCTGCAGTGATTTTGTGATGCGATCGGATCGATTGCCGGCGATCGTGTGCGCGTGAATGTTGGAGCCACTTCACCGCGGAATGTGAGCATCCCCGGGGGTACCTTCGGTATCGGTTGGTTTTATTTATTGACGTATATTTTAGATTGTCCTAGCTTTCTTCTTGTGTTTTCCGGAACTCTATAGACAAGGAAGAAACAAAGCAGTAAAATTAATAAGGTGGAATAACGTTAGAATAATTTGTTGTACAAAATGTAAAAGACAATTTAGAACTTTCTACATAAACATAACTTTCCACACGCACACACACGATCTAGACGTAAAACATAAGTTTATTGTATCGTTTTTACGGATACAAAAATTCATTCTGTTTGCCTCCATTGGCTGCATCATCAGAAGTAACTTGAAAACGTTGATCGTAAACTGCTAAACAGCGGATATCACAGAAAACGCAACGTGGAAGTTAAAACAAAATCTATTGTTTTTGTTTAATGTTGAATAAATTTGCCGTCATCGTACCCACACAAGAATGAAGATAAAATGTTTTGCTGAAATGCCATTTTGTGAAGATAATTTTAAAATTAACAAACGTCTAATTATGAGGATGGAAAAATTGAGTAGAACACAAAAAATTACCCGTTATTTAACACCTTGCAAGTCTAGTTATCTATATATATATCATATCTAGTCAACATAAAGGAAAAATATCATAATTTTATCTGTAATTTAAAAGGAAATCCTTTCACAAAAAGCAATATAAACAGTTTATGATTCCATTTTTTCAAAATATCGTGACTGTGAAGGGTTAAAGCAAACGAATTGTTAGTGAGTCGCAATGTACATCAATTTTCAAAGAAAAAAAAATTCCAGATGATCGCGATGAAAGTCCTCAAGTGCCTCATTTTTAGTGCCCTAGTACTATGAACTGTAATGCCTCATAATGGAGATGGATGAAGTTTATGGTAAAGTAGGACGCTTCAGATAATGTTTCAACTAGAAACCCAACTTTTGAAAACACATACACAGTGTACTAGCCTGTTAATACCAGCTCGGAACCGGACGGAATGCAACAAGAAATCAACAACAAGATCAAACCAACAATCAACAAGATCACCGCCATCAAAGCGGACCATTCGCACGGGAGAAATCATACGGTGGGGTGGTGTCGTGCATTATGATGCACCCTAATCGGCGCACACCAAACGCACAGGAATGCACTGGCGGAACAACATTGCAGTTCCCGCTAGGGTTGGGACCCCCGGGTTTGCGAAACAATTAAAGCCACCGATACGCATCGGTCATTCACAGTTCGCATGGTGTACTTCTCACCCATAAGCGATGATCGATCACACTCGTTTGTTGAGGGGGGGGGGGGGGGAGATGTTCCGTTCCCACGATGATTGGCGGATGGTATCGACCACGGATCGTACCAATGGCAATCTCTGATAACGCATGGCGGTAGTAACAGTTCACAATGCGCGAAACCCCACTTTCGATGTTCGCGATGAACCGTCAATGTAAATTAAGGTAGAAACCAGAGGTCCAATGTTTCCCGTCTATGGCACGTTCATTAAACGTTCGCTACCGACTAGTGACAAAGGCGGGGAAATAATTGTGGCTGCGTGTGAGATATGCAAATAAACAGGCTGATGCTTCTAATCATTAAGGGGTGGATCGTGGATCGCTTACCGACAAAACCTTTTTAGTGCAATTTGCGCTTTCGTGCATCTAAAAGTGAGCATTAGATAGGATGCCCATCATTTCGGTATGCGCTTTTTGGGTTGGAGTGTTAATACAGGGTTTACACGCCCAATCGATCAGCGTGAAGCCACTAAATGTAGTCATTAATCAAGAATTCAAGCATAACATAAGGGATCATTTATGCGGAACAACAATTTGAGAAAAATCGATTCAAGTTTAGAAATTGAACTTTGAATTCAGTTCATTTCAAACAATATATAAATCTGATTATTCAAATAAATCAGTGCTTCAGTTGTTTTGTTTAAATCGTGTCAAAGCTACCAAAGTCATTGTTCGATTTACGCTGCCGAATTGTGGGTTTACGGTGGCAACGTGACTGTTGACCACGACATTCAGTGCATTTACGATGACCGAATGGGTGTGTAAATCCTGTGATGATCGGAATAGTTAATAGTGGACAGTATAACTGCTGCGGTTCATCTCTTTTCTATCACTTTAAGTAGAGCCTTTAAGATCGAGCCTATATTTAGCTTCATATGCCTTATGTTCCGCCCATCTTTTCTACCAAGCTATTTAAACCCATCCTTTCCTATTTCCGTGGGAGTAATGTGTGTTTACCCCGCCCAAACTTCCTTACCGATGGCATTCATCCTTAATTTCCAGTGCAGGAAAGGATGGTACCCTTTAAAAACAAGCTGTTGCCAACATTTTGCGACCAACATTACGTGCGTAGGTGGTGCAGATTTTGTACGACGCAGAGTCTTGTTTGTTCACTAGCACCTACCACTCACCGTAAATTCGTTTCGCAAAGGACAAACCGAGGAATTCAGATGAAAAAGAGATGAACAGCCTAGGGGTAGGTTGTTAAATGGAGCCAAAATGAATGGCAGGATGCTATTGTTTCACAATGTGCGTTAATGCATCTCTACACAACCCTCCAACAGTTCGATTGAAGCATCTCATCTGAAAGATATGTAAAAACATAAAATGGGGGCTTCCAAGATTTTCTCCTACTGTGGCACATTCTTGGGATCTTGAGCAACTCAAGAAATCGCCACGCTGTGCAGGGGAAGAATAAAAACTGGAGGCAGTTGTAGGGACACCCACCACCGAACGACGGCAATCGGAAAGGATTTATAGCACAAAGGCAACTTTTCTTCGGGTGCTGTGGCACGGGCACACAAAGCACCAGTTCCCCCAGCGGGAATTTTGCCGACTAAAGTTTATGTACTTTGCGTGAGCGAATGAGATCTAACGTTCCCGAACATCGTACGCACTATAACTCAGACCCCTTAGCCGTTAATTCATGGGGGCGAGCTTCCCATTACGCAACACGGAAGTAGTTTATGCCTCCATCGGGAGCAACATACCTAGATGAGAGTTACGAACGGTACGGAGTTACATCCATCTTGTTTTTAATTTACATGGGCGTTCATGAAGGTCACAGGCACAGGGTGTGACTTTCTATTGCTTCGGTTGATAACAGTGATGAAACAGAAAATGGGACATTTCTTTACAGAATAGCTTAAAACACGGAGGATCAACCCTCTTTGAAGCCCTGATACTGCCTGGTCTAAACCTGAATTCTTCAATTCCATCAATTCCTTTTGCTTGCCATGTTTCACAGCGTGGTTTACGGAGCCGCGCGTCGATACCGATCCCTCTGTTTGGAGTTTTAAAGCTTCAGTCAGTGCATTAGAAATCATTTTCCCATCGGTGCCATCCACAATCATCCCTAATCGATCTCGTGTGTCATTCTTTGTCTAGCCTCTCTCTCTCCCTCTATCTCTCTCTCATTGCTCGACCGTCTCTGTATCCGCTTGGTCGTGGGGTCAATTTCACCTGAAAACCCTCATTAACCGTTATGCGGGGCTAAGATGCACTTCTGCACCCCTCGGGGAGAGCACGTACCATTTTCATCCCTTCCATCCATCCATTCCATGGGGAGCAGGCCGACGGCACACTTGCCAACAAATACAGCTTCACCATCAGGCACAAACCCCACGAATGGTCCCGCCGCACACACCGGTGCAGGGATTTATAAATATAAATTTAAAGTAAATATAGCCAGCCAGCGTGTGTTTACACAGGCCATCCATCCTCTCGCTTCTTTTACCGTTCATTAACCCTTCCATCTTCCCTTTCTTTCCCTCGATCCCATTCGCTGGTGCTATCATCTTTGTTTCTCTCCATTTACCTTTCGGTTCGTCGTAAACGATGTGTGGCGCGGTGTTTGGATGCGTCCCGCGTCTAAGAGTTGGATGAGATGCTGGCGTTAGGGTTTACTAGGTGGCAACAGTCAGGGCCTGGGATATCCTTTGCAAAACGAGCAGTGTACAGGTACAGGCAAAGGGAATTATAAGCCTTTTTTTAGAACTCACATTCAAGTGGAATAAGAAGTATTGAACAAAAGCTCTTCTCATAACTCAATTAAAATTGCAATTAGATTTTGTTGTTCTTAGAGGAGTATCAATAAATTATCATTTATTAATAAATTACCCCGTACTAAGTAGAGGGCTACTAGTTTCAATACTGTCTAATCGTTACACCAAGTACGACTATCTTGAATGCGTCCGAACGAAACGGACGAAGTTCTAGAGCAGATCCATGGCATCGTTTGTTGGGTTTTAGTCTGGTATGCCGAACGCCGTGGACTTGAATCTCATCTGAACCGTTCTTTTTCGTAGCAAAGGAATGGCTCTGTTTTATGGCAGCAGGTTATGGTGTCATGTATATATGTATTCCCGTCCATAATATAAGCGCGAACCAGCATTTATTTGTTTTTCATCCATCAATATTCTTGAATTTGTATCGTAAACTGGCATAAGTGGGAACCACTTCTGAGTTTTACTCAAGTTGGAAACTTTCGGGGCAGCATCCCTTCAAATTTCTGCGAATTTTAGCAAGCGTAAGACGACTCAAATCACACATTATGCACAGCTGTCACAGTGTCTGCTTAGAAACGGAGTTAGCTTCCTGTTAAACAAGACCCAGACATTGCGCGAAGGATTCCAGCTCTAGCTTCCTATTTTCCTATTTGAACAGAATGCAGAAATGGCTCCAACTGTGTAGGGTTCAACTAAAAAAAACTTGCTGTTCTTATTTTTGCAGTCAGTCACATTTCTGGATTCTTTGCCAGTTGAACTGGAAAAAGGCTGGATATAGTAGCACTATACAGTAGGATAGTAGCTGAATATAGTAGGATATAGTACTCGATTTGGTATTAAGCTTTCACATCTAATTCATCTGTCCTGTCGGAATGGTATGCAACTTGGCGATGAGGAAGAGAACCAGAACAAAATGGATTACCTCCGGCAAAAACAGTAGAAAGGTGAAAAAACTCACATCTACCTCAACATATTTTAACTTGGAAAAATACCGAAAAATCTCTAATTTTGTCCGATAATTTCGAAAATAAACAATATAAATAAACAGTACTTTAAAAGTAGCATATGTAAAGCTTTATCATCACCTACCTTCTTTAGCTCTCTCTCACTCTCGTTTTATCCGCTTGATACGCTTTGCCAGTTGTACGTAGCGTTGCGTATGCGGCCAAGGGTATCCTTAATCGTTCCTTAAATCCACTAGCGGTTGCGGGTTCGTGAAAATCTCGTATCTAAGCTCGTCGTGATTTGAAGCACAATGCATTCGTTAGAAGCAGACAGCCCAGGAGCAGTGATTTGTAAGCTCATGCGCGCTGTTGCCACTCTGTTGCTCAAAGGTCACAACAGCAGTGTGTGTTGTTGATGTTGCTGCTGCAACTCGTGCCCCTTTAGCTTTGTTGCTTCTTTTGCGTTTGTTTGTTTGTTGTCAAGCTACTACTACTACTACTACTACTACACGCACACACACATACGAAGAGTCGTGGGGACTTTAAAAGCGGCGGCACTTGTTTGCGTTGGGACGTCTTAGCGTATGATGCGCGGTTTGGTTTTTCTGCCTTAAACAGTGCACACTTCAAACGTAAACGATGTGTTTGCTGATCAGGACCGTCACGGTACAACTACACAGAGCCACGCGTCGTACACGCGGTCCGAAATTCACTGCCCCATTCGACTCGACGACCGATGATGAGATGTATCGGGTCGCACTGGAAAGATGTGGCCACTTTCACACAACCGATCAACCGCGGTTTTAGTTGCGGATCGATGCTACTGCTGCTGCTGCTGCGGAACGCCTCCGTACTCCTACACACACGCAGAACAGAGCGTGCGTACACGCCTCACACCGTACACGCGGGAGTGTTACACGAAAGGTTAGTTGTGCGCGTTACTACACCCTTTATCATCGCATTGCTCTTCTTTTCCCCTCCGCCAGAGAATGCACATTAGACGGCGCTCTAATACTGCGAGACACACTGGTGTGTTTGCGTCACCCACATTACTCCACAGACCTACGACAGCAGTATGATGCACCGTCTCCTTCGCCGTTGGACGGCCATTGTGTGCGGTACGCTCAACTATGTGCATGCACGGGTGACAGTAACGGCTGCCATGTACCCGGGGTGGTGTATTGCACGGACGCGACCAAAGGGACACCATTCATTAAACGCAACGGAAAGTGTGGTTCCGTCGGACAAGGCACACAAACACACACCAATGTTTCACCGAGTTTTATGAAGCGCACATTTTACGCTGCTCGATATTGGGCGAAACGTAAACAATGAGAAAAACAAACACACACACACACACTAGAATCACATTTTGCTATAAAACCACCCCAACGCAGCTGGGTGGATATTTTTGCTAAACAGTAATACACATCACTTCACCCACACACGTACACTAAAAGCGCGATCTTCCTGTTTTGACAATTGATGACGGGTTGCTGGATCACCGCACACAACTGTCACCACTATTGCACCGAAGAAGGGTAGGTTTAAATATTTACAATTAAAAAAAAAAACAGCACCTTACGACTACTATTCACAATCAATCACACATACACACGCATACACGTGCATCACATTTTATATTGAATCGGTCGAAGGGGTCTGAATTATCTGAAGGGGAGAGCAAAGGAAGTAAACGTAAATATAGTAAATCATGGTAAATTGCACTATAAATCATGCACATTTTTAGATGTGCCAAAAATAACTGGCAGCCGCAGACACACTACTATCCGGCAGCCGTTTTCACGTTCTTTATATGGTTCTGATGCGAGCGTTACGAGCGTAGGAACGACAATTGTCAAGTGTGCCAAACTTACTACATCCCAAGTAGGCGGATGTACACATCAAAAGTTCACTTGCACGGGGAAATGTCTTTCCTCGCCTTCCTTTCTGACCTGTGTATTTTTTTTTCTTTTCGTTTCACCACCGCACCAAGCACACATTTTCCCGCACCGTCTACTCAGACGCGCTTCGTTGCAATGACGTTTCACAGCATCCCCGCTACACACTGCATACAGGAAGAAGGGTGCGCGCGTGTATTTCGTTGCCATTTTCATACTACGCTGCTACGTTTCGAACGCATCTGACGGTGTGTGTGTTTTTATGCGTGTAAAAGAATGGGGAACCGAGCGATGAGATCAGCCGCAGATTCGTAATGGCGCTGATCGGCAATTCACAACAAAAAAAAACATAATCACGAGAAAGGCGGGAAAATCACAACAAAGAGTACACGGAACGGTGGACACGGTCAAACACATAGTCCAACACTCCGAACCGAGGGAGGGATCAGATATGGGAGGCCGAGAACCGAAAAGCAAACACACTGCAGCGTATTTTAGAAATATGGATACAAGTACGAGCGCACACCGAGTGGGGTGTGGGGTGGTCGGTTACAGTACGCTACAAATGCGGCGTACACACTGGTGCGTGGACGGTCTATTGAATATGTAAGTTTGAATTTACATTTCAATGGAACTTCAGCATCGAGAGCGTAGTGTCCAGCGTCGAATGTTTCCCGTTCGGATCTCTCCCTGAAGCGGTGTGTTCATCGTGGTATAGAGTTTGTGAAGTACACAAAAATATGCTAAAGCATACATTGGATGCAGAGATTCCATGGTAGAGATTATGGTAAAATAGTTGAACTAATTGCATAATCAGGGCATTCAAACTAGCATTGATGATTCGTTCGTTCTTTTGTAATAGAAGTACTTTTCAATTTTAAACTGTCCCTGCAGAATTTTGTTACTAATTTTTTATACTGCTCGGTTATTCCTATTGCCAAACAAAAGTTCTATATTCAGGAAGAGTTAATCATGAAAATAGTAAGCTAAAACTCTCTCTCTCTCTCTCTCTATTCTTGGCGTAACGATCTTCTAGGTCATGGTCTGTCATTTCTGGCATACTAGACTTAATTTTACCACATATCAGTCAGTGACATAATCAGTTCTTGTTACGGAGGATTGGTCCGGATGTAATTTTGGACTGGTTCTGTCGTGTGTGCACCGCTACCAATATAATAACGGGCTACTAAAAAAATAATAACCAATATAGAAATAAAACTCTCAGACGATATCAACAACTATCGCGCGATCATCATGTAGAAGGATTTGTTTGGCTCTGCTTGATACTTTTGATCTGCTGTGCTGTTGGACGATCGTCTAACGACCGTTGATCAAAAGCTTTTTATTTCCCTACCATTTGGTTCCGATCGCAACGGAAAAGTTTCGCTCAATTTCATGCAGTATTTATCAAATTTTACGACTTTACGATCGTAGTAGCTTTATGATCAGTTATAGAATTAGCGCTTAATACTTAATGCCGGGTAACTGATCGAAACTTTTCAATCCACCGGCTAATATGGCTTGCCAGTGGATAAGCCTCCGCATGTCGAAACGCATAGAGAATAACTAGTGGAAACTATAATGGACCTCTCACAATATTCAGCTAGATGCTCATCGTTCATAAACACTACGCAATGGCTATGGTGAAGCTTTATCGAGCAAACACACGCCCTGGAATGTTGGCCACCTTAGCCCCCTCCATCGACTCGTTGTTGTGTTGGGTTTTTGCAACGCTTTTTTTCCTCCACAGTTTTGTTGCGAACTATATACGTCGCCGTAAAAGGTGCTGTGTACCACTGTCCTGAGGCCTAACCGTCCGCACCAGCGCGACGCGACCGTCAAGCCGCGTCCGATTAATCTGCCCTCAATGGCATCGGTGCACGCTTGCAGACCATATTCCCGTGTGTCACAGTGTCTTTCGGTTGGCAGATCCTCCGCAAGCAAAACGTTTCATATATTCCGTTTTTGTGCCGTTGTTGTCGCTTCTTCCTCTTAGCAGCAGACATTCTAATAATTAATCAAGAGAGAATTCCTTCCGTCAACCGTTAAGATGCACACGTCGAGCATGTTTTTGTGGCCAGGTGCCAGCGTACGGTTCCAACACCACCAGCGCGCGCAGCGAGGTGAAGTGAAAGCCCTCATCGTCGTCGTCGTCTTCGTCAACTAACAGCAGGGTTTTGCAGGCCACCGGTAAGTTCTCGCTGGATAAATCATTTCACGTTCCGGCGAGGCGACTTCTTGCCGTCTGTGAACGCTGCGTGTACACGGCACACGATTCGGCGGACGGCCGACAGTCAACTCTCGAACATTTGCGCTGGTTTACCACTCGCACAGGCTTCCTTCTGCCTCGTCCTACCCCCCCTCTCTGACTGGTGGTGGTGGTGTGTAGTACCGCGTAAAAAGAGCACAATGTGACCGATCTGGAAATAGAAAAAAGAGGAAAGAATGAAAAAAAACCCCATCTTAACAACATAAATACATTTTCTCGCTCATTAACGCACACATGATGTGTGTGTGTGCGTGTATGTTTGTGTTAAGTTCAATTGCACTGCACTGTTTGATGTGTCTTTGCGACGATGTTTCGTGTTGGTGTGTTTGAGTTCTATTTCTTGCCATTTCCTGTTGTGCTGTTTGAGTATGGTGCTTTTTATTTCTACCATATGCTGTGTTAACTCATCAACGACATCACCGGGGCAGTTGTACAGAAGAAGACGTGGAAGAATTTCTTCCCAAGATGTGTATACAAGCAAACCCGAACCGTTCGCAGCAAGTCGCACTGGTTTGGACACTGATGGACAGTAAACGGGTCGAGTGGTAGAGAAATTGGTCACCAGGCAAAACGGGGCATTGGTAAAATGGCGCTGTCTTCATCGGAACACGCCATGATATCGGGTGTAACACAAACATCCCTCTCGTTCTCCCCTGTTTCGCATCAGTTCAGTTTCATTTAATTGCACTTCTTTCCAGGTTCACTGCATCCACACAACACACAACCATTGTTGTTTGTGTGGTTCCTTTGTTTCCGATGCATTTCCATCGTTCAGTGCACGAGTAAGCCGCGAGCCGCGAATGAGTTAATGTGGCATTTCGAACATAATAGCACGATAAAAGCTGCGTACTACTAAACGGCATCAGCTTGTGAAGTTATAAACACTTACTAAATGGTAATAAACTTCATTGTAAAATTGTGCACATTCTCAATATCTGTCTTTGAGATTAGCTACCGGATTCGAATGTTTGCGTTTATTGGACAACATTATCATTTGGAGCCATTAATAAATTGGAGCCGATATTAAACGATCATTGGAAGATTAATCGTGAATTTCTTCTAATCAAATCAACCTTATCAGATCGGGAGCGAATATCAAACGATCGTTGGAAGATTATTCGAGCAGAATTCCAGAGTTTCCCAGCAATTTCTTATTTAAACATCTACCGAAAATAAGAAAGTGAAAGGTTAGCAGATAGACGCTACACTCATTACAAAGCTAATAGACATACCGTTACGTAAATTGATACTTTTGGTACGCAAAACTGTTCTGACGTCTATCAGGCAACGCCCGACTACTAACACCAAGCAATGTCAAAAGTTGGTTTGGCTACAAACATTGCACCATCTGAGCCGCACCTGTATCATCATCACAACCATCGCCGGGACGGGAACATCTTGCCTGTGTAGAGGCAAAAAAAAAAAACCCCGGACGGACGAAGTCAGCACATTCGGGCGCGTAATTAGTAAACGGGGCACGGGAGACAGAGTGATGCTCTTTTTTTTTCTTGGCCGTTACTTCGTAAGGGCAACACCAAAATTAATATACTCACCAATGCGGGGGCCCCGGGAAACATCAACCATGACCGTCACCGAAACAGCGGAAAGGTGTTTGAACTGATTTGATGGTGCGGTTTCTATGTCAAAGCGTCAATGTCAAACTGTGCGGTAAAGGACATAGCGAGGCAAATTACCCAAGGTTCTGGGGCTTTTCCTTTGAGTTCTGATTTTTTTCAAGGGGTGAGTATTTGAATTAAACAACTGCGAAATTTGGAACGTTTATTTTCTATCATTTTACTGTAGTGCTTTAAAGAGGATTTAATATTAACATCTTTTTCAGCAATTATACAAAACGAAGATAAAAATTTTCAAATATATTTTCAATATAGTGGTTTGATATTGTAAACTATTAGGTTTTTAAGGTGTTTTAGGGTTTCAACAGACGTAGAAAGATTTTTCCGTTGTGTTTCGTTCACCGTTCTTTATTTCACTCTGGACAGTTCTATCTCAAGGTTGCTTCAATCAAAATTAAGTTGTGGTTTATACATGATGGTGGTCTTTGCCAAGCTATATAACTTTTAAACGTTTGCAATATAAAGCTACTGCTAAGTCAGTCCAAAAAAAACCAACATTAATGTTTCCATTTTTATCCATCATTAATGTTTTATGAAACTTTACGCAGCACACAAATTGTCAAATAAAATCGACAAAAATGGCAGAAACACCGCGATCTTTAGCTGTTTAATGCCTGCCAAAGTTGAGCAGCGCTACAACCGTCCCAAGCGCGCACGTGCGTCACGAAGCGCAAGTAAACAACATCGCCCAAGCTGAACGATTTGGATAAGAGGGTTGTCGAGCACTGTACGTGGACAACCGAGGATGGCAAAGAAGGCAGAAGAGAACTACTCTACCGTACAGCAGATGTATCAATGTAACGTTTCATTCACAACAGAGCGTCATCTCGGCGAAAAGTTTACACGAAACATACACAAATGTGGCACCACGGCTAGCAAACAAACACACGCCTTGTGTTTTTCAGGCACGTTACACAGGAGCAGCGCGTTCTAGCGAAGCATTGTCACACACGATCGGGAACACACCTTTTAGATGTGCGCTAGTACTGCACGCAAACACTTCAACACAGGCAATCGAATCAATCCTGGTCGTTACTGTACAATGCTGCACACTACTACCACACCGTCGACACGCGATACAGGGACCGACCAGCTAAAGTTCAAGCGTGGCCAGCGGCCAGGAAAGCGCGGTAGGCAAGCGAGATAGTGAGTACAAATAATCAAACATTCGGCGATCGATAAGGGATCAGGCGATGGAAGCGTCGCCTTGCACGAGAGAATGGGTGAATGTGGTACCCCATTTTGCTGATGGTTTGCATTTGTTGATGGACGAAAGAAAAAAAGACACACCACCATCACGGCACGACCAATTTGGTGTGCGTTGCGTCTAATACCACGCGAAGTCACCGACGCTTCACCGCGTCTCCACTGGGATGATGATCATCGGTATCGCTCAGTGCGCGAGCGCGCGCATTCGTTATCGCAGAACCCCCAGTGTGTGTGTGTGTGTGTGTGTGTGTGTGTGTGTGTGTGTGTGTGTGTGTGTGTGTGTATGTGGTGAGTGGATTTGACAGCTGTGTTGACTCGGTGTCTATCTTTCGTAGGCGCTGGGCGGCTTCCTGTATAAGTCAGATGGCTTTACGGTTGCCACCGCGCGGTCCGAAGCCGAAAAAAAGATGGACCGTTACCAACTTTTGCCTACCCGTGGCCACTCGATTTACTAACCTCGCCAACCAGTCTACTCGTCGTGGCAATGGTGGTTGTGCAGAGAGAGCGAGAGAGAGAGAGAAGAAGAAGAAGCCATACAGAGACGTTCGCTTTGTTTGTTCCACAACGTGAACAAGAGTGATGCATGCATGGGTGATAAGTGCAGTTCAGTTTCATTCAGCTGATACTTGCATATCGGTGCGATGCGATGAGTGCAGTAGGTAATGGGGCGCGTGGGCAATACATACACCGCTACCACGGGGCACGAGAATGGGCAGCACAGTCCGGGCTCGGTTTGGCCCGGAAACAAATAAACGAGCGCTGATGAGAGCTGTACGAGCGTTAGGATACAGGAGCCATCCACACACAGTGGTATGAAATGGTTAACACCGTTACCGTCGAGATAATGAAACATTAATATTGTCATTGCTAAGTGGAAATAGTGATCAGACGTTTTAGTATCATCTTAATAGGGGTTGTTCTTTATGACGATGTGCTAAGGCGTTAGGTCTAATTGCTTAATGTACTGAGATTCGCCGATTAAATCCTCCTCAATCTCCTAGATTGAGGACCACCTTTACTAAAAATATGGACAGCATCATACGAATCGGACGTTAGATGACCATCAAGTACATCAAACAAATTTTAGTAAAAATAGCTAAGAAGCAAATTTGCCCTGCGTCCCTGCTTTCATAGGCTACCGGTAGATCGTGTGTTCATTTGTATGATGGCTAGACTTATGTCAAACCATTATGCAATGAATGCGCACCTTCAACGTATAGGCATGTCCGACTCCAAGGTTTGTAGCTGTAGTGCTAGATTCCATGACGTCGACCACATCCTCTGGTCATCTGGTAAATCGTACTACTTTTGCTTGTTATTGGTGACACTACGAAACTTTGGCTGTTACACCTCCGGCGTTGAGATTAGTAGGACAATACCTACCACCTATTGCCAGAGATCAAAGGAGATACGACAGTCCGTTAGGATTTGAGATGACGTTACAACCGCTACGAGGTCTTGAGCAACTGCAGAAGTCCACTAAACCACTCACTGCCGAGCCTCATTTCCTGGCAAAATATCATCCAAACCTATCTGGCGGACACATCAACGCCTTCACACCTCCACAATGAGGACTGAATATTAATCCATAAGTCCATATGAAGATCTCAAAAGGGCTCTTACAGTCATAGTATAGGCAGTATAAGTGTGCACAAATTCTGTTTATAATATACAATTATTCACGAGTACACCCGGGATAAGGTGTATCCGAAGGACGAGGGAAGGAAATGTTCCCCAGCCTCATAGCTATAATAGAATAGAATAGTTTATAACATATAAAAAAGCTATTAAGTACATTATTTATTATTGTTTAACCATCTTTAATTTTGACACAAAAGCACACTCTAGCCTAACACGTTGCACGATCCCACAGTTTTGGAGAACAAAAACGCACCGAGAAGAGGAGATCCCTCTACCGGAAATTTGTTAACGTACAAGACTCGAAACACTCGAACCGGTTTCTTTTTCCTTGGCTGGGGTGGGTTTCGAGTCGATAACGCGTTGGACGAATATGCGAATGCCAAATATCTGCATACCGAGGGATTTTCGTAGCTTCCAGGCATTCTTCCCTGGGCTGCCCGTCGGGTGAGGTCATTTTTGGGCGTTTTCTGGCGCTGGTTGGAATCAATTCGACAATTAATTTCAAGTAGAAGTAGATGAGAAGTATCGAGAGGTAGATTTGGAATGATTCTCATTTTCTGGATCTTTGAGTAGAAATTAAATTGATTGTCTACAAAGCTTTCTCAACTGACACAACGGTCCCCTGGGAAAGCTTTGCAAAATGAGTTAGTTGTGAAAGTTTTGCACAGAATCGATTTCACTTTAAAAAAGCTCGTGCAATGTGGAAATATGTCACGGCTACCTCGACACCTTCCAGTTTGACTTAGAAATAGTCTGGAAATAAGTAAAACTTAAGCGCTTAGAAACCCGTAAACCCTGCATAGTACAACAACTCATAGGTTACTTTGTTCGTTCGGGAAGATGTGTACAGTTGTTGTTGATAGCTGCAAGATATTCAACAAAAATAATTGCGTTGTTATATTTGTTATAACGTTCAAAACTAAATGAAGATATTCCGATCATTTGTACCACACCGCAATGACGACACTTGCTAAGAGACAAAGCATGTTTCCAGAACATGTTAATAAAGTGTCTCTTTATCTCTCGCTCTGTGATACACGCGCCAATAACCTCGACTAGTGGTGCGGCGTCCTTGCCATTGACACTCCGAACAACGTGCCCGTCCGACGAAACCGCAACCGCGATGCGATTCGAAGATGGAATGCAGAGAAGACGGGGGAAAAAACAACGAACAACAACCCCAACACACAAACACACCATGCACACATTCGCGAATCACCACTCATAAACACACACGCACACATACTGCAAAAACAATGAAACGCAAGAGGACAGGGTTTTTCGGCTATTGCCGCGATCATCAGATGGATGGAGTTGTACTGCGAGGGGGCAGAGAGTAGCGCGAAGATGATTCGTGCCCGTCAGCAAAGCAAGCGTTGGCTGACCAAGTACGAAAGATGGCAGCCGATAGCGGCGGAACGTAGTAGCATGATGTAGTCGCGGTGGTCTCCCCATAGCAACATTCGCGCTGTACCACCTTCTTACCACCCGATGCCGCCGCCAACACACAGCTTCGCTCCGCATTCTTCGTTGACCCGCCTTCTCGATGGCGCATGAAGCTGACGGGCTACTCAGTTTCGTTGCAAAAACAGAAGCTATATAGCGCAGAAATACTCTCCGCGTTGCCTTTATCCATTCATACTTTTGTGGTGCTTGGGGTTGATGTTTCACCGTTTCTCTGCCTTCGTGGGGAATGAAACGGCCCCACTTTTACCCCTTGTACATCCTCTGTTCGTACCTTACTTTCCCGTGATGCTATCATTCTCTTTTAGTAGGTTTTTATGCGCTCATTGCTACTGTTCTCATCCGTTTGGTCGTAAGATGTTCGCGGAGAGCAAATCCAATCCTTTTTTTGTTGTTGTTGTTGTTGCATGTTTTCTTCGCTCTTCGAGACCAAACACATTCAATACGCGAACCACGTTCGCGAGTGTCACGATGCGGACATACGGTGATTTTCTTATTCTTTTACGATCGAGAGCAAACACGCTGCTCGTACAACTCGTGCTAGGTGGTGTAGACTTGTGGTGGTAAAAGATATCTAATCGAACACTCTTGTCGAGTGATACCAGTCGCGTCGCGTCCCAACACTGCGTCACTGTACTGTCCCCTGGTCGTGAGATACATTTGCATTCACTCCGTTGGGTTGCTGCACTGAGTCTCATAGCCCCGAAAAGGTTTCTTGGATTGTATTGATTACAGCGGGCAGATATAACCAGAAGCGAATGTACCGCTAAAACAGATAACAATCGGTACAGCTGTCGCTCAGGGTCACCTGTGATGGGCAATAAACCAGACAAAACCGGAGACCTTTAATTTTGGGCAAGAATTAAAAAAAAAAACGGTTCGATGAAGTGTTGCAATACGCGTCCATCCTGTCACATCTGTCACTTTAATTAACATAAAGTTTCCTCCAACTATAACTTCATTGTATGATATCGTTTTTTTAAATGGCTGATCTTTGTCTTAAAAATACAAAATGGCCACATATTTTCAGCCATAAGACTTTGCTTCAAGCTTAAATGAGTAGTGTTGTGTTTAATTAATATTTCGAGAAGAGTCATTCGTATGCCTCTTTAGCAGTGAGTCCTTCATATGAATTTTTAACGAGGAATCAATTCTAATCATGAGGCGACCTTTGATTCATTAACCGTTGAGGAGTATTTTCATGTACATCCCCCTGTAATTGGTTAAAGAATCAGTACGATGCTGTTAAATGTTTTGGATTGTATTCTTCAGATATATTATTTCGTTTTCTATTCTGATCTTATCTTCTCTATATACTCTAACTCATCAACCGGGTTTGTGTTGCTTCATAACGTTTTATTTACTTACTTATGTATGTAGACGACCCGCTATGAGGCCTGGAGGAACTTTACGAGCTGGGTCGTTCGGTGTCTTTTTCATGACATGACCAAATCAACCCACCGGTGCCTGGCGAGTCTACGCCACTGTACGACAGTAATTTCATCGTACAGCTCATAGAGCTCGTCATTGTAGAGGCTCCTTCAATGTCCTCCAATGTCAGGTCCATGTTTCAGAGAAGTATGTGAGTACTGGAACTATATAGGTTCGATATAGTACCAGCTTTGTTCGTCGTGACAGGTGTTTTCAGTGGAGAAGTCGTAACATCTTACTTGACCTGTAACATTCCCACTTGCACATCCAGAGTCTCAATGTATTTACTTCTTATACCCACATACACTGCGCGGGCAGTCTGCTTTCAACACACGTGACGCCCTAAAGCAGTGACATTGGACAAAGCTGCAATGAACTGAGCGCATTCTACCGGACCTCTTTCCAAGGTCAAAGATGACCAACTTTCTCCGAATATAAAAAAAAGTACGCTAAATGATGCGAAACTATACGGTGAATTTAGGAGGGGAAAAAAGCCGTCTCTCCTCTTCACCTCCAACAGTTGGGGGTTGTTGCAAAACAAACGTCCCACTGCTTGTTGTTTTGCTGACGAAATCATCAACCCAACCGCGCAGAACGCCATCAATCTTTCCGCGTACGTTGGCATATTGGTTGATGCAGATAAAACAAACAAAACGTTAGAATGTGGCAAACGCTGGTTACGGCTGAAGGGAACGGCCATGTCTGCAAACAATTTTCTGCGAAACCAAGCGAAGCGTCGAACGCAAATTTAGCAGGTGCTGATTATGTTCTTAAACCGCACACACATAAACACACGGAAGGAGGTCTAATGCTTCGTTTCTACAGGAAAATAAAAATCTGCCTGCGTACTCACAGCCGACATTGAAAGTCGTCGAACATTAGGGAATGACGGTAACGCGTTCCCAAAATAGTATTAATTGTTCTATTGCTTCGAACAATAGAGTCATATATTCAATACAACAACAAAAAAAAGAAGCATTTTGCCATGAGAGGTTTTGTCCAGTAATGTCCAGTAATTGCTGCTGCTTGTTTCATCATTCATCGCCGGTTGTTATGTCTCACAGGAATGATGATAAGGCTTGTCCGTGATACGATAAGGCACAGCATTGCTATCGTATAATTCTCTTATCGGTACTTGAATTGACAGCTGTCAGCTGCCAATACGAAATCGAATCGAAAAATCTAAAAAAATTGAAGTCTCCCCTGGCACGATGCATGCCACACCCGTGCGCCATTGCGCCACGTACCAACCCCGCACACCATACAATCAATGAAAATTGGTTTGGAAATAGATGAATGAACAGCAACACATTTCTGGCCGCCATGTGGTCGCTATTTGCTCGGAATGAAAACGGCACGGAATTAAGCGAGAGGCAGCAGCAGAGTGAAGCAAGAAGTAGAAACAATCTCGCGAAAGATAACTGCGCGCGCTTAGCTACGGCCCACCTCCTCACACCCACAACAACCGTGTGTGTGGCGGCGGTCCTGGGCAGGTCTGTGCGTGAACGTTTCGTGTTTTTTGGTGATGAAAAACACATGGCCACAGTAGGACCGGCACCGGGGCTGAACTGAATGTTGACCGTGGTGTGATGGATGCACGGTTGGCACCTTACAGTCTCGGCCCCTTGGTACGAATGTGTGTACGCGTTCATTGATGGGTTCACAGCACACCTCCGCTTGGGGGGCCATTCAGACGGGCGAGTTTTACATTATCGTACGCGTTTAGTTGGAATATTTATTTAGAGGGTTTTGGAAAATTATAAACGTTTTACCTCGTACTACGCAAACTGATGGCTGCTTTAACTCGTGTATCGTAAACGATCGCAAGATAATTGAGATTTACGACACGGCTTAAATCATGAGTTACCTCTTGTGTGAGTACTCCTCACGGCGACCTTTAACTTACGCTTAAAAATAGTGAGTTAACTCGGAATTGTACTCTTCACTGGATTAATTCACACAACAATTAACTCATGAGTTAAATCCCGAGTTGACTCACACAAGCGTTAAGTCATGATTTAAGCCGTGAGTTGAAGGTCCCCAGCGGAGAGTTAAATCCCGAGTTGACTCACAAAAGAATTATAAATACTTTTCTTAAAGATTTGATTTAACACGCTCCCTGGCAAGATTTAAATCATTCATTCATTCTGAATCATTGCGCGATCATTCCCTATCAGGAACACTTTGTGGGCTATTTTTAACCAATGTATATGTTGAGCAGGATATTAATTAGTAATTGGTACAAAAATGATATTCAACTTATTCTAAATTGATTAAAATTGTGATAAAAATCATAACAGACAAGGTCTACAATATCTTATTGAACAAATTTTAGATAAAACTAGGAAAAATGGTAAAAATGTTGTATGTAAAACTGAAATTTTTGTCCTTCAGATATCCCTCGAGTTGGTTGAAGATGGTCATTTGACCAAAATAATGTTTCTACAAAGGGTTGTAAAGTTTCATACCATTTTGGATAAAGATTTGGATAACGACCATCGGGGATGTAATGCGGTAAAGAAACGCACTTTACATGAACTTTATTAACTGTAATAGTACGTTTTACGGTTTTTTGCACAATTAAAAAAAATATAAAATAAACTCTAAATGCATCACAGAGGCCCTGCATTGTGTTTGAAAGAACGATCTCGTTCAGTGTTACACGCCACCATCGAAGGAATAGTCTCACGTTAACCGATCCGAACCATTAACATATCATCCCGATCACCCCCAGCATGATTCACTCGGCTGAAATAGAACGACCATAATGGAACAAGGCGTACAAACACTAATTGATGCAATTGAAACCACTATTCAAGAGCGGCGAATGATTGCCGCTAAACAAAAACACGTAAAAGCAGACACAGAAAAACCCACCCATTTGGTTTTGTTTGATGATAGCAAACCAAAAAAAAAAACACAGATTCTTTGTTGCGAGAATTCAGTTTCATCTAGAGTTTGAACTGAACACACGAAGGAAACATTCATAATCATTTAATATAATCGTTTTCTATTATTATGATCATTAATGTTTTATTAAAAGGCTTCTTCGTGATGTATTGTAGCGCATATTAAATGAAGTTCTTTATCTAAAAATTAATATTAATTAATCCAACTTTCCTTCTGCAACGATTGTTTTTTTTTCTATTCCAACTTTCCAAAACTTTAAATTCCTCAAAGCTTCAAATAAATTGCTATAGTGTCCATGTCTTGCCCAATCAAACAAGCACACAATGGATGGACAAATATACATGTCCCATGATTCACTAGCATTGAAAAGGCATCGACATCCATACTCCGTATGCCGGATTTGTCGATGGCCGCACGCCGTTGTTGTCCAAACCAGCGCCCGTTATGTTCAACTATTGCCTTCCTCACCATCAGCAAATCGAAAAAAAAGTGTTACTGGTTCGAGGGGGCAGGTGGTAACGACAAACCAGAACCGGGAGGAAAAAAAAACAAAATGATGTAACGTCATTAGAAGTCATTCGCGGGTCTATTCACCATCGCCACCACCCGTCATACCCATGTGTGTGTGTGTGTGTGCCAATGGCAATGAACCATGGCGACCTCGCCGTTTAACACTATCCGGGGGGGGGGGGGGGGGGGGGGGTTTAACCGCCTCAACGGTATATGAGTCATCGCGTGCATTATGCACACCGGGAGGCGTAAATTAGCATGCGTTTAGATTGGCCGCTGGTTGCTGCAGTACGGTGTCGAACGCTCATTTAAACACACGCACCGAAGACAAAGCATTCGGAGGTTCGCGGACGCGAAAGCCGTTGCTATTGCTGTACATGTGTCAGCTATAGTAGCAGCATGACGTGTTTTATTCGTGAGGAACGGTCAGGCTAGTTATTGCTTGGTAGCAGTTGGTAACTTGATCTAAAGTAAAATTCACATCCGTTTGAAGATATTTGCTTCTTCTAACAGTGAAAGGGCACTCGGCTACATCCGAGGTCCCCCTGACTGGGATATCAGAGGATCTTCCTATACTTCGAACTGCGCCCAACAAGCAGAGTCTTGCAGTCTCGTATTATTCCATGCAAGACAATAGAAGACGATTCACATCGTGGAATCCGAAATCCGACCCAGGAGTCGACTTGTCCTATACGCTGGAGATATGCGCCCAATGCGAAATCGTTAGACCTAATTCTAGACATCATTTGAAAGAACTGACGAAGTGTTTTGTTACTTCAAAATAGCAAATTATTCATTCGGTTTGGATTTTGGTTTGCCCTTTTAGAAAATTTTTAGAAAATAGAAATAGAAAGAAATAGATTTTTATACAGTTACTCTGAGGGGAAAAAACGTCTTACTTTTCCGGCTCAGTAATCGATTTTGATATGTCCTTGCTAGCCAGCACCAATTCGGACCAGATAAGATTCTCACCCATAATCTGTATGGCATTCGTCTAATCGAGCAACGCGGGATCCTCCGATGGGATTGCAATTAGTAATGGTGGCCTTTAATCTATCGACCCACCGCGCACAGGCGGGTTTAACAACAGAGAAGAACATATTTTGATCAAAGCCAGTCGTACCGATATCATCAAAGCTGGGAAAATAGGTTGCTGGTTTCGAGAAGGTTATCGAGTGCCAATGGCAACAGTCATCCAACACGCTGAATGCGATAGTAGACAGACGACCAAACGTTTAATGAGCATGGTTAGTGTAATTCCCAGGATGCGACCAACATGTTGTACTGCTATCCGTTTTCCAAATGCAAAACCATATTTCATCGAATCGTGTTGATAATTCGTTAGTCACTACGAAACCGAACAAGACTATGATAACCAAGGTAGCTTGGTAATTAACGAACAACGCAAGTGTGCCTGCGGATCTACAGGGTGTAGTACACTTCACAAGTTTACATGAAAAAAAAACGAGGTTTATTACGAAAAATCCCTCAGAGTGTCTACTTCAACGTCAACTTTACCCGCAGTTAATGAAGTTCGTTTCACAGTTACAGACCGGAAAGTGAAGTAGTGTCAATGGGACTTAAAATTGCGAACGCAAATATTTCAAAACTATGTTTGCAGGCTTAATGAATATTACAACTTAACGAAGAGGTTTATGCTGTGGATTTGAGCACGGGTTAGATTTTAATATTCTCAACCATTTTCTGCACGTTATTGTACGTTATTATTTTAGCATTTTAGTCTACGGTGCAACCTTTCGTGTCTATTGTAAACTTGTTTTATCGTAAAACGTTATCAATATTATGTAATTTTTAGCAAAACTTATTGAAAAAAATAAGGGCAAAATATCGGTTTTGATTTGATTTACACAATTCGGTGTCTGCTCTCTAATAGGTGGGTTAATGTGGGTCAGAGATGCCTAGCTCCACCTAATGTATCAAAGCACCTTGAACAGGTCTTCTTAATATCAATTTTTTTTTAAATTAATCTTTTATCTTAATTATAAAAAACCAAATCAAAAGAAAGTAATTCTTATCATTCTTTCATGTTGAAGTGATTTGAATCAGAACATCTCTCAATCATCAATCATCAATCTCTCCCTTTCCTTCAGGTGGAGAGAGCCAGTCGATCGTCGATGTTTGTGTGGATCTTATAAAATTAGTTCCAAGTAAAAGGAAACCTTCCAATCAACCGTGTTACGCATGAAAGTGCCCAAAATAATATTATAAATGCTGGAGAAGAAAATTCTGTTTTCGCCGAAAACGAACGTTTACTCTACCAAAGTCATCCATCCAAAGAGGAAATCTTTCCCAGGGTAGTATGCGTGTATATAGCAGATACCTGAAGAAGAGGACGCTATTTATAGTCATCGGTTTACAGCACCAAGCCAGGCATGTAACATTCATCGATTTTAACAGGTAAATGCGTTGTTGCGTCGAACGTCGCACACGGTTACATCGACACCACCCATCAACAGGTAACGATGGACGAAGGATGGTGTTGACGAATTATGTCGATCATCAATGTAGTCAAATGCTGCTGATGATGCTCGAATATCCGTAAAGCGACGGAATAGCTCAACGTCCAATTTAAAGGATACATAAAACAGCAAATGTTAGTCGACAACATGTCGTCTTTTGAAGTTGTTCGAAGTTGTTATTACACGAACAAATCGATTTACTTGAAAGAACTTAACGATGAAAGAGAAAATGCTTTCTAAATTCATTAACCACACGGCAAAACCATTCGAGCCATGGAGATGATTCTTCAGCTGTGGATGTTTTAAAATGAGCGAGTTAATATTGTATTTTAATGTGGCTGTTGTTCCTACCCACCTTTTACTACATCAAGTAGTAATAAAACTTCGGTAAACTATGATAAGCATTAAGATCTATTTCGGGAGTATTCTCCCGCAACAGCAACACAACAACTCACTCGCGGTGCGTTCACGGCAACTGGATCAATGCTTAACGATTGGTAGTAAATCGAGATTTTATACACTCCGCCCGGTCCCGGTTACCCGGGGTGTAGACGGACCACGATAAACATTCGATTGTTGGGATATCGCACTTTGATACGCAGGTACTCACTGTAGCGAGGTCAACCGAAAAATGCTAAAACTATCGACAAATCTTACACCGCACCACAAGGGTAAACTGTCCCGAGGTCTGAACAATCCGATCCGGCACAGTATGCGCAATGGGTGTGATGGTGTGTACACACACACACACACAGCGTTTGACGATAATTGGCATCCGCTCGGTAGTATCGACGAGAAACGATCGTAAATTGTTCGAGTTGCTACGCTACTCCCATCAGGTATCCATCAATTCCTGTCCAGTGGGCGGTGATAGACGAGAGTCGCCCGCTTCTTACGCTATTGTAAACAATCCACTGGTTGGTAGTAGACACGAATGTACACAAATCGGTCTAATGTTCGAACAGTTTTAACATTCCAATTCTTCGTTTTTTTCGTTTCGTTTTCGTAAAAAAAAAAATCTGCAAATTTAGGAGATTTTAATATTAATTTTGTAGTTTTATTTGACATTATTTACCGCCAGCTAGAGCTACCAGGCCACGCGATCGTTTTGATCATCATGATCATGATGCCATTGCGATCGTTTTGATCGTCATGTCCATAGTATCTCGTACACAAGATGGGTATTTTAGATGAATCACGACTTTCCTCTTATTATGCGACACAAAGAACGCAGCATTCGTTGGCAATTAACGCTCAACGCTGCATGCAAGACTACACACGCTGAGACAGGAAATGGCGAGAATAGTTCAATACATGACACGATCATCAGGAGACAGCGGGCATACGCGAATGGAGAGTGTAGACATGGATGATGAATTCTGGATGACGAGTGATGATGTCCGACTACCAAGAAAGGGACAGCTTGGTACCATATGTAGGGACTATACCCACACGAATTTTTACATTACAAGAGTTGGAACAACAGAACTAGTTGACAAATATAAACACCCACAGGCACACATAGGGTAGATAGATTTCTTAGTGAACAAAGAAAGATATCAGACTTCCAGGTTCGTTCTACTGCTTATTTATGGCCTCCTTTTTGTGGAGAGATTTTCAAAAGACTCCAAGCGTAATTAACTAATTAACTTTACATTAATATAATGAACGTACAGGCAATCCGCGAAATACACTATTATTGTGGACCGCTATAATCCGGGAAAGATCCGTGTATGTTAATTCTGGTGCAATATCGTTTATACTTAAAATTTGCAGAGTCATTTTCCTTCTGAGCACTTTATTTGTTAAGCAGCTTAGCGGACTTTATCCAATGAAAACATTAACAGATATGTTTTACAAATGTTTTGTACGAAAAAGGAAGGTATTTTTGACCAATTTTTCACTACGATCTAAGTGTAATTTCCAAAAATCGCGTATCTCGAGCACTGCCTTTATATATTAATTTTGTCTAATACAGGGTTTTCGAGCATTATATTGACAAGTTAAGCGAGATATTGTTTTGTTCGGGCATATAGTTGACTCATTGAACAAATTTTCGAATAATCCAGAAAATGGCGTTGACGTGATGTTTCTGGCAACACTGAAGCTAGTAAAGTGTACAGCGAAAAGCAACGCAGATTCTGTCAAATCCATAGCAACCGTGTTGCCAGCAACAACATTCTACCGTTGCTCGAATTCTTGAAACCCCTGTAGGGTATGATAGAACCCTACAGTGAAAATGCTTTGTACGTATGGATAGATTTTCTGCTGCGTATTAAAGTTAAGCAAAAAAAACAACAATACACACTTGTAGTAAGCATTTAAAGCAACATAAAAAAAAACAGATAGCAATTGTAGAACCTTTACAAACCACAACCACCAACAAGAGTAAACCACAAAAAAAGGGTTAATGAACGCATCCATCGCAGCTCATTTAACACAGCAGTGGTGGATAACGCAATTGTAAAAAAAAAAACGAACAGATTATTACTTTTCCCGCATGTTACGATCGCAGCAAAACAAAACAAACAACAACAACAATTTGCTAAAGCAGACAGTTAATAAATAACATAAAAATTACACGAGTTGCGAATTGTGTGTGTGTGTGTGTGTTTTGTTTTGTTTTTGTGGTCAATGTAGGTTCCAACCAGCAGCGGGCGGCAATGCTGTTTGGTTGTATGACAAGTGTTCCCAGCAGCGATTTTGCCGATCAAAGCAACCATAGAGCTGCATAAGCAGCGATAGAGCCAGAGAGAGACCGGGCGATTTTAAAACGGGGTACCCACCATCACTATCGATTTATGGAACAAGAGAAAAAAAAAGGAAGAGTAATAAAGAATGAACAAACATATGAACTACAATCCAAACAAACATTCACCAAAAGCCATCGAGGGTGGCGTAAGGCGTGTATTATCAGTGTCCATGTACAACATGGAGGACCCAAGTAACCCAAAACTTTGCCAAAATCGTCGACCGCACGGGTAAGAGTGTACAACGGTTGTATTCCCTTTTTTTTTAACTGTTCTACACGGAGGGCCACATTCAGCCGCGTAAAGGGAGCGCATGGAGAGTGGAGTGGGAAGGAATGTTTACGGTTAAACGCACTCGCAAGATAAAAAATTCTACCAAAAGCTGACGTTTGTGAGTCAATTCGAGCGGGTTGGGCGGATTTTACAAAAAAAAGGGCAATGAATGCACTTCGGCAAAAGGTTGTTTGTGTGTCGGAGCTTTGTGCCGTCAGACGTCAGAGGACGACGAAAAAAAAGGCGTACGAGCACCCACGCTCAATTATTCCCAATCAGCAGCAGCTTTCACCAGATGAGGCTGTGATCGGAACCATGTTAGATTTTTCTGTTTTTGTTTTGTTGATCTCTCCCACTGCAAACGCTTATATTACCGCACAGGAAAATGAGCAGCTGGAGAAGGTTAGAGTTGGAGAAGTTGGAGAAGCAAGCAATGTTCGACCATAAACGGACCGTTCAGTGTGAGCGGGCGCACATGGTGGCTCTTTCGCGGCATATGAGACGTTCCCGCGTTGTTGCGAGCGGAACACACCAATATCCGACCGGAGACTCTCGGCGGAGTTTCGCTTCGCAATTCATTGATTGGAAGTTCTTTTCTTAGCGAGGCACCCCTAAGCGTGCTCCACATAAAACGCTCGACCAGGCAATGGTGTGATGCGCCATGTGATGCGGGACCAGCAGGACCATTCTTGGAAACGCTACTACGGGCCGATGGGCATACAGGGGGTCGAGCGGGATGGGGTTGGGTCGCGTTGTCGTGGGAGGGGGGGGCAGTTATAGTAACAGCAACGGAGCGCGCGATAGTACGAGCGTGAAGCAACAACAAAAAACGAATAAAATAAAAACACGGTTCCTTCTCATCGCGTTTAGGAGACCATCCCATCCTTCCCCCCCTCCCCTCAAACTTGCATACGCTCGTCTGTATTTATGCTCTCTCTCCCTCTCTCTGTTTCGCTGCCTCCACGCTGAACCTGGGCTGCCTAATTCATTGTGAACCTAGGACGGATGGGTACGAGCCGACGAGTCCAACAACAACAAGATAACGCTTGTGTGACTTCGCATGCAGCTCTCAGAGAACGGTTCGCAAGCAACAAGAGAACGGTACGAGCATTTTAAAAAAAGAGAGGCTGCGCGCCTGCGTCCATCGTAGCAGGCAGCATCGCATGTTCAATCAAACATGCACACACAACAACAACAACAACAAAATGGAAAACTTTATTCAAGCAACACTCGAGGTAGCTTCCGACCAGTGTGTGTGTGTATGTGTTTGTGTTCTGTGGCAAGAGTGACTTTTGATTCAAAAAGTGACTTCTTATTCCATTCAAAAAATAAAAACCACGTCCGAGATGGGACGAATTCCGTGCGCAATCGAGCGTGTAGCGCAAACATATTACACTTGTCATACTCGTTACTTGTCTGTCAAATTGTGAACTGTCAAATGAACCTGCTGATAGTGTGCGTACGTGTGTATGTGTGTGTGCACAGGAGTAGTATTCGTTGAAATAAGTGGAATAATACGATTTTTTTCATTTTCTTCGCTTTCGTTGCCAGATTATACCCTCCCATGGTAGGTTATAGCCAAAGACAGTACAGTCTATTCCCGAGTTACGCGAATATTGTGTGCCAGAGAAATTCGTGTAGCTCGAAATCCCTTTATAATATCGCTTATATTTAGTATACGGTAATCAATTTCTTCATTTTTACGTTTATTTAGATAATAAGAAAACATTTTTACAAAATTAGGATTTACAATATGAAAATGTAACGTATTTTTGAGTAAATTCCAAATATGACAAGTAAAAAATTAAATTTTACGCACAGATAGTAAAAACACTTCTGTCAGCTGTGGGTCAGACCAAGTGTTTTTTAATCACTGTTGCAAATTGTCCGCAATGTTTTTTTAATGTATTATGCTTAGTCACACTGCTCTTCTGCTTGCCATTGTTACTTGGATGAAAATCCTTAGAATGACTGCGGAATGTAAAGAAAACAATGTTGCTGATCAGTCGGATTTTGGAGTCATAGATCATGCCCTGCTATCCTCAAGATAGGGCTTGATATGATATGATATGGGCTTGACAAGATAGGGACATGGTATCCGATAATCGTTGCTTTGAGTCGCTAGGTTGCGATTTGAGCGTGGAACAACCGACCGACAAAGAATTGTATTGTTAGTAGAAAAAGGTGGACAAATATGACACATTTGATAATGTTTCACAGACATGTTTTGTTTGCATCATGTTGGCGAGATCTTGTAATGTTTGTCTATCAAACTTTCTATCGAGCTTGGTAAAATCTGTCTCTGTTTTGTTTGTTCGTTTTTCTTCTTTTCTTACCGTGTTGTTGGAACTTTTGTATCACAGTTTAACGAATTAGAATAATTATACTCGCGAATCTTATTCTATTCAGTTTTCTTTGGACTTTTGGCACAAGTTCTTCTTGCCGGTCCTTGAACTAATAGGGGTACTCCGTGGTCGCGTCCGCGAACAGGATCAGGAAGTTGAATTCCTGTACAGTATCGTGACAATATTTTAGCAAATGAGAAGAATTTTTAGTTCATGTGAGAGTTTAAATAATTAAAACATTGACCTTAGTCTACAGCTTGGATCTTCCTTTCCCATTCATTATCCTGCCTCATATGCTACAAACCCCCATCCACAAACCAGATCGCTTCTTGGGAACTTCTGGTCGGGCTCCACGAACACAACCACGCTATCGATTGCGTGAATGCGATGCCGAAATACGAAATGCTCCCGCGGCCATGTATCATAATTATCAGCCCATAACCAACACCAGCCAACGGCGTGGCCGTGTGTAGCATGTGTTTATGGGGCGAGTTTGCACATCTTCAAAAATTCTTGTCCCGCCACCAGCTCAGCTCTTGCCTTCCATTTTTTTTACCAGCATCTTCATCATCTTACGCGCTTCTACGCATATTCCCCCCGCAAGATGATGTTCCAACAAAAAATTCTGAAGACGCTAATCATGGGAAAATTCCAACGAATTCTCCAATGCGTGACCGACACACACGTAATCCGTGCTTTTGAGACGGTCGCGCGCCTCCGTCGTCGCGAGAGAGAGAGAGAGAGTTCAATGATAATTCTGCCTCTTCCCGTGTGAGTACATGTGATTGTGTGAGTGGGTTTTTTAAACGACCGTTCTACCGATGCAGAACATTTGGTGTGTAAATAATGGAATTGAAAGGAATGAAAGTATGCAAAACATACACTCCCCATCTTGGTCCGTGTCTTAGGTTATGACATTTCGTACAGTTAAGTAATGTTTAGTGTACGGGAGAAGAATTCTATACCGAAAACACATCCATATCCAGTGTGCAATCGTTGTTAACCGTGGCTACTTACCTTCGTTGCCTTCGTTGGGGGGTTTCGCTGCTTGGTCGGAAGACGTGGGACTATCCCGGTGGAACCATATCAACCCCTGAAATGTGACGGAACTCCCAGGACAAGAGCAGCACACCAATCGCCCAAGCTGTTCGTCTTCGAAGAGACAACACGCGCGGGGGACAACCTTACGAACCTTCACACATCACGGGTTTTCGAGAGGTGTATTTAATGAAAGCACAGGAATGTTACCAAGCGACCACCACTACCATACGCGCACGCACACACCCGCGTCCCGAACGTAAATGCTGAGCGAACGCCGACCGAGACCGAGAAAACGGGCCGCAGCAGCAAACCAAGCAACCAGGGAACGCACAAACAACGCGAACTCTGCGCCTACTATGTTGATGATACTGGTTGCTAGCTGCTTTGCTGCTGCTACTTCTCAACCACCTTCTTATTCTTCTGCTCGAAAAACAAGTTCCCGTTTCTCACAAACGACACAACGGGGTGGGAACGACACACACAAAAAAAAGGCAAAGAAAACGCTACACACAAAGAGCCAGAGGGATGCAGAGAGTAGGCTCTCCCTGTGCTGCAAGTGGACAAGAACATTCCATCCGCGATTGCTCCCCGTGCGTTTATACGCTGTGTGTGTGCGTGTATGTGTATGCGAGTGTAATGATGGAAATCCATCCGGTTTTTACTTGCCGAAGAAATGAACTGAGCCCATTTTTTCCCCTCATTGATCTTTCTTCAACCCTTCACAGATGCGTTGTTGTTGTAGTTGTTGTTGTCGTTGTTCCTTTCACAGTTTTGCGAAAGAAACCCCACGCACGCACGCAATCAATATGCATAAACATACACACACACACCCTTCGCATTGCAAATGCTCACACACCTACGCGCTACTGGTTCGTCAAATTCGGTTTTGGGGGATGTTTTTTTCTTCTTCATTTGACATTTTCCCCCCACACACACACACCTAATATAACACACCATTTCTTATCATAAATGCGAAAAACAGCGTGAATTCCCTGATGTACCACGACGTTTTGCCTAGTTGGAGCCGACATGGGAATGGTACACACTGGCCACATACTGGGGGCCCAGCACAAAACAGCACTGCCTCCCGGAACACAGAACTAGAGCTGGCGCACAGCACTGCTGAGAAAGAATCACTGCACAGGGCACAGAGATAGTGTGCTCCGCTGTCCGTCAGGTTTTTTTATGTTCAGCTCCGTTGGCTGCACCACACACATATTCACTCCGTACGGAGGCGACGGCGAACGTTCATCGATGTGCGTGTTTAAGCGTCTGCACATGTGTTGGTGTCGGGTCGGTGTTGCGTTCATCGTCAACTCGCGACACCTGCGTAATGATGGATCCGAGTATCCGTTTATTGCGATTGGTATGCTGTAGTAGGATGAATCCGTGCGTAGAAACGACACTTTGGCACTTTTGCATGCGTATTTGCCCGGAAAAAACGGTACCACATTCACATCAATGACGGGCGCAGCGGACACACAGCTATAGCACCATACACACTGGCAGCACACACTCACACACACCCACGCAGCACGTTGCAGAGCATGTACGGACGGGCACAAATGCACACACGCGTAGATAACTTGCGCTACCGTTTTTTAATAAAACAAAAGTAAAGCTGTATTTCACGGGCGGAAAAGTTTGCTTGGCAATCGATACAAGATAACCGTTTAATCATTTTTTTTCGTACCGAGACGGCAACACGTTTTATGCGTGCGTTCGTTCTGCTTTGTTTACCGTCAGCACAGTTGCACTACAGGTTTCCGCGCGTGGAAAATGATGTCCCTTTTGTTACACTGCACTGTGCATTACCTGCAACGATTCGGCGACGACGGAACAACTTATCCCAACTTGTTCACTCGCATTAATGCACAAAATAACACACACGCAAGATGAATCCGTGTTTTCCTCTTGTTGTGACTGTTTGTTTTCTTCGTGTGTCATTTCGTTTACCGTGTGCAGTTCAGTGCTTGAGATGTCGCTGCTGTAATTGGCCGAGCGTTGCCGAAGTTTGACAGCATACCGTGCAACATTTCATATTTGTTTCGTAGAGCTTAAACTATTGCACGATAGAGGGCAATTTTGAAATTGATGAAATATTTCAATCATAGCAACAAGTTTGAAAATTCCCGTTTTTTTATTATTCCGAAAAATTTAATTATTGTGATTATTATTGTTGTGGACTGACTATTCCCTCATAAAACAGACGCCAAAGAACTGTTGAAATTCAAGAAAAGCAATCAAAGAAAGAATTTCATAAATTTTGTTGTACTGAACATCATCGTCCAACATTCGCAATAATAGAAGCGAAGAAAACAGTACTAAAGTTAATAGAAAAATAACACTGTCAAAGATCGGCGGGCTCCATTCGAGGTTGGCTTCATATTCCCCTCCCTGGCGTAAGCTCGTAAGCTTCACGCTTAAAAGAGGTACTGGTTCAATCTACGAAAGAACGGTTAAATTATGCACGGCTGGCAAGAATCTCCCAATCTTAAGTCGCATACCGCAAAACCCTCGCGTACGAATGCATTGTTGTAGCGGGAAGCGGTTCGGCATCCGCACGGTAACGTTGCAACCGTACATCGGGGTCGTCGCATTTTCCGTTCACCGTAACGGCTTATCAGCATAAGACAAAAGCCACACTGGCTTTACCTTCCGGTAGCAACTCCGGAACCTTTGGGCAGGAAGAAATAGTGCAGCCTGCAACATTATTTCACAGAGGGGAGTGGAGAGTGGAACAAGGAGAGAGAGAGAGAGCGCTAGAGATAGTGAGAAAGAAGATGGAACCTTTTCCCGATTCCATCAGGGTGAAGCTTGCAGTCTGGCCGACAGAGGACGACATTTTAGCACGCGTTTAAGAATGCATTGAAATTGAAGCGGATAGTTCGGGGTTCGGAATGCATTTCAGGCGCGTCGTTATTATTTTAACAGACTGAAATCTGCACGTTCGAGCTGCTTTGCCGATGGAACTGCCAAAAAACTTGATCTGCTAGCTTCTTGGAGCTGATATGGTAATAAGTTCCCTTTACCTATGTGCGTTTGATACGTTGAACGAATAGTAGAATTTAACAAACGAATACCGTTTATATTATTCAATTCATTTCCCAAATATCCAAAGATGAGCATAACTAACCTGGAATAATGTTCGACAATTTTTGTTTAATAATTTAGTAACAATTCTTACTAAAAGTATGCTTTTATTGTGACATTAAGTGATATCTTAATGGATCCGGTGGAACGACAGACTACTAGCGTGATCTTTGGAAAGCTTTAGAATGTTTCTGTACATTTTTACTCAGCTATCAACGAGGATGGAACTGGAGGTTGGAACTTTCACTGGAGAAGGATGCACAACAAATTCTGTAACGAAATCTTGTTGTCTGAGTCTGGAATCAGTAGCCTGGATGGATCAAAGAAGGGTATGTTGGAGGAATGCACAATACATATCATAGATGGGACTGAGCTGTGGACCACCATGCAACATTACGAATTCCCTAGGCTGGTGCAGGTTTTAAGGCCCACAGTGAATGCAGTGCTGTGCTGGGTGAGAGTTGCCAAGAGGCTATCGGAATCTCACCGGAGACTGGGAACAGACAACAGCAGAGGCTCTCCTGTTTGCTATTCAAAGTATCTCTGGAGATGGCACGTCAGGTGTGAGATTTGGCATCAGGGACACGATTTTAATCCGTTCTCTCCAATTCCTTGGCCTCGCAGATAACATCCACATCTTCAGAAGTACATCAGCGGTGGTATATGATACGTATGCCATACTAAAACGCGAGCCTTAAACAATTGCGAACGCTTTGAACATGATAGAGGAGCTCACCTGGAGAGCAGATTATCACTGGTCGGTGACAATCTCTAGGTATAGGAGTTTTGTTACCTTGGTACGATCGAATCTAATCAACGAAATCCGGAGGTGCGTTGTAATGAGGAATCCAAACTCCTACGATCATTTGCGGTATTTATGAGCAGAGCGTGTCTAGATCAAGTGCAGCTAAACCTGTCGGAGATTGGAGACAGTCGGGAACGAAGGCGAACAGCTCTGGATCGAGCATCCTACAATCCATGCCAGCAAAACGTGGCTCAACGTGTGAGCGAGTCAAACAGAAGAAGAAGTAGGGCTATAAGTTGGTCCACGGCTATAGGCCCTCGGTTGTTGTTGTTTCTGCTTATAGAGACTTTGCGACTTGCGACGACATTCGTCTCTTGAAAGGCCCTCGGTTGGATTGGATTGAGGATCAATGTGACAGACGAAAACGACAACGTACCTGGTTGCCTGTCAAAGTACTCGGAATCGAAGTATCAGTTGACGGCGATAATCTCGAGGTGGTAGAGGAGTTTTGCTACCTTTGTACGATCGTAGCTTCGGACAACAAATTGCATACTGTCAGGCGCTGCAAACGTCACAACCGAGCGAGGTTGGAAATAAACTAGCTGAAACCCCCGTTTGAATCATGCTATACTACCCAAATGCAATTGCAATGATCTGTTCCAAGTCCATTTTAACTAACATTGTGCAAAAACGAAGAAAAATAAACCCATCCAAACGAATCATATTTCGGTAATTGATTTTGCAATGTACAGTGATGCGTTTTCACCGTACGTGACTTAGAACCATTCGTTTTGAGGGGTTTTCATTCTTTACAGTTGCGATTTATACAATCCTTCCCTGGCAGTGCAAATAGACAAAGCAAGAGCCATACCGATTCCATAAATCCATCGAACCGGCGACAAAAACTTATTACTCTAAACTTTCGACCGCCGAACCACAAAACCCCCCCCCCCACTCGGAACTTTACCATGGGGTACGTGGGTTATACCGTGCGCTTAAAACAACACAAATCATATCAGGTGGCACCAAAAACAAAAACAAAAAAAAAACCACCCACTCCAATACCCACCCCGAGCCATCGATCGTGGCTCGTGACAGCCCCATGCAAAAGCGGCCCACTAGTGCACTGCTATGTTACCGTGCACTTGAAATAATACACTCCGGGCAGATTGTGCCGTCCAACCCGTACGGGGTACGACGGGACAGGCCTTCATCCATGGCGGTTCCATCCCACGCACCGTCGGCTACGGTTAACCGATATCGAGAAGTGTATTTTTCCTGATGGTCGGGTGGGGGAGGCGAGGGGGGAGGGTTGTTTCGGCGTGACGCACCAATTTCTCCCCAAACCCGATCTCCGCGCTCACGAGTGGACCATCAGGCAACATGACTTAACGCTTAAAATTTTATCAAACCTACCTTGATTTTGTTCGTGACCGATGGCCCCCGGGCGCTGGTGGTTGAAATTTCGGTTACGCTTTTTTCCCCCCCTGAGATACAATTTCGTCCTGTTTTCGTTTAACGCACGCCGGCTTGAAGTGAAATTCTGAACACACATTAATGGAACGCACATATTGCATATTGACCGACCGAACCGATCGCGTACACGCCACGCCTTTCCTTACCATTGCGAGCGGTGGAACCCGCTGAAGTGCGCGAAAGTCCACCGGTGCCGAAAATCCGAATATGAAATCCATTTGCAAACATGGGATTTGGGGCTGCATGCCACGGCACGCGTGATGGGAAACAAAACAAAACAAAAAAAAAACGGGTCAAATGATTGGCATGAAAACAGCTGCGTGCCCAAGCAGTTTTGGTTTGGCTGGAGGTTTTTACAATGCTGAACAAAAAATGGTAAATACGATACGGCGTGGTATGGAAGTGCGGTGCAGTTCATTGCAATATTATCAGCCCAATGAACAATTGATACGGCGTTTCTCGTTTGTTGCCAAATGGTTTTGCAATAGTGTGCAAAGTACATTTTTGGTTTTGCTTTCTTCTTTATGTGTAATGCTTGCGGTCGAACGAATTCACATTCGCTTGGTTTGACCAGGAACGTTTAATAGAATAAACAATGTTAGACATTTGCTTTTGGGTTTTTTCATGAGCTTGGAAATGGTAATTTGCTCTGCAATACCTTAGAAAAACTAGTTAAATAGAAAGTGCGTCCTTGCGATGTCCAAGAAGAACAATTTGTTTGATTTTTTTTTCAAATGTCAAGATGTCTTGTTCTAGAACTTACCTCTAAGAACCTCTGAGACATGGACTTTGTCCAAAACTAACGACACCTTCTTCGCAGCGTTCGAGAGGACGATGCTCAGAAGGATTTATGGCCCCGTATGTGGGGAAAGACACTGGATGAGCCACTGCAATGACGAGCTGTACGCTAAATTCACGATCTATAGCGAACCAGCCGCGACAGGCTCCGGTAGGTTGGTCACGTCATGAGAATGATCCCTTAGAGTCCTTTTACATCGTTTATATGGACAACGGAGGCATCGGAGATACAAAATTGAGATCGAGTGATGGCGTTGATGCATCCGCCAGAAAGGCCGGGATAATGGATTGGCAGACGATGGCGCTCGACCGTTAGTGGTTTAAAGGAATCCTGCAGCAGGCCAAGACCACGAAGTACAACCGCACCAAATTCAGCCATTTTGTACGGTTCAGAAGATCACTTCCTCGAAAGCATCCGGAAAAGACTTTAGGTTTATGCTTGATGTTTCATTTCTCTATAGCCTTCTGAATATTTTCTGTCAGATCGTGCGTCATGACATACTTTATATTGATGATCTTTTCATTCACTTCCATCGCGTCATTAACCGATAAGGCACCTATCTGTCTGATGCAATGGGCATTCTTTCTTCTTCAAATATGCATATCAATCTTAGTGATCATCTCTTCTACAGCCTTGAACTGTTTTTTATTAGTAACGTGAATATTGTCGGACAATAACGAGCGCCACAAAACAGTAAAAGTTTATATTTCCCTTCCTCCCTACTGAAGCCATTTATTTCATCTAAGAAGCGTTTCTGGTCGCTTATCAATGCTGACTGTACTGAACCTCGCTTGTTTATCTTTCCCAACTTAGGCAGGCTGGAAACGTTTGACTTTTGCCCATCGCCCGCAGCGGTGAGCGAGCCTAGAAGTCAGTTTTATCGGGCTTTCCCTGTGGGCACACGTATCATGAGCTTTTTTTTCGTTCTTTGGTGTGTGTGTGTGTGTAAATTAATTCGGTTTCTCTCATTGCACCAGATATACGATATTGTATCATGTTTGTGCTGAGCTGATGCTGTTTTCCGGGTTGGGCGGATCCCGGATATCCCGTAATTCTGTTTGCATCAAACAGTGGTATACAGTTAGAGATTTATTAAAATATCTTTTCTAGAACCTAAAGTTGCATTTTTGTAGGATGTGTACATTTTTCTGTTTTTTTTTGGTATTAGCTGGTTTACACTTACGTTTGAATCCATCCGTCACAAACTTCGACCCATGTTTACCTTCCCGAAACTTTGAATGGAATGGGACAGCGAACGAAATGGCAGAAGTGTGGTCTGTGAATTTGCAAGTATAATTATTCAATTACTCATCGTTTTTCGAGCATCGTTCGAGTTGATGTGGGAGCGTATCTTTTGAAGCTTATAAATAACGCAGCCAGCATGCGGCACGGGTTTCCGGCCGCATGATTTGTAACAAATTAGATAGAACATGAGGTCGTTCCGCTCCCAACTGGGACGGTACTGCATCGTTAATGTCGTGGAGTCAAGATTTGTATCACAACATTATAGCTAGTTTATTCAATTAGATCCGTAGATATTCTAGCTGGTGGTTTCAAAGGGTTTTGAAGCCATGTGTATGAACATGGCCCAAGCCAATTTACTGTCTGAACTCATCAGATATGTGGTAGATTTCGCAAAAAACACAGTATCTGATGTATGGGAATTTCGAAATTGGAAAACTCAATGATTGTCTTGTGCTGAACTCAAAAAGAGGACTTGAAAATTGTTACCTTCATTAAATACCTGCAAAGTCCAATTCCAATCCAACTTTAATCGAAATGTTAAATGCATTACGAGCACATATGTAAAACCGACTCAGTAACATTGATGTATAAACGATATTGATCTTATTTTGCGAAAATTCGGAATTCATCTCAACGGACTTCATCAAAAATGTATTTTGAGTGACGCCGAAGAACTCCTGTCAAACAAAATGAAGCGACAATAGGATGCTACTAGGATTGAACGTAATAAACAAATCCGTGAACGGTCATGTTTTAACGCGAAAAAACAGTCTTCCGTGTCATTTAGAGGACAAACTCATCTCCAAAATCCAAAAAAATTGCACACAGGTCATAAGTAACATGGAAATCGGACCTGGATATTCATATCATATACATATATTCATATGGATATCATATTTCGTTGAAACATCAAAATTTGCTACTTCTAAACAATGTTTAATAGTTGGCATGCTAACTAATTGCACCACTATTCGTACACTAACCCTAGTACATGTATTGATTTGTTTGTTAGTTTATTTATTTAATTGATTTTAATAATATTTAAATTATAATAAAAAACTTACAATTATGTTTTTATTAATTTACAAATTATCCTAAATATATTACTTATTGTTGGTTCTTGTTAAATTGTTAATTCTTGATGGCTACAGTGAATACAATATTGATAACGAATTGTTTTTTTTGTTATTTGAAGTTTACAGCACTTTATTATTACAGTAGCGTTCTGTGGTTTATGTTGTGAATCTATCAAATAAAAAGTACTGACGATAACAATCCGTCGATCCGTCGCATCAAATCAGCTTGATTGATGCGAACACACAAAAAGCCGTGCATTGAACCGATCAGAAAACAATTGTTTCTGACCCTCCCTTCCCTCTCTCTCGCTCTCTCTCTCTCTTCTTCCTTCATGTGCACATGATCATTCACAAAACAAGCTGTACTTTTCGAGCGGAAAAAGGGTTTCGGAATTAGGCCAAATCCTGGTGACGGTTCCGTGCTGAAACCATGCGCTCGCTCCCGGGGAAATGCGAGCATTTATGGTTTATTAAATTTTCAAATAAATTATAGCACACCCTCCGCGGAAAGGTTGGGTGAAGTACGCTCACCGAGCTGCCCAAAATGCCAGAACCGAGCCGCTCAAAGCCCGGGGTCGTTGTGTGATTGCGGGTGCGTACGCGCCAGTGTTTGTAACGAGAGCCGACCAGAGGGCAGATCGGTTCCCGCTCCGGGCATGCTTTGTCGTGCCTTGGTGGAAATGTGAACACACCACCCAGTCCGCAACACTGCCGGGTCTAATTCGGGGGAACTGCCCGGTTTTTGCATTATGCCGAACCGACGGCAAGGGTCCCGTGTGGCTTTGGTTTCACATTTGCCGAACTTTCACCTGTACAGACGGTGACCGCATAAGGGTTTTCACGTGCACCAGAAGGCATACCGCTTTTTGGTGTTGCTTTTCTCTATATTCCCGGGGGTGAGCAAGTGCGCTTTTGTGTGTGTGTGTGTGTGTGTGTTTGTGGTCCGTCCGCTAGTTGCCTACCGAGGTTTTGTCCGAAATGGTCGATCGGGTTTGAAAATTCCACCTCCAACGGATGTGTGTGTGTGTGTGTGTCGAGATCAAGGGTACCTAAGCAGGTAAATACGCCAAAAAGCGGTGGCCTTTTGATGGGCGGTGGTTTTAATAAATTCGTGCGAGGAAATTATTTTATTGCCAAGCATTCCATCACACTTATGAGATGGAAACGGGGGCCCCAAAAACCGCACATGAAACAGATGCAAAAAATCATGATTTGCATGATTAACGATTAGTGGCGCGGTATTATTGCGTTTCGAGTGAGATTGGGCGTATGTTTACGAGTTTGCTGCGGATGCTTCAGCGAAGTTTGGGGCAAAATGCCACGATGGCACGTTGGTAGCATAATACAGCGATTGGTTGTGGTGCACGGCGTTTTTTTTGAGCAACAATAAATGGAATGAAAGTTGAGTTTATCATCTGAAAAGCCTGTTTTTATTTGTTGTTCTTTTAGACATTTTTATCAGCGATATTCATGCGTAGCTCCATATCAAATGTGGATTAAATATCGAATCTCAGCAGGATCGTACCTACCCATAGACTGGGTTAGCTGTTTCGATGAGGAAAAAAAATTGCGAATTTTAACTCTTTCAGTAAATCTCTACATAATCCCAGTTAACAGATAAGGCAGATCAAAACCGTCGAATTTTTTTTTCATTAAACCACACGAACTTATTTGTAGTCCGGATAGTTTCTGTATATAAATGCTTATTTTATTATTTAAGGTCGGGGCCGTTCCTGCATTCTATTTGAAAGCGAACTAATTCTGTGAATAAGAATTCCCAGCTGACACAACAGGAAACTTTACAAATGTATGAAAGGAAAGCTTTCGTTATGTCAGTCGAGAACCGATACAGTCGAGAGCTTAGAACAGCTGCAGCTTCCTTTTGAACAAGATCCAGAAGGATCGTTCTTCTTAGGTAGGTATAAAGTGCATGCGCATGGGTTTCAAATTAATTTAGATACTCTATAAGTTCCGTCGTGTTCCGTTTAGAGCTTCCCTAAAAGGTGATCCTAAAATTAACCTTCGATGTGAAAGCCTTTCACCATGTTGTTCGTATATATATATTTTTTCATAATCCTTCTCGCACTATTTGGTCGAGATAATTGATTTTTATCGCTTATCCTAGTCGATGGCCTGTTTCCACGCGTCGCCCGTGATGTGTGTGTGTGTGGTGATGCAAGAAAAATGTTTGCAAGTTCCATCAAAATCAATTACTTTCGCCCAGCACCAGGCAATGGCCATTGAGGGGAACGGTTATTGCTTGTTATTAATTGGTTTTGATTATAAAACATTCCGCCCCATATTTTGGTGTGCATCGTGTACTGGGCAGTACCATAAAATTGTCCACCAGTGTCAACTCGTCACCAGCCATAAAACAGTTTCAGTAGCGATATGCATATTTGATAGCCAATTAGTGTTTCTGGTGGAGTGATTGATTGATTGATAACTGTAAGTTTACAGTGAATGTGGATTGGTTTGGTGGGGCTTAATGTTGGAGCTGAATGAAGCACCGGTCTAGCGATTGTAAAAGCTGGTTATGCTTTAAATTTAATGTTGTGGGTTTTGGCTACATAATTAATTTTAATTATAGAGTACATGTGAATCGTTGGTATATTTATCTCTCTCTTTTAAGGATTATTAAATAGTATTTTATCATGAAGTATGTTTGATATAAGGTTATGAGAATTCTACAACAATAAAGTCGTTCAACAGAGCTGTGCAAATACATATAACACAACAGAGCAGTAGTTGTGAACATATTACATACCGAACCGCTTTGTGGAAGAATCGCATTGTGAAGGGACTGAACGAAATCACTGTTTATTGCGTTCGCGGCATACGCACGCTGCAGCAGTGGTGGTGGTGGTGGTGGTCGCTGGTGATAAGGGTAACGACAGGTAGGGCAAAAGTTTTGCGCTTTGCGTTGATGCCCTTTGCTGTCCGATCCAGGCACCCCTCACCCTAACCGATACCACCGGTTCGCACATACACAAAACGACCCAATACGGGACTGTAGCTTTAACGAAACAAAAGGTAAGGAAAATCCGTTCGCCCACAAAATGGTTGAGCCCACAAGCGCACAAGCAACAGAGATGTTTTGCTGTTTTTTTTTTGCTCAGTTGTTTGTTGGTTTTTCTTTGGTTTCGTTTTTTACTGAACTCCTAAATCCAAGACGGGATTTGAAAGTTTTTTGGTGTGTGAAAATGAAGTGAAATTTATATTCATTTTGCCTTGCATTACCGGATGGTACCGCGGTGGGTAGTTGTGACATGCCATATAAACCGGCGGTGACATGGGGTAAGCATATTGCCGGTGGGATCAGATGATGGAGAAATATTCCTTTCCATTCATTCCATTCATTAGCACACCGAATGCCCCGTTGGCCTTTCGAACCGAGTGCAGGGTGAAGGTGTCGGTATTGGTTTTTGAGGATAAGTTTGTGATGCAGCTGAGATTTATTGGATTTGTGTGGGTCACCATCTTTAAACGCATTGTTTACATTAACGAAGTTGAAAGGGGAATACCAGGGGAGAGGTAGTAGAAGGCCTCGTAATGGATGTGGGATAACGTCTGTCGTTTTATTAAATTTATAATAAAGTTTCAGATTACCAAGTTGTCACGCACTTTCTCATAATTTGGGTCGATTTCTGTGAAATATGTGGGTAGCCTGTTTTTGGCTACCATTTATAAACGGTCGTTTCTTTAAAAACTTGCAGGTTTTAGGCCAAGTCATAATACATTTTTCATGATGTTTTTCGTAACGTGATCCGTACATATGCAGATACAAGTTTTGGTTTCGATACAAACCTTCATTGTACAAAAGCAAATTGGTTCATCACGATGGAGGCGCCCAGTATTTTATGACAATCAGTCACGTGCTTTAGACACATCTTGCAGGACATAATACTGGCTTTTTTTTTAGATGACAGAATAACGCGTAACACATGAAATTTCATTGGCCTTAGAAGACACCATAGGCTAAGCAGGCATAGTGCAATGCAAGTACATGATATCACAATGGCAGTGCAGCTTACCACAACACCAGTACGACGGTAGAAATGAATTATGATGCGAGGAGTATAAACGTGTCCTAGGAGAGATTTTCACAGCTAGACGATGATTGTTAGTAATATTTACTGTATTTTTCATTAATTAAAACATATATAATTTGATTTGTGCAGTAAATATTTCTTCGGTTCAAAACAAACATCGTTTGGTTGTCAAACTATTTCCCAGAGCGCGTTTATACTGGCCAGATCGTACTTGGATGACACCGTCGTACGAGTTTTGTGGTAAGATGCGCTTGCATTGAACTATGCCTGCTGGGGTTCTGGTGTCATTTAAGGCCGTTTAAATGTCATGTGCTGTGCTTTCGTTGTTCTGTCATCTAAAAAACCCTGTACGATCGGTACGATCATGCAATGCAAAACCATCATCATAATGGAGGCGCCTAGTACTTCGACGAAATCATATCGCTTTGCGCGTTTTGGAGGACATTACAAGAAACATTTATCCAGCGGTGCATAAACACTAGTTTAAAACGTTTTAAATTTTATGAAAATGTCTCGCCCCTGTTACGATTGGTCGGACCACACCAATGGGCGTCGCACATACTTCTTACAGAAAGCGGTGCATGGACGGTAAAATTTTTCGTGCCACTACTATAACCGCCATTGTATCGGTATTGCGTAGGATTCTTAGTGCGCTAATAGAAAGCATTATTTGTCAATTGTTATCCCCTGTGCAGGCTATGCATCATAACGCAGGAAGGAAGCAGGAACCGCGTTAAACATTTGATCGCATGTCCACGCAGAGGTTGCATGCCATGATTGAACTTCAGCATGTGTCCGTGTGTGTCCGGGCGTATTTAGATTAACTAACATGGGAACAATCAGGTCGAGAGCAATCACCGAAACAGCAGCAATTATAGTGCATCCATTACCGTGGAGAGAAACGAGCTGTAGCGAAGTGTGCAGCAAATGATCATGAATTTCCTGCCGTGATTCGGCGCCGCTCCCCTTTGTGCATGGATGCCATTTGCCCAATCTTTAGTTACCCGGCCCCGGGCGTACTGAGCTGGGCCTTGGATTAGGTTGATTTATGGCAGTGCGCATGTTTTAATGAGCGTATGTGCTTTAGCGTAATGTACTATCGCCTTTTTACTGTATCGCGGCAGTAGTGGGACATTTAACGCCGATTGTAGCGATAGGCGGATCGCACAGGGCTCCCGGAGGGAAAACTTACCGGCTGGCAACATTCTACTTCCTCCTCCCCTTCCCCCGATGGTACCCAGGATGTTGCTGTTCTAATACCATAAATCAGTCGTTCAGCTTCGAGTTAATTGACTATTTGTCATAGAAAAACAGTGGCGTACCGTGCCGGAAGCGGAAAAACTGCAGGAAGCCAACCGTACCATCGGTGGGGCGTATTTGGGGTCAGATTGTCATGGGAACTGAGTGTGCATGTGTGGCAGAATGCAGTCAAGGAGAAAGGAAAAAAACAAAAGACCGATCTATATATACTAACTGCAACCGCATAAATCGCACAACTAAATCATCACAATCGAAACCCGAAGCAGATGAAACGGAAGATGCGGTTCGATTGACGCGGTGGCCCCATTGCCAGGACGATACACATGCTAGCGGGCAGGTGTGCAAAAATCGTACGTTAATGACCACCGATACGGTCAAGAGTGAGTAATTTACGATCGTTGCACGGCGGGACGACGGACGAGAACGGATGCCAACAATGGTGGCGAGCGTGGCAATGGAATGCTGCCCATTTAGGTGCCCGTTTTTAGTTAGCGTTCTGGGCAAATTAGTCTCCCGGTCACCAATCGACTAATGACTCAACGGTGCGGAAATCAGGAGCGATTTGATCGAGTGGTTTTGCTGGTTCGTCACTCGAATGGTTTTCCGGGGAGGCGGGTGAGTGAGCGCTGGTTATGTAAATGTTATGGTGGAATGGAATGCTTAAAATGATTTAATGGAGTAATGCACACGGGAGATGCTGCTAGTGATAATACGTTATAATACCGGTAATGCCGCTAGTGTTGGTGTGTGGGCAAATATCTTCGCTGTAATACCAACCCCGTAGGCAATTAACGCGAAAAAATGCAACAGTTGGTAATTAATTCGATGTACAGTTTGCGTGGTTGGTTTATTGCACACTTCTCATGCATAATTCCTGGTTGGATAGTGGGCAGTGTGTAGTTTAAATTAATTGAATCAATCTTTTGGCCAGTTTACAATACATCAGACAAAACCAAATGGTCTATACATAGCTCAATACGACGAGCAAGTCAATCATAAATGCAATAAAATACCCGCTGTTTCTGTAGCTCTGCAGCATAATAAAAACAATAAACATAAAAACAACAAATATCTAGAAAGGGATCAATATTGAGGTTGTTTTAAAATGTTTTAATAACATTAAATTTTATAAAACTTAAGAATTTAAGCAAGTTGTCTTGTAGTTTAAATGACGCTTCCGATTAAAAAGAATAAGTTTTGAAATCGATAATGGCAACATTTATGAAACATTATTCTTATGATGCTATTTTTTATAATATGATCTAAAAAGATGTTCGGGTAAGTCAGGTATAAAACGGTAAATCAGTGGGCTTGAAGGTTCATACTACAGGAATATGATGTATCAGCACGTTTAAACGTGTATATTTCCTATAGATAGAGTTCCATTATGTATAAGCATTAATGTTCGGGTATTTTCCAACTCTTTTTCTGCCTGCTGAATATTTTCCACATTGATGGAATACTTTAGAAGAAGCACATTAAACAATGCAATTCTGTAACGTTCTGTTCCCCAAAGGCCCCTTGTGATACACTTCGGGAGAGGGTTGAAGCGACGCTTTTCGGACCCATTTCTGGCACAATTTATACAGTTTTTCCTACTAAACAGCTTTTTTCGGGCACCTCACACGGCGAGGCCCTAGGCGGCCACCTACTTCGCCCACCGTTAGCTCCGCCACTGCAACAGACAACGTTTTGAAAAGCAAAACAAAAGGACAAACAAGTTGAATTGAAAACTGGGAGGTTTTTTAATTATCGAAAATATCCTAGTTGATATGGGAACTATCTAGAACCAACATGGCGTTATCTAGCACTAACATGCTTGCAATTAAAACTTTAAAATTTAAAACCATTTTCCCGGGTAGCTCTTTCGCCGGCACACTTCATTCGCAAATGTACTGCTTTTAGTGATGATCACCACCGTCAGGACATGATATGAAACCATCGAGGCCATATAATAACTGTGATCCCTTTCAAATCCTTCGCATGCGCAATATTCTACATGACAATCAATGCATCACTTATGCAATCACGCTCGGGGTATAATTTAGCCCCTAACTTTGAAGACGCTCCCGGGGTAGGTAGGGCCACTCGAGAGGCCCACGCTATCATTAATAATGCCGCATAAAATCCTCGCAACCGATCTTTTCCATCCGTCCCGTGCCATCTCCACGCTCAAGTGACTGTCATAACGGGTGACATTTTCGCTAATGGTAACGGGCAAAGTCACAATTTATCCCCCTAGCCCGATGACGTACACATAAATAATACTTATCCGTAGCCGCACGGCCTACCCCCGGGGTCGTATCTTGGTGCCCGTGAGCCACTTTGTCGGCCCGAGCCGCGTGCTTATGAGACCACGGTAAATGCTTCACACTCAAACCATCCCATTCAGTGGTGCTCGTCTATCATCGTTTGGCAAAAGAGTGAGAAAGAGAGAAATAAAAAAAGATCGGCCAAGACGTCATCCCCCAACATCCACCACACTGCGCCATCATATGTTGTTACGGTGATAACATAGAAATCCCACTCCTAGAAAAAAAAAAGAAAGTTGTGCACCTCTGCCACTGGAGGGGAAAGAGTTTCCTGGGAAGATGTTGCTTTACCAATTGTGGCATGTTTTGGGATTGGACGGAATAAAATTATCCTCCCAAAACAAGATGTTGGCTGTTTGCGCCCAATCGTGTCGGAAATCGAAAGAAGCGACAAAACTCACCCGCAACCCGCCAACAATTCTTGAGAACTGGCGTGTGTGTGTGTGTGTGTGTGTGGCCCGCGCGCACAAAAACGCTACCACAGAAGGATAACGCAGGATGCGGTCCCGGAAAGCATTCATTTGCTACCAACCAGCCGACGATGGGTTCCATTTTTAACCCTCCCAAGTTACAAACCGCATGGGAAGCATGGTCTTGGAATTGCATTATTTATATTCCCAGCCCCTCTCTCCCACCCCACCAACGCCCCTTTTTTTCCAGACCCCGGCCGACCGTTAGAAGTGGGCATCCTTGATTTGGGCATATTTCTTTTTCCGATTTCCGGGCAGAGGTCCGCCCCGTTGGCCTCCCCCGTCGTGGCGCATAGAATCATCAACTGTGGCTAGAAAATGGCGAAGCGAGCGCACAAATGATGAACGTTAAGCTTGGCGCAAAGGATGAGATTTTAGGCGATATTTATGAGCTTCGTTTAATCTGCACCATCAGTGCCGTGGGGTGAGGGGGCGGGGAAGGGAATGGGGAAGTGAACTGGCCACAGAATCGAAGATGCTCGCTACATTGCAAAAACCCCTTTTTGCAAACGCAACCGGATCAACAACAACAACAACAACAACAACAAAAAGTTCTCCGCCGGTGGTCGGAATGGTGGTCTGAAGTAAGAAATAAAAAAGAATTACGGAAAAAATATGATAATAAAAATAAATTGAAGACAAACTTCAAGAAATGTGCGAGCATCGTTTTCGGCTGTTGCGACTGGGACTGGGGGGACCGGGTTTGGAGGAGGAGGAGTCTAAAATAAACATCAATCTACGTCCGGTCGGGAATCCAAATTGTACAATCCACTAACCAAACGAAGAAAAACCGTGTGGCTTTATAAGGAGCCAACATTGGGGGGCGGGGGGGGGGGGGGGGGTGTTGAAGATGAAAGGGCGTGCGGGATGTGGTGACAGCGGTGTTTGGGGAAGGCAAAGCAAAAAGAGAAAAAACGAATTCACACAAAACCACGCACTTACACACAAACCGCACCGATATTCCCCCCCTTTTTTCCTCTGTCATTATTCCATAACTCTTTATGAAACGGGTCATATTTTTTACTTCATGACCAAATTTCCCATCTTCGCGTCAGACAAATGGTGGTTCCGCACACCGTCACAACGAGGCAGACGGGTCAAACGCATCAAACGGACAGGCCAAGATTGTTTGCTACCTTTGAGTTTCCTCCTCCCGACGGATCCGCCATGTGGCGATGGGGAGCTCAGTGCTTTGCGAAGTAAAATCGCAGCCCGCAAACGGAGCGAGCAGAAAAACCAATCTCATAAAATCTAATGGCTTTAATTTGTTTAGCATAAATTTTATAAAGCGCCCGGAGGTGGTAAAAGGTTACGAGTGAAGGGATGACAAGGTGGATAAAAAAAAAACGCACAGCCCCGAAACTTCCATCCGGTTGGTGTTTACGGGTGGGTGGTTCCGCTCCCACCTCAACCCTTCCCCCTTCCGTTGGGTGGTCCATCATAATCCTTACCCTTTTTTCTTACAACACACCCACCGTAATGGACTGGCAAGAGCATTGGCCGGGAAGTTGCTCACCGAAACTTCCGATTACATTCGAAGCTTTCGGTACCCGACCGAACGACCGGAAAGACACGCATAAAATAGAACCACTCGATATCCCGCGCCGCCTAGCGTCGTTAGATATTTGCGAAGCGGACATTACGGTGAGGCGCTCGCAACAACAAACAAAGCCAAAAAAAAATAAGGCCCCAACTCTTCGAGTGTCGTAAAAAAACTACCCCCCGAGTTTTCGGGTCGTTTACGGGAGCAACAGCATCATGAGGGTGTAAATTTTGATGACCTCTAAAATAAAAAATGGATCACCGCTACCGTCACCACAAATCACAATACGGCGGTGGAACCCGGCCGGTGCACGCTACCATCAGGGCATCGGGGTTAACTGTGACGACGTCAGCAACCGGAAGCCGGCCTGGTTGGCTTAGAAAAGGAGGTTTATTTTTTGGCGTTTTTTTTTCTTTCGAGCGGTTGCGGTTTGGCCAGTGGTGCGCAACCCAATATTTACAAAGGTCGGTTATGTTTGGTTTGGAGCGATCAATTCGTTATTTCCTGGAGAGGGAAATGTTTATTTTTTTTTTTGTATTTTGGGGAAGGACAACTGTATCCTCGTGCGGTGATTACCAAGCTATGAGTAGTTTTTTCTTCGGAACTAACCATTAGGCGAAGCAGGTCAAGCGTAAAAATTCTTCCTTTTCCTGGATCCGTAGAGTGGCCAGGATATGAAACCGTTTCGAGGAAGCCCGGTCCAAGGGGTGGCAGTTTTTCACTTCCGGCTGCATCCGACATCCGGCAGGCTTAGCTCGACTTGATTCAGTCAGTGGGTTTTTATGTATTCGCCCCTACGCATCATGCCGAACGGGTCGCTGACGATCACCTTCCTGGTAGGACATAAGTTAACCATCCTCATCATCGTATCTCTTGATGTTTTTTTCTTTGCCCTACTCAGCTAGGCCAGGTATCATGTCTGTATTCAAGCTTCAAGACAGCCCGCAGTACTCGACGCTCGAAAACCATCCAACGGCAAATCGGCAAATACTCATGACCATGGATGACTACAGGACATAGTAACGAGGATTGTACAGCAAATAACAGCCTTCAAAGGATATTTTTTAACTTTAGGAAATACAGTGAAACACCGATTATCTGTGGTCATCGATCGATTTGATGGTTAACCGGATAACCGGATAACACGGATAAAAGGCGCATCATTTGTTATATTTGTGTATAATGTATAACGGGTAGGGGTTTTATTAAGTGTTTAATTTATGTTTTATTACGGAACATTGATGCAAAAAAAGAAGTTTTTGAACCTTTTATTTCTTTCGTCAACGGTGCAGTGAACATGCCAACATGCCTATGAAACTGTGAGTTTTAAAAAGCGCGGATAATCAGATACCCGATTGTATACAAGATTCTTGAGTTGATTTGTCAAATAAGATAAAAATTAGCGTGAAACATATAAAGATAAGTGTGAATTGTACGTATTTTTTTTAACGAGAAATCGATTCTGAGCATAACCTTTTCTCACCTCACAAGGTTCTTGAGTTCGAATGTTGAAGCAATTCTTGGATTCTGTCAAAATAAAGCGTGGCTATGGCTAGATAGACAGAAATTATTCACACTTTCTGAAGGTTTTGAAAGCGGGAAATGAATCTGTTTACAACTCCATACAATAGAAATGATGCCACATCTATTTTGCCATTTGATGTTGAAAATCCCTGTGTACATATGCATGGCGGACGTATCAATTCTTCCAAAAGCTTCCATATATACTTGTACTTATTATATTTGAAATCGATATATTTATCGATTTATAAAAAAAAAACTAAATAATCCAGTAATAATATCCAGGAAATCCTCAACTTGTTATGCTAATAATTAGAAGTGGTATAATACAAAATAAATGTGTAATATAAAAAAAATTCGAAAACCCCTACCAATAGTTGACGAACACTGACATTCGGCAAGACCCCGTATTCTACTTGCTGGATGCGTTTCGATCAACCCGCACAAGTACCGTGCCTGGTGATGGTGATGGCGAATGGCATCGCGAAGATTCCTTCACCAAAACAACTCCTCCCATCGTATCATTCTAAATGTCTCCGCTTATGGTTCATGCTGTTGCCGAACACATCCAATCGGAACTTCAATCTAGCGGTGGCTAAGCCCGAGACCGAGAACGTCCCCATGTCAATTATGAAGCAGTAAAAAGATCGATGCTGCCGGCGATCGTTATGCGGTGCGGTGGCGTTTGGTGAACCCGGTGAGCAAAACAAAGCCATAGAAGATCGTTTATCGGCTTGCGGTGGGTGGACCGTTTGTGAGACAGCAATCAAAGTGCTACGGTCAGTGTCGGTGTAGGTTGTTTTGAGTAAGGATTAACTTTATGACTTTATGGTTTTTTGGCTGCATTCGGGAAAGGATACTGAAAAGGGGTTTTGTGTGTGTGTGTGTGTGTATGAGTGTTGCTGTTGTTGATATAGTGTGATGGAGGAGGAGTTTAAGCGTGAAGCCAACAGAATCTCTTTTTATGTCAATAATAATTGATATTGATAATGTGTAGGAAAGTTTGGGCAAGCGGTATTTCGCTCGCCGGCATGAGTGAGTATCCTGCAGGTACTTGCCAGCGATGAGGTCGTTTTTCTGTACCTTTAAACCCCATCACCACCGAGCCATCGGGCCAGCTTTTTTGATGTAACTTACTACATTTTATACCAATATTTTTATAGCTACCTCCATGGACCTTTGTGTTGCCCCTCATATTTTTTTCGCTAGCGTGAGTTAACGATGATGGTTATTCTTATTTATATCGCTTGGCGCCTTTAGCACCATTTTTTTTTTGCTCCTCACTGCACGGTGTGTTTTGTATGTCGAGCGTTCGGTCCCGTGTTTTTATTTGTTTTCCAAAGCTCGTTAGGTTCGTTTGTATGGGTGGAGGAAAGTAACGCCAAATAAAAAAACAACCAAACCACATTTTGCCGCCACGGCAGGGAAATTTGATGGGAAGAATAAAAAACCCCAAGCAACGGATACACCGCGTGTATCGCAAACAGTGCGACGGGATAAAAAAGCAACATCTTTGTACACTGGGTAAAATTTGCATCTTTGATTAAGCACATAACATATGCGCTACATTCACTGGAAAAACCTGTCCAAACCTCCCATCCTCCCTTTCCCCCCCCGTGCCGTTTTGGTTGGTGAATCGAAATGAAATGAGGTTTTTACATTGCTTCAAACAAAGCACGCCTGTTGGTCTGTTGAGAACACAGCAGGCGATGCAGACGGACGCAGAAGGCAAAGAGTTGACGTGGGAAAATAATTTGCACGATAAGGTGGTTTGTGTGTGTGTGTGTGTGTGTGGCTCGTTCGCTGTCGTCTCTTCCACCAGATGACTGGGGAACTGGAACTGATTTGGGTGAAGGGGGGAAAATTTTGCTCGCTCACTTCCACCACAACCGGGCGGTTTATATGTTTTATGTGAGTGTTTACTCCGGCAATCAAATATGGTCGCCTTCGCTACGGTAGTGGCACGGTATCCGTGGCAATGCATTCGAGATGTTTAATGAGGCGTGTACAGGTACAGGCTGATTGTTATCATTATGATGTATTTAAATTACATGATCATGCTTTTTTTTTCTTGCAAGTATCCTTTCTGCTGGCAAAGGCGGAGTTTAGGTTAAGCTTAATAGTATTTTCAGGGCAAGAGTAATTAAACTAGGTGCGATATGATATGTTGTGCCATTGTGCACGTTCACGTTGGTTAAAATAAAACTCCAACTACAAGAGTTTGGCAAAAAAGTTGAACAAAAATGGTAGTAGTCTTGGTGCAAAAAATGGAACAATTTCAACCCTAAACTTTACATAAAACGAGAAGAAAATACCAACAATTGTCAACGTAGCATTCCCCAACAACAATGTAGCATTCCCGCCTGGTGACATCTGCCTCCGCGATGGATAATTGATTTCTTTCCATTAAACGAAATGATCATGACATTACCACAAAACGCGTCTCATTACACTGTCATTACTTGGGATGTAAAACGCAGCGTGGTTTGCGTTTGCACCCAGGCGCTTGTTTTTTTTTTTTCGTTATTGTACGCGACGACGTATGCGGAAATCCGGCACGGTGCAAATCGTGCATTCCTGTTTAAATGCAATTCCGATTGCAGTTGCGCAGCTGCAACCGTGGCACGTGAAGATTGCGTTTTCGTCGCATCGTCATTCGGGTCATTTGGGCAGGGCTGCTGCATAACTTTAATGGCCAGCTGACGGTGTGTGTGTGTTTAGCTCAGTGTTTTCGTACTGGCAACCTGAAGTACCGAAGGGTTTTGGTTAAAAGATTGGAGGTTGTGCACATTCTATGGTCAGCAGTTCAGTTATTACGCAAATAATGTTACGGTTTTCAATGTTATAAAAATATTTTTTTTGTCTATTATGGTGAAAATATTTTGTTTGAATATGGAGCTCTTGTTTAAATTTAGACTACATCATTAAATATAGCTGCTTTAAATGCCTTCCAATAGAATGTTCACAATAGCTACGATTCGATCAATTCTTGAGCTCAATTCGGTAACATGAACGCTGTATACTAAACTTTGATCTGGTTAATCAACTATGGTGAACTTATCATACCTTATCGTGCTGATATGAATAATATTTTGAACGTATCTTTCCTGCTATTCAATGTCTTCTCTGACCATCTGAACTTGGGAATCGCTCTGTACACTTTCCATTTCTGTCACTCATCCCCGGCTGTCTTCGTCTATTTACTTTCTCTAGTTTTGCTGGTTCCTGCTGGTATTCTGGTTACTCTGCATGATCTCTCTTTGTTGTGGTGGAAGTTCTTCTAATGTTCTAACTCGATGAGTACTCGTCTTCAGTACTTCAGGTTGTTGTAGTTTTTAGGATTTGATATTAGTTAGTTTAAGTAATTTAACAGCCCAAGATAACTTTATTTTTTAAATGATACTGTGCTATATGTAAAGCTTCCAAGACTATTATAACCGTTTCAAAGTTGTCTTCTTGAGCGTTCGGTAGTCAATAAAATACTTGAGGAAAGGTAAATTGGTCACGATACCCGAGGCCATCTGGAGGGTCTCGTGATAGGTGAGCTTAGCATCTGCTTAGTGTCACTCAGTAAAATGGCCTACTCACCTCCAAGCGGTTCGAGGAAGGCAGTGTACGCAAATTTGATACATACGGTGACACATGCCTCTGCACGACGTGGACGTGACGAAATGGGAGTTGAGTGGGAGATGTGATGCGAACTCCAAGAGGCTTCGAATACCACCATACCCTATTACCAGAGCTTTTAAGACTGCTGGCCAAAGACGGTTAGAATTTATTTACTTATAGAATTTATCATCATTTATTGAAACGATGTTATTCAACTATATTTACGAAGGTATAAAGAGAAACCATCTTCTAATACTATGGCTTAAAACATTAATACTGATTTATTGGCTTTTTCTCACTTGCATGTTGCAGTTTCGGTGCAGCAACCGAAATCTTGATCTGAAAATTTTTGTAGTGTTGAAAAAAAAATAAAATGAACAAAAACAAGCAAAAATATCGAAGTTCCTACAACACTTCCAAAGTTTAGCTTTTTACCTTAACTCGTTATGTATTGCCGAGGGAAGCAATTTACACACAATGTACTCCATTTTATATCACTTTCATTACAGGCACCATCGTGAACAAACGATCAACTGCAAGCAATCAAAAACATGCAATGGAGCGAAAACATAAGGAATTAAAGTTTTAATTGCTGGGACTTACTTGGGCGGTTGTGTATGTGTGTGTGTGTGTGTGTAAGAGCTTTTTTTGTTGCTAACCTTTACCCCAAACTGGCAACTCATTATGGAAGGGCTGATTTTCCAAATCTGCAAACACCACGCAATGGTGTGGCACGTGGGAGGGAGAATCATAGTGTGGGCCAGGCGTAATGGCGTAAAGAAAACCCGAAAAACTCAAGTGAAGTTTTTCATTTAAACTATTTCACTTTTGACTGGTGCCCCTGCGTTGGTTCGTATGGTATGGGAAATAAAAACAAAAGAAAACCCACCCAATACAAAAGCAAAGTTTTTACCACGGAAGGCTTCTCAATCTCGGTTGTATCGCTGGGTTTTGTTCTCCGGTGCTATATCTGCCTTGTACATCACCGTTCCTTCTGTTGCCTTTTCTTTCTATCTTTCACTGAAAACACACAGCTCCACAAGCATACATTTACATACACACACACACATACACCCTTTGGCCCCGGCCAGGGTAAGTAAAAGTTTGTGATGTTTCGTTAAGCACTGCTTAAAACCGCTTCGTCTTCAATTTCCATCGCTCCGATTATCGGCGCGGTTCCTTGGGCGATTACGTTCGAGTTCGGCAGTGCAGCTGCCACTTCCGTTGTGCGTTTCATTTTGATGAGTTTTTTTCCTCGGAAGACGTAAAGTTTTTCGGTTCTTGTGTCGTGCGCTCTCTTTTTATTTTTTGTTGCTTTCGTTTTGCTTGCTCCCACTTCCCGTAGCCGGAATGGTGCGCAGCCTGGGAGAACATGCTCCAGCAGCGTTTCGGCCGGAAAAGCTTCGTCTTCGGTTTCAGCGCACCGATTTTGCCAGCAAGCAAAAGGAAGGCCTTTGATTTTGCTTTCGCCGCTGGACGATGTTTGGGATTAAATGTGTCTTAATTTCTTTTCCATCAACCGGATAATGGAAACAGTTTGCCATCGTATAAAGCAATAATTAGTTTTAAGCTCGTGGCTTTACGCTATCCGCAACGAGCGCGTTTCACTACCAATTCACCTCGTCTTACTGTATAGTGACCAAAAAAAAAAATAAAAAAATTATACGATCCTAAAAACGGCGCAGGATTATTTTATATGATCTCCGTGTATGATCTCCGAACTGATTTAATAAGCGCAGTAAAATTAAAGCACCAAAGTACGACAAATTTTATTTACTATCGAACCAGGGGAGAAAAATCATTCCGTTGTTTTTTTTTAAATATTTGATTAATAATTGCTTTTCACAGGGGTTTTGCGTTCAAGTGGGAAAGTTCGAGCCTGTTCTGAATAATTTACAAGTTGAAGTGGAATATGCACGGAAAATGAGGTATTCTTCTCACTTTCTGAATCTTACGCAAAACGAAAGAGCCTTTGGACAGAGCATTCTCAACTGACACAACTGCCATGTCGGAAAGCTCTACATAGGATGAATTTCAGCTTGTGAAAGCGACAAAAAGGAGAAAACTTACCAGACGTAACCATGCATATCCTCTATAAAACTTAATAGGAAAAGTTGTCTAATTTAAGTTGAATAGATTCCAGAAATGTCTAAAACTTTACCAATTTATCTAAAAAACTAACTCTTTTATTTAATGAAATGCTTCAAAAAGAAGCTGGTATAACATACAAATTTCTTGACTAATACACTGAAAGGTTTACAAAAGGGTAAACACAAAACTTTCAGTGAGTTAGTTGATAATTTTTTTAACGGAGTCACCTTTGGAACGAAATTTTGAAAATTCATACCATTTCCACACTACGACAAAGTTAGCTGAAAACCCCTGTAGTGTCAAAATAATAGCTCTTAATAGACTTAAAGTAGTGAACAAAAAGTTAAATATAATACATCCAAACCTCCAATACACTGAAAAACATAACGAGTCAAATAATATATTTAAAACCCTCCACATGTGACACAAACCGGCCATGTTGCGGCTGGTTGTTTTTTTCCTAACTAATTGTTGTATCTGATTTGAATAGATAAAATGCATCCATTTATCCAATATCAATATCAATTACCCACACAAGCGACATGAGCGCAGAACATTAATCAATAAATGCAATTAAATATTCACCCATAGTATATGGTACAATATTTTCCGAAAAAGTAAATTAAATTTGTTTGTTATAGACGTTCGTGTGGCTGGGTGCCGAAGCAGGAGTCGATTTAATTGCAATATCCTGTCGGTATGAATCGAGTGCACCTGGTTCGTTAGTTGCCTACGACCGCTGCCAATATCGATAAATTATCCAGTGTGGGGCCGCGGTACGCAGAAGCAAAGTGGGGGAGCCAAAGTAGAACCAGGTAGGAAAAAAAGACTTAAAAAGAAATAGGGAAAATCTTGTTACAATTTGGTGACGTCGCCCACCGGGAAAGAACGGTAACCAGCTGTGTGGTAGAACATTCTCACACCCGACCGTCCCGTTCGTCGTTGGTGGTTTGAAAGTTGGCTTTAATTTAAAGATTTCTGAGCACACGGACACGGTATCGAATGGTACGCTGGTTTTACCGCGCATCGGATAAATGTCAGGCAAACGCCATGACGCGGGCGGTGCTCGGATCAGTAGGCAAGGCCAGGCTTCAAAAAGCGACATTAAGCCCCGCAAAAAGGATGATTAGTATTATGGGTGCAAAGCGAACGCGAAGGAAAGCAGCAAAGCTGAAAGCAACGCAGATGCTTCCGTGGAAAGCAAAGTTGCGATTAAACGAAAGCAGCGAGAGAAGCGAATGATAAATGAAAAGAAGATAATCGAAACTGCTAGTAATAGAATGAACCATCGCTAAGGAAGCAGTAAGACATCGGCAGCGGCGCGTATCTTCGAGAGAGCAAAAAAAAAAAACAAAAAGGCAGAAACGGTGTTCGAATTTCGTCCCAAAACTCTAGACGCGGGGAATGGGATATTTAATTTATTGCTTCCAGCTGGAAAGTGCACCCGACCCCGTTCGTGGTGCGCGCGCGTTTTGCGGCGTATGGGGTTGCTTTTTCGCCTTCGGTTATGGCTTAATTTTCCCCGCTCTGTCGTTTTGCCACCGCACCACACGCAGCACCTTTTTCGTTGGATGCGTGTCATAGCAACCTGGTGTCGAAAGATGAACTCATCGAAGCAGGCGCAAGAAGCAAGAAAAGCACGGTGAAAGCTTCGGGTCACTATTGAATGAGCCCGAGCGCTGTCGGATAGTGGAAAGGGACGGGCGGCGAAGGGGAATTGAGGAGGGTTGCTTGGTGTGTCTTCAAGTCTCTCTCTCTTGTTCCGCTTGCTCCACCGCTGACGATGGGTTGGCGTGTTTGGTGATAGTGAAAATGTAATCCCCTGATTACGGGTGCCCGGGTGAAATGAATCGCATAGCCGTGAATTGGCGTTGGATGTTTACAAGGCCGTGGCACAGAGGTTGCGGGAACGGAAAAGCTAAAGCAGCTGGAAACAGCTGGAGCAGTATGAACATTCAATTTGGAAAGTACCGATCCTGTCCAGCGTTCCCGCTGCTCGGACGTTCGGGAGTTTCGCTTCAGTTCGTTCGGTTTTTCAGCGCCCGCCCGAAAACGGGTTATTTAGTGCTCGATAATTTGATTTACGAGCACCGGGTCTTTGCCTTCCACAGCAAAGGTGGAAAAAAGGCATGGTTGGAGGAAAGAGGTTTGCTGCCCCGGGAAGTATGTGCCGGTACTTCATGTGCCTGGAAGAAAAACATCATCTTAAAGGTTTCAACCTTCAAGGTGATATTCGCTGCCGGACCTGTGCGAGAGACCGATGTGTATGGAAGATCCAGACCAGATTTCCGACCAGCAGATTTAGAGACAGTGCACTGTAAAGTTGTGGCGTGCTGAGAACGGTTTTTTGGGGCGTTTGCAAGCAACGGTTCGGTTTAATACGTATTAAATTATCATTATGGATGATTAATATAGTTTGCGATTCGTGGTACGGTGTAGTTTCATATTCTGCTGATAGTTATTTCTGGTTCCTCTTTTTTGAATGTTATTCTGGTAAATATTTATTACTAAGCTAACGAATTCTTTCAAAGAGAAATTACAGGTACTGCAATTGTTTTAATCTAGTTTAAAAATGCAATCAATTGATAGGGTAGCAAAAGGCTTAGATAGAGCTTCTGGTGTAATATTTAAAGTGTATAGCAATAAGGGTAGAATCCCTCTGCTTACCTCTTTCTAATAGGTTTTACCGCTTTCGTACAAATTCAAAAACTCTTAATGAGTTTATACCGATTTAGTCCCACCTGTCAAAGAACTTGACACAACGAGTGAGTAAGCAACGCTTACGACAGTTGGCAGGGTTGAAGCAAGTGCTGTATCTACAAGGAGTTTTTCACCGGGCGGTAGAATGTCAACATATTCCATACACTTTGCCGATTATGCAGGATTGGAATTTCTATCGTTTGCCCAAAGAGGGCGCCACCGTTAGATAGTTTCGGGCAAGCAGCATAAAGGACAGTAACAAATTTCGTACTGCTCATCATAATCAGAGTTATTAGAAGTATTACTACCAGGAAGTAGGAAAGTTTGCACCATCACCAGAGTTTGCAGCACATCATCTTCGTAATTGCCTGCACGAATTCTATCGTCAACGTCGAAAACTTCATTTCACTTGATTCAATTTGTTTCAAAGTATCTCCGTTTCAAGTACACATTTTCTAGTTGTCGATGTGCTTTTGAAAATAAAACGTATCACTTTTCTTATGCATTAGTTCTGGATCTTTTTCGAAATTACATCATTCGTTGGTTTTACACAATTTTTAATTAGTGCACGATTTGTACATATATGCAGTATAAAGCCCAACAAAAATGCATCAAATCTCAACAGTTATTGTGCATATTGATGAAATGCAATAGCTGCTGAAGCGGAGTTTTCTGAACAGATGGACAGAGAGGTGCTTTGAGCAGTATGGCAGCATTCCTAGAATTTGTTTTCAATATCTAAACTCCTGGTTACGGGTTGCTTGTTAGGGTGCGATTAACGCTACCCTAGTTGTAAAGCTGGAAAAAGTTTCAGGAAATTCACCGAAGGCTTAGCAAAAGCTGGGAGCTGTATGCTTCAAAATTGCTCGACAAAATTCTCTTCTAGATTGAAATATCAAACACACACGATCTAGTCGTCTTAGAGAGGACGGAAAAAAGAGATATTGAGCCATATTCCATCAGCCTAGCATGAATTGAGAGGAACCTTGGCTTTTGTTTTATAAATCATGCCATCGAATGGTTTTACTCGAATGAATCATGTAGCTACAGTAGCTGCACCTTTAAGGATTATTTCCGTTCCCGCGGCAAACCAGGGAAGTCGCGAAGAACGTGCCGAAGAGATTAATTCAGATTTTATCCGCTTTCAATCCAGTCGCTCGTGTTTTGCTGTAGCTTTACGGTCGTGCTACATGCTTTACGTTGCCAATTTCATTCACCGTGGCTTTCCCGTGTGTTAGTCTATGCGAATAAATTGAATTGAACGGGTGGGGGAGTAATAATATCCAGTGGACAAACTCATGGCAAATCTGGCGGACCATGTACAATCCGCCAGCGCACTAACATCAACGGAAGGCACCGAAGATGAAAAGAAACTATATTTATACAAAGCAACACAAACCAAACACGATAAGCAAGCAAGGCAAGGCATGGATTGGACGGCAAGACTTCGGAGCAAAACGGAACGCAAATGACCGTCTCCACAACAGAAATCACAGCCAGTCGATCCGGGTCGTTTTGGGTGCAGAAAACATACGTGCGTACAGGAAAGAAACAGCCCCGGATTGGGACTGAGCACCCGTTCACCTACAAAACAGAAGAACGACAGACGACGAGGGCTGTTGGGTTGGGTTGGATGAGCTGGATGAAGAAAACAAAAAAAACAACCTCAACACAGCATCAACAGCGGTGAACAGTGGTTATTATGTTTATGGGACGGCATAAATAAACGCCTCATGTTTACTACGCGCCACGGTATAGGGTCATGACCCTTTCCAGGGCCAACACCCTTTTGGGTGTTCCCTGATCCGGTTACGCGTCCACTTTTCCGGACGGCATTTCATCACCGCTTTGGTTGTGTTTTCCCCCGGCTGGTTGCGGTGATGGAATGCTAAAGGCTCAAGCATCATGGGTCGAGCCGAAGAATCCTTTACCGGCATGGAAATCAACCAGTCCCGTGCACCAGTCCAATCGTGTAGGCCTGTAACGCAATCATTTCCTTTCCATTTCCACTGGTTAAGAAACAGAGAAAGGGAGTGCGAGTGAAAAAAGTCAGTCCTTGCGCCACCCGGATAAGGTTCGTCGGACCAGGTAGGTTTCTTCACGTTGGTTCGTTTGCATCCTGCTAGACTACCACCGTCCCACCAGGCTCGCCCACCGTCTGCAACTGGTGGAGTTGGGCGGCCAAAACCGGGCGCTAGCCACCTATCCACCACCGTAAGGGTTTTTACGGGTACAAAGAGCAATTTCCCTTTCTTGTTATGGAAAGTGGCGCTGGAACGCTGGTGAAGCGAACTCCCCGCTCGTACACATTCTTAGACGCTTAGACGGTGCCAAGAAGAAAGGGAGCGGTAGCATCGAAATACGTATTCGCTTTAATAAAGTTGTTTGCCGTGGCTTGTCGTGGTTCCGTGCTAATGAAGGCGGAAATTTGATTAAGGTATTCGCCGTTCGCCGAGTCGATTGAACGAATGGTGAACACATTTGTCGCGTGTGATTGAATCAATGAAATCTGGGCTCCCGCACACAATGCCGCGACCGTTGCGAATGTCAAAAGGTAAACGCACACACACACACGATTGGTAAAAAAAGGCAACCAAATGGAATGAAGTTGAGTGGAACCAGCTACCGCATCGATATATATGTAGGTGGGCCACTGCCAGACCGATGGGGTCATGATGGTGCAAGACGTAAAATCTCCCGTTCTCATTACACAGACGATAGGGATCTTTGTAACATTCGGCGCATTACAATATGTTAAAGGTGGTGCTTTTATTTTCACCCAATGTGTGGAAACAGAGGGAAATATGGAATGATCAAACAAACGTTTCCCACGTGCCACGTGTAGGGTTTAACGCATGCCAAAACTATGCGATAGGATAATTCAATTTATCAAATGGGCAAATTTTATTTTATTCCACTGAACAATCAAGCCGTGGCACCGTCGATGCCATCAAGCGTACCATGGGAAACAATTTGCAGAGGGGAAAAGAAAGAGCTACAAGCAAATGTAAATTAAATCATCTGATGTAAATTCGACGATATGATGTAAAAGGTGAACGGATCAATGAATTATCTGTTCCGTACGGCATGATGCGTTAGAATGTTGCGCTTGTGAAATGTGAATGGATTGTTTCGGATTGAACGTCGGATTATTACGATATCATGAAAGAGTATTTAAAAATGTTGTGTAAAATATAGAAACTATATAAAAATATAAGTGTAGTGTAAATAATATACGAATAGTATTATTTCTAATAAAAATGAAATTTCCTGTACGTTTGCGGCGAGTTATCGAATGAACTCCGACACCGACGCTGAAAAGTTGGATTCCTCTCCAAAAACATTCCGGACTGCTCTTGAGACATATCCGTAATTGAACGCGGAGTTGATCTTAAATTTTAATTTTAGTTGAAAATTCTTTTTTTATTTCAAAAGAAACGGCCTGGCCAGGTATTGCTTCTGCAGCATACTTCTCGTAGACTTTTCACCGTCTTTGGCAACAATTTAACTCCATCCACAATTAGATCCGCAGTCCATCCAGCCATCCGCAGTCGTGGTTCAACGTGATATCTCAGGAAAACACAGCAAATCTGTAACGATTTTTTGAGTTATTGGAATTGTAGTGTTAACCCCCGTTAGTTCGAGTCTACAGCCTGACAGAAAACAGCTGGGGATTCCTTGTGGGTCGAAATTACACCAAGAAAATTTAATCCAATAAGCTCAAAATAGCAATTTCGGAGGTTCGTGTGTATTTTGAGCAAAAACATTGTAAATAACTATAAAAAAACTATGTCTGAACGGTGTTTTCAACTTGTATGAAGTCTCAGTGTTACCAACGCGTTATAAAAACATATAAAATTAAGGGGTGGCGTTCAAAAATCCTTCCCCATTAAGGCACCGTTTAAAAAAATTGGAAGAAAATCAGTTTCTCCTTACATGAACACATTTCGTTTCGTTTACTTTTCTTGTTTTTAAATAGATTACTTACTCAACCAAACCTCACGTTCCAGAACTTACACGGGCCGCCCATTGCTACCAATTGTAGTAAGTATTTAAAGCATATCAATATCAGTCCAACATCAGCAGTGCGATGTCCAGTCATCAGATCGTACCCGTATGAGGTCACACAGTGTGGAGATGAAAATATTAATTAATCGCGTATAATTATGCTTTCCCAGCGTCCCATATACACTGGCCCAAATGGCTTGTGGGTATTCCGATGAATAAATTGACCTCAAACAGCATTTACCACGATAGGCACCGGTACCGACCGGTGGGCGTGTAATAATCGCAAAAGGGTTATTGCAAATGGTAAGCTTTTTTTTGTTTTGTTCGTTTGTTTTGTTTCTAGAGCATCATGTTTTATGCAAACGGTCATTGATTTGGATCAGATATTAATGGGATCAAATTACCGATTTGGCCGTGCAAAATCCACCCTTGCAAGCAGCCGCACTGATCGAATGCAAAACGATTCATTTATAGGCAAATGGCTCTTCGATATAGTGTTGCTAGGCAACAGATAAATTATGTCGTGCTTTTGCGTTGAGAAAAGACTCCATTTTGCTGATTGTATAAAACTTTTTAAACAATTTTGTTAATAATTTGCTTCAGAAGTTTTAGAAATTGTATGATTACATTGTTTGGAGGTCTTTTTTGTAGTTCAAAAATATATTTTTCTACGTGTTGAGTCCACGCATACGATGGAGCCGCCTGGTGTTTATTACAATTCGCATGAGTGATGTGTCCATTTGCCAAATAAAGCGTGATACAGCTTTATTTTCATTTATTTACCCTTGTACTACACGCATCAAATTGTTGTAAATAGCGCTGAATCGTATCTTAAGCTCAATCATATCAAGCTTTGCTGCGTAATCTGTGCTTTTGCAGCCATAATACCTTTATCAGAGGGAGCGAGCGTGATGGAGACCGGCCGCTTTTAGCGCGTGTCATGTTGTTGCGGGATTAGGATGAAATTTAAGTAGTTTATCATTTTCCAGCCCGTTATCTCATAACAATTGGCTTGAGCGTGTAGGTTTTCACACGGCGGTGCGAGGCTTGATTGTTGAATATTAATAACCGAAAACCGGGCTCGTTGTCCCGAGGTACCATGGCTAGGCAAGTGTTTGCTGTTGTCCACCGGGATCCACCGGAATCTGCCCCGGCATGCTTCAACTAGCGGCCCGGACGAGTGGGCTTTGTACTTTACCGTTAGCACTGGCCGGCGTAGGCATGATCTAAATTCAACCGTTTCCACGAAAAATATAGTCATCCGGTTTCATCCGCGCGGTCGACTATGGTCGATAAATGTGACGCGCGGTACTGACCCTATCGGTATAAAGTTACCGAGCGTGGAAGGTGTTGGCCGTTGGAAGCATCTGGCGATTGGAAGGGCGATGAGGTAATTTCTCTAAAATTGCGATCATAACCGGTTGGCTAGATCATAATCTAGCGAAGTGGTTCGTTTCAACAACGGGGAACGGCCTTGGGTGAATTTACGCGGTGCGCAACTGAAACTTGCGTCAAAATAAATGATAAATAATTAATTAATTACGTACCCCTTGGAGCCTTGATAGCTGTTGCTGGTGCCGTTCGCAAAAAAGGTGAGCCGGACGTTAGTGTAGCGTGGATGGGAAAGACCGTCCATTCGACCGTTTGGTAACCGGGCAACCGGGAAGTTTGGTACAGAAATAGGATTATGATGAGCTCTGTGGGGAACGGTTGTGGATACAATAAATGAAAACTGGTAAAAAGCAGATTAAAGAATCCCAAAGTGTACGAAAATGTTTTAGACTGATAAACTGAGCTGCTAAGGGTTTGGTAAGATAAGGTTGCTTTGGGTTTGCTTAATTCTATAACAGATCAAATCATAATACAATTTCCTAAAATAAATAGTTCCTGATCGGGGTTTTATCCATCAATATTTTTACATCAGGTTTACGACATTGTTCCATGTTATAGAACGTCATTAAAATTACTGTGATTTATTGATAGGAAAAAGTATTTCAAAATTTAGCCAAAACCACAACTTTACTTATTCTTCTTCTTGGTATAGTGCAAATATATTTTTAAAACCAATTTATGATCAATCTTTCGATTCAAAAAATTGTGTATGTTGTGTTTTGGAAGAATTTGTCCATATGTAGGCACACGTAGCTTATATAAAAAAAAGTAACAAAACACGTCAATCATGGATATTACAGTGCTTATGATGACTATATGGACGCTAGGAAAATGTAAGTTGTTCACAATAACCAATAATTTATAAATCGTTTAACAGGACAAGAAGGTTAATTAAATTAGTATACAACTATGTTGCGCTTGTTTTAAATAAAACTTCAATATTTTGTACGCATTCAATTAGAATATATGTCACATTTTGATTTGCTAATTTTTATTTTTTGATAACATTCTTAACAGAAATTTTAATGTCAACTACAATTTTACTTTTATTTTTAAACAACGTGCAGATTTACAGTCACGGTCACAATACCCCAAAACGATAAAACATAACAGTATTCAAACAAAAAGCCAGCAACATTAATCTGCTACAGAGTTTAAACGACGAGAAAATTTGCAAACAGCTTCGATAGTGACAAAAAAAGCTCTCGCTCGTATCGCACGTGCAACTCATATTACCGTAATAACCCCTACACCTACAGTAACATTCATTTGAAATGTAATCTCCGTACGAGCACTTTTTCTCAAACCGGCCGATAAAACAAACCTCAAAATCCTTCAGTGCGCATCGTATCGATGGGGCCGGAGTAGGATGGAAGTGGCATCTCAAGCACTTAATAGCTTCCTTCTTTAGCAACAAGGTCTCGAACCGGTCCAGGAACAACCTTTATCTTATGCCCGGTTCACCGATAGCACCGTTTTTGTGTGTCTATGTGGTTAATTATTTCAATCGTTACCTTCTGCCGGTTGAAGTTTTTACGATTCATTTTGCAAATGCTGATCAGCTCGGGCTGAAGCATAAGTCCCACACGGTGAAAGTTCACTCGAAAAGAGTATTGCGGTGAGGCTGTTGTTGTTCGCTGTAACCGCAGGCAACCCGTAGCAGGCGGTGAGATTGGGCAAAACTCTACCGGCATATGCCGGAGAAAAAAAAACACATCCCTCCAGCAAAAATAATACCATTTTAATGAATGAGAACTTATTTTTGTTGCCCTTTTGTGTATGTGTGTGTGTGTATGTGCGTGTGTTTTGTTTCCCTCTTTCCACCCAACTGTCCAAGTGCTTTCATATTTCGTGCTGTGCCGAGCACTTCTTGGCCGTGGAAAAAAGTGATCCAATTTACGGATCCAGTATCATAAAACTGCCAACCCGTAGTCGAGCCGACCCAAAATATGGTAACAAGTGACAAATTTGCAACTCAAATTGATTTAAATCTACATCTCACTTTTCCATTGCGATAAAACAAAAGAAACACACCCGCTACTGTGCATTATGTGCTTCGAATTGAGTAAAAGTTGGTAGGATAAGTGTAGGGCGTCGACAGAGTATAGCAGGATATGTTCCAGTGCGTGTCGGTATAGAGAAAAGAAAATTAAAAATAAGAAGAAAAAACCGTCGGCACAACATAACGAACTCTTTACGGGGTAATAACGTTGGGCATATGACGATGGCAAACAGAAACCAGCCCACACACATACACGCTGCCAGCGAGAGCTTTTTGAGCCGCGTAAAAATTACGTTCCTCGCAGCCGTACAACAAAAGAAACAAACGCGACTAACAAAATAAAGCAAAAATAGGCACGGAGCAAAGTAACTGCAAAACAGCAAACCCTCGAGGAACCCCCGGTAAGATAAAATAAAAATCATGTACATAAAAACATTAGCTACGATAAATCATTAAATATTTATGAGTATTGCGCGTGCAGCGGGCGAGAACCGGGCAGCACAACCCGGGGGTCAGCCAGCCGTGTGGTGGCGAGGTAATATTATGTACGCACTCTCCTACTACTATTACGAATCTTGAACGCTTACGGCCAAGCGGTATCGAGTGTGCACACGGACAAACGAAAAAAAAAAACCCTCCGAAAGTAGCACAAGATGGAGCAGCGCATCGAATGATAGAAGCGGCAGCGGCCAAAATCAAACAGCAAACATAATGAAATAATGTTTGTACCAGCCTGGGTAGGTGGTAGCTTTTTCGCGCGCCCACGTTACCCGGTGGCTCTGTGCAACGGTAAGCAAGCGTGATGCTTTCGTAATCGGCATCCACGGCAAACCCAGCTGCACGCAAACACGGAGCGAAAGAGGAAAGCAAAAACATACCAGCCCACCGGGTGAAGTGAAACGGTCCGAACGGACCTCTTTGTGTTTGGAGTGTTTTTGTTTGCTGCGCCAGTCGGCTCAATCCCCGACAAAACGTTAGATTGTCCACACGGGTTACTTACCGTAAAAACCTTTTCCGCCCAGAAAAGTATATCTAAATATTGCTTTCGTTCTCGCGCGTTGAATCATTTCGTGTGCGTGAGCTTTCGTTTTGTTTTTCTGTTTGCCAGTTCATCATGCCATCGTCATGCACAAAACAGTGCCCGGTGCCCCTGTATGGCGATGCCCGACTGCCACCTTCATTAACCCTACTTCAATGGGCCACCGGATTAGATCATATTTTTCGACTTATTAATTATTGTTTCCACTAAAAACGTAATATAACAGAACGTTCCGTGAAGAAAAGCTTACAGGCGTTACGCAGATTCGGCAAAAACTGTTGACTTGGGTTGAAGTGGTGGAAAATACAATTAAATTAATTAAAACCAGTAGCTTGCGAGGTGGTGAGGCACAATGGGCGTAAAATCCGGGATTTTTTCCGGTGGAAATTGATTTACGTTTCACCGTGTTCCCCGTTACACACCGTTACACATCTAAGTGTAAGCGGGTGAACGTCTTGAGTGCGATAGGGATGTAGAGATGACACAAAGCAGCAATACAAAAAAAAAACCCTGTGCATCATCGGTCTCGAGAGATTTCCACGCGCCGTTGATTCCAAGATGTACGTTCCTTAGCACATCCGCATCACATCCAGGCAGGCTTTGGTGCATTTACGCAGCACTCCGTTCGGTCGCTAAATTGTAGCAACCTTAGCAAGCTTTAAAATCGAACGCTTGTCGTTTACAGTCACCAGTTGAATGGTTGGGATCGGGTGAAATAGCCGGAGGGAACCGAAAGAAGTTTGCCGAAATTCCCATCAAACTGCGCTTCAGGCTTTTACTGCAAACAAAAAGGGAAGTTAAAGCCCTGTTTTGCAGTGTAACTGAGTCAACATTTGCGCGGCAACGGTGGAAAGTATGCATGGGTAATGTACGCAGGAAATTTTAAACCCCGCTCAATTATTCAGCATAAAGTTCGTGGCGAACCAACCCGGTGTCCCGGTGAATCCCGGATGGTAAAGTACGGCCCAAACACTGGCCAACCGGTTTTCGGCAATGGTCGCTTGGTCGGTCACACTTCCGTGTTGCCTAATGTTACCAAAAGTTTCATCTAACTGCTGTAGTTCGCAAAACTGATCCAACGCTTTAGCGGAACCCAGGGCTGGGACCGTAGAAGCGCGTTGCAGTGGGATGGGAATGTTGAAATGTGGTAAAATATTACCTTTTTGTGTTTTGCTAAGATAATTTTTGGGCTATGTATGATTATGGGTGAGTTTTGCAATATGCTTTACCTTTTACATTCGACAATTGAACTATACAAATCATAACATAACGGAATGATTCGTAATGAAGATGAGCTGGATGGTTTAACACCAGAGCGTCCTGTCAGGCATTTTGACTCGTGCATAATTTTGGGACACACATGAACCGTATTACGATACTACAAATCAAATATTTTTACAAAGCACTAGCCTTCAAACACTTCACAACCAACATAAAAGATCCTGTATCCTAACTACTGCCAGTACCAGGCAAAGTGTTTTTTGTGTTCTGGGAATATCGTGCGCAGAGTATTTAAATTGGCATATAGTGAAATTTTGTAACAAGTACCAAGAATTTATTTTCTATTATTTAAGAATGATGGCCCATCGCAAGTACCAAGAATTATCATCAGTTTAGTTAACGTTACTTGACCACCGTTACCTTTGCTGGTGAACCATTTGGTCATCTAATGGACGTCATTCGACAGGTTTTCGGTTACCTGAGCAGTCTGTGGAATTCCTGGAAAAATAATTAGCAACATGCACATTGAACGTACTTGCCCTCGAACACGCCATTTTGAATGATCCGGTCAAAATGGTAGCTTTGTTATTTCCGATCGATACAGTGTTAAATTCCATGAATTATAGCAAACGAATTATAACAGTTGTATTCAAAATCTATGGTGAATTTATTTACTACAACGTGTAGTATGTAGCTGCGTAGCATCTGATAGGTTTGAGCAATGAAGATTCACATTCATGATTGTTATTTGCGAATAATATTAGGGTAAAGAGAGTTGCCTTGAGACACTATAAGTATTACTAGATTGTTTTGAAAAAAAAAACTAGGCCTAAATACTCATGAAAGAGTGAAAATAGATTTGAAACAACTGTTGCCAGTGTGCAACTGAGTAGTTTATGGTTGCAGCTTTGGGAATGTGTCACACTGAAACGAAACCGAAAGGTAATTACAATTCATCTCTATTGATATCGTTTCATATGAAGGAACATTTCAACCGTTTTGTTGGAATTTTTCAATTCATTGGGGAATATTTTCAGTCAATATGGAATATTTGAAGAAACAAAAAAGAATAATTTATTCAAATATCTCTACATCGAATGAAAATATTTCCCAATGAATTTAAAAACTTCAAAAATTGCAAACGGTTGAAATGTTCCCTCACTTGTAGCGAAGCCCTGTATCTGTCAGATACAGAAGGTTCTCCTGTTCTGGAGAGCAGAGAACTTAGTGATTCTTGGAGCACTGACTATACCATAAGGACACTAGAGGGTTATTGGACTTAAGCACAAACTCGTATTTGTCATAGAATAAAATGGATAACACTAAGGATAAGAGAGTTTTTGATATTTTATTTTGTATATGCGCTTCGATGACTCCACTTGCCGAATAAAAGAATTGTTTTTTATGTCCTTCCTTTCTTCTTGTAGAACGTCATAGGGGGTTTCACCATCATCACACCATCATTGCCATCATCAAGTCATCTTTTTTTTACCATTTTAGGTGCTCCATGTATGTATGTCTTTCCTTAAACATATGTACAGCATCAACCTGATTTTAAGGCCAAAACTATGCTAAACTAAACTGAACTAACTAATCTAACAAACAAACCCTAAGGTACCTTCAGAATACTTCCTTTCCAAGAGCGAATTAAACTGCGTTTGGATTCACCATCTCATGGTTCATCAGCATGGCCGGTAGCCTTTCCTTGCATCTGTCATTCGAACTGGCCTGCACAGCCAAGCCAGCCTGTACACGGTGCATCAGGCTTACGTATTTGTTTGCAGCTAATTATTTGTGCGGTCGATGAATGCACAGACCGTTTGCATCCTGCGGTCATTTCAGAAATCCGGCCAACGACCGACTGCACCACGGAATGTAGCTAACCTTTACGTTACGGTGTATTCTGTCGGGAGGAAAGAGCAAAAAAAAAACAGCCCCAGATTAGAATGCGCTTCGTGAAGCAAATATTAAAGCATACCATGCCCTTGTATATGGAAACGAGCGGTTAGCTAAAAATGTACCAAACCATTTTTTGCTTGTTTTCTTTTTGTTTGGGAGACAAAAAAAAGCACACACACACATACACAAATGCCGCACACGGGATGGCCAGGAAGGCGTACAATGCATACTGTGGGGTGAAATGTTACTGTCCGCCCCTTTTTTTTCTCCGGAAAGGTCGAAGCAACCGAACGAAAGGAAGCTAATGGTGGATTCGCTTGGAATACACATCAAGCATGCGAATGTTCGCTTTTCTTTTGCGCCATTTCGGTAAAATAATTCTTCAACCAGCGTTACCCGGCTGTCCCCGTTCCATTACCCACCGTGCTGGCTGGTCCTGTGTTTTCGATTCGTTATCCGGCACCGGAACTCATTATTTTGCATCGTTCCCACGATGGAAGGGGCGCGTACGAAGGGACAGAAACCTGGAAAGCGCACCGACTGGTGTAGTGTGTTGGTCCATGATAATTTAAGCCCGCGCTTACCGCCGACAGTCGCGTTTCCTGCCTCTTGGATTAGGCTGTCCTCTGATCCTTCAAAGCAGCAGAGTAGTACCAGCAAACAAAAAAAAAAAAACAAAGGCCACACTGCTTTATGGCAGCTAACAAACACTTGCATGCATGGGAAACGAAACGGAATACTTAAAGGAAAACCGATCCTTCAGGATGATGTTTCTAGTCTTGTTTTCCATCTCGGCTGCCGGAAGATTATCATCATCAGAGAGTCATCGGTTTCCGTGGCCTACCATCGGAGCGAATGAACATCATCCTGAACGGAATCAAACTCAACTCAAACCACCTCAAGCTCTTCATCGCGTTCCGACCCGCAAGCACTGTTCGGTTCGCTGTACACGATTTTATCATACCCACTGTACCGCGCGGGTGAAGATGTGGAAGAAGTGAAGGAGGCCGCAGACGAAAAGGGAATGTTTTATTCATGGCTTACTGGTGCATTGGAAATTGCAGAGAGAAGATGAGGAGAATGGAAAAAAAAATCACTCACACACACTACTGCACCATCCTGCCGGACCTCCCCATAACGTAGGCGGAAGTTATCTTCCCTGCGAAAGGCCGCCCGGGTCAGGCGCGCTCGCGCGTTTCTTCTTTCTTTTCTCCCGTTGTTCGTCCTTCCGTTATGCAAATGCGGGCAACTAGACGGCGAACGTTACGGCAGGGCATGATTGTTACCCATGCCGGCGACCATACACGGCTTCCGGTCAAAGATGCCAAGCATTATTCGAGGTATTAAAATGTGAACAATGTGAAACACTTTTTACCACTCTTGCCCACCCTAATGCCATCCCATTCGCACACACGGCGCGGTTTGTGGCGGTGGATCACATGTTTACAAAAAAAGTTAAGCCGGGAAAACTGCAGAAAGCGTATTAAGCTATGCAAAGTTAAACATTGTCGGTGTGTGTGTGCATCCATATTTATGCCATATGTAAACGCAGTTGTATGTTTGTAAAGTAATCGAAAATTTACTGCTGGTTTGTAATATTACATTTGCAATTTAGCCAATGTAAACTGGGATGCAAAAATTTCAAGCACTCCCCCGAAGCACAGGGGTTGTAATAGATGGAAATGGTGACCCCAGGAAACGAAAATGTATGATGTTTTCCCTCCACTCGAGCGATCTTTGCCTGGCGAACGAATTTTCACTCGTCAACGCCGACGAGAACGGCTGGTTCGCTTCGCGCTTTGCGATCGATTACGGGCCGACCGGGCACGGGATCGCGAACGAGACGATGCACGGCTGCGGGTACGTCGCCGCGATTGGCTTCGGGTACCAGCCGCTGCCCGACGCTTGGCAGCTGACCGCGATCGGCTTCTTCCTCGGCGTTGGCGCATCGGTGATGTTTCCGATTCCGCTTCCGGTTCCTGGGCGGCCTTAGCCATCCGACGGCCACGGGACTGTGACCGGCCCGAGGGCCGACGAGAGCGACGCCGTCCCATTGATTCGTTCGGGTCGCTCGGTTTTTTCATACCCTGTCGATGGGGAGCACTCATCGCCATGTTCGTTAGCGTGTCGGCCGGAAAGGAGAAAATGCTCGGCAAATTGTTCTGATCAGGAAGATGGGCCTGTACGGAACATTATGGTAAGATGAGCACGGTGCATCAAATGGCGGTTAAAACTTTCAACAAGTGACAACTTACATCCAGATCTTCGATTACGGGATCCATGTTGGTTTCCAGTGTGTGGTGAAATGGACAACTGATAAATTCCAAAATAAAAAAAGGACGTCTTGCACGGTTGTTCTTCTGCTGTAATTCCGATAGAGTTGACTGGACGGGGACACACTCACTCGGAAGCTTCTGATTGATACAGCACACGTCTTTACGAACCAAGAACTGCTAGCGTAATGAATTGCGGTACCAATGCCGTGCTGTACTATATTGAAAGCAAATGTGTACTATGATTGATTCGGACAAAATCCTTGGTTGATTCGATTCGGAAGGCCTACTGAGATTTGAAGGTTGTAAACTATTGCCATGGTTTTTATTTTTTCTTGTATTCCTCTTTTTTATTTTGAATTCTTATGAAGTGTGACAGCAACGAGTAAACTTTACGCCAAAATTAATCATTGTAAATTGTTTGTATAATCGTTTTATTGTTAAGCATTAACGAAAAATATATCAATACGGTCAGAATCTTACAGAAAACCGATTTATAATAATCTATTTTAGCAAAGGATACGGGTCCTAAAATATCAAAAATAAAAATCGTTCAATTAAAAAAAAAAAGAATTGCATAAAACAGCTGCATTAGCTTTCTTGAATAATATTAATGTTTTTTGATCCATTTCAGTAATGGAGGTGGTGAAAAAATGGACAAGATAAATAAATTTAAATTAAAAGTAATGAATTGGTGTAATCGTCAATGTTTGGTGTAACAATATTAAATGCAAAGTACCATGACAGTACGAGTAAGTCTGTCTTTGTTAACCATGGACGTGTAGATCGTTCCGTCCATTGACATCTCGAAGGCGATCTTCGTCTAAATGATTTTTTCAACAGTTTCTTTGTCCGCGATTTCTACGTGCTAATGGGTGGCATGAATTGAAAACAGAAAACAGAAACTGAACAGTTTTCAGAAGGAAACGTTACTAAAACGAGATTCGAACAGTGCGCACGTGCACAGTGCGAGCAGTGCGAACGAAGCTTCGCGTACAGATGCCTGGTACCTGGGCTACCTTAGGAGAGCTAAAATAGGCGATGCATAGCTGAAATCACATCAATGCATCAAGGAATTCGCAAGAAAATCACAACAAAACAGTTCATATTTTGAATGCATATCAATTAATGTATATTAACTTGTAGTTTTGAATGCATAGCGAATTACTTACCATTTATTTAAATCATCGTTCATCTCTGCATGTTTGTTCGAAACGCAACTCTCGTATTTGTTACTTGTTTATATAGTTTATTCGAATCTGGTTTGGTTTGACCCATCGTGTACGGTAATGTTATTTAATTACATCATATGTTACAACTCACCTTTCCCATTCATTCGTTCTCCCCTGTTACATTGATTCACTAGTTACGCACGTAAATTGTTACGAAACACACGCACTATATGCGCTTCCCGCCTGTACCGTGTCACCTGTTTGCAAAACCATTGTTTCACGGAACTCGCCCCACATCTCTCGTGCTAGGTTTGCCTATTTTCCGTTCTATCCTATCTGTGGCTCACAATGTTCCTGCTTGCTGCCCACTGATCGTCAGGAACACCGGGCTCGGTATCTATGCGCATTGCCTTAAAAGTCTTATGCTCCCATGTCTCGCGGTAGTTCACTAGGGCCGTGTGTGGCCATAGTAGTGTGGAGTCGGTAGCATTTCGGCCCCAACAAAACTTTGTTCCGAATAAATTGGTGCCGTAATGTGTTTTGGGTGTGAGTGTGTATGCTTGTGGCCAGCTTAATGTGAAAGTTTGGAAGTAACATTGAACGCTGTGATGGGTTCATGCTAGTTTTTTTGGGATCTTGTATCATTGCTGTGTATGTTTAACCTTTTACATGAAGCTAACGCTATGTACAGTGTATCGTTTTGCTACCGTATCGTGTCGGCGATACTGAACATATGTCTAACATTCGAATGATCGTGCGAAACGAACAGGACACATGCTGTACATCGCTTCACAGAGAAAAAAAAATCGCCTCTCTTAACTTTCACTATCGTACCGTCCGAGCGAGCGTCATAGTGACCTCCACCTTCCACGAAGGTATGTATAATGGTTACCTTTTTTATACTATACTATAGTGTGAATTAACAACGGTCGTATCAATCCTGTTCGGTGCCGGTTTTGTCAAAGCGCTAGTTTGACATTTTGCGTGCGCATCAAGGGATGAAGTGGTAATTGAAGAATTATCCTACACATTACAATGTACAACGATTTGGGTTACTATTCTGTTTGTCCCCGGCAACATCCGGCTGGAAAATGTTGCGCACATTCTGCCAAACTACCCATGCTCGTGTGTGGCGACGCATGTCGACACGATTCTGATGCGGTTCTGATTGCATGTGATTTTTTGTTTGTTTTGCGCTCACAATCGGGGCCTATTTTTTCGTCTTGCAACTACATAACAATGTTGCGAAACGGTGTTCTGTTTCGCATAATGTTTCCAGTTAAGCGGCATTAATAAAAAAACAATGGGACGCAAATAATCAGCGGCATGTGTGCGGCAGCAAAGCAAGTGTTTGTTTCCGTTCAGTTGGTTTAATTAATGTGTTCAGTGAATAATTCGATTAAAAATGACCGTTTTGAGTTGGTGGTACTAATTGGCTTGAAGGGGTCCTACACAGTGTGGACGTTGGAAAAAACAAATTGAAATTATTGTTTCCCGAAGCATTAGACCCCGGCAATACGCTGGTAAGTAAATTAAATTGGTGTGTAACGAAATTAGTAAAGGTACCAGGATTAACCCACATGAAAACAAACGAAACATAACTGCTCAAGACAAAGTGAGCAGGCTGCCTTGAATCCTTCATCTCGTGTTCTTTACAGCATTTTGTTTTTAAGACCTTTTTTTCCTTTCGAAAGATTACTTTAGATTGATTATGGCCGACATCCAAACATTTAACATATTTTTATTTAACGGAAGTATTGTTTCAATTTTGAAATGTGGTCCTCCTTTTTGTGGTGGATTGAACATTCCATCAAGCGGGTTGACAAATATTAGAAGGACATTCAAAATATTATTACATTTTGAATAATCAATAGTTTTAGGCGAGACGACCAAGACGTTCTGCAATAAACACTCTTTTGGAAGTAACATTCCATAGGCTTTTCTGCTGGTCAATGCAAAATATACTTTTTGTTTGAAAATTCTCATTTTTTGTAGGAGTGTCTTGAGATCGTGTCCATCTACCCAAATTTAGGAAATTTTTAATTTAAGAATAAATTTTTACTATTTGGTGAAACAAATGTATTCTCAAAATTAGTTACAGCATATAACGAATGACATGTAACGCAACGTTTCCGTGAAACGAATGTTTCGAAAATGCAACGAATTTGGTTTCAAAGAAATCGATACAACAGTATAGTTATTTCAAATTTGACAGTTGGAAAGCATAGAAATCTAAATATATGTGGCTTGTATAAACTATGCAACAAAAAATGTTGACAAAACCAATTATACGTGTGTTACGCCGAACACGTTCATTCTCACACTCTCAAAACTACCTCAATTCGATTGAAGAGTTGTTGTCTAAGGAGACTTTTGAAACTTTCGTGAAATCATTTGCGGAAAAGTTTGCCATACCATTGGGTAGGTGTTTATAAAAGTGACAAGTTTTAAGTGGCAAAGTTTGGAGTAGCTTTTCAGTGGATGTTTAGCAGCGTAAAACGTTCGCCAGCTGAGTGAAGTATCTGCGAGGCTGAACAAGGAACAAAGCTAATGTGTGTGCGTGTGTGTCGAAATATTTTATGATGAAGTTATACTGTAGCATATAAACGAAACAGAGAGTAGCTTAGTGGTAAAGTAAAAAAAAAACACTCACACACACACACACATAATAATCAATTCGGGGAAAGTAATCGTGGCTTTGCGGTCTGCTTGGATATTGTGATTATGCGTGCAACCGTATTCGCGGAAGAAAATAAAGCTTTAGACTGATTGATTGACGCGATACGCACCCACAGAGTGGCTGGTTCCCGCAACTGGCTGATGACTGATAGGGCGATGGAATTATGTTAATCCCGTCTCCGTGACATGTGTGGCTAGGAGGGGGGAGGCCAGGGTTCTTTCCGTGGAAACATTAACAGTACCCCTTCGGGTTGATGAGCAGGACTGTGTGTGTGTGTGTGTTTTTTTTTCTTTAATTCTCCCATACTGTATCCCAAAATCCTGGAAGGACCATTGCTGGAAGAACTAGCACCCGCGTCAAGATCAGTACGAGCAGATCCATCTTGATCGATCCCTTTACGGAGATGGCGTTCCGAGCAATGCAAAATTGAAACCCGGTCGATGGAAAATGTCAGTCCACGTGTCTTGCTTGTTTTTTTTTCTGTATTAGTGAACAGAGAGCCACACGGAACAACGGGTTTATCTGTGCCATTCGGTCACACGCGTGCGCTCATGTGGGTGTGTGGCATGAAAGCTCACCGACCGTGCGGGTCACTAGCGGAAAAGCCGCAAACCATCGTCTCAGACCAAATCACCGCAATCGGTATGCAATCAGACCCGCATCTCGCTCATCGCGGCATGGGGCAACTGGGGGGGACAGACGCTGTTCTTGAGATTTTGGGATTTTAATTGCGTTAGACTATCTTGATGTTGCTGCTGCTGCTGCTGCTGCCCGTGCTGACCGTGATGGGCATGATGATGGGAGTGGCCGGAAGCGGTCATTTGTGTGTGTAGGGGACGGTTTTCCGGCGAACCGCTCGCACAGGTTTGGGCCGCCCGCATATGGATGCCGATGGCGGTCCCATTTGGTGGTAATTTAATTTGCTGCAGATCTAGAAAAAGCAATCGAATAATGGGAAAATGTAAAATTTTAGTTTACCGTACCGTTTGGCCAATTGGAGGCGCGTTTCGTTCCGTCCTGTTTGTCGGGGGTCGGGGGTTGTGTGTGTGTGTGTGTTTGTTTAAATTGTTTCCAAAGAGAGATGAATGGGAACGAAGAAGGGGGAACCGGGGATGAGTGTGTTGTATTTGTTGTCGGATCAGATAGGATTAGTTTCGTGTTAGCGTGTGACCGCTTTTACGGTTGTTTACGCTTTCGAGTTAAAACCGATGAAGAAGGCGTCAAACTCCACGGTGGTTAAGTAAACTACCGCCACCCGGTGGGGATAGTGTCGAAATGGAAGTCGGTGACACAAATTTATAAACCGTGCCCGATCGTGTACGACAACCGCTCGCACTAATCCGACTGATGTAAATTGGGCTTAACAATAAAAACTAACACAACCGGCTAGGTGTTCGGGGTGCTTCAAGTGTGGCAACGGAGGGTTGGAGGTGGTGGGCTTGTAAAACGCGTGCGAAAAGGGAAACTTAATAATCTTTAATTGGTAATTATCAAATTCGATTACTCAATCGTGTCGGGTGAAATGAACGAAAACCCGACGGGGTTTTTGGGTGTTAGACTGTATCGGTTTGCAAACAGGGCCACATGATAATTGGACTCGAACTGCACACAACAAAAAGCGACGGGTAGAATTGTCCCGGCTTTGCTAATTGAGCAGGACGGATGCTTATCAATAAATCAATCAAAATAATGAAGTACTGTGGGTTCGCAGCGTTGGCAGGATAGTGTTTCCCCGGGTACACAGATTACGTACACAGTAGTGATAACCGAGCGCGATTGTTGAGCCAGAAAATAATATCAAATTAAACGCTGCAATTAATTGATGCATCCAGTGCAATGACTGATGAAGATCACCGGTGCCTACGCCGGGGCGCGCGTGTTTACACAGTTTTGCGATAAAGTAATTAATTAATTTATCAGCATGTTTTCATATCCACTGACCGTCGGAATGTGAGCGCACTTTCAATGGGGAGTTTTATTTGGTGTATGAGATCACAATGTTTTCTCGTCTGAAGATGAGTGCATGGTTTCAATTAATTGACTCAAATTAATGCGTTGATAGGTTTGTTTTACTCGGGAAAAACGCTCTGACGTTATTCCCAGATTTTTCCAATGTATATCATGCTTCATCATATGACAATGAGAAATAGATTACCAAATGTGTATATTGTTTTAAATAAATTTTATTTAAAGTTAAATTACCGAACTTTAATCGATTTTTCTTAAATTGTGGTTACGTGAAAATAGTCCCTTATGTAGTTTTTTTTATGTCAAAATGTTACGTCCTTTACGAATCTGTACCAAATAGTACGGCCCGGCACCTAGATTGTTTGACAGATGACAGACAGAAAGCTTAAGCTTTCAAACCTATGGTATAATCTGTACCAATATTTGCTTGCAATAAGTGGAGGCGCCTAGTACTTCCTAGTACCAAGTGCTTTTACCACCTTTTTAACACAAATTTTACCTTCACATCTACAAAATACATTTCTGACTAATTCACAAGCATGTTTTCCAATAACTCAAATGGGTATGAATTCATTATTAAAGTTCTGTTACACCAAGAGTATGAAAATGTAAACATTTAGTTCAAGAATTCGATTACATTTCCAACGTTCTTGCTACAAAATATAATGCTGCATTTGAAGTAATTTCGAGAAAAAAATAATAAAGTAGTACTCAGAAAAGAGCATACTTCCGACAACCGTAAGCTTCAAAATGATCCAATTTCATAGAAATGTATGTAATTTGCTTTAGGGTGGGTAGAATTCATCGAAAGCACAATATCGTAGCGTTCGGAAGCATAAAAAAGCTCTTGCGTGAAACATTGGATTGTCTGCTACGCAATGATGGAAATGATCGTGTAGCGAATGAAATTTCAGCGGTAATACACCAGAAAAAGTTACTCTAGTCGCAGTGTACTTCACTTGCTCGGCTTAGCAGCAAATATCACACCAAGTACATATGTATCGTTTGTAAGGAACGCTCGATTGTGTGTGGGCGTTGTTGTTACATCCACCAACAAACGGGCTTGCAGTAGCACTTGAAGATAAGCACAATCATTTCATAGTCCTTTCCGGGGGCTTTAAAGTTAACAAGTTCACCGTCAGGCCGGATTCCGGCCCGGCCACCCATACGTACGTCTCCAACGGATGTATTACGAATTACCTCGAGAGTCTCGATTTTATCGTACTGGAAGTATTTAAAACAGCCAAAATACAACGAAAAAATCTCCCCCCCCCAAGCCATTTAGCATGGGCGGTCGTCTGGCTGGCGATGGGACGAGGAGTTATAATTCACCGCAAGAGAGCACAAATAGAAAAAAAATCGTACATTGGGCGACATTCGTCGCGATCGCACACATTCGGAACCACACCCAGGAAAGAAAAGCCCTCGAGAGACTTTCGCTTGCCTTGTGTGAGCTTGCCGCGCTTAATCCGGCTCCAAGGGGTGAGATAGAGAGACAGAGAGTGAGAGAGAGAGCGAGAGTGGATGTGTCATTGCCAAGCGTGGCGCTCGCGTGTACCATGTTTTAGATGGTACTGTGTTGTTGTAGCACCGCTTATTTTTACCTCTTCCTGCCAGCATCGCTTATGCCCGGAAAAGGAAATTATGTGTGCTTAAAACTGTACAAGGCGAGCCGCCAAGTGCCGTAGTAACGTAAAGGGTGCTGGGTGCACAGTCGAAAGTTACCTCGCCCCTCGCGCGAAATCCAACGGGTACGAGAAGGCCACAGATGTCGAGCAAGTGTTTTATTTTTGTTTTTTTTTGTCCCCCAGCTCCCAGCTGGATTGTGCTGGCAATAGTGAGCAGAATGGGAGACGCAACCACTTCTAAAAATTGCTGTCATGTTGTGGTAGTACGCTTCGCGCAGGGTAAGGTGGCAAAAGGTGGTAGGTAATGGGGAGTGTTGGGGAGTTTGGAGTGATATAGAGCAAAGGGTAATGGGCACGAAGGGTGATAGGGTGATGATGGTGGGAGGATGTATTTAATTTGCCTTTTGCACGAGTTTCGTACGCTTCCGGCGTCGACGAAGCCATTCGCTAATCACTTTATCTTTCGCGGTCGCCGGAAAAGCTGCCGGAAGCGGAAGCGGCATCGTTTAAGGATTTCCTGCCTCTATGCTCCCCTGCACCCGGCTTTTCTCGCCTGGCTTAGGAATGTGTTCCGAAAAACCCTTGCGTATATGCGGGCGTGTATGTGCTGTTAGTCAATAATACGCTCACTAGCTAGCATTGTGTGCATGCCACGCGCCACGATTATAGTGAAATAGTGATTTTGAATGGCACCAGGCACACTCGTACCCGTACCCTCGGTGTAACCGGGGGCCGGGATTGTTTTCTTTCGCAAGCCAGGCGCAAGAATGCAAAATACCGTAACTGGTGTGACGTGGGTTGACAACCGTACCCGCCTCGGGCCCTGAAAGTGTATATTATTGCGAATAATTGATACAGAATAATCGTCTTAGCGGATGGCGTTCCATCATACGGCCCCGCAAGGTTTTCCCGCCGTGTAAGTAAGCTCCTACAGTCCTGCGTTCCTTCAGGTCGTTTCGCATTATAGGGGACTGTGGGCGGGAATGGGTAGATGGCGATAAATGGAGGCGCACATATCATGACACTCCTGCAAAGCGACAATTGTAACTACGCGGGCTGCGTGTTAAGCGGTGTTTAATTTGATTTCAACGTCCGGGGGTAGATTGTTTAACACGGCTGCCGCACACTGAAAGCATTCAGCAGCAGTTCTGCGCCGTACCGAGGCGGGGGTCGCACTGTTGGGCACCGGGAGGACTACCATTTAATGCTTTTGTAACGCATGCAGCAGGTGTAATGGGTGGTGGTACCGCTGTGAAGCGGTGAGACGACAGCATTCAGGTTAAAGAATTGTTAATAAATAGTACCCACACGGACCCACATTGGTCTGGGAACCATGTGGTACATGTAGCGTAATGTATTCGCAAAACTGGTCACCATTGTTGTGTTAAACTAGGTTGCTCTGTGTGATTGTTTTTCCTTCTTTAGCGGGGATTATGACCGTACCGGATCGGAGACTTATTGACCAGCAAGCGGTACATGATGGACACACTTGAGGCAACAACAATGGACACCGTACGGGAGTGGAAAAATTGGAACATGGTCGTACGATAATGGGATCTTCCTGCTGTGGTTCCGCAATCAATCAAGATTAAAGTAGCTGATCTCATTGAACTTCAACGGTGCAATAATGTGTGTGATTTTGTATGCGTTTGTAATACAATAAATCATGCACGTAATGGAGTAGAAAGCATATCCATCATTGCCATATATCAAAAGTTACAAACAAAATGTATAGTGATTGTGGAATGCAGTGTACATATTTTCAGTTCTGCTTGTTGACAGGTTAATATTTAACCAAAATAACAAGGTTGCTAGATGGAATCAATTAGGGTAAGTGTACCAATGGTGGTGCTAGTATCAATAGTGGTGGAACTGGAATAAAAAGCCATCCCCACGACAAACTGAATGCAACAACGATATTTCTGGTAGTACGAAATGTTCTCTGGTCTTCTACAAGTCGTTTAAAACACAAACGGCCTAATTCTATGCTAAACAGATTATACATCCATCTTTTTCAAACAGACTGCAACATTATGCAGAACTGACAGGAAAATAAAAAAAAACATCGTATGAAGTCTTGATGAATGTGTTATAAAAAGATTGATCCTAAACGGGCTGCCCGATAACATCCTTATCGGGCTGCCCGATAACGTCCTTATCCAACCTAGCAGGATACAAGCCACCATCATTAATACAATGGAACAATAACAAAAACTGATTTTTTTACTTGCATTCACTATGTTTAATGGTGTTTTTCGTTGTTCCTTAAAAGAGAAACTTATTTTCTATCATATTTCGTAGGAACATCAAAATTTTCTCCTTCCAAACACCTCCAGCATGATTAAATAGTTGGCATGCTGACACTTACCCCAGTAGTGATTTGTTTGCGCAAAGCTTAATCTCTAATTCGTTCAATTAAACGATGAAGTTTGATGTGATTGATTTTAGCAGAAATACAAATTTAATTACAATGGAACTAAATAGCGGTAATGAAAACACAAAATAAATGAATGCCTACCACTGTCTTCCCTGCAGATGATAGAAGCACCATGTTCCCTGTGTGGACATATGTTTCCTACCCTTCATTTCGGAAATTGAGAGAGAAATTCCGCACAAAGTGTAAGATTGAAACGGTTTTTGTTCTTCGTGTTTATTTACTGATATAGTTTTTCCGTCCTCCTCCCGTATAGGTACACGGTTTTCTTAGCTTTTGTAACACACGTTTGTCCATGTTTTGTTTTTCTTCACCGACGGAACGTTCGGTTTTACAGACCTGATCTCGGACACTTTAACATCCTTTTCCTTATCCTGCTAGTATTGTTTTCACTGCGCTGCCCTTTAAACTGTCCCACTGTAAACTACATCTTACAACTTCACAAACACTGCTGTCCGAATGTGCTACACACAAAACCCACATCGTAAAACGGAAACAAACGTAACAGCGAACGAATTGTGGTTGTACAACCTAACGAACCTCCAACTAACAATCGAGTACACGTGTTTCGGCTTCGCTCGCGCTAATGGCGAAGAACGGATAACCTGCTGGGGAGTGGAGCCAGGGCGTGAAACGCGAACCTTGCTCTCTACCTTAGCGCTAGCGTGCGGTCATCCTCACTAACAATCAATCAGATAACGGATAATGAGAAAGCATAACGAATGGAACAATGGGGCGTCCTTACGAAAGAAAGGAAAGAAAGGACACTCTCTTCAGCAGATACACATACACACACACAAAGAACGGTACGGCCAGGAGTTTCTGCTTGAATCGTGCCCTGTCTTGCTGCTATCGAATAAGAATCATAATCGTCCTAATGTGTGCTCGCCCTTTCCGGCACCAGCTGCTTGTGCACCGCTTCCCTACTGGTCGGAGACTGAACGTGTCCCTAATTGGTAACAAGGAAAAGGCGCACTGAAACTAGTGCTTACCGCCATTGGACAATGAACGAATGGGATGGTTTGGTACGTTGTTTGGGGATCATGGAGCGGGAAATGTAAGGGGAGGAACTGTCTGTCTAATAGTGCAGAATATTGGGTTGAAGTGCTTCGGGCAATTCGGTGTACTAATCCATAATCAAAGCGTCCGCACGGGTAAGGATAAAATGCCAAAGAAAACAACAAAGACACGCCGGAAGCTTCTTCTTTCGATGGTGCTAAGGGTGTGCCCTTCGTGGTCATATGGTTTTGTGTGCAGTAGGTGAGATACGTCAATGGTGTTTATTTGTGGTGGTAGTAGTGGTGGTCCGTTTTCATATCGGTGTGGTCATGAAATCTAGTCTCGGTTTACCTGCATTGGGTCCGGCGGAATTTGCACTGTGCCCGGTTCCGCCAATGTTCCGCGGCAGCGTCATACACTCGTTCCGGTTGTAGCTCATCGGGATGTGTACTTGCTGCTGCTGCTGCTGCTGATGTTGTTGCTGCTGCTGCTGATGCTGCTGCTGTTGCTGTGAGCTGGGCTTCGGAAGTGTCATCATGCCGCTGACGAACGTGCCACCACCGGTACCAACGCCCGTACCGATAAAGGTGGAGTTTTTAATCGGTATTGCGATGTGTTCACTGCGAGGCGGAAGCTTCGTCGTGCCGTAGGAGGTGTTGTTCGCTTGCAGCGGCATCTTCGTCACGTTCGGTGCCGGTACGTTACAGCTGGTCGTGTCCCCACCAACACCACCACCACCACTACCCACACCACCACCACCACCACCACCACTGCCCAAATTACCACCATTTCCACGACCGTCCAGACCGTGGCCAACACCGCCGGGCGAACCACTCTTCATCACGCTGATTTGCATCGCGTTCGTGCAGATGTGCGGCGACTTGACATCGCCGGCCAGGATAAGCGCCCCGGTATCGTGATTCTCCACGTCCACGATCACGTTCGCCGACTGCGAATGGCCCAGATGGTAGTGCGCGTGCTTGATCGGATCGAACGGACCCTGCTGGTGGAGTCCACCGCCACGCTGCTGGTACTGCTTCTGGAGGCTTTTCACCTCGAGCCGCGTCTTGTCGCGCTGGTAGTAGACGCCGGCAAAGATGAGCACGTTCAGGATGAGCAAACTGCAACCGATGGCGATGGTGACGCTGAGCGCTGTAGAATAGGCCGCATAGCCGGCCGCTTCCAATCCGGCCAGCGTGTCGGTGGTAGCGTTCAGTATGGTAGCCGTTGGTACCAGCGCACTGTAGTTACCGACTGGCATGCAGGTCGTTAGTAGGACTGGTTCCGCCGTTGTCATGACGACTGTAACGAAGAATTGCCGAAGCGAGAAAAGGGTGTTGACATTATTATAGAACAACATTATAGAAACGTTAGGTGTAGTTAAATCAAAGTAAAGTGTGACAATCAGAGTCCTACTTCAAAACAAACTCTAGTAACAAAAGAAGATAATTGGGAATTCCAGATAAGTATGTTAGAAAGTAATTCTTGTAATAATCCGGTTCTTCTTCAACCAAGGCTGTTACAGGCAGAACAATTCTCTGATTTTCATGTTAATACTCAACCCACGACAGTCTCTTGCTACACCAAAGAGACTGTTGAAACCAGTTAAAATTTATATAACTGATCAATAGTATGCAACTAAAATATGCACTAAAATATCTTTAGCTATAATAACCGTTAGTAGTCCATTCTTCAAGACTAACGAAGAGCCTGAAAAGAAGGAGACTACAAATATCTTCATTGTTCTGGTATCCTCTAGAATGTAAGCACCATGTAGATATCTTAACCTTGCTTAAGAAAAGTGTTCCTGCACGTTATGTATTTCCCAGCATAAAACGGCACCAGGATCTTCGCCATCCTTCCGACTGCAAAGATAGTTGTGGAGCCACCGACCATGAGCTGGCAACGGATGTGGAAAAATCTAAACAAATGTCGAGTGTTGTAGGTTCAAATGTCCATATTACACTTGTTGGCGTGCAACAAGATTCAACGTCGTAAGCCAGCTTCAGTTTCAGCTCCTAAGAAAAGATCCTTGGGCACATATTTGTTAAGTGTTCTAGGGTATCCTATGATCATTAGAGCATGCTCACAGCAGACATCACTAATCGTTCCTGATCATACCGTGAACCGTTCTTAACGTGTTCTTTACCCTATTTAAGCAAAATTATTTCAAACCAATGTAATTCTCATCTTTTGCCAACTATATCTTCCATGTTGTTGCATACCCTGATTTATATACGAAGTATGCCTTATATGTTTTTGGAATAGTGTTTGTTACTCTTTCATGTATTTCCTATATGTTTTGCTACCATTTGTTAAATTCTACTTGAATTTTGTACTTTGAACTCTGTTTAAACGTATTCAGAAACCAACAGAGAACTTCTACAGCGATATAGCACCACCTAGCGAGTTTACCAAGACGCAGTTAGAATCCCGGGAAAATGTGTTTGACACGGGGAATGTTGAACATTTCCAAATAAATTACAACCGACCGTTTCATGGTAAGCGTAACGCCCGTACGGTTCGAACGCACAATTTCATCCACTCGCTCGTTTAGTGTTATGCGGTCAGCGCAACGTTCCTGACATAGCGCCACATATTGACTCCCTTCCGGCACACCAAAACCCCTCGGGAAACCCCACGGCCCTATAAACCACTACATTGTTGTTGTAGGCAGCGTGCGAAATTTAGCAAAACGTACCGTTGGCGTGCAGTGCGTGCCCTAGTTCACCGCCCGTTAGCATACCTCGCCGCTTGAGATTGTCCTCCAGGTAGTTGAGCCGGCCGGCGAACGAGTCCGGCTTGACGAGTCCCTCGTACAGGTCCATGTCGTCGTGGTTTTTGAAGAGATTGTGCCTCGCTATCACGTCCTCCATGCCGGCTTTGTGCAGCTCCGGTATTAGCCGCAACCAGATCGAAAGCTGATGCGCTCGGAAGTGGTTCTTCATCCGTGGTTTCATACCTGCCGGGAGTAAATGGGTGGTGTGAGTACGGCGTGCCGCTACAACCCGGGACCGAATTGTTCCGGTACGTGAGGTCGTGAGGTGGAAGAAGGAGGAGAAGGTGGCACGATGGCATTACCAATTTCCAGATATTTCTGATGCACCGGATCGTACTCCTCCCAGTTGATGCTGCGGAAGCGGTTCCGTTCGCGGGACGCTGCCAGAATCGAGTCCTGCCGATGGTGCTCGTTAGGGTTGCTAGATTACGTTGGGAAATGAAAGGAGAAAAAAAAGGTTTAATGATGTTAATTGAACTAATTTTGAACGGGGTTCGGGACGAACGAAGTACCTTCCGGGAAATGAACCTGTTATTGCGTTTGGTAGGGATTGGGGTGGATCGATGGATGGATGCAGGGAATTGGAGAAATGCAAGGTATTCAGGAATTGTGCGCTGGAAATGGAATTCCCACGAACATGGTAGAGGCGAGTGACACTGATGATGACGATTGCCAAATGGAGGTAGTAGGATATCACCTTTCCACAGGCTCAATATTATCAAGGGCGATGTTCGGTTGGGTAAATTATGTGAACAAATTCAATTGATTTCTCTCATTACATCGGTGGTATTGTGAAATCGATTACATTGATGTCGCACCGTTTCTAAAGAATGCTGCTGGACGTGTAACACATTGTCAAGCCAAGTGTAATAGGATCATGTAATTGTGTGATGTTGCAGGTGGAATTATGAGGAATTATTGAAGATATTAAACGGAAGGATGTTGCAGAAGGTAGTTTGGTTCCCTGGGAACCGTTTGTTGCAAGGCAACCCCCCCTCCTAGTTACACTTACCCGGTTCGTGCAAAATTAGCCCAATACACCATAATCGCTTCCGACAGGGCCACCTCGGACTTGGTGTAATTTCTCGGAAAGTGATTAAACCCATCTACGAGCGGTGCACCGAACACGTACGGCAAGTCCTCCCCATGCACCGTACCCATCCGCTGCGGGTAGTCACCGTCCTTGGTCTGGTAGTCGAACACGTAGAAGAAACATTTCGGTCCGGACGGTTCCTGGCCGGGCAGTGGCGGTGGTGGGGCCAGCATGTCACCGGTGTGTACGAGCGGGGCTACGAACTGGGCATCGGACAGTGCGGACACGGCCGCATCTCGCATATTGATCGGATGCTGCACGGTACGCTCCCAGTCCGTGTATTCGTTCACCACCGTGTAGAAGATCTCGCTCAGATGGTAGGTGTACGCGTTGCGCACGTACGTCCGCAAAATCTTGTCGCGCCGTTCGCCCTCGAAGCCGCTCTGTATGTCGGCCGCACTGAAGCGCCACAGGGCTTCCCCGGTGACGACCCCGAACAGCAGATCGTACCGACCGGCCGCACCCTGCGAGCGTTTCGAGGTACCGCGCACCGGCAGCTCGTCAATGTCCTGATTGGAGCGACCGGGCCGTATCACGACGCCGTCCACGGATGGGCCGAACGCGCTCAGAAAGCTCGGCGGTTGAATGTCAGCCCCGAACAGCTCCTCCAGCGGCACATCCCGCAGACAGTCGACGATCTGCTCGTGGTTCTTGATCAGATCTTCCGGGATGGAGCAGTTCACTTCCTTGGCGAGCTTTAGCGCATACACGACCGGGTCCTCGACCAGGGCCCAGGATGAGTAGGCCGAACCGGACAGCAGGATCGCACGATGAAACAGCCCCGGCACCATCGTCGGGGAGGTCATGAGAAAGTTGATGCAGGCCGCACCGCTCCCGTGGCCGGCGAGCGTTACCGTCGCTGGATCGCCCCCGAACTTGGCAATGTTCTGCTGCACCCAGTGCAGTGCGGCCATCTGGTCCATCAGGCCGTAGTTAGCGACGCGTGCCCGCAGCTGTGGACTGGGATTGGCATTTAGAAAACCTGTCGAGTATACGATCAGAGGGTTGGTGGTCGGTTAGCGTGTGCCACCGCAGTACTTGCAAGAGAAGACTTTCTCGTTCAAAGGGAAATGTTTCCACGTATATGGTCGCTTTCGTGCCGAGAGTTCCGAGCATCCATTAGCCAAACGCATGCCTAGCACGCTATGAGTGGCAGAAATCGGTAATGCCGAATGAATAAGAAATGAATAATCGATTAACTTAATGAACGGTTACGATGATGGGTCGAAACTGCAAATGAAATACAAAATCAGCAGCGCAAAAGCCCGTTTCGTTTGATGTTTATCAATAGCGTGCCCATAACGTGCGGCGTCCAAACCCGACCGATGAGCGTTCAGGTTTTTCAAAAGTGAGTTGTATTATCGGATGAGAATATTCCTTGCATCATCTCTTTGGCACTGGGCGAATAAGAGAAATGTTGTTTTTGTTGTTGTTGTTGGCCACCAGGGGTTAGCCATGGGTGTGGGGTGAAAGGCGCCATAAACTTAGCCATGGGGGTTATTCATCATCCTGCATGATTGATGAACGGATACATTTGCTCGGAGTGGTTTTTGATGGTTGGGAAGCGTTGGAGCTGGTCCGTGGGAAGTGGGCCATCGGCATTCAAGGAATCGAGCACAACACTCCACAAACCGTTCGCTAGAAAACTATTCACAGTGCATGGCGGAATGGCGGAAACTTACCCAATATACCTAACCGATAGTTTAACGTAACTACGACTAAATCACTGTAACTGGCTAGCACGGTTCCATCGTACGGGTTGCCGCTGTTCCACTCGAACGATTCTCCGTGTAAAAATACTATAACAGGCAGTTTCTTGTCACTTTGAGTGGCTGTCGGCGAGTGTGCGGAATGAGATAAAGAAGAAGAAAATGTGTGTAAGCGTCGGTAGAACGGTGCTGCATGCATGCTGCAGCATGAAACTGCATCCCGGCGCCGCGTACTCACCATGAACTGGAGCGAATACATTCAAATACAAACAGTCCTCCGATTGGTTCTGTAAAAAAGGTAGCAAACGTTTCAAGTACTCCAGTCGTCCTTTTGGCATCTTATCTAAAGCTGCTGTTTCGTTATTTACATTCGGCAGTCGCTGGGGACACACCGGACTAAACTTATCCGCTATCCGTATGCCGTCCCAGGGTGACGGCGTACGAGTTGGACTAAATCTGCAAAGAGAAGAGCAAGCGTGATGTGTCAGAGAAAAGTTTACCCTGTGTGAGGGAGACGGAGACATGCCAGTGTAGGAGAATGTTGGATTGAAACGATCAGTACTGGGGGTTTTCTTTGTTGGTTGTATTGGTACGAATTGAACGAGCATATCTATTTGAAACAAGAAAACACTCTGCAACTCGGACGGGAATTCGGTTTGCCGCTCAAAGCTGCCATGTGGAAACAGATAGACCGTGTGTAGCAACATGTCCTGATCGGTTCCTTCGGTCTATTATAATCGGAATATCCACCCTCCCCCCCCTCGCCCCACCCTCGAGGGACACTGGGACCACTCCGGCGGGTGGGCGGGATATCGCACCATAAACAGAAATCACATCCACCGAAACCCCGAAATAGTAGTTTTGATTGGTTTGGAATTTGTTTCTGAACGAGTTCGTAACGAGCAGTGGGGCAGCGCCTTTTTCCGAAGCTGTCAGAATGTTGCCTTCGTGGCAGGGTAGGCCGTTTGCCCAGTTGTCAAGCGGGGCGGGTTTTTCGTTCTAGGGCGGGTTCTAGGGATGGCACATCATTAAAAAGCTACTGCTGGCCGGGTGTGTGTGTTTGTGCTTTGGGATATAGAATCACCATCTGCGGTAGGTTGTTGTGGTGATTTTGGGGTGAAAATAGTCAATCGATTTAAGTAGCTCACATAATCTGCATAGCGCATGTTGATATTTTCGGGTGGCAATGGGTGGGAAAGTTGTCTGAGTGAACGTGTTAATTGAGACATTATTTTTAACTAGTACCAGTGTGTAAATGCGGTATAAAATGTTGAGATTATCGAATGTTATTGAGCCAAAGTAACGAGTATGGTAAAATAATTAAACTTACACAAGTTTAATCAGTCATTGTACGAAAAACTGGGGAAAAATTGTGTAGATACATAGCTGCCGGTAAAATTTAAAGCCAACATAACATTTTCATTTCCAACCGAGCTTGTTAGTGGTACAATGATCTTTAATCCGATGCAATTAACAACACATCATTATTTTTAATTGACGATCCATAATTCATTCCGCCTAGCACAAAGTTTACCAATGCATTTTGAGCAAAAAAAAAGCAGATAAGCTATTCATATAAAAAAAAAACGCTAAATATGTGCCATACATGTATACGAGTTCTTTGATGTTCTGCATTCTATAATCGAATGATGACGTTCTTCGAGCACGTACATCTAATGAGATGTTGCTGCTTTGTTGTGATGATGCACGCGTTGGTGCAACATAATGGAACGCGCTATTTTTATTTCATTATAATAGCTTGAATTATTTGCACCACGAATTGATTGAAACCTAGCTGCAACAACAAAAAATGAAAGGTGAAATTTATTTCCCCCCAGTTTCAATGCTTGGCAACGGCATACAAGGGGACAATCAGCATAAATTCAACTAGGTCAGCCTTTGAATAGCTACAAATCAATTGCACTTGTTCGGGTGTTTGGGTTTTTTGTTTGCAATAGTGTACTGTCATGTTATTAGTATGGTACATTATGGTGAGTAATTTGGCATAACGAATTTATTTTTCATTCCATTACTGCAAAAAAAAATCATCTCTCCGACAGCGTTGTCGATAAGGCGTGACAAGCGGAAAAGTGTGATAAAACAAGAGTGGAATTTAAAACGATTTATAGTTATAGTTTTACTCAAATACGGTACTGCAGGTTCGAGAGAATATATACTGATATTCGGATATATTGCTACCTAGCATCAAACCACGATAGCGATTATATGTTCCGTGGGGTTTGTGGCACTGTTTGGGCATTGTGATTATGAAAGAATATTTACGCGCAGTCGAACGATCACGCGTCACCATTGTTCAACCAATCAACCAATCTGCTGCATATGTTGCCGGTTTTGCGGATACAACTGCAGTCAAATTGATGGAGTGTTATGGAGTGTATGAAGCTTTTTGACATGCTCTGCTCACGGTTTTTGGCGTACGGTTTGGGGCGGAAGTAGAAAATAAAAGGGAAGGGGGAAAAAACCACAATGTAGCCAACCGACGGGAGATTCGATGCGGGGATAGCTTTGCGATGATAATGTTTTGTTGTGTACATTGTTAATGTTGTTCTTTTAACAGTAGCATTCAAAATAATTTCAAATGCTAAATAAGTATTTTAAATTTTTTTATACTATAAGACCTACTCCGCGAAAAGCGCGAAGCAGTAAAGTTTCCTGCGGGTGTAGAATTTGATTTTTCCAATTTCCAAAAAAAAATGCACGAAGGAAATAAAAAGTTTTAAATTTTGATAACTTTGAATGTATCGAAAATATTTTAAAACACTACAATTGGGATGGCCAGAAGATTGGTTATCGCAAGAAAAAAAAGAATTCTCCGGCCCTTACTACCGAAGTAGATGTCAGAGAAAAGCAAAACATTTTTCGCATAAAGGATTAGAGAAACTTAGCAAAAGTTATGGAATAAGCAGCAGAGAAAACTGTTCTATCAACCAAAAAATACTACTAGTTGAATAAAAAACATCAACAGATGTGCAGCGCTTGTTTCAGCATCATGTGACAAAAACGTAAAAAAAAAAAACAAATGTATTACGAATTACAGTTCTATAGAAGTTTAAAATTACTCTTTTGTTGTTTATTCTTAACTTACTCTAAGAACCTTGATCTATTGATTTCGTATCAACAAAGCAATAGAATATTCTAAGTACAAAAAAGCGTCACCCGCCTTCGGGGTGCGGAACGTGTCGTGTGGACAAAATCTCGTCATTTATTCATAGAACAGCAGTGTGATCCACAATAGAAAAAGCATCCGAATAATTCTAAACCATTGACCAACTGTATGGAAAAAATAAATATAATTTCCTCTTATGTCTCCTCGTTTGCTTTGACGTGGTTTCCATCACCAACGCCTTCGCCCGGCAGGTTTCTCTTGGGTGACAAATAATTATTTTTATACGGTTATTACCATTATGATAATACCCATCGCAAACATCGAAGGTCACATGTCACCGGTGGCGTCACCATCCGGTTGCCGCGACGAGTCAGGTTTTGCTCGTTTTTCGTACACCCGCGTGCGAGTGTGTTTGTGGTTTTCTGGTTTAGCCGGGCTGACGCGAACTCGGGTTGCTGGGTGGATTTTAGCTGCAGTTGCCACAGACATGAGTGAACATCATTAGTGCGCGCGAGGGCACCGGGGCGGGAAGTTATGCGCCGGAATGCGGTGGAACGGACCGGTCGGTGAAGATCATCAGCATCTGCTGACCCGAGCAAATCCCGTAACCGTGAGGCTAAAGCCCACATGACAGCACAGAGACGAGTGTCAAACGAGTAGGATGTTATTTGTGAAATGACGATGTTGTGGCCGGTTTCGTGTCATGCTAGTTGGTGGTGATGGTGGTGGTGTTGTTAGTGCCACCTAAATGTGTCGATGTCGACCGGTAAAGTCACTTTTTATATCCATCATCAAAAACCAATCCCCCCTCCCGGTCCGGCTTGGATGTAATTTAGACGTGTCCATAGGCCGACAGACGGACGGGCGGTTTGGGGAAAATGGTAGGTAAGTGTTTTGTGATACAGACGACACTACCACCACCTGCATCAAAGAGAAAATTAGCGCACCACAACACAACGCCCCGGGGGCAATCTTCACCGAGGCAGCAGCTTTCGCACGGACCGGAAGATCTGCACGTAAGGGCGCTTGTGATTTGGGCCGCGATGTCTTTGCTATCATCCGTGTTATGATTATGATTATGGTGGGAGCATTGCAGAAGGAGCAAGCAAACGAAAGCCGTCTGAAAGATGGGCAGGTACAGGCTGCAAGTGTGGGAACACTCCGCAGCGGGAGTGTTGCCTTAACGCACCTTCCGCGTGAGTGCCCGGTGAATTGATAGATAAACCCACGTTCGAAAACACCCCAAGGCTTTCGGTGGTGAATGTGCCTAGTGCTTGGACGTGGATTTTCTTTTCCTGCATTTTACGGATACAATTTGGGCCCCGTACGGTGATGTTTTATTTTATTCTATCATCAGGTTCATTTTCCCATTTCGTACATTCTTGGCAGTCACCGGCGTTTGCGTCTACCAACTTGAGAAGGCGCTGTTTTTTTTTTGGTTTGAAGGGACACAGTTGGTATTTGGAGATTGAAAAGAAATGTGATTACTGGCTAAACGACGCGGCTCCAACCACTGCACACACCGATGGATATGGAGTCGTTTCAAATATTATAAAGCGCTATCAGCTTTCACCAGCCGTGGAAGAGCGAGCGAGGATCTAAATAGCAGCCGGCTGACATTGAACTGAAAGGCAACAAGTAATTGAAATAGATGCTCTCGCAATAATTGCAAGTGTAGGAGTCTAAGGCTTAACGGTGCTAATGGTAGAATATTTATAGAAATCTAAGCAACCTACGCAATGTTGTCATTATTTTTAAATTGCTAGGATAACGAGAGAATAAGTGTTCTTTTGTCTGGTTCTGGTGGTTCTGGTTGGAGGAGGAGTGGTAATATTTGAAGAATTAATACACAAAGCTAAATATTAACATTCACGATGAGTATCTTGATATAAGCCAAGTGACATCAGGAATAGTAATATGCAGTGTTCTACACACCGTGGGCGCACAGCGTTACTCACCGTTACTCGGTTCTGTCAAAATTAAGTAACCTTCAACATCAATTCTTCGAGAAACATAACTACACCAGCCGCTTCACAGCATAAATATGGCATCGATATGTGTTGACAAATATAAATTCCTAAGTTGCGAAGTCTTTGAAGTCTTAAATTCGAGCTACGAAAAGGTGCAAGGAACGTGGCGCATATTAAATTCCAAACCATTGCCCGTTAGCATCAGTTATCCCAGGCAATGCCTCTAACAGACAGCATTGGCATCGAATAGCGATGGTGCAATAAACTTAAAACCATATCTCTAATTTCTGCCACAGTTGGAACCCGAAATTGATGATCCGCACCCGAGAGACCTGGGATCTGTGTTTCTGGGATTGGTTTTTCCTTAGCACTTTTTTTTTTTGGTTTTGCTCCCCTTGGAACACGTTACGGCTGGATGGAGGATATGTTGAAAGAGACATTCGAATTTCGGGAAAAACGATAGTTTACGACCCCGTTACGGATTTCGATCTGGCACCGGTTTATTTTTTTTTTCTTCGGTACGTCCCTTTTCGAGTTCCCAACTCGCAACACAACACCATGGAACGTTCCTGCAACCTTATAGCACCGGTCAACACTGCAAGGTGACGCGTTGCCGAAAAGGATTAAAGAAAGACAATAACGAATAACTGGCGGCGCAAACCCGGAAATTGAAGTCGAAAAGGAAAGAAAGAGAAAAGCTTTACTACGCCCAGCTCGTAAATAAATGCAAAACTTGCAAAGTCTTCGGCAAACGTCGGCCTGTTCGTGGCAGGAAGTAAATAATTTTGGGACACAGCTGTGTGTGCGTGCGTGTGCGAATTCGGGAATTTGTGTGATTCGAAAGTGGCACATTGAGCGGCACTGGCACAAGGTAAATCGTTAGGAAAAAAAAGCGAGACGAAAGAAATATAAAATGTACCAAATTTTGCAAAGAAAGCAATAATTGCATTCGGCTGTTGGTGGTGTAGATGTAGATGTGTAGGGTGTGATAACAGCAAAAAAAACACATCCCCCACTCAAATTTCCGCCTTATTCTTCTCCGGGGACTTTCCTGATGTAAAGATGTGCTTTGCTTCACTGTGCACTGTCAGTGCTTTCGTTTATTGTTTTTTTTTTGTTGCTGTTGTCTTGAGAATGGAAAGCCTTTCTCTTTCCTATCATGATCATTTTGGCAGCACGAGGCAGCAAAAGGGTCGACCGTAAATATGTGAGTGGGTGTGTGTGTGTTTTTTTTTGTTGTGTTTCTATGTTTTTTGTTACCACTTCCCGAGCCTCGTCCCACGCCACAATTCACCGGCCGGTAGCGAAGGAATGAGCGAAAGTTTCAGTGGAATAAAATTGCCTTCACTTTGGCCCCGTTTGGCTGATACTTTGACGGAGGTTTTCTTTTACCTAGAAACCTAGCAGCAAAAATGTGAACTGTGTGTTTTATACATATATTTTTTAGCCCGCTCGGTTTCGCTTTACCGTGAGATGGTATGTTGTGGCAAGATAATATCCCGCTTTGATTGGAGTTGGTAAATTTCTGGACTAAATGCCCTCGGTTGCAGCGGGCAAAAACAAAAGAGCTATTTTTATTTTTGTATCGTGCATTATGCTTTCGTCTCCTTTATTTTTCGTGCAAAACCTTCACTTCGGGGTTCTTTGGGGTTTTTAAACGATTGCCATGGCAGTGGAGGACAACGGTGGCCAACCAGTGGTCCACCGTTGGGTAAGATAATCGTTTGGCACAGTTCAAAGCGGTTACGGAGCGCGGGCGAAATATTTAACATAAAGCTGAAGAATGAAGAAGGCGAAAAGTCAAGGCTGAAGCGCAGCTAAAGTGGATGCTGGTTGTACGATATCAAAATCAGCCCCTAAATTGGGGTAAACTTTTTCGTGCTACTGCTGCTTTTTTGCTTAAGTTTCTTATGGCGTTCGTGTGTTTTTGCTGTTGCTGAAAGCAGCGACCGGCCCAGCGTATACTATCTCTTCATCTTCACCGTGCCGCCTGTCATATGGCCCCGAGGCCATGGGGAGATTGATCTTGTTTGTAAAACATATTGGGAAGCGTTTTATATCCTTTCCACCATATGTTGATGCCGTACGAGCGGCTCCGAAGGCCACCATCGGATTTAGGGTGATTTGCTTGCACAAGTACTTCAAGCACCCATCCAGCCTGGGTCATGACAAAAACAGGCTTTCCCTGCACGAACGAAAGTCTCGGGACCTGCTCGCGTGGGGGTGTACGACGCTTATGTATACGTTTGAATTGTGCATTTTCGATTTTTGCTCAATCCAACATAAGCTTCCATTTGGGGTGGGCTGGTGTGCCGACATCCTTTTGATTCAAAGTGGTAATAATGTATGTAAACGTGGCAGAATGTGAACAAATAGAGAAGTAAACCGATGGTATTAAGCAGATAAAGAAATGCGATAAGAGGGCCACTGGTTAGAGTTATCCGTTTGAAATCTACTCAACGTGAAACAATTTGTCTAGGAGCAAAGAATGGATGCTGTGACTTGAAAACGCATTGGCATTGTAATGGATTCAAAACATGTTTAAAGAATATTTTATTTATCATTCAACTTAATAAGTCGTTCTGCATATTGTTGTATGGAATGCCCTTAAGGCTATGGTAATGTAGTATCTTGATATATGTATTAAATGGTTGAACTAACATTGCCATACGCGCATTGTCATTGAAATTCATAGCAATCAACGATTCTATATAAAACATGTGCCATCAAGGCTATGAAGGTCGATTTGATAACAATGAATCCTAATAGTTGAATGTAATAGATTATTAATAGATTCGTCTGTGATGAAACCCTTCGACGTTCTATACATGTGGACATCCTATGGCACAACAGAAGAGAGTTAGGACAACAAAGCATGGAGAGCGTAGAAGGTTCAACCACGCGTAAGAGAAAAGAACAAAAACGCATATAACGTTGGAAGACTATAACAACTCAATATCACAGTGTATAACATATGAAACGGTGCTTCAGAGCCGTGTAATATCGGAACGATTCTAGAAAATCGATACAATAAGCGGGTTGAAATCCATGTAAATTATGTCAAGATGTAATAATAGCCATGACAAGTAGCGACAATCACAATACACGTTGTCCCATTGTGGTTAGTTAGTGGCTTCTGCAGAAATACACAAAATAACTTGAATCATAGTGCCCTATGAATTTATTCACAAGGGTTGCGATGAACAGGATGCGATGATTGTAGATGCCTTGTGAATGATTATAATAACTAGTGGCGGATCTAATGGCGGGCGGAATAGGTGGCCGCGTAGAGCCTCGCCGTGTGAGCGGCTCAAAAAAAATCATAGTTTCGTACGAAAAACTGTATGAATTATGCCAGAAAAGGCCTCGGAAAGCAGTAATTCGTACATGTTCGACAATAGACGAATGCCACTTGGGCAAGAGTACTTCATTGGTCGAATCGGATCGGCGAATCTCGACCAACACGGCGTGAAATCATGAAAATAAATCGTACAATCATGCAATCACGAGGCGTGCAATAAATAACAATCCCATTGATACCTGCAAAAGAAGCCCAACGTCATCGACGAATTGTTCATTACTGTGCAGCAGTTGACGCAAGTCTTCGTTCCAGTAAGTTACAATGGAAAACTGATTGAATTGAAAGATGTGCGAAGGGAATCAATGGAACACCCTGGCCCGTGTGAATTAGAGTGTCACATTAGATAAATGGATACAGCAGAATATCACTAATATAAGAATGCGCATACAGCTATGGCGTGCAAGGACGCGTTTCATCGAAGCGTAAAGGTTTTGAAAATAACACTCACGCGACTGTGCAAAATTCTCGTAATTTAAGCTTCAAACAACATAAACATCCTCCCAACTACAAACGGTTCGGTACTGTGCTCCAGAAATGAATGGATCCACGTCGGGCAGCAGCCAGTTTCCAACAGTTGCGGAAATTCATTCCGGCGAAACGGGGGAAGGGAGGGAGCGCGCATGGTGAATTGTTAGCACGTGCAAACAATATGGCCCATATTAGAAATTCTAAGCAAACATCGAACGAGCGAACAACACTTTATGCTGGCGGGAAATAGTTTCATGTTTCCTAGTGCGCCCGCCCGCATTCAGATGCCGTGCCCGCCCGTGTGGCTACACACGATAGCTGATGGCATCTTGCACGCGGGTTTTGATGGGACCCTGGTCCCAGGAAAATAGTATACAACTCGCTTCCCGCTAAAGCGACAGGATGCGCTGCGCTGTACGCACCGGCGGGAACGCAAAAGGGCCATTTTCGCGTCGAAGCACGCGTGACAGCGAAAAGATGTAATTTAGCTCATGTGTCGTAAAATGTGTGAACCTCGGCATTAGTTTGCCGTTGCGCATGGTAGCGGCAACACTATCCGCACCGCATTCTCCACAAGCGTATTGTGCGCCGATGAGATACAGATGAGACTGGTTGGAATTTGGTTTCGGTGCGAATTGGCGCTTGCCATGTTTGGCTGCTCCTACCAGTCGCAGAGAATCGTGCACGGTCGAAATGTACTGCCAAGTGCCGGATGATGGCATTCCGTCTTGAGAATCTACACTACCCGCATGATGGCCGCGCGAGCATCCAAATTGAAAACTTCACATCCACTGCAAGATACGCGGCGAGAATCAGCATATACACCGGGTTCGGTCGATGTGACACCGAGTGACAGCGGCAAGGTGTATGTATGTGTTTCTCGGTTACGGTTGTGTGAGCGCCCGTTGATTGTTCCCGGAGCCCGGAGCTTCGTTCCTTCGTAATGAAGAAGTAGGATTCGATGGTTTTGACGTCTCTACGTTACCCGTGTGCTCATCTGATTTTATTGGACGTTGATGAACAGCAACAATGTGTGCTTTGTTTTGGGGGCCGCGTGCCGCGGACAGAAGACTTAAGAAACTTCCCGTGGCGGATGGCTGGCAGATGCTGTTTAATTGAATAACAACAACATCGGTGCAGTTATGAACGGAATTGCATGCTTATGTTTATTGCATCTGTTCACGGTTTCCTCAATGTGGTTTATTTGCATCGAATAAAACGTAACGAGCTGCGAATGGGTTTTATTTCAATTGCAATCACGTTTAAAGCTCAGCGCGACCGTATTGGGCTTGAAAAAGTGTTTAAAGCAAAATCTAAGCTGAATAAATCAATGAACAATGCTTGACCATTTGTTTGACTATGTTCGACAGTGGTCGGCAAAGTTCGGCTCGCGATTCTTGGGCGACTCTTACGCACTTTCATTGTGACTCTTCGTCGAAAATGATCCAATCCATGCCAAACTAGTTAATATTTTACCACAAATTATAGCTATATTTACGCTACTTTAGGTAAGAAATTTACTATCATTAAATCTACTAGAAATAAAAGATGTGTAAACTACGGTAAATTTGATGAAAATCTTCAAATGTGAAAAGCGATGTGCCCTGATTTTTGCTCTTTTTCACAATATTTAAATATAAGTATTAAATTTAATATTTCCGATTATTCCGATTATTCCGATCGCTGTACTACGCCAACAGCATGGAAATTGGTATTTTATATGAAATATAAGTTAAAAAAGACTTTAAATACGTTGAACAAAAATAATGATTCATAAGCGACTCAACCACGTGCTAAGGTATCGCAGGTATAGAAGAAGACACATGACTCTGTAACCCAAGGCCTAAGCCACATGGAGTTTCCACTAAAGAATCTTTCCTCCTTGCCACGTTGCCAACATCTTCTGTTCTGGTTTTCTTTACTCAACCCCAACCTCAATGTGACGTTGGAAAAATGATGTGAGCGAACATTCCCCCCCCCCCCCCTCCACCCTGCCCCCCCTCCCCTCCCCTCTTCCCATCAAAATCAACGTCAACAAAACTCCACCATTGTGAAGCTCGTTTGTTCTACCGCACCAGAGATACCATTTGTGGTCGCCGGTACGGTACGGGAGCAGCTAGGAAAACCGACAGGTATTTATTAGCTTTTCACGCCCTTGGGGACTCATCAACGCGATGAGCGATGGGATGCTGATGGAAGAATGCCTAGTTCATACATCAAAAGCCCCTTTCGGAGCACGTCGCACCACGCCGTTGCGTGTCTGTTTCCACACGTTTTGGCCGGTGTGGTTCGCCGATCGAGAGGTGATAGTTTTTGCCGAAGGAATATTTAAACGCAGACACACGTAAGCCGTAAGTCAACACGGTACGGCGGACGGGTGACAGGAAGTGCGGCTAGGCTTACATCACGAGACACTCGCTAGTTATGAAAGCTAGTGTCAGCCGTCCATCATGTGTTGGAATAGGCGTTTGTTCTTTTCCAGCCATTTGTTTGCTTCACAAAAAGGGCAGAGCTATTCAAGAAAGTCGGTAGGACGAAAAAAAAACAGAAACATTCGTAGTTTATTGAAAAATGTAAATTGACATCATTGATTGCTAAAGCATTCCGCAAATCATGTTTTATTTGCATTATTGGCTTCTGTTTCAATTCTAGTCCTGAAGGTTAACTCACAAGCACAGAACCGTTCAAAAGCGTTCTGTTTGCTTCTACCAGCTTCCAGCACAGTACGCAGCAGAAAGTGAGTCAGAACTGCTTGCCTAAAGAAAAGCGAAAATATGGCTGCCCTTTCAGTGGTTGTGCTTACTTTGAATTGCAAAAATTTGTGATGCATAAATAAACGAAACGTTTCATTAGCCTAAGCTTCTCCGGATGGGTCCAGGCCCAACGATGGTTCACTAGCTTTAACCAAAGTTCGACCGAAAATCGACTCACAGTCCTTCCCATCCTCCACCGTCGGCTGTTGGTTGGTTAGCAGCACCGAATTCAAATTAGTTCAACAGCACTTTGGCACACCCACCGACAACCGGGATCGATCGACCGGGTCCGAAAAGTAGAATGGAAATCAGTGTAATCGCTGGCCTGAGCGGCTAGAAAACAGCACACGCGCTGGTCAGCAGTTTGCCCCGGGTGGCATAAGGCTTTGCGAGTTCCAGGAATGATTAAATTTTCGCCCATCGATAACAATGATTTCGTCTACTCAACTCAATGAAAAAATAAATTGGTTGAGATTTTTGGTTTGGAGAAATTGGTTGGAGGCTTGAGAACTGAAAAGGTTTACAGTTGTCCGTGAAGCTGAGACGGTAGTTTAAGGTGTGTAATTTTCGGTCTTTACGGCTTGCTCAGTTTAGTATCATAGGAAAATCATATCAAGTAGTACACTGCACAAATTATTTTTTAAAAATCCTGTTACAATTTGTCTTATCGTCAACTTTAGACGAAGTATGTGAGACACTAAACAGCCAACGGCTGACAAGCGATACACTCGAAGGGATTCAGTTCTTCAAACGTGATTGTGTCAAGACTAGGTTTTTAAAATTGGTAAACATTATACCTCAAAAACGTTATAAATAATGGTGAATTGAATATTTGTATTACAAATTTGTCTAATGTATGTAAAGTTTTCTTTAAACAATATCCAGAAGACCTCTCTGTTTATTCATGCCTGCAGTATTATACTACCTGATTAATTTTTGTGGGATGTTTTGGGTCTCCATATTATACAAAAATAGTTCATTTTTCTTTGATTATTATTCATTATACGCTTCAAATTATGAACTCTCACATCTGAACTACATCTAAACGCCATAAACTTCTCCAAAAGTCCCGTAAGATATTGATTCAAAACTTCAACCTATCAAATTCAAACGCTATTCCTATGCTAGTAAATGTCACTCTCAGGGTAGATTTCACCAAGTACATTAGCTCAAATAGCACTCACTTGGTACGGAGCCCCATAATTCATTCAGCTCGTTAAGCATGGCAATTGTTTCAGAACGCCGACACCGAATGTACGTACGTACAATTGCTTTCGTCACGGCGCCGTGCAGCAAAGAAAAAGAGAATGTGTGCGTGAATCATGCCAACCCATGAGACCAGGTGCGATAGGTACACGGGAGGCTTGATAGCGGGTTGCCTCCCGTTCCGATAGCACGTGTCGGGATTTGCTGACACTTTACGGTACCACTGGTGTTTCGCAAATCCTGGACAAACAGCCATGTTGATCGTAATCCAGCAATGGGTTGTGCAATAATTAATGGAACTTTACAACTCGTTCTCCGATTGAACCAATCTCTGGTGTGTTCTAGTGTGTGTGGGGTGGGGGTTACGTTTCTAGCTCAATCACAAGACAAACGAGCTATTTTTCCCGAGCTGCAATAAAACCCCTGATACCTACTGTTGGGCAAGATTTAGTACCGTGTTTGTTGATGTAGATGAAGTCGAGCAGTGAATGTTACTTACAGGATATGTGTGTGACAATAAAACGATTCTAGTAATTTAAAGTAAATTACGACGGATGGAATTGATTACGGTGGAAAATTTAACAAACCAAAAAGCATAATTCAATGTTTAGAAAAGGATTTCTAAATTTTTGAACTTAACCTTGAAACAAAAACAACTTTTCTCGATTTCCAAGAAATAGCTCAGTGGAAAGCATCCATCCGTTCCAAAACCCCGGTAATCGGGTCTCTTTTTCTTCGGGTTTGATCGATTTAAAATTGCTCTATCGGATTGCGGTTTAATGGTTCTATTGAGGCGATGCCCAGTGGCCACAGTCATGTCGAGACGTTTGCGGTTTCGAAGCAGAAGCGAACGAAAAAATTTCCTGCCCGAGAAGAAATCGATCGAGCCGGGTGAAGCGAGTGCTGAACTTTCTGACCGGAGGGCTGCAAGAACTCGTCGAACCCCGGTAACCTCAACCCCAAAACCGGCACATAATAGCATTAGCGTGGAAACCGTCCACACAGAGGGAACCGATCGGTGAAAGTTGCGGTTGAAGCAGGAAAATGATTGCGGTGCGGAAGCGGTCGAGCTTGAACGAGGGCTTTTTGATAAATATTTATTCGTGTTTTGTATTGTGTTTCGGAGCGTGGTTTAAAATTGTGTGTTGTGAATGGGTTGTTTGTGAACGAGGAACAATATTTTTGGTTGGGATACGTTATACCTTTCTTTAAATTCTCTATTCTAATTTGCAGTTTTACGTAGTACACTTTTAAACTAATCTACTGCGTAGTAGGCACTGACGAACGAGATGAAACATTCCATTGCAACATTTATGAAAGCATGACGCATGCAGCAAGAAACATAGATAAAACGGTAGCAAAGAACTTTACGCCGCTCGTCGTTGCGCACGTACGAGAAGTTTTATACGGAAAATGTTGATCGAGACATAGTACGCATGTACCAACCATCCGGCAAGGGATCATAAGTTTGATGATATATTCATCGCAAGACTTACCGTGAGCTTTGGGGCACACTACACTGAAAGCCTTTGATTTGAGGAAACGATATGTAGTGGAAAAGTTTCTGTCGCACCCCCCTCCCCTCAAACCCGGCAGCCAGCTGTTCGGCAGCACTCATTCATGCAAAAGATTAAATGAGCATAAAGTTAAGGGAAGTTTTTGGGGGCTAACGTGTGGCTAACGGGTGCGGGTGCCCAGGTAGCGAAGCAATAATATTGATGAAACTTCCGTTGGCGAAATCGATGTACCACTGCGGAATGGGTATAATGTTCAAAAGATTACCCAAAGTCATGGACCTTCCGGCTACCGGAGAGCGGGCGTGAGAAAGAGGTGAGTTAAAAGCTGGTCGTCGGAAGATAAGAGTTGTTAATGTTCGAACTTTAAAACAGCATTAAACCTGTGGCATGCGAGTGCAGAATTCCGTGAAGAAGTTAGCATGCTAACGGGGAAGTAATAATGTTTTCTTTGATCAACTTCCTTGAAGCATAATGTCATTCAAGCGAATACGGGCAGGGGTAGATTGTCGTGTTTAGCAGGGTTTTTAATTATCTGGTTGAATATTATTGCACACAAAACCAAACGCATTATGTGAATGAAAACACGCATGAAATAATAATGGAACAATTCAGCACAATTACTCTTACCGTTGCTACATTTCCCATCCGATTGTTGTGCCGGGATTATTTGTCGAAAGCAACACCCCGGGCAAAATCATTTCATCCTTTCAATTCTATGCAGCGGCACATATTCCGATCACGATCGCCAAATTTTATTGCCCACACACACATAATTCGTGTGCTGTGAATATCAGCAAGCCTTTTTCTCTTGCGCAAAAAGCTGCCCTATGTGTTACGGTGAATATGTTACACCCTGTCTGCCGTTAGCGTTAGAAACACACAGAGTCTGCTGCTCGGTGTGCGTGGTGCTGGCGTTGAGAAAAGTGCGTGTGAGTTAAATGGCATTTTTTGTTTTCGATTCCGGTGCCGTGGGACGACGATTGTGCGATTTGTTATTCACGTAGCTACACCTACACAATGCGGTCGAAATTGTTCTGTTCAACGGTGAGTGTTTACTGTACCGGTTTGGAATGCTGCTGAACTGAGCGGAGTAAGAGAGCGTGGGACTTTTCTTGAGAAGAATGTTTTTGAATAAGAATTTTTACAGCTAACAGGCTTACAAGTAATACCACGCAATCAGCTTTTTCATCCTTATAAGGGAAAATGCCATACATAAATTAGACTCAGCATTCAATGACTTGCGGTGTCATAAGCCATTGGCCATGTGAAAAATTACTAATTTCATGCCTACTTGATACAATTGCACTTTACAGGAATGATACTATTGATGTTTTTTTTTTGCGGAAAGTCATTCAAATGAATTGTCAGTGCCTCAAAACATTCATTAATCCTAAAAGAACTGTGGATCTTAAAGAAAAAAATACCATGAATTGTTTTATTTTATAGAATGTTGAAACATTCATGATTCCTCAAAGATTCGTGACATTTTAAGGAATCATAATATAACGCTTTTCTATTTTTATAGCGCTAAAACAATAACTAATTATTTATTTATTTATTTATTTCTTCCATGATGACGGCGTTTGCCGTATTATCAACAATAACTAATTACTAATTAATAATTATTTATATATATAAAGGTACTCAAGTTCTGCTGGGTTTGTCCAATAACTATAAGCTGCATATAAACTATATTGTTGGTTTACAAGATAAGTCTTACAGAGAACGCGTAAGAAAATTTACACCACACTGTATGTCAGAATGTATACAGTGTGAATATTCCAAATAGTCTAAGTAAGTTGTGGAAAATTGTTACATACTACATAAATGATGAAGTATTTCAAAGTTTCAAACTCGACTTTTACAAATTATTTCATATTTGTATTTGTTACGATATTTGGAGCTCTTTGCGCTGCTAAGTTTGCCGACCACTGGAATTGCATGATAACGTACCATAAAGCAAACTGGATTTATTGTAACAGCTAAGCTTTTTCCAAACCCACACCTCCTAAACCCTCCAATATACTTATCCAATCCCAGTGGAGTAGCCTTTTTCGCTCCCATACACCAAACACTAAGCTGCAAAAGGACGAATGTGCAACTGTACAAATAAATAATGATTTATGGGTGACACAATGGGAACCGCACTACGGAATGAAGCATACCAGCATACCAGACCAACGTCTTGCTGAACCAGTATTCGAAGTAAATAAAGGGATCCGTCAGTCAAGCCGACGGCTTTGCACTGCGTGAAAGTCGTACTGCCTGGGTGTGGTGTTACTTATCGTCCGCGGGTAGAGGGACGAAATGGACGTGGTGAACTTTCGGTAACCTAATGTAGCGAATTTTACTGCTACAGTTGACATAGAGATTGCATTCCATAGGTTAGTTTCTTCTGCACTGCACTTGTTAGGATGGTAAGGTTTACGGGCTAAGGCTTATCCCATGCACGGGACGACCAAGGCACCTTTTGTTGCTGCAAGTGCTGTAGCAATAATGAGTGACTGCGTGAATCGGACGCATCGAAACGGAAGCGTAATTTCGCAGACGTGCAAGTGTTCTAGCGCACGGACACTCTGTGATTAGTCCCAACCAATTTTGAACGGAGCTTGTTGAAATCTTTCAAATGGATCGGAATGTGTACAGGATGGATGTAATTATCCTGGTACGGGATGGTACAGTGTAGCGATGCAGGATGCTACATTCGGGGGAGAGGGCAATGCTTTTACGTACTCGAACTCGGTTTGATTGATAGTTTGCAGGAATTTCAAACCCATCTCAGCAGAACCAGGAGGTTGTAAGGGAATTCTCAAAACCCTACAGCACGGCGCACAGGAGTGCAGTGACACAACACATTTGTCATCGTGTTAACGCGTACAAGGGCTCGTGTACAAGGACAAGGTAGCTGACCGAAAGACATGAAGATGTCGCATAAATTAAAACCGTATCACAATGGTAACCATGGTAACCGTACGAAGTTTCAATGCGCCGACACAGCAAAACTGTGTGTCCAGTTTTGCACGAAAAGATCTTTCGTTTTACGACGTGCTCCTATCCCATCTCCAACGTTTTTGCGCACACCTGGCTGGATTGTAAGCGAAACCGCCGGTAGTGATGCTTTCAATACCCGGTAACCCAACCGGGACGAGCAAGTTGTATCGATCCGGATGTCGGAAAAGGTGTCGTAACCATATGGTCTGACCCGAATCTGACCAAGAAAAATGAGGAAATTAATTTAACCCGTGCGCAACACTCGTTCGCCTTTCGGTTTCCAGCACTCCTAATTACGGTTGCTTCCAGCACACATTTGCGTTCTTACACCCAAAAGGCATCATCTGCTGGGTTTTGTGTGTGTCAAAACCATGCATTACCGCATATACGCCCGAAAAATCCTACCCAGCGCCACGGTGAGGCTCCTGCAGAGATTCGGAACTTCACTCGGGCCGACTAGGTGGAACTTTTGGTTTTGAAAAATAATTCGCATGTGGTTGTAGGGTTGGTGAAATGGCAAAGTTTCACCAAGCGGAGCCATGAACGCTTGTTGGAAAAATCAGGCCGTACCGCTAGTGTTGGAGCAGCAGCATGAAGGCCACGAACCATGGCCAACCAAGGAAAAGAAAAAGTAATTTACCCACACTCGTTTGATGTGCAGTCATTGTTCAGGCGGAAGTTTCGGTTGCGTACTGCTGAACCGTAGCGAGTGACGTAAATGGTTTGAGTAACTGCTGAGCATGCTGTTTTGCTGCAGTGGTTCATGTTCCGAACGTGCCTGTGCATCATGGATGACGCGCTCGCTGAATTTATAATGCAAAACGATGCTGGCATTACTATTAGTGAAAGTGGAAGCACTGCATGGTTGATTGTTCTGTTCGGTGTTTCTAATGAAAGTTGGGCGATTGTTCTGAGAAAAGGCACCACTAGTGCAGCGAATATGTATATTTTCCCAAACTAACCGAAAATGTAGGTAATTTCTAGTTAGCTTCAAGCAGTGACCGTTGCCGAAGAGTTTGTTCAACCATTTGCAAAACTCTCTTATACGCTGAAACCAGAGCTAAACAGAGTTGGTGGAAAAATGCTACCAGTTAGTAGGGATTTTCACCATAAAACATCTTTATGGTTATCATTATCTATACTGATTGTGAATCATAACGCTCCATCCGGTCAAAGGTTTAGCTGAGTCGAGCTCCACAAAGGCTTGAGTAGACAAATACCTTGTGCTGTGTCGTTTATGAGTACAACACCCTCGCAGGGCAGTCTCCGTGCCCCCGCCATGAAGCACAAGATATCGTTTCGATAATATTTCGCCTTTTGTAGTCTTCTTGCTTTTTGTACTCCTAGAAAAATTTAATGGTGAAACCTCTGTCGTATGGTTGCAGCATTTGCCCACTGGCTCGTCTGACCTTGGTCGCCTTAATCTGCTCACTCCGGATCTAGCCAGTGGTTGCCTTAACGTTAATTATCAACCCAATAGGCAGTCGGTAGTACATGTACTAGTGCCAGTAGTTGTGCGAGTAATTTCACGTAACGCTCGAGAGGCTTTTGTGGTAAAGAAACTACCGAAAGATGTCCCGCGTTGGACGTTGCGTCCTTGCGGTGGGTCAACTGAGCTGGAAGGTATTGAGAATAAACTTGAAACAGACACTGTACGTGTTCACTCCTGAACGTTCCGTTTATTTCTAATTTCAATATGTGTACCTCTCTGACAGATTACAGTGTCACACAGCTAGCTCCCACTGGTCATGCATAATGACACTTCTGATGTTGTACATGCCAACACTCCTCCTCAACATCAGTTACTTATTTTTCCAATCCACTTAGCTTTCTAAGATACTCAATGCGAATGCGCGCAATTGGTTTGGTAAGCATATCTGCCAACATATCTTCTGATGGACAATATTCGTACTTGATGCTTCCTTTTCTGTATAAATCTTTAACAAAGTTGTACTTTGTGTCTATATGCTTCGTTCTGTTGCTGAATTTTTCCGCATTTAACATTTTCAAACACGATTGATTATCTTCTTTAAGCTTTATAACCTTAACATTCTCTCCTAAATCCGTAAACAAACGTTGAAGCCAAATTGCTTCTTGAGTAGCTTCTGCTAACGCTATAAACTCAGCCTCTGCTGTTGATAAGGAGACACATGTTTGTTTGCGACATGCCCATGATATTGTACCACCACAAAACTTGAATAGAAATCCGCTATTTGACTTACGATTCGCTGTACATTCAGCCCAATCAGCATCTGCATATCCTACTAATCCTGATTTGTCCAAGCGATTACTTATTCTCAGTTTAAGATCTACCGAACCTTTCAAATAACGAACAATTCTTCGCAATTCATTCCAATCTCGCTGTGTAGGATTGACGAGTTTACGACTCAAAATTGATACTGATGCCGCAATATCAGGTCTACTATTACATGCAACATATAATAATTTTCCAATGAGCTTCTGATATTCGAAATTATTTGGAAGTGGTTTATCTTCTTCAGTTGGCTTCAAATATCCCACATCGATAGGAACTTGTGATATTTTCGCATCTTGTAATCCTGTTGATTTCAATATATCCTCAATATATCTTCGTTGAGAAATATGATAATCTCCATTTTCATCACATTCTACTTCTATACCAACATAAGTTTTAACTTCCCCTAAGTTAACCACCTCAAAATATCTATTTAGTGTCTTGCTTATGGATGCCAAATTATTCTCATTTTCACTTGCTATTATTAAATCATCTACATAGATTAATACATAGCACCATTTGCCATTTTCTTGCCTTCTGTATAAGCATTGATCCGCTTCGCACCTTTTGAACCTATCACCTTCCAAAACTTGATGCAATTTGATATTCCAAGAGCGAGCACTTTGTTTCAAACCATAGATGCTTCGTTTTAAACGACAGACCTTGTTTTCTTGATTCTTTATAATATAACCTGGCGGCTGTTTCATATATAACTCCTCCTCAAGGTCTCCGTTTAAAAATGCCGTCTTTATGTCATATTGTCGCACAATCATTTTATGTTTAGCTGCTACAGACATAAGTGCCCTAAACGTCGTTTGACGAACGACCGGTGCATATATTTCCTCATATTCAATGCCATATTTCTGATTAAATCCTTGAGCTACGAGACGAGCCTTGTACCTATAAATCTTATCTTTTGACGTTTTCTTTAATGTATACACCCATTTACAACCCAATACCTTCTTACCTTTTGGGACATCCACTAGTTCCCAGGTATCGTTACGTGTCATGGCCTCGAGCTCTTCTTGCATTGCCTTTCTCCAGTTGCAGCTATCAGGACTCGCCAGCGCTTCTGCTAGATTTTTCGGCTCCTCCTGAAGCGTAGTTTCAGCTAGACAGACATACCGCATCGGTAGTTTTCCTTGGGTAGCACGCGTTGATCTTCTCAGCATTTCCTCATCTGCTACAGGAGCATCTTCCCAATCGTCTTGATCATTAGTGTCTGTTGTTGCAGTATCTATTGACACATCAGTTGGATCTACATCTGAATCGACAGTTTGCTCTTCGTCTGTTGTTGACTCGAACAACGGGATGGAAATCTCGTTATCTTCCGACATTGCATTTGTATTATTATGCAGTTGTGTCTTTTCGTTGCGCTGCAAAAATTGTACATCTCGACTAATCGTTATTTTTGATGTCAACACGTCGATCAAGCGGTAGGCCTTAGAATTTTCACTGTATCCCATAAGCTTGAGTTTTCTTGCCTTTTGATCAAGCTTACCACGTTTTTCAGCTGGGATATGGCAATACACATCAGCACCGAAAGGATGTATATGACTCATATTTGGCTTAACTCCATGCCAAAGCTCATATGGTGTTGCAGATATAGTTCGAGATGGAAGACGATTTTGCAAATAATTTGCAGTAACTACGGCTTCACCCCAATATTCATCCTTTAATCCTGCCTGGAACAACATACAGCGAGCCATTTCAACCAAATATCTATTCTTTCGCTCCGCTGTCCCGTTCTGTTGCGGCGAATACGGTGCAGTGAATTGTCCAACAATGCCGTTCTGTTTCAGAAAATGTTTGAAATTTTCTCCAGTATACTCTCCTCCATTGTCGGATCTGAACACTTTCGGCTTCTTTCCAAATTTGGTTTTAACCATTTCGACATACTCTCGAAATTTATCTAGTACTTCCGATTTACGATGAATTACATGAACTATTGTGTACTTTGAAAAATCGTCTATAAACGTCAAGAAGTATCTTTTTCCTCCTAATGTCTCCGTACGCATGGGACCGCAGACATCCGAATGAATCAGTTCCATTACTTCTGTTGTCTTGCTGTTCGACACCTTTGGAAATGTCACGCGATGCATTTTTCCACGTATACACACTTCACATACATCTGAACATTTACATGGTCTGATGTTCATTCCCGGAACCGTAAAGTTCTTTAACGCAGCAATATCTCTATGACCAAGTTTGCGGTGCCAATCATGAATACATTCGGTAACAGCATATGATATACACTCATGCAGCTTCAATACGAACAGATTATTAATAGGTTGTGCAATCACACCAATCGTCCCATCTCGACCGATAGTTGCACCTTCCGAATTAAAATTAACTTCGTATCCTTTCGCTACTAACTGCCGTACCGATAGCAAATTCGCTCTCATTTCAGGAATTAGGTACACATTATCAATTGTTATCGTATGAAACTTATTGTTCTTATCGATTGCAATAAATTTGCCCGATCCTCTTCCAATTGAAGTTACTTTTCCACCATCCGCAACACAAATCACTTCCTTCACACTGCTGTCAAAAGTTTCGAGAAATTCTCTTCTGTTCGTTATATGACACGTTGCACCAGAATCCAAGATCCATACACCAGAACCTATTTCGTCTGTAGTAGTGAACGCCCAATTAGACTCTGTACCATGAACAGCACTATTCACTTTGTGATCGGATTTGCTGCTTTTCGTTTGTTGGCCATTATCTTTCCACTTTTTCCATTTCACACAATTTGCCTTTTTGTGTCCAGGACGCTTGCAAAAATAACATTTTTCATCCTTGCTTGGCTTTGATGCAGCATGTAAAGCAGTTTCCATTTTCACTTCTTGTCGGTTCGAGTGCTTTAACCACTCATCGATCAATTTCCCCGAAACCAGATCTATTGTTAAGTCCGCGTCGGGTCTCACTTCTAAAGCCGTTACCAACGTTTCGTATTCTTCCGTTAGGCTGTTAAACAAAATGGCGACGAGCCATTGTTCGTCAAGCACGGCGTTACCTTGCACATTGTTCAACTTTGCCACCAAGTCAGTCAGATTTGCAATGTGTGTTTCCATATTACCGTTTTGCCCTAACCTAGTCTGACATATTTTTCGCATTAGCGACACCTTTGTATTCAAAGTACGTTTCACATGCACTTTTTCCAAATTGTTCCATGCCTCTTTCGCTGAAGCAGCGTTTCTAATATACGATAGTTGGCTATCTTCAACCAATAAACCGATCGTGGCCATTGCTATTTGGTCTTTCTTTGTCCATTTTTCAGGTGCCCCCTCTGGCTTTGCTTCACTGATCACTTCCCAACAACCATCCTTTATGAGGAGCAGTTTCACCTTGAAACTCCAATTATCGTAGTTGGTAGCATTCAGTTTCACAATTTTGTGCTCTATTTTTTCACTCATTTTGACGATATTAAACAAAACTGTTTCCTGGAACCACTGCTGGGCCCATAACCTATTGAGAATAAACTTGAAACAGACACTGTACGTGTTCACTCCTGAACGTTCCGTTTATTTCTAATTTCAATATGTGTACCTCTCTGACAGATTACAGTGTCACACAGCTAGCTCCCACTGGTCATGCATAATGACACTTCTGATGTTGTACATGCCAACAGAAGGGATTGGATGAGCCCAATAAGAACAGCAACAAAACTTCATCTAAAATTACCAGCGTGTAACAGTGGTTGCTCTTTTGTGTCCCACCGTTTGGGTGGAAAATCTTTACCGAGCGAATGCAGTCGGTAAGTTTTACGAGTTGGCGATAAAACCAGAATGATCGTATCTTGAAGTGTTATCCAGTGTCGTTCAGTCGGTACGGTGCCCGGGAAAAATGGGTGACCGCTTGTTTTGCAAAGATACTTTTGCCAGTTATGCCAGAGGAGGGATTTTCCGTTTTCATCATCAAAACTAAATCTATCGTTCATGCAATGTCTGTAACAGGTCAGGTGATTCAAAGCTAGCTTAGTAGTATGCAGGGTTAGAATTGCAAGCGATGAACGAAAATAACTAAACGCGTGTTGTGTATGCAAAAGTTTATCAGCAAGAAATATTTGATTTCCTTTAAAAAAACGAAATTTGGAATTGAGGAAAATGTTTGTATACGATAGTTAAATGATAGATAGATTTTACTATATATTTCTACACAATATTTTTCAAAGGTATTTACAATGAATAGGAGGTTGTCAAAGTATTTGATTGACCTGCCGCTCAATCTGGAACGGTGCTTCGATCGTGTTAACGTAAGAGGGCGCCACCATCAGCAAAGATAAAACGAGTTGCATTCGAGGATCGGGGTTTTCCATTTGTAAACCGCACAAACAACAGTTGTAGTTGTAGAAACAATGTAGTTAGAAATAAAATGATAATAAACCTGAAGACGTGTGCAAAATAGAGGTGAAGTAGGCCATTAAAGTTTTAAAACTTCACTATAACATTTTCAAAACATCAACATGCGCATTTGGCATCTTAGAATGTTCTCAGCAGGCTGTACTGAAAATCCATACCTCGTGATGGAAGAGTGATGAGATGTTTACAAATATAAGTTGTTGGTAAAATTGTTGTTTCACATCTTCCAATATCTTTGAAATATGACTAAATTTCACTGCTCACTTGCGGGGCATGTGAAGATAATAAGTGGTTTAACCTAAGTTTCATTAGGCAGGATGTCCAATTAGTGCTGCATTCGCATTGGATTATCACTGTACAGTGTGTTCCGCAATCGTACGCTACCGGGCTTAAAATTATTCAATTCAACATGCTGGAAAAGTTTGAAAGTTTCATCAAAAAGCTATTTCAATTTCCACGATTACTGTATTCAAAAGCAAACATTTAATCGTAAAACATCACTTTTCCATTGGTGTAAAAATAGTTAAACCAACTTTTTTTTCTTCAAATATTATTCAAACGAAACGGCAACGGTACGAGTAATGGAAAAGGAAAAGCATAACGCCAAGCAGCAAGATAAATAGAACACTCTATTTTATGCGGTCTTAGTATCGGTCTTTACCTTTTGCCACGTTCGCTTTCCTCCTGTGGCCCGGCCGTTACCATTATGGTTTGTGCCTGCTTTCTACCTCGGTGGGTGGCAAATGAATTTCCACGCGGAGCTTTAGTGGGTAACTAATAAAATTTTACTGCTCGCCCTCATTCCTGCCCACCGCATCACCACCATTCCCGCAGGTGTTTCTACTCGTGTTGCGACGATAAGGAGAAATGGCAAGCCGGGCAGCTCCAATCAACCGTCGGCACTGCAAACGGCAAACACGTTCCGGAGGGATAGGGAGACAGGTGTACACGCCTGCATCCTTCCCAGTCAACCGAGTTTGTACCGAGACGCGTTCCGAGACGATTTCCAATTCTCCCGTCGTGTGTGTGTGTTAGACTTGTGGGTTATATTTTACGTTAAAACCGAGCGTGCTGGAATTTTATTCCACAACTTCCCAACACCAGCAGGGTTTGGGAAGGGGAGCGCGAGGGTAGTAGCTCGTACGAAACATTCTTCGTCAGGTGTTGCCACGCAAAAGGATCTGCGGTTGAGGATCTCACGGGCGCCATCTGCCTGGTGGTTAAGGGGGTTTTTTGTTCCAGAATTGCTCGTTTCCAGTGGTCTGAAATTCTGAAGAATGGTCCGAACGCTATGAAGCTTGATGAAGCAATATTAAAGAAGCCAACCGTGCAGGACTCCTGCCCGGTTTGCTGGGTCCCGGGGCGGGTGCCGCATGCTTGTGAAATATGAAATGCAAATCAAGCGCAGTGAGCCATTTGGTGGGGTACTGGAGTGTATGGAGGGAAGGCACGCTCGGAACGACCTCCTGCACAGTGTAGTGCAGTTCCAGCCCCACCGGTGGCACCATTGCTATGCCGGCGGGCGAGGTTTAGTAATTAATTTACGGAAATATTAATCCTATGAAATTGATTTTTCCTCAGAACGAGGTTTCCCGGGGGGTTTGGATGCCGTCTGTTGCACCTTCGTGTAATATTTTTGATATGCGGTAAAAAGCGAAGGAATACGAGTACGAGTATATATATTGGAAAATAAAACCATTCGATTATGGCAGAAAGAATCGGTGTTGGATGCGCATTGAATATTTAGTTAGTGCATGCCTGTATGCTTGAGTCACGCAAAGCCCATCTGCCGATGCTGGGATGTACTTAAATCACGGCAGTAGGGCAACTCCCACCGGCAGGACTACTTGCAGTATAAAATTTTACGACCTTACCCTACATTGAACACCTGCTCTAGCTCTCCAATTGACCTCTCATTAAAGCTATAAAAAGCAAATTTCGATTGCGCACTGCATCATCCCTGGGACATTCCAGGCATCCACGGGTGCACCGTGCGGGTCCCGTGCGTCTTTGTGATGCCGCCTTACCGAACCCGAGGCATTCGGGAGGTCTTTTCTTATCGTTTTATGGTGACGAATGAAACTTCAACATCCATCAAACAATTTTCTCTGACGACCATTTTATTACGTCCCCCCTCCACCTCCCATTTTTTTTTTCTTTTTGCCCTTATTTCTCCCAGTTCGTGGCAAATTCCGTTCCACATTGGATGCTACCGGACCGGTGCCGATTTTTATTGACCGCTAGAACGACATCGGCACGAGTGTACGCTACACGTCAGCGATGGAAAGGATATGGATTTTTAGTCCCTCGGAAATGTGGGGCCCGAAAGGCACCGACCGAAAGGCGTTCACTCGACGACAGATTGGAAGGAAATGGCCATGACCCGGTGGCACTAGTGGATGGAAAGAAGAAAATCGAAAGCGAAGAACAACAAAAAAACTCGTGCCCCCCATGTTATGACCGTTTTCCATGCCATAAAATCTTGCGCACTGTCGAAACATTCGCATCGAACCGAGCTGGGTTCACACACACTGTGTGTGTGTGTGTGGGTAAAAAAACCGGGAAGACCGTCCCTAACTGGGAGATGCTTCTTTAAGCTCCCATTCTCGACCCCGCCGAAGGGTTGAACGGGTGTGTGGGGTGGTGGGGTTTTATTTTCTCGGCCGTGCATAAAGCTGTGGCCACAGGAAAACGCACAGTCACCCTGGGAAATAACCGGGCGCTGCACGGCAAATGGTTAAGGAAATGCGAGATAACGGTTCAATCAAGCGTTTGCGAGTTATTGTTTTATTCAGTTTAGTTTAGTTTCCTCTGCGGGGCATCCTTCTGGCCAGTTTCAACACTGCCACCCTTCTGCGCATCAAAGCGCGATCTGGCCTGAGATTGCCGTTAGTATGGGCGATGGTAAAAGTAAACGAGAGGAAACAGTTATAGTCGTAATGTTTATTTGGTACTTAAAATATACCGTGCAGCATTCGTCCACATCGTCCATGAATGTGAGAAAAGTGCCCACACTTCAGCAGCAGCAGCGGCAGCAGCAGAAAACGAGCGGGTCATATGTTATTAAATACCTTGAAGGTTTCAACCTTCTTTGCGCTGGTGAAAACCGACGAACTAGAGGAAAACAAAAAGCGAGCGAAATGTTCATCTTGCATGAGAAGAATGGTGTTTCGGTGTTCCGTGTCCCAGCGACGAAATGGTTCCCGCCCGCGGCGCACTGCTGCGCCGTGCACACCGTGCAGAAGGAAACTAAAGGGCAGCAATGAAATTAAAAAGTTGAAACGATTAAGTAAATTTATTCATCAATTACTACGGCAAAACGTTTGGCAGGCTGCTGGTATATGCTGTGTGTCCCGGCGAAGGAGCGCATTTTATTATCACCTTCCCACCAGGGAGCTAATGCTTGCCGGTGGGGATGCGCACACCCGGGGTACCCGCAAACGGCACCGGGACATCAGCCCATAAAATAAACGTTTTGTGTCAGAATGCATCGTTCTTGTTTTTTTTTTGTATGGTATTTATTTTTTTTTTTGAAAGTATGCCTCCGGTGCTTTAGGCGTTCCTCATAACCATGTTCCATCAGTCCCAAATGGGTTCTCGCTTTTATTTATGTTGGTAATCGTTGCTAAATAAAATGGTAGCTGACTGCATGCAGGGGCAGGGGCACAATTAAAACCGCTCAGATGCAGGTTCCGTTTTAATTATAATCAAAATGTATCGCTTGTTCGGGCACGTTTGGCAAATTTCTTGCTAATGAGTGTGTGACGTACGAAGAAATACGATTTGTTGCGGTGTCTAGTTAAATTTAAGAGAAGCTGTGTAATTAAAAGCTTGCAGGGAAGTTTCGTTTTCGCGATAATTTAAAATTAGGCCTGGTAAAAAAAATGTCAAAACAAATACACCAACACTTGAAAACTGACGCGTTTGTGGAGTTTTGTGGGAAGGGCGAGAAGGGAGAGACAAGGGCCCCATTACGAGCCGGCGCAATTATCTCTGTTGTTTCGAAAAAAATCAATTCGATAGTAGAGATTTCGAATAAATTTTGAGAGTAGATTTGACTGAGTTAGCTACAAAAGACAGAACAATTAATTTGAAAACAAATGCTATGAAAAGGTCGAGGGAAGTTTCGATCTCGATCGGGATCTTCAAGAAATTTTGATTATCGAGTTGAAAGTTTTTTTTTTTAGAAAAAAACGCGTTTTAATCTTTTCTTTTCAGGGTTAAATTTGAGTTTAGCCAGAGCACTCACAGAACTCTTTGCAACCACCATAAGTCTGCGAGTAGCTTGTCTCCTTTCGAATCTTGCGCTATAGAAGGATATCCGCAACTAGGAGCTGAACACTCCGAAACACATATGCTTTAAGTCAATTCAGATTCTGGTATACGCTGATGAAGTAGATATAATTGGTTTTATGGCTCTCTAACATAGCGGATGCTCAATATGCGAGCTGGTGGCTGAAAACCTCCGGTTGGAGACTAACAAGGTAAAACCGAAACTAATAGTAGCACCATCAGCGGTTCTGCTAACAAATACGGACTTACGCTAGTTATGACGCACAGCTAATCCTTCTTCTTATTCTTATTCTTACTAGAAAGGATATATCGCCCCATTGATTAGACTGTTGTCTAAACTCCCACCTTCTGACGTTCACTTTCTCTATTCAGACTTCATCTATCTAGGGTCTTCTGGATAGGCCTTTCATGCCGTCTAACATGTCATCTATCTTGGCTTAAAGGTAACGCAGGGAAAAAAGGTCACTGGCTGTCCAACGGTGTTTCTTCCCCTACACTCCGGTTGAGGAAAATACTCTATACAAAACACCTTATGAATCAATCGAAACTGGGACAATGTTAAATTTGTATAGTTCCGATATTAACGTACGCCTCGAAGTCATGGAATTTGCCCAAATATGACAAATTTCTTTTTAAAGTCACGAAGTAGCTCAAGAGGAAGAAGTCCAGAATGATTTTTGATTCTATTTGGCCCTGGGGAAATGACATTCTATAAGACAACACTCGCAATCGTGCAGCGTATTAGACTCGCCAGTCTCCGGTAGGCTGGTCATGTCATAAGAATGACACCGGACGAGCCATTCCGTAAAGTTCTTGTAGGTCGTCTACATGGACAGAGGAGGCGTGGTATGCTCAAATTGGGATGGAATAATGGCGTTGATGCGTGTTCTGGGAAGATTAGGATTTTTGATTGACAGACGATGGCGCTTCAAGGGCTCCCGAGGCATGAACAGACCCCGCAGTGCTGGTTGAGGTGGAAAAGTAAGTAAGTACTTAAAAACATTCTTCCGCACATCCAAATATTGGATGGGATCAATTCTTCACCAAGCGGTGTAGACAATCGGGATTGCATTGGTTCATGTTTTGCGGTGAAAGTATGTGAAAGGCATAAGCCCAATTTCCAAAACCCACCTCCCCCCAAAACAAACTCAAACGTTTTAGCAAAGCTGTTGGGCAAAAGTTTTGTCGACATACAGTAGAAACAACCAGAAAAAACTCTGCTGGATTAAGCACCACTCCGAAAGGGAAGTTTCGTTGCACCGTTGGTTTGCTGCCTGCGTTACCATCCCTTATCCTTTCGGGGGACCATATGGGAAGTCAATCCGTGATGCGTATTGTTCGGATGGTGACTTAATCCGTCGGTCTTATCGATTTGAAGCACCCGCCTAAATTTACATTTTGCAGTGGAAATTCTGATGCACGTAACACTTTTCTTTACACCCACAGGCAAATACTTTCCCTGTACCTGCGCATCCCCACATCGGACTTTTCATTTCAATTAGCAATTGCAAAGGTACCAAAAAAAAAAGAACCCCATCATCCGGAATGTGATGCTTTGCAAAGTAAACTTTGGCTTTTGTACGTACAGCCTGTTTTTGCCTGAATGCTGGTCGGATGGAGTGGAATTTAACTCGTCAGCAACTTTGCCGTGCAAAAAGGTAGGAAAAATGCCGGAGAACGAATAAGGTGTATTTTGCCGCTTTCGGTAAATATCATATCTTCGGATTAGCCTGTCCCATAAGCTGGATCTGTATGTGGGCCGTTGAATGCCGGCAAAGAAGCAACCCCGTAATGTCCACTCATCCTCGGCAAGGCAGGCTAGAAATGTGTGGTTCAAGTGGTTAGTTTTTAAGCAGCGATTAATAACAGCGTCAGCGAACCTGCGCGCGTCCAACCGTTTGCATACGAGTGAACACGTGAACAACAGCGATTAAGCATAATTTGCACTTCCTCTGGTGTGTGCAAAAAAGAAGGTCGAAATGATAGCATATTTCCCGCCCCAAACCCGTACGTGTGGCTGTTCTTCCTGCCGGGTAATCCTTGGTAGCGGCCAAAACGTAAACCTCTTTTCTCACCTAAATTTGTTCCGGCTTCGTAATCATCATCACGGGTGGAGAAGCTTACCGTTGTCTAGGTATAGGCCCGTCCCGGAACTCATCTAAAAATATTGTACCCAGGTGCAACATTTACCATGATGTACGAGCTCAGTGTGCGCGCGTGTATGTGGTGGCTGGTACAGTTGTTTTCACCCGGCACAACCACCAGCGCAAAAGATCAAATATATTTTCCCTGCCGTTGGTACACGGGGTTTGCTGGTCGGGAAGCTCAGCTACATCCACACCACGGTAACGCTAGTCCGGGCTGCTCCACGAGGCTGATCTTTAGACACGCGCAGACACGCAAACAATGCACAATGTTCTTTCGTTTGAAAATTTAAACTTTAGCACAACAACACCGTTGTAATGCTTATCCAACCAGCTTGCGTATTTCATTAGTACGTTCCGGGTCCGCAAACGGTTGAACGTACGTGAGGTTGGCCTGCTATCCACTAGCACGTCTAGTTTTAGCTAGTTAACTCCTTCCCGAACCCTTTTTTCGCCGAGAGAGGGGCTGGATTCAACCGGACTTGTGTTCGGGGGGGAAAATGGAATAACAAATGGGGTTGCTGCTAACCCGCTAACACCATAATGATTAGCTTCATCAGCAGCAGGTGTGCGTGATGGGAAATTATCCAGAAACTCACGGACACGTCTACAAATAGCACTAATCAGATCAATGTTGCGCTTTGGAAAATCGGATGATCTGCATGGTTGTTTTGCAACTGTTTTTGTTTTTACTATTTCCTGAAAAGCAAAAAAAAACAAATCCTATTCAAATTATATTTAATTTCCTGAGGAAAAATAGTTAAAAAAAAAACACACATCAAAGGCACATAATTTTACCTCAATGTTCCTATCCGATCCATTGCGCAATAACGATCCTTTAGCATCGATCAGTGGTGCCAAGACTACCTCACATCCTCGGGACTGGCTTCATTAACTAGACACCCATTACCGTTGCGGCCGTGGCTTGCTGTGACAGCGCTGTAAACCTCATTAAGGTACCGACCCTCCACATGTCCCACATGGCTTATCAAACATTCATCGAAACACTACGCTTCATCAACGCATCGCGCCGCGTGCTGAAGAGCGATTTGGTGGTATGGAATTCGCCGAAAACCATCATTATTTTCCCAGCCCAGCCTTAGCTGGTAAATTCGGTACAGTCCATGCGGGTGAGTGACTCCCGCGTATTGGAGTGTTGTATCTCAACAGCGCAACAGCAAGATCAAACCACGCAATCGGGTGGGCCTCCCGAATGGAAGCTCGCATTGTAAAGCGATCACATGTCACCCACATGTCGGCAGGGTGTGTGTGTGTGTGTGTGGATGTAATCTGGAGTAATAGTAGTACCACCATCGTCAAGTTATGTACATCACCGCCGCGACTAGCGAACGCTCGCATTACATCGCACCGCAGTGGTGATACTTTTGCTGTCGGGTGGCTTGGTGATGGTATCAGAAAATGTATGCGCACCACTGTTGAACTTTGCAGTTACCTCTCCCCCCCATGGAGAGGAGCTTTGATAGGCGAAGAAGAGCGAGCAAAAAAAGGGGCATCCACTCACATCGTCAAGCTCAAGTTGCATTGTGCGTTAGCATTCCGAGGTTTAACGAAGGAGAAGATAACCCCGTTAGATGGTAACCGGGATGACACTTCTGACACTTCGCCACGGTAACCGACCCGGCAGCAGGGGTGTGGTAGAGGGCAGACAAACAGGGGGTTGATTACGAGCCAATGGCAAACGAAACGAGCAGCATTTTCTCGCTTATGTGCGCACACACAATATTTTTCTCCCTTGCAACAAAACTCCTGACGACGAATAAATTAGAAGCGACTGCTGCTGGCGGGTCCTAAGCGCCGATGGCTTCCAATTGCAGCGATGAAGGCTTTACGGGGGAGGGGCAAACGAAAATTGCGCCACCCTGTGTTTGCCATCCGACTGTCATTTGAAGCATATTACGTTGAACATTCATGACAAAATTGTGTGTGTGTGTGACGACGAAAAACGAATGGCGCATTCGCAAATTCGTTACTATTCCATCAATATCTTGGCGAGTGTATAAGACATTGAAATGTTGTCCAATCATACGGTGATTCGAACCATCCGCGGTGATGCCACCACCACTGGTAACGAAAACAAAACAAAAAACCCGTTCAAGTACGCTTCTACGGATTGCAAATTGTGTATTGAAATGAATTCCGAAGATATCAAAACGGTTTTCAGCGAACAACAACAACCGGTCACCAAATTCCCACCCATTGGTCCCGCATTGCCATTCAGCAAAGGTTTCGCTTTTGCGTACGATGAAATGTGCGGCCAGCATTTAGCACAATTGAATGGAATCCTCTTGGTGATTTTCGCCCGGTCCGGTCCGAGTCTGCCGGTTCGCTCCGCAGTTCAATGACGGTTGGTGTTGCTGCGTGCGGAATGCAAAATCAGACACATGATACTGCGGCATCGTGCACGACTTTGCCACGGCAATGGATATTGGACCGGCATCACGATATGCATACGCGGGCCGCTACCCCCAACTACTTGCCTTGTTTCGTTTGACGGCTATCGTGGGCCGACGGATCGGTGTGTCAGGGACAGATTCATTGGTTTCGCGATGGCCACCGGGGACCCATCAAACGTTGCGGTTCCATAATTGATCCGCACTTTCGCCGTATTTCGCAAAACCTAGATTCAACTTTCAACAGTTTGCCTAGCGTGATTTCTACGCGTACGTGCGAGTTTTCTTTATTTCTGTTTGTGAACTTTTTTCCGGCTTTTCTCCGACGTAATCATTGGTTACGTTGTTTCCTTCAGCCGGAGGATAGCAAACGCACCCACCCGAGGTCAACGGCGATTTATTTTCGTTCGGACAGACCGACACACACACTCGAGACGGGGGTTGTTGGTCCCAATTTCCCTGATCTAATCGGCAGAGCTACCACCCAAGCGAAAGGACGAAAGGGCGAGATGAATGATAAAGAAAAACAGGCTACCTTGTTCAGGCCGAAAGAGTTCGGTTGGGCACGTGCCGGGACAAAATCACGTCCGGGCGCGCCTTGACGGGACACGGTCGGCTTGGAAAGCATTGCCGGCCCGGATATGAGGTTTGCCGGGTTCACACGTTATGAAAACGTAAATAGGAAGATGGCCCCACCCCCCGGTGTTTATCGCCTCGTGAAGAAAGTCAATGCCGAAAGCGGTGTGGGATTTTTCTTCCATGCAAAACCATTAAAATTTCTTCACGTTTGGAATAAATTTTCATTAGACACACACACACACGTACACAAAACGGTGAATGTCACGTTTTTCAAGACGCACGCAGTTGTGGAGTGTCGGTGTGGACCTTAAAGAAAGGACAATGTTTTGCCAAAGCCTCCCAACGCTTTTAAAGCCCTGGTGGCGATGTGTATTTGTTTTGCAAACAAATCACACCCTCCAACGCTTACATCCAGTCTTTATACAGCGGCACTCAATCATGTTACGTTTGAAAGAAACACTGGCAACGATTATTGCTCGTGTTGAATTTGAAAACATTTCTGCTGAATGGCATGTGTCGATTAGACGAACACCTGCCGTTTATACACGTTCTGTGCAGGCAATGGTACGACCGTAAGTTCAATAGATTATTCCGCTTAGCTCGTTTTCTTCCAACGCGCTTTACGCAAATCCACGGCATCTCGAGAGCGACTGTCAATTTCGTACAGTTCATTCGCAGTGTCAAGAGCATTCCACGTACTCCAAACATTAGCATAAAAAAGCACACGCAGCATCCTTAAAAAATGTGCTTTAAGCGCAATGTGGAGAAGCATGTGTATCTGGACCATCCTACGCTCGCCCAGTTTGGTCCGCGCTCCAATTCATTCAAGGTTAGCAACTTCCCATTGCCTTCCCCAACCAGCTATCTTATGACCTCGTTTCTAAACTAACGCTGCCCATCTGCTGGAAACCCGGTTCGGTTGTTCCGCAGTATAGGAATGCCACTAGCTCTCTTGCTGTTGCTCACCCATACACGTCAGTCAGTTCTTTTCATATATTTCCCCTACCTTTCACGACGTAAGCTTTTGCCCACAACTTTTAGACACACACACATACAAAACACAAACTCACCCTGAATGCATTCCATCCACCATGGCTTTCGGGCGTTTTGTGCTGCGGGATCTATGCACCGCAAACTTTCCATTCATTTGGACGAATGCTTTTGTGCTGTCATTTTTGCCCCTTCACTTCGCTACAAACAAGCAGCCACAAACAAAAAGAAAACGGAATGAACAAACACACGAAAAAAAAAAAAAACTGCACCGAAATGCATCCCATCAGCGCTCGGTTCTGCGCGGTGCGTCAGATGAACGGGGTGAGTGCATCTTTTGTTCCGTATGCCATCTGGCTGCAATATATGATGCGCCACCAAGCAGAAGAGGGTACTTTTGTGCTGTTGCCTTATTTTGTCGCCGTATAGCTGTTTTTTTTTTTTGGCTTGGTACAAATTACCAAGGCTAACACCTTTCCTAGTTGGGAGGTAAACAAAAATTTGCTGCCTCATGTGTGGTGGATTAATTAGTGAAAGAAGATGGTGCCCTGCTGTTTTTGCCTCCCCCTTTTGAGCGCATAAAGTAATACCCACCCGACATTGCGATGCTGAATGGTAGACATTTCTCATTAATACAAGCCCTATTACATTCAGCTGCAAGTGCATTGCACAATAGCATTGCAACCCGCCCGCAGTACAAAGCTTTCTCCAGAGTGCATCACTAATGAAGTGGAACGTTTCGACGTACGTTTAGCATAATGGTTTGCGCTAGGTTTAATTTTAACATAGTATTTATCGTCTGTTTGGTGAAAGCACGAAGCTTGCTTCAATAAAATAAAGCGTATGTTTCACGTTTACACGGTGCTGTTTCCTTACCGTGAAGAACGGCCAGGTAGATTTGCTTAAATTTATTGGAATTTCAATGTAAAGTACAATTCACATTAGTTTGCAGATACTTCCTTCTCCGAACAGTGAAGGGGCACCTTATCCCGAGTATACTCGACCGACACTTTAGTGATTTAACGATTTGCGCGCTTTGTTTACAATAATAAATGCAATAAAAGGATACTTTGATGGTTTCAGCATGAAAAATTAACTTCGTTTCTATGGGCACAACGGCCTCAAGAGATCAAGGCTTGCTATTTCGGGCTCTCTTAAACTTTTTTTTTGTATTCATCCGTAGCTGGATAGCCAGTTCTGCGTACGGGGGATTAGTCCGGATGAGAGTTTGGACCGGCACCGCTACAAATAAACCACTGGGCCACCCCGGATAAAATTAAAACAACATATTTCTATTACGTGTCAATGATTAATTGTCAACCAGGGGCGGTACGATGGCTGATTATTGATAAATTTATATGCTTATACACAATAGATTGACTAGAATGCTACTGCTAAAAAAATAATGCTGAAGGAACCATGCGCAGACATGTTTGATTTTGAGTAATATTTCGTTCTCAAAGGATGTTTTTAATAACAATAACAACTAACTTAGTAAACAAAACAGATCTGATTACAGATTACACTAAGATCTGTTGTTGGTTATTTTAGAGTAAAGTTTTTGTTTGATCTTCTGTTGCTGTTGGAAATCGAAATATCGCAATAAGAATAATGTAAAAAAATGTGAGCTCCGGATCCAGCCTATCTCAAATATGAAGGTTTTTTTTTAAACAAATTATAGGAAAAGGAGCAATAAAAAAATTGTACAAATTTTCGAACAAAAAAACAAAGAAAATAATACTACCTAAACCTTTCTGGCCTCATACAGTGTGGTAAATTTCCACCATTACTCGCACAGTAAACAACACGGAATGTGTTCCATTACATTTCACGATCGGCAGCAGTTCCCTGCGAACCCAGCGCGCTAGCTCTGGTGTACGATTATTAAACTTTAATTTATTTCCCCAAAATTAACGCCTGGTGTGTGGTGCGTGCATCCGTACAAGCCTGGCAATAATCCGGCGAAACCGCTTGGAGCGAAATACGTGAAAATGGGTTCACGCAAAACTGTGCCAAGCGCACACGGGGCCTGCGAAAGATGCTATCACGTAGCAATCGTACATTAGTGGCGCAGGGTGTCTACCCTCTGATAAATCGAAAACGACCACAACCTTTTCTCGAGCTCGAGTCCAGAGCCAGCTCGGCTCAATGGGAGATTGCGTGTCACACTGCTTAACAGGGGCGATAATTTTCGACATATCCCGCCCGCAAAACCGTACCCGCGGATTGGCCACTTTTGGGTGCGGCTGAGGAAGGGAGGGGTTGGGGTGGGGGGGGGGGGGGGGGGGGCAGTGTAGGAGGTGGAATGGACGAAGCAATAAGATGGCGAAGGCAGGGGGAAAGTGGTTAGCGCTTTCGAAGCGATAGTAGTAAAGCGCGAGGCAGCATTTACATACCGATGCCATTATATTCGAGGTAGCAGACATTAGAAGTTAGCACGGTCTCTGTGTTGTGGGTCGTGTTCATGTGTGTTCGCTATGGTAGTTTCGAATGTGGGTTTGCGGAATCTCGGTCTGATTCGATATTCGGGACCTTCGAGGCAGGAGTTCCCCGGATTGACTGTATAATTGCTAATTCTACAGTATCTCCGAATGAAATCATTTGGGCGTTCGCTCGTTACGACTCGCACACACTACGCTCGGTCGGTGGCTTACGCCCTTGCCACAGTGGTTATGGTTTTAGGGCGGGTTGCGCTTCAAACAGGCGTACGGGTAGTGTGCCTGTGGGTCGTGTGTATGTGTGTGTATGTGTATATGTGTTGGCTCGCAGCAAAGTCCCACTGCCGGTTGAGATTTATCGACAATGCTGAGAAGTTCGATTCTGATGGTAATTTATTTTACAGTCCAGCGTGTCCTTACCCAACACGAAACATTATCGACACTTTCCACGACTCCCGGCCCAAAAACCTTCCGCCGCTCAATGAAGGGGTTTGGTGTGAGGCTAAACGTGGATGGGTGATTGTTCCAGCTATGTGCCATGTTTACAAACACGCTCACAGTAGTCCTAATTTATGTGCAAACATGACGTTAATTATGTTTTGAACCACTGCGAGACAGTCTCAGCTCGTTTGGCAACGTTCGAAGCGTGTTGGGTGGTTTGAAGTTTGGTAGATACTCTTTAGGACGTACTCATGCTTATAATAGTTGCCGTTCTGTTTAATATTGCCTGCGGGTAGTTGCAAACACACCGCGCGACGCGCCAGATAAGAAGGTGAATTGATAAAACCGGATCAATGAACGCTCCGTGGGGAGTGTGATTAGCATGTTGGACTGATTCGCCTCCCTCTCGAGTGGAATTATTTCAAGATAGTCATGTAAATGAAGCCATAAGTAATTGTTCTTCGATGTCTGGAGTGACTGGAATCGAAACTGTACGGCGGGATAATATATTCTTATTCGAGCTGTTGCTTTCTTAAGTATCGATTCCTCATACGGCTCCTTAGCCTAATTATCTTTATTATCGTTGATTAAGTTACAGCAAACAAAGCCACACATTGGTAGCCCTAAAATTAGACCTATTTATATTACAAACAAGGATTCTCAAGGAACTACGAAAGATAAATTTTAATTTCATTATATTAAACATCATCTAAAGTAGTCGAATATGCAGCATTCAAGATATTTGTGAATGAATTGAATTAAGTTGTTTTTTTTTGTTACTTTCACTTTAAGTAATTTAATGTAAAGCAATTGTACATCTCAACGATTTACTGCTACAAAACGATTATTAGTCCTTATTAGTTCCCCAAACGAAAATGAAATATCTGAGCTTTAACTATTGTTCTTAAAGTAAGAAATGTATTAGCACCTTGAGTGAAGTTGCAGAGTATTCACAGAAGTGAAGTAAACCGTAAATGTTCATCAAACAGTCTAATAATTTCCCCAGTGTGTTATAGCTGGAAGATAAAACTCAATTTTCTGCACCCTTCAGGCTAAGAACAAAGGCTATCGAATGGAACAAACATTGCTAAACTGTTCTAAACCAAAAAAGTTTTGATGGCTGCTGCACGAACGACGCAAAATCCACAAACCGGCCTCAACACATCGACCCGACTTACGGCTAGAGTCAAATAACTTCATTGGAAAAATTCTGCTCCGCTCATCCAAACCAAACTCAACTTTTACCAGTTCACTGAAAGCCGGTCCAAATCGATTGCAACCGACTCGATGGGATTGACGGATCCCAGAGGGGACTCGAAATGGGGAGAAGGAAACTCTCACATAGACACACATACAAAACTTTCAATGCGTCAAGTTTTCGATTACCGTCACGGGCTCGTCACGTAGGTTCGTTGCAGATTGAAAGTGAGGGAAAAAAAAGTTCACCGTCAAACCGTTTTCCGTAGATTTGACGCCCTTTCCCCCCTCGGTAAGCTGCACTTTTTACCTTGCCAATAGTGGATTTTGTTTGATTTTCCACATACCTGAAAGCGAACATGGAGAGCAGGAGGAAAAAAATGAGTTTGGGAACTTTATTTGCCGAGCGGCGGTGCTTGTTCGTGAATATTTTAATAATGCATGGGCATTGTCTAGGATTTTGTAAAGAAATGTGCTTTGAACCGCTCATGAATGGAATCCTTTACAACTGTTGTAAAATTGTTGAATTTTTCAATTACGTACTACACATCTCATCGAGACGCCGGGAATTTCGGAGCGTTTGAAAATAGTTGTTTCATAACGAAAGTTGTTGTTTGTTGGTACACTATTGTATGTATTGTATGAAAATAAATAAAGCATTTTCGCAAATTTTGAGTAAAATTTACAAGAAACAAATTTGGCTTAAACTTCAAGTTAGAGATTCTTTTCAATGCTGATGTTGATGACTTGATGTTGAACCATCGTACCGGTTGTGAAGCTCGAAAGAAGTGAAAACTCACACAAAAGCACAATTCAACGTTGTTTAAACAAGTTTCCCGAAAAGCGATCATTACGTTGCTGGTGTGTGTTTAACTAACAAACATAATAAGTTGCGGAACACTCCCATGTCTCAGTTGGGAAAGATGGAGTTGAAAATGTTACCGCCTTAAAGGACGCCGTATGTTTGACTAGCCGGAAGGGCGCACAGCTAGTCATAATGGAACATTTTCATTAAACATTCGCCGGTGCTGCAAAGTTCTAGCTCTGACATAAAGGTTGCTTTGACCAGTAGGCGATAGAGATTTGTCGTGCTTGATGGTACAACCTTGAAGACCATCCGTTTTGGGATCTTTTCTCAGTTCGCAGACTTGGAACGAATGTGGCTTTAATAGCTAATGAAACCAATAACTACACAGCACACATATGGACTACAAATGCATTGTGGAGCTGAAACAATCACACACATAAAAAAAAACTTTCGTGAAAGACCATGCGTCTCCATCGAGTTTAAAAATTGTTAACAATAGTTTCATTACATATGCTCATATAGCATTGAACAAAATATTCTTTAAACAATAAAACCTATAATGTTGAAACACTGTCTCCTCCAAAGGCTTGTTTTGATTCCGTAAAATTAATGATCCCATACATCCATTTGTCACAGCGAGAACACAGCAAAGCTGCTGCTGACCTTGTGCCGTCATGGCCCATCTTCTTTCCGCAGCAGTATTGGTTGCAGCTATTGATGGAAGAAATTGCACGGACGTAGAATGAAATGAAAAATTGCTTCATTGAAACCCCCGCAAGGGCCGTAACGGCCTTCCCATCATCAAACTGACAGCAGCAGTACCAGTTTGTGTCGATGTGATGGTGGAACATGATGCTGGGGTATGGGCTACACCATTACTTGGCTAAATGCTTTTTCGTCTCGTCGAAACACCATTCGCCGGGAGCACAGTGCCCGGCGATGTTTACCATTTACAGTGGTTCTGTTTTTCCACGCCTGTAAGCCTCGGTGAGCTTTTCCAGCTAAAAGCCTTTAGCTTTCTCGTGCTTTCCGTTTCCTTTGTTTGGTTGCCGAATGTTGCCCATTTAGACGTCAGTGCCTGTGTGTGTGTGTGTGTGTGTGGTTGTGTGAGTATTTGGTGAAACTTGGGGCTTACTAGTGCCACTTTCGTTCGTGTGATTGCCGATAGCCATTGGCGCCATCGCTATTAGGAGTGCTTCACGGTCGATGAAATAGGCGGCATTCGAACGGTTCTGTGGTTTGACCGCTACCAACAGCCAAGGAACAGGCAAGGACTACTTGGCCGTTCTGCCGACGGTCCGATCTATGCCTACCATGATTCGTTGGGAGTTTTGTTTTATTTTTTTTGTGATCGAATTTATTATGTATAATCAATATTTGTGAACATTCTGTATACGCCACCATTGGATTCAATTTTCTATGTTAATTTGCAGCAAACGTGAGATAGTTGGTTTTGGATGGATTTCATTTTCCTAAAAAAGCGAAGATGTTATCAACATATGTAAGCGCTCGGATGAGGCAACCGGGCACGTTCGTCTGTTTTGCAGCAGAAAAAGTTAGTAAAACATTTGATAAGCTACTGGGATTTACCTTTTTGTTTCAGCACCTCGATAAGGTAAGCAAGGTAAAGCATTTTTTTATTTAACCGAAAAGAATAAGGATAAGCCTAACATTTTAGTACACACGCTTTGCAACAACTTTCCTAAAATCGCTAAACACCGACTAGACTACCAAAAATTGCAGTGTCAATCGTCAGGAAAATTGAAAAACTTGTCTAAGTGGATGCGGAATAATTTCCGCTCGAGAAATGAAGCATAAAAAATGGCTCATATTTTCTATTGCCTTAGCTTCGCGTAATTTTGCAGCAAATCGGTTTCTTCGCTCTGCCACCAGCATTGTAGAACGCTGTCTACAGCGGCCCTCATAATAGCGATGGTACGTTGGTGAGCTTTGTTACTTGCTTCGAAAGTGAGAACGATACGAAGAAAAAAAAACTTGCAAAAGTGTCAGTTTTTCCTTGTGCCACATTTGTATAGAAATAAAAAAACAACAAACCGAACCAAGCGAACCGTGCGGCATTGAGTAACAAGCGCATCGGTCCCGGGCAAACCATTAAGGGCGAAAGTAAGGCGCCTGATTTTTCACGAAACGACCATGGTAATAGCGCGGGGCCCATAAACGTGTAGTACTGCGAGTATGACCACGCGTCCAGTTGTGAGTCGCCGTTTGGGGGAACATTGGAAATAATTTCAGACCTTCACACACGGTCGGCAGGGGATGGCATGGAAGGTATGTTCGCACGGAAAATTGCTACACTTTTCTTCTTACGACATGCTACGCGGCACGATGCATGATGTACTTTTTTGTTTGTTCGTTTGTTTGTTGGCCGAACAGTGATAACAACAAACTGTTTATGGTCAAGCGAACAATATTGAAGTGCTGTTCAAGTTCCTTTTCCTGATTCGCAAAACGCGTGTCCATAAGTTTATCCGATGGGAGTTTTTATGTGATACAGGTTGATTTTAAGGATGATAGGGAATTTTGGATACATCGAAACATGTAAAAGTCGATTTGCTTACTGAGAATGTTACCTACTTGCTATTTCTACCGTTGGCACTAAACATAGACGTCTTATAATAATTGGCTGCTACAGAGGCATTCAAGATTTCATTAAATTGTGATCATTCTTTTTTTTTTGTAAACGAAATGTTTCTTCTTTGAACAAACCAATGTAGACATGTTTTTTCCACAGGGGTTTGTTGAAAAAGTCCATAAGTACAATTCATAATCCCAATTAGTGTAGGTTTCATTTCGTCAATTTGTGTAGGAATTTCGTTCCCCGCACCAATTAAAGATATTAGGATCTATGATATTTTCAACACGCTTTTTTGTGTATTTGTTACAGCGTTTGAAAGCCAACTCCTAATGGACAAATATATGCAAAAAGGCTTGTAAACAGATTTTTTACATTTGAAAGAACGTTCATTCTACAGTACGTAAGAAAAGATTTTGAATAAATTGACGATTCTACTTAGCATTACACGCGTACGTAAAAAAACATGGTAATCTAAAAATCAAACACTATTTACAAAGGAAATACTTAAACCTTGTACTAAGAAAATATGAAACGGCGAGTATTTCAAGTTGAAGAACATTTTTCCGAACAAACGGTTTTATTTTTTCGTGTCATTTCTTTAACACTCCGACTAAGGTGAGAGAAGTTCAAAATTTATCACTGGTTGCCACTGGAAAAGGGTTCGATCCTCGAAACACAACCCTTTTCATCCTCACTGACGGTGGCGCCCTCTTCCGTCATTCGTTCCGAACTCCGATCCTCCATGATGGGCAGCTTGTGTCAACAACTTTGACACTTAGTTTAATTTTACATGATATTTTCATACAAATTCTTCCAAACATTACTCCGACGGAGTAGTAACAGTAGATTAACAATTATGAATCGAATCGATTCGCTTGATATTTGTTCGATTGTGTGACAGATGTCATGTCAACATTAAAGCACTTTAACTTAAAGGTTCGTAGACTTCTTAGGCTAGAATTATTTAGAACGCGTTTAAAAAAAGTGTCCTTGCGTGCTAAGTGTTTTGTAGAATTTTCCAGGAAATGCTCTTTGTTTGGGGATATATTTACAAAGCGAAAATTCACGAAACGGATTCGCATTCCACAGGTCATGGATCACCTTTGAACATGCTTGGAAGTATTGTTTTTGAACTGCTCTGGATTCCTACAGGAACACTGTAATGCAAGGAAAAGCGACACAGAGTACAAATAATAAGTGCCAATCAGCACATTGCGTAAGCGACCGTTCGTCAAGCATAAAATTGAAAGTGTCCTCGCTGTGTAGACTCACGCCAAAAAAAAAAAAAACGCCCAAAACTGCCATGTCTTTTTTTTCGTGTTTAGAGCAATAGAGAGTGAAACAAAACAAAAGCACACTTCCATGCGCTGATTTTTGTACATGCAAGGTGAGCGAACGTGACCGATACAAAGTGTTTCGCATTCATAGGGTAAGTCAAAATAAGACCCGTGTTGCGCGAAATGTCGATGCCATGTTCGTGCGTTTGACAAATAAAAGAAACGTGCTCCATTAGCTTTATCAATGCTACCCCTTGGTATGCTACGATTGATTCGCATTAGTGGCACCATCCGGGGAGCCGCGTGATCGGGGAACTGGGATTGGGAGATTAGCGCGTGCGCGGCGTCGGGGCGGTGCGGGAAACGCGAATGCAAATCGATCGATGTTTGGCGGTTTGTGCAGTTTGCCTGGCCCAACTTTACATGGCATATTTTTATTTCATGCTTCATGGTACCATCCGAGCGTTTGCCAATTTTGTTTGTGGGTTTCTTTTTGTTGCCTTGTGGGGTGGTGGCCCGTTCGGAAAATGGGGTACTAAATCGTCAATCAAACTACTTTATGTGAAATTTTATCGATTTCTATGGTTTTGATTTGGGTTTCGGTTGGTTTGGTTTTGGTTTTGAGGACATTGTATCGGGTTGGAATAATATTTCTTCCTATCAATGCACGATACGCGCGAGGGTTTCAGCTATTTGACTATGGAAATAGGCGAATGAAAAAACTCTTTGTGATTTACTTGTAGCGTAGTTTATGAACATTATAGAAGCAAAAGTTAAAAAATGAATTACATTTTCCAAACATTGTATCACACTGTGAAATGGCACACCGGCTTCCGATCATAATTTAAAACATATCACCAACTTTTCAACACCACTCAATACAGAGGGCGAAAAAGCAATCCGATTCAAAACTGGCACAGAAAACCAGCTGCTTGGGAAAGTTTTAGCAAAGGACAGCATACCCGTGCGTATCGGTACAACACATTGTGACACAACGTTCGGGCAGCTTTTTTCTTCCCCCTTGTATGATCAGCTTCTGCCCTTTGGCAAGAACTTTATAAATAGATTTGCTTCCGGGGGTTTAACGTGCACCAAGTCTTGCCTTTCACTCATGTCATCCCATGTAAAGTTGATGTGTGTGTGGGTGTGTGTACTGTAGCGTACTAGAACTCCGAACCCGGAGATTCCCATTGCTATTCCACGGTAACAAAGTTATCAGTGTGTTCAAGGGGGTTTCCCACAAATGGTGCTGAAAGCATGTTTCACCTACCGCAAAGATTCACTTGACAGTGGTATATGATTATAGTTGGTACTCGGAAACATTAGCTGCAGTGCGACTGCATTGATTGGATTAAACTTTTGGTTAATATTACATTTCCAACATGCTCGACAGCTGTAACCGAAGGTGCGTGAAAATATCGGGGTGAGGTTTATCAGGGTGGTTTTTTCACTTTTTCCTCACCTTCATTTTATGTTACATAAAGATTGGAAATGTTTTCGGGCCGTTCCATTCCAATCGTTTAAAGTGAAGCGAAGATCGTTGGAAAAATGAGCAACTGTTTACGTACCTCTGACTAACTTCTGTCAAACTCATGCTCAGTTTGTGTTTAGCTTTCACTTTGCGTGGTTTAGCATGGAATGGTATGGTGTTTATCTTTCCTGATGAATTCATCGGAACTTTGTTGGCGTGTGTTAAGTCTGTACAGCAAAAATGCTTTGATTCGCTTCCATGCAAAGAATGTTACGTATCATATCATTTCCAAGCGTGCCATTCACATTCTGCTGTCCGATGGTTTCATTGCAACCTTTTTGTCTCGTTCCATTACCTGAGAATCAATTAATGTTGTAAAGCCCAATCAATCGAGCTCAAATTACAGGTCTGAATGGGATGTTTAAAATTCCCACTATGTGCATGCTGTGGTAGATTAATCAAGTGCCTAGCACGATCGTACCAACTTCCGTCACCATGTTCGTATGTCTGACAATCAAAAGTACAATGGATAATTTATGTGACAGCAATTCAGCGGCACAAGTTTTAATTAAAACTGTCGCTATTCGATGTCCACCAAATCGACTTACCATCGCAGGCGTCAGTTTTGCATAAAAATTGGGCATGAAACGACGTGACGACGTTCCGGCTCTAAGCCTTTTTGCTTCGCTTTTCGCGCACGTTGTGGTCAATTGCAGGTTTTTTGTATTTTTTCTTTATTTTGTACCAAGTTTTTCTACTTGAAGCACCAACAAAACAAAAAGAAGGGAACCGCGAATGGTGTTAATTGATAAATTACATCATTTATCACTTTTTGTTCCGGCTTTACTTAAAACAAAACCGACAAAACTCGCTCACTACAGCTTTCTTTCCCAAAAAAAGACAGTATGGAATGTTTGATGGAGAATATGGTAAAGCTGAAAGTATGAAGATACACAAAAGGGGAAAAACAAAAAATCTTCCCCAACGTTGTAACGAAACCCTTTTCAATCTATGTCAAAATGAAAGTGCCGCTGCTTTGTCGGACGGGAAGGCAAACGAGGCTTAGTTTAATTTAATAACAGTTTGGGAGAATAAAAGTGACAGTGTCATGAAAGATTGCCAGCTGGCCGGGAGAGCCGTGTGTGAAAATAGGAGCAAGAACGAAAAAAAAAAAAACTGACTGCAATGTTTTTTATTTGATAAACAATAATATAATTCACTTTATCAGGGCGATGTTTTATTACGAGTGATTTAAGGATTACCACACATTGTATGCTGTGTACCGTGATTATTTCGATCATTCATTTCATAACACACTGTTTTATGAGGAAATTGAAAATATTCAGCAAATTTCAACTGTCGGGATCATGGGTTATATTCTCACAACGAATAAAATGTATTGTTATTTATAACCATCTGGACATCCTATTAAAAAAATATTTAAATGACACTTTACTAACATAAAATTAAGAAAATAATCTTCTTCTCGGCATAACGACTTGCTGGGTAATGCCTGTCGCTTCTGGCCGATGTCGCTACCACATATGGCTATGACAGAGTTATCTTGTCATGTTCGTCTTTATCTTAGGTTGCCTCCACACGGACCGCGGCCACAGCGGTTTATCACAAATTTATCCCAAAAATGTCTGAAATACTATATTATACAATATTTGGTAAGAGTAATGTATATTTCATTATCGATAGAATGGCTAAAGGCATTGCTGAAATTATTCACGACCATCTCACTGGCTTCAGCGGGGAAAATATTTGGTAAAGTTTCCATGCTAGAACACGTTGTAGTTATTTTAAAAAATGTAGCTGTAACCAGCTGCTTTAATGTTAGAACTTAGGAAAAAAAAAGTTGGGCATATACTGTTAACGAAACAAGTTAGAATACTTAATGAGTTCTATTCCTTCTCAATAACAAGTCATTTTCCATAGCACGGAATGAAAATCAATGGAGACGCCTGGTCATTTGTGCGCTTCGCGAATTCATTTAATTTACTTCGCTCAACCAGTAAAGTTGTGTCGTTAAAAGCAATGGGCTTAATTAAAAGTATTAAGTAATGGTGTTTTATAAACTGGGCTAGCGACAGGGCAGGGCGTTCACGTACCTGTTCATTTTAGTTGGCGGTGTGGCGTACGGTACGCCAAGGAACGCTTCGATGGGTTTGAGAAATTTGTAGCCGTCCAATGGCAGCACCAATCCCTGCAGACGCCCGTACCGGGTCTGCACAATCCGGTTGCCGAGGCGCGAATTTTTGTACAGATCCATCGTGGCACCGTTCAAGAAGCGCACCAGCAGAAAGTAAATTATGCAGAAGTATTGAAATTTCACGAACACCATTTTCACAGATAGATCGCTAGCCGGAATGGTTTTGGATGTGTGTGTGTGTGTGCAATTTACGATAATTTTTGTCTGCCTTCACTTCTCGCTGCTAGCCACTATGTGCACGAACGTTTGATGCTCGTGCTCTACTGTGAAAACTATGTACAATCGGACGGTGACCTGCTGCAAACGGTGTCAGTAACGTTTGCCTATTCGTATTCGCCTACTCGGACGCCTGTTCGTTTGCTTTATCGGTTTGCTAAACGATTACTATCGCACTGTATTGTTCCTTTTTTTTTGCTTTGCTTTGCTTTGCTTTGCTTTCTATCGTTAAAACATTAATTCAACTGTCAGCTAACATGAGATGGCTGTTTGCTGAGTCAATTATCCACCAGCGATTGCAGCGACGGTGGCAGTGTTTGCACTTGAGCTAATGTTTGCACATTTACCCGTTTTACGTGTCTTTATGAAACGAATAAACATTCCGGAACCGATTGTGTATGCGTGTTATCGAATGGTGGTTGGGTTTTTTCAAGTTTTATTCCCACGATAGACACTCTCCGGCGAACGTTAAAATGTGTTGAAGCTGCAACGATTTTTTTTTCTTCGAGTTACTATCCAACCACTCGATCGCTAATGGCGTTCGAAGCTTTTCGAAGCGAACATGCACCGCACTCGATTCGTCTCACTGTGTGGGTGAGTATTTTTGTTTTTCGCTCACAGGTAAGGAAGTATCTTGAGAAAACCTTAGCAAAAACTAGACACCACCATCGGTGCACACCATTAAAAACAACATTTTATGACGATGCTGTGCAGAAACTTAAATCGTTTTCGTTCACTACCATTCGTGGATCTCGTTTTTATTCCCGCTTTGCAACCACTTATGCTCATCGAAAAACACTTTTTCTCTGCCGTTTTGCTGCCGCACACCTCACCGACGCTCGCCGCGGTCGTTTACATCGCCTGTTCGAGTGCATCTTTTCAGCTGGTGGAATCGAAGCGATTGGCTGCAATTTATTGACTCGTTCTCGTTATTGGTGCACTAGAACTAATTGCAGCACCAGCGATTGCGGCCCGCAGATGCACTGGGTTGGCCCATCGTTGATGATTTCGTTTCACCTTGGCCCTCGCAGACAAGCTATTGCGGGAGTTTTGCTACACCATTGCGGTTTGTTTGTGTCCAGCACCACAATAGTGCGTCCGTTACCAACGTTCATTAGGAAATGCACCGTTTGTTTTTCCTTCGCTGTCGCAGTAAAACGCCTTTTCCCGCACACAATAACATCACACACACACACGCACCCTGTCTCATTAGCACCGAGAGTTATGATTGCTCAACCGCAACCGGGGAAAATGGGAAAAGTTTCTGACTGAAAGGATGATCCTAATCCCGGGTTTTCCTGTGGGGCACACACACACCGTGCCTGACCGTGTATTGATTCGCACGCTCAACGCTCACTGACCACATGGCTGGGCACTTTCAGCCTTTCATTTGACGCCATGATGCCCACCGCATTACGCTCGGGAAGAAATTGCTACAAATCGTCAGGCAATAATCTTGCAGCCGTCTTTCGCCGGACACAACAGTGGAAAACATTTTGTCAACATTCAACCAGATAAGAAGCGACCGACTCTTTTTGCCATGGCAAAGACGACGAAGCTCCTCGCACGGTACACTGCGTGTGTGCCGCTTCCGCACCGTACCCAACCAACCCGTGGATCATTCTAGTGGCATGAACTGATTGCATGAACGGACCGCACCGAACAGAGCGCTAGCGCCACCATCCTCCGTGTGTGTGTGTTTGAGCGCGTTTGTGTGTATCATTTATCAGTCTCGACCGTCATAAACAGTGATACTTAATGATCGTTCGTCCATGGTTGGTGCTCCTGCATATTCCCGTTTGTACGTTTGCTCAGACCAAACCCACCTTCCACACACACACACACACAACGGCTCGGACTTTGCTGTACGATTGTTTGCGCTACTCTGCTACTACTACTGCCACCACGATGGCTATCGTGCGGCATCGATGACTTCGGTCGAACTGTTGTCTCTGCGCTGGGATTTTCTGGCCAGGGCTGGTACCGATGCTGTAGCCTTTTTTCATTTCGCACTTAATTGGGTTGCTGGTTTTTCGCTCTCCGGAGTATATATTTTAGTGCGAACGGTCAGCGTTACTGGCCGGGTACGGTGATGCTGAAATGATTGGAAAGTAGGAAAGAGAGCAAGAAAAAAAAAGGTTCGTTACATTGTAGCAATTGCGTACGAATTTGTCCGTGTAGTAAGGGTGACAAAAAAGGTTCACATTTGTTTGATGTTGAAAAGTGTGCAGAGTGATAAACCGGATGGTAGATGAAACGGTTGGAGCAAATATGATTTTTTATACAATTCTTTCTTTACATGGAAATCATATCAATATTAATTTAATTGTATACATGTCACTTATAGCATGCTAACTCGATGGGGGGAAATGATTCCTCGATGGGAAATGAAATGAATGACATTTTAAACGGAAACAACTGAATCAGGATTATTTTAATAATCAGACTGAAAAATTGTTACAAATGAATTGAATTTAAAGGTCAATTAATAAATCGATCGTCACAATTTCGATGTTGAGAGAAGTCTGCAACAACCGCGCCCGTCTTGTTTGATGGATATGTCCTAAGTTATGCGCAATGTTGCATAATATGCCATTGTCACATTGGATCATGATTCCGAGATCGCGGAAAAAGTTGAATTAGAATTCCTTCTTGAATCTCCTTTCGAAAGATTCATGAAATTTAAATGTTTCAATCATCGATTATCTTCAATTTTCCTTATGATTTATGAATCCTTGAGATTCATAGAAAACTTTCATACAACTTTTCAGATTCATGAAACTTCGGATATTCAAAGATCTTTGAGGAATCATAAATCTTTGATAATTGATTAATCGTTCTGAGTTACCAAAACGATATCACGTATGTGCAGAGACTACTTATGCTTCTTCTCAAAAGATTCATCAGATGTAGTACTACTTTCTATAACAATTGGCAATGTCGCTTTCTGGATTACAAGCTAGGATGTGCTGAGAACTATCTGGAACCCTTGCAACTTTCTGTATTTGCTTTCGTAAGAAAGCTGAGCAAGGGCTTAGCAAAAAACCTGCATGCGAAACATTCAACACTAGGATGGGTTCGATTAGATTCCCTCAAACATAGCGCCATTGTTGTTCTCCTGTTTTATGAACACGAAGGACACAGTTTATGGCAAACATTAACTGAAAAGTAGTTTGTACAAAAATTTATAACAATCTATCACCACTCGCTACTGGTTATTGTTCAAAAATAAAATTTCATCTCGCCAAACTACTAGTTGAACAACATAAAAACTCTTTAAATATTAGTTACGGAATTCAAATAACTAGAATATAAAAAAAATATTCCACACATTAAAACTTCATCATCATGCAAAGCGTATGCCATTTTGTGTTTACTTTCATATGGTATGAATATTTATCTTGTTTCTGTGCATCTCTTATGCATGGTCAAACCGTACCGTGCTGTGCATATTTATCTGTTGTCAACGGAAAAAAATATATCAGATATAACCACCATTAGCAGAACATGTCACTGGTTGTCATTTAGTGTGGTCATTTATTTACTAAGCCCCCCCGTACACAACTAACCTCGGTTTTCAAGTTTTCAAACACGCCAGGCCAAAGCTAAGTATACATTAGCCACCACACGGACCGTGGGGGTAAGGATATTAATTACAAGAAATAACGAGTGCGTTTTTACCATTCATAAATCTCTGCACTCCACAACACGCTCAAGCAACTCATTTGCAGGAGGTCAGGCTAGCTGTCGGCTAGCCAAACCCATGATAGTTTGCACCACCAGCCACGATGCAAGTTCCCTCCAGAGGACCGCTACGTCCGTGCGAATGCTTTTCGGGTCGGGCAACCGCAGACGCCTCAGGCCGTGCAAACCACACAACAACCGACACAACTGCAGCTGGGTTCCCGTTCGTTCGGTTTGTTTGTCGACAAAGATGGTGGCGATGGCAACCGAAGCACATTTAGCTGGAACGGAAAGTTTCGTTGCGGATCGGGAACATTTTGGGTTCGCAATTTTTCAATTTTCAGGAAGTTTTGAATTTTTAAAAACCCCTTTCAATACCCCATCGCGCAATAAAGGGAAGCTTCGGAAAAATGGGGTTCGTTTTCGCTTTAATCTCCACGATCAAATGGAGAACGTCATTTATGGTATCCATTTCAAATAAATGCACGCATCGTTGAACCGTTCATGGGACGAGGAGCTCGAATTTTTAATTGTCACTGTTTGGCATTTCGCCTCTGGCCCTGTAGCGCCTGTCGAAGGAGTGAAATTGCAGCAATGAATTGATTGCGATTACATCCGAGCGACGTCGCTGGGTTAAGTGAAATGAATAATAATCACCTCTCGCCGTGTGATGGTACCGGCCACGGTAATGAATAATTGGTCAAAGATTGCTATGAAAAATACAAAATGGTCAATGGACAGCAACACACAAAATGGAGGAAAATACAGTTTCTCACTGAGCGCATCAAACCGAGCAATGTGAATGATTCCGAAATGGGAAAAGTATGTGCGGGAACTTTGATGCGCACTGCGTTATGAGTTATCATTGACGTCATTGAAATTAATACTGCAATGATTGTTTACTTTACCGGGTTGCATATTTTACATTCTCTCAACTTTCAGTTTACTTTTGTACTGAAATAAAGCGGTTGAAACATTACTTTTGTTTTAGGCGAACCAAAACAAGTCTGTCGACATCTTTCAACAGTCATTTCCTATATACCGAAATTTTCCATGGCTGGAAATGTGTCTAGCCCGACCGCTTTGAAGTTGCTTAGTACAGTACAGTGTCCCATGGTAAGATTTGGATTAAAAAAAAACAGAAATGAAAACAATAACCATCTCGAACGTCGAACTGTTCACCGCTTTTGCTTGCCAGCGAAACACTACAGGCACATTAAGCCTTATTGGTTTTGTGGAAAATTTCAATCCCCAACGCTGGCGCTGGTTTTCCTCTTCGCTGCAGAAATGTAATTGAAATGGACGTTAAGGTGGTTTAAGCAGCCGGGGCAGGATGCTTGGCCGCGAAAAAAGCTCTCGTCGTGCTTCTCAAGCGTTGTAAATCCCGCCCGGTTGTTTGTTTATTCAGCCCGAAAATTTTGGATACAAAGTAAATTTACTATTCACCGATGGTTTTCCATGCAAAGTTACAAAAGTGAAGGTTGTCAGAAACTTGGTAAATGTTTCGATTAACCGGCAAAGCTTTTACTAAAGTAAATTCTGTTACTAATCCGTCTTTGATTTGTGCGCAATTGCTGTGGATTGCTGAGTGCTGAGCTTTATTGGGTTGTTTTTGCAGACTGGTGTGAGACATTTCGGGAAATGTAATTATGTTTACACGCAGCACTGTATAAATTTGAACCAATGAAAGACAAATAATTTTTCCACATTTTTGATTTGAGATTTTTCTTCACAACCCTTTCGTATAGACTTGAATTGAATTGTATGTACATTTACTGCAAGTGTATAGTTTTCATGGAAGCCATTTTAAGATTTCTTTTATAACTTTTGGTTCAAGATGGCCTCTGAAATTCGTCAGAGAGTGTTGAACATCTTTGTCCAAACCTGCAAAGATTTTAAAGTGTAACATTTATCTATTTTTCTCCACAGAAACGAAGCAAACATGCCCTTTCCATGTACTTGGAAATCGGAGCTCACCATATTTCACGAGGAAATACTTCGTTTTTTGTCTATCTCTTTGGTACATGAAACACCCTCGGGTCACAGGTTCGAAATATGGAGAGATAAAACAAAATTGTAACGAAACACCCCTGGAGGCAGTATGAGAATACAGAGGACTGAAAGGAATTAGTACGTACGGTATAAATCGAAGATGAACATTTTCCATTGATTTTCAAAGGCATCACAAATATGCGAACCTTCGTAACGCCCAAGGCTCATCGTCTCGCATTCTTGTGTTTATACCCTGTACCGCCGAAGAAAGCAGAAAAATAGCTGCGTAAGAAACCGTCTTATGTTGAGGTTGTAGCTGTTTCAGTTTTTTGTTCGCCTACTCTCTGTTTGTTAATAATACAATACATTGAAAAGCGGCCATATTTCTTACGTGTCATCGGCAGATGGGATTAGTGAACATTTTTCGCAACAAGCGAAGCGATTGATTTCGGACGGGTACAGTTGTGGCAAAAAATGCGCCCAGAGTGGATCATTTCCGTTTTTTTTTTTTATACAGCGCATGTGAGTTTGTTGAAAGCTTTTTGTCCCTTTTTTGAAGATCAAAGCGTTGTTCAACCGAAAGTAATAGTTAGATTGAATTGGCGCAGAGAAAGAACTTTCAAACCGGTTCAATAAGGATGGATGTTCAAATGTGTAATAATTAAGCTCGCAAATAGATATATTGCTTCAAAAAAAAAAAAGAAAACATCATATAGACAAAGAATCAAGTATATATAACGTTCCTTTACCGAAATCTTAAAAATTGGGTTGAAAAAGTTAATTGAATTTTAATCGATCGATTGAAGTTCGCTATCTGTCTGCAACGATGTTCGTTCAAAACTGATCACACTGATCAATGGATTTAACCCGGGTATCAAACAGCTCTGCACGTGATTGTTCACTGTGCTATTCCTTCGCGAAGGGATCTCTACCCTTCAGTACATCCACCTGGAGAGAGTAAGGTGCAACCCATCCGCGTTCATATGGTTGACGCGAAACGGTTTCACCTTTTGCTGAACGTAACTGAGGCAGGCATGGTTGCACTAAAACATATGCGAAAGTGGCCAACGGGTAGCCTGGTGCATGGTATTGTAGTTCTTCTGTTCAAACAATCTTCTTGCCCATACCGTTTTAACCCCCCTTTCTCTTCGCAACGATCGCTTGATGCATAATTGATTGCAAGTGTTTGCCCCACACCGAAGCATCTCGGTCGTGAAAGTAAAGAGTCTTTGGATCGTAACATGAGCACACGAAAGCCTACACAACCGTTGCAAAGCTGACGTACGAAAGTATTATCCATAGTTTGCTTTCAGCACTGCTCACGATTTCCACGTTGTCAGGCAGTGCGCGGCAACTGTCCAATGGCTTCCGGCCATGGCATCTTTGGCTCTGCTTTCACAACGGTTGTGTGCTGTGCTTCAGTTCCGCGTTGGGACGGTGAATGAAACATCCATCACCTATCCGTGGCAGCATCCACGGTGCACAATCTGGTGCCAGTTGCTAGCCGTGTTAGGTTGCGTATAACAGCTGTGCTGTACAGAAAACATTATCGATATCGTACAAAGATGCCGGTGGCCGATGGTACACCCGGGGTAAAAAGAAACGACGACGAGTACAGTAATTGCACAACTTCGAGGGTCTCATCATGCCGTTAGTAGTACATCAAGTCTAAAAATACAGAGCGAACGGTACATAGTGACACGTTCGCCTTCTGCCAGGTAGATTATCTGTTAATAGTGATGGGCACATTGTACGAGCACTAAAGAACGTGTGCGGATGTTACGGGTTTGTGGAAGAATCAACAGAAATGTTTAATTTTATTTTATTTCTTTTACGGGCTGCTATACCAATTTAAGCAAATTTGTGAAAAGCTTTACCAACATTGACTTGCAATTTGTAATAAGAGCCAGTTTAAATGCATGTAATCCCCAAGATATATGAAACCTAATGTACTTAGATTTTAACAATTGACAGCTCTGTTATTTTGTAGCACAGTATTCTGTTATACAAGTAAATGTATGACGTATGTAATGTAATGTATGTAATCGATGTATGACGAAGATCTATTAATATTCCCGCAGTTGATTATTTCTAGTACCGATATATAAATACTTGCTATCATAATTGTTAAGAATTTAACTATTGAAAGTAGCGTGATCATGAACGTTCTTTTCTTGTAACGAACCGTTTGGACTTGTTGGAGTAAAGGCTCATCCAATCAGCGATCAAACAGCAAGGAAAAGTCAGCCAGCAAATTTATGTCGCATACAACAATTATTGTCAAACTGTATTAATTTCATTTTATAGCATCTCAAACATCACATTCATCGACGTTTAATGGGTATCAGGTCGAGTAAATTGACACTTTCGGACCATAAAAGTTGATATGACATTTCTCCCGGTCCAAGGCTAGATAGATGTTGATGAAACGCTGGGTTACATTATTTAGGAAGGCTTGAAGACTGTGACACAATTTGCAGACAACCAATTGCCGGTTGGGTCTATACGGCTTTGGCTGAAGCGATAAATTTTCTATCACTATCTAGCCATACCTCGTCCAGAGTTGGTTGAATTGGAAGAAAAAAACAAAAACCTAAACTGTCTTCTCATCACTATAATCAGATGCTTTGAGACAGTATTGGTGGAAAGAAGCTACCCAACACTGGTTCAGACATATGCTTGGCTAGTCTTGTGTCTGCCTAGATAGTGTATGAACTACAGAACAGAACTCTTCCACCATATCGTCCATCAGTCCACGTGCTTTGGGGATATTGGTACATATGTGGGTGTGGAAAAGGAAATCGGACCTAGAACACACTTTGCCGGTATTGAACGGAATTCTTGCTCATTTAAGACACAGCAACAAACGGCTCTGATTACGGATAAGAATCACTCATAAACAAGATAATCCAATTACTCAAAGAGACACATAAAGGCCCGTTCAGCTTTGTCGGACGGTTCAGCATCGTTTGAAGGAATCACCCACGAAGGATAAATGAAGTGAACTAGGGGATAGTTTTACTATCGATTGACGTTTGATGTGCTTGGGGAAATGGGAAATGTACAACTGCCGCTTATCGGTACTATTTTATGGAGCTGACCGACTGGTAATGAATTCACAAGTATGTTTGACTGTCTTACGAAGAATCTTCGTGCTGAAATTAGTCTACCGTCATGGTTATCTTACTGAAAGGTGAATAAATTGCTATTGACGTTATACAGGATCAATATTGCAAAAATATACAACAAAAAACATTGCACTTAACCTTAGTCGTTTTATGAACTAAAATATTTTATATTGCTATGGCATTGCTGCCAAAAAATGACAACTGTCAACGTTGAGTTGTCAACTAGAAGCGAATCCATCGTCCTCTTCTTTTCTAAACGGCTAACGAGTGCAATTTTACAGGTAATAAAATCTAAATACGTAACGTATTTATTTTATTATTTTCATAATATGGAGTTGGGGTTTAATTACCCTGTGCCATTACTACTTTCGGTAGATAAATAGCTAAGGAGGTATTTATCTCTCTCCATGACAGTGCAATGTCATGGAAAGACCACTCTTTGAAATAAGCTGGAAAAATGTTCTTCAAATTTATGAATACTTATCTCAAAACCTAAATTTCTCATAACATTTGCAATAATCATGTTCAAGTTGGTCCATCTTGCTTATTACGCAATTATTTCTCGCTTCAATGCTTCCTACTTTTATTAATAGACAAATTCTTTTTATGTCTTTCCATGGGAACGACCTGGCCTTTTTGCTATCCGTCAAATGCTTCGCAGGACGAATGTTGTCCTCTCATCAGTCCATTTTGGTGCTAAACGCAACTGTTCAATCATTCCAGCTGTGGACAGGAAATAGGCGGTGAATTAATGTCTTAATTTCGTGATCCGTGCAGATTTTCGCGTTTGATAAATGGATTTTCTTCGCTTCCGTTATCAACGTCCGGAAGCGAGCGGCATGGGATGGGTCACCCAGCAGAAGGGAAGCAATCCTCGTGAAAAAACAAGTCGTTATTGTTGTTTAAGGTATACTGATGAAAACTTCCGTACTAAATACATGCAAGGATTGAAAATAAAAGTTTGATGTTCCATAAAGAAAACGCACAAAAAAAATCGATGGGACAGACTAGCCAGACACACGAAATAATGCTTTAAATGCGCATTTTGACTGGATGTGCGAAAGCAGATTATGGGCTAATAAACAAAGAGAGCTCAAGAAAAGAAGCCCTTCCAGCAGTACCAGCAAAAAGCTGCAAGAAGCTTTATCCGAACACAGAAAACAACAAAATATTCAACCATTCTGCATGCCAGTGGACATCTCTCTCTCTCTCTCGCTATCAGCAATCGGGAGCTGCATGGCCCGGTCATGACGGATGAGGCATAACGGGGCGGATGACAAACGAGGGGGGATTTTTTTTCCGAATGAAATTGAATGATGGTAATAATAGGGTTCACGTGATTATGCTTTGCTACATCAGATGATGTGCCAACTCATTCGCCCGGTCGTTACGGATGAAAACGGGCGAACCGACCATGGAACCTGCCAGATGAATAGGGCTGATTTCCTTATTTTGTGTGTGTGTGTGTATGTGTGCGTTTTTGTCTGGATGTAGTATTTCTCTATTTCCATCCCCGCTTTACATCGCCGATACGGGAAGGCGTCACGCGCGAGCATCAGTTTAATCCTTCCCCCGGGACTGTTCAGAATGTGAAGTGATCCTTAATTCTCTAGCGATGGGCTAGGAATGAAGCACTTTCCGCTGTTTTCTTTCTCGCTCGCTATTCTCACTTCCAATCCGGCACGAGCAAGGAAGCGCGCTGGCAGAACACGTGCCCCCTCAAGAACACCTCTTGATGCTTAGATCTGATGCCCTGTGGTGTTGTGTGTTTGGTATGCTTGTGCATGGTATTTTATATGCAAAACAAAAAAAGAAACACGAAATCATACAACGAAAAAGCACCCTTTTCCAGAACGGGACTCCCTTTCGCCTTACAATATCCCGAGGGCATTTCACTGATCCTGTTTTGAGTGTCGGGGGTGGGTGGGGACAGGGTGTCGGGTGTCCCGCTCCACGCTATCCGGTATCTTCGTCTGGAGCGGTTTTCCATCAACCCGGAAAGGGTCTCGGATTTTGTTGTCACAGGACTTCAAGGGTGCACGGAGAAGCAGTGCACTGTGTCGGGTCCGTTGTAAAACCAAAGCAAACCAACGGATTTAAAGTATTGTGTCCCTTTAACGTGTATGTACATCATCACGAGCATCATCATACCGACCGAGGCACAGTACAAACGAAACGAACAGTACATCAATTTGTCGTACCGAACCAAATGTTTTGCTGTATCTCAGGCTGTTGGTTACTGCGAGTTCCACTTTGGAGTAGCAATGTGTGCAATAAATGTATGTATAAGACAAGCCAAAAGTGCAAAGGAACTGGCCAGCGCTTGGGTTTGAAAGGAGCTAGTTTTCCAAAATATCACCATGTTTTACTTATCATGTTTTCTTTTGTCTTTTATGTACACAGAGTAGTGTTATTTTTATATTTTTGATAAAAATATACCATACTGAAGTGCACAAAACTGTCCGATAAGTTATGATGTCGTTGTGCTCGTGTGCTGTAAACGACATAACACAATCCTTCAAAAGCGCTTGAAGTCACCTAATGGTCGATGGGGCACAAACGAAAACAACCAGAAACCAAACCCTTCAGAAGGATGGCAATGGGATTTTGGACCCTTTTTTCGGGACGATTGTCTCTGCCTTTTCCTAACGTTGATGCCCGGCACGGCTACAAAGGATAATCTAGATGATTCGCGCGAGAGCTTTGAAGTATTTCGACGCAGGGATTAATTTTTCATTCGCAAAGCTGTTCAAGCTGAACGGAAATAAATGGATTGTTGAAAATGCACGTAATACTATTTACGATACACATGCTTAATATTCGTTACCTTTTTGTGTACATCACACAATGTATTGCAAATTGATGGAGAGGTGTAGAGTCTTCTTCTAAACATAGTTTAACATACGTGACATGTTGCACCAATCCATTCATACATGACGAATGGATGAAGATGGGATATGTCAGGTACTATCAAGCTCTCTGCATTCTGATACCTTTAGACAAATCAAGCTCATGGTAGTTCGTTGATAACTTTCGGACATGTAACAAAGTTATGCTCAATGTTCTCTATGGCCAGATCACAATTCATACCGAATGGATCGCATACCTGGAATGGAAGTACCTTTTCTTTCCCCATCATGTACAACGCATCAGTGATCAGACCGCAGGCATTGTTTTGGGTATCTTCCAATATTTTTGAATGAAAAAGCTTTTGAATGAAGCTGTGACTTTCATGAAACTCGTTATGAATTTTGGATGTTTCGTCAGGGGTTGGAATTTGGAAATGAATTTTCAAGTTGTATGTTGTCCTTGTAAAGTTGTATTTCGCTAGAGCTAATATTTCAGTTAAGTGAGGCAGAGTTTGACACAAAAATGAAAAAATAACCTCTACACCCTACACTAAAATGCAAACCAAAGACTCAAAAAAACACGTAAATGGATTAATGTAGAATAATCTTATAATACTGTCATTAATTTTCATTTCTCGCGCAAAACCAACGATACTGCCAGTTAATCTTTCTAGCTCATTACATCGGTAAACCATGGCAGTGCATGGTGTGGTATCGAGAATACAACTCCACACGGTCCTGTGCTAATGGTACCAATAACAGTAAAAATAATTTTTCACCCACCCACATTCTATGCAAATTGTAATTTAAGTCTTAAGAAATTGGCTGTAAAAAGAAAATCTCCACCGCGGCCACATCGGTAAACACTTCTTTACATCAACCTGCGCGTACCGCAACGCCGAAGCGTATTTTCCTTTTGGCGTGCGCTGTGACGGGTGAAAAATATCCATATTATCGTTAAAGTTAACAGGGATCTGATAAAACAAAACCGAAAAAGCCAATTGTATCTTCATCAGGACAGGTAAATTGAGTTTTGTCGGTGTGTAGATGCGGTTTTCGTGGTTCGTTGGTCACGTTGCCTGGCAACGGATGGGTGGGTTACTTGGGATACTTTCATGTTGTGTTTCGTTTCTTGTGTAAACCAACACTGGTTTAGAACATGGCTTCCATCAACGATAAGGCTTGAAGCTTGAAGAATAAATGTCTCGCTCGCATACGCAAGGACAGAAGCACCATTTTCCCGGGGGTTCTCCGTATTTCCTTAAATGCCTTCGGACAAATGCCTTCAAACACTATATCATGGCGAAATGATGTATTTTTACAAGCGGCATACAATACAACTCACTAGACATTGCCAGTTAAGCAGATTAAAACTTGAAAATGGTCCCTCGTTCAAAGCAAACCCGAAATTTATGGTACATTCGTGCGCATAAATCTGTCGCTTTAGGGCGATAAGTGGAATTTATTAAAGTAATCTCGTCCATGCTGTATGCTACAGAGGACACGTGTCGTACGCGACATATGGTTGTTTGTAAACATCTTATCCCGCATTCAGATGCTAACAAAACGAATTCATTTTCGATAAGGCGAGTTAGGGGCGTCTTTCTTTGCAGGGTTTAAAGATTCGATGAATTGCTGCATGTATAGCTGTGGTACGACTGTATGTTTAAACGCTCCATCCGTACGCTGCCCGTACTTTTACATATTTTATCGGTTAACCACACATCAACCGTGCAAGCGCTTTGCCACAGGTCAAACAGTCGTAAAATCCAAAAACCGTAGTACGACATTTATCACATCCCCAGAAGGCACAACACAACTCGACTGCGACCAAAACCGTTGATCCTTTAGGGATCATCCTGTTGGAACGCTTGAAAAGTCACAGCTCCGTGCTACGGCGAATCGGTGGCCACGCTCCCATCATTATCAAACCATCAGCGTTCAGTTCATCGCGGTTGTAAATGAAGCATAATGAGCACTTGGTGTAGGCTACCGTGAATTGATGGAATTAACATTTCATGGTGGTTCCTTTCCGTGCCGCCGTCTACCGATAACCATTACGTACAGGTATCGAACTGAAAGGTGTGCGCTTGATGACGTACCTTTATCTTTCTGCCACCCTCGATTGGGTTTTCACATAATGATTGCCGAAAAAGCCCGGGATTAGATGAACCGTGGCGATGGTGTGGGGAAGGTATTATGGTTGATGGAAACCAGTTTTCCGGCACGGTACGGTGCCGGAGTGTAGTATGTCGGTGGTACGGGGATTAAGCCATATTGGGGTAGGCTGTTTGTGTATGTTGAACAAATCAGTTGTCACTTTTGTGATCATTTTCAATATTGATCGATTGTAAAGGTAGAAGATGGTAAAGAGATAGGTTGAATGTATGTGTGCTTCTTAAAGCAAATTGTTTGCAATCACAAATTCATGAATAGATTGCAAAAAATGACTAATTTTGATTTCATTGCTTTATAGCACTTATTTAAACTATAAACTTTAAAGTGAAACTTTCTTAAATTGGAATTTGCAACATGATAAATGTAACATAATTAATTTTTAAACTGTAGAAATAAATGATGGGGTGCAACTTTTTTATATAATAATTCGTCAGCTCTCTCAAGCCCTCGACCTTTAGAACTCCTTAGTTTTTTTGTTCTTCGTTGCTCCGATAGGTATCAACATGATATCTGATTTATGTCAGTTTAAGTTAAACGTTTGTATGAAGGATAATAAGTTATTGATATTTGAGTGAATCGCTTTGATAGACAACACTTAAACGTAATGAACGTAATGAACGTAACGTAATTGAGGCTGGTAATACTTCATACTCTTTAAAATTGATCGCTAGTGCGAGAAACATTGTCAAATATGAATTAAACGACTGACCACAGACGATACTTTTGAGATATTTCAGAAAAAAGCGTAAACAATATTTCACCAATTTGAAATTAAAACTATAATCTCAAAAGGAAAATTGGGCATAAAACACGTTTATCTCACCTTTTCATGCACCATATTTCATTTGAACAAAATCTGCACTATCATCATTTAGAACTATGCCAGTATTTTTAACTATTACTGAAATAGGAGAACATAACTATAAAAACCTCCGCATATTTTCCGTATTTTGGACACTTAACACACTAAGAAAACGAAAATTATAATCCATCTGCAGTATTTTCATCATTTGGAAAGCAAGACGTTAGATCACGACCGGAATTTGTTTACACACGTTTAGATTTAAATTACACCAATATAATTATTCGTGTACTGTTTCCCAATATATCTGCAACATATATCTGGGGAACGGCACAATCTGGCGTACAGCATGCAGCCCAACATCGAACACGTCACTCGTCTAAGGGGTGAGATAATATTAAAGCTCCCATCGAGTATGATCTCATCCACACAAAAGCACAATTAACGCTTGATTATTCCATTTGCAGCCATTTGTTTTCACGTTTCCACTTCATTTGACATCCAATCCAAGGTGATATCATTGAACACACTGTAAACAATTGTGTCAACACGAAGGACGTTGAGATCCTGTTCATGGTTTGCAAATTTGCAATTCTCACCATTAGCACAGTTTATACTTCCACGTACCACTTTCGAGCAAAAACTCTCCAATCTTTGTTTGAAGAAAAAAGTAAAACAAACGCACAAACGATTTGTGACTCATACGCTCGCAAAAGATGTGCTGGATGGTGGTGATGATGCTGATACGGGTGAAAATTCAAGTGTGCTTTCCGTTCCTTTGCATTCCTTGGGAAATGTCACATTTTATCTGAAGCTCCCAGTACAATATGCTGCCAGCGCCCTCTCGTGTCGGGTCGCACACCGAACACAAACACTGAGAACACTTGCAAGGGCGTTCGCAGGAGTGAATGCAACATAAAATGGGTTTCCATTACGAACCAAACAGAGAACGTCGCGCACGATGCTCTTTCGATATTTGCTCTCTCTTTCTGGGAGCTTTTTTATTTTGTGACACACTCGCGATTCGTTGGTATTTTTCCACGTCTTACACTTTTGCTAACACTTGTACAATGCGATCCGCTCTCGCTAACAATAATGCACTCATTTTCCGCTTGATTTTCACAGATCAATATGGCAAAACTTGTAGCAAAGTTCACTTTCAACCACTATCCGCGGATGATGACCGTATACGTTGTGGTAGCGTTCGGATATTACACCAGAATTGAAGGTATTCCTGTTCCTGTTGTGCTGCTCATCTGCCCACAGCATGCAAATGCATGTACGCAAACCACGCACACATACACATGAACGCCCTTAGGTGTGTCAAACGCAGATACTTTCACGCATGTTGTCATTTCCATCTGACATTTCCACATTGGCTACTGCCCATTTGACAAATGGTTTATTTGCAGCAGAACCACATTTGTAGCTGCACATCACTCGTAAACGCACACCGTAATCCAATCATGCTCGTAACATTGCACCAAAGCGTATTTCATTCAGAATGCGTCACGGAATTTAGGGTAGATGTTAGCACCAAACACATCTGCTACATCCACTACTGCACAGTGCCACCGGTACGTTGAGCTGCCTTCCTTACCCACCAAACCCCCTAGATCCTTGTGTGTGTGTGTATATATACCTGGGGAAGGCGAGGGACTGAGGGAGGCAGGATAGTATTCTATGTTGGCTGAAATCCCGGAACAGAACCACTCACGGACTGAAACTACCATGCAGGAAGCACGAACGCCCGAAGACTGACGGGCGAGCCACAGCACCATCGGCAGCAACGTTCGAGACCAGCTCGTGCACCGTCTGCTTCCTGTCGGGCCACTGCCTGGTGGGGGATCGTACCGAGCCTGGAATGCGCCGACGCACTCGCTCACATGGGGAAGGAAACATGATGGAACCGTCGGAAGCGTGATAGTAGCTTGCCACATGTGTTTACAGGTGAGAGGACTAGACCAAACTGGGAACAGTGAGAACTTTTTTGGGGGAATTCATCAAATGTTTGGCACACACTGTATGTTACCTGTGGAACTCAAATATCTGCTCATGGACTTATGCTGCATTCATTTAGCGTTGCTAGCTTATCGATCTCATGTTTAAAAATTTCCTTAAGGTAGCTCGAGCATTCACTTCTGAGTTTTTAAAAAATAAATTTACCTACAAAAATGGACGAGATGTTTGATTAAACAATACAGAGTTAGTTCAGCATAGTTCTTCGCTAGATAACTAACTAATTGATTAGCATTGATGATAATACTATGGTCAGGCAACAATTAATGAACATTTGAAAGTATACGAAACTGATACGAAAAAGCCAATGAATAAAACATAAATGTAGAATTCATGGCCCCGTGTCCGGGCATATCATCAATATATGATCATGTAAGCAATACTTCAATGATAGAACTTGCAAGTTCATGGCGATGGAATTCTTTTTTGCCATTTAGCCGATGTAAGGTAAGTGACCCTTGCTACCGGGGCATTTTAACTTTCGAATGCACATTCAACCGTAAGTGAATCAATTCCGAAGGATGCTTGATGTTTGTACCCTCGTCAAACCAAACCCGCTCACGAAAGGTACAACAAAAGAAAAGTTAACTTCACTCATCAATCAATGTTGGTGCTTGGAAGCATGGAAAGCTACAACAGATTGAACAAACAATTCGAAGGCAAAAAAGAAAACCAGATCAACAATAATAAACAATTTATCAATCATCAACTGCTCCGCTAGTTTAAATCTGGTGGCATTAACCTTTCAAACCTTGAGCATAATAAAATTGAAATTTTCCACATTGTTAACCATATTGGGGCCATGTAGAAGCAGGTTTTGCATTCAAGCAAATAAAGTGCCATAGTTTCTGAGAGAACGATCAGTTGCTGCGACATCGAATGAGAGATCGGAATTTGTTGCGTGTCATAATTCGGAAGCATAGCACACGATTGTTTCTTCGCGTGGGACAGCTTTAAAGGATGAGCAGCGCGGATCGCGTGGAGCACAATCCATCACAGGCAGGTTGTTTCGGGCGCACAGGTGCCAGATAAAGATTATTTCGGTGTGAAGCTGTACGGTAAAACGATTGCAGTAAAATCCATCAACGGAAAGATCTGTATTAAGCAGATGATTTAGAGGATGATTAAGGTTGTTAAATGCCAGCTGTACCCTCACCAGGAACAAGCACACAAGTGGAGTTTAATGCTGTTGAGAGCTACAGTAAAGCATGTGCAAAGTTTGGTTGGTAAGAGAAAAATTGCTCATTTTGCAGGTGGTAAATGAGCGTTTTTTTTTTTACTTAGAACAGTTCCTGGCAGTAACCGACTAAGCTGTTTGCGGTTGGTCAAGGTTTTGATTGTTATTCTATTGTTCTATGTCGTTTTGGTTTTAACTTGCATCGAAATTGGACAGCATGATGCGATCTCATAAAGACATTAAGATACAACAACCTTTTTCTTTATGTTGTGGCTTCTACAACCAGCAATCAGCAATCCATCCTCAACAGAGATACACTTTAGCAACGCAAGGCAGAAAAGCACACTTGTTTCGTGCTGGAAGGAGAAAAAATCCACGAAACAAGAAACAGCTTACGATTGCAACATAATTCAAGTCTTGAGTAAAAATTGTAAACGTCGAATTAATTGCGCTCGTGCTGGAGCTCTTCTTCACAACCAAAATGAAAATGAGAGGAGCGACCGCAAGCGAAGGCAACCGAGTATCAGCAGCGTCATCATTTAAGCGATCTAAGAAGCAACAAAGGTAATAAATAACTTTACAGCACATTCGATCACACTGTTTGCGGTTTCAGGTGCGCAGAAAGAATGTAATGAATATCTTCTACATAAATCTTCACCCGGGGAAAGCATTCTGATGATGTTGCAGAACAGGAAATGGTTTGAATGATTGTTCGAAGCACATATTTGCTTTGGTGTAGCTACATTTCGGCGAAATGATCTATAGTGTTAGGAGCTCGTTGTTTGAGTATTTTGGATATAATTAAATCGTACTAATTGCATACTCTCACATAAAAATAACCTAAAATGGATAACAATATGCATACCATTCCGTGGAAACGAGGTGATTTATGCGTCAGGATGTATGTGATATTAAGAACAAATTAACGAGTAAGAGCAATTTAATTCTTATATCACAAAAGTACGCAAACTTTTACAGCAACAGTTTCGTAATTATCTTCGATGAAAGCGTATCCCCACTGTCGAAGATAACAAATTTTCGACCAACACCGCTTCCACGACACCGTAGTCGAGCCTTGAGAGCAATGGAGATTGTTCTTGAACACGTAGATAATCATACGAGTCTTGCGAAAATTTGCGGCACTCGATAAAATGGTACTCAATTGTACAGGAAATTTGACGAAATTGAATTATAACGAGCGTTATTGCGATGCTGTAGACACTTTGCGCATACAAATCAGTGCTACTTGCGTAGCATTTTGAAGTCTTGCCTGTTGTAATGGTAATTTAGTAGCTACATCTGCATTTTTTTTTATCATATTAACGCCATTGATTTGCAGCAGGTTCTGTTTTAGCTTGAAGAAGCAAATTAGCTGTAAAATGCTTCTGATGGATGCGTTTTGTCAGAACTCGGTAGACAATTTTGTATGACACACTTAGAAGTACTGAACAAATATTGAAACCAATTTCTCATTCAAGGAGATTTAATATTTTCCATTAATGACTAAATGTCCAAAGTATAGTTAAAAGTCGATTTCCGACTGAGCAGTTGTAAGTGTTTTGGCTACAAAACAAACCAGAAACAATTAATAAACTACAGTTCCAAGAAATTGTATTAAAAACAGAAAATCAATATGTATAAATATAAGAATGAAAATATCAAGTGCTCACAGGCGTTCGAAAAATTCTGTGTAACTTTTTTTGCAGTTTTACTTGTTTTAGGAAAAACGCATTTGAGGTCCTAGCATGTGCGCTTTCGCGTGGGATTTTACTTACTTTTTGGGCAGTAACTTCGTTAATTTTCAGGGTATTGACTTGTACATTTTACCAGTCATACCTTAAGCTTTGAGAAAATACAATAAAAAACAGTCGATGTTTTCCAACAAGCTAACTGAACATTTCCCCTAAGGTCTGTCTTTCACGTACATCACTCCTGTGCTTTCTTCTCAACAGCATATCACAACACATCCTTTGTTAAAACAATCGGCTACAAGGGATTTCCACGTACCGAACAAGATGTTCGTGGCTAGTTGCAAAAACAAACAGCAATAAAAGCAACAACCCCACCACGCAATTGTCACCTGCGTTGCGCTCGTCCCGCTCGGTTCGGGACCCAGCGGGCCCAGTTTTGTTCGATCGTCTGATGACGAAATGCTCGCCAAATATTCACCCGGGTGGGACGAATTCGAAGCACAAACAAGTGGTTTACGACCAAAATGGCAAACATTTTCTCGTGCACATTCCTCTGAAGGGATTAGTTATTTGCTGCGAGGATGCGATGTACGGGTACGTTGAAGCGAGCGGTTCGCTCTGCATCCAACCGTAAGCTGCTGTCTAAATATTAAGTAACAAATGTTTCATAAACACACCCGGCACGTTGGGGACGTTCGGTTTTTGTATTGAAACAAACAGTCGTGGGACTGTGGATTTTGTGTCTTCGGATTGAAATCATGGTGTGGCAGTGAAAATGTGTGTTTAAATGTAGTAATTTGCAGCAGGGCTTTGTAGCTCCGGTAAATTTCAACGTAAAAAAGAATTTAATGTCCTTGACATATGCAATAACTGGATACAAATGGATGTAAAGATAAGTTTTATTCCTGTCCTTAGCATGTTAGTATACTAAGCATTTTTAGCTGTGAGTATTTGTGAAGAAATATCATTGAGAAGGGATTAGTACTTCATACCACATTAGATAGTTTTAGATGATCGTTGAATCAGATAGATTTTTAATTTTTTTATTATAATTTGTTTCTTTAAAATTACGAAGCAAACCCCTTTCATAAAAATTATTAAAGGCCTGTGAATATGTTTGTCCACCTGTTCTGCTGTATTACAGTTTGCCCTTTGGAAAAGCGGAAGTAAAATCTCTTAGGATTTGACATTAAACGTGCATTGTGGGCGGATCGTACAAAATATCATGTCTACCCATGTCAACCATTGAATAATTACTTTCCCTCCCACAGCAATAATACTTTCCTCTGTATGTACATCCCCTTTTTTCATCTCTAACTCTCTCTTCAACAATCAAGTACATAGGTGAAATGTCCAGTATTAATGAAGCTCCTAGTAAATTTGATTTGATTGTGCTGAAGTTGTAAGGATTACTAGTTGTTGTTACTAGTTGTTTTTTTTTATGAACAACTGAATCTAAATTAATCTAAACTAATTCTTATTGCTAAATAAAATATTAAAATATGATACGTATGCGTATTAATACTTAAAATTGTTTACGTCAAAAAAATAAATACAGATACGATACCCTAAATAAAACGATACAGCTGGTATCGATTAAAAAATACGCTTCACTATTTGAACCATACCATCTAATTGAGGTATGACAAAATGCTTTGATTGATCAACTTTGCAGCATAAAACATACAGCTAAATTCAGCTAAAAGCACCATGAAAATTCAACCCAAACAACCGATATCGCCGCCAGGCTTGCGAAGTGTCCGGAGCCTGTTTAGTTTAGAGAGCACGATATTTCATTTATGGTTTGACATGAATGAAGGTGAAGTCGATTGCAGGCTTGATTAAGCCTGAAAAAGTCAATGGAAAAGCTTCGAAAGTGTGGCGAAGTTTTTTCCGCCCCTCCCCCACCTATCAGTTTTGGTTTTGCTGGCATCCGTGCAACAAAAACAGCGGGCAAACTTGAATGGATCGATTTTTCACCACGCTAGTTTCCTAAAACCGGCGAACAACTGGACCGATTTTCTAGTGCATATTGATGTTGCACGGCACAACACCGGCAGCTCGTACGCCGTTCGACGTGCATCGGTTTTTTTTTTTTGTATTTACGGCACGCCGGTCGATAAGAAGTGGGATGCTTAGCGAGTACGGGAATGTTTTATTCAATGCGGCTTTTGGAAATATCTCGCCCACTCTAGCCCGGGCAAGTGCCCAGCGTATGTATGCGATGTGCCCGCGAGGCCACATTCTCGCTCGTCAAAGTATGTACTAACGGTCGCATTTTAAAACGGCTAGACATGGTCGGGGATTTGCCGGTGGCTTTGACGCCAGAAGCTTGAATTGAGACGAAACTTTGAAGCAATATGAATGCATTCGTATTTCACACTAAATTGTGCACATCCATCCCATCAATGAACGCTGCTACGCTTGGGAAAGAATCGGTTAAGTAAACTGCTTATGCTTCTGTGATGTGATTCCACATCGGCCATCCTGCTTGGAACCATCAAACCCTTTTGTTAAACTGATCCAGCAACGAAAGATCAGCATCCGGATCCGGATGGCAGGAACGTTTAATATGAAAATACTCACGGTTGAAGTGAGGCATTCAGTCGCTAAAATCTTTAAATCAATTATTGACTTCCAGTACGTGCAGCTCCAACTGGCAGGAAGTATTTCAATTACTTGTGCTTTGATAAGCACAATGCAAATGCTTATCGGGTCGGCAGTGTTGCATCGTTCCTGCGCCGGCAGCGGAAGCCATCTGCAACCAGGAGATGGAGCGAACAATTGTTTGCATATCTTCGCAAAAGAAGTGCAGACACTGGAATGCCAATGCTCTAGCGCGGTAGGGCGGTTACGTTTTTTGCACATGCACACATGGCACACGGAACGATGGCACTGTGTACTTTATCGAGCACACACTTAGCCCACCAATGGCTCCTATGATGCATTTTCCTTGAAAGCTCTGCTCAATGGATCACACCAGGATGCACTGTGGAAATGGAGCTACCATTCGATTTGTACGATGCATGCGATTCATTTCACAAAGCAAAGTTCCGAGTGTCTTTAAGGTTTTTTTTTGGTTCGTTAAGTTTAAATGAACATTCCCGTTCGTGCGGGGTACAGAAGAGATCCTTTCTATTCTATTATTCTATTATTAAAAGTGCATATCCATACTGTAAGCTAAAGGAGTACTAATTGAATGTATTGAACGTATGTATACTTTTTTAAAAGGCTTAACTAACGTACAATACTTAGCAACTGCTTAGTAGGCGGGCACAGTGTTAACCATGAAGATGCCTGAATTTAACTTTTTGCACCGGAAACATACACCTCGGGAGCACTTTAACGCGATGTGCACCGATCGATGTATCATCGACGTATCAGTCGACGTCGGCGCGGGGCATGATGGATAATCATGGTTCACTAATGGGATATCATGGTTCACGAGGGACGATAATGCTGCTGTCAGCCATTTTACTCGCAGCATCGTGGCGACGTGTGCGTGGCCACGGAAAGGCTGCGTGGAACATGAATATTCACCTGTCATCAACACGTACCCGGTTATAAGACAAGTAGATGAAATGACACTCGAATTCCCTCGTATGTATTAACAGCAACATTGACTGCGCGTAGTTTCGAGCGTGAATTTGATGTACAATTGGCAAAGAATTCGTATAGTAAGAAAACGATCGAATATTTTCCTTTGTTGGAGGTGTTGTACGGTGAAAAATCCCTCCATTATGCTTCAAACAATAAGCCCACCGAGTGCATTCGGGTATTCGTGATACATTGGCTGTACCGCTGTTCTTTTGATTCCAGAAGCAATATTTCTTATCATTTTATTCATGAAGTGCGCAGCTTTCATTTGCTAGCCCAATCCTTGTCCAATCGAAGAAATTGTGTTTTATGGGGAGACTTCGGGAGTCGCGAAACAACAAAAAAAAAACTGCACGATGGCGGGCTTTGCCCACCGGAAGGCAATATAAAACACCAGAAAGCTTTCCTTCACCCTTGCGGAGGGCAGCCACACAAACAAACTGGAGGGGTTTCAAACAAGCGAAACATACTACCGCACTACTGTACATACGTTACATACGTTGCAAACACTGTCCTCTGTGGTGTTTCGGTATTGATTTACCGAATCTGAGAGTCTGTGCCCTTCTCCGATGTCGAAAAGGGGTAAGATTTATATGCGCAAATACCGGAAACTGTGCAACGAATCCTTTGCCAACAGCGTGGCCACTGCTCACACGTGGGCAACGTGTAACGATAGCGCACTCGGGAAAGCATGTTGTGATGAAGGGATTTCGTTTCAAAACCGAGGGACCAGCAAAAAGTGTCTACAGCGTGTTCGATCAATTTGGCTGGTAAATGGATTCGAGGCGGGTTCGTACATGGACGATCGGTGAAAAATTGTTCCTGTAGTTAGAGTAAATAAAATAATGTCCCATTTCCTTGGGGTGTAGCGAATGGATACAGTGTACAAAGTGAACAAGTATATAAGAACCTCAAGTTAACAAGTCAAATTTAGGTTTCTACCAACTTAAATAGCAAAATGTAGTTGCCTGTTCATATTTAGTTCTAATCAAATATGACAATGAAACGAAAAGCACCATTTTTTCTATCCGGCCCTACCCAAGAACCCCAATTCTGACGATATGTGCATCGTCTTCACCAAAACCCCCGTGTAAGCATTGGCCACCGAAAAAAAAGGCAATATAAAAGCTTGCCCCATTTAAAGCAGCCGGAGGATAAAAACTTTTTGATTTATCACGGTGCGGCCACTTTTACACGCGCCCGGTCGCTTGTCGTCAGGGTGTAAGTTTTGTACGCCCAATTCATAGACGATAATGGTTGGTGGTTTTCCACAAATCGAGACGATTGTGTACTGGAACCGTTACTGGCACATTAACGAGTTTTTGGGCAAAGTTAGTTAGCGATGGTCAAATTTATGCCCACCACTTTCTCATACGTGGACCTTATTGCTCCCAAAACTTTCATCATCTAATTTATAGCCCAGGCTTCTTCCGCCTTTCCCCGCCACCGGCACGCGGGAACGCCCAAGGCCCACGCGCCAGGAACACATGTGGAAAACGGCTGCTCTCGTGGGCCCAGCCCGGGTGAGGGATAAGTAGCTAGAATTATTGGATACGGTACGCATTGACACTGGTGGCCTTTTCCAATGTCCCGCTGTTAACTACGAACATTTGTCATGCGGAAACATGTTCCCATTTGGTACATTCGTTATCGGGCATCATCAGCATGATGATGACGATGGTCATGAATATTAACTGAACTGGGCTGGTTGTGCATCATTATCGGCTGTACGGTGCAGTTAATAATACAGTGTCGTCTATTTGTTATACGGATGGGTTTGAGCTTTCTGTTCAGGAGTTCATTTGCTAAAGCAAGTTTTTATGTAGAAGGAAGCGTTAAAATAGCCGTTTCATATTATTTATGTATTACTAGACAGCCGTTACTATTTCTACGCGTAAAATCCATGCGTCAAGTGAACCTTTTCGTTTTTGGGATTTACTCTCAGAACTCGTCTACATTTCTAAGGCAAGAGAGTCGAAGTTATCTGCAGGGAAACCGTGCACATTCGAAACTAAATTCAATTACCAAATGACAGCTGTCGACGTACGATTCAGTAAGGTTTTGGGATTAACGTCGATAAACGTTAGTTTATTTCAAATATAGAAAAATCTCCAGAGCTCGAGAAGTTTCGAGAAGGACGTCAATCGAATCTCTTCTGTACTGGCTACACGATAGAGGAACTTCGAAACCGGGGAACGAACAATTCTCCAAGCGTCGATGCACTCGCCATGCCAAAAGAGTGGCCCTGTTCAATTCTATTACCTAGTCAGTTTAAATGAGCTGTAAAGTTGAGTGATGTGCACCAGATCAGATTGATGGCACTAACACCAGATGGACCAGTAATTCTAGACGAAGTTTGTATTGCCTGATAAGTACGTAGATAAGCTACGGTTAAGTGTACATAGCATACCTGCATTTACTTTCGACCAACAAAAACTGAAAAGTACTGAATTTTGACGGGATTTGTTGCTTATTTAAATAATTTAAATGCCTTAGTATGGATGCCAACATAAATTAGGAGCTAATATTTCAATAGTAATAGAAATGAAGGAGAACCAGTTTTTTCACTCTAGGAATATCTGAAGCTTTAGAAGTTTTTGTTGGGTATAGCACTAAACACTAACCCGAAACAATTTGAATGGGACCGTATTATATATTAATGTTCATGGTCGCCACACTAAAATTTTTAGAAAAAGTCGTATTAAGCTGAAGATTTGCAATAGTCATCTACTAACTACAGTAGAGTATAATTAGATAAAAATACCAAGTTGTCAAATGCCATGGAAATCTGCTAACTCAATTAACATCAGTTCGGTTTCCTTGCTATATCGGCAAAGCAGCAACTGTTTCGTATATTTCCCGACAAGAAATTTTACCCATCCAAGAACACTTCCCGCTGAACCGATACGAAAAGATACAGACATTAGTTTTACCTTTCGAAACTCATTCCCACCGTGCACAATAGCGAAGGTGATTGCATTCAGCTGGGAATGGCAGTATTTTTTCCTAACCCCCTTCAAAGACACTATGACAAATGCATGCGAGCAAACTACATGACGGCAAGCGTTTCAGTCCAACGCCCCACATACTGGCAATCGATGAGTTCCGGTGAAACGTGCACTAAATCAACACCCGCTTTAGATGTCCCGTCGAATGGGTCATCGTGGTGTGCCATCGAATCGTACCGCTCTCTTATCTTGTGCGCTTGTCATCGTTTTGACCGAAGTGATTTTCCTTCCAATCCGCTCTCCGGCCGGCCCGGTGTGGCATGAACGAGCGATACTTCAGCGGTGCTGCTTTTGCTTATTTTTCTGTCACACAGTTTTATCTTTCATTTTCCAATAACGTCTGCATCGAGGAAGCACGTTGATCGAAACAATAATGGGAGCTATTGGATCGATCAAAAACACTCGAGTCGCCAGCGCTCGGCACACTTGAGGACGTGCGACCGTCGCAGGGCACATGCCCGGTGTGCACGAGTGTGCAACTTAAAGGCAACGTGCCGATGAGCAACTTGAAAGATTCATCCCAGATGCTGGGGAATGTTGATGGCGTGTTTGGTATGAGTCGGGAATGCTAAATTAAGAAAAAGCGGATTCGTTAAATGATTTAATGCTTTAAGAATGAGAGTTGATTTTTGAGTATAATTATTTTAATTTACGAAATAATTTACAAATATTAAAAATAAATCATAAAAACATAGTTATAAAAATACGAATAGAAGGACCAGCATCTCACCAACACATCAAATGAACTTAATCGCTTCATAGCCGTTCCACCACAGCAAATCACTGATTGGACTATCGATTTTAAACAGTTCGAAGAAATAACTGAGCGTGTTAACTTCCACAAATCATGGTTCAGCATCACATTCAACAATACTTCTACCCTGTTCGACACACTACACCTTTACCGGTGGCGGCTATCGCTTGAAGCGAAAGCCCGTTTATGTCAAGTATGAATTAGCTAATGTATTTCATCTGTTCGCTGTCGTCACGGATCACCGGAATAGTTCACCGGTTCGTGTGTTTCACAAGCCCCGGCATGGCAGTTACAGCTTTGCGGTTGAATGATGAATTGGGGGAAATTTAGCGCAGGCCGGCCAATAACCGCCCATGAAGCTGAACCGGCCCGTGAATATGGGCAGCAATCCGGCATTCTTCACGGGGGTTTTCTTTTCTCCCGAACAGTGCTACCTCACGGCGCCTTGTTTCACCATATGTTTTTTTTTTTGTTGTTGTTACGCTCTTGTTCGTCCTAATTTCATCGTTTCTTTTCCACCCTGTCAATCAATGGAGGATTGATGAAATTGGACCGAATAATTTATTGTTTTTCCGCTCTGCATGATGATTTGGTTTGATGGTGCTAGGAAAAATGGCAACCACCAGAAAGGATAAAAGGAGGATGGAATGAAGACAAAAAAAACGCAGAGAACCAATTCTTCTTATCGGTGAGAATGAAGGTGAAATGAAGAAAAATCATTGGGCGATAGGTTTCGTCGCAGAAAGCATTACGCGAAGGTGGGTGGAGCGAACCAAACAAAAAAAAAGCCTTCCCAAGAAAAAACTTGGTCATCGTCAACTTATTTCTAATCGAACGGTGGGTAATCGATCACGACGGGTATGAGAACGTGTTGAACCGCCTCGGTTAGCACAATCTAACGATCTTTCGCTGTGGTTGATGTGATTGGGACGTAATTTGTAGAGACAATTTAATAGCGATGACAATTTGTCGGATATTTTGTGTTCTAAACCGAGTGTTTCGCTATCATTTATTATGATTTAGACATTTTATCACAACGTTTCTAAACGGTATAAGAAGGAGATACACTTCTTTATTCATAATCAATCGTCAAAATTGTTCGTTGTTACTAATATCACTATAGATAAAATTTAAAAAATAATGTTCGATTTTCAATACTTATTCATTCTATTGCTACTATAAAGATAACGTTGCAATGCGATGAACCGCCATAAAAATAATCACTCAGATTCTCACATAGTAAATCAAATCAGGGAAAAATGCGACGCATGCTATCTCTGTTTGGGATTTTTTTTATTGTCATTCTACACTCCCATACGCTGTATCAAATTTAAGTCTTTCCTTTCAAGCGAAGCTTTATATTTCACGTTATGGACATTCGCTCGCTACATCCAACTGACATTGTTCTCGCTACAAAAAAGAGTAAAGAGAGTAAAGAAAACTGAAAACCAAAACCGTTCGCTTGAATCAATTCCATGGCTACGGTTTGTGTGTTCATAACCTCGTTAGCGTTGAGAGGAGCACTTGGAAAAACAGATTGATGTTGTGATAAAAAATTAAGAAACACCACAAGAAAAAATATGTATTTCTGCAACTCTGTTTCGTTGTTGTTTTAATGTTGTTCATAAGGTATGAAATTGATAAGATAGGAGAACACCAAACATTAAACATTCTTCATGAAAATGTCAACGCATGTGTACGAATTATTCATAATGACAGGTTTCATTATGATTGAAAGATTCAAAGGCCACTCAATTCTCTTACTAGGAGTATAATCCCTTCCTATACACCTTTTATTACAATTTATCTAAAATGTTTAAGAATCCGTTTTTATACTATGAACTGGCTTATTCTAAGTACATTGGAGCACCGATTATCCGGGTGCCATTTAACCGGGTGTCTGATTATCCGTGCAATTCGGAAATGACAGTTCAAAAGGAAATTTGAAAAATTCCGAGCAACACCGATGACAGAAGAATCAAGGACCAATTTTCAAAAGATAAAAAAGTTCAAATAAAAAAATAACAAGGGAAGTCTCTTTTGCAACTACGCAACGTATTTCACCACAGAGGGCGCAAGACGTGTTGATCAAACTCGAGTGGAATAGACAGAGTCGAAGATTCCAGATCGAATAGGAGTTATGGACAGTTGATCAAAAAACATAAAAAAGGTATTACTATTGATCGGAAAGCTTTAAAAAATATTCATTCTATATTTTTGCTAGAAGGTTTTAGTAGCACGTAGATTTCCTCGTTAGCTAGTTAATGAAGAAGTACCCGCTATTGGGTGGTTTCCTGTATACGTGTTTTCATATCGAATGTTTATCATTGCGGCATCTACAATCAGGCTAGCTATTCAACGCTTAATCGTTTTCCTGCATTACAGCACGCAGCACTATACCGAAGAGTGCTTAACTGATGAGTATTAACAGCTGACTTTCTGTCAAAAACCGCTCAGCATCTCGGGACGTACCTTCAAAGACGAAAGTTGAAGCAATCAAAAACTTTTGTCATTTCATTTTCTTCCTTCCCTGGGCATCAACGCTTCCTATCCGTCAAGAAACTGTCCCTCGCAGTTTTTCATCTTTTTTTGTGGGGGAAGGTGGCATTCTTGTGGTAGCATCCTGTAATTTGAACAAAACGAGCCAAAAGAAAATCAATGTAGCTTCCCCACACTATGCCGAGAGCCTGCCATTACGGCGGCTCCCGTTTTGTGGGTGAGCAGGTAAAAGCAATAAATGCAAACAGAAAAAAAACAACCCAAAAAAGTCCACAAGCCGAAACTCTTTGAAATTAAATTTTGAGCTTTGCACGACTTACCGTAACATTGTTTCGAATTTTCATACCTGGCTGAGTTTTTGGTTTGGACGCGCACTACCGATGGGAAGCAATTTTCTAACGACTAGCTGCACGTAAAAAGTGGGCCAACCATGATTTCGGAAGAATGTAATTAGAGACTGGACGCAATGAATGCCGTTGGTCATTATGTAAATGAAGGCAAGGTATTTACGGTGTACGAAGCAAATTCGGCACGTAAGATCTGCACCGGGAGTAATAATAAGCTTCCATTTATGTTGCCTGGCCGCTTTGGCAGTACAAATGCTTTTAATGTGAATTGCATGTTTCGGTTGACAGTGGATAGGTATGATGAAATTTTTAAATTTATGGCCAAATTATACCGAATTATGTTTTACTTTTCAATCGAGCTGTACACTTTCAAACATTAATGTACGAAATGGAATGGCAGTTGATTTAATACGATTTTGTTTTGCTTTTTTTATAGCTTTTGCTTTCATTCTTTCATAGCATCTATCTTATAGCTAAAGTAACCAGTTGGTTACTTTAGCTATAAAAATGAATAAAAATTACTTCAACCCTCTTTTATAAAGCCTTAACGTAAGGTACTGCAAGTTATTTTTTTTAAATGCTCACTTTATGTGACCTCATGTGACCAAACGAAGAAGTTTCATAAATCACAGCTCTGCTTCTGGTCCGAATAGCCCACTCATGGGCAGAGCCTTGGCCCACACGCTCTCAGGAGCATCCTGTTGTCAAACATTTGTTTCTTACTTTTAGAAACATCAACACCATTGAACTATGAAAACACCAAAATTCCAAAAGAGATTCGAGTCTAATTGTTTTTCTTTCCTGTTTATTCTTCGTAGTAGTTACGCAGCGTACTCGAAACTTCGCTGAAAGCCCTACAGCGAGCAGCGAAATGTTCTGAGCATGACAGACTTATGATGAATTTGAGGACTTCTGCACGTAAGAAAAAGGAAACTTTTTTGGAAACTTGGAATCAAAATATGGAATGACGTGAAGTAAAAATACTGACAAAAATACATAAATGATGGAACGACTAAACCCAACTAAATAAATTGACCGACGTCTAAAAAAGCGTTATTTTCTTTTCGACCGTCAATGACAACTAATCAATTTAATATATCCGCTATCAAATCATTGCTTCTTTCAACAAAATCAACAAATAATGAAACGATAATGTTTCCCATTTCGGCAAACATTATACAAACGACCATGCGCCTCAACCAGTATAGAAGACAGCAGTTCACCATCTTTGGCAACATTGGATCTATTGAAAAATAAAGGAAAATAAAGAATAACTTTAATAGAAGGTTAACAATAACAAACTAAAAATAAATTTCTTTTAAAACAATAAACAAAACAACTTTCCTCTTATTGATAATCTCCGTTTGCTCTGCTCTGTTTTGTTTGTTTGGGAAATGTTTACAGACCCATCCAGCTGTTATTAAAATGCGGAACAATAATACTAACTGCTAAGGAATTGATACAAACCAATGCCCAAAACCATGGAATTGAAAAATGGAAAAAGTTTTTCGATTGCACCGTGCTATGAACTGCCACAATTAATCAACAATAAACAAATTGATCCAATTTTTCAACAAAAATAGACCCAGGCCAGGAATGATTAATCATCCTCGATTGCATGCATCTCCAAACTTTGCTGCGGCTTTGTTTCCACTGCCCTTGGGCCAGTTTAGGCTGAAGAAATGTGGAGGGAGTGAAAATGCTTAGGGGCATATTTTATGCACAGAAGTCCGTTAATGGGAAAGCTTAGAATCGAAAGTCTTCAGAATGGATCTATTTGTTGCAGTGCACTGTGGAAAAGCTAATTGAATCATTTCAGATGGTTAACTCTCTATTTCCTGTTGCCTTTAATGATTTAATACAGTAAGGTATCGTTTTAAAGAGAAAGTTTCAATACCAGATTGTTTGCAAATTGGACATAATTATCATTCTATTTAAACTCTGTAAACATTTAGGTATAGAGATCCAGCTTTTTTGAGGTATGAAGATTACTCCAAGGCATCAAAAGAATTATCTATGAGCTACTTCAAATATGAGTTATGTTGATTGCTCATAGGATGAAAGATACACGTATCATTATCGGCCGATATCAAAGACGATATCAATAGCACAGTTGCCAGATACACTAAATCCAACGCAATACCCTTATGATCCAACAAATACAGAAGTAAGTTTTTCCACCAAAAGAAAACCTAAGCATTGCTCCATTAAGCTTTGAACTGTATTTCCATGGGTCGTCTACGCACGAGCAGGCCAGATAATACCTGCTCAGCTTTTGTACTACCCGGCGCATCCTACATTCCCATACACCGCAAGCAATTTCACCATTCCCGGACTCTTTTCACTGACTGGGCACTACAAAGAAGACGTGACCTAGACCTGTCTGCAAGTGTGTCTAATGAAAATTTATTCCGCACGTGGTAGAATTTTAATGAACGACGGAAGGAAAATCCTTTCCAATGGTGGCTCATTCCAATGCTTCAGCGTACGTTGTCACATTGGGCGAGTGAAAATTCGTTCTCACATTCGCACACCCCTCCGAACGTGACAGCTGGGCAGCAACTGTCCAGATGTATGTGCCGTGTGGAAGGGACTGTTATGTGTGTTGTTTTTTTTTTTTTTGTTGTTTAGAGCGACCTGCCGTACACTGTTACGAAATACTGCAATGCTTTCAAACTCATCGGCTTTGCTCTAAAATACGTGATTTCGGGTGGCACGTGCCGAACGGTGCGCGCTAGAAGATTTACCCGTCATATTAATCTCCCACTTTCTCTGGCACATTTCTTGATTTTCGGATAGGTCCAACCGATTAGATTGGGGAAATTGGGACCTGTCAGAAACCCGGGGCAAAAATATATCATCACTGACCGTCTACCGTCAACTAACCCCTGTCACTAAACTCCCTCGAGCGGTGGGAACAGTTAGATGAAGGAGGTGCAAAAGAAGAAAAGCGGCGTTTGCCACGAACAAGAAACAATTGAAAACGCTAGAACTGGGTGCCGGGGCCGTTTGGGAGTATGCAGATCAATTATGATACCGGAACGTTTGATGGCTCTCCTGTGGTTCGAAGAACCGATGGCCAATCGGTGGAGGCTAATCCACTGCAATGCAATGCCGTCTGGAGCATAACTTCACAAAGAAAATAATAAATGCCTACGCGAGAAAGGCTGTAGAAATAAGACCGAGGGGAATAACGATGCCATTCAGATCACGCCTGTGCTAAACCTGCAGCAATCTTTAGCACGGTAGGCAAGTACAGGTGCCTGGAGAATTCTGTTTTATTTGGCTTCTTTTTTTTGGGAAACGTTTCTGCTAGTGGAGTAGTTCTAGTTCCGAGAGAATTATTTAATATACTTTAAAATTATTAACGATTCAAAAAGCAAAGTACACGAACTTGGCAACATTATATGTTTTAAAACGGTGCAAGATGTTCAAATATCTATTCATATTTAGGTCAAAAAGATGGACTGCTTAAAATGCATAGGATTAATCTTATAGCAATAGTTGCATGAAAGCTGAAGAATTAATTAGTATAATCAGTACCCGAAACACAGCAGCCAGCTTGGGCCAATATAGTGAATGTAATTAACATCATAAATGCATAATGAATTGCGTATCATGCTGTAATATCTTTCATTGCCTCGCCAGCCAACGTAGCTTGCACCAATGAGCTCTTCTGTCCATAACGTACACAAAACGGGACAGTTTTGATATGATCCCCGGAATAACGCTTAAATCTAGATCAGAAATAAAGACAACCGACTCCCCCCCCAAAGAGACAGCTTGCAGACGAAGTTGGTCTTCTAAATGCTTGCGAAAGTGAATTACCTGTTAATGGCAATGAAGAGCGATATTGATATGCCGAGAGACTTTGCTGGATGATCCCATGGTACACGGCCGTTAGATTAGCGAAAGGGCATTCACGCTAGCAGTAAGTTGAGTGTACCCGGGCGGGAAGAAAACCGAGCCGAGAAGATGATATCGTAAGTGGCAGACGCTTGGCAAACTTCGGTGATGTCCCAATTCAACCTCGCCACCGGACGGAAATTGAACCCATGTTTTAGGATTAACGGTGAGTGCTTTTCATTAGCTTAACTCTAAACATATTGTTGATGAGACCGTCCCCAGCGAGCCAAAACTTTAATACCCTGCCAGTACGTTGCCGTTCATTCGGCCGAACTTCGGCGAAATGATAATGTCGTGGGACATATTCTTCCCGCTTCGGTAAGCCTCCAGTGGAAGTTTCGATTTGTATCGCAAGTTTGTGTTTGGACTACGAGCAGTATTAAATTCACCCGCCGGTGAATGTGTTACATATTCCAGCGACAAACTGTACATGACGTAAAGCGTCGAGTGTTGTACGGGTTTTGCCCATCGACGAAAGAAAGCGTCACACAAATCCCTTTTCATCCGCTACCCGTACATGCCAACGATGAATAAAACGTGACGAAATTTAACGCCCGAGTAACTCACTTTCATAAATCAATTAATGCATCAGCGTTTTTTTTTCTGCTACCTTCGGTTTGCGGCCACCGTAAACAACAGTGAACAATTGAAAATTATTATGCAAGAGTTGTCCAACCTTTGATTCTACCCCGCGACTGACGCATCGTGAAAGCGAACGGTTGACGAAGGTTGGTGTAAAGGCGATTTTTTTCTCAGCTCCATACGAATTATCCTCATCACAATTTGTTGTTTCAGCTTTAACATGAAGTGAAAATTTCAGCAGCGGACGAAAAAATGATTAAATTAGCGCCACAATCTACGCCGTAACGCAAGAGTGGCAAAAGGGACTAATTATTGGGTTGACTGTTGTCGGGAAACCTTACTTCATCCCTTCGTATCGAATACACCAGGAAGCGCAACAAAAACCGTGGTTGATTGTAGTAGATAACCCGCTAACAACTTGTGCTAGACGTTGGGATCTACTGGCATTGCTTAAAGTTGTTTGCTTTTGGTTTTGTGCTTGATAACATTTTGTTTATCATTTAATGAGTTCTCTTCCCTGGTTGCTTTCCGTGGCGTCTCAACGATTTTTATTGTATAACACTCAAAACAGAGGAGCGAAATTCGGAATAACGTTCAGAAGATCAACTTAAGCAAATGTAACAGTACTGACCATTCGTCAACCGACCACGGAGGCTAGAGAACAAATCTTTCGAACGTCATTCCTTATTGACTGTTTCGTGTATGGCTTCAGGACTTGCACAGTAGAGTGATTTTAAGCTTGCTTACAAGTGCTTCAACATGCGCTCAAATTAAAAGACCCATCGTGTTGTAACTCTACTCTACTTTTTAAACTCTAAATAAACTCTACTTTCTTCCATCTCTATTGTTGTGGTACGCCACATAAGACATTCAATGTCCACTCTGTCCCTTTGCGTACTGTTCTCAACGTCCTGATGTACTGGCTTCCTGTTAATTTTGGGTAGACTCCCATCCGACGTCTGTTCTCCGAACTCTAGCGGCTTGGCAACCGGTCACGTTCCCGGACCCAGCGGTCTTGCCGATGGACAGTCACCTGTCTTCGAACCGCGTTGCGCCGCTCATTCCGCGTAGCTACTACCAGCTCCGTAAAAAGGACTCCGCCAGGATCACGCGTTCTGCGTTCTACGACTCTTGCAGTAGTCTAACGTCACGGTTCTCATAATCTCGGCTATTCTGTCCCACTCTGCCTGTGAGACTAAAGGACCGCGGGATGTCCGGAGAGACAGGATAGGAGCCGCCCTCATCCAGGAGCCGCCCTCATCCAGGAGCCGCAAGCGTGCAGCCGCGAACTTGGGGCACTCAAACACCGCATGCTTCACCGTCTCGAGGACATCCGGGCAGCTCAGGCAGTCCAGGGACGTGGTGAACCCCATGAAGTTCACGAAAAAATCCATGCCCTGACAGAATTTGCGTCAGGTAGAAGTCCACGACTCCATGTTTTCGTGACTGCCAAGCCACGATGTCCAGGATGAGACGGCGAGCCCATCGGAAATAGCGCAACTTCCTGCTGCCGTTGGAAGCACCTGCTAAGTTTACGTTTCTGGTTTACGGGTTCTGCGGTCTCTTTCGTCGTAGGAAGACCTTTGTATCCTCAAAGAAGTCAGTCAAGTACAGAAATGTTGGCGTCGTCTCTAAGCTTCCTGGTTGAAAGCACCAAGTGGCTAGCAAATCGTTTTGATCACGTTTACTAAACGCGAGGTCCTGGGTCATAGTCGAAATCCCAAAATTTTCATTAGATGGAACCATCCCGCAGAGGTCGATCAACAAACTCAACAAAACGTTACTTTAAATTTTGACACCAAATATAACTTATTATGTAGCTATTTAGATGTACTATGTAATATGTAGCATGTAATTTATAAATTATCGATTAAATTATTTCTTATAGATTATGTTGAACATTTTCCCAATCAATTGAAGTTCAACTGTGAGAAAGGTACTATGTAGCAGGATGTGCAACATAACGCCCATTTCATGCGATCATAGTTCTTCTGCCAGTCAAAGTGCATAGCTTTTGCAAGTAGCTCCACTATTTCCAATGAATAAATGCAACGCTATCATAAAAAGTACACCATACGTGAATAAGCCGTCAAGTAATCCGACCCCGTTCCCAGTCAGGGGACAACCAGAACGCAAGTAATGCAGTCCCACTACTCGCTTAAGCCTCACTTTTCACAGCCAGACTGAAGCATATTCGGCCCGGGTTGGGAGAAGAAAAAAAAAACGGTGCCATTCCGAACGATTGCCCCAGCAAATGGATTGAAAAATCGACCGCAAGCACGAGTGCAATAGCGTGTTCCTAGGTCGACAACATCTATAAGTTTTGCACTATTTCCTGCTGCATGTCGTGTTATCTTCATTTCAGTACATCGTGCACCTTTGCTGCATCGTTAAGCCGGTGCGCTTTGTGGTCTCGCGATGCCGGCACCACATGTCAATGTTTTGGCGGTGTCATTTTAAAGCATTCCATTACCCGGATTGTATTCAATATGCTGAGATTATTCGTTCGATTCCGTCTGCTGTTGTGAGCAAATGTTCTACGAGCGAACGCTTGAAGCGGTAAAGGGAAGTTAATGTAGCAAATCAGAAATCAGTCATAACGCAATAAATAAGCAAGTTCTAGCTCCCAGGCATTTTAGTAACTGTAACCTTTTAAACTTCGTGCAGACTTTCCCCTTGATGGTGTGATAATTCTGATCAGGGGTGTTTGTTCTTTGAGTAGCAAACTGTCACACTGTTAGGTGTAAATTTTTCCCGTACATCGGTAAGAGGCTTACATGCTTGAAAATTAAATACCATTCGCCGGGAACGAAACAACAACAAACACCATCCGGAGCATCCCCCATTCCTTACTTTTACATATTTCACTGGGCAAACTTGTTCGAAAACAACACTCGAAACGAACAATTCCGTCTTATGGCGGTACTCGAATGGATCTGATTCTACTTAACAAGATTAAATGGTACTCAAAGAGCTTGTTGCAGTAATGCAAAGTGCTCGTAAGAGGTCGCCCCATTGTAGGCGTAGTTCAGTGCCACGAAACTACTGCGATGCCCGCAATACGATGTGGTGTACAGCAGCGAATCGGAGTGTTTGACCCGGCAAAGGATGCTGCATGGAGATACATTCATTTGAATAAATTAATAATTAAGGGCAAAAGTACAAAAACTTTCCGGTTGGTATGCTAAAAATAGATATTTCATTACATGTCAAAAGCAGTTTTGGCTTTCGGCCGGAAAAAATAGAAGAAGTTACCGGAACAGAATAACGAGATACACTCATACCCACACACACACATGAGTTAGTCGGCTAGTGGCAATTTGCATTTATTTTTCTGATTCATGTTCTATGGCTCTTATATGTTGGGTCTATTGTTCGAGTTGAGCTTTTATTCGAATAAGATGCCCCCAGCGCACACACAGTGGGTATGCTGAATAGTTTATTCTCTTATGTAATTGAAATAATATTTTCACAGTCCGATTATCAACCGATTATCTTAATAAAATAATTCTGATTTATACAAAGTGATATTGCTTATACGGGCAATATGATCAATATGTATACGTTCAGATATTTTATTCGGTAAAATGATAAGCTTTTTAGCATTCCGTTTGTGTATTTTTACCTAAATTCCTACAAACCAAAAAGTATGGAAATAATATTCAATTTGTTTAAGACATATTCATTCCAATTACTTTAATCGGTGGTGTAGAAAACAGGACGTATTTTCTTGTTCCTTATTATGAACATTGTTTTCCACACCAGAGAGATTGCGTATTAGATTCACTGTGCACAGGCCGCACTTTCAAAACTTTTACTTTCGCTTTTGTACTTTTTCAACCTCAACGGCATTCTATTCAGCAGAAGACAATCGCTTTACTTCACCACTGCATGGCACCATACGACAGCACTCTCTCAAGCACTTGTATGTTTATCGCTTTACCTCACCATTATCCGCGTAGTCGGCGGGAAAAAAGGTGCTCCATTATTTTATAGGTGATGGCAAGTCTAGCCTGACCGTCTAACTAACCCGTTGGCGTGCCAGCGATTATTTGGTGCGATATGAAACACTTTCCTATCTGACACCTATTCGCTCCCGAGCCGAACGGGGGCCGTATCCGTAGAGCTTTGGATAATTAGGACGTACTTAAGCCGCCGAAAGAGTGCAAAATAGAGAATCGTTAGGGATAATTATCCTCATTAGGGCACTCGCAGAATAGAGACGGGTATACCTTTAGGTTATGTTTTATACCCTGAAGCTCGGCACAGATGCCCTGAAAGGTAACAAAAAAATCCCAGTAACTATGATAGAAGCACACGGCAATTATCTTGCCAACAAGGGGGAAAAACGGGTATTTAGAATATGAAGTAGTTCTGGGTAACATTCCTGGGGAGGTTTTCAAGGGATAATTGAATTGTTTCTTGTTGAATGATAAAACAACAAGATTGGTCCCAAACAAATGCACCATCGTTACAGCTTAGTTCGATCATAACAGGTTTTTAAACAGTCGCAAATGGTTAGAGATATGGTCGGAAAATTTCTTCGTCTATCAATCACTGAAGCTTTGAACATAGGAAACCCAATATCATATAACTGGAAGATTCTTTGGGGTTATTAAATACCACTGGAAATAAAAACCAAATGTGAACCAACAGCAACGTTCAAAAATTAACCGCCAGCCGACGTACGTAAAATTTCATGAGAATTATAATCAAACGCTATGTAAGAGCTCATCACAAAGTCATAAAGCTAATAACCATGGTCCATGGACCAATATTTTTCATGACCATACTGTCCATCTCCAAATACACATACCCGTCATCATTGCAAATACTTCGTTACATCACGCATGCTATCTAATACCTAACAAAAGGAGTACACTGAAGAGCACGTACGACGAGTTCAACTGAAATGCAATATTCTTAACGCACAATGCAGTGCTCAAGAATTTATACCAGGAATACAAACAAAAGTAGGGACAGAAAAAAATACAACACACTTCCCAAACAAACACCATGCAACGAGGCACCTTCAGCTTTGCTAATCCTATCTCCAAAGAGACCCCGTCACCGTTCACGTTTCATTGTTTCAAACTGCCAGTGATCTGCTTCATGGAGCCGCAACTAATGAAAATGTGTTACCATAGTGGTTGTGGTAGCTAACCGGGAATGAACCGGGCCCTTCGACAACGGAGTAGAGTGAACGAATCCATCAAATACCCAGGAGCAATGCCTGGGTTCCACCAGCACTTCAGACGGAGCACACTTCAGCGTGCTGCACTTGTCTTTTGTCATGCACGAAGCGAAGAATGTAAATCTGTAAAAGTATGTACTCTACGGACGGGCGAAACAAAGCCACCGTTTCCATTCAATGACACAATTCTATTTTCAATGTTGGTGTTATTGACAACGGAGCATGTTCTGGTTGAGAAAATAATTGAAAGCTGTCCACTGCAACAGAACTTTTGCGAAGCGAGCAGTCTTCGTTATAAATTAACTTTGTTAGCTTTGCTTTCCAAGAAAACCGAACCGTTCAGCCGTTGTGAAGAATCGTGTAGGAAACAAATCATAAAATTTTGAGACAGGAAAGTCCAATTCCCTACCGAGTAAGTAATACAAATCATCGAACATTTAAGTAGTGATGGTTTGCTGTGACTATTAATAGTTGTGAATTTATTCTTGTTTTTATTTATTTTTACATTCGTTTTCTTCTTTTAATTTCATATTTATTTATGTCATTGCTGTTTAATTTTTGTTAAACAATTGTATTCAACATACACAACTACTACGTCTACCATAGTGTTATTCGTTCGTTACATTCGGACACCCTAGGTTTGTGTGATGTCCTCATCTTTACACAAGCAATACTGAAATTTCCACAATGTGTTAAGTAATGCATCCCTCTGTTTAGCTACACTGTGCCAACGATGAATAAATAATTCACCGATGGTTTCTTTCAAGACACAACCAAACAATTTTAAAACGTACAAACGATCATTTGTTGATAAACAGAGAAACTGTCAGTTCCCGTTTGCCCGTGCCTGGCACGCAGGTTCGTATGTTTGCCGTGTGCAAATAAACTCATCCACCACGCCGAGCAGGCTCGGCCAGATTTACGGTCCGCTTCCATAAGCCTCGGGGCCAATTTATTGACCGTATTGATTTCCAATGCAATGGTAATTTATCGCACCAGGCCCAGTTCCGTCTCGTACACGTACACGTTGCATATGTTTAGCCTGTGGTAAGTGTCCTGTTTACACGCTACTGTGTCTAATTTATGTGCAAACACTTGGATAATTTATATGGGTTGCTGCCCCGATCACCGATCGCTGGCTGGGATGTAGATTAATATTTATTTCCCATCCTGCCCAAGCCTTTGATGATACCGACGTTGGCGGGAAGGAAACCAACTCGTAACGTTTCGAGACAGATTGTTATATCAAATTCCTTTGAAGTGTTTTACGGTGCGGGATTGAAGCGGGAATATCCTTTGAATACGGGAACCGGAGCACTTCGTTTAAAGAAATATTGGTTATCGATAGTTAAGATTTGTGATACACTCTGTAATCGGGTGAAATATGTCTTTGGCTTTTGTGCATGGATTCTATTTAATTGGATGGAAAATATTTATGCTCTTACCGTACTCGAAAAAGCTACTGTTAAAAGTAAAATTAAGGATCCTTTTAAATTTAAGCTAAGTGTAGAATGAAACACATAAAAAGCACATTTTTAGTTCGACGCAAGACTCAAAACAAACTACACCATGAATAAACGATCAATCAATTTGATGACATGTCCTTCATTTCTGTCCAATTTCATACATCTCCCCAACTACAATTGCTCTCCTGCAGTAAGATCCTTCCTGCCACTAGATACATAACGAGAACCCACTCTGCAATCGACCTTAAATCGATTATGTGACAGATCCTGCCCGAAATGCGATGCTCTACTATTGGGGGTTTGCTCCATGGTACGGGCAGCCCAACACGACTACACTATCTCATCGCTTTATGTCCTTCCCGAAAGCGAGAATATAATCTCAAATTACATTTTATTATGTGCCCCCGCATCTTTCATCCGGTTGTCACTGCAGCGCTTCTAAATTGTGTTCTCTTACCTTCGCCAAGTATAACGCTGCTTGTCCCCGAAAACCGTTCCGCTCCAGAGTGCGCAAATAAAAGGGCATGCCACATTCCCATATCCGCACCAATGCTATGGATCAGATCAGAGTACCGCCGTTATCGCTTATCGGAAAGGCCGATCATTTTATATTTCTACCGGAACTTTTTCCGATGAAAATCACCGCCGGCTAAAGTATTATTCACTTTTCTTCCGTTTGTTCGCGAAAGAAAGAGAAATCGTGCCGGCAATTTTCTTTACAACATTGAGTGCAAAAAATTGATATTTCCCATTCAGCTCAGTTTGATGGGCGCGCAGCGTACTGTGGTCGGTTCGCCCCATATCACACCGGCCACTTGGAACATCACCTAACAGGCCGCATTCCCTCGGAACGATGTGAATGGTTTCGGTTTTTAATACGTTCTTCTTCAGACGAGAAAGTTAAGTTGATGCGAAAATGCTTTGCAATGCTTTTCTTTTTGGGGGCGAACGCTTTAAGCAAGCAAGCAGTTGAGCGAACCACACAAGCACACCACACAACACTGGACCGAACATCAACTCGGACCCGTTCTTTTGCATACAGCCCTCACCGCAAAGAGAAGCGACCACTAAAGTGCTTTTCTCGTCTCGGACAAAGTGGCCCCGGCGTGACGAATGTTGGCTCAACCGGTGATCGATATTGCTTCGATGATTCAATGATTTTCATTTGCCTGTGCCGGGAACGGTGCAGGAATTTTGTCCCATCGGAAATAACTGGGCCGTTGATCGGGTTCTCCGTGTCTTCGTGTCGACATCGTTACCGGGGAGCTGGGAGCCCTAAAATTGGTTGCTCGCGAGCGGCCAACTATGCATGGAATGTGTCATGTATTGGTTAACCAGGCAGGTCCATGACGTGTAGCGTGTACCACATGATACCCGACCCTTCTTTTCTTCGACAACACGTCAAACAAGGGTCATATTTCATCCGTGCCCCCCATGAAAGTATGTGTGGAATAGAAATTATACGTTTTTTTCGGTTTGCTTCTTACCTCCGCTGCCTATTTCGTATACTTCGCTTTCATCTCTGAAAAACAAAGGATCTAGACATCCCATGCTACTCCTTTGGGTGGGAGTTCGTACTGTAATTTCGGTCGTTCGTGGGCAGGAACGACGATAATCTGACTTCTGAGCGCCTGAGCGATACCCGACCGATCTTGCCCGGACGGATCTGCGATGATGCTAGCAAAACATCACCCGGGGAATGATTGAAAGAACATGTTCGCTCCATTGCACTGCTATCGATGCGTAATGAATCGATTATGAGCTTAACAGGTTGGCGTTGGGTGAAGACGAATCGGGCAGGTCAAAGAAATATTTTCCAAACGGTGAAAGGCTGAGAATAAATACAGTGAAGACGAAAAAAAGTTGTTAAACAGCTGGGTGAAGGAGATGATAGAATGAATTTATGATCAGTTAGTGATCATACCCTTTCGATTCCTTGTGTAGTATAAGAACTTGAATGTAAAAATGGCGCTTTGATTTAAATACTAGTTTAGACGTTAAAAACTCTACTTTCAGGAAGAGAGGTTTAGCCCTGTATTAGACAGCGCGAGGCACAGTTAAGCTTTAAAATTTATTTGTTTATCTATTGACCAATTCATTAGAAACTTGTTTTGAAGAATATATAACAATCAAGGAAATAATACCATTAATTTCAAATACGGTGAGGCTGACAGCCTAAATAAGCACAATTTGTCCAACAGACTGTAAGATATTATATTTACTATAAAGCTGAGATTATACTGAGTAAAGGCGGATGTCCATCATGCCTTTCGTTATTCTTAATTAATTGTTGAACTTTAAGAAAAACGTGAGGGTAAATTGCCAGCTGTTGCATACCTAAGGAAACAACGAACATATTTCAAGTGTCTGGGACAGTTCGAACCACCATTTTTATATATTTTATGTGTAGTATTCAACATTTTCGCTCAAAAAATACTATTAAAATTTTATTTCAGCACAATATTGGTATATAAAATCAAGAAACAATGTTTTTGAACCACGCTTAAAAATCCAGTCGACCATGGTTGGGTTTATTTTAGTTGGGTTACTCGATGGTTAGCACCTCAACAGCTGGGTTGCACTCCCAACCTACGAGGCTGCCATTTTCAATAAATCTGGCCTACTAGGCATGGCATTTTTGCTACGTAAATACATTTTTGCTACGTATTGCTTGATAATCACTGTCAAAATCTGCGCATTCAATTATAGCAATTATAGCTAACACGTCGCGACCTATTATTGTACAAGATTATAGTATAATTTTCATCACCAGCTTGATCAGCTGGAGTGTGACTCTTTGAGAATTTTTGTTTTTGACCACATTTAGTGCCTCCTGCAGCGTAAGAATAGTACTTTGGGCGTCTGATGAACTAGTTTGTCCATTTCGTACCGAGCCGAAACTGTATCGACTATTTTGGAAATACGTTTCGTGTGTTCACAAAATAGGATCGATGAACTTTGTTTGAACCAATTATTGAACAGTCCGGCCAAGAAGATTAGAATAATAAATTTGTTTTCTACATTATTACACATTACTTCAAACTGGTGTGCATTGAACAACAACATTTCAAACACGTAAAATGATCCCAACACCCCCAGCACTAATCTTCAAAGCCTTTCAAACGACCTTTTGCCTTACTCTTCCCGATACTGCTTATCTGCCAACAAAAGGATGCACTACACTTAAGCCCATTATCCAATCACGGGCCTGAAAAGCCACAACTATTGCGGAAGTATTTCAATTAGTCGTGCTAAGATAAACACACAGCACCGTGCATCGTGTATCGAACCATTCACCTTCGTCCGGGTTACTTTCCCCCCAGGGGCGAACCACCGCACACGTAAACAGGCTCAATGGGTGAGAACGATTATTTGCATATTCCCATGATAAAAGACACATGATGGCCACATCTTGGGAAGTGTTATGCGCATCGGTACGAGCATTTGGAGAATTTTGCCGTGCACGTTGCACGTTACGCTGCAATTGATATTTTGATCGATTTTACTTGCCCCACCGTTCAGGCAGAGCGCACTACGAACGGTGCAATCGATGCATAGTTGCTTAAACTTCCTTTATTTTATGAATCAATGGGTTATGCATGAGCTTTTATCGCTCGGGTCGTGCAGTAAAAGTATGAATTTCAATTTAACCTCCGAGGACTCATCCACCCCAATCATGCTTGGAGAGTATTTTAATAGCGTTCATCTTCCCGGCACTATGCAAAGCGTAGTGTTTTGCCACAATAAAGACAAGATTATGCGAGGAAGTGAACTCCTTTCAGGGCGGATCAAATTTTACTCTTTATTTACTGAAGTCATTCAAAATATGATTTTAAAGCACCTTTGAATACTTTTGAGAAGAGACATTAAATTATACATCTGCTATACTGTTTTTTATCATACTTTGCTTTTGCAGAAACTCGAATTCGTTTTCCATCATCTTTAGTGCATTAAAACAGATATTCTCATGTTTAATTTCGGCAGTAAAATACATTCATACTATGCGCCACTATCCACACAGCCACCCACCACGTTTAGCTATCTGACTGAGGACATATTTATATTCACTTCAAATGAAATTCACTGATAGCACACATCCTTGCGTCGAGAGAAGGATGCTCCAATCGACCGATCATCGCCATATCCTTCCCCGTCCCACATTCCGGGCATGATTGATGCTAATGGGATTTCACGATTGGTTCTAGCAGGACGTACCCGCTTAGAACATCATACGGACACCCGCAAACCTACACACGGACACCCGCACACACGTGATGGATGAAAATGAATATTTTCTCGTCATCCCGGGTGAATCATATGAACCGGCCAAAAAAGAAGAAGAAGAAGAAGTTGGTGGGGCCAGATCGGTAGAAGGTGGCCGGACACCGTACACACAAATTGCCATCCCACCAATACAAATGCACCTGTCATCATCATTATCGATGGTTGCGATCACAATTCGCGCACTGGTTATTGGCAATTTTCAGGTGAGCAGGATATCCTTAGTCCGCTGCTGGCGCTAGGAAAGGGAAATCATGCATCCTCATCTCTCTCCGAGGACATCGGTTTACCGGGGGCCTCTAGGGGGGGGTAATGCAGTTTCGCAGCCGGATTGCACATCATTTCAATAAATAGATGAAACAGAATAGACGACCAAATGTTGCGTATATTGTACCGACAGAAATATCTGCAAGATTAGTGCGCAAAGATCTGTTTAGGGACACTTTATGTACAAAACTATGCCGAATAAGGTGGAAGAAAGATAGTTTACGGGTTATTTGCTTTCAACATGGCCAGTAGGAGCTGTTTCTGGATTTTGTTCAAGTTAAACTGGAATGTGCCGAGATTGATCTGGAATCGTACTCACTTTCTATAGCTATTGAGGATTCCTCTTGTAATAACGTTTTCAACATGATCATATGAGATGGTTTGACATTTGTCCGGTCATAAGTTGAGTGAGTTTCTGTCACACCAATCACCAAACACCGTAAGCAGCTGTTTAGACAGTCGTCTGCATCTTTGACAGCGGTAAAGACTGTTATCAGCATACATTAAATACGATTCCACAGACAGGATCGTTGAAAGATCAATCACGTATATCAGGAGAAGCAGGGGCCCTAAGTTGCTAACCTGCGGCACCACAGACGTTCCGATGAACGTATACGAATAATCAGACCCAATTCCCACCTAGTAGGTACGATTCAGCAGATAGGAGCACAGCCAAGGTATAAAAATATCAGGAGCGCCTAGCGCAGTTTCGTAATAAAAGTGAGCATCATCATTCAATTGTGTCTACTCCTCACTCAATCTGTTGATTTTCGACGTATGAGGTCGTGCATGATGCAATGTATATTCAATTTTCTAACAGAAAACATAACCACATTGATGTGGAACTGCATATACGCTAAGCTAATATTGTGGTTAGGCAGCGTTATGTTACTACCCGAGCGGTTAAACACGTGCTAGCTTCGAATCCAAGCTGGTTTCATCCAAAAAATTCTTACAACTCACCAAAAACCAATGCCAATGATGCAGTTTTTATTGCTCCATCCCGTGAAAAACACCTGCACCGGGGGTGTGTTTATTAATGGTGCAGAAAGTTGCCCACCCAAAAAATAAACAAAAACAACAACAAAAAAAACAAGCTAACAACCTTCCCTAGCTCCAATCATGCCATAAGTTTCTAGCCGGCGTGCTGCTAAAGTCACAGGAAATGAAATATATTGCACCAACCCGACACGATCGGTACCGGTAAGGTACGATTGTAAAATGTGGGAATAAGGAAAAAACCCGCTTTCTTACCAGTGAACTTTTTCGATTTGCAGCTCAAGAAGCTACCGGGTTTTGGGGACGGGTAGCACGGCGCTACAACACAAACTGCGTCCACTTAAGCACGTTCGCACGGTTTGCTGCTGCAGCACGGTCAGCTATACAACAGCAGCATTTTTCCTATCCCCAGTCATATTTTTACTGTTAGCATTGCTTCGCGCTATCGCGATAAATCATAACTTATCCAGCGAAACCAGCAAAAGCATACACTTTTATTTTGCCTTCTTAGCCACATCTCGCGCTTTTGAGCGAATGATCGTTTCGTGCACAATTCCTAGCAAATGCAAATATCCGATACGGTTAGCTCGGCGAAGGTAGGGATAGGGAAAATGGAAAAGAGCAGAGTGAACGAGTGACAGTGGAAAAGCAAAGAAAAAACTGCAACCCTGTTTAATTGAATAAATAATGGTCAGAATTTGCAATTGCAATTAGCATTTTCAGCGGATAGCAATCAGGTTGCTTGACATATTTATACAAATTGCACCTAATGTCGAAATACGGATAAAGTTAGTGGCAAAACGGATGACAGAGCTATGGAATTTCAGTAAAGTTATCGTATCGAAAATGTTTGTATTTTTTTTTTTACTGATGAATCTTAAAACGTCCTCGAAGTAGTAAAAATTAATTCAAATTTTAATGTGTATCAAAACTATATTTACGAAACGATGCTCCCTAGTGCCACAATCTCCTGGACTGTAGGAGACACAATTCTGTCTCATAACTATGCGATCCCATTGAAATCGAATTTATCCTCTCCATCGGCACTTTTTATGCTCGTTGACAGAAAATTGGAAAAATTTATTTAACACAAAAAAAAACAAAGAGTGCCAAAGGAAGATTCAGATGGCGCACAAATCAGGTTATGATAAATGGAATTTTTTATTCAATTGTTATTCTATCATTGAGCAACTGAGCAACTTTCCGATCTCTCTTTCGTTGATATCCCTGTACAAAAAAAAAAATAACTCTGAGATTGTTCATGTGGAACTCACAAAATCCCATAAATGATACCGACTGTTGCAGCACATTGGTGATGCTCAATACTAAACGCAATGTAAAAACAAATTCACCACAAACCGAGTACAGCGTACTGTGCAAAGTATTTAATAATGCAAAGGTGCTGAAAGTTCATGACAAGCACCGAGCCGACAATGGTACTGCAGTTTTGCAGCACAAAATCTTCCCACAAACTTGCGGGCTGATGGGTATCTGACGGGTAGGGATCCCGCCCTGGAACTATTGTTGTTTCTGCACGCAAAAAAATGTCATACTAACGGAGTGTATCATCGCACCTGCGAGACTGCATCTTCACGGAAACACTATTAATTACAACCACTGCCCGGGACAGACCAGCGGAAAGACTAGACTTGTTACTTGTTCATAAATCTATGTTTTGTTTTCGCAAGCACTCCCGTACCCAGCGAGACCATAAAAAAGCTTCACCGGTACGTAAAGATCACGAACGAACCGCAGCCGAGTGGGCGACCGACAACAGACAGGATGCTGTCCCAGAATACGGTGAAGACTTGCAGAAGAAGTGGAACAAAAAAGAAAGCAGCATGGCTAAAGCAAGTGTCCACCGGGAGGCACTGGAAAGTCTTGGCCGTCTTTCAGCATCAGATAACCAGGGCCAGAGTTTCGTTTTGCTCGAGGATGTAGTTAATTATTTTTATGCTTCCGAGGAACCGTTAATGTTACCGAGTGTGCGAAAGCGAACCGGATGGCCGTTAGTCAGGTGTTTCTTTGGCCATATGATAGTTATCTGCAAGAGTGCTGTGGTTGTTTTTTTTTTCTCTTCCTATGGTGGCTGTTTCTATGAACGAAAAATACAACACGATAAGCTTTCGCAGAGTAGCTTAAGCGGTGGTGCTTTTTAATATGAAAGAGATCTTTAGAAAGTAATTTTATAATTGGTGCAACATTTCAGTAAACCGTACGAGTGATTTTTGTTATTGAATTGGTTTTCTTTGTAACTCATCTAATTAAGTGCCCTTAACGTTCTGGAAAATGGTCAACGATTCATATTTGTGGCCCCATTACCATCAAAGGATTCTTGCGAAATAATTACATTTATTTGCTGCATGAAGAAACGCTTGCAAGATTCTAGTGAAACATTACATTGATTGAAACTTCTGCAGCTTTCGCCACACCAATCACACTGCACTTTCGATAACATCAAAAGGCTCTATCGGGAAAGGGGTAAAAAATACAATTACAAATTGTTATTTTATTATTGCTAACCGATCCTCAATCCTTTCAATCATGTGACAAAACAGCTTTCATCGATTCATTCGCGATGCCCTGTTCGATGCCTGGCTGGCACGGGATGACAGGGAAACTCCATTACCTTCACAGCAAACCGAATCGATAAAAGTCTACGATTCATCAAACGGATGGTTTTTGCTGTGCTTCCCACAGCGGCACAACGGAACGCCATCGAGCTGAACGGTCGCAGACAAATGGTTCACTAGTTCCCATGTTCTATCAATCATCTGCAGAGTCTGCCACAGCAGGCCATTCGGCCAGTCGCCCCCATTCCTGCACACCGTGTATGTATGTGGGCGTGTGTATGCTTTGTGATACGCCTAATACCGGCGCAACATCTGCATCAACAACGGGCACACACGGGACCGGTCGACCCGAACTCGCCCGGGTGCGAAAGCTTACACTCTTAAAGCCAGTAGCCCGACCGGTGGTCCCTACTGCACTGTCGATACCGAAGGCCCAATCCAACGATCAGCCATCGACAGTGAACATGAAGCACAGAGTGGTGTGCCTTTTCGTTTGTAATTTAGTACTATTCATTCCCCGATTTTCGCTCTTCATCTAAGCACCCTAGCAGCGTAAGTGTTTTGTCGTACCAACATGCGATTGGAACCTGCGCGTCCACTCGCGGGTAAAACCGGATATGGCGATCAGTGCAGTGCACCCTGTGCGGTGGTATCAATGGCCTGTACGCCGTCCCGACCATCACACTAACCGGGTGTAGCATATTCATGAGTATTTAGGCCAAAGCACGACATTGCCATCTGGACGGACGGGCGAACGTACACAACAAAAGAAAGTGGAACACAAATTCGATCATGACTAACGCAAACGCAAAGAAACGGCGAGAAACAGCGAGTGACATACATACTCGTTGCCCGCGCTGTGATTTGTTTTCACCCCGGTCTGGCCGCTGTGCGAAAATCGCGTGTTTTTTTTTGTGCGCTCGGACACCAGGCAAAAGGCTGATAAATTGCATATACATACCATATTTCACAACCGATCCGGCTGCACACATTCCGTTTGGCCGAAGTGTTGCGTTTTGCCGAACGCTAGCCACATCAATAGCCGAAGCGTATGTGCGCCTTTTGGAGACATATTTCTAGCGTGGCCGAGCCGAGCCGGGTAGATCTCATGGCCCACGGGGTTTACTACCGTTTGGCAACATACTTTATTGGAATGCGCAAACACACCGAACCTTATGGAATCGCAGTAAAGGGGCGCAAAAGCACACTTGAGCGTTGAGTGTGCAATTCAATGCAAACGTTTCTTATCTGCATGCGGTTTCTTATGGTAATAACCGTTGCTTTATTTTCCTTTCTGGCTGTTGTTGGTGCTGTACGTGATGTGGGCTCGTTCGCTGATTCGTGTTCCATTAATAGGGCGAGGACTGTTGGTGCCATAAATCAACATTCATCAAAATGATCAGCAACTACTGAATATTGAACTGTCGGTCGGGACAGCATGAATGGAATGTTTGCATTTCCATCAATCATGCTATCAGTTAATACTTTACGCTCTTCATATGCTTGTGCATTATATGCGGTCAGAAGTAAGCTTCTATGGGAAGTTATAATTGCTTTCTTTTTTTTCAGTGTGAATGGAGTTCCGCAACGGTTTAAAAAATCATCCTGACACACACAGATATCGGTTGTAATACTTTCTCTTGGTGTAATGATCTATCTGCTCATACCTACTGACTATCGGAACTTATTTTCATCATCCGTTCTTGGTACGGAGGAATGAATCGAATGGAATTTAATAATGGTCGTATCCTAATAGAAATCAACACTCGATAACAGATTGTGCTCAGCACCTTTCAGAGAACTCCTCATTCCTCAGAGCATTCAATATTCAAAGGTTTTTAAGGTTAACTGACCATTTCTGGATAATTTTGTAAATTGAACTTAAAATGTTTTGAGATAAGCTTGAACTCCTTTTAAATACTTAGAACTTTGGAAAACTGAAGTCGAACGCTGGGCAAAGCGTTCTCAGAGTCACTCTGAAACCTTTGCAAATGTATCTTTTTTAAAAGCTTTGCAAAGATTCGATTACAGCTTGTTAACATTTTGGAAAGTGGGAGAAATTCCAGATCTACCTCTACATATTCCAGTTCAACTTAACTTGCAATTGCTAGAATAGAATAGAATTCGGTAATTACTTAAACCTTTTGCAACTAGAGTTCAAAATGGCAAAACTGGAGCCATATCAGTGAGGAGTTATTTACACTTTCTGGTGTTCCTTCAACAAAGCAATCGGATTCGTTACAAAGCTTTTGTCAACTGCCGTACTGAAAGCTTCAGCTATCCTATTCAAAAGCACCAGAAAGTGCTAAGGATACTAGATCCACCTTACTTTCATAATCAACCTGTGCAGAATACAAAAATCGCATTACAGTAGCGATCTGGCCCTGTTCGCATGATACTGCGCAGCAATATGTTACAATCTACTCACTGTTAATATAGCAATAGCCAAGTCATTTATCGTTTCAATTTACTGTGGCTGCTGTTTCGAAGTGCACGTCAGCTCTAGCAGCAGTAAGTAACAACTTTGCGGTCCAATGATGAATTGGGTAAATTTTTCGTCCATTTCACTAAAAACAACAGCCACCGAAACCACCGACGATAAACACATGCGTATGGGAGTTTGGGTTGGGTTCGTCCACCCAGGCCCCCGATCGGTCCCTTTTTTTGCCTGTACCATATGTGCTAGGTCGTTTCTTCTAATTTTATCCGTTTTCCGTTTCTACCCTGTCAATCAACCTGGGGATTGGTGAAATTGGGTCGGATAATTTATTGTTTTTCTACCCTGTGCGAAGACATTTTCGCTCATACGTGCAGTTTGCGGGAAGGTGTGGCAAGGTAACCTACTCAACCTGCCAGAAGTGTACGGAAGGATGTTATCCCCCACCGTGTGAGCGTGGGGAAAAGTTACGGTGGACTGTTGTTCTTCGCACAGGTTCGGGGTTTGTGTTTTTGCTCCTTGTTACTAGTCGGACAACGATCATCATCGGCAACATAACCTTTACCGAATGATGTTAATCAATTATGTACACCAACATAATCTGTACCGTTGTTTGATTTTATTCTGTCAACGTATGTTACTACCCTATCTTCATCATTTTCGCTGTAAGCTACATACACACCAGATATCGTTCGATATCTCAATATTATGAAATTAACAAACTAACATTATTGTAGTACTATAAGAAATTTTTGAAATATTTGTAGGTACTAACTATTAAGTATTTCTCGTTATTAATGTACATATTTCACAGATACTGTAATTTTTGTATTGATTACTTTAACGTCGATGACGATTTTTTATTCTTTTCTGCAATTTATTATTATTTAGTAAATTAACCTCAGAAATGTATGTTGGTTCCAAATAGTTACTATCTGATTTATTGAACTAATTATTTGTAGTTTTTCAAGATCAGCATGGACTTCACTTAATTTTTATTTATTTTTTTAACTAGACGCATTCCAAATATTTTGCTCCACATGAAATATGTTCAATGTATGAACTTTTTGTACCAACGACATTACTTTGTTCTCGATGTTGCAGGAGCTGCTATTTCGATTATTGTGTAAACAGAAATACATGGCTCCGTCTAGCAATCTTTTCCAAAGGGGCAGCAAAAGAAGAAAAAAAAACCCCATCATCCTAGTGAATGGGGCGCCTTAGACCACGATATTTGAGAGTATAAATCTTACCCTTTCGACGCCCCTAAATGGCGGGATTTGCAGCAAAAAGCCACTATAAACGTAAATCAATACAAAACACTGTGTGTCTACAGGGTACGACTTTGGTACGGTGGTGCGCTTTTCGGACCCGGCGCAACGATGACCGAAGTTGTTGGAAGATTGTTTGGATAGCTTAAAATGTGTTTTGCCTTCCCGCTTTTTGTCCAAGATATGCCAGCGATGGCCGCTGGAAGGGTGCCCCCGGGAGGGAAGTGTTTTACAAAGTATGGTTTCCGGTGTATATTTCCTGCTGCAGGCGTGGAACAAATTGATGTGATGGGATTTTTTTTATATGTATGTGCGCTGTTGTTGCTTACTTTCTTCGAGTGCACATAACGTACAGCACCTTCGTAATCGGAGACCGATACGGGAACACCAAAATATGGTGGAAAACACACACAAACAATCATCCTTATGGTGATGGTTTGAAAATACTGGTTAGGAAGTGATGTACGTTATATACAGTGTTGAATGCAAAGAAATCACTTTACGCTAAAGCTGTTTCGGAAGCACTTGCTGTACCGTCATTCATGTTGAGCGGTACTTTAAGTCGTTCGTGATAATAGCAATAGTGAAGTGTTAACCATAAAATAAGACTTCAGTTTCATCTCTTTTCTCATTTATTTTCGTAACGTGTCAGATAACTCACTGTTTAATTAACTTTAAAATATTTGTTAGTTCTGGTCCATTCAGACAATTCTAGTTTCATGTTTTTCGGTTTTTTCAGGCTCTAGTCTATACTTTGTTTTCATTATTCTTTCAAAAATACATACAAAAAAATATCATTCCTGCAAGCAGCTACTATTCCCACAAAGCGTAATGTTAGCGTATCAAAGAAAAGCTTCAACATGGTAAAACATTGATTCCGATGCGATGGCTAATCCCGTCGGTGAAAAGCAAAGTGAACATGTTTACCATTTGGCCACAAACTACCTGCTGGGTTTTCCATTCGACTAATGGCGCCTGCAAGTATTTGGTATCCTTTCGACACCTAAGTTGAACAAACAGGAGAGGAACGAGAAACGATCGTAGAACCGATTGCAAGCTGCAATGCTTGCTATGTTTTGTGTTTGTGTTTTCGTTGTTGATCTTACAGGCAAGATACAACGAATGCCAATGGATCATGGTGCACTTTTCGATTACTTCATCTGGAGACAGTTTCTAGCATATAGTTTCTGGCGTTTGGTGCATGTGTAGTCTTGAAGTTTTATTCTTAGAATGTCTCTTGTCTGACGTTTGATAATAATAGTGTTTTATACTTCACCATAGATTTATTTTCTAGGCATATTACCCTCACCTTTGAACATGAAGCTCTACCACTAGAATAGATCATTAGTCAAATTTTATTTATTTGGCACACAATCGTTTCGAAAAGCAACCATCTTTACACACAGACAGTTTGGTTCGAAAAACTTGGAAACATTATTGTATACATCCTTCCAATCGTAGTGATACATACAGTCACTAGTAAACTAACAATCTCGCACTGCTTTCTGACGAGCTGAGGCTCAATCATTTTTAATGATGTTCCCAAGAGCTGTTCCGTTTTATTCCAGGTCAAATGAAATATTTCAATGTTAAGCCGGGGTAGCCGAAAAAGAGGCAGTCACTTGACCTTTTTTCCGTACCAAATGCAAATATAGCCAAAACACACCATAATAGAATCTCGGATCATCCAATTTTAAGGTGAATACAAAAAGGTAAATCTAGCCCCCAACATTTCTTACCTGTTGTCCAATACTTGCGGATTAAGTATAAGCCGAGAATGTAAGAACAGCTATACAGACCATTTGGTGATGTATTTAAGCGTGTTTCAATTTCAACTGCTTTAAAAATTCAATTATTGGAGTGAATTGATATCTTTCATTTACTATCTCTAGGTTGTATTTACAATAAAACATCGATTTGTTGATTAAAGCTAAGACATCCGAATATCGGTTCAATTGTAAACAAAATTTACATTATTTCCTATACATCTTTCGAATAAAGGTCAGTAAAATGGTGCCACTTTCACTTCTTTTACATATTTCCACCTAGTCCTTTGCTTAACTCCTATTTCACACCAACAACACTCCTACACAGCGCGATTTGATTGTGGTGCCACCTGTTCCGGTAGTACATTTTGGTACACTGTTGTCAACAAAATGGCTACCCAATAAGATTATCTACAAATAAACGAACACTTTCCTCCGAACGAACCTGCCCCCTGCCGGTTGCTTTACGAGGGGGGTTTTGTTTCAATTTGTCTGATAATCTCGTCGAGTTTCCCATCTGCATATAGATAACGTGTCGACGAGCCCCTTTTCCGTGGATGAAATCAGGAGTTTGATTGGCGTGAAAATCAATTTTCACACAGTTAACACTCATGTTTTCATGGCAAACGGTGAATTTCAATTGATTTCCATACGCAAAAGAGCGTTTTGGAGCTTTCGCTGTTATACCGTATGTCGTGTCGTGTTTAGGGTGTTATTGCTTTCCATCATTGTGTGTGTGTGCTTAATATGAAAACATGATACAATGTGGTGGGTTTTGTATGCTAGTAAATAATAGCTTTCCTCAAGCAACGGAGAAGAGCATCGAACGTAACATATTAAGATTTTACTACATACTAATAAATAGCAAGTAGTAGCATATCGTTAAGTCTAAAAGCACTAGAATTTTTAATGTAATTTTTTTTTTGATTCATGTATGTAGCAACAACGTCGTTTTCGTTAAAACCGCGAATGATTGTTTGAGTTCCAGCACGTTTTGAGATACTGTGTGAAGAATGGAAAAATCTTTTTTCCACGCACTATGTGCATCAGGGTTAACTCCAAGCGCTCTCTTATATTTTCAGAATCTTTTCACTTTCCTCTCAGAATGATACTTCACCAGACGGAACTACTATCACGTTTCGAAACGTGATTCCACCACGACTCCCTCCCCAACGTTGTGAGTGCGTCGGCGCATCCCAGGCTCCGGACCGATCATGGCCCGACAAGAATCAGACGGTACACGAACTGCCGTCGACCGTTGCTGCCGATGGCACTGTGGCTTTCCCGTCAGTCTTCGTGTGTTCGTGCTTTCAGCATGGTAGTCTCAGTGTATTTCTGATTCCGTGTTTGCTAGACATCGTCGAACTCCATCCTCTACGCTCTATCTTCTTCCATAGACACATACACACATGTAAGGATTTGAAGAGTTAGAAAGAATTACTCCGATGGAGTTGAGCATGCGGCAAGTGTAGCACATGTGTTTCGTACAATAATCTTTCCTCAATTTTGTAACACATAATGCCCGACAAGATTTCCTTGATCGACAGTTGTGAAATGTTACGATTTGGTTGTGAACATTGTGAACGTTCGCGTAGTGTGCATGAGAAACTGTGAATATATTTGTCACATCGGCAACATCAATACAGAAACGTCAGATGAAAATGACAACATGCGTGAAAGCGTCTGCGTTTTGACACACCTCGGGACGTTTGTGAGACTGTGTGTAAGTGTATTTGCATGCTGAAAGCAGATGAGTTTGCATACCAGTCATGAAATATCTCTTATAATATCCTTTGCTCTCATTGGTATTTGTCGACATGGAATGTAATCAAAAGTGTATTTATAACTGAATTAAATAATTATAAAATTATTCAACTCTAGCAATGGACACGATATTCCATGTGTAAACTAACGTTTGAGATATGGTAAAATAGCATGAAATTCACAGCAACAAGAAAAAGAGCGTTCAATTGGTCTAAGGAAGCTTCTCCGTTCTCTGTTCTTCTCGCTTTGAGTGATGTGGTTCATAACCCAACACGAGAGGGCGCCACCATACAGAATGGAATATGACATGTGAGCAGTAAAATGAGTAGCGAAAGCTTACTCAGAGTACTTTACTTTTTCGTAAAGAAAGAGAAGAGTAATGGTTAAAAATCAAGGGCTTTTTTATACTCGCAATCTGGTGATGGTAGTGTATGAATGAAAACTTCATTTTTTATAAACTTTACAATACGATTCGATTGTTATGTATTTATGAGAAGAAAAATTAAAACCCAGTTTAATAACAAATAAACTAGTTTATCATAAAACACCAGTAGTAAACTCTAAGAAGCTACTAAATAAATATGTAAACAATTAACTACAAATCTTTAAATTAACTATAATCCAACGTTATTGTAATCACATTTGCATTAAAACGTCGTAAAACGTTTGTGCAAAATAGCCAATTAAATGTAAAATATGGAGTGAAAATTAATTTAATCCAACAATTGGAAAACTTGAACGGTAATGCCCATTTTGAATGCTCACTTTCACGCCCTTCACTTTCCATCGATCATTAATTCTAATCTACCCGAAGTGACAACTGATTTATTCAACAAGCGCTAGCGCCACTCCAATACGGCTTAATCCTTTTGCCGTTTTACACCAGCGAACCGTGAAGTCCGGAAAACCACTGCTACTTCAACCGTTAAACGGTTCTCCTGCCGCGATCCTGCATCAAAACAGGGCTTTCTTTTCGCCGATCATCGGGCGGGCATGAATTTGCCGTTGGTGTGACACAGCGCATAACGGTGGACTGTACGGTCTGATGGATATGACCGTGACGAAAAGTACGCAAAAGTTAATTCCATTATTCCACGCACACAGTGGCGCAGGATCTCCATTCTGCTTCATTTCAAACTGTGATGAATTGAGCTGCTTGTGTTTCTACAATGGTGAAAGGTTAAAGTAACATTACAAGGAACAATCAAGATTGTTGAAGCGATTTACTAGGATCAGGCTTTCTAAATGATGTAAAAAAAAGACCTTTTATCTTTGCCTTACTGTATTGTACTTAATTTTTTACCAAACACATAGAAAAATATAACAAAACATACTTCAAAATGATTTTTAAATTTTAATAAAAATGCCACGTTTTTTCTTCGCTTGTTTAACATGATGACGTCCACGTAATTTTTTGATTATTAAAAAAGATTCTGATATGCTTTAACGATATGCATCTAACAACAAAAACACTCTGACTAATAAAACATTGATGCAATGTATCAAAAGTTCATTTGACCCAAAGGAAATCCTTGATCGTTCAACCGTTCCCACGTGCATCTCACTTGTAAATCTTCAAGTTATGTGCCAGATTTGGGTAAAATTAATTTCGCATCCTAAAAGATCAAAGCGCAAGGGGAGCACAACATCGTTGAGCATACCCAAGGGATGAATACTAATTTTACCTGGCAACTTTTTACCCTTCTTAAGGTCGTAAAGCATTGGGTGGTGTGATTTTTTCTTGAAACAAGCGTTTACCAGGTAGGTAGCTTACAGTTTAAAATCTTTCTCTGAAATTCCGGTAGTGCTTTATCCGTTCAACATATATATTTAATGTTTTGAATTAAACTTTTCGCAAGAAATGGCCGTTTATGATGTCTTCGTTTGATTCATACCACCCAGTAACCGATAAGTAATGAGAAACGAAAGATTGACCTATCGTTTTTCTTGTCTTGTTACATAACTTTTTCAAAATGATAACTGCAGATTGCATCGATTGCAGATTTTAAAACTCTGATTTTGTTAGGCAAATGTTGCCTTTCCTTCATGTAAGCTGAACAATACCTGATCGTTAAACTAACTTGCATAAAGGTAAATTATCACCATCCGCTATTCTTCGTCAAACTTTTTTTTTCAAAGTGACCAATATTTAAATGCAATTCAAACACCTTGGACCGTCAATGGACCGGAAAATCATGCTTTCAGCTCGAAATGGCGTTAACTTTTTGCAATTCGCTTTTCCTCCCTGCATACTGTAACGTAACAAGTAACGGGCTTTGATCGATTTTGCATTCGCAACGTTTCCGCCACCGCGATGAAAAGGCTGCAAAATCATTGCGGAAACGAAAACCCATAAAATAGCACATCAAATAGTTTGATTGACAATTTACTACCGTATTCACGGTAGTTCGCGAAACGACCCGAAAGGTTTGAAAACTAGAAATGGGAAAGAAAAATATGCTACACAAAACTGGCCAGATTGCAGTTTGTGAAACCGCACACATGCACACGCGCGCAAAAAAAATCGAAGGCATAGATTTGCATTCAATTTTCTCACTTTCTACGGCTGTTTTTTTTATGACATGCTGCAGGGAGTAGGGCAGGGGAGTGTTGGGAGGCACTGTCAACGACAAGCGCTGTCGTAACATGGGGATTGATAAAGCTAATGGAGCACGTTTCATCTATTTTCCTTTCACGCGAACATGGAGCCGACATTCACAGGGCGAGGACTATTCAAATTTCAGTAAGAAGAGAAAAAAAGGTATGCTTCAGGCATCGATCACGCTTCCACGCTGAATCAGGACTCCGGGTTATGGAAAAATAAAAATCCCTCCCTCAAGGGAGTGGCCTACAAACAGTTTCAAACAATAAAATTTTTTTCGCATACCGATGAAACGCTGTGTAAACATCATGTATATTCAATTATTTTATATTAACTGCTGAATTTAACACAACATTTACGACCGTGAAAAACACTATTTTCAATAAGCTTTTGAACAAGGATTACATAATTTTTGTAGTAAACAAGCACGTGGTTAATGGAGGCGCATGGTTGTTTTACCGTTTTCATCATCAATACTTCCACCGCATTATCGTTCGACAATATTTTCCTTGGCAAAGGTTTCGGAATGCAAAATAATCTCCTTCATTAAATTCAGGTTGTACCATTAACGGTCCCGTCCAGCACAAAACAAAACATTATTCCTGCATTTATGTGGTGGAAACGCATGGTAGTTTGTACTGTTCCAGTTTCAGTTGTCCTTGCGCACCGTGGCGCATTTCCAACAATCAGTACACGTTCAGAAAATTTATAACGTGATGCTCCTTTCACGTTGCAAAATAAGATTACCTAGCTCGAATCAACGCTTGATTCAATTGCTCAATTATAGGACTACCGGGTACCGCACAATGTAAGCAACGTCAAGCAACTTGCCTTGTGAAGGGAGAATTTAGACAGTTGCCGTTTTTAATTACTCTCTCGGGTCTATCAGAAGTTAAGAAGCATAGCATAATTCAATTAGTAACTTTGACAGTAACTTTGTTTTGTATACTTCTGGCGCAATTTTCAATTTTCCAAGAAAAAATTGCGCTTCGCAATGATAGCGTGTTTCAGAATCATGATTTTCTAGGAAAGTACAAAAATGACGATTTTTTTTTTTAGTTCTCATTTATGATTTTTTTCACCCGTGATGCAAATTATTCAAGACACCTGAGTACGAAATCAATCAAAACAACGGAATCGTAACGACTAGAATGTAAAAGGAAAAACGTAATACGAAAGCTTTTTGCTATCTGGATTAAATTTCATACAGCCATATTTTCTTGAGCTTTCGCTTCTGAACGACGATGCCCCGTCCGTTAGGTAGCATAATAAATCAGTCAAGGCCAACGCTACAAAGATGAAGCAAAATGTTTGCCAGCATCATGAAATGCGCATGAAACTAAACGATAACATAACTATAAAAGCAGAAATTTTACTCCTTCAAATATCTTTTATTCCTTTACGTTATGATTCTTTTTTTTTACCCCACGCAACCGGTTCTCTGGCTGTCATTTCTCGTTTCCAAGAATAATAAAGTTACCGTAAACTTATTTCCAACTACATCTCACTTGTCTCCACCTGCCGGCAGGACAATATTTCAAGCGCTTTGAATAGCAGTCCAACAACTTCCTTTGCTCAGTCTAGCACCGGGAAACAGCATGAGCGATGGGTTTAATTTGGATGATGAAAAACCAAACTACCCTTAAAGGTAACTCCCAACAAAACTGTCTCCCATTCCCGGGTACCCAACCAGCCGGGGTTACACTTAAAGATAGTATCGTCCTTTTTATCACAACTCGTTAAACTAACCGACTGTATTCTCCCACCAGCGGAGGTTCCCGGCCAAACTAAGGGACACAAAACAGCCCCTTTAGTTACATCATTGCGGCTTGACGGAATGGGATGGGGTTCAACAACAAAAAAATTCGGACCATCCAGCAGCTTCCAGCTAACTTGTACTGACACAACTTCGTGTCGGACATCTTTTACTACTCCGGCTCTGCTTCCCGCATCGCAATAATTCCTGTGCTACATGGAATTACTACTCAACTACTAGCACTGGTACACCGCTTCTCGAGCCACTGGACAGAAAATTGACGCAAACGCTGGCCTCCGGCAGGTTACGGGAAAAGCATACTAAATGGTTAAGGTCAGACGAGTGCTTGCCGTACAAATCCTACACTTAAAGGATGTGCCCGGATCTCATTACAGAAAAGCTGCTAAAATATTCCGTCCTTCCACCAAATGCACCAAACTGCTGTAGGATTAGGAAGGCTGCCCGAACTCAGGGGTAAAGAAAATCTTTAAAAGGGACTGTACATTCAAAGCAGAGTTAAACTTGGCAAGAAACACATAGTACTACTAGCAAAGTAATATGTCACGGTCAATATGCGCAATAGAATTGATAAACTTCTTTCATCCACAGCTCTGCCTATGCTTGATTTATAATATTATTATATTATTTACAGCCATAATATAAAAGTATTAAAACAAACAACGATGTCAAACTGAAATAACAACTATTTCTACGAAAGCTACAGCAAAAAGCGAAGAAAGAAAAAAAAATACTTTATCTATAATTGTCGGTTGTCTACGATGCTAAAGATCAACGATGTAAATATCAAATGTCTCACTGGAAAATACCTTCACGAAAGAAAAATGATGTTCCCCTTGTGGTGGCAACCCGTTGAAATGTAGCTATCCGGCTTTCCACCACTTTCCCAAGCATATCCAAGTGGAAATGCATCTGATATAAAAAACAAACAAACTTCATTGTTTTACCTTGTTTGCTTTCTATCGGATGTTGGTTTATAATGTTTCCTTGCAATCGCGTGAAGAAATGGAGTCGAACGTCAGTGCGCCACGGCAGTGCGCTCCATTTTTCTGGGAAATTGACAATTCTAACTCGACTTTTTTTTTGCAATCGGAAACTTTCATGCTAGATGTTGCATCACTATTGCAATTTCCGAGTTGTCTATTGCTACGACAGCGAAATTGTTGTAAACGGCTTGTTCTGTCGTTTCTGTATTTATTATGCCTGAAACTACTTGAGTCCACAATAACCATTGATAGAACCACAGTTCCAATTGATGCATGCTATCTATTCCATTAGTTTTCAATCTGTAAGCTCAGCTAATCGATACCACGCACAGGAATTCTGTGTAATATTATGACTCCCCTCTGCTCGCTCTCCGCTAGGTAAATGTTAAATCCATTTCGAAAATTAAGCCAAACATTACCGGCAATATCCATTCAAGTATCGGCAGGTCAACAGGCGACGCTCGATTCGGGGGTCGCGTACTCTAACGCGAGACCATCAATTTCTATCCGATGTTGTAAGCATCCCGGTTAATTAGCTCAACTCTACCCCGGGCAGTCGACATCATCCGGCTCCGGCTAATTGTGTAATTGAGAAAGGCCTCGAATTTGTTTGCCATGGTCATGGCCCACGATGAAAATTCCTTTAAAACGGACTATTGGCAGGATTGGCTCGAGATTAGCTGATACGAATAGCGGTTTAAAACTTTCACCAGTTAAGCTATCATACAAAGCCGTGTTTTGAAAATGGGAGGTATTTCTGAAGAATTAATTGTTTAAACTATTCTTTGCGTTGATTAAATTTATTGTTCTATAAACATATGAATTTCTGATACAGTTTCACTAATATTTAGCATGAATGTGGGGTTTGTTTTCTCCCCAGCATAGGTTTTATCGCTGCGAGTTGTTTTAAATCGTCCCACAATTGCTCATTATTCCTCGTAATGCAATGCACACACAGCTCAGGTATTCCTTGAACCATATCAGACAGTATTATAACTCACGTATAATTTGCATTGCGTTATGAATAATCAACACTACTCCTGCTGGTCCCACAATACCTCTTCACTCATCGTCTGCTAGCGAGAAGGAACGGAAACGCTCCTTCTCCAGAGGAACGACCGTCTTCTGAGTCATAACATCTGCTTGCCATACAACGAGATAGTGCAGCTGGTGGTTATTGTCTTAAGAATTTAGCCGCCACAGACAAACACCAATAATCCTTGCTCGCTTGCTCACGGGGACGTCGAGGAACCAAGGTCTCGCAAGGACCGAAAAGCACGACACCCAGACATGGTGCTGCGTTGCCGAAAATGCAAATGCTTGCAACCGTGTGTCGTGAATTCAGCATGCAGCACTCGCAAATGCGTGCGTATACGGCAATAAGATGCGAACGGAACTTTTCGCTCCACACTCCACACCGTTTTCCGCAGCTCTCCGCAGTGCAGGAGAAAAAGAAGCATCCGGAAGGAGGGATAATCTCGTTGCAATGGTGTGCAAATATCAACAAAGGAAATGGATTTGCGACCCGTTGTCGCTGCCAGATAGAACACAACCGCGTCCACAAAAATCCGCGTCAAAGGCACTCCTCCGAAACGCCCGAAAGACAAGTAAGGAAGCCTCTAGCAGTGTTTATCGTCGTTTGCCCGGCGCTAAGTGATATATTATCACTTTGGCCAGGTGTTGCGTGTGCTTGCAAATTGTCTTGTTCTTTGGCGTTTTATGAGCTCGTTTTATGGCATTTACACGGTGCGTTTACGACCAACGGATGGATCTGCCATTGCGAACGCCAGCGGAATGCAAAAGCATTACACTTCGAGCAGGAGCTCGACAGGAGTTGTTTAAAGGCAACGACGCATATTTTTGTCCTCGAGCAGCTTCATCTGGTAGATAAATCCTCGCACGCATACCATTGCACCATTAAGGAGTAGTAAACGAGCGTACCTTACAGTCGTGTAATTGAAAACGATGAGTGATTCAGTCGCTGATTGCAGTTACCAAGAGGAGCTGAAAGGGATAAACCACGTGAATAACATTCCAAAAGTCATTTCAAATCGCTTTAGACTCACCATCACATTCATTAAAAGAATCATAATGTATGGACAGTTTCCCGGAACGCAATACCACACACAGGATAATCCAGAACTGTATTCCGATGGAACTAGCTACAACAAAATCAGATTCAAACGCACTAAGTCGTAGAACAAACCGTTTCCGACACAGAATTAGAGTTTTGTATTATGGAATAGCTCGGAGTCCAATACTGGATCATTTACTGTTTATAATCGGGATTGAGGCTTGAATTCTTCATGGATTGATTACAACTAATCAGGGAAATATGGCTCTGTTTGTTACTCAATTGAAATCGATTGCATTTCATGCTTCGCATTAAAAGGAACTATTTGTTCATTTGTGGCATGATGGTAGCACCGTCGGTCTTCGCACGAACGGACCGAACTAAAATCCCATCCGTACCATTGACTCACACGCAGGACTGACTATTCAGCTACGAATGAATTCACAGGAAGTCCAGAAATGGCAGACCTCTTGAGATTGTTGTGCCGATGAAGAAGATTTGTTCATATATCGTCAAGCAAGAATTGCCTGATCCTGCCCTAACTAACATTAAGATTCCTGAAGTTGCTTTCGACTTGTTAACCACAATTCTCCCAACTGTTACAATTATGCTGAATCCTCTTACCCAATTGCCACACATTCAGCCGTTAGTGCCTGTCCATGGCATGTCCAGTGTTATCACACATCAAATAGTCGCGAAAGATCGCAGACGACTATGGCCCTATTTGGAAAACGCAACAAGTACACTCGAATTCTCCCGATCTGTTGGATGCATTTGCACAGATTGGAAATCACTGTTGAATGTCCGTGACCGGATTTGTGCAGATACTACACCCACATTCAAACCATTAACTCCATCTACGCGGTTCACATGTGTTCCTCTTCGCTGCCATAAAAGGCTTTGTTGTTGCATGTTGCACAGGTTGGCTGATGCACCCAACCCGAACACTTTTGATCCGACTGCAATTGCACTTCAAAGTCCGGCACTGGAAGTACGTTCGCCACCAATGCCACTAAATGGTGATTTACCAAATGGATTGGCGAATAAAGATTACAGCTGATGAGATTACTGGACGCGGGAAGCTCCCTCCACAAGACACGGCGCCGGTTAGTGCTCCGGGCGTGTGAACGAGCATGGAAGAACGTTCGAAATGCAAAACTCTAGTGAATTTGTATCTCCTTCTTTTATGATTCCACAACAAGCGTAGTTCACATTGGCCTCCGATGCGCTGATTTAGTCATAGATAAATAGTTGGCCTTGGATTTGCAGGGGTTCTCCTACCAAAAAGGCTTTAAGGACCAACTGGAACGAGCCGTTTGACGAAATGTAATTTAAATTCATTTCTAATTTTACTTAACACCTTAAAATATAAACCTTGATGTTGATTGAATAATCTGTTACGGTAATGCTCCCAAACATCTTAAATGTACTCCAACTCCATTGTGCTCCACTGTCATTTGTACAGAACTGAAGCAAATTATACTGCAAACCGTGTAACCGTGTAAATACGAGTGAGAAGAACACACAAAGGAGTACAAAACGCTACAAGCACTTGTTTTGTTTCACGTTGCCCGGAGTCGAACTTTTTTAAGCCGCTGCACAACAACGCACGTACAAGTGCTCGAGAGGTTGAAGTTGGCCGCTGGTGACAACTGAACCGAGTAATTTAAAATAACAACACTGACACATTCCGAACCAGCATGAACATGAACACCAAATCACAACGTAGCAGAACAGTTGGAACGAGAAACTACATGCAAACCGACGTTGGGTAGAAGCGATCTAAGCGTTTTGTTTCGCGTTCACATTCAATGCAGCGAACGTATTACAACTAATTTTAATACACTTTGCCTGTGGCACAGTAAATTTAATTCTTACAAACCATAAACAGCAATGGATTTCGCAGTTTGCGTCAAACATTCATCTACCGATCCTGTTTGATGCTTGTGTTTCATCTTCAAATGTGTTTGTTCAGCCACAATCCGAAACATAATCGTCCGCGAGAGATCACCAGCCAAAGCTCTACCGTTGTACCGATTATTGTACAAACTTCATGGTTTGCATTCAATAAATGACCTTCGGCGGATGCAGTAAACACACACCAGCTGTGTTCGGCTGCCCAGCAAAGCGAATAATTTATGATTATGCTGCCATAATTAATCACTTTACCGGGGCGGGTGGATTACGTTGGTCGTGTCGTCTGTCGTGAATGATGGTACGATGACGCTACAGCGCGAATCATGCTTCACTAGTGTGTCACACTAATCAGGGAACAATCACGGTGATGAATTTTGACAGCGATTAATCATGCTGCGGAGAATCGATGGGGATGTAATATTGCTGCTGCAAGGAATGGTGCTACCTTCGCGACCATTCTCGTAAACAGACGTTCGGAGGCTAGAAAGTAATGAAGCGACAACCAAATTTTCTTGGCTTTAAAGCGTCGCTCATGCGCTGAGATGCAGGCGTGCAAGTCCGCAAAGCTTTCCGCAACTTAATCACTCGTATTGGTAGCACTGTGAATCATACGCTTTGTTGAAGATTGACCGACTACGGGTCTTGCAACTCTCCATCTCCACACGCAGCACTGTTCAGCCCTAATTACTGTTGATGATACTCTTCTGCGAACCATTCATCTGGGTTGTTCATTTTCCAAGGATTTACCAACATGTGTGTGCTGTTTTCTGGGTAGTATACATGTGCTCGTCTTCTTTCTCGGTCGTCAACTACATGTGGTTCGTTTACAGTACTTATTATAGCTACGGCAAGAACTTGTAAGCGAAACTACCCTCAATAGCCGGTGGCATTGGCTTCACCAAGCTGTGACTCGGTGCAAATTGAATTTAACTTTAATTGAACCGATTTATGAGCGAACTTCGTTCATTTTACTTCATTGCCAACATTGTATTGTGGAACTAGGATATCCCCAAATATACTTATTGAAGTTGGTCCTATTTTTCTCGACATTTGAACTAAAGGTGAGCTTTAAAGCTCCTCAGTAAACGCTTCCATATCGCCATCATGCCGAATATCTTCCACAAAAACTCGCAATGGTACGACTTAACATCTTTTTCTATTACCTTCCACCTTCGTCTTCCAAACTCGATTTAGTGTGAGTGGGGTGTAAGGATCGTCAGCTTGGTTAAAGTGTTCCATGTCAAGACACAAAATGAATCTGTGCGACAGCTGGAAGTACATTGGGTGCATCGATTTCCGACCAACCTTTACGCTTCGGTCATCGTTCGTTGTGACACAATCTGTGCTCAAGACCGTCATAAGTGTCGCTTGCCCTTATGTGCGTTCGTTCGGACGGAGTTTCTGACTGACGTTAAGTATCTTTTGATTAAAAATGGTACACGACTCGACGGTTTCACTGTTGCCGATCAATACGTTTGAGACAATGATGCTTTCCGGTGTAAATCGATCGATTGAAACAACTAAAATGTCATTGCTGTAGCAACTAAGCGGAAGTAATGTTTGGAGTTTCGAGTGAAAGATTGTATCCCCTTACAAGTACAAGGCCAATATTACTCGCTTTTCTGCTGGATTTTCCGTAACGGTTTGTTCTAAAACAGCCCAACCAGCACAACGCCAAGCGCACCTTCATCAATGTGTGCATGGTAGAATGATACTTTACAGCAAGAAGAACTCACAAACTGTCCCCGCTTGCTTGGACAATGGTTGCATCGTACAGCACGTAATCCTCGTTTTATGGGTTGGATTTTAATTGAATAAATTCTCTCTCTAATTAGTCGCATTCCAATCCGTACCTGTGCCTGCAGCGCGATCGAACGAAGAAGACCATTTTTCCAGCGCTAATTTCATTCCTATACGGAACCGTGGTTGGGACCGGCATTCCACTCCAGTGCCGTATCTAAAGTTGCTTCCGCCATTTGCCTGAATGGCGAGTTCTGCTCGCTTTAAACTCGTCCGGCAACTTGGAGGTTGGGTGCCGTTCGAACTCGCCCTCGCTTTTATTGTGCAAGCAAATCAATTAACTCGTTGCAACAGATACTGACGGCTTAATTGTACATTGTGCAGTTCTGACGGGAAATGTCCCTTCCAATTCCGGACAAACGTAGCCAGTTCTATTCTAGCAACGCGGCCCTTTTCTGCTCAATAGAAATAATTAATGTAAAATTTGATGTTCATCCAAAGCAAGGTAGTTCAATGCACCATGTGGGAAAGGAGATAAATGTTTCAAATTACAAGTACAGAACAGTTAAGCTTTAACTGGAATCTCTCTGCTTCTCGATCCACCGGTGTTACCAGGTCCGCTCTAATGTCCTCCGCGTGGCAGATCGATATTGTTTACATTCAGTCCGCTGGTGCTAAATCTCATTATTCGTCACTGAAAGTCGTTGAGAGTAACGTTACTTTAAGCCTCCTTTCAAGCCATTCCGTCAGACACTTCCATTCGACATTCCTTGCATTTCATTCCATCCCCAACCTCCTCACCCAAGGACAATGGCTACATTGAAGCTGTACATCATCGCTTGGCCCGGATTTTATTAATGTTTCATGTCTTATCAAAATCCCATTAAATCCAACCGCGGCTCCGTAGGTCGTGAACAGTTAACAGAGTGTCGAAGTACCGAAGAAGAACGACAAACAATCAAAACCGACTCGAAGAAAAACCATTCGAAACGGCCACGACAAAGGCAAAGGCAAAGGCAAAGCACCACAAATCCGTTCGAACAAGCGTCAACGCCTTATGATGTATTGATCGTTACTCAGTAAGCGGAATGAGACGCATCATCAACGACTCGCAACGATTGGCAATTAGTGGGAAGCGAAGCACTTTCGGTGCGTCATTTGCCAACTTCTAGCTGACATTTTTTAATGAAAACGTATCGGGCGAACTCCCGCGCACGCCATCTGCAATCCTCGCGGAACATCACGGACCCACTGTGGAAAGACACCGTAAATTACCTACTCGAGTATCTTCGTCGTATTCCGCACGCACTTTGGCAGTTTTATAAACGGCTTGTTTACATTCCGGTCGATGGCCATGGTTGTAACAATAACTTTCGGCGACCCATTGCTGCGGTGCGAGCGAGCCTTCAACCTGAGACCAGCGCCGGCATGGTTATGGCGCTGTGTCTCTCCGCTGGCTGCTCGTTTCGGCAGCGGGAAATGAATTACCGACAAAAGTTTGCAAATTAAATGTCCAACTTTATGCTCTGCGTTGGGTCGCTTGCAAGCCCTGTACAGCCCGCCCGGTCATACTTTGGCACAATTTGCCACGGAATGAAGCAACGAACTATTACGGACGGTTATTGCTAATGAGAATTATTGATTGTGTGTGTGTGTGTGTCAGTGTGTTTGGTGGAGGAGGTCCTCGAAATGCCGGAAAGTGAGCGCTGAGCACAATGAAATATGGAAAGTAATTGTAGAATGTTTCCGTGCATTGTTGGGATCGATGGAAGGCAATATTGCGCTGTTTAACTGGACCAGATGCGATCTTGGGGATGATATTTGACCGTTTCGTAGCTGCTCGGTATCTCAGAATTGTAAGTTTGTATTTAACGACCATGAAGAAAGCTACAGAAGAGCAAGGCTTTGATAAAGCTAAAGAAGTGTATCTGAATGTGATGGAAACATGAGCCCAATTGATCTCTCACTTATCTCATTCCGTGAAGTTCCTTCCATCAACGAATATTAGTGTCGTGTTTTTCCTATGACGAAATTGCGTTAATTTACGCACGCAAATGACACGACCTACCGTGAATTCTCCGATGACTTCCACCAGCCTCCGCCAGACAACTGGGTGTCTTTCCGTTCGAGAATGATACGTCATTGAGCGGAAAGTCAATGATATTGCAAAGTTCACAGCAATGATGCGACACCTGGGCACCGGCAAGTGGTTCATAAAGGAAAAACAAAAGTCGACTCGGCCCGACCCTATTGAACACCGAAGCCGTCAATTTATATGCAAATGAAAACAGCAATTTTATTGTGTGCTGCAAACCCTCATTTTTAATCTGTTGTTCGGTTGTTTTGTACTCGAAATAAGTTTAAAAGTTGCTGTCGAAACGTCCAATATTCGCGTCAATAGAGCTTGGACATGTACTTAGCATCGCTCGTTGTCTTCATGCATCACGAGATAGTATTCAGAAGTTTGAACTGTTCTTCATTCAACTGATTAATATGTTAAAAAAAACTAGAAAAAGGTCTCAGAGTTTAATTGCAAATAACCAATAAATAAACTGTTTTGCATAGAACTAACGAGAATATGTGCTTGAAATGTGTAAATAATGAATTCAATTTTAAAGCCATTTCAATGAAGATAGTGCATAATGAATGGAAATGTATGAATTTTCGTAAACGCACACATTGCAGCTACTCTATTACTGATTTGTAATAGCTTTCATTTTGTAAAAGCACATCGCAAAGCACCGGATTAGAGTGCTTAATCCTCTGTCATTAAATTGCGCCATTATTGACACCTCGCAACTAAGAGACGCTTCATGACAGACAACAATGCGAGCTGGTTTCGACACTGTTAGTCCTCTGGTGAGCCTTGGCCATCTTGGACATCTTTCGCACGTGGTGAAGGCTTCTCACTTTTTCTACCGATTTGCGTCATCTTCCCTTCGAAAGGAGCTTCATCACGCTTGTAAATGAAGCGTAACAAGCATTCGGAGCATCGTTTTTGGGGCAAGGAATGAAATTAACATTTTACGCTTCGTCCTCGTCGTTTTGAATGGTCTCTTTCAACGGTTGGATAAATGTGTCATCATGTGTAAGGGACAATTGTTCATTTTACAAAAGTGTTCGTTAGTACATTACTGTTTTACGACGTACGAATATAATAATCTCAGTTCATTCATTCATAAACTATAGTTAATAGTAAGCTAACTATAGCCATTAAAACAATTAACCTGTAAGATCCACAGTGTTCTAGATATCTCTTATGCTTTCTAAAGCATTCAGCATTTTCTGTTCAAGCAATTGGTACTCACTGGCCGCAGAAGCAATGTATTAAAACGTGAAGTCACGGTTTGTAGTGTGAATTCTTAGCTGCCTGGTAAAATGTATAATTTTTTAGCTAAACATACAAACATAACGATTGATTTCAGCACTAGAGGCGAACGCTGCTCAGAGCCCAACGGAACGATTGCTTACGGTAATAAAAATTCATGGGCCATTTAAAGCTGTCAAAGGATCAAAACTTTTTGATTTATCACTTAACGAGCATTGTTCGGTGGGTCTGTCCCTAGGAATAAATTTACTGTCCTTCATCCGGTGGGTCTGACAGTAACCATCGAATCTGTGGAATGCTGCACCGTTACGGGCACATTAACGAGCTTATGTGAAGCACGGACATTGGACATTTTGGTCTGAAGTATGCCCCGCTGGTGTGCATGTAGTGTACATGTTGCCGAAACTTTTGTCATCTAATTTATTGCATCACCATTTCTGTTAAGCTGCCAAACAGGCAACATCTAATAACATGACTTACGTGTCATCGGGATGTGGTAACTGGTGTTGTACGCTCCATACTTGCACATATCGAGCTGGTCCTCTCCATTTGCTAAGCTGGACTTTTTGTTCCATATGAGTCATCCTCCTTTGCCACCATATTGTAAGCCTGGTCGTCTTTTCGCCAAAGCGATGACTTATTTTGACATGGTGGATATTTACATTGCGTTGTTGAAGGGTGTTCGATGTTTGTCTAACTGCTTCGGTTTATATTGCTCGAATCGAATGCTTCTCGGTACCACTCAGCAGTCTCAACTGCTCACACTACTTCCCATGCCTTGAAACAGTAGGACACTCGAGTTGCAGACAATACAACACCTTAGCCTTCGCTCACTTGGCTGCAGTGAATCAAACGGACGACAAAATGAAAGATGATTGTGATCGATCGACACTCTAATGATCTATTTTTCCTCACCCTGGTGACAGGAAATAGCACCAGCATCAGACCTCAAGAGCCGTACCAGATAAACACCGTCGGGAATCGATCAGACCGGATCCGACGAAATGTGGATTAAATCAACACCATCCTTTCACCTCGCCGCCCATGGGTAGTGTGAGTCTGTATAACGATTTACGAATGAGTAGTGCAAAAAAAAAAGTTCACTTTGTTTTCTTTCTACGTCTTTCATTCGCTGGAACTAACGAGAATTGTGTCCTCTACCACAGCAGGAAGGAACCATGAAGCTTCCGCTGCTTGTTGGAGCTGTGTGTTTTTTTCACCCTCCTCTGTTACCGCGGCTTAGATACTGTATCATCTTTCATTTTCTGATGAAGCGAGCCAATAAAGGAACCCGCTCGATCGATCACAAACACTCGAGATTTTCACTCAATTCCCTCGAGAGTTTTTGTTCAGAGTAGTGCTGTTCCAGCTGTTCTGTGGATTGTCATGCCAATGGCTGAACGATTCGTTCGACGGATGCTTTTCAGCGAACTTTTTCGAACGAACGACGAACGAACGTCTTTTGAATATTTTCATAACCGTAAGTGCGGAAATATGGGTATTTGTGTACAAAAAACGTTCCATTCAAACGTAGTACTATACGTAGCAGCAATTATGAACAATTTCAATCAGTTGCACCTTCCGTAAGATGGATTTAGCATAACGCTGCGCCAAGCATAGACTTCGGTGAGGCATTTTCGCGTAAAATCAGAAATTAATATCTTAATAACCAAATCCCTATTGCATAAAATGGCGTATTAACTCACGCGATCAAGGATCCCATTGAAAACGACCAGGACAAAGCGTAAAATGTTAATTTCATTTCTTTCCGAGTGCTCGTTACGCTTCATTTACAAGCGTGATGAAGCTCCTTTCGAAAGGGAAGATGACGCAAATTGGTCGAAAAAGTGAGAAGCCTTCACCACGTGCAGAGACCGTCCTGCCCCATTTTGGCAACGGAAGGGCAAAGCTTTACGAAAGGCCTAGCGAGAAGGTCGTAGCCGGCTCACATTGTTGACTGTCATGCAGTCATGAAGCGTCTCTTAGTTGCGAGGTGTCAATAATGGCGCAATTTAATGACAAAGGATTAAGCACTCTAATCCGTTGCTTTGCGATGAGCTTTGCTTGCTATCGCATTGAAACCGTTGTGCCACCATCTGTTCGTTGGGGCCGTGTTTGTTGTTTGAAAGTGTGTTCTCATTAATGAATTGGAACCTCCCTGGTGATGAAATGAAACCCTTGTGAATGAATTGTTCGATAATGTGGTGTATGCCTTGGTATGCCGAAACCGATAGAGCACATAATCGCTGTACAATAAGATGTCTTATTGAATAATCCGTGGAAATGGGGTAAGTAATCTGAGGCATTCTCAAATCAAGTGCGTAGTTTGTAGGTAGCTTAAAAAATGGAATTCAAGGTAATGTATTGAGAAGGAGTACAATGCAGTCGGTTTCCGTACTAACCATTTGGTTTAACTGGTTGTAGGGTTGTAGCTAATGTAGCCCACCGTTGCTAGCACTGCTTATCGATCTGACGTCTCTCCTAAGGCTAGAAAGCCACTAAGGTATGTGTTTACTAATGAATGGGTAACCTGTTTTGTTGCTTTGTTCACAAACTTTGTGCTTACCAAAAATCTAGAATATTAGAATTCTTCATCGTATTTCTCATCCAACATTACCCAATAAACGGAAAGTCGAAATATTTTGGCTAAAACCAGTATTAGAAATATCTACACAGTTGTGTCCGAGAATATCCATCTGAAGGGATCTGAAAACTGACACGTTGAAGTACTTTTTACATACAGACACAAACTCTGTTTGTTCAAAGATGAAGCCAGTCGATGTTGGTATAAATGGTTTATCTATTTTTAATGTAAAATAATTCTACGACGTCGGTGGTGGGGAAGATCTTCACTGACAACTGTCGAATGGCATCTCTATCAATAATTTAAATGTAAGTTTATCATCAGCCCCTTAAAAATGTTCAAGTTTAGGAGGTTGAATGTCCTCAGACGACCTTAAAAGTTTAGGAGGTCGATTTCAATACTATAGTATATTTATTTTGAATTTCTTAGTAGAATAATTAGAAGAACTTCATAATAGTACCATCCTTAATTCTTTTCCAGACACTTGGCTCTACGCATACAGTTTCAGATCTTGAATTCTTTCTTGGAAGCAAGTAATGCTGAACCATTATTGGCACAAATATAGGACGTTTCGACAGCAACTTTTAAACTGATGATGATCCCGTAACACGACGAGAGGGAAGCATCAGTTTGCAGCACACAATAAAATTGCTTTTTTCATTTGCATATAAATTGACGGCTTCGGTGTTTAATAGGGTCGGGCCGAGTCGACTTTTGTTTTTCCTTTATGAACCACTTGCTGGTGCCCAGGTGTCGCATCATTGCTGCGAACTTTGCAATATCATTGACTTTCCGCTCAATGACGTATCATTCTCGAACGGAAAGACACCCAAAGTTGTCTGACGGAGGCTGGTGGAAGTCATCGGAGAATTCACGGTAGGTCGTGTCATTTGCGTGCGTAAATTAACGCAATTTCGTCAAAGGAAAAACACGACACTAATATTCGTTGATGGAAGGAACGTCACGGAATTAGATAAGTGAGAGATCAATTGAGCTCATGTTTCCATCACATGCAGATACACTTCTTTATCAAAGCCTTGTATTTGTCATGATCGTTAAATACAAACTTACAATTCTGAGATAACGAGCAGCTACGAAACGGTCAAATATCAGCCCCAAGATCGCATCTGGTCCAGTTAAACAGCGCAATATTGCCTTCCATCGATCCCAACAATGCACGGAAACATTCTACAATTACTTTCCATATTTCATTGTGCTCAGCGCTCACTTTCCGGCATTTCGAGGACCTCCTCCACCAAACACACTCACACACACACACACATACAATCAATAATTCTCATTAGCAATAACCGTCCGTAATAGTTCGTTGCTTCATTCCGTGGCAAATTGTGCCAAAGTATGACCGGGCTGGCTGTACAGGGCTTGCAAGCGACCCAACGCAGAGCATAAAGTTGGACATTTAATTTGCAAACTTTTGTCGGTAATTCATTTCCCGCTGCCGAAACGAGCAGCCAGCGGAGAGACACAGCGCCATAACCATGCCGGCGCTGGTCTCAGGTTGAAGGCTCGCTCGCACCGCAGCAATGGGTCGCCGAAAGTTATTGTTACAACCATGGCCATCGACCGGAATGTAAACAAGCCGTTTATAAAACTGCCAAAGTGCGTGCGGAATACGACGAAGATACTCGAGTCGGTAATTTACGGTGTCTTTCCACCGTGGGTCCGTGATGTTCCGCGAGGATTGCAGATGGCGTGCGCGGGAGTTCGCCCGATACGTTTTCATTAAAAAATGTCAACTAGAAGTTGGCAAATGACGCACCGAAAGTGCTTCGCTTCCCACTAATTGCCAATCGTTGCGGGTCGTTGATGATGCGTCTCATTCCGCTTACTGAGTAACGATCAATACATCATAAGGCGTTGACGCTTGTTCGAACGGATTTGTGGTGCTTTGCCTTTGCCTTTGCCTTTGTCGTGGCCATTTGGAATGGTTTTTCTTCGAGTCGGTTTTGATTGTTTGTCGTTCTTCTTCGGTACTTCGACACTCTGTTAACTGTTCACGACCTACGGAGCCGCGGTTGGATTTAATGGGATTTTGATAAGACATGAAACATTAATAAAATCCGGGCCAAGCGATGATGTACAGCTTCAATGTAGCCATTGTCCTTGGGGTGAGGAGGTTGGGGATGGAATGAAATGGAAGGAAGGTCGAATGGAAGTGTCTGACGGAATGGCTCGGAGGAGGCTTAAAGTAACGTTATTCTCAACGACTTTCAGTGACGAATAATGAGATTTAGCACCAGCGGACTGAATGTAAACAATATCGATCTGCCACGCGGAGGACATAAAAGCGGACCTGGTAACACCGGTGGATCGAGAAGCAGAGAGATTCCAGTTAAAGCTTAACTGTTCTGTACATGTAATTTGAAACATTTATCTCTTTTCCCACATGGTGCATTGAACTACCTTGCTTTGGATGAACATCAAATTTTACATTAATTATTTCTATTGAGCAGAAAAGGGTCGCGTTGCTAGAAAAGAGCTGGCTACGTTTGTCCGGAATTGGAAGGGACATTTCCCGTCAGAACTGCACAATGTACAATTAAGCCGTCAGTATCTGTTGCAACGAGTTAATTGATTTGCTTGCACAATAAAAGCGAAGGCGAGTTCGAACGGCACCCAACCTCCAAGTTGCCGGACGAGTTTAAAGCGAGCAGAACTCGCCATTCAGGCAAATGGCGGAAGCAACTTTAGATACGGCACTGGAGTGGAATGCCGGTCCCAACCACGGTTCCGTATAGGAATGAAATTAGCGCTGGAAAAATGGTCTTCTTCGTTCGATCGCGCTGCAGGCACAGGTACGGATTGGAATGCGACTAATTAGAGAGAGAATTTATTCAATTAAAATCCAACCCATAAAACGAGGATTACGTGCTGTACGATGCAACCATTGTCCAAGCAGGCGGGGACAGTTTGTGAGATCTTTTTGCTGTAAAGTATCATTCTACCATGCACACATTGATGAAGGTGCGCTTGGCGCTGTGCTGGTTGGGCTGTTTTAGAACAAACCGTTACGGAAATTCCAGCAGAAAAGCAAATAATATTGGCCTTGTACTTGTAAAGAGGATACAATGCTTCACTCGAAACTCCAAACATTACTTCCGCTTAGTTGCTACAGCAATGACATATTAGTTGTTTCAATCGATCGATTTACACCGGAAAGCATCATTGTCTCAACCGTATTGATCGGCAACAGTGAAACCGTCGAGTCGTGTACCATTTTTAATCAAAAGATACTTAACGTCAGCCAGAAACTCCGTCCGAACGAACGCACATAAGGGCAAGCGACACTTATGACGGTCTTGAGCACAGATTGTGTCACAACGAACGATGACCGAGGCGTAAAGGTTGGTCGGAAATCGATGCACCCAATGTACTTCCAGCTGTCGCACAGATTCATTTTGTGTCTTGACATGGAACACTTTAACCAAGCTGACGATCCTTACACCCCACTCACACTAAATCGAGTTTGGAAGACGAAGGTGGAAGGTAATAGAAAAAGATGTTAAGTCGTACCATTGCGAGTTTTTGTGGACGATATTCGGCATGATGGCGATATGGAAGCGTTTACTGAGGAGCTTTAAAGCTCACCTTTAGTTCAAATGTCGAGAAAAATAGGACCAACTTCAATAAGTATATTTGGGGATATCCTAGTTCCACAATACAGTACAGTCAGCTCCAATTGCTAGCAATGAAGTAAAATGAACGAAGTTCGCTCATAAATCGGTTCAATTAAAGTTAAATTCAATTTGCACCGAGTCACAGCTTGGTGAAGCCAATGCCACCGGCTATTGAGGGTAGTTTCGCTTACAAGTTCTTGCCGTAGCTATAATAAGTACTGCAAACTTACCACATGTAGTTGACGACCGAGAAAGAAGACGAGCACATGTATACTACCCAGAAAACAGCACACACATGTTGGTAAATCCTTGGAAAATGAACAACCCAGATGAATGGTTCGCAGAAGAGTATCATCAACAGTAATTAGGGCTGAACAGTGCTGCGTGTGGAGATGGAGAGTTGCAAGACCCGTAGTCGGTCAATCTTCAACAAAGCGTAAGATTCACAGTGCTATCAATACGAGTGATTAAGTTGCGGAAAGCTTTGCGGACTTGCACGCCTGCATCTCAGCGCATGAGCGACGCTTTAAAGCCAAGAAAATTTGGTTGTCGCTTCATTACTTTCCGGCCTCCGAACGCCTGTTGACGAGAATGGTCGCGATGGTAGCACCATTCCTTGCAGCAGCAATATTACATCCCCATCGATTCTCCGCAGCATGATTAATCGCTGTCAAAATTCATCACCGTGATTGTTCCCTGATTAGTGTGACACACTAGTGAAGCATGATTCGCGCTGTAGCGTCATCGTACCATCATTCACGACAGACGACACGACCAACATAATCCACCCGCCCCGGTAAAGTGATTAATTATGGCAGCATAATCATAAATTATTCGCTTTGCTGGGCAGCCGAACACAGCTGGTGTGTGTTTACTGCATCCGCCGAAGGTCATTTATTGAATGCAAACCATGAAGTTTGTACAATAATCGGTACAACGGTAGAGCTTTGGCTGGTGATCTCTCGCGGACGATTATGTTTCGGATTGTGGCTGGACAAACACATTTGAAGATGAAACACAAGCATCAAACAGGATCGGTAGATGAATGTTTGACGCAAACTGCGAAATCCGTTGCTGGTTATGGTTTGTAAGAATTAAATTTACTGTGCCACAGGCAAAGTGCATTAAAATTAGTTGTAATACGTTCGCTGCATTGAATGTGAATGCGAAACAAAACGCTTAGATCGCTTCTACCCAACGTCGGTTTGCATGTAGTTTCTAGTTCCAACTGCTCTGCTTCGTTGTGATTTGGTGTTCATGTTCATGCTGGTTCGGAATGTGTCAGTGTTGTTATTTTAAATTACTCGGTTCAGTTGTCACCAGCGGCCAACTTCAACCTCTCGAGCACTTGTACGTGCGGTGTTGTGCAGCGGCTTAAAAAAGTTCGACTCCGGGCAACGTGAAACAAAACAAGTGCTTGTAGCGTTTTGTACTCCTTTGTGTGTTCTTCTCACTCGTATTTACACGGTTACACGCTTTGCAGTATAATTTGCTTCAGTTCTGTACAAATGACAGTGGAGCATAATGGAGTTGGAGTACATTTAAGATGTTTGAGAGCATTTCCGTAACAGATTATTAAATCAACATCAAGGTTTATATTTTAAGGTGTTAAGTAAAATTAGAAATGAATTTTAATTGCATTTCGTCAAGCAGCTCGTTCCAGTTGGTCCTTAAAGCCTTTTTGGTAGGAGAACCCCTGCAAATCCAAGGCCAACTATTTATCTATGACTAAATCAGCGCATCGGAGGCCAATGCGAACTACGCTTGTTGTGGAATCATAAAAGAAGGAGATACAAATTCACTAGAGTTTTGCATTTCGAACGTTCTTCCATGCTCGTTCACACGCCCGGAGCACTAACTTGCGCCGTGTCTTGTGGAGGGAGCTTCCCGCGTCCAGTAATCTCATCAGCTGTAATCTTTATTCGCCAATCCATTTGGTAAATCACCATTTAGTGGCATTGGTGGCGAACGTACTTCCAGTGCCGGACTTTGAAGTGCAATTGCAGTCGGATCAAAAGTGTTCGGGCTGGGTGCATCAGCCAACCTGTGCAACATGCAACAACAAAGCCTTTTATGGTAGCGAAGAGGAACACATGTGAACCGCGTAGATGGAGTTAATGGTTTGAATGTGGGTGTAGTATCTGCACAAATCCGGTCACGGACATTCAACGGTGATTTCCAATTTGTGCAAATGCATCCAACAGATCGGGAGAATTCGAGTGTACTTGTTGCGTTTTCAAAATAGAGCCACATCCGTCTGCGATCTTTCGCGTCTATTCGGTGTGTGATAACACTGGACATACCCTGGACAGGCACCAACGGGTGAATGTGTGGCAATTGGGTAAGAGGATTCAGCATAATTGTAACAGTTGGGAGAATTGTGGTTAACAAGTCGAAAGCAACTTTAGGAATCTTAATGTTAGTTAGGGCAGGATCAGGCAATTCTTGCTTCGCTATATATGAACAAATCTTCTTTATCGGCACAACAATCTCAAGAGGTCTAAGGCCTGCCATTTCTGGACTTTCTGTGAATTCATTCACTCGTTGTTGAATAGTCAGTCCTGCGTGTGAGTCAATGGTACGGATGGGATTTTAGTTCGATCCGTTCGTGTGAAGACCGACGTCGCTACCATCATGCCACAAACGAACAAATGGTTCCTTTTAATCCGAAGCATGAAATGAAATCGATTTCTATTGAGTAACAAACAGAGCCATATTTCCCTGATTAGTTGTAATCAATCCATGAAGAACTAAAGCCTCAATCACGATTCTATCAACAAATTCTATAGAAACAGTAAATGATTCAGTATTGGACTCCGAGCTATTCCATAATACAAAACTCTAATTCTGTGTCGGAAACGGTTTGTTCTACGACTTAGTGCGTTTGAATCTGATTTTGTTGTAGCTAGTTCAATCGGAATACAGTCCTGGATTATCCTGTGTCTAGTATTGCGTTCCGGGAAACTGTCCATACATTATGATTCCTTTAATAAATGTGATGGTGAGTCTAAAGCGATTGAAAAAGCGAGCGGAAATGACTTTTGAAATGTTATTCACGTGCTCCCTTTCAGCTCCCTTTGGTAACTGCAATCTGCGACTGAATCACTCATCGTTTTCAATTACACGACTGTAAGTTACGCTCGTTTACTACTCCTTAATGGTGCAATGGTATGCGTGCGAGGATTTATCTACCAGATGAAGCTGCTCCAGGACAAAAATATGCGTCGTTGCCTTTAAACAGCTCCTGTCGAGCTCCTGCTCGAAGTGTAATGCTTTTGCATTCCGCTGGCGTTCGCAATGGCAGATCCATACGTTGGTCGTAAACGCACCGTGTAAATGCCATAAAACGAGCTCATAAAACGCCAAAGAACAAGACAATTTGCAAGCACACGCAACACCTGGCCAAAGTGATAATATATCACTTAGCGCCGGGCAAACGACGATAAACACTGCTAGAGGCTTCCTTACTTGTCTTTCGGGCGTTTCGGAGGAGTGCCTTTGACGCGGATTTTTGTGGACACGGTTGTGTTCTATCTGGCAGCGACAACGGGTCGCAAATCCATCTCCTTTGTTGATATTTGCACACCATTGCAACGAGATTATCCCTCCTTCCGGATGCTTCTTTTTCTCCTGCACTGCGGAGAGCTGCAGAAAACGGTGTGGAGTGTGGAGCGAAAAGTTCCGTTCGCATCTTATTGCCGTATACGCACGCATTTGCGAGTGCTGCATGCTGAATTCACGACACACGGTTGCAAGCATTTGCATTTTCGGCAACGCAGCACCATGTCTGGGTGTCGTGCTTTTCGGTCCTTGCGAGACCTTGGTTCCTCGACGTCCCCGTGAGCAAGCGAGCAAGGATTATTGGTGTTTGTCTGTGGCGGCTAAATTCTTAAGACAATAACCACCAGCTGCACTATCTCGTTGTATGGCAAGCAGATGTTATGACTCAGAAGACGGTCGTTCCTTTGGAGAAGGAGCGTTTCCGTTCCTTCTCGCTAGCAGACGATGAGTGAAGAGGTATTGTGGGACCAGCAGGAGTAGTGTTGATTATTCATAACGCAATGCAAATTATACGTGAGTTATAATATTGTCTGATATGGTTCAAGGAATACCTGAGCTGTGTGTGCATTGCATTACGAGGAATAATGAGCAACTGTGGGACGATTTAAAACAACTCGCAGCGATAAAACTGATGCTGGGGAGAAAACAAACCCCACATTCATGCTTAATATTAGTGAAACTGTATCAGTAATTCATCTGTTTATAGAACAATAAACTTAATTAACGGAAAGAATAGTTTAAACAATTAATTCTTCAGAAATACCTCCCATTTTCAAAACATGGCTTTGATAGCTTATGCGGTATGATAGCTTAACTTGTGTAAGTTTTAAGCCGTTATTCGTATCAGCTAATCTCGAGCCAATCCTGCCAATAGTCCGTTTTAAAGGAATTTTCATCGTGGGCCATGACCATGGCAAACAAATTCGAGGCCTTTCTCAATTACACAATTAGCCGGAGCCGGATGATGTCGACTGCCCGGGGTAGAGTTGAGCTAATTAACCGGGATGCTTACAACATCGGATAGAAATTGATGGTCTCGCGTTGGAGTACGCGTTTCCCGACGAACGGAGTCGAGCGTCGCCTGTTGACCTGCCGATACTTGAATGGATATTGCCGGTTATGTTTGGCTTAATTTTCGAAATGGATTTAACATTTACCTAGCGGAGAGCGAGCAGAGGGGAGTCATGATATTAAATAGAATTCCTATGCGTGGTATTGATTAGCTGAGCTTACAGATTGAAAACTAATGGAATAGATAGCATGCATCAATTGGAACTGTGGTTCTATCAATGGTGTTTGTGGACTCAAGTAGTTTCAGGTATAATAAATATAGAAACGACAGAACAAGCTGTTTACAACAATTTCGCTTTCGAAGCAATAGACAACTCGGAAATTGCAATAGTAATGCAACATCTAGCATGAAAGTTTCCGATTGCAAAAAAAAGTCGAGTTAGAATTGTCAATTTCCCAGGAAAATGGAGCGCACTGCCGTGGCGTCTGGCGTTCGACTTCATTTCTTCACGCGATTGTAAGGAAACATTATAAACCAACATCCGATAGAAAGCAAACAAGGTAAAACAATGAAGTTTGTTTGTTTTTTATATCAGATGCATTTCCACTTGGATATGCTTGGGAAAGTGGTAGAAAGCCGGATAGCTACATTTCATCGGGTTTCCACCACAAGGGGAACATCATTTTTCTATTGTCAAGAGATGCTGCAGCTGGCGTTTGCAGCAAGACATTTGTTATTCATACCGTTGATCTTCAGCATCGGTAACAGCGTGTCCGTTTGAAGTTGTTTCCATTTGTAGCAACTCTTTGTTCAACTGATCTGGAATGCAATAAGAAAGAACGGCATAGCCGTGGCTGTATACCCCCGTTATCATACATACTTGCATTGGTACACTGCCAGCAAAACGCTGTTCCCAGCCGATTGCACCGTTGTAGCTGTGGAACGCTACATATGCCGCACATCAGTTGTTTGGGGAGTAGAAAGTAATACAATTCGAATGCACTTTCCGCGCACGCTAATGCATATGCATTCCCTTAGGTTGTGCCACGAATTGTTTCTTCAGCTGAATTTCTTAAATGGGCACCGAATGCCTGCCGAAAAATTGTACCACATAAAAACTATTCTTGCCTTCATCTTATGCAATTCCACACACACACACACACATGCACGACCTCACAAGAAACGGGGGAAAAAAAGCTTGACACAAACTTTCACCAATGCAACTAAAACCTAATGGATGCTTCACATTTATCAGGCACCATCGAACCGGTGTACACCGGGGCATGTTAGTTGGCACATGGCGTGAAAACCCATAAATCGCTGTGTCCTGTCACCCCACTTCCGGCAATCTGCAGCGCGAAGTGGCCACTTGCGAGAAGTGTGTGCCCGTGTGCATTGGGCACACACACACACACGCACCACGGCGTTAAAGTCGGCATATACTACCACTCAATGGCCCCCGGGGGAAACCCCCCCTGGGACACAAAGCGCATCGTGTGTCAAGAAAAACCGGAAACCCAGGGAAACCCTTGTAGTTCGCTTTCCGCATCTCACGGTGGCTGGAGCGTTTCCAAGACAACACGAGCACGGGCTCCTGATGCTGACAGAGTGATGATGAATTGGAGTACCCTTTCGTAAATAAAACATGCCCACCACTTCTGCGTCTTCCGAGCCTAAGTAGACTGTTCTGGTCTGGTGAGTGGTTGGGATTAGAAACAAAAGTTTTCGTATCCCAACTTCTGGGCATTTGTTTTTGTCCGTTTCTGGTTGGTGGGGTTTTTTTTTTTGTTGCTCTTGCTATTGTGCCTTCGCACTGTTCTTGTCTGCTCTTCAGCTTCTTCGCGGTGTGTACGAATTCACACGCGAAAAGACAATAATTTATCCGAAACCGGTAGAGCTGTGTGTTGCTGATGGATCGTTTTAACGCGACTTTAAAGTTGTGCCAATCGCTATCACGGCGAAACTTTACCAGGATAAGCCGGACCAGACAGGCCCAGCCAGGGGCTAGCGGTACCGGTGCTAGGGAAATAATTTATCACTCCGAGCAAATGCGGTTCGCAGAGGGTTGAAGGTATTGTAAAAATTCGATCCATTATTTACACGCCGGGGAGCCAAAAAAAACAACAACACTCTCAACCTGATACCCTGCTCACTCAACCGGCGTAAGTGTTGACAAGGGCAAGGGTCCTTGAAGGGATTTTGATTTTTCTTTAAAGTAATTAACTTTCTGAATTGTTTTCTTTTCTGTTTTTTTTTTACATTTCACAATGCGAAGGACAAAATATTGAACTACGGCTCCTTTTTTTTCGGTGGGGGGAAAGGTAAAAACGCAAAAAGAAATATACTTGAAGGAAATAATGCTCGAAACACATTCGCACACTGCGCCGCTTCATGACTCAATCTGCCAGAGCGGGATTTAAAAAGCTCTTTCTTCTTTCCTTTCCACGAAGCTTTCAATCACGCTTGCACAGAATGGTTCATCTCTTGACAAGGTTCGTCCTCATACGTAAAGGTAAAAAATTAAAGGCGGAGAGATAGAGACGATAGGGGTTCAAAGAAAAACATAACTTTCCTGACGATTTTTCAACGAAAATAAAATTTTATACCGAACAGTGCAAGTTTTGCAATGAAACGTGATTTTCTATCGAAACTTTTCCAGTCTTTTGCGTATAAAATAAATAAACCAGTACTGGTAAATTGTATGACGAAAACATATGATGAACTACGCAAATCCGTTGGTTCTTAAGGTTTTGGTAGATTTTAGGTAGCAGCTTCATAAAAAGTTGTTTTTAAGAAAAACAAGTTGCGATTTTTGCACTGCGAGATGTAAATTCTTTGGACTATAACCCAGACAGGAGAAAACCTCTCTGGTGTCCATGCCGGTGCTCCGGGTTGCGGTGCTTTCAGCAGCTTTCCATAAGTATTTGAGCAAATCATTCCATGTTTTCCCAAAGTTCGAACTATTCCTCGATTGTCTCACATCCCTCAAATACTCCAGCAGTTTTCCTTCGAGGTTAGTACAGTTTTCATTCGACTCAAGGAACTCAGTTGTTTTCGACTAATATCTTTGGTCAAAGGCCACACTGGTCTCTGAGTTTAGTCTAAATTTTTCGTACATTACATTAGTTTTCTTTGGAGCAAACTTTTTTTTATTGAATTGAATTGATTTTTGAGCAAATTTTTGTTCTGTTTTCCTGTAGTTAAACGTCAATAAATTCGCCTTTCTACTTGATGTTGTTGTGCCAAAAAAGTAGAAGCTTTTATACTTTGAAAGTTGTTGTTTAGATGCCAGTTTGTAAGTCCCTTTATGCCATCGAACTCCACACTTTTTTTCAAAACGTTTCCAACTTTCTTGTTTTAAATCAATTAAAAACAGCTCAACGTTCGATGATAGGGAATTTATCATAAAATAAGGGAAAATATGGACTATGGAATTTATGCCGAGTAGCGCTGCAACACTCCACCTGTAGGGGCGCCCATAGGACTTGTCATAGGACAGCAAACAGCGCTATGCTTTTCAGGTGCGTAAAAAATTCTGTCTACACCCTGCCTTACGTACTATTGATTGAAAGGTTCATTTCGATTGCAATTACCAACGGATCGCTGCTATGCCCATCATAGTTAGGTGTCGCTACCAATTGCTTGATCGTTTCCACATGACCACCATTTTGCGTTTTCCCGCGAAGGGCGATGAGTGAGTGTTATAAAATGAATGGAAAATTAAAAAAAAAACCATCATCCCATTCGACGCACTTCTTTAGAATGCATTTCGTTTTGCATTTCAATTTCAACGGAGCAGCAGGAATTCGTTTCACTCGAGTCCCCTGTCAAGCCATTGTCAACCGCAGCCGATGTCAACGCTGTCCGACGGTTGGAAGACGTAGCTACCCGCAGCTGTTAGTTTATGTTGCTCCCTCCTTTCTAGAATTGGAAATTATTTTACTGCTAGTCAAAAACACTCGTCCACACCCCGTCACGCTCGGACATTTGGTCCTTTGGTAAACGTGCCGTGCAACTTTAAAAGGGCGTTACTATCGTTATCTTAACCGACGAACACACTAAATTTAACTTTTCTTAACCAACGCAAGTTTCTTTCTACCACTATTCTCATACGCAAGCGAGCAGAACGTACTTTTAATATTAATTATGATCCTTTATTCATTACATTGCTCTTCTTTCCAACATAATATGCCCGGTGCCCGGTTGACCAGTAACGGTCGCACGCGGTCGCGCGGTATGCTGACTTTTGTTAATTATAATAATTTACTGTTTTACATTCTTGCTGCTGTCTACTGCACATGCATGCCCCTTAACGCTTCTTTTACTTTGATGCAACCATAAAACTTAAGCATCGCGCGTGTTGGTTATCTTTTTGTTTTGCTCTTCGCGATCCCGGCTCTTCTGGCGGATGATAATAATATAAAAATCAAGCAAACAGATCTCGTCTTTTCCGTACGAACGAACAAAAAAGAAACATAAAAGCGCTTATGTGTACGTGCCAGGATAGCCGGACAAGCTATTAATAGCTATAAACTTGCAAACAAGCGCCAAATTCTCTGTTCAGAATCGCGTTGCCAGTTTTAACAGAAATATATTTCCAGCCTGCAGTTTTTTTTTTGTTATTGTTACCGTCCAGTGTCGCGTGTGTCGATTGAATGTAACAAGAGTGTTTGTAAAAGCCTTCCAAACTGGTGACGTGTATAAATGGTTGTATTGTGAATGAAACGAGCGATCATCAGCTACCAACCACAGGTTGACAATTAATGGTTTTTTTTCTTCTCTTTTGCTATCTGTACTAGTAGCGTTCAGCTTTGGTTCAGTGGATTACAGTGTACAAACCACCCGCCTGCATGCATCTCATGCACTTTCTCCAAGGGTTTATTTGTTCTGCTATGCACTTCTCTTTCACAGCCAAAGAAACGTTAGAGTAATAATTTTCCAAATGTATGTAAGATGGACAACAAAAAAAAATGAGTCCGTTGGGCCATTCGGTGACGCTAAGGGGTACAACGTAAGCCATTACTAGTACTGCGCGTTAGAAACAAACAACACTGTATATACAGCTGTGTTGAAACATATTTTTGCTTTATGATTTCATTAGGTCTCTTGGTGAACGAAAATCATACAAAAACTATTACAAAGACCTGACGAAAGAGCTAATAAAGCCCGGATTGTTGTAATGTGTAACGATCCACTCGGCATACAAAACATTAAACCCCCGAGAGCCATTAAGGCATATATGAGCAAGTAAGGACGTTACGGGCGGCCAAGTAAAACAAACAGAACATGAAAAAAACATTACCATTAACAAAGAGCATAGTTTATGTGGAAAAACTTTGAACTCCAATCAGCAGCTGCTGGTTTATTTATCCGTAGCATGCGAAACCCAGTTAGGTTAATCGAAAACTATGTTCGATAAACCAGAACGCAGAAAGCAAAGGCCGTTGCCGAGGCAAACGTATCTTCATAACTAAGGTATAAATATTCTTTGGAAGGTTTAAAACAAATTAAAAAAAAACACACACACATACACATACATTGAACCGTACTCTACGCTTGACACTCTTATCGTGTACTTTCTCGTGGTGTAAATGCATAAACCATTTCATTTAACCTTTCTCTGTGTAGCAAACATGTTTCCATTTACCGAACGCACCCCGATGCTAATGATTGCGTCTTTACACGCGCATGTAAAAGATGAAGATGCACGGATGCGCTAGCTTTGTTGTTGGTTATTTTTTACAGTGCTTTACATTACATACTTGGTTCGTCCCATTACCCGGCTTAAATGGGTGCCGCCATCCATACGTTGATACTTTGCATGCATATAAATAATTGCATGTGTGCAAATATTTCGCTTCCATATTTCCATATCTTCCATATTTGATCTTTGATTTCTTTTCCCTTACTACAGTGCATACACACTTCCGCCTCATGCTACTCTCCCTGTGCCGACGACGTGAGGGAGAAAATATACAATTTCCTACTTTTAATTTCCAGAAGGCAATAAAACGATCAACCGAAGATAATCGGAAAATCTCACATGCGTATTTATCGCGTCGCCAGTTTTGAGTAATGCGTACATACATATATATGTATTTATATATGCGTATGTGTATCTACATCTGTTATATATATAATTATCTCTTCTACTTCCGTATCCACACGGATTATCTCTTCTGCTACCGTATCCACACGCTCCACAGCTCTTTACTATTCATCATTCTGTTGCCCTATAATAGCATCAACCGTTCAACCTACCTTTGTCGGGACGCATGTTTCACCCCCACACAGTACATTTATTGATTTGATCAAATCAAACGTTGCTGGCTTTCAGCTGCAATGCCTTTGTGATCGTACTGTACGGATTTTGTAACACTATGTTTACTACTTTGAAAATGTACTCCATTTTTATATGTATATATCCGTATCCGTCCCTTTGTCGACGGACACACACACACACCTCTAACCGTATCTGCCTACGGTTAGATGCATAATATTACGGAGCACAACTTTTTAGTGTGCTTTGTGGAAACTTGTATATTTAATCCACACCACGTGAAACAGACACCTCCTTGTGACTGGTACCAGCGAGCGACTGGAACGTGTTGTATGTGTTTATCTGGGTCATTCTCATTGCTCATCATTCGTAATGTGCCGCTTCAGCTGGATATCCACTGTGAACAAGCATCCACTGCTGTACCTCGCTTATTGGTGTGTTTTTGTCGGTGTTTGCTTCAAACCCCTTAGTGCCGAGGACAGTGCGGTCATTTTCAGTTGCTTGGATTGGCATAAGACTTCTCCATATGGTGAACGCTACCATGCTACTCTCCTGCCTACCTTTTCCCAGTGTTTTCCTAGCCCTGTTATGTGTGTGTGTGAGTGTGTGTGCCACTGTGGCATTTTATTTATCTGCTTATTTGACTCTTATCCTATGCGATGTCACGCTTCCCCGTCACGCTACCGAATAACTTTCGAATCCGATTTATTATCATGCGTTTAATTTACTTTCTTCCTGCAATTATCTCACACAAAACACGCTTCATTAGTACAAAAAGCATCTTTTTGCGCTTTTCTGATAGTGCACGATGTGTGTGTGTGTTTGTGCCCTGCGGAAAAAATCGCTATGCTCTCTTGCTTTGACAGGTTAGTTAGGCAGAGCGAGAAAGCAGTTCGATTTTTTTCCGCAAGGTGTGTATTTGTTAACAATATCATTCAATAAAAACTAATTAATTTTTGTTTTCCTTCGCGTTCCTTGCTAAACTTCAATGCGCAGTTTTTTTGTATCCCTTCTCATGCGTCTTAAATTCTCTCACATTCTCACACGCTTCCCATTTTGTCGCGACACACATGTTGATAGTCATCATCGTTTTGTTTTGTTTTCGTAAGACCATTTTGCCAATTAAACTCTTGAGGCCAATCTTTTTACTATTTGTTATCCAACCGATCCTAGCCCGTAATAGCCATATCCCTTCCGTTTGTTCCGTCTAGATCACACGCTTACAGCCATAACTTTCCATGCGCACGATATAATATAGAGCTGACCCAATTATGGCGCTCACACACCAAACATGTACAGCACCGTTTAGCTGCCAAATGAATTTTGACGTGAGCCCGCTGAGGCACCGAATGTACGCAAGATAGGCACAGTCGAAACAACTGTCGAGCTATTGCTGCCGGTAGCTACGGTAATGGTGGATGCGGTAGAATATGCATTTGTCGACACGGTAGGTGGCCTTTCCCTCCCAAGCGTACTACTACCGGCACCTGTTGGACGTGGAACCGGCGTAATCCAAATAGGTGTCGGCTTCGGAAGTGGCACCGCCGGTGGATAGGGCGGCAACTGCCTATTGGGGCCAGCTGCACTAGGCATCACGTGAGTCCCAGAGGTACTCATTACCGCGGTCGTTACTACGGCTGGTGGTGGCGGAGAAAAACATGAGCGTGCCGAGGTCGCTGCATTATGCGCGGCCTGATCCAAGCCATGTACTGCATCTGCTGGATACTGCGGAATTGGTTGGTGTAGGTGAAGAGCCTGCAGTTGCATCACTGGTACCGTTTGTATCGACGGTGGAGGCGGTGGTGACGGCAAGGAACAATCTTCCTCCTCTACTGCAGATCCTCTTCTTTCCATAAGCGATATATCCGGACGGCTGAGTGCAGAGGGAGTAGCGGGTCGTAAATGCGGCGTGGTCGTATCGTTATCAATACTTTGCAAAGATTGGTCAGAAAACACGATTGCTTTTATTGGAACATTTTTCAGCAACACCGAAGACGATGACGCGCCTGATGAAGCCGATGCTACTGCACCGGTTGCTACCGTGGTGCCGTTCACTGCGTTAACTCGTTCATGGTCCTGACCTTGCGCTAAATGCTCCGCTGCAGGATCGTACGGCACGGAGGTACCGGTGAGCATTATTTCATCATCACCATCAATACTGTTGGAAACGTTAGTGGCATTGGTGGCGGTGTTTGTCGACGAACTGGCCGTTGCTGATGACTTCTTCTTGCTGCGTCTCGTTAGGTAGCGGTTGAGAAGGGAGAGAAATTATTATTTCCGTTTATTGGTTGGATTTTGATTGCGCTGGGGTGTCTGCGGTCGCTGATTATTCGTTCCGCTATATTGATATTTAGCCTTCTTTTCCGATGGTTTTAGAATCTGAAACAAAAATGGTGCACGCAACAACAACAAAATAAGCGTTATTGACAATGAAACCACCGACACAAATGCGCTGCGGCAACGTACCTGAAACGAACACATTAGATTTGCGTCTACCGACATCATACCGCCAGCATTGTCGAATTCACCGCAATAGTTCGGTGCGGAAAACAGCGTTACTAGTGATCGGCGGGCAAAGAATTCGTACCCGTCCTCCACGACCTGATGTGCTCGACAAATGAGATCCAGCTCGTGAATAAGTAAAAACTTCGAAACTATATCCACACCAAACGTGAAGCTAACGCCACGATCGTTCTCTCCCCAACCTTTAACATCTTTGTCCGGATCACTCCACAGCAGATCGCACAGCAGCCCCGTATCGGGAACATCTGTAGGTCTCATTATGCGTTTTATTTGTTCCATATGCTGTAAGCAAAAAAGAAATAAGCACAAGCATCCACATCAATACAACAATAAAAAAAAACAAGCTGATCGATAGAAGTACTTACATTCAAATCCGGACTCAAGCCTCCATGACAACAGAATATTTTCTCATCAATAATGGCAGCAATGGGCAGGCAATTGAAACAATCCGTGAACGTTTTCCACAATTTCACGTTGTACCGCCGTTTGCATTCATCGTAGAATCCTACATTAGAATGAGTTTTGTTATTACTGTTGTTCATTAATTTGAGTTGTGCTCTTGTTTTCTCACCATATATCCTATTAATACTGGCACACTCATGATTTCCGCGCAATAGGAAAAAGTTTTCCGGATACTTGATTTTGTACGCTAACAAAAGACAGATCGTTTCCAACGACTGTTTGCCTCGATCCACGTAGTCACCCAAGAATAGATAGTTGGCCTCTGGGGGAAATCCACCGTACTCGAAAAGTCGCAGCAGGTCTGTGTACTGTCCATGTATATCACCTACAAGGAAAGGAAAATTATGAAAAAACGTACAACCAATTGCAGATATGTTTTATGTTTTGATATATTTTTAATTCTCAACACTTACCGCAAATTTTAAGTGGAGCCTCCAATTCCAGAAGTATTGGTTGTTGCAGGAAGATTTCACGCGATTTAAGACATAGTGCTCGAATTTCTTCCTCTGGCATAGGTACTGATTTTCCTGGACGACATCCCCGAACTATTACAAAGAAACAAAAAGAAAATTGACACCATTTACCAAGAGTTTTTATTATTCCTTCTAATTCTAATCATAATCAAAACAAAACATATATATTGCAACAAAAACTAGTCGCATCTTATTAATACCAGTATACTAACATATCACTGTATAAACAGACGAGCTAAAATATAGTGAATCTAAACAAACAAAAGCCTACAATGTAGATAAAATTAACAGTAAATTACTAATAATCGACCGATTATATAATATCTCGTTTCTTGTTGTAACTAATTGGCACGTTCTCATAAAAAGTTATTATTTAGCCGGAAGTGTAATAATCTGTCGGTTATGTTCCGTAGCACAACACGTATTGTGCAAGCGGTGTTATAATTAAATTATCCGCTTTGTAAAAACCAACATGTGCAACCGTCAGGTAAGACGAACACAAAAACATTACATTCTGCATTCAATTAGAGTCCAGCAACAAGACATACAGGGAAACACATTAACTATTTATAGCCGAAATTTTCATTACCTTACCCCTCAGTGATTCCTTGTCTGTGGGACAAATCTGCTGGCTAACGTTTAAAAATTTTTAGGATGAAAGCGAAACGATAGGCTTTCAATTATGTTTGGGAATGTGAAGAATGAAAATTCTTCTAAACGCAACAGATTTTAATGGTTAATGGTCAATTGCTTTAACCAGACCAGCTTTATACAGTGCACGTCCTTTTATGTAAAGGTGTAAAATCTCATCACTGTCGACTACACAAACTCGTTAAGGTAAATCGCCACTAAGCGGCACTTCTGTATCATCAGATGCTCACGTTTATGATGCTATATTTAACCTGTGAGCTGTACAGTATGTTGCACTCATGCCACCTCAGGTCAGTTGCTCTTGAAAAGTTAGAGTAGCGTAAGCAACCCATGTGCCTGATATATTCAACAGTCCGTTCGCATCCTCCACCTTTAATCCCATCGGTGATAGTGATATTTTATTCACTAACAACTGCTTAAACCTCATGAAATCTTTAAAACCTTGCACAGCCGTCCGTTAATGCGATTGAAACGTGTTGTTAGACGTGGTTTTCCAATGATTTCACGAAATTGTTTCTTCTTTTAGGCGACACGTGTAGAATTTCGAGCACAAAATCAGACCTCGTCATATACGATACTGCTCATATTTGCAAACATTATACCCAAAATACTCAATGGCGCAAAATTTAGATCGATAATTGGATACCATCCAAAGATTTGTCATTTTCTACTGTAAAAATCAAGCACATATCGAAGCTTATTAACTAAAATACAGGTTTTACGCTTAGAAATTTAATACATTCATATACTGGCAGTTTTAATACAAATAAAATTATGAGCAGTAAACAAAACCGCACACAGCGGCGTTCTAAATTCTAAACATCTAAACATCATCTGCTCTATTTCTCCTATTCGCTCAGAAATTGTATTTAATGCACCACAACTCAACAGGACCGAATATCATGAGCACGGCAATGAAGCAAAACGATGCATTCATTCGCAAAACAAGCCACCAAATTAGCTATTCTCAAACCTGTTGCCGGCTAGACAATCATACGGTGAATTTTTCATACTTTTTCCAGAGAAAATTCTACTTTTTGTAAATGCAAATCCGCCGCAAATGTTTCCCGCGCCACGTGCTGAGACGCGCGAGGTGCGGGAAAGTGACCCACAATGGGAAACCGGGTTTAATTGCACCTAATTTACGATCATCGAACAAACCCGGTTTGTTATAAGAAAATAAAGTGAGAAAAAAAAGGAAAAACAAACGTGACCAACGGGGGTTACACCCACTGCGGAGACGCGGGGGCCGGGGCCGTACAAGTCGATTGTGTTTTGTGAGTGCCGCGCGCCAGTGTACTATTAGCATGGGTGACGTCGGTGTCGTCGACAATCCCCAACCATGTAGTTGCGGCATTTAAATCGTCATCGGCAGCATCGCGTGAGCCTAATCGAATGCAATTGATGCACGAATTAATAGCACCCGTCTGTGGGGTAACAATGGTTACAGAAATGTTGGTGTGGCGTTGGCAGTGCTAATGGAAATAACAGTAATAGTGGACGAGTCCAACACACACAGTACTCTACGGGTACTTTAGCAACTTTGATGGTGCGTGGAACGATTGAACATTGTGCGCTTTACATCCTACTGCATTGTAAACCGGTACGATTCGATGGTATGAGCAAATTATAGGTTTGTAAACCGAACTAGATGCTGTGGTGTTTTCCCTCTTGCCAACTTCGCATGTACGGATTTCCTATTTTACAGCTTTACAGTCTGACACAATCCATTGATCCATGGTAGCATTTTTTTTTCGTTGAAAAATGTGTAACAAACTTTTAAATTTTACACAAACAATGCTGTTTAACATCCAAAATTGGATATTAGGCAAATAAAGTTTATGTAAAAAATAGTTTTCTCATATTGTAACAAATTTATAATCCACAAGCGACAATACCAACCACTCCGCATGTTTCGCAAATCCGCTTCCTCAACACTACTACGGCAGTCGATTTTATCAGTGCATATTCAAGCCAGCTCGTGTTGAATTACTCCCATCAACAGAAGACCCCATCTTTGCAATGCCGTCGACAAACTGTTCACCGAGCAAAACATAGAATGAAGTAAATAAACAATCAAGTTGTTCAAAACCATCCATCCGTAACGCTCCACCGCGCAAGTTGTTGCCAGTCGAACGCAAAATCGTTGGCCATGAACTTCAACTACACGCGGCGACGAAAAACCTTAAGTCTGGAGAGCACGATTGCATGTCTATGTTCGGTCATACCCATATCTGTTCGGTATTATGTATGCAAACGTTAACTAATGGTAGGGTGCTTGGTAGCCAGTAATTTGCTGGAAGCTAAAACCACCAAAGTCGCGCCGACGATGACGCGTATTCTCGCATGATGACAGTTTCGTTACGCTTTGCATGGCAAACAGAGCGGGGAAAGAGAAAAAAAACAATTGCAGTGCTGCAGCAGTGCTTGCAAAATGACGGCATATCGTATCGGTTATTCGTTGACTTCCAGAGCCAGTGGGAATTAGGTACGAAACAGTTTAATACATTTAACAATACGATTGGAACTATATCTGTCGCTAATCATAATATTATATATAGTTATTAACTAAAAATTTAAATATTCTAACGAGCTCTGCAACGAAAACAGATATTTATCGATCCAATATTCCCTTTCCAAGAAACGTTGAGAGATCCTGCATCCTGCTCAAAACATTCGTACGTAGAATCCAACCTGAGCATATTACAACGTGTCTCGATAGCTTCCGGATTGATATTCTTTTTAAAATCGCTAAACGCTCTTACAACTTTTAAATAATACCAAACATTCTTACAACTTTTGAATAACTCTGAGGTATGCGAAATACTGACCTGCAACGAAAAATAAAAGAAAAAGAAACAAAACAAAACATCATTAGTGATGAAACTACGAAGAGGTCACTTTACTGAAGGTGCTACTCAAAGACAACACACATTAATGTTTATCCTAAAAGTGCAGAGCACAATACATCCGCAATCATTCAACAGAAAACTTTACTAGCTACAAACTAGTGGACAGAGCAGGAAAAAGGTACGGTAAGTTTTACGGTAAAACGCACTCTCGAACAACAACAGACAACAGCTCTACAGGAAGTTGTACCAAGCTTGTAGTTGACTAAATCAAAGGAGGAAGCAACCTTGAAGTTAAAAGAAAACATATTTCAATTGAAAACCACAATAAATCATGCTAACAGATTGGTTAATTATGGAAAGAACAGTTCATGGAAGAACGCCCAACATCTTAAAGAATTTTTCCGTGGGCAGATGGAGGCGCCCGGTACTGTAGAGCAGGAACGCCTCCTACACTGTGGATCTTATCAATGTACCTTTTTGTTTAACTTTATGCTTACGCGATGAAAGGCAAACGTTCCACCCAAGCTGTGCGGGTTCGATATACCCGCATCTTTAGATATATACATATACGGTCGTTGAAGATGTAAACCACAATCATTTGATGATTTTCCACCACACTCTGCAATCAATCATTCGCTCGACCTACGCTAATACAGCGCAGCTCATGTGCAGATCCATCACCGTCGATGGTCTCTTTTGAGTGTGCGATAAGAAAGGATCATAACTGCGCCCAACTACCAGAGCAGACACACGGAGGAGGTGGGCAACAATTTCCTTTCTTTCTGATGGATAATGTATTAACCAATCCATCCGGAACGCAAGTGAAAAAACTGGGATGAAATTATGGTAACAGTGCTCAAAACATTCACATCCGGCTAGGTTTTACGTTGCTTATCATGTATGATACAAAGCACACGCAACATGAAGGATGCCACGTGATTGTTTAACCGAACCCTTCGATGATGGCAGTGATAGGTATTAGGTAATTACTACCGTTCGTGAGAAAAAAATAAACATCTTCCCGTACAAATGATACAAGCAATGTTTGCTAAAGTAGAGCTAAATGCTTCAGAGCGTGTGCAACAAAAATGGTAACACGAGCAAATAATACCAAGGTACGACGAATCGACATAATGCAAGAACGCGTATCTGCATAGAAGTAAAATTTTAACAACCCACTTCCTAGCAGTCCTTGACATGCGCAATCTAATGTTCTCAGTGAACCATTAATTTACCATTTAAATCCATTACGATAACTATTGACATCACAAACCGGGGAAGAGGTTAAGATTGTTGGCAATAAACGTTGCAATAACTCTTGCAACGTATTATTCATCATCTTATTTATTTACTTCGACGCTTCAACGCAGCCAAACCAGAACGACCAGGTCAGAAATGGATCAAATTTATCAAGCCAAACGATCATCCAATTAAGTCGTAAATGATAACAACAACAGTAACAATCGCAATAAAATATGGTCCACAGCCCATGCCATAACCCTTCAAAAAGCGTACCGGCCACTGGTTGCCTTCGCCAATTCATCCATGATAATGACATTGACAGCTAAATCAGCAACAGCACAGAGCACAACGAAAATTGGAACTTCACATGCGGTAGATGGTTCACCCAGCCCGCGAGTCGACTGAATAAACAATTCCGTCTACTTGCACAATTCACTCGTCACCGCTGCCTGCCGACTTTGTTTTCCCTTTTTAATCCATTCCAGTCGCACGGGGCACGTGTGAGTAATGGGCAACGGTGCAGACCCTGAGCAAAACGAAAAAAAAAAGCTTTACGACACTTGGAGCGAGGAGCGAGGGTACGTCTTCGAGATGGGTTTGCAGCGAATTCCAAGGACTCGCAGAAGCTCGAATAGGGGAAATTTACATATTCAACGAACGGGGCGAGAGAAAGAGAAACGCTTTGCAAACTCATTCATGCATATGTAACAGGTAGCTGTTAACAGTATGTCCAACCTGTTCATGTGGACAAAATCAAAACCATCTCAGTTTGGAAGATGTTTCAGACTCAGTACATCAAACTATTTGAGATGAACTTTAGTGAGTTGATTGTAACAACAATAATGCACACCTTCCAATTCCCATTATTAAAAACATAATAACTGCAATACATTAAACAACACCATCTTTGATGATATATAGTGTAACATGATACAATGTTAGCCAATATAATAATCATCGTAGCAATATTCATTAAAATAATGAATAAATGAAAGTAAATAAATGATATTGTATTGCGATAGTATTTAAATTTATTTTTGTAATAGTATGACATTTAGTCAAACTTTAAAAAATCTTAAGCTGCGGGGCAACGCGTGCTGAGACTGCGTCTCAAACCTCCTCAGTCACTCATTTACCTCAAAAAGTAAGTCAAAGTCTCCGTTGCCTCTTGAGGTTTTCCTCACATTCAGTCACTCAAGCTGTCACTCTTGGCGGCCATGCTGGATCTATTTTTTGACGGTGACAACACACAGTGTGGGACGAGTAAAATGTGTTTCACGTATTTGTATTTCTTGTTTATATTTTGTTATTACCTTAATTTTGTGGAAAGTATGGTCAAACAAATTGTGGTTTGAGGAGTCAAAAAGTGGAATCATAAAGTCTCAAAAATTGTTAGGACTTCTGTAGCTGAGCCAGCTTTTCATCATCGCTCAATTCACTTAAAAGTGCCTGAGGTTTTGAGTTTAGAGGCAAATCTCATCGCCCCGCAGCTTCATAATTTTCTTGTAATCTGTTCAAAACTCTGGGTGACAAAGTACTGATGTTAATATCTGTAAACCTTACCTTCGAAATTTTACGAATTTGTATATTAATAAAAACAAACAATCAAAATTCACAATTCGCTATAAAATTTTACGGACTTTACAGAATATCTTAACAGAGGTTATTCATTCGCTCATAAATAACATGTAAGAACATTGTTCCGGGCAATCAAGCATTCAGCTTTTACATCAAAAATAGACGATATCTAGCCATTTTCATCTACCAACAGATAACTAAAACACGAAAAAAAACTGCAAGCAAACAGGTCTAACGAGTATAGAAGAATTAGACAAGGAATGCGAAGTCGTGGAAAACTGGGAAATACACAACACAGGTAGGAAAGGCACAACCGTTTGTTACATACAACAGTACACAAGGAGTCGGAAAAGGACAGAATAGACAGTGTAACACCATAAGTGCAAAACAAATACAGAAAGAAGAAAACGAAAACATATTAAGACCAAAATGCAACTAAACACCTCCAGAAATTAGATATTTTTAAATACAATCAACGAAAACCACGGACAGGAAAGGTCAATGTACTATGCGTATCAGAAACAAATGCAAACTAGAATTAAACCCGGTTACATAAACCAACCGATAAGGGGAGCAACTAATCATACAACGGAACACTACTATCCGAATGCAAAATCGAAACGCAAACTCCAAACGCGCAACCAAAAACACAAGAAAGAAACTCTGAAACAAAAACCATAACAAAGGAATGTGGAGCTCATTCCCGTTCGCAATGTTCGCTATACCCATGAAATCGTGCGAGAATATCTCTTTCAGTTTGCCCTTTTTCCGGGACTCTTGCGCCTGCTGCTGCTGCAGTTTGTGAGCTGTTGGACATGACGCGCAACATGACGCACGGTGGTAGTAGCAAAACAAGTGTACCGGGCACAAAGGGGCGTGGGAGACCGATCGCGGGATGCGCCATGTTTGTGCATTCGTTCGGATGGGATCACGCAGCCGTCGATCGTCGGGTGTGCGCCGAAGAAAGGGAAGAGCACAAGATGATCCAAAAGAAAGCATAGAAAGGCAGAATTACAGCACAATAGAGATGGTAAAGTGGTAAGTGGCGATGAGTTACGAATAATGTACCACCAATTAAGCACGATAGCGTTGGGGAGTTAGTGTGTGTGTGAGTGTATGTGTGTGTGTGTGAGTGATTATCATTTAGTTTGGCATTGGTATTGTTTTTAATTTCATGACAGATATATCCAAGAAGCATGTAGAATCAGATGATCGGTACCAAAGTTCCACAACAGTTGCAGCGCGCACAGTAGTTGATGCATCGTACAACGACACGGTACAACACGTCGCAGCAGAAACCCAAACCAAAGGCCAAATGTGTTATTACATTGTGTAACGCAGTTGTAAGGTTTGTATGTTAAATTATTTCATTGGAGCAGTTGTTTGGCCGTTCAAAACGAAACGAAATCCGGAATTTATAAAGCAGCGGGAAAAGAAAGAGAAAAAGAAAAGAGAGAAACAAAACGAATAAATAAAGCCAAAAATCTGGTCCGTTTATTAAAAAGAGAGAGAGAGAGATATAGCGCATATTATAAAACAGTTATTGATCATATAAAGTACAAGAAAGAAAAAAAAACGAAACACAACGAGCATAACAAAGATGAAACGAACTGGACAGCGTCAAAAGGCGTATCGGTGTATGTTTTCTCGGGGGGATGGTTATGCATGCCAAATGATATTATGATATTACAGATAAGGGCAAGAGTACTTTAATGAGTACTGTTCGTTTGAAGCGCTAGCCGGAGTATGCAACCTTAAACATGTGAAGGTAAAAGGCACTTCAATTCGAGGAAGTTAAATGTGAAAGATTCAAATGAAAACCCTCCTTCAATGTAACTCCTCCTTTCTCTTTCAGACGCAGCGTGTTTTTGAAAAGCCATCATCCAAATTAAATTTATTGCTGAACTTGAAGGAAACACACACGCTTCACAATGCTGTAATCAAATTGTAGATAATAAATATTCATAGTGCGATATGTGTGATGAGTTTAAAATCTGCTGCTAAGATTTTTCAGTGCTCCAAAACTAATAAGTGTTTGGCAAATCTTCCCACCTTGGCAACTGATACACCTTGCCATAAAGTGACAGTGGTAATGGTTCACACCACGGGCGATCCGCTTTACGGGGGATGCGATGCCAGCGATGGAAAACATTTGCAAAAACCCAATTTCCTTCCCCAACGACGCCGGTCAACGCCGGTAATGCAAAAAAGAAAAAATAAGGTAATAGTGTTACGGCAGCAGCATCTTTTTGCCAGCAGAGGTAAAATTGTTGCGCGACACGTGAACACAGCCGGGCCGTATTTTTCGTCCCGTTCCGTTCAAACATTCTTTGCCCCCGTCTGGACGTCTCGCGTCTGTCAGCGAGCAGGGGGAAAATGTTCATTTTCAACCTAATTATTGAGCAGCAAATTGAACTAGCGAACCAATTTCCCGTGCGCTCGTTCGCTGTGCGCTTTAAACTTCCCCACGTCGGGCTTTCGGGCCGGGGCAACATCATCATCACCGCGCCTTCACCGATTGGGCATGCTGTAGTGGTAGTTGCTCGCGACAAGAAATTTCCTTAAATCACCCTTCCATAAAAAGAAATTACTGCTCTGCTTTACGCAGCACACCGTGTTGTGCACACCTTTTTCGCTTCTGGTGCATGGGCACCCGGCTTTAGTTGACCGGCGGGGTATTAAGACTTGTTTATCAAATATCCGTCAGCACTGATGGTGCTACCTGAACGGTAACCAAAGACGGCATACATCATCCAGTATCGGACAGATGCCAGCAGCAGACAGCAACGGTGTAGGTCTCCCCCGAAAGACACCCTCAGGGAAGTAACCCTAACTCGAACGATATTGAATTTATACCTCGCATCCTTGGACACCCTGGACACCCCCAAAACAGGGCGTCCCCCAAATTAGGGCATCCCGTTTCATCATGCCACGCCGCTGCCAATGGGTTTCCTAAGGGCGCACCATCCAGCGCGAAAAGCATTACACATCCGGAAGACATATTTTTAACGTTCTGCGCCCGGTGGCGCCGTGTCGTGAAATGAAACCGGAACCGGATCATTTACCGTATCAAAGGTGATAAATATGTAACATTTCAAGAGCTGGCCGTCCGCTTACGAAACCGTGACGTAGAGACATTCGTTTTCTTTGTTGCGCATGCCTTAACCAGCTAACGATGTAACACGGCTTAGCGAAGCGAACCAGCAGCTTGCATTACCTTCACGCCGGACTGTATCACGATCTGTAGCAAAGAACTTTAAGGTTATGCAATTCATGCTGTTTAGGAACCTAACGAGCTGGCTTTGTTTTGCCGAAGAAAGCGTGGTTCGTACCGTTTGAAATTATGCAGTGTTCAATTTTGTTTCTAAAGTTCATGACTGAAAACCTATCTTGAAGCAACGGAAATATTAATCCTCTTCAAAGTTCACATTTCACCTCAAACACTAAACTACGCGGTGTCGAAAGTGTTTGTGTATTTTACTTACGCCAATAGCTTGACGCACTTCGTGTCAACTTCAATCTCCAAATTTTGCTAAACCATGTATGAGAAACTAAACAACTGCTGTGTCTGTGCCGACAAATTTTATAAAATATATTATTATCACTCATCAAACATTCTAAACATCTCATTCCAGCAGTGCAAAATAATGGATTTGCCTGCAGAAACTCGCCGCATCAATGACAATCAAACTCCGTAAGAAATTGCGTCACATCGTGAAGCATGCGGCCAGCCATGTCGAATTTGAGTGACATGTTTACACCGGTCGTTCGTTGTGACCTTTCGTTCGCTCACACCGACAACACATTACACTCGCATCAAAGCAATTTTGATGATCGTGCTATGATTTCTGCACACTTTCAATCCCCTTTGAGGCGGATGAAAGGCCGTGGAAGTGATTAAAGCTCAGGTCTTGATATGTCGTGATAGGCAGTTCATACAGTCCGCGCCTGACACATTTGACCCTGAGACAATATTGACTAATGCACTAGTTTATCCAACGCCTCACTAAAGGCTACTTCTCGCAATAACCATATCCACACCATGCTCAAACTGAGGACTGAACCAAAAACATCCTTCACTGTACCTGCAAAATCATGCTACAGTATTGTCCTCGGCTCGGCATGTTCTGGCTGTGTAACGACCGCAACCACATCAAAGCAAACAAAACACGTCTGTTGAAAGTGCGCAACGGCCTGAAAAATTGTCCACCTTTTAGCGGAAGCTAAAATTAGAGAAATATGTTTACCATCAACGAAACCTCGTTAAATCATTAGACAAGCCAAACTTTGCACCCTCGCTGGGAAGCACCATTGAAAAGGGGTTGCTACAGTACGGTGGGAAAACCGTGACATACATTTTTCTTCCCCACGTTCTGTTTTGTTTCGGCAGCATGTACTTTTTCTTTTGCTTGGTTGCATGTATCACGAACGCACCAGGAAGACACGGACATAGATCCATTCGGATTGGAAAGTGTCACACAAACCTAGCAATTTTTGGGTGACCTCGGAGATGTACTAACTCGTCGATGCAAGGTACGGAAATGCAAAATGCAAACATAGTAGCAGGCATAAAAGTTCATAAACTGAGGGAAATGCTAAATACATTCAGAGATCAAATCCTGACTGTATTTAGGCGTTTGTTCGAATTGCTTTTGAGAACGGCTAGTCATATGAATCTTCAGTGAAGAGTCATTCGGATCAGTCGACATTCAAAATATGTATCAGGCTCTGAAGCCTGAAATTCTGACACATCTAAATCTCTGACGATTCATTAATATCTATAGATTTATGAATGTTGGACACTCTGGAGATTCATACGTATCAACATCTCTGAATAAGTTATGTTCTGAGCATTTAGGTAAGCCTAGAATCGTCAATTTCTGTGGATTGTAATTCTTTAAAGCTTCGTGAATACGTCAAGATTCATATAGCTCCAAGGTTTCAGGAATCTGCGAAGATCTTCTTTATTCATTATTTCTCACTTTGTTTACATTTCAAACTGCCACTTTTTCTATTCCTTCTGATATGTTTCTTCTTTTTGCCACTATGCCTTTGTCACTCTCTCTCTCTCTCTCTCTCTCTCTCTCTCTCTCTTACTTTCTCTTTCTTATCTCTTTTTTTACTTATCAATTATTCTCTTTCTCACTATATCTGTAACAAACATATCCATCAATTTGCCGTAAATCAGTGAACATTCATCCATCAGCTTTCGTTCAACTAAACAGATTAAACATTTAATGGATTTTCTCCACCAAAGCTTTGCACTTTGTGGTCTAAAGACGAAACATTGGGTACCCCTCCTCAACCAGTACAAAACCATTGCAAAGCACATGCTTTTCGTTCTACAAACGCTTTACAGCAAGGAAGCGCACATGAAGGAACGCCTTCGCTCCTAAAACAGCAATGAAACCTCCACCCAAGCACAAAAAAGGGCAAGTTTGAAAGTAATTATCTACCCTTCGAAACTTTGCCCAAACAACTTTGATACAGCTCTACTGCTATAAATTGGACTTCCGTTCCCTCCCATCAACGGTACAACCGGTGTGAGTCGTCAAGGGCTAATACATTTACAGTGCTGGTTGCGGCCCGCTGAAACACATTATAAAACGCACCGAAAGCTGCTTTCGTCGGTGCAAACATTGCCCTTTTACCCCTAACTTTTTCATTCGATCACTGGGAAAACGAAATAAAATAATAAGTTTCTGATAAAAAAATAACTGCGCACAAACAGATAGTGCAGCTTGATAGACCATGTAGAACCCGTTCTAATTTTGCCAATTAATTCTTCCCGAACTGTAGAACTATCGTTCCGCCAATACAGCCAATACAGTGTAAAAACGTTTTATAATGTCGTATAGCAGGTCGTTTTTTAAACACACTTTCCAAACAGCTTCCCGTATGGTCAGTACGGTACATTTTCCCCCGAACTATCACGTAATACTGGTACAGCTTCTGATCGGTTGCGGCTCACATTCTTTCGGACCGATATCACTGCAGAAAATTCAATCAACAAGAAAATTAATTATTGCAGCTATATTGCTTACAGGGCACACGCTATTGTTATGGAAAGTACATCCAGAAAAGTTTTTTTCCCATCCTTGTCAATAACTTTCTCCCGGGCTTGAATGTATGATTTCCTTTCCTTCCGGCCTTTCTTTCCAGTCATGGTTGTTGAAGAATTCTCCAATCGATTCAACAGCACCATACTGTCGGGGAAGGGAATCCTTAGCGAAAAAGCAACAACGCGGCCACACCATCACCCGTGGAAGCCATTGAAAAGTGAGAAAAACGTGATCCTAACTTCAACGAGTGCTCAAAGCAGCGCGAACTTTCCATCATCCGGCTTGGTTCGGGCATAATATTTTTCCCATCGACGCAGTGCAACCGGCCCACAGAGCGGGTTGGCAATGGCGTTGTATAAAGGGAACGGATGACCAAGAACTGCCATTTTCCATTTTTCATTTTCTCCAGGCGTTCTCAACTTACAGCAACTTATTCAACGGCGAGTGTCATGGTCAACGCACAAAGTCGCTTGAAATGACACACATACACACACGCATCGAGCGAACTGGGCCACCGTCTTACCGGTGGAAAAGCCATGAAGAAAACTGCGTACGCTTCACGGTTGCTAACATATTTCCCAGCTTAACCACAAACCCCGCCGAGGCAACCCATCGACCCATCGCCAAAGTTTCATTGTGTCCGCTGGGAAGTGGTACATCTTTACCGGACTGGCAATGAAAAGTACACTACAGAGGCAACACACGAAAGTACAATCCTTCTGGTTGGAAAGCTCGCAAGCGTTTTTCACAACCCCTGGCAGTTGGTAGTATTAGTGGGCGAATAGAAATAGACACAGAAGCGGACTTTATCTGTGCGGTAGCTCAGGACACGTGCTTTCCCTTTTTCTGCCACTCTCTTTCTCTCTTCATCCCTCTTTCCCTCCCTCTCACTATCGCATTCTCTCTCTCTGTCTCTCTCTGTAATAAACATTGTTCAGGTATCGATTTTCCCAACCCAACTGAGTTGACGAAGACGACCCTTGGCAAACGACCCTTATCGTTCGACCCCACCCGCCCAAACCGGACACGAAAGATAAGGAATGGCATGGCTGCCGCAACCGGAAAAACGTCGCCTGGTGAAAAACGTCATTTGACATTTTAAATTGCATTAGCAATACTGCGTTGCATGCACCGTGGCACAACGCGCCGCGAAACTGATGTTCATGCTGAACTAAAAAAAAAACCACTCCAAGACAAAATAGAAGCGCAACAAGTACGACCGAGTGAAATGATTTTTTTTTCTTCTGTTACGAATACATATCTTCACCCAACTAATTGTACAACCAATGGTTCAATTTAAAATATAAATCCTTCGGGCACGATCGATTGCATCTAAATAACTTTCTACGACACCTCGGCCGGGCACTGAATAATACAGGAGAAGCGGGCGCAAAAGCTCTAGTCCCAACCAGCGACGCCACCCCCTCAAACCGAACCCACCCCTCTTTGTTCTTCCGGGTGGAAAACTGTTGAGCTTTCTTTTCCGCCATTCGGCGTTTCAAAACCACCATTCCAACCACCCACTTCGCGGTGGCAAAAGCGGGAACCATTAAACCAGGAGTGCAGCAAACAATACAGTGTGGCGCCTGTATGGTCGTAAAGTCGGTGGCGTGCACATTCCGTGTCAAGGACATTCTCGATCGAAAAGTTAGTGCTATCGGGAACGCCGATCCAGAAAGGGGTTCGGACGACCACGACATGGTGGTTTTTTCATTGGGGTGGGGAAAGAAAATCAGAACCAAAGCTCTCTTCTCACACACACGAATGGAAGGTTTATAGGCATCTGTGAGGTATAAGCGTATGTGCCAAGTTGTTGTAATGTAATTATGCACACACAAAAAAAAAATGTACGGATCGAAAGGGAGCAAAATATGCTTCTCCCAACTTGCCATCCTGTCGATTGTGGGTCAACCCAAGACGCTTTTATAAACGAAAAAGGGTCGGAAGTGAAAATCTAGGGTAATGACAAACATATTTCCATGTCTGAATGCCCCAGTGGCACGATAAGGTACAGGTTTGATTTCATTCTTTGTCGTTATTAGCAGAAGCGATTTAATTTCCCACCACACATAAGGGTGATATCTCACCGGCATTAAGCATTGATGGTTTGTAGCGTTATGATAAATGTGTTCTTCCTTATCAGGCTTCTCTGCTTATCAAATTCACAGAATGAAAATTTAATTAAACAAAACGGAAAAAAAAACTTTCAAACAATCTAAGGTTAAAAATTCTCTACGCATTTAGCTCTAGAGCAGGGGTCTCCAAAGTACGGTCCGCATGCGGCTCTCGAGAGACAGTGAGGCCCGCGCCATATTTAGAAATAAATAAAATTAGCTTATTAAAACGAAGTTGTGAAATTTTTTAGCAGTTTAAATAGTAATTATTGTTTTCGTTAATTAAATTCCAAACCTACATAACGTATAAAATATCTGGTTTGCAATATTTCTACAAGTGGCCCGCAAGTTATTGGGTAATTGGCTCCCAGCTACGGTAATTTCACCCAATGAAGTGTTTGGAGACCCCTGCTCTAGAGGAACAGGGAGGAAGATCTCTCTATCAGCACGCGTCACTGTTTATAGTCCATTCATCAATCAGCTTATAAAAAGCAAACAAACGAATGAATCAGAGCACTACGTCGGCGAATGTAATAACATCGTGTAATGCACGTGGGATCACATCACGTTTTGGCAAACACCACACAAATAAACACAATTCGTGTTATATTCCTAGTAAAACAAAAAACAAAAAAATGACAATTTAAAATCAATCTACAGCACATTTAAATTTAATGTCATTTAACTTCTGGAAGTAAAGGTTTCGCGTTCAACTCAGAATATGTTTTAACATCTCATTTCAACAACTAAATGCCGCACATATTTCTCAATGCAAGCACATGCTCTAGTTTCGGTAAACATCAATGCTGCCTTGCGCTTATCTCAGGAACGAGTGCCCATGTACGTCTGGGGTGGGGAAAAAATAGGTTCACCCGATCGCGGTAGACACACTCAGGGCAGACCTGTGATAAGATAGCGCGTAAAAAGATCTTCCCTGTGCTATGTTTTAAAAAGACGGTAGCAGCAAACTGGCTATTTCTACACGCGTGATTCAACCGCACTGGAAATTGGAGCATGCAATAATTCTTCAACCTAATTTAGAAGTTAGAAAAATCATTTATAACTCTCAATATTTCTAAAATCAAAACGATGATCCCGGCGACGGCTAGACCAACTGGAAAATAATTAGAATATTGGAATTCTAAAAATTAAAAAAAGAACCGTTTCTACAATATTTTAATGACTTTTCACAAGAAAAAGAAAACAACGTTATTAAACTACTCAAACGAAGCATCGTGGTCAATAGCATTGAATTTGTGCCAGAAACTAACTACCGTACAGTCCGGACAATTTCCACCTTGACTCTCAAAAAAAAAAACAACATTACACACGTATAAACAATTCGCACACATTTCACACAATTCACAAACCTTACATGTGAATCGTGAAAAACTATTTTTGGATACCCAGTAACGTTCATCAGTGAAATTGATTTTGATGAACATGAAAATGCACACACACACACACCCATCAAACATACATGGAAGCCCCCCAAAACGTACATGGGTACATGGAAAATAGCCCTTTTGGAAGGAGCTGTGTACGTCAATCCTTAAATTGGGGAGGGATTTCGATTGCGACAGCCGTCGCAATGGAGAAAACTCCGAAAGCAACTTTTCACAAACTGACATAATGTAGCGAGCAGAACGCCGTGCGCCGTTACAAGCGGCACACACTAAACATTCAAGGGCAACGCAACCCGAAATCCCGAAAACGCGAGGTAAATTATTTGGCAAACAGAACGGTTTCACCCCAACCTAGCAACCCTTACGTGCGTGTGCGATTCTTTTGGACCTGGCGTGGGGGGGAGAGGGCGACCCCACGGGCATCCATGCGGGGCCAACCTTCTCGCATTAGCAACCAGACACATTATAAATAGAAATCCATTACCTATGGACATGGGAGGTTTCGATGTTCGTACGAGGCGGATATATGGTAGTGGTGTGTCAATTTCGTTTATCTAGCGGAACTTCTGCTTGGCCCTGGATACGTGGTTCAATCATAGGCAATCATAGGCCAAATTGACAAATGAACATCACACACTGAAAATGATTCTAAAATTCGCACACCAAAAATCCCAAGGTTTATGCACTGTTCAGCTTTTCCACCATAGTAACATTGTATTGCGAATCCCCAACTACGGCAAGCGGAGAGAAAGAAAGTTCTTTCGTAGACGTTAGCATGGAAAACAAATGCACATAACAAAACATTGAAATTCTTTAGCTATTCGACACAGGAAGAAGAGTTAATTTGAAATGTTACCAGCAAGCGATACGAAAATTGAACCGGCAAATATGTGACCATCTCGCTATGGGATCGCTATTTATAGACAACGTTTGCCAGGGCGCAGTGAATGCGTGCATTTGTGGCTTGCAGCACGCCCTTCCACATATCAACAATCGGTCGTACTGTATAGATACACGATAGAGCATCGTAAATGCTCTGTATCCAAGGGATCTCTCTTTTGGCATCCCATTGTTTGCTACCGTTTCTTCAGCCTTCGATCGGTTCGATCCGTTACCGTGTATACACAAAACGACGTTCCACAGTTTGGACGACGCGATAGCAGACATTGCGAACCACTGCTGTATTTATGAGAACATTGTCAATATTCACACCACAAATGGGGGCAAGCGCTAAACTATAAATCCGCCATTCCAACCCCGCTATGTAAAGATGTGGCTAAAAATAGACTCGATACAAATAGGCCGCGAATTGACAAACCTATCGCGAAGCTTGCACTCGTGGTGGTTGGTGATTAAACCAAACTCAGAATCAAATGTAAAGAAATAGCTGATGGCGATCAACATTACCAATTCGCAGTGGTGAATACCGCCTGCAAAATATTATCCCTTATACCACAAGATCATCTTGTCCTATTCGTTGAAAAGGTAGCTGGAAACTATCAGAGGGAATTCCGAAACGGAAAATCAACCACTGATCACATCTTCACCATGCGGCAGATCTTGGAGAAGATGGCGGAACAGCAGAGCGCTGGAGAGGGCCATCCGCAACTCAGAGGTGGAAACTTCCGAGACCATCTTCTAAAAGACAATCCAGATCGTGGCATACGCTGATGTCATAAATATCATTGGTTTACGGTTCTCCTACGTAGCGGATGCTTATCATAGGAATGAGTAGGCGGCAGAAAACCAGGGGTTGAAGATTAACGAAGCAAAAACCAACTTACTGTCGAACAGCGGATTAAACTCGCCAGGCTCCGGTGGGCTGGTTACGTCATGAGAATGACACCGGACGCCCTAGCCCGAAAATTCCTTATGTCCCTATGAAGTTTTGTTGACCATGTTGACTGTTGGCAAGAATGCTGCATCGATCTCGCACACTTTAGATCACCTTAAAACCCTTCATCGATAGCTCCAGCTTTACCACTTGAACTTGAAAGCCCCTGTAAGAGTGAACGACAGAATGGGAACAATCCAAACGAGGGAACAAACTGATATTCTTTCATCCATTATCCATATCCAAACTTGTATCTCGCCTCCAAAATACTTTACCTTGCCAAGGAGTTGTCAATATCCATCTTATCGGCAAGGACATCGTATTTTCATACCTGGAAAGCTTTCTTTCGGAAGATGCTGAAAGCTTTTCACACAGCCATACGACAACACAGCGATATCAAAAGAATCTGAAGGGATATTATATTTGCCCTTATCTGGCAAATATCGAGTTCGAATATTTTAGTGTCCCTCCCAAGGCTCTGGTTCCTTTCACATCTTTAATAAATGCAAAGCGATAGACTACTCTCGTCAAACAAACGAGCGAAATTGGGACGGAAAATGTGCCCATACACCTCGGCGAGGAAAATGTTATGATTTATGCTAACGAGCACTTTCACTTGCTGGAACGGGTGCAGGAAATTTGATGTTTACAAATGAGATAACGTAGCGAGAGCCAACCCTGCCAACCGGTGGAATAGATACTGCTGCAGAATGTTGAAATGTGGCAGTGGCACACCACACCACCACGTACGGTGCTGGAACACCGACAGCTGTGAAGCTGTAGGTATGTGCAGCTGAAAGGCATCAGAATTGTGATACGCCGGTACTCGGTATTTTGTTCTTCGCACGATTTAACATCAAGCATTTCGTCAAATTTTGCTGACACGTGGCTGGGCGGCACCCGACCCAATGCCGAAAAGCGATGGAAATTGTTTTAATAAAAGTGACTCACTTTTGACAAATATTGCCATAATCCCACCGACACGGGGTTGGAGTACGGACCACTCCACCGTCCGTAAGTGGGGAAGAAGTAGCACTTTACGGAATGAACGGGCGTGAAGAAGACGAAGAAGAAGAAAACACAAACCAGCTACCCAAAAAATAGAGCACTCCATATCAGCTTAAGTCAATGGGAACGAAAAGCCAAACAGCATTAAACACCCAACCAACTGGTCGTCCTTTTACCGCGCCGGGGAGGGGGGGGGGGGAGCACTTTTCGTTCCAAAATGGAAAAAAGGACGATACGCCGGCAATGGTCATGCAGTAACAGGACTTATCGAGTGTCACTCGAAGCCGCGGCTGGAAAAGTGGATGGTCTCTTCAAAGCTTTTCCAATCCACTCGCCCAACATACTCTCCAACGGTTAGAATCTCGTCAGCGCAAGCAGCAGTATATGTCGCCGGTCTACATTCCAATCGATCGAAAGCATTCGCTGAAGCGGGCACAAATCGTAGCGTGATAGCTGAAATCGATGGGTGTCAGAAATTGAAAGAAATAAACAGATTGCAGTGAAGGGGTGTTTAAGAATCGATGAAGATTGTGGCGAATAGGGGTTTGCTCCTTCCGACGACAAGTTTGTTACGATCCGAACTAAGTGTGTTCTTGTGCAAAATGAGGAGACATATAAAGCTGGCAAGAAGGACTGAAGCTATTTGCATTCGCATAGACACCACTGCAATTCGTAAGTGATGATATAGAACACTAAGAATGTATTTGCATCTCTTCTGCTATAAACCTTTGCCATCAAAACGGGCAATTACTGATTACAGCACATATGTATTTTAAAAGTCCTGTAAAAAAATACGACTTATATTATTGATTATGAACATTAATTTGATAGCTTAATACTATCAAAGTGCTAAATAGAGTTCGATATTCATTAGATTCAACTTGGGTTCATTTCTTATCTATATTTATCTTGGTCGTCTTCTAACATCTCCGCGCATGTAATGTCGAATGAGCTTAAGTGGTTGTATTGGTGAATTTACGATTATTAACTTATAAATTAATAGCAACAATTGGTATTGTTTGTAAGGCGAGTAACACAATATTGTAAGACGATATATCGTACTTATTTGCTCACCTATCAGGCGCTACGTGCGCCAATTAGTCAATATTTAATCATTTGTACTAGAACTCACCGCGGAACGATTGGAACGTGTTCGCTATCTTCAACCGTTAACCGAACCCGTAAGTGTCAACTTGTAGGTACAGGTATACAAGATGATTCTGGTACGGAAATCAACATCAGCCGTTTCGTTCCCCATCGGTAATGACATGCAAAATACGCAAAGGTGTTTCTATTAGACCACAGCCAAACCACCGAAGCGGATGATTGCTCTTTCCACGGTTGTATTCAATAAGTGCCGTTGTTTCCAGTATTTTTGTTCCACCTCCAGCCCATTATACCGTCCCCATCAATGATGGTGGACGCCGGTACCACCGCGCACAGTAAGCAAGCAGGTGGGTGTTACCATTTAGCGGTATCCAACCGTTCCGGGTGCTCCCCAAAATGGAGCAAACGAGCGCAACCGTATCGAGCAGCGGAGGCAACAGCAAAAAAAAAGCAATTCCTCGCGCAAAAAAAAAACCCACCAAAGAAACATCCCACTGTCGGGGGCGGAAGCGAACACAAGAAAACAACACTGTTACTGTACGGCTGGATGTGGCTACGAAACAGAACCACGTGAAAACGGTACACGAAGCGCGAAACCTCCATCGGCAGAAGAAACAACAGCAGGAAATTATCATAGAATGAGTCGGAACCAACAACGGACCGAAAGGCTTAAAGGAAGCAAAATCAGATCATCACCCATTAGGTAGCCCCCTCCCCACCCCCATATACATGGCAAGTGGTAAGATAATTTTACAGCACCACCTTCGCAAGCGACCGCAGGTATGTTTAATGTATGTTTGTTTCTCCTCCACTTGTGCTGCCAAAGCTTCATTCTTCCGCTCACTCGTTCTCGGAAAGATCACTCATGATCTGGTCTGTTCTTTTCTGTGTGCACTTCCCTGCGTTCTCTTTTTGGTCTGCTTAGTTCACTGTTGCTGTTTCTGTGCGTCGAAATAGGTAAAAAAAAAAGCAAACACCCTCCGGATCTAACGGATTCGCGGGCGGATAGCAAAACATTCATCACCCTCTGCCAATGAATGATTCTTAATTACTGTTTCTGGGTCTTTCTTTTTGGCTTTTTGCTTCGAAGTAGCAGCGTGAAGTGCCGTGTAAAGATTTCATATTCAGTCAGGGTCTTTAAGTATCCGATAGAAGTAGGCTGCAGATTGTTGGGCCAGTAAAGATAGTTTAGGTTCGACGCGATCTTAACCGATCGGCTGATGAACATATAGAACTGACTGAGATGACTCACGATAGTCCGATCAATTGTGCTTGCAACTGTGTATTAATGGTTCATATTTTACATGGTAAAGTTTTTTGTAATCGTAAATATAACTTACTACATTGGGGATATAAAAAAATATATAATTTATGAGCCAATTAAGTACTTCAATTATATTAGGAATATCTGGAATTATTTTGAATTTGGTACCAGGTACCAGATATCTAATATTACCAAATTCACAGATATTCAGATGAATATGGACATTTGTCGAACTTGTATTATTCAATATTTTTCTTTTACAATGCGTGTAAATAGCGCATCTCCAGCAATATATGTAAGGAGTGTATTAACTTGAGGTGCCTCGGTGGTGGTAGCGACGGCGGTCTCCACACGACAGAACCGTTTTAAAATCCTATCCGTACTAATCCTCCGTACGCAAGACTGACTATCCGGCTACGGGTTAATTAAATCAAAGAAAGCCAGAAATGGCAGTCCTAAACCTATTCAGGTAGTTGTACCGAAAAAAGTGTATCAATTTACCTAAAAAAACTATCCAAGTCATTATATAAATAATTTTAGATTACATCTTGGCTTTTGATGATACCAGTGAAATAATAAACCTTAATGGTTCTCAGTATTGTGCAGTCTTTTTAGCAATGACATATTCAACCTAACGAGTCCCCTTAAAATCGCTAACCTCTCTTATTCTACAACAACTAATCCATGCATATAAAAGTTTGATTGACAAAGATTAGATGGCATGACGTGATATTAACCACTGGTACTCTACCGTAAGTGATGTCACAGTAAAAAAACAGGTCCAATAAGCTACAAAAGCAAGAGCCGATCTTTGCAGAACAATAGTAAGACACATAATGGTTGTCTAATTACCCTTGACAGCGATAATCGTCGTGGCACATGGGAGGCAGATTTAGCATATTTTCAACAAAAAAAAACCATAGCACAAACATTGGCATTCGATCAACAATCCATATCATATTCCCTTAAAAAAAACCGCCGCTCTACCCCACCATCAACGTTCAAAGCTGCCACACATATAGAACCCCGGTCGGCGCTGTAAAAGCAGCCGAAAATAACAAGTTCAAAAGTCGCAAAATCGATTGGCGCGCGATAAAAATATTTCCCAATCAATTGAAGTCAATAATAGTGCCCGTGGCATCGGGACTACATCTGCAACACATGCAACATTAGCGCCCCTTCCCCCGCACTTATTCGCCCTTCTACAAGCACGAGAACGGGGCAAACCAGCATGTATGTTACGTTCACGGTCACCAGCAAAAATACACGCTCTCGCGCCATATCGAACACTCGAAGGCAATCGTGAGACAGTGAGGACGAATGGTTGGGTTATTTTTCTTCCTCCCGTTTCGATTTAGCAAAACAGAACCAAAACAGCTCCTCGCAAAAGCGGCTGCATACGGTGGGGATGAGGGGAGATTTTTGGGCGATTCCCAAACGGTTCACGATTCAATCGTGCCCTGTTTATTGTATACGTATTGTCAGGAGATAAATAAACACTGGGAAAGCAAATAAACAGGGTGTACGATAGGAGCGCGCAGCTCAAAATATGGGTATGATAATAAAAGCGTAATGAAGTAAGCTTTTCCCACCGAGCGACAGGGAGGAAGGGAAAAAGCCCATCGCTTCATAACACTTGCACCGTCAGTATACATTCGTCCGAGGGATCAGTAACGGATAATCTACGGCAATCCACACCCCAATACCGGGATTCGGTCAACCGAAGGACACTCGTCGACTCGCCCAAGGACGACGGTCAGGTCCCTCGCTACCCTCGCTCTCACGATACGTACGAAACCGTGCAGGCGATATTGGGTACTTCCATCGATCGGCGCCCGATAACGACAGACACACGTCGGTCCATCAATCGAAAAACCTAACGAGCATTTTAATTATTAATTTTGGTGTGGTATGGTAAGCGCGCTGAACATACAAACGATGATGTGATAACACTGGCCAGTGAACATTGGCTTGAGTGCTTCGAAATGAATGTGTTTGAACCAGCACACACAAAAAAAAAGTTACACTCTTTTATTTTTGACGCGGTCGACACGCAACGGTCACCAGAAAGGGGTTTATTAAATTTTCAAGCATTTGGGGTTGAATATCCCAATACGCCAGAGGACTTCGTGACACACAGAAGGGAGGAGTTGGCCTTTACTTGATTTTCAAATATTTTTAAACAATTTATAACACCTTTGCAAACGTATTCTTTCATGATTTTTTAATTATGATGATGTTATATAAATAGTTGCAATAACAAATATTTGTTGTTGAAGCACTTAAGTCCATCAAAAAGTGGTTCATCAAGACTATAGCTAATACATTTAAGATATTGGGACAGATCATACCATAAGTTAGAAAACTTAAGCCTTCAACCTGTATCTGTCAAATAATCCAGGTACAGGCAGTCCCCGACATACGCTACTATAGCGGACCGCTAAAACCCGGCAAAAATCCTCGTATTTCGAAGCTTGTATCATTAAATACAGTACATAATATTTTGACATAAGCAGTACAAAATTTCATGTTTACGGAACTACAAGTTCAAAATCAAAATCGATTGAAGTTAAGCAATTGAACTTTAAATTGAAATAGTTTAAAACAATAAATAAATCTGGTTTTTTATGTTTTCGTAAAAAAAATACTTGAAATTTCTAACACACAGGACACATGACCACAGGTTCAGACCTGCTAGCAAAATTGGTTTGCTTTGACATTTGTCGTGCAGCTGACCGAAGCTTTCATTAGGTAAACAATCTAATCCTTCTTTCCTAGGCTTAACTTGACTTGCCATTTCCATGGGGAGCTGTAAGCGGATAAGCCTGGAAACGTCAAAACGCATACAATGAAAAACAGGCTTACAGTATGATTCCGGCCATTATTAGCAAAAGGGTGTAACTAAGTTCTCGCTGTTAGTTAACAATTGACACCAAGTAATTATTGACGTATGCAAGCGATTTAAACCTCGCTTAGACATATGACAATCAAACCGCTTCGTCTGATTAGTGATTTTATTGTTTCGTTATATGCTTTTGGCTTCTTACAGTTTCAACGACGCTCTTTTTTTAGAGGGACCAGTGAGAATGTTATGTATTGTGAGCTGCCTATAACCATAACAAAATCATCACTGGAGAACAGAACGAATCCAACTGATGCGAATGGGACCACGATAAGTGATCATGCTTCATCATGCCACACGTTACCAAAAACCCGTTAAAAAAAATTTGGATACCTTCTAATGGAGAATTCTACCCAACCACTTCGTCAGAATTCACCTGACCTTGTGCCGACCCGGTTATCACTTGTTTCGTTCGTTGACATATGGCCATCTGATCAGCAGGTACGGTTTATGTTGGAAAAAAAACCTCTCAGTACAGTGCATTACATCCGAGTGAGTGAGTTTTAACAATTATTTAACTCTTTGCCGCCATGGCCACACGGAGTCGCGAAATCAACACTAATGGCAAGAGGGATTGCACAGAGCATTTGAAGCTTTTTAAAACGCAAGCTTTAAAACCGGATTTGATGAGTAAATTCTTTGATTTTTTTTTCAAAAAACAACCAAAAAAGAACAAGGAGGAGTTTTTAAGTGAAATGAAAGGAAGTTTACTTGTGCTAAACACAGAGAACTTACAGTGAAGTAATGAAACTTTTAAAAGTGACAGACGAAAAAGGGAATAAAAACGTATGTGGAATGTAACAACCAAAGTAAGAAAGCAAATGAACACCGAACGAATTAGGGACACTGGGAAAGGGAAATAAAAAGCGAAGAATTTTCCTGTGATTCAATGGCGACAAATGTTGAATGAAAAACGACCTTTTCTAACCACATGAACACGAAAACGACGAACGATGATATAGGAATATAATAGGAAGAAAGTGAAAAGTGAAGGGAAATACAAACGGCGCACATACACGCCACATCCGCCACATACACACCCGAGTGGAGCAACACTAGAAATGTGAAGGTTTCGCTTAAGCAGGGAAATGTCCGAATAAAAATGGAACTCCACGGCGGGTTAAACTTGATCACCCAACTATGAGGGAGAGCCCCTTTTGCCGACCATCTTGCCGGGGTGGCATGGAGGATGAATACTATGGGGAAGGGGAGGAATGGTGGTGGTGTATTATGAAAAGAAACGAGTGTTGCGACATGACGAGGAGGGTAAGTTCTTGGGGATGTACTATACCCTCCTGCATCATAGTTCTTCGGTGAGTTATGTGTGAGCTTCATGAAAATTGAGAATGAGCCAGAGACAAGGCAACGAGAAGATTGCGCAATTTCCTTACCTTCCAGGAGCCGCTGGATCAGATTATCCACGTCCAACGTATAGTCGCCCATTTTGCAGCTGCTGGTTCTTTACGACTGGATGGTTGGTAGTTGGCTCGTGAGTACGAACCCCGGCTCTGGTTTGTCCGGGAAGCTGCTACTGCTGCTACTTAGATCGCTCCGATAGAGGTTGAATTCCCACCGTTTTCTTGGGTTGTGGTCTGCCGCTTTTTCTAACAACACTGTAGGTCAGAATCCCTCAGTGGGCCGGGATGGGATAAATTTGGACAACTCGCAACTGGGTACTGTGTTCGATTCGACGAATGTTAAACACTGAGAACAAACCCGGCAAATCGACTACTATGATGAATGTAGTACAGCACAACACTTGCCAGCTGGACGTGCGCACTATCTCATGTCCTGTCAAAAACACACACTGGACACTTGTTTTCACTTGATCAGTTGATGTTGCTGCTGCTACGTTTGCTTTTCCCTGTGTAGTGAAATTTTGTGATGAAAATTGTTGCCCCCAAAAACTAATATTCATTGTACCTTTCGGTTCCAATATATTCAAGCAATACGACCCGTCCTTAGGCATAAAAAGAAAATTTCAACCGCACTCACCAAAACGCACACAAGCGCACAGTGCCAGGGTTAGGCGCCGGTGACGAAATTAGCAAGTGGCGTTATACATGAACAACCATCGACACTGTAACATCGCGGTGGTGTTTTATTAATAAAAAAAGGAACGCGGACGAGTTGCTTGGATACACCGACGATAATTACTGCATTCTCAACAGCTTGTTCTCACTTTATATCAACCCCACGGCTATCGATTTCACTTCCGTTGGAGATCAAAGTATACACACCAAAAGCCTGCCGGCAAGTTGAAGCAGTTGTACTCTGCAGCATGTGATATAACTTAAGTAGGTAGAATAAAATTATGTTAAAAAGCACACAAACACACAAACACACACACGTAAGAGAATATAAAAATAGATGAAAATAACATTTGGAACATTTATTTAGCACAAAGCGCGTAGGAGGTGGTTCCATCTTTACCACAAACCGGAAATTATTCTCCATCCGCCGAGTTGTCCACTGTCATTATTATTACTTCTATTTACGAAACGCACGCGCGCACCTGGTTTTATTCACGCGCACGGCTTCCCGCTTCTTTTTGCTGTTTGATTAAAACCCTTGCTCAATTGTTGAACACCGCCTCACTAACACACTACCACTGCATTTGCAGGTGAAGTCAACACCGACACGATGCAGTCCAAATGGTGGGAAATGTGCATTGTATGGTAAAGATGTTCCCCGACGTCGAGTTATGTTCACATAAATATTCATTCTCACACGCACGCACACACCCGTACACCAAATCATTCATGGTTCTTCGCACATGCCAGTACAATATTCACACCCGAAAATGGAACGATTAACGCATACTTCGATACGGTAACACGATAGCGCCACACACACACACACGCGCGCACCCCATGCACGGTAGATCTGCACTCTTCAACTACAAACAAACTAGCGTGTGTGCAGCGAAAAATACACATACGGTTGAGGCGAGTATTATTTTTGGACAACGGTCCCACCGTACCCACAAGGGAGAGAAAATTCTTCTTTTGCCGTATGTTGCACACACACGCACACTTTCCGGACTTTAAAACAACCGTGAAGAAGATAGAAGAAAAGAAATCTTACCACACTAAAACTGCAACTAAAAAAACAAAAATGAATGCGATGTCTTTTCCTGTTCCTGGTGCCTATTTCACACACTTCCCACACAACCAAAGCCGATTCATTGAACCGAAAACTGCTACGGAGGTAAAACAGAGGCAGCCATAAAAAAAACCGTATGAACAGTCTTTTCTAACTTGGGTCTTCACTGCGTGCGACCAGATTTTAATCCATTGATGAAACTGGGAGACAAAATTAGATCACAGCCACAAATTGGAGCAATCTTTGCTGTTGCTGTTGGAGTGAACAGTGGAGCAGTAGCACTTTTGCACACGTTTCCCTTGCTATGCTTGCACTCCCCACAACACCACAACGGCACCGATGGAGACGGTTTTAATACCTTTTGTCGGATAAAGCAGTATTCCGGCACCGCGTGCACGAAAAACCCAACTCGTTCCGGCAGCGAATCACTTGACTGTGAACTTTCCACACGTAGTGCACAGTTTTCTACCTTGCTTGGGCGGTGGGAAAATACACTACACAGTGCACACACCTTTTTACGTACCTTCGATGTGTGTGTGCGGCTGAGTGTGAGTTTTAATCAAATGGGATTGAAAAATGGATATTTCATCACGAACACACGTTGACAGGCTGTTAATGTTTTGACCAAATTGTTCGGCTACACTGTTCAATGTGGTCGTTTTGAACTACATATTTGCCCATAGTTTGTATGACAGCGATGAGCGAGATGGAAGACAATCGTTGAAACAGTTGAAAAGGCTTTATTTCGCTATATGAATAAAACGGACACAAACACAAACAAATAAAACGGATATAAACATTTTCCGTTGAATGAAAGTTTCTTTAGCAACTTGTGCCTCGGCTTTATTCATTAAAACGCTTGTACACTGTTAATTACTTACGATAATGTATTAAACATCTTTTCCTACACAAACATCGACGAATGAAATTGACGTGCAAACATCACTTCTGTGACAGCACAGGGTGACAAACGAAAGTATACAAACGTTCCGAAACAATAACAAAGCAGTACAACTTCGACGCATTTCTACACCAATCTGCTGGATAAAACAACACAATTTGATCAAGCAGGATGGCCGATTTTGACTGGAACGATCATCACCGGCAGCAGGTTCTACAGGGCCGGCAAATATTAGAACGAACGTCTGCCAGTCTGGCCCGTTCGAATCAGATTGCCATCGAGACGGAACATACGGGTCATGAAGTGAGTAGTGCTTTCATTACATCGCAACCCACTTACTTACCCACTCATTTATTTTAGGTAATTAACGAACTTGAAGTGCAGCGCGAATCTCTGCTACGTAGCCAACGTCGTCTGGAGAGCGCCAATGACGATCTTAGCAAATCCGGTGCCATCATCCGTGCGATGAAACGTAACGTGCTGTACAATAAGCTCATCTTGATCATGATCATCGTAATGGAGGTGGTTATACTCGCAGGCATGCTTGCGTTGAAGTTCATGTAGCGAAGCAAATATACCGCAACCGAATGCCAAAGCTTAAAAGAAATGGTTTCTTTTCCCACTGGCTAATCTGGCTAATTGAATAAAATCCTGTAAAATCTGTGATTTATACACCATTTTGCGAAACATTCCAACAAACTTTCTCTTTCGCCTGTGGAATTAGCTCAGTTCGTGTTTATTGTATACTCTTATCAATATAATCGTGCATAATTAAAACATTGTTAAATCTTTAAAGGTTAATAAAAGAATACTCTAACCTTACTGCTGTATAAGGTCTTTAGAAGGCCACAAATTGCCGTTATTGTGTGTGGAGTTAGCCAAACTTCAATCCATTGCACCTCGGATACCTCGGAAGATCAACAAATCGAGGCTTTTTGAGAAGAGCCCCCGCATTCATCGAGCCGATATTGTGCTCCCAATATTGCTGGACTATTTATTTTTTAACACGTGCATGATAACTTCATCAACCGTGTGGTTGTTCAACAAGGATCGTATATCTTCATCGTCCATCGTGACGGAAAACAGAATCTTTGTGTTCTCGCGCATACGCGTCGTATGATCACCGACCTCTTCACCCTTTGCCGGCTGATGGCCGCAGCCCATAATAACGCGCCCGAGCACCTCCTCGACCGGTGCTTTCGGCCAGCCGAAACTGCGCAACATCTCATCCCCCATCAACATCTGCAGCAGTTCAGAAATTTTGCGCTCCAACATATCATCGCTCAGGAAGATCGGTATAGTGTCTTCATCCGTGCGCGCACGCTTCGAACCGATCGTTTTTGATTCACGTTTGCGCTTCACTTTCACCTCATCCATCACCTTTGCTTTAGCTTCTTTCGGGCGGGTTGTTGCTGTCGGTAGTGTGACCGGCTTTACCTGTTTGGTGGGTTCCTCCTTCGTGCGGGGAATCTCTTTCGTTACCTTTGCGACCGCTTTCGGCGGTGATTCTTTTGGCGAACGCATCGGTGCATCTTCCAACTTCAGTTTCATCGTACCACTGCTGCTGCCGGTTGGTTTTGTGGAGCTTGTAACGTTCTTCTTGGGCGATTTGTCCTCATGCGCCATTTTATCGACCTTCTTTGTAACGATCGGTTCCGCTGGTGTTGGTCGAGCAGTGACAGTCGCCGTTGCCGGTGATTTGGATTTGTTAAGCGAATCAACTTCCTTTTTAATAGTCGCAACATTTGGCTGTATCGGGGCTGCATTTGACAAGTCGATAAACTCGACTATACCGTTCTCGCCCAAAACTGCACCCGTGTCATCCACGATCGGTATCAGTTCGTATGGGACCGATGTGGTTGGCGGCATGCTTGAATTGCTTGCCGGGATTTCTACCACTTCGAACATTTCCACCGTTTGGTTGGTGCTGTAGACGTCCTCTTTTGCGGGGCCATCCTCCATCGTGGTGATCTGGTAGACGGCACCGTCTATTTCCACCGTTGCTTCCTTTTCCGCTTCCCGCTTTGCCATCAGCTTTTCCATCTTCTCTTTCTCCGTATCGTCGATTATTTTTTCCAAATAATCACTGTTTGTGAAAAACGGTAAGAAAACCATTTATTCAGTACACGTTAAAAAAAAAATCATTTTCGTATCACACAAATGAATTAACATGGGAGGCTCCTAATTATGTTGAAAAAAATAGATTTCTTTGAATAAATCTATTATTAGAAGTATCTACTTTACCGTAAACTTTACTGGAAGTCCATGATAAACTCCAATCCAAAATTACAGGCCAAAACAGCGAAATAGTGCAGTACTCGCAATACGTGGTAATCTCCAAAGTATGATTAAAAGTTAGAAAACATCATAGCTCAAAAACGTTTGTGGTCAATTTGAACATAGTATTTTTGCCGGCAATTTATAAACCTAAATAAAACAATCCCAGGAAAGGATATAATATAAATTTTATACTAGTTCAAACGGTGCGGTTTCTATGGTGTTCATCGATCAGCAGCTTCTGCTCTACATGCTGTAGCATGCCAATGAGGTTCCCAATGTAGGTGAAAACATTATCTTGTAGACCCAAAACAAACCAGCAGAACAAGCTTATATAATCCATTTTTATCGCATCGAATATTTTCCAATATACAATTATTTTAAGTCTCTTAGATTTGAAGTTAACCAACAAGTATTAACTTAATCGCAAAGTAAGCGATTTAAGTGTTTGCGAATTAACCCATATCACTTACCGGTGTTTTGTGCGCATATGTCGCATCAAGCAGTCGGACCGCTTGAACGTTCCCGAGCAAACTTTGCACTGCACCGGATTTTCTTCCGTGTGCGTCCGCTGGTGCAACACGATAGCGTTTTTGGTCGTAAAAAATTTTCTACACACCAAACACTCGTATGCTGGAAAGGTAGAAGAAACATAATAAAGCATCACTCCAAGCATTGATCGCCAACAAAAAGTCAACTCACGTTTCACGTCCAAATGGATCAGCTCGTGGCGTGTTAGATCATCCTTGCGAAAGAACGTTTTTGGGCATTTGTCACACTCGAACGGTTGCTCTCCCTTGTGCATGAACTTGATGTGGTCGTTCAGTCGGGCCTTCCGGTTAAACGTTTCGTCACACTCGCTGCACTCGAACGCATTGCCGCCACTGTGGTTGAGCATGTGCGTTCGTAGCTGCGTGGCCTGGATGAACCGTTTGCCGCACTCCTGACACTCGTGCGGTTTTTCGCCGGTGTGCGTTTTCCGGTGCCGGTTAAGCGTTTCACGCGCAGCAAACGTTGCCGTACACTCGTCACAACGGTACGGCCGTTCGCCGGTGTGCTTGCGCCGATGCTTTCGTAGCGCTCCCGTGGACGGAAACGACATCGGGCACAGATCGCACGGAAACGGTTTCTCGCCCGTGTGCGTGCGAATGTGTATGTTTAGCAGTGATGACCCGTAGAACGACTTCGAACAGTACGGACACTGGTAATCACGTTTACGCGCTCCCTTGCCCATATGCGAACGCAAATGCTCGCGCAGATTGTCAATGCGTGTAAATTGTTTGCCACAAACCTCGCACGGTAAGACTTCCACCTCTTTCGGGACCATACCACACTTGGTGTGCTTCTCATGCCGGTCCAGATGGTAGCGGCGGGTGAAATCCTTCCCACACGCCATGCATGCGTACGGTTTGCCCTCGTCGTGTGTCTTCAGATGCTCGTCCAAGATTGTCTGTGTGCTGCACTTTGCGTTGCAGTAACAGCACGGAAATGCGTCCGACTCCGAGTGGATAGAGCTCAGGTGTCGCTCCATGTACTCGTACGCCTTGAATGATTTGGGACAGAATTTGCACCGGATGTGACCGACGTGTGCCGTGCTGACATCTTCGCCACAGCAATAGCACGGATTATCCGGATTCGGATTGCAGTACTTGTGGAACTCTTCGCCCGGGTTGGCATGTTTGGCCGCTATGCGCTCCTTCAAGATAACGTCCTGCACCTCATCCACCACGCCCGGACACTTGTACTTGTGTGCTTTTTGTTCCTGAAAAGAAGTTGTAACATTTAGTTCGGTTCACTAATTCCTGGGAATTCTTACGAGCGATCACACGATCACTAGCTTCTGCTGCTTACCGACGTTGTTTTGAAAATTTTCTTACACTTCCCACAGTACTTGCTGCGCTTCATGTCCAGTATCAGTCGGCCATCGGCCGTTTCCAACAAATCCGGATCCGAGTCCGGATTGTCCGAAAGATCCTCGTAATCTTCATCACCATCCCGATCATCATCCGATGTGCTTCCGTACTCGGTTTTCTTATTAACCGGCACCAGATCAATCTCGTCATTACCGTTCACCTGAACGTTGACCAAAAGTTCTTCCTTCTTCGTCCCGCTCGTACGGACCCCTACACCGGTAGACTTTTGACCGACCATTTCCGGATACCCCTGCAAGAAACGTCACCCCCCTCGAGGATGCAAGCGTACTATTTCTCCGTAAATTGGATTTCACTTGTTCGCCACACTTCAACGCACAACACGGTAAACACTTTGGGGCAGATCGGTGAGCATTTATGCGCACCCTTGTTCTAGTCACGGCACGGGATTGCGCCTACAGTCAAACCAATCGCACGCACGAAAGCAGTGCACAGTGCAGGAATGCTGAAAAGACAGGTACACCAGTTTAGCGCTTACAGCACAACAACAAACCCAAGCCCTGGAATTTCCATCATCCAAGTGTCAAACTGCACACGTAAAGATGCTTGCGCACCGTAGCACGAAAAATGCTAATCCACGATACAATAAACGCACCACGCACGCCTTAATTCACGTTTATTGCTTACCCTTGGCCAAAGTTAACACTAGCACACCTTTTCACAACCGCTTTTCATCTTCTGCGTGCAAATTTTCAGGGAAATCGTGCGTGTTTTCACTTGATCGACCCCCTAATTGTTCCAATGTCTAGCGCGATTTGACATTACGACTTCAGTGACGCAGACACGTCAGCAGCGTTGCAGTTCAACAGGCGTTTTGGTGTAGATGTGTAGTGGTAAAATAGGCGCAGAAAACTCATCAATTTATTCAGCTTGATTACGTGGGATGACGCTGCGTCACTAGAGAGTGATGGTCTATATTTTGTTATTTTCTTTCGAATCTTCAACACGTTATAATGATTTATATTTTTTCTGCTTAAAAATAGCATAAAACTTAAGAAGGAGAAAATAAAAAAAGAAAAAAGAAAATTTCGTTGGCTCCAGAGAGGATCGAACTCACGACCTTCGCGTTATTAGCACGACGCTCTAACCAGCTGAGCTATGGAGCCAGATGCAAGCTGGTCATTATATTTACCATTTAACGCTGAAGCTTTCGTCACATCGTTTTCAGGTGCTATTCACAAGGTTGGAGCAACAAATATGTTTTCATTCATCTTTATGGTGCCTCATTTACTTAACCGAAAGGTTCTTACCTTTAGTTTAAAAAATACCGACAGCAAATGTATGTGTTAAAAACAGCCAATAATAACATAATTATTTCACACTATTACTAATATACCTCGACGTTAAAGAATTCAGAATGGTTAGTTTGAATAAAATAGAACTAAAAAGGGATTATATTTTAAATTAATTTTATTCTCCACGGTACTGTAGGTAAGAAGCCGCTGCTTTACAAAATAACGATTTATTTTACGATTAAAGACCTTCTTTCCCACATGCGCTTTACACAATTTTTGTTGTTTAATCCTAGTGGTGATTGAGTTGTTGCTTGCACCTATCCATTTGCACGGTAAGACGCTTACCGCTGTCGCTGTCTAGTTGCATGTAAAAAGCGTCTACTATCACACAGTGGGAATGTGAACTACACTTCGAATAATGTAACTATGGCATTGCTTACACAGTACGAGTGCGTGTGCACGATTGTTCCCGACAAAAACCGAGCGGGTTACAGCAAGAACTAGAATTCGTGCACGTTTAATTTACATCCCATCTAATTGTAGACCTTCAAACAGCTAAAGGTATAACTCCAAAACCCACATACCGCCTATCTCACGTATTAACCAGATAGTTTACAGCGCGATGAGATCGATCAACATCAACTTAAAACCGTTTTCTAAAGCGTCTAATACACGGTAAAACCTGGTGCCGTTCCGACGTTCTCGCGCCATCGGCACCAAAAATACGCGCTTGTTGATGAATCTAGTTTTGTGGGCTGGTCTGTAACCAACCGCGGCTGACCAGATACTTTTTCACGATGCTTTCCCCCACCGAATGAATGTTATGGTCTAGCGCGGGACGGCTAAGCAGAACCGTTTTTAACGTGAGATATCTGGTAACGGGCATGTTCAGTGAACTGCACAGTTGAATTTCATTAGACGTCAGCAGCTGGCCGCCGGGCTGTTGTGCCGGTTCGGATGCCAGGTTTCCGACCCCTGCGCCGCCGCTCGCCTGATGGGGGTGGAGGTGGAGCTTCTGGCCGCTCGTTGACTGATGCAGGCCGCCCGAGCTCGTCACCACCTCCCGCTGTGAGCTATCCAAGCAATTTTTGCTGCTGTATGAGTCGTCGGAGCAAACCCGGTCTTCGGTGAGGTGCGTGGGCTTTCGGTCGATGGAATTTAAGCTTCGGGCGTCGTTTTCGCTTCTTCTTCCCGATCCCACCGTCGATGGTACCCCTTGGGTCGCATTCACCTGACCCACCGACGACGCCGCTCCCGTTTGGCCCATTCCGCTGCCCAACACCGAGGATGCCCCTTTGGCGATCTCTCCAGAGGCGCCTCTGCTTCGGTTGTCCTGTCAAAATTTGTCGTATACAACCGGTGATCGACTGACCATTTGGACCGATTATACATGCAAGCTATTTCGGAAACCGCCGTACAAACAAAGGGCACAACAGCCACATCAGACAGTGACGCGCGGGAAGAGCATTGGGAGAAAGAACATGAGAGAGAAAAGATTGAGACCGATTAACTTCGCGGTTGGCAACATTGTATTCACAAGAAATAGCTCCCATGTATAATCGGTACCCGGCCCGGTGTGCTACTGTTGTTGCTATGGAAATGGAGCACGATAATTTGTAGTGAAATCGTTCGTACAATACACGAAACATCGTGACGAGAGTGTAGCTAATAAATCAACAATCTAATCATATCAATGCATCCGTACCTATCCATTTCCATGGCTTTCAACGGCACGCCGGTGCGGAAAGCTACGCATATACATACCGTCCGTCCATGTCCATATGGTCCCGTATTGCGATACTGCGCCGCAGCAACATGCTGCTCGAAGTGAACACATTCATCGACGCGTTGAATGCCATTCCAGCGGTAACGATTCAGCTCGGACAAACGAATCCGCAGCGCCCGTTCACGTTCGAGTGACGATATCAGCCTCTCAAACTCCAGCGACGTGTAGAACTGAGAGTAAGTGCGTAACCGTTCACGGAATTCACGCTGGTCGCGGGTCTGTCGCGCACGTTTCATGTTGCCGCGGAAGAAGTTGGCTATCAGTTGATAATCGCGCACCACTCGTTTCCTTCGCGCCCGTTCGCGTAACCGGCGGGTGTAGATATCCACCTGGGCTAACTTCAGCAGCATGTCCACATCTTCATCGTCCGGCTGTAACGACAGTGTAGAAACGAGCTGTTCCGCCGTTGGGTCATATTCACGCTCGAAATCATCCCGATTCGGCATGTAGCCCAGGGCGGCCGCTTCCTCGGCCGTGCAATCCATCGGCGGTAGCTTCTGTATCAACAGCTGACTGAGTGGTCCGGTATCGTCTGAGGTGTGGTCGGTCAGGATCGGGCGCTGATCGACTGCCGTTTGCCATGTATGCCGCCCGATGGTGCCATTGAGAAACTTCGACACATATTCGTCCTTTGCTTCCTCTGGTGTGCGGGTTTCGATGTGTTTGCTAATATCCTCCCAGTTACCGAAACCGTACTGTTCGATAGCATCGAGCAGATGCAGCTCTTCGCGTGCCGACCAGCCGCTTTTGCCACGGAAAATGGAAAGTATTCCCGAGTCCATAAACTGGTACGAGTGATCATTCCGATGCGGTCCGATTTCGGCACCTGCAGCAAAACACTGTAAACAAAACACAGTAATCAAGTAACCCAATGGGAGAGACATTTCTTCGCCTTCTTCATCTTCTTCTTTGCATCAACACCTACCGCTAGGCACAGTTCGAAGTCCGTGCACACCACGCAGTGCACGCGGATCCCCGATATATCTTCCTGGCAGTTGGTACATGTGTATTTGGCGAACAGTTCTGTGAACATTGGTGTAACCAAAGATTAGATACACTGCGGGAAAATCCACGACAAATTTTCGTCTCCCAGAACAGACGCTCGCACTTACCCGCCATCTTGGATGTGAGACGAAATTTCGATTATTCGTGGCTTATTTTATTTTTAGACCTGTCGTCGAGCAGTTTCCACAGACGTTCGAGCTGATCTGCATGACACGACGGCACACTGGGCATTTTAATTGGTCGACCAAAATTGTATTTTTCAAATATATTTGAAAAAATGTTCTATCGTAATTTATGAGAAAATTGGTTTAAAAAGTGATTTATTTGTAGTATTAAACGTGAAAGAAGCAATAGAAGGACACCTTTTTCAGTCAAGAACTAAAAGTTGTCTAATAAAACAGGCGTATTTATTTTTACTGTTGCATATGTACTGTTGTAAACCGATAGCACGTGCGTTTGAAAATTTTCAAATATCCCATGAGCGGCGAGCTGTACAGCAGAAAACTTACCTATAGAAATGATTCTTTGTAGCAAAATGTTAAATCAAATAATTAATAAATCATAACGCCTTCGTCAAAAAAAAAAAACATTCGATCTGCATCGTTTTTAGCTTAAACTTTATTCGTAGTTTCGATTTTTACAATTGTTTTCCAGTGTTGGTAGTTTTGTTCATCTACAGTCTATGTACAATAATACTCGTTGAACCCTACTCTTACGTATGCATTTGACCTCCATGGGGTGTCCTATAGAATTGACCTATGCCGCCTACATTTCACTATATTCATGCTTCCACAAACGGCACAACTTTCATGAAACTAAACCAGATTCGACGAAGACATCGTTGAAAAACTGTGACTTAACATAACTTCTTTAAAACTACACATCATTACGTTACTACTAAACTCGGATTGGGATTGCTTTGGCGTTCAAATAATGAGCCGAGAAGCAATCTTCGACATATCAAATGAATAAACATGTAATGGCCTCAATGTGGTCATGGTATTGGTATTACGCAATAAGATTTGGATATGCTGCTCGAAAGGATCCGCAGTTATTGACTAGTTTTCCCTCCTTAGTTTTGTTTTTAATTACCGACTAAGCTGCTCTTAATTACATCAAATAAATACAGTCTTGTTCAAACTTAACGTCTATAAGCATACGACACGTGTGACATCCGCGTTGGGTACTCAATTTCATAGCTGCTCGACGGCTGTATTCGCAACATAAATTCAGTAAGACCACGAAAACCAACTTATTTACTTGCAAATGGTTGTGAAGCTGTTATTTTAACCCGTACTTGATATCTCTATCCCAATTTAGACCAAATTCGTCCCATGGTTTGTCTGCCTCCAAGAAGACGAGTGTCTTCCTTGAAGTAGATCAGCGATTCGCACCACATGTTGAAACGTGATTCCGAAGTTGTGCTTGCCACAATTATGATTCTCGCTTCCTGAACCGGAGTTCGTTATCCCGAAGTGTTGTTCCGAGTTCGTGACTCCTCATACTTCTGGGCAGCTGTAGCCGTTGCCTTATTCTGTTACCACCGTGTGGTGTTTCACTATTTAGAACTACTGTAAAACTCTGCACCAAGCAATTCAAGATACTCAAACATACATTCACATTCACCCAACGCTTTACAATAAATAATCTACAATGAGAATGCTCCTAACGAGACTCATCCTAAAGAACTCTACCCGCTCTGCATGGCACAATGATTAGTAGATACAGTCGTTGTTGTAGCTTCTATTAAATCGATACATGTGTACACGTTCGTGTTCCGTGCCCGCTTGGTCGTCGCAATCCTCCTCGTCCTCTTCGTCGTCGCTATCGTCGCTAGATGGTGGAGTTTCTAGCTGCGGTAGTCCTAGGTCTAGGTATTCTTCGTTGGACGTTATGCTCACAAGCCGATCCAAGTGTTGCACGATTTCACTGAACGTGGGCCGCTCTTCTGGTCGATAATGCCAACACTCTCGCATGAACAGGTATCTGAGAAAGAACAGACCGTAACCATTGATTAGTGTCGTGGTCGATGGCCGACATCTTCGAACAACGAAACACCAACGTACATTTCAATCGAACATAGCGGAGGTTTTTCCATCCGTTTGCCTTTTTTCAAGTGTTCCAGCAAATTATCCCACGTTGGGATTGACGGGTAAGGATTTCCTCCCAGTGTCATAATTTCCCACAAAAGCACGCCAAAAGACCATCTGGAGGTAGAGAAAAATATCTTAAATCCAATTCCAAAAGTTGTGCAAAACAGATAGCAACTTACACATCGCTTTGCGAGTCGTAGAACTTCTCTTCCAGAGATTCCGGTGCCATCCATCGGATCGGTAGTTTGCCAGTGGTCGTCTTTCGGTAATATTCCTGATCGTGGATGTCTCTGGCTAACCCAAAGTCGGCTATCTTCATCACGTAGTTGTCGCTCACCAAGATATTTCGGGCCGCCAGATCTCGATGAATGCACTGCATTTTACATGAAAGCAACACACGAACTCTCAATAAAAGTTTCAAAGACGCTTAGTTATTCTTAACCTACCCTTCTCGAAGCCAAATGTTCCATGCCACGCGCTATCTGATACGCGAACGAGATAAGCTCCTTTTGGGTGAGAATTTTCTTTTCCTTCTCATTGGTTGCCTCGTAGTTCGATCCAAAGCGATGACTTCGCAGGAAGTTCTTCAGATTGCCGTGTGGAGCATACTCAACAATCACGTACAGTGGACCATCCTTGCAGCAGCACCCTAGCAGATTGATGATATTCACATGCTTTCCAATCATCTTCATCACCTCCATTTCACACACGAGATCTTTGACATCGGCATCCGTATGTCCCTCTGGAAACGATTAACAACACCGATGCATTCCATTAAAACTCTCTCAATTTGTACTCCTCGTGTACTTTGCTTACCCTTTAGCATCTTAACGGCAACCACGGTAGATGGATGACCTTTGACAAGCCCGTGCGCTTCCGCCATGACGACCTTTCCAAACATTCCCTCGCCGAGACTCTTGCCCAGATGTAGCTTGTTGCGGGGAAACTCCCAATTCAGATCAATCGGAAACTCGTACTCCGAGATCATGGTAGGATCACAGTTTCCACTTTGCACCAGCGTCGACCGTTGTTTCTCGATGCGAACGATCGGCATTTGCTAATAAGTAAAACACAGGAAGGACATCTTTAAACCAGCTCCAAACAACACAAGAGTAGTAATCTCGCAAGTAACTTACCAATGCCTCTGACATGCCCGGTATGCTACTTTCGACGATCGGTTGCTTCAACACGATCACCTTCTTCGTCCACTGGTTAACATGTTCCATGGCGCGATGCTTCATCTTTTCGCGCTTTAGCTTTTTGCAGACTATGATCACCACGCCGGCCAGCACCACGAAACAGACGCACAGAAAGAACGTCATGCCCATGATCAGCGTCGAATGTGTTCGGACGGGATGTGCCGTTGGGGTGTCGTCCGGGGGTAGTTCGTCCAACACCTGCAGGTACGCACTCTCGTACGACGCACCAAGGCTGTTGGCCGCAATGCAGGTGTACCAACCTTCGTCTGCATGAGTTACGTTTTCCAGCGTCAACACTTCAGGATTATCCGGATCACGCTGATAGTGGGAGGACACATGGGAGTAAACAGTTTAATAAGATTGTAAAGCTTGTTAAGCCACTAACATAACATTACGACTTCATTGTTTAGTAACTGTTAATAGGTTAATAAATCTAGTTAGTCCACAAACTTACTTAAACTATCGCTAAATCGAAGATTAGTGACGGTTAATGCACAACAGGAGACAGGCGATTATTGTGTTAGCAGTCTGAGAATCTTGTTTTTCTTTTAACCATCACCTTAACAGTGTTTGTAAAATCGTCGCAATTCACATCGCAGAGACCTTTGTATTTGACCCACTCCACGTGTTTCGTGAGATCACTCAGCACCTTACACTCCATCGTGACATTTCCACCAATAACTATCGTCACGTTTGATAATGCTTTCGTTATGATCGGCTTGTGGTTGACACGATCTGCAAATTGATGGAAAGGAATATGCGTTGTGTTACCGCAGTAAGAGCTACATCACCTCACAGGATACAAGAAAATTATTATCACGCTTATGTGACCATCACCAGCAGTTTTCCCTTAAAAGTAATATACAAACAACCGCCCGGAGCGAAGATAAACCCAACACCCAACACACAAAGGAACTACACCGTATGGAACCGACCACCGTAGGAACCGAAGTCGAACAACGTAAATCTACCGTTCACCAACATTAACCAACACGCGGATCTGTCTCTCGGTACCTTCAGCTTAAGATTTTCCGGTATGGATACATTCTCCAGCTCGACAATGCGTAGCTTCACCCACTCAATGTGTGGCTCCAGTTCGGACAGCGTTGGACAGCGGAAGATGGCGGTAGTGTTTACCAGTGTGGTCACATTCTTCGGACGTTCCGTAAACAGTGGACGAGCTGGGAAGCGATCTGAACACGATTGAGACACCGCCACCCAGGAAGGAAGAATGATGATCAAAACCATATACGCACGAAAATACCTGACGCTTTGGTGGCAAATTGATTTTTCCCCACTGCTCCACCTTTGCAACTCACCTTTCACTTCCAGCTTGGTAGTAAAGTCGGCGCATCCCAACCGGTTACACACGGTGCAGGTGTAAAAGCCCGAATCCTGCGGCACCAGATCCTCCAACACGATCGCCCAGTTGACCTTCTTCACCTGCCCCATGGTGCGTTCGATTTCGCGCCCATCCTTCGTCCAGGTGATGTTCGGTTTCGGATACCCGTCGGCAGGACACCGTAGCCGCACCATGTTGCCGGACGGCTTCGACACAATCTTCGGCATGTGTTCCTTCTTCATGAACTCGGGCCAACGGTCGGGCGGTGGCGTACCGGATCCGTTTACCGCACCCGCGCTATCCTCCGTCGTGTCGGCCCCGTGCACACCGGTTCCATTGGACGGATCTTCTCCCTCGTCATCATCATCTTCCTCTTCCGCGTCCTCTTCGGGTTGGAGCATTCGTTTCTCGGTAGCGACCGGGTAGTACCGGCCCATCGCACGCACCATCACCGTATCCTGGGCCGGACCCGGTCGAACATCTCCCTGCAGCTGGGAATGGCTTTCCATGGTGTTGTGCTGAATGTAAGCCGGTTCGAGCTCTCCCGATTCGACCACCTCCAGCTCGGTTGTTGAATTTACACACCCGTGCACGTTGCACACCACGCACACGTACGTGCCGGCGTCCGTCGGCATCAGCTGCTTGAACACGATGGTCGATTTGTACGAATTGTCCCGATATTCTTGGCCATCCTTCTGCCAGCTGATGTGCGGCACTGGTTGACCGACCGCGTCACACTTTAACCGATAGTCTTCACCCACCTCGCGAACAACCGAGCTCGGGTACGGTTCATCGCGTGTACCCAGTATCCGCGGAGGACCTTCCTTCAGCTCGTTGTCTAGTATGTCCAGAGGTTTAACACTACCGGGTGCGGGTCCGGCCGATGTTGCATGTAAACTTTTGCGTTCCAGATTTGCCATTCCGGCACCGTCGCTTTGGTATTGGTCCGTTTCCTGACTGAACACGGATAGGGTCAGGTTGGACCATTCGTTAAATTCGGATCCGCACGAATAGTAACCGGCATCGGTTTTGCGAACATGCTCAAAACGCAATCTGTTGGAGAGAGGAAGAAAATACAATACATATGTAATTAGTCTACTCCATCAATGTTTCTGACATTCATTTTTATTCCTCCCGAAAGTCAAACATCTTCCCCGAACTCAGCCAAACTTGTCTAAACCTAAGTACACACTATTAAGTTACGCCTCCCCCTGTATACGCGAGCCTTTACGAGCAGACATAGGAATTAGACAACGCGAACACATGTTGTACAGTTGTTTAATGCTATTGCTTATCTGTCAATAACACTTACTATAGGGCGGAAGGAACGCCGTTGGAAATAAATTCTAGCTACTTATTGTTTTCTACTTCTCCACGAAGGTACGGAGACTCCTCTCCGGCCAGAGGGTGGTCCGATAAAAGTCTACAAAGGTATGGCAATAAATCCATCAAACAGCAAATCCAATCACATCAACCCATAGCAAAAGCAACTGCCACCATACTTCCAAAACCGGGACCCGTGTCTGTCAACTGTACGCGCTCCCGACGGGAACTCCGAGCGTATATTCGTCGTGTCATAAATTGCATTATTTCCCGGGGAGTAGCACTGCCAGTTCATTCAAGTGTCAATCGTTGGGCTCCGAACTAATCCTGGTGTAAAATTCTTTCTCGCCGCGCCTAACCTTTTGCTTACTCATGTGTACGTCAATCGGCACCAGGGTAACGTACGAGCATTGGTACGCGTGCGAAGGCACGTGGTCGATCGATCGATCCGCGCCAGGAGGAAAACGCTCTCTTCGTTCGCTTTTACGATTTCGTGCCTGCTTTGGTCATGAAGGTTTGTTTATTTTTCCACCATCTAATAAAGATTTGTCGATCGGTGGAGATTTCCACTCGATTGACTGTGGCTGCACAGCGACAGAACGGCGCAGAAGGAACTCGACATTTCGTTTGGAAATTATCTCAACCCTCACGGTATGGTTTGGGCAACGTACGAGGGGGTGGGGTTAATTGAATTTTGGGGTTTTCCAATAACTTCACTACATTTTGAGTTCTTCATTCGATCTTCTCCCATCGGTTGTGTTGGGAACCTTGTGGCTTGAAGGTAGCACAATGTTCCATCCACATTGTTCGCGCACGAAGCGATCGAGCAGATGTTGGAATGAAAACCGATCAAGAAGGTTCGTTCCCTTCCAGTGTTGTTATGCATCTTCACTGCAATCCAGCCCTCCATTGCCTGATGGAATTAAATGTAGTTGTGCTGTTGATGCAGCACGCGTGCACTATCGCGCGCTTAGGATGGGGTTGCCGGGACCGTATGTTTGTAAACATTGAGGAACTCAAGAATATTAAAAAAAGACAAAAGATGCTAAAACTCATAATTTTTTCCCTCACCTCCACTGCATCCAAGGGAGTATTTTTAGACTGGAACATTGTCGAAACCGTTCCAAGGACGACAGAAGCTGAAAGAGTAAGTGAAAAATTGAGCCCATTTAACGCACATAAAGTACGCCGTCTGTCCGGAACAGTGTTGCACCAGTGGAGCGCGTTAGCCTTCAGCGGCCGTTGAAGAAAAGCAGTTCAGTTCCTTGTTTAAACCGTGCGGACAATCACTGCCAGTCTTTTGCCACTGTTTGAATGCAGTTTCTTGCAACGGGCTGTCGCGGTAAGAGACGCTAGTAATTGCTCTTAATGGATTACAAATTGACGTACCGGCCCGTCGGGCTGCGTCCCCACCGCCCCAAAATGTCGGAATTGCCGAGCGAGGGAAAAGATTGATCGCATGCATGTCGATCGATGAACGAGCGAAAGTAAACTACGCTCGGGCTTCGCGCAGGGGGCAGGCGTTGGATCGGTGTCAGCCGCCCCGTGTTGGCAAGTTCGCGGGCGAGGATCGTCCTTTGGAATTTGTACTTCAATTTGAGCCATAGCAGCCGACCCATCAAGCACTGTTTTAATGTACACACATTAGAACCTTAATGTAGTACCTGTAGGAATCAGCAGACCACAGTAACGGCGCAACACAAATCCACTCTGCACCGAATGGGATTATTTTAACAGTTTTTCTTTTGCCCTGCTGTAAAATACACTACTCCGTACACGTACGGTGACCGACGCACCAGTTAAAGAGCACCGGGTGGATTCGGGGAACTCATCACTGCTTCTGTTTTACCCCTAAATGCGTTGCGACTGTTTCATCACGCGCTGCGTCCGTTCAATTTCCCTCCCGTCCGCCCATCACTGGTGGATACTGCCAAATTTCAACAAAACTCTGCGCTTGTGTTTATTTTAAGTTGCTCAATGAAATTTCAAACACACACCAATTTTTCCATGTGTACCGTGCGGTCGATGGTCACAGTTCCGCCGTGCGCTCTAAACATACGGACGGAAAGACCCCACTTTTCCGACGGGTGGACGCCGCGTACGTGCGCCCGTGCGCCCGGGTAAAAGGTAAACAGTTTCAGACCCGATTCCGACCGCCATCTGGTGAATTTTCTACCGGGTTTCCACGAAAGCTAGACAAGCGGCTAGCACGGTTTCCTTGCCGAAGAGATAGTTTAAATGCATCTATTGCACTGTTCCTATCTCTCCTTGTCGTTGGGGAAAAGTCATGTCCAACATCGATTTTCCAACTCCTGTTTGAGGAACAATTTTCCTATCCGTCACAATTGCGTTGAACTTTGTTGAACAAATTTCAATATCCGAATTTACTTACGATTTCGCACGCTTATGATCCACCGCAATCAGTTTACCATTCCTGTACCACGTGGGACTGTCGAAATTGCACTTGATGGTCAGCTTGGCGTCGAGTGGGACCGTTTCCTTCACGAGCTTTTTATTGCCTGTAATAAAACAAAATGGAAGAAGGATATTAAACATTCGGCTCTAGACAAAATGATTTTATTAGCAAAGTGTTGAAATCGGGTCGACAAACAGCCAAGCACGGAAGAAAGATGAACAATGTGGAGCGTCACCCACGGACAACGTCAAGCTAAAATTAAAGGTTTTGTTTGTAGCGTACAGCTCCCGGCGTTACACAGCAAGCCATCACTCACACAGGCGTTCGTCTGAGCCGTATGAAGTAGAAAAGAAATCTCGCGTCAAATGAAATTAAAGTATTTGGTGTGAGCCGTATTCCGGTCGTAGCTTAGGCAACCGGATCCGGAGACCGGACGGCGACGGGAAGATCGGATGAAGATCGTCAGTGGGAGCTGTGGCTGCAACCGCAACCTGCGCATCGCAAGATCGCATCGGATATCGAGGCGGAGGGGTGTTTGCTAGTTTGCACATGTTTCCGTTTTGATCATTTTCGGGACCCGAAAACCCCTTTCGAACGGTTCCGGCTGGTGTGCGGCCGGGTTTTGCTGCGTCGTTCACGGTGCTACGGGGCGGTTTTGAGAAGGTTTCCATTTTCGCTACCGGAATGAGCCATCCCCCTGCCGCAGAGGAGAGAGAGTCAGAGAAGGAAGTTGCATAGGCGCAGGAGTGTACGGTTGTAACATTTGCGGCTTCCACCAGCTTTCGGAAAACAGATGCGGAACAAACCTACGAAGATGCGATTCTAAGCAAGAGCGTGTGTTGATGGTTTTTGGAGGATATCCTTACCTTGGATGTTCCGCAAAAGAGGAAGGCACAGTGCACAGAAGGCACTAAATCTAGCAAAAGATTTTTATTACCTTAGTCAGATCATTCCATCATTTGAAAAGACTGCCTAGCACCAACGACAAAACCGAACAGGGAATAGCTTGGAAATCGACCACGACACTCCAACTCGCCGTATATAAAATAACGGATTCGGTCCATACCGCAAACGGGTGATGCCCAACATAAAACGCTTGATACAACTTCGATGAGTTTTACGCGTTTATGATATTAATTAAAACGTGAAACCGTGCGCTGATGTACGCTGGCAAGCTGGCGGGCTTTAATTAGTGACATGTGCATCGAGTTGCGGTCGTTTTTCGCCTTCACCCATGCGCACGTGCGCAGATGAAACTGACGCGCGTGATGAGCGACACCGCTATCTGACGGCCCGCTGTCAACGCTGCTGTCACAGGACCACGGTTCAAACACTCAAACTCGTTCGCGGTGGAGTGTTCGTGTGAATCGAATAATTTCACAGGTCAATGTGTGATCGTACCGTAATAACTCCGGTTCCAATTATGCACGAGAATGCATACATTTTGCACGTTCCCAACAGGCAAAGTGCCTCAGTACCTTCTCAAGCAAGGTTTTTAACGTTCGATTTTGCTTGTAACTCATGTTGGAAGATCTTCTTTTTTTGTGGCAGCACAAGACCCAGAAGTTCCAGTCTAGACACCATGCAGTCTGCAGCACTAGACCGATAGTTTGAAAGGTGTGATGTATGGCTGTGGCTAACGTACTCACCGAACCATCCGAGCACCCGTTCGCATATCCTGCCTAATGTCTGACGGTGTAACTGCACATGGTTTACCTTGCGCGCGTTGAGTGCATTCGCCCATCGCATTTCGACAGTGACAACGTTTCCCCATGATCAAAGTAATGACCTTCGCGCGAACGATCGGGAAAAAAACGAGATGCTCACACCGAACCCGGTACCTTCAACCCAAACTCTTGAACCACTCGAAAATAAAATATTAATTATAGCCCAACGTTCTGGTCCGCCGGGCATCGCTGTGTGTTCGAATGCTGCCTAAAGTATGGCACGGTTCGGAACTGACGATCACCGAACGTTTCGTCTAACAGGGGCGAACAAGTGCACCAGACAGATACGCGTCGCCAATGGTTGGAACTGCTCCAACAAGTACTCTGTGTGGCTAATTGATGTCTATGCAGTGTCCAGAGAGAAGCGTTTCTAGAAGGTCGGTAATGTACGTCGGCATCGACGCAGTACACTTCACCGTGCTGGTATTCCAGCTAGTTCCGGTTGTGCTGTTAGAAGTTCGGTCTCATCCCCACCTTCACAGACAATACCACATAAAGAGTTATGGTGGTGCTAGCTTATGCAACAATGTATCTCTTTTCTTCGCCGCATCTTCGTGTTCTGGAGATGCGATCGAGAGATGCACAGTGATATATCTCACCCGATGGATGCCATCTGGCCCACAGATGCTGGCTGCGAGAATCCGATCGATATCGGGCCCGACCTGTAACCGAACGTTTGAAACATGTAGAATACCGCAGCGTATGATACTGCTACACCCATTTCTGCTTGGTCATTCATCTTTTTTCGCCAAGCCATCCAATTGCTGGAACGAAGCATTTGCATTGTAGCGTGTAATTAATGATATATGCCGCAACTGTAAAGGTTGCTGCACCTGTTCTATTTTCGTGACACGCGTTTCGTTGCCTTTGGCCTCGATGGGCAGCACCGATGGTACGACTGCACCGTAATGCATCTGCGAGCAAGCAGAGTTTATTTTAGTTGACGCAAATTTCACTTTCATTCATAACTTTTCCTTTTACCCATGGCTGTAATGCTGCAGTCATTCATGGTGTGATGTTCGAAGGGACCTGGAGTAAATGCAGAGCGGGGACGGGCACGGGACGCATCTTCGTTTGGTGACACTGTGGAGTTACTTTGGCCCTTGCGGTTCGACCATCTTGGCTGTGCAGAACGAGCATGGGCTCTAGCAGCCGCGCTAGGAAGATGCACGAATGGACCCGGTTTAGGGTAAGACCGACGGAAATGAGCTTCAATTACTATCATCTTTATTCGCCCGCCTGCTTACGGTGGACCCCTTGGTAGATTCGCGCTGCAAAACTGCACCGAATGGACAGATAGGAAGGATTTAAATGTTTCGCTCGCCCAAATCACGCTATCGCTCATGCACGGAATGTCCCATGCGTGTATCGCGCGGCCGGTTCTGGTTGGACATGCTGTTCGAGCCGATGGTGCACCGTGCATGGTAGGCGAATTAAATAATTTATAGCAGTGCTAAATTTGTCCACGCAGTCTTGATGCGGACGTGTGTTCGCTTTGTGTGGTGTAGTGCCTACATCTAAATCCCTCAGCTGGAGGCTAGCAGTACGGAACGGTTAGCCAGCTGCTGGATGCGATGCGATACGTTTCCCAGCGCAAACCTACACCGTTTCTTCGTCTTTGTGTGAAATGTTCGATTTCGGATTGTTTATGCGGAAACTTATCGATGTAAACGTACTTCAAACGCGAACATAAACACCGGATGCACAGTATTACGTGACCGCCCAAGATTCGGTGGAAACGTTTGAACGTTAGCAAACCCATACCAACTAGAACCCCTGTTCCGGGTGCTTGAAGGAAGTTGGACTTCCTTCCTTCTGTAGGAAGTATACCGCAAACATGCAATGCGAGTTCGTAAATATCACATTCTAGTTTCTGGGATAGAATCGTCCATGGTGGGAGCGATGGTGGAAATCAAAGAATCTCTACAATTCTTAATGTTACAGACGATTCAATCAGCGTTCTGTTAACCTTCTGCCCTTTAATCGGCAATGGTAATGGGTATAACGATTACTGTTATTGTAGTTTGCAAACCGTCTTGGGTCAATGTTAAATGAAAAGGGCAGTGATAACAATTAACCTCTCTGTTGGGCCGTAGAGCAAAGTGTTTGTTTACAAAGCGACAATAAGCGGTACAGGTCAGTTGGATAATTCTAACTTCCTGAGCTCTTGGAGAGCGTTGGAGGAGATGTAATGTTGCTGTCAAGTGGTGATTAGAGTGAAGTATTCAACCATGTTTTTTCTAACAAACAATTATTTTTTACTTAAAAAATCCAACCCTCACACTGCACCTCACTTTTTTAACTTCAATGTCGCCAAGACACCAACAGGATATGAATACTTCAACCACCAAGCGAGCTGTTGGTGTGTTCCTACACACAAACACTAACCCTTCTGGCCCTTTCAGCCCAAACCATATGCGGATGGTTTGGTAACCTTGGTACACAATGATAGTCTCGAGGTGTATGGGATGACTCCCTCCACGTCCACACTTTGGCCGTTAAGTTAAATCACTCACCGGAAGCTTAATTCTCAGACGGTACCGGAATGAGGCAGCAGCGTGTACAAAATTGGCCGTGCTGCGTCAATTCCTATTCCCCATGCAGCTCACAAGCAGCTGAAAACGTGGTGGCACGCTGTACGTATCCTCCCCTGCTGTTACTGCTACTAATGCTACCATCATCATCATCATCATCACCGGTCGCCATAGTCATTATCATCATCTGCAGCGTCAGTGGCGGTGTGCTATTTTCGACACCTTCCCATAAACCAAGGTAAATAAACATTCCAACGTGTGGTTTCGCCCAGCAACGAATGTGCCAATATAAACAGCCACTAGGGCAAAACACTCGGTATCGGTAGCGTTCGTTTCGTAGATCGATTTTTGAGAGTAATCTATTGGCACTAATTTTGAAACAAGCTCGGCCGTTAAGCTGTGCCGTGGTAAGGTTGGAATGTTAAACCGAATTCTGGGTTGGTGAGGTTGCTTGGACATCGGCTCTTGTGCAGTGCGACTCAGTGTGCTACCGTGAACAATCTAATCAATTACTGCAGGTGTGCACATTACATGCTTAATGGTTGTTCCGAACATGGCGGTGGGATACGATTGGTATTCTGCAGACGTACAATTTTCGCAAACACTATTGCCAGCGTTGCGATCGGATATTTGTGTTTGCGCTCATCTGCATTAGGTTTCCACCAGAGGAAGATGACGAAATGTTTCTTTCGTATTCTTATCACGTTGCAGTATATGCTAGTGTCACTTATGGTTGAATTTGTTACATTTACGCGACGGAAGTGTGAAGACAGCAATGGAAACCGAATGGCTACAAGGAGTTCATTAATCGGTCGTAATATTTCCAATATAATTCCGAAACTTCTCAGCTTTGGGGCATGCCCCAATGTGACTTTCCCTCAATGTCGTCGCCCGAAAGTCTACCTTTGCTCTATAAGCCCGTTTTAGCCCCTGTGTTCACTCAACACACTGACTGCGACGACAGCTTAAGTGACAGCTTGCCGGACACTAGACACCGTGGCTGCCGCACGAACAGTTCGCGGTCACCGGCCTGGAGTAACATTTTGGCCGGCCCCCTGCTGCTCTGCATGCTGAATGTCATGTTGCGTTAGAAAACCACCCGTACAAGCTCTCTCCCTCCCCGGGTGTGGCACTTGGATTGGAGGGAGCGGATGGGATTTATACGCCACATAAATGACTCTTGCCGCCACGGTTCCCCAGGGCGGGCTAATTATCTGACGACAAACATATCATTGAGTTAATTATTTTAAGCGATTCAAAAGACCTTTTTCGCGAACAACGTCGGCAAATGGTTTGGTGGATCGGCACGCAAGATTAGACACGCTAGGTTAAAGTAAAATACCACATGAACATGTACATGCAAGGGACGAGAGACAATTTGGGCTACAATGTGGTTTTGTTTGGGAGGAGTCATTTTTTGATGCGTTTCGAAAGAATGTTCGTATGATAACGTCGTGCTCTTTTATTCAACGACGGTAACCGCTAATTTAAAAAAAAAAATTGTACAAACCGAATACTCCAACGGAGCGCTGGAAGTATTCCAACCACGTACTGACCTGCTCTGTATCCAGCTATGACGCGAGTACCCGAACGATCGAGATTCATTTATAACCGTTGCCCATGGAATGGAATGCGTCCGCGATTATCTTGATGTGGAGAACAATGCGGTGTTGTTTTCTGGCATTGCAAGGCAGGCAGACGAAGTTCGACCACGGTACTGCAGCTGAGAGTGTTCGTGTTTTTCGCTAACGATGTTAAAAGAATACTTTTACATAAAAGTTGATTTTCGACTAACTCATTCATAGTAAACGTCCTCTGAGGTAAACACATTCTGGTAAACCAACTGGCAGAAATGATTCATTACACATGAAGTACACAAACAATTCTCAGAAATATTGATGCCAACAACAGGATTTCATTAAAAAACACCGAAAAAATGGTCATCACATCACACATCCGTGTACTCCACAAAAACGGCAAACATTCGCACCAATTGCCCAAAGCGGAGAGTGTCTGGTTTTGACGAATCAATCAAGAACGGCTTGGAATCTGCTACATCTCCTGTCAATCGTCACCCATCTAATCGCGAAGATCTTTCCAAACCGTCTCGCCTCAACAGACCCTGGAGTTGGCGCCATCTTGGTTTCCGACATTGCTCCACAGCCGTAATGCGCTGCTGCAGCGTGTGCGTAATCCCTGCCTTTCCAAGAAATTCAGCAAACCAACATGAGATCCCATCAACATCCACAACGCTGTCTTCCGCTGGCCTCAGCATCATCGGTGACTGGAACACAAGGGTCGCGGATGTATAACCAGCCAGCGAGTGTTGCTGAGATTTGACAGTATCAGTATCTTGCAGCGCTCCCAACTGCCACCGGGTGAGTCAGAATTGGCAGGAACATTAGATTCGTAGGAACGGAGCCATAAAATTATGTACCAACCAGAAAAAAACGACCCCTTTCAAACACAGACGCAGCTTCCACCGAGCGGGCAAACATTGTGAGATGCCATGATTTGCTGTCTGGCAAGTTCAGCAGATTCGGTTCCTCTTGTTGTCTGACCCTGTGCGTTGTGTACGTACCGAAATTTTGGTGAACCATTTCGTACCCGAACCGGAGCGCTTGCTGCTTCGCTACTCCGGAGGCATGTGTGCCAAAATCGCAGCTCCCTTGAATGTGATCCTTCTGGCAAAAGACGCACCCGTACCCGCGGTCGGAAACCGGTGAGTCTCTAGGGCAAAGATCGCATCTAATAAAGTGATGCGATCGTATAAACAAATCATAAAGCGAACGATGTAAACATCGAGTTAACAAACGCAATAAAAAGGCGGCCCACAGAGATAGTCCGCCACCGGGGCCCCGTGCAAAACAGACTCGTCTCAGTCTCGAGGACAGCAAAAGAAATGAACCCGCATCGCCCTACCGCGGCAGGGCCAGGGAATGGATGGTGGCAACTAAATGGACCATTCAAAAGCGTCAGTTTAATGGGGGGAAAATTATTGTACTGCAGGCAGGAAAGCGAACGCGAGGATCATGCGAAGCGTAGGCAATGTTCAATTAATCCCCAATGTTTGCCTGCTACCTCACGTGTCGTCAACACCGCACAACATCTCGCAGGAAGTCACAATGAACGTGGTATTTTTTGTTGTTGCTCTCGGTCAACTCACTCGGTGCCTCGTACTGATAGGAAACAGCAGTAATAAGCCAACGCTAACCCATGTCTTCAGTACAACCTTCAGTACCATTGGATATGAAAGCGTCGATAGTCGATAGATCTAGAACATGGGTGGGCTACTTGGATGCATCACAGCTTCCATGTGCATGATTCAGGCCCTTGACGGGTCGGTGTGACGTTTTCCGCTCCGCAGGTCAAGGAACTGTTGCCGCATCTTGTATTATCTCTGCCGCCTTCGATCGGCGGTCCATGCAAATCGCTTTATGCGACACATCCCAGATGATGGGAAGCAATTGCCCAAGTGCAATAAAGAGCGAATTTCGATGGGAAGTAAAAGATGATTCGATCCGATCTTACCATTGGGCGCACCCTACACTTCATCAACGTTGCTTGTAGCTCGGGTTACGGGGGTTTCCTTCTCGACTAGCGATCTCGTTTAATTTTTGTCATTTTATTATTTCCTGTCTTCCTGACTACATCGGTAGCTGCGCGTGACAAACTGGTCGGAGGAGCAAGTAATTTATGATCTCTATTATATGCGCCAGACGTAGTATGCTAGTCACTCTCACTCGTTCTCCCTCTCACACAGGCATTATGTTGTGTTTGCTGGCGTCTTCCAGACTTCAGGACACAAGACGCCAGCATATGCAACTTCGACGTTGCTGTCCCGCGAGAGTGATCGTGAGCAGTAAAAAAAAAGTCCGAACTCGTCAGGTCGATTTAGGGGTAACACTATCCTTGTCCTATCGTTACAAGCGTGTGCCAGAGCAGAAAGGCAACGTCTCACAGCGAGACAGGCAGATGAAATCGGCAACAAAATATCATTTTTCACATTCTGAAACATGATGGCAAAAAAAGGAAACAAAAAAAAACCCATAATGGGACACATTGTCGGGAGACCGCCACGACCCGTCGTATGTGCTTGAAGGTTTCGTCAGGAAAACAAAGATGCTTCAAAATGTCGCTTCAGGGCCTTGTCTTCAAAGGTTACACAGGGTGCGGAATCTGCTAGGGCCGACTTGACCTTCGAGAATCCAAATCCATGGTACACCCATCCTCGGGTCCCCCCTCAAGGGAATGGTTTGGCGGAGTGCGGTGCAGATTCGTCACCGATTTCTGGGCAATTTATTGGTGCTGTCTGATAAGGGTTCGCACGTTCTACCGCGCCTGTTTGCAATTAAACGTCGGGACAATCTGCGGCCTGCCCAAAAACGCTGCTGGTGCTTTGATGCACGGATTTCTCAACTGTAGTTTTTTTTTTTTGTTGGACTCTCGTTCATCTGTTTTGTTACCATTCTACTACAGCTAGCTGACGGATGAGAAGAATGAAGGCTGAAGAATGAGTGCAGAAATGACTGCATACGATCTATCGGGTCCATCACGCGAGGTCGTACGACCAAAACCCACAATCTGTTCAGTGCTTCTTTCCCAAAACAACGTAATGCGGGTCAAACTCCAACACAGACCCACCGAAAATGACCAAATCTCCATTCCGAAGTGAGGGTAATGTGCGCGACCAGGCGTACCCACCATCACATTAATGAATGGTACGCAGCAAAAATGGTTCAATGTTGTTGTTATTATGTTTGTTACTATTCGATCTTTTTTGGGTTGCTGCTATGAGAGCACCAAATTCACAGGAAAAGCAGTAAAAATGAACCGAGATGTTCAAATGTTCAACTACCATACGTCAATCTCTCAAAATAAGTACGTCTGAATGATTGCTGCTGTGGCAATTGAACCCGCATTTGAACGACGTACGAGCTAAAGAATCAATGTGGTCAATATGGAAGTTCTAAGAGGGGTCAGAACAATGCCGAAATCAGGGTGTGTGCTTAATTAAATGTTCGTTTTTGCATGTCAGTAGACACGAGAGTCTTAATTGCAGTTCCTGACAGAAGGAAAATCTTTATCGTGGTACATTGAAAGAAATAATTAAAACACCATTGTACACTAATAAAATTTGCCCTTAAGTTTTAACTTAAAAAGTGTAAGAGAAGAAAACAATTGTTGTGTCTAATAAATGTTACGAGGATACTCATTCGTAGGAATCTTGAGTGTCATTCAGATCTTGAGACGAATAAATTAATGATTAATTGGATTAGTACTTGGGTTATTTCAACACTATGTGAATTGTTAATTTGAAGGATAAGGAACATAAAAAATACGTTATAAGTTATAAAATGCGTATTCAAGACTCTTCAATGATTCCTGGATCTTATGGATATTTAAGAATCTTTGAGAATTTTCGTAATCTTATATAATTTAATTGTCTTTGAGGAGTATTGAATCGTCAGGTTTGAGATTCAGAGCCATTCTGTCAGTTCAAAGAGTTCATTCAGATTCATGAGTCTAAATCACATTCGCCAAAAACGTTTAATTGATATCAATATCATTGATATCACTGCGAAAGAAATAATATGCTCTTACTCCTCATAAAATATTCTCTTTAATACAAACTCCTGACATTTCTCGTCTAGCATTAACATTTTGTAACGATGCAAATCGTTTAGACTTATCACATGAATAGAAATGCTCTAAACAATTGCAATGTTTTGTAATAGAAAACAGTGACCTCGTGAATTCCAAACTAAATCATCCTCAAACTCACACGATGAACAAATCGCACCAATAGCTTTCTGGTTGAAATAGCACCATGAAAAACTGCAAACCAATCGCTACCGATCCTTTATGAACGTTGTTGCTGTTACTTAAACTGTTTTGCGTCGGGAAATTATTGTTGATTGTTGTAAACAAAGGCTGTACGTGAATGAAAACGTGAAAAGCAAACTATATAAAGCGAAAAGCTGATGGTCATACATACAGCAGTAGGAATTTTCAGGTTTCTGGATACGTGCAGAATGGATACATTTTTCGCCTGAGTTGCAAAGTAAACAGACGAAAGTTTAGGCGAAGCAATGCCATTTTTCGTATCCATCCTCGGGCCGTACTTTAACCTCCAACACCATTCACTTTCCTCTGCGGTTCATTTGCAAACGGAACATCGCACACCAGAATATAAAGTATCAAATTTCCCATCGCAATGACCGCCAGATGCAGGAAAATTCGATTTCGCTTAAGCAAACACGGCCGACGGTTAAGTGCCTCCGGTTTGAAACGCACGCACGTTCGACCGTACGGCATTGCAAATGGTGAAAATCGTAAAGAAAATTCTAAACTTTTCCGTGCCCCACGCGTGTGATGGAATGTGACACGCTTTCATCTGCCTGCTTCAGTGCGCGGGCCCGCTTGTCGCTCGGCAAGACGGAAGTGCTTCCCATCGTCAAAATATTTGAAAGCCGGTAAAAGTATTCCCGGTGAAAAAAATGAGCATTACGACATCCCTCCCCCCTTCTTTTATTCTGACTGCCATTTTCCAACCTCGAGTGGAATGTGTCAAATGCTAAACGGGAAAATAATTATGAAATTTTCGGTGCTTAGTGGTGACGCGCTTAGAGGACAGGACATACAAAAACACAACGCTAATGAGCAAGTTGGCACAGGGAAATGGCGCCGAAAAATGAAATAAAATTACCCAAAACAAAAAAAAAACTAAATGATAATGAGGATGGAGATGGTTGTTGAAAATGCTTCTGGTGGAAAATGCTTCCATTAATCAATGCGGTAAATCATCACTCACCTAAATTGATCCGTATCGTGTCCGGATCGGATTGTGATAGTTTGTACGGTGAACTATGCCCAATGCATAGGCTTACGAACACTGCCACCACACACCACCAGCCTGCACCGTTCGGGGCCATATTTATGGAAAAACTTTGCGACATCATAGCACTTCAACACTTCACATCAATTGGCACAATCTTCTGGTAATTGCTCGCACTAGCAGCACTGCTGGTCCTTTCCACCGGTTGTTTTACGCGATCGTCGACCGTTCACCACACGATTCGATGACGCACGTTTTCACACACTCATCCACCTTGAACCTGGTCAGCAGCATGGCCGTTTCGTGTGCGTGCGACTTACACCACCGCAACGTTTTGTGGGATGCGTTTCTGCAAAAAAAAAGCGGGACAGAATAAAGTATAAATATTAATGTCAATTTTGTCCAGACAAATTAATGCGTGTGTTTCTGTGTGGGGTTTTGTTGTACATGCATTACAGAATGTATACGCAAATCAACCCATTCCCATGCACGTGTTTCGGAACGCGCTTCTTGAACGGTTTTCCCGCGAAAAGTGCGATACGTACCGTCTACGGTACGGACCTCCAAGACGGTGCTGTCTCGTATAATGTAGCTGCCCACAAAGACAGCATAACAATTTTATTATCTTCACATCCGCTACGCAGTGCGTACATGTGGCAAAATTGTTATCTTGCTGTACTATGGCTGGATAGTCGCAGGATCATCAGCGCATTGAAGATAACCGACAACATCTTCCCGATCATCGACAACGCAGGACGATCAGGGGAATAAACACACATGTTTGGGAAAATCTAAACAACAACCTATCGAGCCTTTTAGATTAGTACTGACTGGCTGCAGGTTTGGAAGGGTTCGAAACGAATCTACCAGCCAAACAACTAAACTAGAACGCATTAAAACCAGTAAAATAGAGTTCAGAGAAATACGAGCAGGATATGTGTCGGATGGGATGGGCTGAAAGTTTATGAACTGTAACGATGCCGCAAAAAGCGCACCGAATGTTGTTTTCACCCCCTAATCTGGCGCTGGATGAAGGTTGCGGGCTAAACATACCATTGTGTAGCCATAAGTTAAACATTCCCAAAATGATGAAAAAGGATTACCGCATCAGAACATTGGCGGGTGTGTGTATTCAACCGATGAAAACCATTCGTTGGGTTGCTTTATTTAAACATTTTGTTCAAAACCTTTTAGGTGGAAAGCATTCACTCAAAAGGTAGCCATTTTGAACTAAATTTTTAAATTTTAATAATTGTTCTTAAAAGTAATGTTAGCAAAACAACATTGTTCACAAATGGGCTGTTTTCTTTCCATCAGAATTCGTACACGTTTGGGAATTTCCACATGTTATTCTATATTTTACGCTCGTTAGACAAATTTAGTGAACAAAATTAGCCTTTTTCCAATTCCACATATCTATCATCATTAACCCCTTTTCGACGGCAATTGTTAGTGAAGTACCCAGTGCTTAAGAGTATGTTTTCTTTGCTGTTTGCCTTTGTCCGCCAAACTCCACTTCATTAACACACATGGCACCAAACAGTCGAATGGAAGATGTCACAGAACACGGCCGTAAGCTACGCAGGTCCACCCAAAGTAGAGATGAGAAGACATTAAAGAATTTCCCATCCCACAGGGGCGTGTTTTTTTTTTTGGAAATACGTGTACCTTACCCAAAAACATCCCAGGGTCCTTTAGTTAAGGCTGGTACTGCTGGTGGATGAGCAGCGGGACTTTTAAATGCAAAGTAGGCCATCCAGGCACTGTTGGGTGAGATGGTTCGTAAAAATGCAACTGCACAACAGCGACCGATGCAGCTACGCCCGATGCAATGCAAGTAATTATCCATTCCCATCCTCCGCATCTTTCTTGCCATGGCCGGAATACCCGCTGGACCTCTCTGGAGACCATAATCTCCTTTCCCTTTCGCTCTTTCATTCCAGTACCAGCTACAGGACAAGCGTCCCCGGTTGAACGGTCCCGAAAATGGGACATGAAAAACTGCCCGAAAATGAATGGCGTCCATGTGTTTGCTCATCATCCTTGTTTTCTTTCCAAACGCACGAAACCCGAGGACAGTAATTGTGGCGGACGTAAATAACGCCCAACCGCCCAACACTGCCACACAGCGGACCGTCTGTATCGTACGGGCGCGAGTCCCATCTCGCTCCGGTTACCATTAGACGGTGAACGCTGCTTCTGGCATTCTGGTTTTGTCCATTGCGAATATGGTCCACACACTCCACTTAGCCGATGCACACTAAGCTCTTGAGAAAAGTATCGCTGGTGCGGTGCAGTCGAACTTTTGGATTCTGGCGTTCGGTGGAGGGAAAAACTCACATTCGATTGTTCTGTCACCTCAAGTGGTGCTTCGTTGCATTTTTGTCGCACTGATGGTGCATTTTTTCTTTGAGGCATACGCTGCCACATGAATTATTTGTCCATCTTTCTGGGATTTAAGATGCAGCTGGTAGAATCGTCGCACACGCGCAACACCATTATCGGCATCGTGCGAGATCGTCGATGAACTCCTGCAAAACGAAACGAATCGCCGTAATGAGGTGGAAGTTACCCATTCTAACCAACGTTCAAACAAAGCGGGGAACTGTTTTGTGTGCCCGAAATTTAGCATCTTCAGTCACCCACCAACCAGCACGCCCTTTCTTTTCCCCCATTTCTATCACCATTCCGCTGGCACAGTTGCAAACGAGATTTTGGGCACGTCCGTACAAAATAAGACTTATTATTTCTTACGCTACTCGCCCCCATCAGCCCCGAAATGTAATTCCATCACGCAACATATTGCGCGTTGAACATACCAAAATATGGACAGGCTGTGGTGGATACATCCAAAACCGAACGCCGTGCGGGGTTTTTGTCCCCGTATCGCAATACAAACGGTCCGATTGTGTCCGTGAAATCCGTTTGTCCGTGAAATCTTTAACAAAAACTCGCCCTCTCGCGTCCAAAACCGGGTAGATTGTTTTATCGTACTCAATTTACAAAGTAATATCTTGGCCAGTAACCAGTAGTCTCCCTCCAAACAAGTTGTTGGCAAGCTTCTTAAGGTCCCTCCCAGTTTCGAACAATCAAATTTATGCTGGACACGCATCGGGACACGCGGAACAAACGAGCTGTATTATTTGACATTATGTTAGGCTAACCGAAAGCGTTCTGGTGACGAAGAAGTTTTTTTTTCTTTAGCATTGGTTTTGTTTTATATCAAGTGGTCACAGTGTGCGGTAAATCGCGGCCTGTGAACGAACCGGCCCGGCGGGACGATCATCGGAGTTCCAAATGGGCCACAAACAACAACCAAATCACCCCGTATCGTAGCACTCAATCAGCTCTCGTTTCGGAGCATCTTAATTCATGCTAAAGGTTCAAATTGTGGCTCGGTCCGATCAACTGAGCTAGTGTGGCGATGTGCGAGATGGTCGGTTGTCGTTTAGAAAGAACCGAACCGTCATCACATAAAAAAACGACCCCTTTCCGAGGGATTAGACATCGAGTCGGCCACCAGCTGGTACCGCGTAAAAAGCGTACCCGGTGGACAGTGATTGCGCGTTAGTATCACTAACCGATGGGGCGTGAAGCAGTCTCACCCGGGGTTGAAGATTTGATTTAATTCAATTGACGAATTCTTCCCGGTCCCACCCCGAGGTCTCCCGGGTGCAGTTTGACACACGCTGACCGGCTTTATCGCGGTCATCTTTTGATGATCCCTTTTGCTGGAAGGAAAACCCTCGGATAATTTGATTTATAACATAATTACACACACCACCGATTTGTTACGCCCGTACCCGACTGTCGGAGGTCGTGGGATATTTCGAGGGAAATAAAAAGCTGAATATCTGACCGATGAATCAGTTGTGCTGACTATCAGTGTATTGTTATTTTTACAATATTATTTACACTTTACACACACACACACAGCGATCAACATTGCATTTGTCACAGCGAAGTGCAGGCAATTTGTCGCATCGTATCGTCAGCTGCTGTCCGCCCGCGCAGAATCCTTCGTAGCTACTACTGTTATAACCTTGTCCAACGTGTGGCCTCTAAAGAATACTAGTCCGATGCACTTTGCCAATGGATCGTGTGCGTTTGCGAAAAAGAAGTAGCTGCGCGACACGCACACGCGCTTCTCACTGCGATGCAACTCGCCATCGCGCAGGCAGCGTCAGCTCGGCGGGTGGATCGGCATTTTCCATGTCAGTTTGCGCGGCACTTGACAGCTCCATCTGCCCATCGTACATCTTTTCAGCGAGCGAGCTCCATCGGTGCAGTTTACCGCCACTCACTCTCTGCCGGGGATTAATGCAATTGCCCAAAAGGAACAAAAAAACCCTTGGAGGTACTGTCGCATAAATTACGCTTCGAACCGCAAACCGGGCATCGGATTGACAGCAACAGCGGCAATCGGCAGCCAGGAGCGGAAGAACGATGCACGCGCGCGCGAATTTTGTCATTCGGCGCAACATAGCAACATAGCGGTACTCACTTTGCCACTCAACCAACTTTACTACATCAAACGGTTTTGCGATGTTTTGATAGAAAGTATGGTCACATCGGTCACATCGGTCCGGTAGCGCTGGGAAGTATGTGCTGTGACCGCACGTGATAGCGTTAAGGGTTTTCTGGTTGACTGAGAGTTGAATGAGACTGGCACGCGAAGGTACCACATCAAAGTTCAAGCTCTTGATAACTGATAAAGTTTTCAGCGAGCGTTGCTGTTTTCACTCACCCCGAACGGAAACCATTTCTGGCGATAGTGCCGGTTGCCCTGGCTTTGTTTTTACCTTGACTCGTACGATCGGCGGAATACATGTAGAGCGGAGGACATCAAGGATTCTAATTGAGTGCCATTAGCGGTGATGATCAGCCATCCAGACATACATCCGGGGGCACGCATAAGTTCCCCTCACAATGCCCGGGAGAAGAGAGAAAAAACTCCTTCGGCCACTTGAGCGTCAAATCCATCCGATGTCTTCTGCTGGTCGTTGGAAGGTCTTCAAGAATTGTCGGTCTTTTTCGATGCTATCCTGCACCGTCTCTGCACCGAACCCTTGTGAAGTTCCATATTCAATTAGGCACGCAACATCGGCCCGCACCGGTGGGCGAATGGGCCCGCGGGAGCCTCAAGGGCTCGTGACAGGGATTTTGATTAGAAGCTTCCACTACTCGAAAAAGCAGCAAATCAATTTCCAGCAATCGTACGCGCCCGTGTGCTGCACGGACCCGACACATTCAAGATGGGGGCACTGTTTCCGAGCGATGTAGCTATTGAATACGAAATTAATCAACCCTCAAAGAGCGGTAACGAAACCACCACTCGTCACTGCTCCTTTAATGTCCACCGATCTGCAGAAGTAAGATGGGCTTTTTCAGGTCCTGTGCCTCTTCTTTGCTTTTGCTTTTTGTTCTCCTCCGTCCGATTTGTGGATATGGTCATGCATTAATGAAACGCCACTGGCAGGTATCACCGTATGCATGATTAGATCTGGTGTTGGTGGTTTTTTTTATTCGTGTGTAACTCAACAGGCGCGTTCCAACGCTGCGAGTAGACATGATCGCTGTTTGGCGCATGATGTGTGCGCGGGTGTTTCTACTACTGCGGCCAGGCGTAAAAGTGAAACACAGTCTCTCCCATTGTTTTGGGGATGGTAACACTGCAGGCAGTGCTGCCTACTTAGCAAAACGACTAGACGGTGGCACCTAGATTGCGAGGTTAGGTTCGAACTAGAATCTGGGTTAGACGAACGTCACATATTAATGGAGGAATGTACGAAATTGCGCACACGGCGTTAGGTGGAATGTGACGATGATATTATCTGTAAGGTGCGCTCAGGAGGATTGGAAAGTGTATTCATAAATAATTCCTACCGCACTCTGAATTACTTTAATATTTTCATACGAATTGGCCATTATAACTTCAATTATAAAAATAGTTTAGTATTTATATTGAAAAATGCACATTTGTTAACAAATATGATACATTCTTGACAATATATTAACGAGGAAAATATGTTTATGATTTAAATTCTCAAACTTCAATTAAAGCCTCCGCCCAAAGTGGATCATAATTATCCACTTCTCTCTAATTGTCTGCATATCATAAATCGGCGCATTGTAAATTATACACTTCCATCAAGCCAAAAATTCAAATCATCGTAAGATTCTGTTTTGTACGCCCAAATTAAAGCTGACTCTTAGCTGTTCCGCTCTTAAATCGTACCGGTCGTCCATTTTACAGCTGTAAACGTCCGCTTAATGCGATCTATAACTCTGCGTGCGCGTTTACGTGTGACAGGCGCATTCGCAAAAAAAAAAATAAAAAATAAAACGCGCGTATGCTTCCACTCGAACAGAACCTAAGCCCCGCTAATTAATTACCGAAATTAAACTTAATCCTAAGGTACATTTCTCACCCAGTGCACCCGTCATTCAAAACGTGCCGAAGCGGGTGTGAAATTTTTGAAAAATAAAATACAACTTTTACACACACGGCATTGGTCAGCAACAAAAAATAAATCGCTTTATCGCTTCAAACCTATAAACAACGTTTCGCTTAGCTGTAGAAGGATGAAAAATGGCTACCGGGCACTGCGACACGTTGTGTACAGCACGCGAATAAAAATGACCATCGGAAAAGCCGGATGCAGAAATAGTGTCCCAACCCCAACGGGGGACGTTTCTGGCTGGCCGAACGAACTTCATTTATTTGGGTACAATTCGTGTTTACAAAATGTGACCTAAAACACCACAGGAGCATGTTAGCTGGGATGTTACCTTTCTGCCGAACATTACTTCCCGACCCACTCGCATGTTCACTGCAACCCATCATCTGTCATTCGGTACTCACCGTGGCGACAATGCTCGTGAAGGGTGGCCGCAGCCGATCCTGCTTAGATGCATCTAGTGTTTTGAGCCCATGAAATATGAACTCACCAACAGTGAGACAGTGTTTGGCGTTGGAAGTAGGACGAAAAAAACAAAACCTCTCCTTTAGTCGAGGAAATCCTCAGTGTTCTTGAGCACCGCAGTTGTATTTGTGTCTAACTCGGTGCACTAAAAGTGGAGCAGCACTGTGACCGCATTCTGGCGTTCCAACGACATGCAACCCTCGTGTTGCGACGGATGCTCAGATACAGCCGAGCATTAGGGGACGTCGCAGTAAATCAAACGTCATGCTGTTGGACAGTACAATAAATCAAATCCTTACAATCCTGGTGATTGCACAGCAGAATAGCATATTGCCACCCAATTTTTTTGATGGTTTTTGCTCCTATTTCGAACCGAACAACGATCGCGGTCACGGTGATCGAAGATCGTTCCTACTTGAAGAGGATGGGATGTGGAATAAAAAACTGCCACCGACTGAAAAATAGACAAAATTGGATGCACCTTGCCCTGTGCGGGTCTTCGAGGTCTTCGAGAATGTCTGTTAGACGACTATCACGGGCGGGGGTAGACCACGTCGAATGTTTTGCCCGTTACATTCAACAGAACCAGAAGCCAAAACTGTTTCCATCTTACCTCTGACCCATCGACAAAATGCTATAAATATTGATGTTTACGCCCCGTCGTACAAGTACTTCCACACCCATCCCACCTCCACGGCAACATGGAGTGGGGACGCGACCTCAAACAGTGATGGAACCCCGTTGAGTGAGTTGCCCCCGAAACATGCTCGAAATTGGCAAAATGGAAAAAAAGGAAACCTTTCCCGCCGGGGCGCTACAAATACACACACATTCAGACACACACACAGACACATTGGGGGGAGTTTTTCGCGGATTTTCTCACCAGCGTCAAACTGATTTTACCGATCGGTCTAACGTGAAGATCGAGGTGAAGATCAACAACGTGCGTTTGTTGATGTGTATTTCTTCGCGCGAGTTTTTATTTTTTGTTAGCGATCTTTTTCTATCTGCCGATTTTTTTTTTGCAAACATCCGATCATCAGCAGCATCGCGGTAGCACTGTAATGGGAAGGTTTGTCTTCGAGCGTGTTTAAATCGTGTTCCCTCCTAACGGTTACACCTTGCAGCGAACGGTGATCCTTCGCGGTGTGCTATGGATGGGAAAGCGATCGCTATTTTTAACAGAAACACCGCCAAACGCAACGATCGATTGATTGTTTCAAAATCGACCGCACTACCGACAAAATCGACCGCAGTGCGGTGGCACCATTTCGCGTTGGGCCAGATACCTGATTGTTGCCGCAGATCGTTGCCTGACCCGAAGGACGAGATCGAAGGGAAAGCAGTACAAAGAATGCTGCAAAGTAAAACTGTCTTTGATTTGAACAGCGTCTGATGGTGACAATTTAATTCCCGAGAAAATAAAAGTTATCTAAGTGCTCTCTGCTTCATAGAAATTTTTTTTATGATGAAACAATATTTTAGTTTGAGAAAAAAGTCTCAAAATCAACCTTTTTCCTTCGCGTTTTACAATTCCTCCAACCGATTGAATTTATTTATCAATCGATTGCTGTTTTGTTTTGCCCTTTTTATCCTTTGATCGTTTCTTTTTATATTGCTTCATTCATTGTTCATTTATTTTTACCTGATTGTAGTGTTGACAGCTTCCTACCGTTGTCGTGTGTGACCCGTTTGCGTAATCCAATTTGTCCGTTTGTCAGTTTGGTAAAATCGTTCTTTTCTTTTTGTCGCTTAATTCTCCATTCAAACAGCCACGTATTGCGGCTTTACACTTGATGTACACTTTTTTTTTTGGCGGTATTCGCGATGATACCGAACACTTCGAACGCAAAGGACAAATATCGCAGATCGAATGACAATCGATCCGATACTATTCCGTGTTTTTTTTTTGCTGTCGTTTTCTTTCTCACTTGCTCGTTGCGGTTCGTTTCGCTGTTGTTGTTGAATCTATTTTTTGTTTATTTTTCCCACTTCAATGCATTAATTTCTTCCTTTCAAAGAAATGCACTTTTTCTTCGACATTTGCACAATGCTCTCCCAATAACACACTGTTCACTGTTGGTGATACCGATTTAAGCTATAACTTTATTTTTGAAATTCCAACTTTTTAGTCACTTGTATTAAGCTAAACCGCTGCCGCACATAATCTGCAAAATGGCTTTTATTTTCATCTCTTCTTTTTAGCAATATTTTTCTTCTGTGTGTTTCTTTTTTATTGTATATTTCATCTTCGTCTGCTGCGTCTCCTTTTTCTCGCCGGTTTATCTTCACTGCGCAACACATGGAGTTTCACATTTCACATATGGAAAAATGCACCTTTTACCAAACGTACTGGCACAGGGGAAGACTACACGCCACATGCACACTGCACCCGCCAAACAACAAACTATTCGACCGTCGAGGATTCGGGCACGGACAAACATACGCACGCGCGGTTCGCTCTGTGAAAAATCCTTCGATACGCGTAACGTTTGGAAACAGCACCTACTGCGTGCGTCTTAGCGAACGGACCGTCAGTAAAGGACTGAGAAAATATGTTTCGTTGCTTTGCCGCTTTCCCATAGCACGGTACGCATACTCACATTGCTCGTTCGTTTCGTACGTGCAGTTTGGGTGGGCGTGAAAGCTGCGTGAACGTTTTGGTTTGGTAGTTTGAAATTTATGTTTCAATGTGTTCGGAATTTTAAACTTTTATTTTTATTTAGATGATAGAATTTATTATTAGGATGCTTTCAAAATTTATGATTTTTTGTCCAAAAAGACTTCTAAAATTAATCTTCATATTTGAACTAAATTTTACAGTTGGCATTACATCTTATTGAATTATATTAAATCTTTGCGAACATTGCAGAATTTACAATACATACGGATTTCAAATCTGGACATCATATGGATTTAACGTTTTCTTTTGCCAATTTTCAAATCACTCAAAACACAAAAAAATAAATTTTATTTTATGTTATTTGAGTATTGCTGATCTTCTAAAATAGTTATTTAATTTCATTATTTTTCATAAGAAACAACTGTTTTGTATACACTGTTTTTATTGCCATTAAATTGGTGTACATGTTATATTATTGCATATTATTTTATATACTTTTTATAAATCTAATTATTAAAGGAAATATAATTAAAATTCTTATTAACATTTGGTCTGATTTTATTTTAAAACTCTTCTTTGTTTGCCATTTATTTCGTATTTTTCTTCCATATTTGAAATTTATGAACTTAAAAAAAATGGATCTACTTACCAACTTGTAAATAAATATTCGATCCTTTTCAGACAATTCGACAATAATCGAATTACGCAGTCAAGCCTGTAGATACCGAGGAAGCATGTAGATCAATAAAAACCGACAGAACTTACAGAGCCACCTAACATACACTCTCCATTGTGTGCTTGCTCTCAACTGATCGCAAGGATGCGCAAGATGAGAAAGAGAGTTGGTTTACGGATTTATTTATGCTGCTCACAACAATCCATTTCATTCCATGCTCGTTTGCTTTTCCTCACTACTCACCAAGATAGTTTTACCCATCATAGAAGAAAATATGCATCACTAGCTTGTCGTCTTTCTACTAATAGAATTTAAAGTCATTTATTTACTACTTAAAAATATTGGTATTGTATCTATGCATGTGATTGCCTCTGATGATTGGGTATTTAAGAATTAAGAAAAGCAAGAAATATATCCGACAATATACATAGCGGAAGGCTTCACTATTTCACCAGACATTGTTAATTGTTTACACCGACCATACAGCGCGCGCCATTCGCAATATGAATATGTCTATTATTTCGTCTATAGCAAACCGGAAAAACGGAACACAATAATAATGCATGTTTAAAGTTCCGAATTTCCTTCCTGCGCATAGCTTCCGCTAATATCCGGCACTAGCCCTTAAAAGGAGTTTCATGTCTATCTTAATAACATTTTGTATCCCAGATTTGTTACCTTCTAAAGCCGCCGGAATCGGTATCCCCGCTTCCGTTGCAACCTAGTGCGTGGTTTACAATTCGTTTTCCTGTGAAGTTAAACTCACATCCGGAAAACTCATCCAACGATTGGAGTGATCTTCATCATTCGACAGCGATCGTACGGCAGTTCACCACTTGCAGTTCACCTTTGTTACCTCAGCAAACGGTCCCCGGTACGGACTCAATACACTGACGAACGCCGCACCGGATACGTCATCGTCATCGCACGTCAACGGAGCGTCCTCGATTCTGCCTCCTCCTCAGATGCCTGTGATGGATGGGATGAGGTGGAAAAACTGCGCTTCCTGTTTCCAGTTTTTTTGTTGTTAGCGCTTTCTTCGTCTCGTCTGAAGGAAAATTTCCAGCGGGAAAGGAACGAAACGTTAGACCCAATATCGATGATCAAGACAAAGAGATGGATACCTTCGTAAAAAAGGTGCGGGATTTTTGGTTGTTGTTGTTGTTATTGCTACTCTACTATTAGTTTCCACACCATGCATGGTGTCTCGGGTGACAAACAGTTGTAAACATGACAGTTTAATCACGTGAGACCGTTTTGTGACGAGACCGACGTGGCGATGCGCTCTGGTTGCGGCCACGCTAACCGACAACACCCGCTGCTTCAAGTGCAAACTGCCACAGCTAGATGCTGGGGGGATGCACGTTTCAGATAGGAGCGAGCATCCCCACGGTCAAAGCAAACCAACATCCGCCATTCGTCATCGCGAGACGTCGAAGAGTTTGACGTGGAGTTCGTTGAATCGTGGTGTTCTGGCGAGACCTTTCCGACGCCCTCATGCTCCGGTTGAATTGGGGGCCAAGAACTATCCAAAACCACTGACCAGAGCGAAGAAAACGTGGTGGAAATTGTAGCAAACATTGACTGCAGGGGTTTACCGGGAGGATACGCCCCGGGCCTTGGGAAGTGAAAGTATCCGTCACGCGGAAACACTCCGTCGGCGGAAGCAGAACGTGGCTCGGGTTTTTGGGTAAAGATATTTATTTTTAAGCAAACAAGATGACGTTTTGGCATCTAACGAGCGGTATTCTCTAGGGGGGGAAATTGCTGCTATACCCGTGGACTTGTACTCCCGTGCAGTGAGCTCTGTCCGAGCTACACCTAAATCATCTCTTCGCGCACCCTAGCAGCAGTTGCTAAGATGTTGCAATAGAAATGGAAATGTTTACAAATTACGAATAAATCAACAGATAAAATGGTGCAAGTTTTGGGAACTGGATGGATGTTAACCCAACAAACTTGCAAATTAGTGAGGCGTAAATAGAATCGAAATAAACTTCAATGTTACAAAGTTTATTAAAAAAAAGGAATAAAGTTAAATAATGCACACTACAATTTATAGCTCTTAATACAATAGTAATTAAATTTGCAATAAAAAATATTATTCATCACAGTTACTTCAACGATCGGTTGTTACTTAATAAACGAGCTCATGTACATTAATAATGTTGACTACCCAGGCATACCTACTATATCCAACCGAAACCACCGGGCGTTGCTACAAGCGTGCATTAGTCTAAATGGACCTTTCTTCAGTTGATTATTAAACGTTTATTTTTCAACGGTATGTAATTTACTCCCCGGACAAGCAGCGCAACGAGCAGAAGGTTTGGTCAACTTCACTCATCACCTCCTGGCTAATAATTTCTCTATTGCTCGCCCACCCCGTCGTACGCCAACACCTCCTGCGTGAGCAAGTTTCAGTGGTCAGTATATACATATCGTTTTATGCCATCTTCACTACCCATCTTCCCGACCGTTGGCGTGCCGAACACGCGCCGTGCGTGCTGTGTGCGGTCGTGTTTTGATTCATTGTTGTTAATATGTTTTATGTACTGCACGGGGGCGACGGTACTTCTGCTGATCTCGGAAGCCAACGCGTTAGTGTACGATTCGCTTATAATCGAACTGGAAATTAATCCCCAATGGAAGGCAATCCTGTTTATATGGGAACTGCATTGAGCAATTTATTACATCGGTTACAACATATGATTTTAGTAAATACCGTCTCGTGTTGAAAACTACACAATAATAAAAATAAATAGTAAAGCAAAAGAGCGCCCTACTGCGTGATGAAGTGTCGTTTATTTGGTTTATAATTTTTTTTAGCATAAAAAGTAGAAATAATAAATTTAACATTAATTATATATTAACGATTGATAGGCATTTGCGAAATCAGCTGTGAAAATGTTGTTTTATCTAGTCAGATAAATTATAGTTGATAATATAATATAACCTTCTATGGAACAGTAAATTTAAAATAATGTTACTCGAATACCACTTTCCTAATATGTAGTCTCGAAGTGTGTTGAAAGTTTGACAGATGACTTTACCCGACCATGAAAGACTCCCGCAGTAGTCTAACAGCATGAAGAACCTGTTAAGTAATTAAGTTATTTATTCAGTGTATTTATTAGCTACCTACGAAAGATTGGATTTTAACATAAACCTCTGATATCTTATTTGCTATATATAAGGTAAATGATGACCTCCTCTAAAGCTTATCGAGCTCACAATTCTTTCTTATCGTAGTCAACTCGTTCAAGATTCGCTATCTGCTATCTGTTGCATGATGAAAACCCAGGTATGGTAGTTCCACAAAACAATCCTCTTTCCCTTTTGTCGATCATCTATTTCAGATTAACGCTATGATTATTACCTTTCAGAGCCGAACGCACGAGAATGGATTTTATTTATTGTTTTGCTTTTTTTATAATAGCCCGCGTGCGGTTCGGAGATTTCTGACACGCGCGTGTGCGTGCTCGGTACATGCGTGGGAGCTACACACGGCCAGGGAGATCCGATGCAACGTACCACAGAACACTGATTCATTGCTGAACATGAACGAATACGGGCGGATGAGGAACATGCAGGGATGCTTTAAATGAACCGATCACCACCAGAGCAGACCAGCAGAGATTACAACTAACCGAGGGCAAACGATATGGACACGATCGTGAGGCAGGGAACGCCTTGCGTAGTAACTCATAGTAAGCGTTCCGCTCATACGAGCGGTTTGTTTGCGATTAATGTTGCCCAATGTAATCTTGTTGACATGGTGCATACGAAGCATAGTGCTGGTTAGGAATCATAAAAGTAATTGCATAGCATAAGATTAACAACCTGAATGATATGTGCTGCCATCATTAATAATTGCAGTAATAGGAACATTATCAGGAACGAAGTACAGGAGGAGAAGGTGAATGATTAATCGATTTTTTTTTGCTATATGTGAATTGTACGTTGTTGTGATATACTCAATATATTATCCGAATTATAATAATATACTTAACTCACAACGTGATATTATGTTAAATGTCATTCTGAATACAATACCACCACTTTTTCTTTTCTCTGCAAGATCATGCACAAGTGCATTGGCAGGCTTCGTAAGCAGTTTGTTTGCCGTACCCGAATTGAAAGATTCCAGCGCCCAACGCAAGGCTAAACATCCTTCACGGCAGCTGCAATCATCGGTTGCATTCATGCTGTCTCCCAAGCCTCGCATCCTTCGTAACGGAAAATCTGGCACTAGATTCGAAAGATGCTCCTTTCGGTTTGGCTCTCGTGCCAACTGCATCAACAAACCGGTGCATCGTTGCATGCGCATGGTGCATGTGTACACATTTCTCCCCCAATCTTCGCTACATCTTCCCACCGTACACAGCCCTGCAGCAACCGCAACGAACATCTGGAACCTGATCGTAGACGTTTACATCGCTACCATCTTGCCAACTCGCGTTGATCGTTTCCCTCGACTGCTCGTTTCCTCCCATCCGTTGTCCACCGTTTTCATGTGCGCACACTAGCTAAGGGCGCATGATGTACCGTCTGTCTCCCTTAACACCCCAAAAACTCACCACAAACTAATCAATCTCTGCCCGGGCCAGCATCAGTTGGCGAACCAGGGCTTAGAATTCGGGACTGGTGGCTCGAGTTTTCGGCTTGGGCCCCTGCGCCAATGACAACTTCCAAGAATTGTCAACATAAATTTTGCACTTAACCACCGATTGAACGCGTGAGCAACTGGATTGCTTCCTTCCCGGCAGCAATTAGCGAACGGACGAAATCCTTTCCAGATGTTTTGCCGAACGTGTGCGGCTTTCCGTGACCTCGATCCCGTGGGGCGGAATTGATGCCACGTTTCATGCGATCTTATTACAAATTCAATACAACGGTGTGATATACACCGCTGCAGCTTAGAATCGTTTACTCCCGGCTATGGTTAGTTGAAATTAGGGCCTGTTATCAAAACATCCATGTCCGGTTAAACAACCCATTTATTTTACGATATTCATATGGCACGGTGGTTATAAATTAGCCACGGGAAGCTGAAAACAAACGGTGGCAAAATTGGGGTCGAAAATTATGTTATTTATGTAGAATTGACGGGCTGCGTGATTAATGGTGTGGTATTTTATGCAATACCTTCACTTGAGGTGTTTGTTGCTTTGGAAACTTTTGAATGTAACTTTAATGGGAGTGAGGAATTTATGGAAACATTTGAGAAACAGGGAAAAAAGATGCACATATTATATTTTTTATCTTTTTTTATCAACACACTGATGTGAATTTCATTTTCCTGAGAATTACATGACTTCATAAACGTTTTTCAAATTAAAATGTATGAATAGTTTCTAAAACTAAAATTCTTAGAATCGATGTACAATTGATATATAGCTCTGTTCCAAGTATTCCAAATATGAGATTCATGAAACAAGAAAAGTTGATTTAAAGTTAAAGGACAAGTAAGGATTCGTATGTTATCTGTATAAAAATGCACACTTCAGAAGCAAAAAGAATATAAATAATCCATGTTTCCATCGATTGCTTGAGCCAACGAGGATTCATAGCTTTAATGATAATTTTCAAGAATTCAAGAATCCGTAGGTATTCATGAATCTATAGGCATTCATGAATTTTTGAGGATTTATTAACCATATGTGAGCCAACCTCTGATTTGCTACCCAACCCCCCCCCCCCCCCCCCCCCCCCCCCCCTTGCTAAAGATTCATATGAATGACGCTTCTCAAAAGATTGGTTCCGAACAACACTGATCTTTTTTTTTTATCTTCTTAGTCTATGTCTTTTTATAGCATCTGATGTCTGGTAAGTGTCATCGGTACTTCCTATAGATCACGGCATTACCAAAACGAGATCGAACCGTTCGCTCAAACCCCATCTACCATTGTTTCCATTGTGGTCATGGCATCACCTGCTAATTCCTCTCTCACATGTACAGCAAACCCGCTTTAATGTACCCGTCAATCGTTTCGCACCATAGCGGCATCGACATCGGCATCGAATCAAACCCATATCCGCCCAGCAGACATACACCGCCCACGGTGTCCGAGACGATTACGAATAACGATTTGTCCCATCATCGTTTGTTGTGTGGCGATGTTTTTTTTTGTATTCACAACCCTTCATTCTGACACGAGGATAGTCACACCTTCCTAAGCCGGGTGGCATTTACTTTTCTCACCTCATTCCGGCACCGTTTCCGGGGTGGTTAGGAAGGGGGGGGTCTGTTTTCCAATAGCTGTTTTTGGACCATGGCTTTGTTTAGCCGAGCTTTCCAATGCTTCCGTTGGTGACAAACGACATAGCCTAATCGCGCTTGACAGGGTCGACGGAAATGATGGAATTTAGATATTCTATTTCTATTTACCGCTCGTTGACCGGCACGAGCTCCGTCGCCGACGCCGGATATGTACCAGGATGCGGTAGGAAGCGTGCGTAGGAAGTGCGCTTTGAAGTGCATCCGATGCACGTCGAAAATGAGGCCATCCGTTAGGTGCAGTACTATAAGCTAGGCACCTGTGCAGTCCGGTTTAATGCTTTGTTTACATATTCTCCGTTTTTTTTTTTGTTTCGTCAGGTTGCAGTAAGACCCACGGAATACAAGAATTATCCATCACAGACTAGGTTTTGATGTGTTTGAAGTTTGTATTGCGATATTAACGACTTTCATTTACTTCTCGCTGCTTTGATTTTTGCTCAATCCCTTGTAATTTATTTCATTAGTTACAGCTACAACTACATTACTATACTACAAAAATAACCTACAACTCCTCTGCAACTTAAAAATCCGTTTGCAACTTCAACTACACTTATGCTCCGTGACACTGCCCGCTGGCTTAAGCGCGTTTCTTTTGACAACCAGCATACAACCCCCGGGGCAAACAAGAGCGACCGTCTTAATTCGTTGTCATAACTTCAGTAAACTATACATCCGCCCTGGATGACTCCATAGAGTGCGCCCCGCCTGAAATAGAGACGGGAACAATGAGTGTGGGTGAAACTTCATAATTATATCTTTCACATAAACAGCACGCTAAGCCAGAAGGAACGTATCTCACGTATTGTAAAAAAAAAGGAAAAGCGAAACCCTCTCCCAAAAACTGACGCCAGAGTGAAGTTTTCAATTTGTGAAACGATTATCTTTCCGGTCGTTTGCCGGATAGTAAGCTGAGCAGGAAGGATGTGCAACGATACTCCCGCATGCGATTAGGGACAAGTTTCGAGGGTTCTGTGGTTTCCCTCGCTAAAGTACCACACGCATGTCTAGCCACCCTCCAGCCAGGATAAGTAATGATTTAAACCCATTGCCTAGAGATGACAGGTGAGCAGTCTGGTCTGGAACGATCCGACCACGAATGATAGATGGGACGAGGGTAAGCTTCTGGGAGGTATGTACCGTCAAAAACGGCTCCCATAATCGTTAACGGATCGTTACGAATGCAACACAATGGTGCCGTTAGATGGGCGCAGTGTTATGGGTAATATTTTATCTCCCGATTATAGCAACGCGCACATGCTACTAAAGAATTGGTGTTTGTGCGCAAGAATTTGTTTATGCATTGTCACCATTATTTTCTAAATCATTTATGGCTTATGAATAGTATTGCAAACAAGGTAAGTGAATTTCTTTATTTTGAGTTGGTTTACGCTCGTTGTACTTACGTAATCTTGTTGTCCTGCACACAAAAAAATCGAAATCTTCATCATGCAAACCACAAAAGCAACTGCCAAATTAAGCAACACAATATCACCGAGCATATGACTGGATGCGCTCCGTCAAAGCAGTGTAGGTTTCAGTCATTTGATAAGATTTTACCAACAATTTGATTTGATAATTTTTAAAGATCTTCCATTATAAACACGCCTGTACTGCCGCATGTTTTGTAGACGAAAGCATAGCAAAACAGTAATGATCACGAATCATTAAAAAATCGTGTATTCCAGAACATTTTCTTTTACAGAATGAAGGGATCTTCCTCTTAGATCGCTAGACTTAGTAGTAAACAACAATACTTCAACTATGTTTTCAACTATACTTTGGAGTAGATAAATGATTCTAGACGTTTCAAAATAAACGTTCACATTTCAACTTCTATGTTGTAGCTATGAAGGTTAGTTCTTCCAAGGAAAATTTCCCAAAAGTTTATGCAAACAGCTTTAGAGCAAATGTTATCCAGTATTTACACACGTTATTTCTCTGGCAATATTCGGAGAGCTCATGCTCCCGTTCATAAAATTGGACATTCTACCGCTTTTTCCGATTCACCGCACTCGTCGAAGAACATGGAACAGCTGTAAGAAACCAACCACTGCCGTCGGTCTGTGATGAAAGCAGATACGACCACATCGTATCCCTTGCGGGTACGGCGCAGCAAACTACTTTGATCCGTCCAAAGTTCCGAGTTCCGCACCGTGTTGAAATTCCTAGTAAAAATCTACTCCCAGTGTGCGCCTGAAATATGATCACTTAAATCGTTTTTATTTCCTCCACAGTTCGGTTCCACATCCATCAAACTTCCGATTCTTGGCGCACCGTAAATGGTTGTCGTCCGATTCCAGCGTCAGTAGAGCGCGCGCCGCAGTGCGGCAGATCGGCAACAACTGTTTACAGTCATCTGTGTGTGGTGGAGTGCCGAATTCTTCGAAGTAAACAGTACTCCCCGGTGGGGTGCTGTGACGCATCATGATCATCATCCCTACTCGTCCGATGTAAACAGCATGTCCAGCGCCTCCACCGGTTAAACGCATGAATCCCGATCCGAAGAGATTCGGTGCCGGAATTGTGACTTACAGTGAACAGAGCAAACCTTTGATCTTACTGAGCACCTTGGGAGGGTAACTGTTTTTCAATCGCTCCCACGACAACTTCGCAATAAGAATTTGTGGGATCGTAGGTATTTAATTTGACTCCGGATTGTCAAACTTTAAAGGAACTTTAAGTAGGAAACTTGCTGTAAAATATGTTCCCGATATCTTCACCCACTCGAAACTCGGTGAGGCATGTGAACACGGGTAAACTCACGCTGGCGAGAGTGATGTCATAGAACAGAAGGAAGGCCTTTGGATAAAAGATCAGAATGACGCTTTAACCTACTTTATGAGCAACACATTTTGACAAGCACAACCCCCATTTCGGACAATGTAGACCCATTGGGGATGGTATGAAGATCATATTATACGCCCCGTGACGCTAACGGATCGTGCGCCCACCTGAAAGTTATTGCACACCACTTTTCCCAACCAACCATCTCACAAACTAGACTACCTAGCCGCAACAAATTGATGTCATACAATCCTCCATAAACGACCGAGAGACACTTGCAAGTTCGTGCAGGAAATTAATGTGTACAGCGCCCGTTTCAGGGTTAGCAAATTATCTCCACACTTTCGTCTTACACTTGCACAAAGCATCCACTGGAATAGCTTGACAAATATTCCTATCGTACGCTAATGTCACACCCGACATGACTATGTCCGTGGCATGAGTGATAGTGGACAGGTTCGACGGCATTGGTATGCATGCCTGTGTTCGTCCAATAAGTTATATCATTTCGCTTTTTTCGTTTATTTCAGTGGCGTCAAAAAACTATCCAAGGTTGTACAGGATATACACTTGTGATCCTAACGCCGGCTTTCTACCAAAGAGCGTATCGAAGCTAAGTTTTGTGCCGGGCCGCACCAAGATCTCACCGAACAAGCATTAACATTTCACGGATGTACTTCCTTTCCATTTCGTTGGTTGCTTAGAGATTGATTAATAATTCATGTATATGATTATTTGAATTTAATTTACCAACCGTACATACAGAGTGTCTTTGGCTGGCGAACGCCTAGTGCTCCATCTGCAGTACCCAAATGGATTTCTTCATTTTGTGCCTCTGTTTTGAGAACGTTTTCGAACAGAATTTTATATTTTTCGATAGGACTTGCCGGTTTGCATACTAATGTGGCAGCGCGATGTTTTTGTGTACACCTTTTAAGGAAAGATTCTTTAAGGGTTTGGTATCGTTGCTCAACGAAAAGGAAATGCACTTGTATGCCGTATCTCTAGCTAAGGTTGCGTAGAGGTACCTGCACGTAATTCCAAGAACAAACACAATTCCTCCCAGACGAGTTTCGGCACGCATCCATAACGCAACGACACGCAGAATGTAAAACCATCCATCAGCACGAAGAAAAATTATCTGCTATCACACAAATGGTTTGAGTTCTTCGGAAATTAGCACAAACTATCGTACGCAGAAATCGTTACAGTGCCCGATGTCCAAGCTTGCCCCCCAAGAAAGAAGTACACGCTACCGGGCCGTCTTGTCCGGCACATGAAAGGATGCGTATTGTTGACGGAACGCGCACGCTCGAGTTCGTATTTTTATTAAAAACTTATGCTGATGTCTCTCGCGGGTTTGCTTCCAGTCGCGTGTTCCGGGATCGGTCCAAAACGGCACGCGCATACGCTGAAGATGAAACGAAGCGGTTGTTGTTTTCTTAGCGCAGTACACAAGCAAACGATCGTAAGCGTTTGTCAAGATGGCGGTTTGTGTGGTGGCGGAACGATCGCGACGAGACGATGGGGGTTAAAACGATGAGCCACCAAGGTATTAAGAGATCAAAGGCTGACGAGTTTTCAGCGAGCGTCACGCATCAACCTGCCGCTAATGTTTCGATCCGAAGATGCTCTCCTCCAGATCGAGATCTGATCGCCCTAGAGCAAAAAGGATTGAAGTGAAATTAAAAATACACACAGTATTTGGCGTTTACTTCTCTTTAATACCTCATAATAAGGTCGGATAATTCATTGTGTTATTCTTGATAATTTTTACCTCCTCCTTCAAGAAATCTGGGAAATTATACTCTTTCTCCTGGATATGTCATCCGATGATTTGGTCCAGCTCCGTAATCATCACCTGACGTCTATACGAACACGTTGAAGATTATATTGAGCCGCTCATAATACCTAATTTTCGAAATTATCCCACCAAATACAGAGCCTCAATTGATAAACTCTAATGAAGCCTGATGTTCAAACCTCCTTCCATATGTTCGGAGATCCCGAAATAGGAAAGCATCTCCTTTGGATTTCTGCACAAATTGGTGTAATAAAAAGGAACCATAGATGAACAATTTCGATCAAACATAAAATGAAACAACATACCTGATGAAACTGACGTGTTTAATTGACGTGATGCTAAAAGTTCTTAGTATTGACTTAGTATTAGCATTGTAAATTAAAGATATTGGTAGGATCCTTACATTTCATTGCCTTAGAACCGTATCCATTTGCAACTCAACTCCACAATACCTTCAATATCGTCCTACAACGTTGTCATTTTGCTATTGTGTAACTTAAAGCAGCGGGTAAAAAGCATCCAAACAATTCATCAACATATCGTAATCCTCGCAGTAGCCTTGAACGAGGCCAGACAAACAAGCGTTGCGCCGTACACATTTCCGGGCCAGTTTGACTAGCACCAATAGCCATATTTTCTACACATCCTCAGCGTACGTTTTACAGTGCGCTTGTTTGTTTGCATAAATGCATCTTAACGCAGCGGCGCGGGTACATACCCGCCACGAAGACGTGTTGTGTGTGTTCGCCCCGACCAAACCCAGCCCTAAATTGAGTTGTTTTTCCTCGTGGCAAGGGCACGTGGGGAGCGAACTGTTGTGTTATGGTTTTTTTTTCTTTACATTTCTTCTCCCCAGGCACCGGAAACGGGACACCACTCCGGAACCACTCCAAATTATGGGATGCGACGTTGGGAAAACTGAACATTGCATTGGAAGAAAGGAACGAAAAAAACAACCAACCCTAGGCACGCGCGCTTTCAGTGGCGGAGCGAATCATTAAATTTGTCCGCACTGTATCCAAAACGAATAAATCCACCACCATCGCGATGATCGAATATCAATGCACCACGATCGCGTAACGTTATCCGTGTGCTATCGCCCGGACCATAAATCCTTAAATGTGACAGGTTTTACGAGCCTCGTGCGTGCGGGTTTGATTTTGTTCCATCCTAGCTCAATTTGTGATGCGAATGAGACGAATACTACCGGTAGCATCGGTGGCTACATGCTGGCAAACTTGGTCAGCAAAGATTGGTACAACGTGCTCTTCGGTGAAGGATCCTTCTTAAGTTACGCTATAAATAAAGCGTTCGTTACATTATCAGAATGTTTTGTTTATGGACTGTTTTACGATCGATTCCGATGTTTGACAGTGAAATATACATCTCAGACAGGAGCTACAGATGGGGAAGATACTACCACAGTAAAGCCGTTGCATATTGTTAGACATCAGATTACAACACCGCTCGATCCAACCCAGATGGTGATCTGAAGATCCGAAACTTCTTCGCCCAATGCATCTGTTGTTGTTTCACTAGGAAGCGCTTGCTTTATCACATATGCCCTTTTGGACCTTTGCACCGCCAAGCTGTTGCTACAGCATAAATAAACGGTACACCATATCTTACGACATGGTTTATGCTTTGCGCTTCTTGCGTAGCAGAAACCGCATCTTATGCACACACGCAGCCCCCAATGCACCCACCGTCCGGCCCATAGCCCATGCGCCCGAGTGGGGCAATTTTCCAGTTGAATCGAATATCTTTTGAAAACCTTCTTTAGCCATTCAAATCAATTGGCTTCAATTGTCTCCCGGACCTCGATGGAATCGGTGTAGATTTATTTTAATGCTATTACATTAGAGAGATGTTCGCTACTCCAAATAAAACTAATAAGCAAGGCGAAATCCGTTGCGTTGCGTGCTCGTTCCGCATCTTGGTGGAACCTGGAACCTTCACGGCGGGTAACAACCGTCTCTCGCCTTACTATCGGTGTGTACCACCCGTCCGCTGCAATTGAGTTTGATTGAGCTGACCGAATGCCTAGACAACTGGATGGCTCCCTGTGCACAGTGGCACACACGTAGAACACACGTAGAACTGCACTAGTTTTCGTTGGAAAAAAAAACTTTCCAAATGATGCTTTTCCTCTCGAGCTGAAGCCGCTGTAAATGATGCTTAAGACTGAAACTTCACGTTGATAAACAAACCGCTTGTTCAACAGCTTGTCGACAAGGACCTGCGCGAACTATGCAACAAATAAACAAGTTCTCAAGGACTTTTTGTGGGAATGAGCACTTTCTCCCAATTTTAAAGCTTCCGAAGCAATTGAGTGCACAGTACTTCAGAACACACGGGCAGCTCGTGCCATCCACGTAGCAGCTGACGTGTAGAGCGTGCAGCATAGAACAGTCAAAGGGGCTGCAACCATGATAAAATCTCGCTCCCTAAAGGTACATGCGGAACGGTCGACGATCATGAGGATTATAATTTCTTTCCTTCTTCTTCACATCTTCAAAACGTGGATCCGGGAGTATGCTTCGGATAGAATTCTCTGCTCAGCAAGTGCAGCACAGGTAAAGAAAGGGTGCGCTTAATTTATTTCCAGCAATAAATTAACTCGCGGCCGGTAATCGGAAGCCTCCCGATACCGACGACACCGCGGTAGACAAGTGGCTACCGGATTGCTTAGCTTTCCTTCTAATCATGCAGGTCTGGTTACTGAATGATGATGGCTACCGGAGCAGCTCTTCTTGGGAGGTGAATGAGCTGCATCAACCAGCTACGGGTACTTTGTTCGGACCTTAAGCTGGTTTCGTGTTAATGTTCAGCTATATTTCAGTGTATATTGGGAGAAAGTTTGTCGTTTAAAGCTGGGTAAATTGATTTCCGATTTAGCGTTGCTGATGTATTGCAATCTTCCTTTTCGTCTATTTCGTGCTGTATAAATTAGATTGGAATAAATGAGCTTTCCTAAAGCCATACCCCATTCGAAGATGCCTTACATCTTCTGAAGAAAAAAAAAATTCTATCAAATTTTAAATCATTCATCACACTACATCCGGCAGGCAATCAAAACATCCGTTGCGATCGGAAGAAAGTCCGGCAACGGCACTACGACACGTCTTGTGATCTTCTCAATTACATCCAGATGAATGAGTACACCCACAGCGGAAGCTCAAAAAACGGCAGCCGACAAAGAACATCCATTTCTCAACGATTCAATCCCACTTTTGACACCCTAGTCAATGAATTCTTTACGAACAAAACCGTACATGTGGAGATGCACCAACTGTTCTCTCTTTTTTTTCGCTACAACTCGAAGTGGGTTTATTCTTGATGTTGAAACGCAATGTAATAATACCATCCAGGTGTCACACATCAGGCAGTGCAACTTGAACATTCCGCCGTCTTCATCACAGGCGGGATCAGCACAAAAAGAGCTCGACCGCCAACGATGAACACGGGTCTGACGGTGCACGCAACAAATTAAGAATGAAAAAAAACCCTACACATCCCACCATTCCTTGGGTGACAAATGCATCGATTCATAAATGGGTGCATTTCCGGAGGATAACCTTCATGCCCTTTGCAACCGTGGCATTTGGCGCGAACAGCCAGGGTCAACCGATCGATGCCGATCGGAATGTTGTTGCAAAACGCTGTATGTACGTTTCGACAACTGAAATGCGATCACGTTCCCGAATGCAACGGTGCAACAGATGCGAATGCCCGCAAATGGAAAAGTGCGGGGAACGGGTAACAAGGTCTTTGGTTCGATAGCAAAATGGGGCACGTGTCATGTACCAGAACGTGAAAAAGCCTGAATGCGAGTGATGTTACTCACGAATGTTCCAGCTTCCTATAGTATGTAGCTCGTTGTGTGGAATGTTTGCCACGCAATATCACACACAGCTTCACTTTTCTTCGTTCCGTTTGGCTAAGAGCTTGAAGAAATGCTGAAAGTGCGCCATGACTTGAGTTATTTGAATTTATGGTTTAGATGAAACATTAGATTAATGCACATTTATATTTATGGCTCAATTTTCAGCTAATCTCGTTCGATGACTAGAGGATTTATGGCAAATTGCGAAATGATGCTATCAAGATATGATATAATCTCGTATGATCTCAAGTCACGGAAGATGTACTAGCCACGACATCAAAACATCTGCATCATACTTACAAGCAACTGACACTCTTTGTGTTACGTATCGACGTAAAGATAAAAGAGCGATTACTTTAGGTTACAATTTATTTCCAATAAACCAAAATTAAGTTGCTTTTCTCTAGCCCTTACTCTTGTATATAAACTCCTTCGAAGGAAAATCCACCATCCCGAATCCTAGCTCGTTGACTTTACCTTTCGTTTTAGGAATTCAATCCACCGCTCTAAACACCTTTGTGTTTACGTTCTTCCTTAACTGCCTGTTTTAGTTATCCGTGCACGGTCAGTGTTGCCAATTCTGTTGAATGGTGGGATCATCTAGAAATTGTGTACTATGAGCAATAGCGGATCAACATCCTTGGAGACCTAAATCGGAAGTTTTGCGTAGTGGATGATGTGTCCACGAGCTGAAATACGAATAAATTCTTAAAATTTCTTGATAAAGAAAAATATGGCACGAGTAGCCTTAACGAGACCTAGTCATTTGACACTAAATATTAGAAAATTAAACAGAGTCTTTCATAAAAAACCCAAAGTAAGTAAAAAGTGTTAGCATCTATATAGTGTTGTTACAGTTTATAAGATATTTGGGAGCGAATTATAAGCTACAAAACTTGTATATGTTTTAGATAAACCTGGACATAGACTCAGAGTTACAGAATTATCCACTTGTTCTTGGACGAGCACGTACAGCCATGGTTAAGCAATAACACAAACTATCAACCGATCGATCCCGCCTGGCTGAATCATGCAGTCAACACACGAAAACCCTTAACCTTCCGCACAGCAAAGGATTCATCCTTCTTCTCCGCACAATCCTGCCAGTAACGAACAAAATTACGCTTTATTATTTATTCCACCACGTTTCCCATCCTATCGCTTCATCCTGTGCGGGGCTTCAGAATCGAATAATAAATAATCGCTTAAACCTGTCAGCGCGCGCACTCCGTTTTGTTGTTCCACGGCACAGGACATCCCTAGGTGCCCGCTCGATGTGGTTTTGTTTAACGTTTGCAATCTTCCTCCTTCGCGGTCTTTGCGTTCCCACCCAGTTGCAGTGTGTGTCCCTTCATCTGATAGGTTGTGCACTTTTTTATCAGAGGTTCGTCGTCTGGGGGTGTGCTTTTCTTTGTCCGACCAGATCTTCTTCGCACACCTTCATCACACACATCCGATATCTTTACGATCCCTCTTGCGACCACTATCGCATGTGTTTATTCATTCTGGCTATGATTTCACACCGCAACGGTTTGCACTATTCGTGCTTATCGGATTTGTTTGGTTTGTCTCTATTTTCCGCACCGTTGGCGTGTGGTTTGGCGGTATTCCGAACCATTCCACGGCATATGCTGTGTGTGTGTGTATGAGTGTTGTGCAGTTGTCATGTTCGCGCTTCCACTGGTGGAAGCAACTTTCAGATGCATGATAAGCATTACTCGCGGAGAGTCCAAGAGGAAGGGAGTTGAGTGTAGTGTTGAGGAAAACGGAACCAAAACATGATTACATGCCGGTCACAAACTTCATCGAATCTCGCTAGAGACAATCTAGGGATAGCACTCGATACACAACCCAGAACCGGTACGATAAACGAAGAGATACCATTGGAATGATAAATAATTTAATCGCAAAAGAAAACAAGTTAAATTACTCTAATGACTTTTATATGACTTTTATTTTTTTAGTTTTTATAAGTTATATTACAATTCTAACCATTTTAATTGAATAAATAAAAGTAAATATGTGCTTATATGTTCATTAATTACAAATAAACTTGTTCTTTATCGTAACAACACATTTTGAAGCAATTTGCATCACTATAGAAATTGCTGAAATACCCAAATAAAACAAAATCTTCAAAAATTGAAAGATTCCGTGCTTGAAATGCTTACCCTACTTAACAGAAAACGTTAACATATGCTCCGTCTCTCGGCCATTATTGTAGAAGCATCTAATCTGCTTGAAGAACGGCGTCCCCAGGACCGGGAATTACACTGGCAGCGAGTGTATCGAGCCAGAGACAGCCAAGAAATCTGAACGCTTCATTTGCGGAAGATAATACGCCACAATTCAGGCTGATTTCATTCTGAATTGGGTAATTGTGATTGCTTCTGGGATGGCGGCTAGCGCTGATGTGATCGACGTACAACGATGGAGGTCGCTTTCGACAAAACCGTTGGTTAGGTTTTGCATATTTGTATCATATGATCCCATCGCTGTTTGCGGCAGATCTACTGCGCAATTGATATAGTTATTTTATAGTGTAATATGTACACGTTTAGTGAACTAGTCCATAAAACTGTGGAGAATCATAATCTACAGTTGTAAAAACAATTGTACAAATCGATTTCAAATCATTCGACGTCCGCATTCCGGCTCTGAAACACTATAAATCTCAAATGGTTACACATTAAAATTTAACGACCGAAAAAGGGGAAACAAACGAACCCTGGACGGCAACTTAAACGAACCAAAAAGGAGTCTCGAAGCCGACGATCGCATATTTCTTCCTGTTTGCTCGTTAAAACGTCTGTCGGTAGATGCGTACGGTTGCAAATTTTGCCGCACCAACCCGAAGCGCGTTCGACTGGCGACAATTTATTACCGCCATTCGCGTATCTGTTCCACCGTGCGGAATATTACGAGCAGCATAAGCAATTGACAATTGGTTTGGTACAGCAAACGTGCAAGTAATCAACAAAAGACTGAAGCCCTTTTTTCCCGCACTTCTGCAAGGATTGCAACTATTCATAGCTGGGCGAAACTATTGTCTCCACTTTACGTAATCACCGCGATCATCATCGACTGCAAGGTGCGCGTGTGTCTATTGCAAGTATTATAATGGCACCCGTACACGTTTGTCGCATGTTAATTGTTTGCTTCTTGTCGTGTTTATGGATTTTTGTTTTAGAAAAACACGATGCGAACTAAGCGAAGATAAATTTGCTATGAAGAATGTAAAGAAGAAGTTCATAAAGATAGACAGTTATCTAACTACCATTAAAAGTATATCTAACTTTGAACTGCAATCATGATAACATAAACAACAGGAAAAAATAAAAGAAAGAGAAGAAGCTAGAAAAAAAAGTGTTTCCCATACCGGGAATCGAACCCGGGCCTTCCGGGTGAGAGCCGGATATCCTAACCACTAGACAATATGGGACTGTTGAAATGCCATCTTTTAGCGTGCCATATAAGCTACACCTCACTTCTTCATGCACAAATTGTGTGCTCGTTTCTTCAGCTTTTCTTAGCGATGGAATAATAAAGGACATTTTAGGATAATAATCATCGCACAAGTAAAAACACGCATCATTACAACTATTTACGGCATGATCCATACAAAACAACGCGAACAATGAAATTAGTGGATACTTCAATACACCACACCGGTTTTTAATAAAATTTGTTTTGCTATTGGAGTGATAATTAAACTACTTATACCCCTGCTAAACATTTATCAAACGCTTTAGCCTCTTTGTCAGTGTTTGCTGGTTAGTTTTTGTGAATCACCAAATTATGACACCTCACGACACGCGTCCGTTGACGACCGTTAGTATTTTTGCTGCAAGAACTCCACCCGAGCAATATATGCGTCGCTCAGCCAAACGGGCGTCATTTGGCGAATGTTGCGTTGAAATTGATTTAAATTAGTCTCAATCAAACCGCAGCGCGAAGCGCAAAACGAACAACGGATGACACGCTTAGTAACGGTTGGAAATGCTTTCGTGTTAGGGAACAGTATGCACTGGTGTGTGTGTGCCGAACCCACAATGGATTTCGAACAGCTCTCAGAGTAGGCCATTCGTACTGGATAGCCAATTACATAAAAACCCCAAATCGCTTTCTTTTTTTACAAATAATAAACCCATTTTCAAAGTGAGAGCCAACAGAATCCACGCAAAGCAGACTGAATGTTTGAATTCCAATCGATCGTTAAAATCATATCATCAGCACACGCTAGGCAGGACAGCAGTGTACGCGTGTCGGTGCAGTGTTTTTTAACCTCAAGCCCGCCACAGTTTTCCATTTCCATTACCGGCCTTGCGAGGCCCGCACGAGGGAAGTGTTTTGTTATTGTTGAATTGTTGATATTATTTCTCCCTTCGCGGGCGGATCTTTGCGCCCGACCGTTGTTGGTCCTATCCCGGACCACACCAACACAAACCACAGCATCCGAGCACCGTCTCTCTAGGCAGCACCGGCAGCTGGCAGCAGTTGGAACGGTCGACAACTCCCCGCCGGAGAGGATCGTGCGAGCACTCACAATTATTCCAGAGCGTATTACGATTCTGGAGAATCACTATCGCACAGCTGTGGCCGTATCGCACAGGCAAAACAGGTACCCGTGCCCGTTAATCGGCGTCAATTGCAACGAGATAGCGAGTGAGTGCTGACACATTCTTTCACGCTTGCCACCAGTGTTTCCTGAGTGTGTATTTCGGAAGTTGACAGGCGAAAGATACTAGCATCACAGAGTAGTTTCAGATCAGACCAAACAGTTTTTTCGCAGTAGATTTCCTCGCTCTCCCCAAGGAGTATTGAAGGAGTATTCCTAACAAAACGTCTGTGTCAGTGTGTCTGTGTGTTCGTGTATGAGGACACATCTGTTTCTGTGTCCAGTGATCCACCGTTCGGACTACCAATGTGCATACAAGCAGCACAATGAGGTGTCACACCAGCAGCGGCATCAAAAGTGCAATGGAGTTACCGGCGCCCAAACACGACAGCGGTGAAGGCAGTGGAGGTTGCGCGCTGGGCATCGACGAGCGTACTGGCCGCCTCCACTGGTGCCCGGGGTACAGGTTCGTGAAGATCCTGTTCGTCATACCAGCAGCGATGCTTCCGATCGGTTTGCTGTTTCTGCTGTTATCTCGGTTTCAGGTGGTTGGATCGGTTCGATTAGGCGATCAGCTGGCTGACGCAACGAGCGCTCTTGGTGGTTGCGGTGAGATTGGATACTTTACCGAGGAGCAACTAGCGGCCAACCACCTACCCGAGGAGATCGACTGGGCGGAGCAGTCGGACGATGCGGAACGTCGCTGCCAACCGGTACCGGACAAAGTACCAGGCGAAAGTGTCGACACGGAAGATCGTGGACTATTGCGGGGGATCGTGAGAACTTCCTTCATTCCGTCCGAGAGGCGCATCCTTCCGGCAGACTGTTTGGGTGAGCCGGTTGCCAATCAGCAGCAACGTCGACCGGTGGTGCAGAGTGCCGCGGAGCGACGGCGCATTCGTAAGTCGCTTGCCTGGATAAACGACGACCGGAGCAGCCCGGCAAGTGTACGGGCCGCACAGGTCCAGATCATGAAGCAGTACATGGATCCGCAGGCAGATCCGTGCGAGGACTTCTACCAGTACGCCTGCGGTAACTGGGATCGCGTGAACCCGATACCGAAAGACAAGGCCGCACTAGACACGTTCGAGCTGTTGCGCGAGAGTCTCGATCTGGTGCTGAAAAACCTGCTGCTCGAGGGTGAACCGGCGGGCTTGCACGATATAGAGAACGCACTGTCGACCGTGCGGTCACCGCTGGGTGCGAAAAAGATCACCACCACGACCACAGCCGCCACGGTGCCGGTGACTGCACCGACCGACGATATGCCGCAAGACACGATCACATCCGCAGAGCAGTTGCATCGCGTACGAAAGCGGGGCCGTGCCGAGCGGGACCGTGCCCGGCGTGCGGTGCAAAACAAGCTTATCATCCGCTCCGCACAAGTAAAGCGAGTCCGCAAGCGTGCACTACTTATCAACGACGATGCCGAAATGAAGGCGCGTCATCTGTTCGTGTCCTGCATGAACTACGAGCTGATCAAGCAGCGCGGTTTGGAGCCGTTGCACACACTGCTGCGCGGTCTCGGTGGTTGGCCAGTGCTCGAACCGGACACCTGGGATGAGACCAGCTTCGATTGGCTCAATCTGACCGCGGCCTTGCGGCGCTACAACAACGACGTCCTGATCGTCGAATGGGTCGGGCCGGACATTAAGAACTCCGACGAGAACATAGTGCAGTTCGATCAAACTTCGCTAGGGCTGCCGACGCGCGACTACTACCTGCAGCCGGGCAATCGCAAATATCTGGAAGCGTATCGGCAGTTTATGGTGGAGGTGATCGGATTGCTCGGCGTGCCGACAGACACGGCACGACAGGCAACGGAGGAAATGATCGAGTTCGAGACACAGCTGGCGAACATCACGAGCACGCCGGAGGAGCGTAACAACGTGTCGACACTGTACCGTAAGCTGATCCTGGAACAGCTCCACGACGAAGTGCCCGAAATCGATTGGACGCGCTACCTGACGATCGTAACCGAGCGACCCGTCAATGGGTCTGACTTTGTCGTGATGTTTGCGATGGGTTACATGCGCGAGCTGGTGGAGCTGATCGGTCAGACCGAGCCACGCATCGTGGCCAACTATCTGCTGTGGCGCTTCGTACGTCACCGTATCAACAACCTTGACGATCGCTTTCTCGGCGCAAAGCAACGCTTCTCCAACGCACTGTTCGGTCGCGAGCGGAATCCACCGCGCTGGAAGAACTGTGTGACGCAGGTGAACGCCAACATGGGCATGGCGGTGGGGGCAATGTTTGTACGGCGCTACTTTGACGAAAACAGCAAGCGGGACACGCTCAAGATGACGCACGAGCTGCAGGAATCGTTCCGCGAAATACTCGACCAAACGAGCTGGATCGATGCGGCCACGAGGCGGCTGGCGGAGCAGAAGGTTAACGCAATGTCGCTGCGCATCGGCTATCCGGATTTTATACTCGATCCGGGCCAGCTGAACGAACGCTACGCCACGCTGGAGATCCATCCGGACCGGTACTTCGAGAACACGCTGAACGTGCTCAGCCACATCAGGCGCACCGATCAGGAGAAGCTCGGCCAGCCGGTGAACAAAACCACGTGGCACACGGCACCGGCCGTTGTCAATGCGTATTACAGCCGCAACAAGAACCAGATCATGTTCCCGGCAGGGATACTGCAGCCACCGTTCTACCACCGCCATCTGCCGAAGGCGATCAACTACGGTGGCATTGGGGTTGTGATTGGGCACGAGCTGACGCACGGGTTCGACGACAAGGGCCGGTTGTTCGATCGGGACGGTAACCTGTACCGCTGGTGGAGCGATCAGGCGATCGAAGCGTTTCACGAGCGGGCGGCCTGCCTGGTGCAGCAGTACAGCCGGTACACGATCGACGAGGTCGGGGTGCAGCTGGATGGGGAAAACACCCAGGGCGAAAACATTGCCGACAACGGGGGCATCAAGCAAGCGTTCCTAGCGTACAACAAATGGCTAGGCGCGCAAACGGACCGGCTGGTGCTGGAGGCGGAAACACTGCCCGGGCTGAATGTCACCCGCACGCAGCTATTCTTCCTGAACTTCGCCCAGATATGGTGCGGAGCGATGCGCCCGGAAGCAACCCGCAACAAGCTCAAGACGGCCGTCCATAGCCCCGGTAGGTTCCGGGTCATCGGTACGTTGTCCAACTCGGAGGACTTTGCGCGCGAGTATCACTGCCCGGTGGGAAGCTTCATGAATCCGGCTGACAAGTGTAGCGTGTGGTAGGGTTATAGAATAGGTCCCGGAGGTATGAAAATGTGCGCTGTAAATAAGCCCCACGCAGGGTACTGACGAGCCAGCTGGAAGGCATCTAACATATCATACTAGTGAGATTCGCTTACGATATTGCGTGAAGCGTTTCGATCGATTGGTTCGATCGCAAGACGAACTGTACCCGGGCCCGTCGCGAGGGATTGCACGTGATGTGCTGTTAGAATACTGCTTGCCATCTTACAGATATAAGTCACTATTTAATTGAAATCAATTCCAAAACCCCAACAGTGGATCCACTCGAACGATTCCCCAGGGTGACTCCACGGTTCTCTGGATCTGGTTCTCCACGCTCAACTTCACACACACACACACTCCTCACAACTAACGACTGTTATCCAATTTATCTGCCGTAGATCAATTTCACCGAGGTCGAATCGTTTCCCGCCGTGGTATACGGTGACTCGCCACCATCAGCACCGTGCTCCGGGCAGGGTTCGGCGGGATCAGCAATGGTTAAACGATTAGATTAAGCACACCTTTGCGGCAAACGTGTGGACATCGTACGTGAAGGGATTGTGCGAGGTATCAGTCAGAGTTCGGAATTCCAGCAACCCCCTATCAAACTGTGGCCTTCTAATGTTAGCCTGTTCGTCTTAAGTACCTGAACCACAACACCCACATGTAGGAGTGCTTTTCAATATCTCAGAATGATCAAATAGACGAAAAGTTCAACTCGCCAAAAACGTTGCGTTCCGATTGAAGTTGCATGCATGCATGAAGTTCTGAAGCACGGTACGACGTCGATGCATTAAGATATCACCCGCCGTTTCGATTGCGCCCGTTGTGTGGCAAGTAGCAGGAAGCGGTACCACCTTCAACGCCTCGTGCGATCATGCCAAACAAGACGCGTCGTCCTCGGCTCAACGCACTCCATTGCAACTTGTTCCACGCTTCTTGGAATCATGCTTACCCAATGTCCAGAAATAACCTCCAAAAACTGTGCGTACGCGTGAGCTCTAGCTAGTTGTCAACCTGCAGGCCGATGTGTACCGCGGGCACTTGGACCGGATGCACACGACGGAATTAACATCCAAGCAGAAATTGTTACCTCCCCCAAACCAAGACCCCGGGGGGGGGGTGGTGTTACCAAATAGTTTAACCACTGCACCACCGGTGGTTAGTTGGTCCACACACACACACACACACCCATCCATTTGCTTAAACCGGGAGATGGCAACAAACCGATTACGGAAGCAACGAACCGGTGACCCGAATGAACATTCCGCCACCGCACCGTGGAGCAGTTGCATCTGTACACACACACACACGCCCGGTCGCCGTCGTTGTTGTTGCTTAACTTTCGATCGAAATGTTGTTCTAATATTAGACTACGGTCATCTTTACGGCCAGTAAAATAGCGGAAGTGTTATTAGCGACGTAAGCCGCACGCCTCGAGCACCGGTAATGTCAGCGAAGGGTTTATCGAGTAAGGTGCGATCGCGCATAGTGCTTACTTCCCTCGTGCTGGTGCTGGTGATGCTGCCAGTAGACGAATTTGCCTGCCATGTGTGTTTTTGGGTGATTAAATTCTTACGGGGTTTGAAGTGATAAATGGCCGGCGATGAAAAGCAACAAGTCGTTCCCGGTTTTCCACTGTTTCCAATCGAGTGCGAACAGATGATAATTTATAGTTCTTCTTTCAATTTGTCTAAGAATTCGAATCATATGTATGGGGAAACGGAACTGCCACTCTTGAGCAATGATAGCACAGCTAATATGGCCGGACGTAGAAAGACCAAACGGATGAAGATCTGTAAAAAAAAGTTTGATGCAATGAATACACATTTTTACAATAAGTTTACAACCAAGGGAATTCATTTTGTAAAAGAAATTAATGCAAAATAAACAATCTCCATAACAACTACTGCATCAAAATCGCATACAGGGTCAATGGCTCTTGCTTGAATGTTATACCAAGCGAAACTGCATCCTTACGCACAACGTGATGGGACGTTAGGACGGAAGAGTAGTGAATGGGGTACAAATAAATCATTAATTATGTATCCTCCTTACAAAAACCAATGGGCCGGGGTGGTGCCCCACCCATCGACAACAACAATCGGTAAGGAAAGGAGAGATAAATACAACGGTCACCCCCCCCACACAATAGCAACTGGACGTCGAGCGGTGCGATAAGGGCCACTGGAAGTGCAAACAGGAAACAAACACCGATGGAGTGTTTGGAATTAGAATATTAAACAGTGTCCGTTTGCTAGAAGTTATATAAAAAAAAAGCCGAACCGCCGGGAGAACAACTCCCTGCAAGAAGAACCAACACACCTGCCTGCTTGCGCCAGCAAATGTACCGACACCGGACAGCTTTTACGGAAATGGTCGGTAAGATCGTAAATGGCGGAAGGAACCGGCCGAGTGGGCAGCGCACAATGGCCGTAATGTGCCTGGCGGGTGGGGGTGATGTTTTGTCTGTCCGCACTTTCCCCGGGTGGCGTATACACCCTTTGTTGCAGTTTCCTTTTACGCTCGCTGCCCAAGATGGTAGCGCTTTCGGAGGTTGGCGACAGAAGCCGCTTATGGGAGGCCGCTAGTAGTCGCCGTAAAAACGGTAGCGAAACAACGTTTACGGAACCTTCTGCCGTTTGGTGAGAAATGCCACGCGGGCTAATGTAGAAGCATGTGGCGTATCTTTACATCCGCGACATCCGACGGTTTGAGCTGCTAGAGTTATGCGTCCAGCAGCGGTAACACTTCCGCCTCATCCACGACACCGGTCAGGTGGATAATTTATGCACCAGTGAGCACCGTTAGGTGGCGTCTATTAGAACTACATTTAATGCCTGTCCTATTAATTGCTAACAGTCTGGATTTCTAAAATTCATAGCTCGAAAATAGCATGACACGACCATACCACCCAGAGATCACCCAAAGGACATTCGAAGCAACACATTCGAAATACACAATCGCCATATTGGCCGTTCTCACGATCGTTGGTTAGACCGGATTTGGTCCAGCTCATAGAGTGCATCATAAATCTTCATCAACCACAACAAAACAACGGCTCAAACTTGATTGGTGTAGTTTCGGTTGGAGGCTTAGACCAACGGGTTCTTGGCAGAAGGAAACGGATCACCATGAAAATACACCACGATCAAGCTTGATGTGATTGCACGGATTCGAAGAGGTACTCTATACATATCATGGGTGATAAGCTAATATGCAGGAAGATTAATGAATCTGTAAATGGATGTGCATAACTGGAGGTAATGGGAAAATTTCGCACAATTTGCTAAACGGTTTACACACTTCCTATTCCAGCACATTTACGTAGCGTTATGTGTATTACAGTTGGCTTTCATAGCACGCAGGCAAATATATTAAATTCGATACAAAAATGTATCGTAAAAAAAAAGTGATTCTCGACGAGTGAAACAAAGGAGGAGGAAAAAAAGGATTTCAGGTTAGCAGAACGTAGTTTCGATCTACGGACCTCTGGGTTATGGGCCCAGCACGCTTCCACTGCGCCACTCTGCTCTTGTCGGAAAACGTGGTTTTAAATCCGTATACAAACAGGATTTTATTATGTTTCTGGAATTTTTTGTTGATGAATTATTGTTATGAGAACACTAGTGACAACGAATTATCAAATTAACTTACACATTATAACATTGAATATTTAACTGTTTTACGCGCACTGAGAAGCAAATTTTGCATTTTTCCAATCCAATGTATTTACCAAGCCAGGTATTGCACACATTAGTATTTTTAAGACAATCTTAACAGAAACCTGGTTTTTTTTTCTTCATTGCAAGAAGAAATAAAAAATAAGTAGCTTGTTAACCAGTATTATCTTTATCTTCAAGGATACCAAGAACATACCAAGACTTAACGTACCCCCGTGTTTTGACTGTTAACAATTAGATATAATTTATATGTTGAAGACTATAGCCTCTAGTTGGAATGTGTTTTATACAAATAAATTAATTAATAGATTAATGAAAATTTTTCAAATTAATTGTTTAATCGTAGTAATGTTCAGCACTACCGAATAATTTCTTGCCATTTCATTTTCGACAAGCATCGGTGGTTCAGTGGTAGAATGCTCGCCTGCCACGCGGGCGGCCCGGGTTCGATTCCCGGCCGATGCAACGAATGTTCTTTTTTTATGAATGTTTATTGTCTATCTCTTAGCACTGGGGTCTACTTCATTTTCAAAGTTGAATGAACTCGTCAAAAAGTAAAAATTACTTTAGATGTGACAAAAGAAGCTAGCAGAATATCCATCACACGCACGCACGTGTATCTCTTACCTACATACCTGCCATGCCACCTACATATGGTGATAAGCAAAATATATCGTGCGCCCAACGTGGGGCTCGAACCCACGACCCTGAGATTAAGAGTCTCATGCTCTACCGACTGAGCTAGCCGGGCCAGGTGAGAAGAGGGCTCAAATTGTATTACACAAACGTAACGCAAACCTCAATCCGTATTCTACTGCTCAATAAAGACAGTTGCATACAATTTTATGTTTTTCAAACCGAGTAATTTGTTGGATTGATTTTCACTTCAAACTCAATTCTCGCCATCATAAATTTCCTTCATTAGCGACATTGTACACAGGTCTATGTTACAAAATTACGAACCGAATTTGTTTATTTTATAGGACATTGTTTTACTTTAACAATTCTTGTTTCATTTATTGCAGCTTCACTTCACTAGAGCTTCGATGTGTTCTTCTTGTTGCTCGTCAGTTATCAGTTCTTTCGTAAAATTTCATTGTACGAAAACAATCTTTCCGTCATGATTATGATAATAACACCGAACTACAACTATGGTTTACTGGCTTTGTTGTTGTGGTTAAACTAATAACATTAGTTTGTTAGAAAACGCTCAAGGTTTGGTGAAATTATCTCACATAACTAATGCAGTAACAGGTCGTATTCGTATACTATGTATGTAGAGTGCATTTGTACAGGTGTCTTGTCCTTGGGAAGTTCGACATGGCTCCATAGCTCAGCTGGTTAGAGCGTCGTGCTAATAACGCGAAGGTCGTGAGTTCGATCCTCTCTGGAGCCAACGGGATAGTTTTTTACAACTCACCAGAAACGGTACGGTAATTGTTAACAGTTGTTTTGTTATTATGCCACTTCTCTAAATGTTAATGATTTATATTATTTGATTCATTTCTGCCTATTTTGAAACTATAATTTATCTCTTATTCTTGGTGGCATATAACCGTTTCAGTATGTAAACAAAAACCGATTTGTTTGTCTTGCACTACTTCCGGTAAAACACACACGAATCTCATTGTCTTTTGCAATACAAACCATGGAAAAAGGCTCCGTATGGCGCAAACATATTCGCAACATTGTCCATCCATAGCACACGAACCGTTTGTCAATCTCTTCGCCATTTCCCGCTTTTCCGTTGGCTTTTCTCCGGTGTCTAAAGTTTCCTGCACTGTGTGCATGGCAACGGTTGGTGCACGGAACTGTTTAGATAATTCTTCGCACGCGCCACACAATCGAATGCGAAAGGCCGGAAACACTTCGTCAAAACATAACTGGCAACCAAGTCGCATACGGAGAAAGAAACAAAGTCAACGCGTTGTTTCCGGTGAGCATAAAGTTTTCATCATCTTCGCCATCTTTTCCCATAGCCGTGTTGACAAAATGTTTAATTGATTTCTTCTCGCTTGCTCGCTACCCATTCGGGGCCCTCTTGTTATATCCACTTCCTGTCTTTTGGATCTCAACTGTGGTGTTGATGTTGTTAATAGACTTTCTCTATCGATATTGTGTCTATTTCAAGGCGCTTTATTAAAATTCTTATCACACTCCTGAAAGGCAACATGTAAACCACTGCGGTACGATCACCTTTTGTGCATAAATAAACGATTTAAACTAAACATCGATGTTTCTGTTCATTCCACGTTTGGTTCACAGCGCAATCAACTCCCGATAGTCTAACAGTCGGGTTTCGTAATTTATGAATTGATGAAAGGAACATGAAAATCATCAGTTTGTTTCGGGGACGCCAATAAATTTACCGCCCGTTGGAAGCTACCTTTCGATGCAGCGTACTAAGAAGTCACGGGTATTGAGACACGAAAACCCTACAAGTTGCGTATACCGGAAGAGGTAATAATAAATTATTACTGCATACATTATAAGGGCAACGATGAAATTGATAGAAAAGGGACTAAACAACATGGATTGAAAAGGTAGAATAATTACGAACGTGTTGACAAGGTTTGATGTATTCATTTATTATCCCACCGGGGTCATTACCATTGAAAACCATCGCACAAGTGTTTTGGTTGCTTTGCTTTTCTACGGATCGGTAGTTAGAAGAGTCTAACATATTTTCTTCTACCAAATTCGATTCCAAATTCGAATTCGAAGCAAGGCATCTTTTAAATATGTTTGATTGATTCAATGATTTATATTAGCTATTGGAGAAAATATCGGTGATGACCTACCAGGAGTAAAGTGACGACTCTGTTTGTACTGTTGTCCCTAAACCCACCAAGTCATTCTTATGATCTTAATCGTTTTACGTCAGATCGATGGGGACAAAACAAGCGAATAAAGTTTTTATAAGCAGTAAGACTGATCATTGTGCGCAACAATATTACAGAGCAGGAAATGTGTGTACAAGTGCAGAGAAAAGGGTTCCACTGCGAGTGAGAAACCATTGCAAGCGAAAGAAGGTTTCATTGCGTGTAGATATGCTTGAAACATGCGCTCCTGGTATCAACTAGTAAAACGCACAAACAGTGAAGTCGGCCATTGTAAACGGGCTATGATTTTACATGGTTCTGCCGCAGAGCATATCGGCTCCATAGCTCAGCTGGTTAGAGCGTCGTGCTAATAACGCGAAGGTCGTGAGTTCGATCCTCTCTGGAGCCAGTCGCTTCTTTTTACCACCAATCGCTTTCTCTCACTCCAAAAGATGCATTTTCTTCTTTCACATTATTTTTTATTAACGTAATTTTTATCACGTAACTTATTTCTAGATAATTTATCACTAAAGTGGAATTAGAATTTGACAGTCCAGTCCATCGTCGCCATGTTCTATCGTAGCAAAGCACTTGTCATGCGCTGCGTGGATCTCGAACCGCGCCAGTCGTTCGAGTGATTCGTTGTTCAGCAAGAACACACAATTTATGCTTATGCGCATGCAGCTTATTCGTCGAACAAATGTCAATCGTTAATAACCCTTTGCTAATTACTTAACGCATCGCCGAACCTCTGAGCGTTTCAGCAGAGAACAGACGGTTCTTCTTGGATGTGTTTTGACTATCGGTGCACGTGTACAAATGCGTTTGATTTAATTTGCTTCTTTTGCGCAAAGTCTTTGAGATGTATTTAATAAGCCGTAAATTATATTCAACCTGGCTAATGTACCCGGTGGTTGCATTTTGCTTGGACTTCAAGCGGCACAGGTTGCGTTTGGACTTAATGGACGATTATTCATCTCCATTTGTCGTGCCATGCGTGTGCGTGTTGTCCCTTTGCTTACTTAGCCATGAAATTAATGTGTCATCGGTATGCCGATAATGAGAAATTCGTATACTGCGCAACGTTGTTGTACCTGATCCATACAGTCTGTAATGCCACGAACAATGTTATTTATTTAAATTATTTTCAAACCCGTTGTCAGTTATCTAACGAATTTCCTATCCTTGACAAATCCTTAAAGGCAAAAATCCTTGATGAAAAAGCTGTATTTATTAAACTAAAGTATCTAGCTTGTTTTAAAAAAAATCCTTCTTTCCTTTAAACTTCCTTTGTTAATTTTAGTCGTTTACACAGTGTTTTTTTAGTATGAAAAGTTATGAAAAGTAGTATGAAAAATCGATTCGAGGAAGGGAGCGTCCAAAATAAAAGAAATAGATTTTAACGGGTTCTATATAGAAGAAATATGCGATAAAATGATCATAAAACAACCGTTGATATATAGTTTTAAACAAGTTTAGAATAAAAATTTAAAAACCATATAAAAAAAAGAAAAAAAAAAGAAAAAAATAAAATTTTATTGGAAATGAAACTCCTCGTTTTATAAAATAAAGAAAATAAAAGGACTACAAATTTTCATGCCATTTTTATTAATATTTCGTACCCCTCGTATGTAATGGAATTATTACCATGAGTAAAAATGATAACATAAACACTGATCGATGTAAAGAAATATGTTGAATTGGTGCATAACATCATTAATTCATATCTACCATTGATAACAGGTCAGCACTAATCGTAGAATCTTGTTTCTCGTAGTAGCAGACACCCTTGCTGAAGTTATTTTTAAACGGAATGAACTCTTGCTGCCATCCCCAATGGACAACATGTTCATTCCACGATTTTGTTTCGATAAACTGAAGGGCGAGGGCGATACGATGGGGCAATCATATGAGCATGTTTTAAACAATTTATTGACAAAATACAAACAAACCTTTATAAGTTTGTTGGCAAAAGTAAATTTACAATCAAGAAAGTGTTCCACTCCGAGCATTTCCCAAATTATCCAACGCGCTTTCAATTCGCGAATCACACGAAAGAAAAGCTTTCGAAAGGCGAAAGGGAAGGGAGGGGGGGGGGGGTTCCACTGGTTCATTTATATGTCAAACGCAGCTGACGCTTCGAGCATTCGCCCAGCATCAACCCCCAACAATTGCATCCACCCACAGCAGTGGGACGGTGTTGTTTATCGTGCGGTTTTAGCGATCGAGCCTCGAGTAAAGCTGTGGTTAATTAATTTCACGAACCGCTGAGCATTTGATTGACGGGTACAGCAAAACAAAGTGGTGTGGTTTTTTTCGGGGGCTGCTCAAATTATCAAAACCTTGCTGATAAGGGTGACAAAGTGGGGTCGTGAGTGATTTACGGTGAAATTGTTCGGCCAAAAAAAAAGCAAAGCGATGACAGCGGTGGCGCTAAAGTTTTGTGCGAATTTGAATTTTATGTTCCTCGAAGCTGGTGCATTTCTGGACCGGTACCGTGCCGCAAAGCGGGCCGGTTTCGATGGCGTCGAGGGACCGTTTCCACCGGCCGAGATTAGCCTGGAAGCGTTGGTGGCGGTGCAGAAAGAGACTGGATTGAAACAGATCCTTATGAATATAGCCTTGGGTAGGTGAATGGTTGCTGGCGAAAAAGAAAAGTTTGTTGGAGATATGTGTTACCAATGTGTTTCCATGTTCGTACAGGGGATGTACCAGGCGGTCAGCTCGGTTGTGCTGCCCTTCCGGGATGGGAGTCGGAGTTTCTCGTAAATCTGAACCGCACGATTGAGTACGCCAAGGCTGTTGGGTGTAGGAAGTAAGTGTTTGCAGAGATAGTACTGTTTATATTGGCACAAAACGGTTGGCATTGCACTGAGCAATGATAAGCGAGAGGTGACTTTGAAGTGCACTGAAATCGTGAAGAAAGGTTGGTTTTTGTTGACGCTTAAATAAGGCGTAAAATGCTCTCTCAGTACGAAGCATCGGTGGTTCAGTGGTAGAATGCTCGCCTGCCACGCGGGCGGCCCGGGTTCGATTCCCGGCCGATGCAACCAGATGTTCTTTTTTCATTATTTTTTGATACTTATGTTAATTCTTATGTTCACTCGACTACTCCACGCTTTGGACAGGATACACATAATGGCGGGGAAATTGGATGGACCTGCCACAGAAGTACACGATCGGACGTATCTGGCGAACCTACGTGTCGCGGCACCAATCCTTGAGCGCAACAACATTATCGGTGTGATTGAACCTATCAACAAACATGCGGTACCTGGGTACTATCTGGCATGTTACGACAAGGGTAGGCAATCCATTTTTTTAACTTAAATCTAAATCTTTACTGAGCTTCGATTTCGTTGCTTTACAGCCACAGCGATGATAACTGCCGTCGGCAGTTCCAATGTGAAACTGATGTTGGACATCTTCCACTGTCAGCATATACGAGGCGACATCACCAACGGCATCCGTGCCCTAACGTCTTACATCGGGCACGTACAGCTGGCACAGGTACCGGACCGTAACGAACCAAACACCGACGGGGAACTCAACTTCCGCTACCTTCTGCACGTGTTGGCCACCGAGGGCCGCTATGCGGACGGTTGGGTGGGATGCGAATATCGTCCCGTGGCCGACACCGTCAAAGGGCTCCACTGGTTGCGTGACTTCGGCTACTGGCAGTGACATTGCCGGGGACCTCACCAGGGCTGACAAAAGCGTCTTCGGGAAAGGGTCATGGGATGTCAACATTATGCATAAGAAATGTGTCCAAATAGACGGGACCGGTACTTTGGGTAGAAAGTGTTTCATTATTCAGCGATTAAACGTATCGATTGGCGCGTTGCCCGGGTGGGTGTAACTACGCGCGTTGCTCCATATAAATATGGATCGCGCGAAGACCTCCGAAAGGACAGTGTCTCGGACAACCGCACGACACACGATGGTTATCAAGGAAAGTGAGTTCGATGATTCGCTCGGGTACGCGTTGCTGCGCAGTGAGATGGGCACCGTGTGGGACACGTCCAAGGACGAACGGATGATCAACGGTACGATGGACCCGGAGCTGATCCAGCGTGCGAAGGAGCGTGCCATCCGTGCCCAGCTGAACTCGGCCGATGGCGACACGTGTGAAACGCACGATCAGTTCTACCGCGACCATAAGCTACTGCTGGTACTGTTCCGCGGGCTGGCCGTCATGCCGATAACGCGCTCCGTACCGGGCCGTATCACGTTCAGCTGGCGTTCGGCCGCATCCATCTACGCGTTCTGCTTCTACATAGTATCCACCGTGATCGTGCTGGTGGTCGGGTACGAACGCATCAAGGTGTTCCAGACGACGACCAAGTTCGACGAATACATCTACGGCATACTGTTCGTGATCTTTCTCGTGCCACACTTCTGGATACCGTTCGTGGGCTGGGGTGTCGCCGGTCAGGTCGCCATCTACAAGACGATGTGGGGCGCGTTCCAGGTGCGGTATTACCGCGTCACCGGCACATCGCTCCAGTTCCCCCACCTGAAGTTGTTGATCGTTTTCCTCTCGATCGGGTGTCTCGTGTGTGCGATCGTGTTTCTGCTGTCGCTCAGCTTCCTGCTGGAGGGTTTCGCCCTGTGGCACACATCCGCCTACTACCACATCATCACGATGCTCAACATGAACAGTGCGCTCTGGTACATCAACAGCCGCGGCATCCGGGTGGCGTCCTCCAGCTTGTCGCGTTGCTTCCGCCAGGATGTGGCGATCGAATGTACGGCCGCAATGATCTCACGCTACCGATTCCTCTGGCTGAACCTGAGCGAACTGCTGCAAGCGCTCGGGAACGCGTACGCCCGCACCTACTCGACGTACTGCCTGTTCATGTTCGTCAACATCACCGTCGCGATTTATGGCGCACTGTCGGAGATCATCGACCATGGGTTTGGGTTTTCGTTCAAGGAGATCGGCCTCATCGTGGACACGGTGTACTGCTCCGCGCTGCTGTTTATCTTCTGCGACTGCTCGCACAATGCCACGCTGCAGGTGGCGCAGGGCGTGCAAGACACGCTGCTCAGCATCAATCTGCTGAAGGTGGACCAACCGACGCAGAAGGAGATAGATCTGTTCATACAGGCGATCGAGATGAATCCGGCTATTGTGAGTCTCAAAGGGTACGCGGAAGTTAATCGGGAGCTACTCACCTCGGTAAGGGTCTTTAGACATATGCTCTCAGTGTCGCATTCTGACGTATTCCGGTGTGGTCTCTTTCCGCAGAGCATTGCCACGATCGCTATCTACTTGATCGTTCTGTTGCAGTTTAAGCTGTCGCTCATCTCACAACAAATTCCGGCAGAAATCATCGAGAATGTGAAGCTTTTACAAAAACAGTAAGCCAGAATTAATACCGCTCGATTCGCGTGAGATACTTGATCGTCCTGAATTGTGCTTGTGATTGTGCTAAATAGGTCTTTTGAGAAGAGTCTTCAAGATGTTTTTTTTGTGAAGAATCATTCAAAACAGGAACAGGAGCCATGGGTTCGGAACCGTAGGTTCGGAGCCGGCTCCGGAGCTGTTGGTGCGTTCCGGAGCGCACATCACTAGTGTACATAGGAGATGTGGGTACTGAGTAAGAGTGAGTGAGTGAGTTGAAACCCGCAAGGGAGTTGAAGAATATTACTCACCACGAGGAGTTTTGATGACTCTTTTATAAATCCTTTTTCGTTTATACTCGATCTAACTCTCTGTGTCGATTAGCGACTCACTCAGGAGTGAGAGAGTGAGAGTGGGTATAATCGAAGAATATTGGTAAAAACATTAGGGCAACGTAATATTTTTTAATGAATCTCAAAAGAGTGAGTAAAGATTTTAAATCCCTCTTGTTGATTATGATTCAAATCACTGCAAAGAGTGATTATTCTCATCTCTAGTGCGGTAGACAAACAAGCTCATAGGTGAAGGTCATACATCCTAAATGTTACTCAAATCTTAGAAGATTTATCAATCTTTAAAATAGAGATTAATTCAGTTCAAAGTTTAATTCAGATTCCTGGATTTGAATCAGATTCACTCAACATTAGTTTTAAGTGTTAAGAAGTTAAGAATCAAGTCTACAACTTATAAAGGCAACTCTCAAGATATGCCTAGAAACAACCCCACCTTGTTGTCTTTATTGATTAACGAGCACAGTAGTCGTACAACAGTACCAAAAGCATCATCACATCAATAAAATCAATCACAAGAGACACTAAAAATTACACACAACAGTTAAGATATTTCACCGCAACTAACCTCCACCTTCGAAGACGATTCTCTAAGGCGCATTATCACACTTTGTGCCACGAATGGCAACGGCCGGATCCTGTCGCCAAAGGCGAAAATTGTATTCACTTTCATTGAGCCGCGAATAGATCCAGATGGGCAGCCTGTTGGTCAACACCCACAGCATGCCGTCCGAGTCGCCCGTCAAGTCGGTCGGATAAATAAGCTCCCGATTGTCCAGATGTACCACCGCGTGACTGCCCGCATCGAAGATGTGTTCGGTGTTCCAGCATCCGATCGAGTTCCGGTTTATCTCGGCATAGAACACTACCCCGGTGCGGGCATCGTAGTGATGCATGGCCGACTGCGTGTTAGGTCCCCGGTCGCCCAGCGCCTCGAACAGCCCATCGTACATCCCGGACTGGGCGATCCGTTTGTTCTGCAGCACGCTGGAAAACGTCCCGAACTCGGTCGTGCTCACCATCGGATGGTAGTAGACCAGTTTCGAGCGGGCGAGCGTATCGTTCTGTCCGACCGCCACCGAAAACACCCCATCATCCCACTCGAACCGTTGGCCGGCCACATTCAGCTTGGTCCGGTTCCGGTCGTGCGCAAACGACGAATGATTAAACGACCACATGTCATTATCGCGCATGCTGTACACGTGGATGGCGTTCGCGGCCAGATCCGGAATATACGCGAACGCTCCCCCACAGTCGGACGGCTCGACGTCCACGGTGATGCTCGCCATGCCGAACCCTTCCTGTACGATCGATTCCGGTACGGTGTAGCGCTGCACCAGCTGGTCACGTTTCAAATCGATGATCCAGACCTGGGGACGCTGCAACTGCAGCCGGTTGTCCGGGTACTCTAGCATGCCGGTGTCGACAAACCACAGCCGCTCGCACGCATCCACCCTGGTACGATACACCGAAACCAACCGTCGCAGATCGGGCACATGTTCCGGCTGAAAGAACGGACAGCATAATGGCCTTTGGCTTTATTTGCAGCATGCTCCACAAACCTGCAGCTCATTGATCGGATAGGTGGGATAGGCTTTCAAGGGTGGGCTCCGTTCACCGACCGCCACCTGCGACAGATCGATCACGTTCAGCGTTGCCGGTACACCCGGTCTTCGACGTGGCACCGTGATAAACAGCCGGTTCTTGTGATGCGTGGCACCCATCGGAACGTTACCGTACGCTTGGAACGTTTCGTTCGCTTCATCGGCCAATGTTCTTGGGAATAAAACCGCACTACTTCCTGGAGGTGCAATCGCAAAACAAATCAAACAGCTGAGAACTTTGTTTACACAGTCAACGAGAGGCGCTTTCTAATACGCACCTTTACTGCGATCGGGAAGATCACTGTAAGACATCTGTTTCCATTCGAACACTTTCTCGAACTCGGTAGCATTGCCGCCAAGCGCAAGCAGTGCGCACAAAGTGACAGCAGCAAGGACACGCAGATAGTACATCTTACTAATGAATTCTCTAATAATTGTGTTGTCCAATTAGGAATAAAGCTTTATTAAACCAAGTATAGATGAAGCCCTTAAGGAACAGTGGTGAAGCGAGCCGTACGCTCTGATCGATACTGGGATGTCTATCACAAACGATCGCGAGATCGTTAATCACCCGACTGACCGCGACACAACGACGCTTCTTTGCCCGCAACCAATACAGCAACCCGCGTTGATAGTGTTGATAGTTTACGCTTTACAGCTTTGCTCGCTAGGCATCGGGCGCACAGATTGTTCCAGCGATTGCCTTCGCCGGGGTTTGCCGCCACACGCGGAAATTATAGTCATCAGCGCTGAGCGACGCGTACAGCCACCTTGGCAATCCGTTCGTCATCACCCATAGGTCACCGTCGCTGTCGAGCTGTCCCCGGGGATGGGAAGAATTGATGTTGGATCGTTAGTATGCAAGGTTTCTTATGACACACCCAAGGGAACCCCACTTACGGTCATATCCGATGGGTAGATAAAGTTCGTATTGTCCAAGTGCACGATGCCGTGGTTTTCGGGATTGAAGGGCCGCTTCGAATTCCAGCAACCGATCGAGTTGCGGTTGACTTCCGCGTAGAACAGCACACCCGTCTGCGGATCGTACTGGTGAATGGTGCACTGCGTTTTAATTCCACGCTCGCCAAGATGCTGCAAAAATGGGAAGTAAGCGAATGCGGTGCTAAAAACTCCAGACAGGGATTTTGGGGAATTCTTCCTCTTTCTTCTTCTTCTTCTTCTTCTTCTTCTTCTTCTTCTTCTTCTTCTTCTTCTTCTTCTTTTTACTGTTTCTTCTTCTTCCTTTTCTTCTTCTTACTTTTCTTTTTCTTACTCTTCCTTTTCTTCTTCTTCTTCTTCTTCTTCTTCTTACTATTTCTTCTTCTTACTTTTTCTTCTTCTTATTTTTCTTCTTATTCTTATTCTTCTTCTTCTTCTACTTCTTCTTCTCACTTTTCTTATTCTTCTTACTGTTTATTTTTCTTACTTTTTCCTTTTCTTCTTCTCCTCATTCTTCTTCTTTTTCTTCTTCTCCTTCTTCTTTAATATTGCTATTGAGGAAAAACAACCTAAAAAGCCACACTTACCGTAAACAAATGATCGTATCCTCCAACGTTGGCAAGTGTTTCATTTTGCAGGACACGCGAACTGGTCGTGTACTCGGACGTGCTGGCCATGGCGTGGAAATACACTGTTCGCCCTTCCTCCGGCGACTGCCGGTGCGGGCCGAGCGCTATCGAGAAGATGCCATCGTTCCAGCGAAACCGCACACCGGCCACACCGAACCCGGTCATGCGCGGATCGAACGACAGGAACTCGTGCTGGAACTTCCACATCCGGTTTTCCCGGAACCCGTACACGTACAGCCGGTAGAAGGCCAGATCCGGTATGTAAGCGTACGCACCGTCACAATCGTCGCTAGTGGAGTCGATTGTAACGCTAGCCATGCCGTGACCTTCGGCGACAATCGTGTCCGGTATTTCGAACTGGCGCACCTTTCGATCCTGCAGCAGATCGATGATCCACAGTGCGGGTCGCTGCACCTGCTTCCGGTGGCCGGGATACTCGAGAAATCCAGTATCGACGAACCACATACGATCGCAACGATCAACACGCGTGCGATAGACGGAGATGAGCTTTTTCGGGTCCGGTAAGTACGGGGCCTACATTGGAACGGTACAGTGTGAGTTAGCTCGTTCGTGCCAGTTTTTTCAATGCGAAGCAGAACAGTAGAGGCACTTCAAAAACTCATCCGCAATATTACATTCTAAAACCGGCTTCTAATGTACTCCACCAAGCAAAAAAGCCACGCGGAAACGATGATGGAACCAGTTTGTTGCACAAATAATGCCTTAATTAGCGAACGTTCTTTCAGGCGTAGCAAGCCAAAATTAACTTCCCCAAGTTACGGTGCATCTTACCTTCAGCTCGTTGGTAATCGCGTTCGGGTACGCAATCAACTTGGGTGACGTTTCGCCTGCCGGGATCTGGTCCAGGAGGATAACGTTCAGCGTGGACGGAATGCCGGTACGACGTCTCGGCACGGTTATGAACACACGGCCCTTATGATGGGTCACTCCCATGGGCAGATTGTGGTACGGTGCGAAGCTTTCATTCAGTGCCGCCATTTCGGGCGCATCGTCCGGCACATCCGGGAAGAACAATCTGTCGGTATCTTTAAGTGGAGATTGGAAGATGGAAACAGAACGTTACACGTTTCCACCATGCTCAGTCAATAGTCTAGTCTCCACCGATGGTACCTTCGCCTGCATCACTATTGTTAAAGTCTAACGACTTCCAGCGGAACACTTCTTCGAATTCATCTCCTTGAACGCAGCGGCACAAAGTCACCGTAATGAGCAGAATGACGCACCGTAACGCGGACACACGCTTCTCACACATCCTATCGCCGATGCAGCACGGTACGCAGTGAACCGCTCAAGAAAACCTATTCGCGGCCACAGATTCGTACTGAACCGGTTTCGTCGTTCGTTATTGATTTAACAGTCGTTTCCTTCCTTTGTGAGTTTGCGGTTAGGGCAGTGTTGTCAAACCCTTTTCTAGCACGTGAGCCTGGTTACAGGGCAGCAATGGAAAAATTTAATTCGGTGGAACTATTGGAGGATGCTTTGGATTTTGAAGTACCAGAGAAAAGTTTCACCACAAGTTCCTGAATATTCACAAGAATTCGAGGAAGAGGGCGCACGAGCATATTACACATTCTTTTAGTAATATCACCAGGATTTAGTAATATCAGATTGATTAACATCTGTGGAATATTCGAGGATACTCCAGGAAGATTTACCAGGAGAGAGACACCAGGGAAGATTTTCACCAGAATTTCCCAGATCTTCACAAGAATTCAAAGGAAGAAGGCGCAACATCTCACCCATTCTTTAAGTAACATCTTCAGATATCTGACTTGTAAGCAAACAACAGTGGAGTTCTATTTCTTGAACACCTCGCACATTCGCATGTTTGACAAGTCTGGATTGGCAGAGGTAATTGCAAATAATCACCTATCCACATCCACCCCTACTCTGTTCCACATTCAAAAAAAGCAGCACAGGGACGTTTATTGGTTGTTGCGGAAAAATTGACGCGGTTTATTTGATGCTCTTCTTCGTACCGGACCCATGGGACCGGCTAGTGGTAGTGTCGTTTGTAACCCGTTTTACGGTCGTCGACCGTGTCCCGGGCGGCCGTGCCCCCAGCCACCGTACGGACCACCGCCCGGTCCGTCCTTGTCCTTGTACTCGAAGAACGTGACACGATCATTGTTGTTCTCGTCTCCAAACCGTTGCCCGGAATGCACGTTCGGCGGGGAGGCCGGATCGCAAACGGTACCCTTGATGATCTGCTTGATGTTGGCGCGCCACACGAAGAAATTGAAGTCCTCCAGGCTGAGCTGAGTGTACAGCAGCTTGATGATGGAGTTCGTCATGAACCATACGTAGCCGTTTTGATCGATCTACAAACGCAACAAGGCAATTAGCAAATATGCGATGGTAAGATCCCTCCGTGTCCCACCACCTACTCACCGACAGATCGTTCGGGTACACAATATCACGATCGTTCTTGTACACGATCGCCATGTTTTGTGGTGCGAACGGTTTGTTCGTATCCCAGCAGAGGATCGCGTTCTGCTGGATCAGCGCGAAGAAGATCACCTCCGTTTCCGGATCGTACGCGTGTATGCTCGACTGCGACTTGCTGCCACGGTAGCCAAGCAGCTTGAAGTCGGTACCGTGCCAGGAACGCTGGGAAGCGGTCTCGTTACGCAGGACCTCGGTCGACACGGTGAACTCGGAGTTGCTCGACAGCGCATGGAAGTACGCCGTGCGGAACTTGGTCGCCGGATTCGGATTGCCGAGCGCGATCGAGAAGATACCGTCGTCCCAGGCAAAGTTGATACCCTGGATCAGGTAGTCACCTTCGAGCGGGTTCAGGAAGAAGTAGTTGTGCAGGAAGCGCCACGCGCGCCGGTTAGCGTAGTCGTACACCACCATGCGGTACGTCTGCAGGTCGGAAATGTACACGAAAACCTTCTCGCAATCGGTCGGATCTACGTCGAGCGTGATCGAAGTTAAGCCGTAGCCAGTTTCGACCGCTTCCTTGGGAATTTCGAAACGATGGATTGGCTGGTTGGTTGTAAGATCGATCGACCACACCGAGGGCCTTTGTACGACGGTGAAGTTGCCTGCAATGGTGAAAGGTGAGTAAGGGCATTGTAATGTAGGAAGTAAATTGCTGTTACCACAACATGCAAATCAATGCTAATACCATTTTTATCCTGATAAATGTTTGATTCTCTGATTCTGCCTACATTAAGGTCTACTCCGATCTTCTACCGGCACGTACCATCTCTTGTATGCTAGTTCGCGTACGATGGCGCATTCTTGCACGCAACATTCACTATTCATATCTGACCGGCTTAACTCTTTTCGCCAGAGATCCACAGGCTGTACAAGAGGGTGGCAATCGTATCGAGATCCTATCTCCGGATGACCTTGTGGTGCAGTCGTACGTTACCGGTTATATTATACCATCGGGATTAATCATCCGGCTCATATAAAAACCACCAGTGCAGAAGAGGTGTCTGCTAAAACGGAATTGTACAAGGCCATCCCAAAAAAAAAACATTTCGGGCTGGTAACAGTGTGCACCAAAACCTTGACCAGATTTTGTTTGTTTTCCATACCGCGGAGACATGCCCGAGATGGTTGGAAACACCCATCGTTCACACTTCGAACCTGTTCGGTGCGGAAACCGGTCTCCCGAAGTGATAAAGCTTGTAACCGGTTTCCCGCCTCAAAACACCGCCACAATCGTACAAGCTTTGCGGGGAAATAACGTTCGATTCGGCGGAAAAGAGCCATCAACAAGCCAATCTTTGTACAACATAAATACAGATTGGGAAAAAAAAAAATCGTAGCGCGTCTTGATTTTAGGTTTGGAGCGTTGTTGTCTACGGGGTGCGTTGATTATCGTGACCTTTGGCTAGGTTCATCGTTTCGAACCTAAACAACTTGATAACGAATGCTGGACGAAGTGAATTAGGGCAAATATCCCAGCAAATGCTCCGTATATTAAAACATATGTGTTCCGTATGTCACAGTTGTGAAACTTACCGGGGATTTCCATCATGCCCGTATCGACGAACCACAGCCGGTCGCAGCGATCGACACGTGGACGGTACACCGTTACGATACGGTTCGCGTCCGGTTGTAAGTCCGCCTAGAATCGTGCAACGGCAGTTGATTAACGGGCGTTCTGGTGAGCAAAAGAATATAGCGTCCACTTACCCGGAGCTCGTTGAGAGCAAAGTTAGGATACGGCTTCAGGACGACGTTCGTGTTGGGGAAAGGTGGCGAAACGTCGACCACATTCAGTGTGGATGGGATGCCCCAGCGACGGCGAGCCACGGCCACAAACACTCGGTTCTTGTGATGTACAGCACCCATCGGGATGTTTCCGATCGGTATGTAACCATTAGGACGCTGTAACACTTCCGCCGGTACGTCATATTCAACCTTCTGCCACTTCAGTACCTCTTCTACCTGACCGTAGGCCACCGCCACAAGGGTGGCCAGAAGGATCAGGCCCGTTTTCACCATTTCTGCCTGTGTAGGAGCAGAGAACCACCACAGATCACCACAACTACTCCGATTTGATCTTACTGGGGCGACTGTTACCCGTCACTGACTGGAAGAATCCAACCAACTGGAAGAAATTTACGCTGTGACCGTTCCGTTCCGATCACGCTGTAGCAATGATGCTGTGCGACTTGGTAGACGAATAAATAGACTTCCAGCATCCAACGATTTTTTGTTGTGTTTTTAATCTCGTGCATCTTCGGTTTGGCCGGACCGGTTCCTGTTTGTTCTCCCTCTACCAATTTTCATTATCTCGAGCTCACTCTCTCCGTCTGCCTGTCTACAATATTTCGTGGCGAAGGTCGCATACGTTCTGAAGAAATTTGTTTCATTTGTTTAATTGCTGCCGGTTTCTTTTCAACGTTCTTTACCTGTGGATAGGTAGACTCCTGTTTAGGATCGAGGAACAAAAAGCTGCTGGTCAACAACCTGTTGCTGATTTTGTGTGTATTTTTCGCTAAGCAGACGCACCTCGTGCAAGATATCTACCAGAAGCGACGAATTCTGGACAGGTTTGAACTTTCACATTTATTCTGTTATTGTTAACGATGCCAGACACCATTGGTGCACCACAAGCAAAAGACTTCGAAAATCTCCTATATCCCAGGATTAAATTTTGATTCACTCGCAATTAATACTGTTCTGTAAAGATGACTTTATAACTGTTTGGATAAGTTGGCAAGTGTTGGGCTGCTATATCGAAATCTCCTACAATATTTAGGAAAGGGAATTTTGTGTGGAGTATTCAACGACTTTAAGCTATTTTACTATCCTCGGATGTTCCGTTGAAGAATATGTTCTCTTTCTCCTTTTTGTGAGATAATCTTCAGGTATGATTTGGGAATCCAATTTTCTGGACCATTTTTGTTACTCCGCAGGGTTGAACACGAAATGCTCAACTATCTCCATTTGCAATAAAACCGGCAGCTGGTCGTCGTATGCCCTATTAAAGTTTGTACACCTGTATTTTTGTTTTAAAGAGAAAAAATGCATATATTGTTTATCATTTTGTTAGCTGGAAGAATAGTGTCGCACATTTCGTGTTCTGCATGATACATGGTGTTGCTCCTAGGTTTTTTTCAAATTTAATTTCATGAAAGTTTTCACTAATGTTTCTTGAAATATTCCACTTTCGGAGAATGACACAGTGACGCACCTCAACTATACACATCTCGTCTCGTCTGTCGTGTTTGACAGCTGAAACCGTATTGTTGATACACCGATAGCATTCTCTGCATTGTTTTGCCCTATAATGGACGTAAGTGTGCAAAGTTCCAGGCGATTTTTACGTGTTTTAATGGTTTAATAATAAAATTCTGTTCTCGTTTCAATGTGTATGTTCTTCAGCTGCAAGGCACGGAACGGGAGAAGGGCGAAAAGGTGAAGATAGTCAACCAGGTAAAGCATATACCGAAAGATGCACAGGTTGTGATGTCGATCCTGAAGGAGCTGGGTGCGACCGATTACGAGCCACGGGTCATTAATCAGCTGCTAGAATTTACCTACCGTATGTACAGCCGTGTCCCTGTATAGCGAGAATCCATACGATAATGTAAGTTTGCTATTTTCAGGATACGTAACGTGCATCCTAGATGACGCCAAAATATACGCCAATCACGCACGCAAGAAGGTGATCGAGATGGATGACGTGAAGTTAGCTACGCAGATGATTCTGGATAAAGCATTCACTAGACCACCTCCGCGCGACGTGCTACTGGAAATAGCACGTGTCCGCAATGCTACACCGCTACCATTGATAAAGACCCACTGTGGATTACGCCTTCCGCCAGACCGCTATTGTCTTTCGGCCTGCAACTACAAGCTTCGTGCTGCACAACAACCGAAACGGATGAACAAATCCGCTCTCGAAGGTAGATCGTCGCTCAAGTCTGCTAAAGCAGGTTCCGGTGGAGGAGCGGATGGAAGCGGCACTGGAGGAGGCGTCAAACGACCATCCGTTCAGTCCACTCCTAAGACGCAGGTGGTAAGCATACCAAAACCAGTGTTCAAATTTAGCACGGCTCCAAAAACGGCACCAACCACGGCAACAAAATCAATTAAAACGACAGTCACATCGATCGGTGGTTTGGGTGGAAGCAATGGGGCGTCAGCCGGTAGTACGGGTGTAGCTGGAAACGTCGACATTAAGATGGAAACGGACGATCAGTTTGGCGAGGGGAACAACGGCAACAAGCGCAAGCGAGAAGAGGATGACTTTGAAATAGTGGAATAATTTAGTAAACTTTAACAATAAACACTCCTGTGTGCGTGTGACTGACCTAAACATGAGCGAACAGTGAGAGACAAGATTTTTTCCAAACGGAGAAATTACTGTACTTGAGAATAACAGCCTATTATTTATTGACAATATTTCATTGGTCTTTAAGGGCCTGAATAGTGACGCATCCTAAATCCATGATCTGAATATATTCTGATCCTCCACCATGTAGCCGGAAACAACATTCCTGTAAATGTAAATCACAAAACATGAGAACCAAATTGTACAGTTCACTATCCGTCTACTTACACCAAGCTTTTCGCAGATAACGGCCTTTTGCTTTTCCGTAAGTCCGTCGTTGTACACAATGTACTCGGTCAGCTGTTCGAACAATTGGCCAACGCTATACGCATCGTAGGAAAGATTCTGGACGAATTCCTCCAGCTTGCTGTAGTTCGAGCTTTTGCAAACTGATACAAATTCCTCCAGGTAACGTTCTGGCACTACACCGGACATTTCCATGATGTCCTGCCGTTCGATGCGTGCCTGGGTGCCTTTTAACCGATGACAAGATTGCAGTGTAGTGATGGCTCGTCTCAAATCACCACCGGATATGTTAACGATGTCCTTATAAACTTCCTCATCTACTTTCACACCTTCCTGTTCGCAGATGTAGCGCAATCGCTCAATGATCTTTTCTTCACCCAATGGTTTAAAACGAAATTTGGTGCATCGGGATGTAATGGGCTCGATAATACGCGACACGTAGTTGCAAACCAGACAAAACCGTGTGGTTTTAGTTTCTTTTTCCATCGTTCGGCGCAGAGCAGCTTGGGCCGCATGCGTCATTGCATCGGCCTCGTCCAGGATGACGATCTTAAACGGTGGACAGGGTTTACCGTCCGATCTGGTACCGCTGGCCGTTAGCTGTGCGAAGGTCTTCACTTTGTTCCGGATCACCGCTATACCACGATCGTCCGATGCATTCAGCTCGAGAATGCGTTCTTTAAACATATCGCCAAACAGTTGTCTCGCAGCAGCCAGAATTGTGCTGGTTTTGCCGGTACCGGGCGGACCGTACAGAAGCAAATTCGGAAGGTCAGTGGTGGAGAGACTTTCACGAAGTACAGCAACAACTTCCGCCTGTTCCACCACATCATCGACACTCTTTGGACGGCTAAAAGGAAAAAGTGTGCATTCTTCAAACCTTCATCCACAACCCAACACTAGACGTACTTACTATTTCTCAACCCATGGTACGCTATGCTTTGCTCGCTTGGTTGCTGTTGATGGGCCACCCTCACCACTAGTGCCCGCGAAAGAACTGTCTCCAGTTGTACGGCCTGTTTTTAAAAATGCTTGCATAGTTTCTGTTGAGTCTCAGGCAGTGATCCAAATGCTTGGTTTTATTTAATAACAGACACAAATTAGAAAACAACGAGTCGGGAATGTTGAAAGTGCCGCTTCGTATTAAATTTGCGCGGTTATTATTGTTGACATCTAATGTCAGCGTGTGACATTTGTATGGTTCCGTGACGGTTGTCAAAATAACCGCACGGTGGGAATTTATCATGTTGATCGAATTTGAACTAGTCGTTACCAACTGAATGAAAATTGAATTAAAAATTAAATTTCATTTACCACCACTTTCTATTCAATTTGCAAAAAATACATAGAAATTATTGACACTTGACTTTGGTTTACTGTATAAAATTTGGAATGCTTAAGTTTTTTTTAATATTGTTTTTAGAAAATATTTTCTTTCATTCATCATCCCACAATAATGAAAAATATCTCATGTATACAGTTTTATTCGGCTTAAAATGACTAGTTTATTTAGCAAATATATAAAACAAGCACACCGTACACGTGCACGCCTTTTGATGCCCAAGGTTGGCTGGTACCGGTTTACGTCACGATTTCGCCACAGTTTTTCTTTAAACAATCTTTCCTTTCCCTAGTATCACTATAAATATTCTTTAACAATCTGTTTTTTTTTATCTGTGCTAACTAGGCGTTAACATGTTCGTACGTTTTGCTTTCTCGGTTCACTTTTAGATAATCGCTAAGTAGTATCGCTAGAGTGAATCACTATCGCTGTGGTAATGGTGGTAGTAAACGACGCAGCCTGATTGATACTAAACAGAACGAAGCCTGATAGTCCGAAAACCGAGTGCATATCGTTTTATAATGCTGCGTATGAATACTTTCGCAAAATACAGCCATTCTGTTTTCCATGCTAGAGTTTATGGCAAATACGCACCTCCTCAAACAAGGCAAACAAATCAGCTTGAAGTGAAAACAATTCCAGATGTGTCGCATCTGGCAATACAATTTTAGCACAACAATTTACGGCTACATAATTATAACCAATACTGCAAAGAACAAAGAAATCTGTTTCCTGTGCGCTATCATCGCTCCATAAAGATGTGTGATGATGGTCAAGTACGCTTACCAGCAGTTCGACTAACAGTTCACCTCAATTGCGCCTTTGCTTAGTGCTTCGTGAGTACAGCTTACCCTCACTCAATCCCCTACAAAACGGTTAGCCCGTACAATCAATCCAGCAGATATCACTAACCACCTTAACGTCTAAACTATAGTAGCGTACAGATCCGAGGGCCCGCGTGTGGTTTCTTCTCCACAGCCCTGACCGCCTCGTCGAACACCTCCGCCAGGTTGAGCTTCCGTTTCGCGGAACACTCCACTAACGCGTAGGCTTTGATTTTGTGCTTTAGCTTCTTGCCCTCGGCCGTGGTGACGAACTTTTCCGACCCGGCCACCCTCAGATCACTCTTGGTGCCTAGCACACGCAAACACACAGCAGTAGTTGAACAGGTGTGGGCAACGTGTTTGGTCCGAGCAAGGCAGCGTCGACGTCCCAAGGCGTTATCGTATCGGTCCAGAGTATGATTATTTGGGTGAACAAAGCACCAGAAACATGGGGCAACAAGAACGTGTAAAAAATATAAAGTTAGAAACCCTTTGCACAAACACACGCGCCAACGATGACCGTCGCGAGGCGTATCGAGGCGTAGACGATCGGACACACTTACCGACAAGCACGATTGGAACGGAGGGTGCAAAATGTCTTATCTCTGGGTACCATTTGGACAGCACGTTATCGAAAGATGTGCGGTTCGATATTGAGTAGCAGATGAGAAAACAATCGGTCTGGAAATAGTTTTAAGCGAAAATGAAACTCCAACGGGAAAGGCTCACACCAGCAGAATGGCCATCTGGGACCCACCAACCCATACTTACATTCGGATAGCTGAGTGGCCGCAATCGCTCGTAATCTTCCTGGCCGGCCGTATCCCACAGGGTAAGCGCATAGTCGGCACCGTCCACGACGATATTACACGCATGGTTGTCGAACACGGTCGGGACGTACTCGCTGGGGAATTCGTTCTGCGTGTAGGTGATGAGCATGCAGGTCTTCCCGACCATACCGTCCCCGACGGTCGTTACTTTCAGGGGTCGCATCCCGCCGCCGCCGCCGCCACCACCATTCGCAATCGTCATGCTGCCGGTGTTGCCGGTTTTTCGATGCCTCTACAGAATATTCGACGCGCGTCTCGACGATCGTTTGGCTCTGGTTGGTAGAAGCAATGGAATGACACATTAAGCTTTTAAGCACACCGTACAGACCGTCAACAGGTTGTTTCTAACCGATAAACCACGCTGCCCACAGCGTTCCCTGTCTCGTGGGGCACTTTACCGAAACAGGGCCAGAAGCAGCCGTGTAGTTTATCGTGCCAGTGAGAAAGTTTTCATTTTCCTGCCAAATGCCTAGTGTGGGCCTAGTGACGTCGGGGTGGTAAACGCTTTACCACCATCGCGCGCGGACTTGTACCGGCTTCCAATGTGTGATCTTGAACAGCGTTTAGTTGCAGCATGGTAGCAACAGCGCGTAACGGTGAGAGAAAATGGCTATCGGTGGCGCAGCGTTGAATTTGTTTACACAAGCTGCCGATACCGAAAGGTGCGAAACAAACTTACGGATGGCGCGAGGCTATGACGATGGAAGATTTCCAATTAGTATCCGGCCCAACGGTTGGTACCCACCCGGCCAAAAGTGTTGGTCGCGAAATCGAAGGAAATGAGACGTATCGGTCGTGCATCTTTTATCGTACCCGCGAATTGCTTTATCGCAAACGATTAGTCGGAGCGCTCAATCGGCGTAACAAATTAATAGGAACTTGGGCGAAGAAAGCGACAAATGGCTGGGGGTGATGATGACGAGAAAGTCGTGGTGGCCGAAATAGAAAAGTAAACATTTTTTTTTTTAATTCACCACAGAGTACAGTACAGAAATTTGAGAGCTGATAGGAGTAGTGTTGTGCTTAATAAATCTTTGGAGAAGAGTCTTCTGAAGGAATCTTTTGTGAAAAGTTAGTGGCGGATCATGTCCCTTGGGCCTCAGGGTCATACGCTCGGACAAGCTTATAGGCCCTAAAACTTGGATGATTTATGAATATTCGAGAAGTATTCGGAATATTCGAGAATCTTTGAAATAGATATTCAGATTTATTCCTTCAGGTTCATGATTCTGAATCAGATTCGCAAACAACACAAGATAGGAATACAAGTTGAAGATGCTGCAGAAGATTTCTTTCTTCCGGGAAAAAAAGACTTTGTCATCCATCTTATGCCACATATTGACTTTCATTGCAAATATTAAGCATAAAAAGAACGAGGTAGCGTCACATCTTTCACTTATAGAAACTTATGGGAAACATGTTGCAGTAGTGTTCCGGCTAAAAAGATCCTGTATTCCGAGATTGGAAACTTAGATTCAACAATAGCAAAACGCAGAATTTTTCGAATTACGAAGAGTTCAGAAGCGCAACGAAGAATTGAAGACGAGATATTGCTGGAATTTGTGGATGTAAACGCAACCAAAAACGCGTAACAAATTAGCCGTCGCACTAAATGTATACCAGGTGGTAATTTGTTGTTCGTTTCAAACCCAAAGGGGAAAGCTTCAGAAGCCCAGTAAATTAAGGTAATTGGAGCATCTCTAAGGTAGCTCCTCAACGCTTCCAAAAGGAAATTGTTTCCGCTTCCGATTGTCGACGACAACCTAGCCAAGGTTAGATCATCCTAAGCGCTAAACATCATGACTTTCACCTGTTTCTAGTCGGACATTCAGCTCTGTGACCGGTTTAACCGGCGGAGGTTGTGGTTGTGCCATCAAATGTTGGATCAAGGTAGATCGGTAAATATGTCAACTACACGAATAACTTTGCCTTTACATCGATAGCAATGGGATACAACGCGCAAATGATACAATAGTATATGGGACGTTCTATCACATCTGCAGTGCTCTCCACGCCTGGTTTTAACAGATTGTCAGTTATTTAATGGGACATGTGCTTGCCGAGCAGCAGTTAGAAAAACTTGAAACTGATACAATTTTGTTGGTAAGGAATCTACAAGTTGCCGTCTGATGTACGATCAGACAGGTTCTACTTAGAATAAATCTATTTTGAAGTCATCTTGAAACATTACCAATTCTAATAATTAAAACTTATAGGACAGGGTATTCCTTCCACATTGTCCAAACCATCATTCTAGCTCACGTAAATGTGTGTGGTTGTTAAAAATCCTCGGAAACAAAAAATATTTTGCCTCTATCTAGAGCGCCAACACAGTAAATATAGTCTAAACTCAGCCACAAGCTCAAAACTATTCTACGCTAGCTTAGGGCATAAGAGATTAAGTCCACGAAACACACCTTTTCCGGTTCGTTATAAAATCGCACTATGGTTGCTAGGACGAAATCCCTACGGGATTTAACCCGAGCACTAGCATCGTTCGTTGTACGTTGCCTAGCACCGTGACGTAAAGACGTTAGTCGGTAATTGAATTGTGTTTTGCATAATTTTGCTGTTAAATTTAACGCATACGGTCAGGGATGTTTGCGGGTTTTCTCCCGCACGCCGTAAATGTACCACTTTAAAGCACATCGATTCCGATGCATTACATTCCAATTACTATTTTCGTACGCTTGCAAGTACTTGGAGAACGAGGAAACACTTGAAGAATGAAGCACTTGAAACGGTGTGTAGCTAAATCTGGACTAAATATATCGACCAGAGTGCAAAAAAAAATTAAACCGAATGAAAGACGTACGAGCTCATTCTACACAACAGGTGATTTCATTTCACCGTACGTAAAAAGTTTATACTCAACAAACACTTTTAGACGGTCCAACGAAAGACGGTGTGCCACACATGGAAACCGCTTGCCTTGCTGACGAAGGATGTTTGATGTCGACCAACATAACGCGTATGAAAATGGATACGCAAATTCATACGATGCGCACACTCACACCATGCTTGTTACCAGTACTCGACGTTCGCAGTGCATCCTTTTCCCGTGCCAGCAATTTGCTAGAGTAGTTTTCCCGTGAATCACCATATGTGGGGCCGACCGCACCATTCGAAAGGCGGTAGTCACAAGAATTTTTCATATGGTTAGACATGTTTTTATGTTCTGCTATCTGTCGACTTACAAGTACTGTCTCTTCCTCTTTGTGCGATTATCTTCAACCGTGACACCGTAGCATCCGTGTAGCCTACTGGGAACATGCTATTGAACGAATGGAATTCTGTATTGCAGTATTTCATAAATAAAATGTATCGAATACCTTAAGTGTAATAAATTCTCAATAGTGAAATTGTTGAGTTTCTAGTGATGCATCTTTGTTCAATCCAGGGTGATCCCATGGGTCGTACTTTAGTTCGTCGTTTAGTGTTGAACTTAGTGTAAATTCAAGAATCGGAATGAATCTTGAACTGAATGAATGAATCTGAATCTTTATTAATTGGAGGAATTTATCCTCTGCGATTCATGAATCATCCAAGATTTATGACCACCTGTGAGCTTGTCCAACTACTATTCCGCTGTAGACCTACTCCACTGCTCTAAGGATTCATTAAAGGATGAGGATGAAAGTTGATTCGTGATTTTAATGACACTTTTTAAAAAATTAATTACGTGCTGTGTTCATAGTGTCTCGATCGATGGTTGAAGCAAAACATGGAGACATAGGGCAGTTTCTGCTTTGGCCGATAGGTCTGACCCAGTGAAAATACTCTAGCGTATAATCTGGTATATAATATTCTTTAGTAGTACTTTTTCTTCTTGTCGTAACGACCTACTAGGTCAAGCCCGCCATACTAGACTTATTTTACTAGACCACGTAGCCGGATAGTCAAGTCCTTTTGCTACAGGGCATTGCTCCGGAGGGGATTTTTGAACGGTCCCGTAGTGTGAAGACCGGCGCCACTACCAATACACCACCGGGGCGCCCCTGCAGCAATACTATTCCAGACATAACTTAAATATCACGCATAAGCGTTGCAAACTATGTCTTTTTTTGTTATTCAGGCAGATCACTTTGAATGGTTTAGTTACCTTACCTTAAACTTTTTCTTAAGCTCATGAGACGCTTCGCTCTAAGGCTACAGGCCAGAAGCTAAGAAGAGTCGAATATTTTCAAATCTGACGAACATTAAAACTCACAAACGGTGCATCTATACTCTTTTTTGTTGATTTCTGTTAAATTTGTGCCGTCGTGCATAGCTGGTTATTGTGTCCTTGAAAAGTGGGTTTCCGACGCATGCTTTTTAAAACATTTTTACGCCCAAAGGTCTTATTTTTTCTTAAAACGTTATCAAGTCGTTCATTTTTCAACATAATCAAATAACCCTACGTACAATGGTAGGAAAATTATCAAACATTGAGAAAAAAAATATATCAATCTGGTTCTTGCCTAACCGGTGCGGTATCTATGCTATCCGCCAATACAAACTGTAGTTGGAACTTCAAATCTGCTGAATAGACTATTCTATTTTCATTATACAACTATGGTTATCTTTAACAATAAAACCCTAAAATAAGCCTTTATATAGCCAGACAGAGTGTACTACCCCCTTTTTCAACTCCTTTGCATATGTGTCCCTTTTTTCTACACTTTAATAACCAAGAATTAGCCTCTCACTGTCTCTCATTCATTGTAACGTTTTTTTTTTCTACTCGCAACCCATTCCTACATGTGCTCATATCACTCGTTTTGCACCCGCTATTGCCCATCTTCAGGTGTAAAGTGACGCAAAATGGTATGATGCTCGTATCAGTTTCTCGCTGCTTCTTGCTGTCGGGTTAATTATTCAACGGACGTGTTTGGGAAACCATTTTTTGCCGTCGTCCGCGTTAGACAGAAAGCATCCGTAATGGCTAACCATATCCCCTACATGGCGTTGTAAGCGTTTTGGCTGCGTCATTAAAATCCTTGGAATTATGCTGCCGATAGCTGGCAACATAATTGAGATATCTCCATTCACCTAAAGCAGGTGTCTCTTTAGGGTTGGTTCCATTTTTACTTTCTTCATAACACGTTCAACTAGACATTTCGCTGGCAATGGCATACCAGAATTTAACTTATGAACATCCCATCAAATATACCACCAGCAGCAAAAACAAAAGCAGCACCAATTATTACACCACGCGAAATCATATCAAAATAATCAGTTTCCAGCAGCCGTTTGGTGGCCCCGGGCTCGCGGGAAGATGGCACCAAAGCGTGTCGGTGTGCTTGAGCACGATTTCACACCAACTCGCCAAACTGTCGGGTGTCTTATCAGTATATCGCCACATACTGCGCACATATGATGAACCGTACGATGATGATGGGGCTGGTGCAACAGCAGCACACCACGACAGTGCACCACTCTGCCACAACCCAGCGGCACATGAATATTTGCCCACAGCACACAGTTTTTTTTTGCGTTCCTTCCCAGTGGCACCCGGCTCTATGCCCACATTCCCGTTCTGCCCAGCCCGTTTCTGGTGCGAATCTTTTCGCAGCACATTTGTTTGCAGACAGATTGTCCGTGCCTCGTGCTGGGTATTAGATCTATGGTATTTAGCTTTAGCAAAAGGATACGAGAACCAGTCAGCCTTCTGACTGGCAAAGCATTAAAACATGAACACTCTCAGCTCTTATTATTCTCGTGTTTATCTCGTTACAGAGAGGTTTATTTGCATCCCGTACTAACGTTCGCAGGGAAGCAGCAGCAAACCACACATCTTCACCAACGAACACCGGTAGCCTTCTCTTCGGCACACAAACATATTCCGTTGCCGTTGCCGGTTTTGTTGTTAATTGAGGTAAATTAATTTTATCAACCTCACGCTAACGTGTGTGTGCGCGCGGACTGGCGCGTTTCTTACGCGAACCGACCGCCGTTGTTCCATGGGCATGGAAAAGGCCACCGAAAATCTTACTCCACACGCACAAACACACACACACAGCCGCGGACGGTCCGCCTGGCAAAGGGGAGGGCAAAGATTAATGGATGTAAATTGAGACGAACCCCGAACGGGAATGACCTCGCATGGTATATCGGTCACCAGCATCACCAGCACAAACTAACATCCGTAAGGCTTTGTCTTGTGCCGTGAACGCAATGTGCGTAGACGCACGGTTGAATTCGAAGCGAAGGTGCGTAAGGCTTATTAAGGTCAGCTGTGGTACCCAACGAGCAGGAGTCCGAATGATGCAGGAAGGCATTTTGCAGGCCACGTCCGTTACCGGGGTGGGTGGTTTATTAAATTTGTACATACAAGCATCTGCGTCCGCTACCTTTCCGCAAGTGCGCCGCACGCATGAAAGCAGAGCATAAATGCCCCTGCGAGAGCAAACCGAATTCAATCCAAATCCCGCAAAAGTAAGTAAAGTGCCGGGACCAGACCAGGTGAATGCTACCGGTGCTTAGAATGAATATTTTACCCACAAAAAAAAAAAAAACAAACCCGGAGTCGAATTGGAAAAGTAATGCCGGCATTGAACCGGGCATAGTGTCCGGAACGGGTGGGTGTGCGCGCGCGTTTCATGACGTTGTACCACGCTTTGACGAACCAATTAAAGTACCAAGCAACGGGTATAATGGTGTGCAGTAAATCGTTTTCCCTTAGGACGGTGAAATATTGTACGTTTGTTTGTTTTCTATTTGAAAATATAGGCAGCACAGCGGCAAGGGTTGTAGAAATGGACTGAAACTTTGCGGAAAACAACGGTCTTTTCCTTTTTTTACACGAGAAATACACAAATTACAAATTTACACTAATAGAAACCAGATGATTAAGATAAATATTTGGAATTTTTCATATATTTGCAGTTTTTTCTCAGCAGTTTGTAATAATTTGAAAACTATTCTTACACCACAGTGTGAAAAATTGTTGTAAAAATGCAGAATTAATTAATTTATTTTTTTTTGTAAAGATTTGCTACACATTAAAATTATCTGAGAAAGTTACATTGATAACGTTCCAGACATTCATTTGGTGGAATCTGGGTAGTATATCTTACCAAAACAGTCAAATTTAATCATTTGTCAATATTTGATCGCTTTATAAGGAAAATAAGTTAATATTTGATCAGTTTCTGAATCACGGAGGTTGTTTGCGGCCATTGTGGCAAGAAAAAAAAGCCAAAGAAGCGGAAGAGAAACAACGGCTATTTGAAAACTCGGCATTGGCGGTTAACATTCTGTACAATCTGCCTTCATAGCATAAGTAATCATTTAACTATGACATTTACGTGTTTACTTAAAGATTATGAACGTTGTACGTGAGGATGAGTAATAGTAAAAAATAAATACATGAAAACTGTGGCATATCAGTTAATAATTGGTCTAAGCTGCATTGTACAGTAGAACGTCGATTATCCGGGGCCTGGTTAACCGGTGGTCGGATTATCCGTAAGCTAACTGACAGCTAGTGGAATAGGTTTGACTTTTATGACCGTTTAAACCGTTGACCCAGGAGGAACTAGAGAGTTTTCTATAAAGAATTCATCAAGTTAAACTCCCTGGAAAATGTTCCATAATGTTAATAAACAATAACTGATAAAATTAACCACATACGAATGCTTTTATCGTTGTACAGTAATCTTCATCTTATGTTATTGCACGTATAAAGCTGAAGGACCTATTATCCGTAGAAATCAGTTAACCGGCATGTGGTCGATCCTCAATTGCCCCGATTAATCGACGTTCTACTGTATTAGGATAACACACATATTTACACACCGGTACATAAATCGGTGAATGTTAGCTCATTAAGTGATGTACTCGCAAGAGCAAGACTTCCTTAATTGAAACATACATTAGCACTTCGCAAACCTGCTCCCAATGTTTATTTGTTTGTAAAACTGTTCCAGAAATGGTTCCAATGCGGTCAGCTGTACTATGGAAGATATATATCTGTATACAGGTATTACTCAGCACCAGATGGGTAACTTTGTGATGCGTCAGAAATCAAATACCCGCATACATCGATGCGCCCAGGGTGCTTAAACGCAAGCTTAAGATTGGTCACGGTGCGCACGATGAATCATCACACCTTGCTGGCCGACATAACTGAACTTATCCGGCTCGCGGTAGGTGAAACATAATCCACAACACCATCACCGTTTACTCGGTTTTTACTCTTTTATCCCCGATTAAACCAGAAGACCAACTGCAGAAGTTATCCCGAGTGTTGAATGCCCGCTTTATTGCACTTCGCCACAAGCAATTAATTCCAGTGCGATGGGCTGCAGTGGATTAGAATTCCCGGTGCTTACAGACCAAAACAAAAATCCCGATAGATATTTCAATACACCGCCAGCTAGAGGGTGTATGAGTGATTTCACTTCCGGCGTTCCCGCTGCAACGGAAATGCCCGACGGACGACCCAAACCGGCTCGACAACCCTGTGGAAAGTCTTACCAGAAAGAGGTAGAACAACACATCGGATGGCATTATTATTGTGCCAGTAACTTGTTTCAGGTGACAACCGGTATGTGCCAGAGCCGTGTCGTAATAGAATGGCACTGGAAGGAAGAGAGTAGAAACTTTAAAAAAAAACCCCTATTTGGACGAGCCTCCAAACCTGCATGACTGATCGTTTGGGTTGGTTACTTTTGTATGTCGTCTATTGCCTTTCCGCAGTACTCTTGGATGGGACATATTGATTTACACCTTTGTTGAATCACCGTCAAGCAAGTCTTGTCCAACGTTTAAAGGTGGCAGACCGCCAATGGAAGCTTGTAGACATTATTTTTATTCCCGTATTCTTTCCATCAGGCTGAAATTTCACGGTCGTTGCCAATTCATTGCCAATTGTGCTGCAGTTGGTGAGGTGTGCGCAAATTACCGTTTGTATTTCGCTCTGTACACGGCCGAATGAAGCGTTGATCGGAAGGTTTTTTTTCTCTCTGTTTTGTGCGGAGAATCGAGTTTCCTACTTATCCCACAAACATGCGGTTTCGTGTGCGGGAGCAATCTATTGCTCTTCTTCGTTCGCTTTTACGCTACAACAATTCCATTTGGATCGCGTCAGCGTGCGGACACACCAACATTCGGCGTACGCGTATTCACCTGAACCCGGAGCCGCTCCTGCAAATGGAGACGCATTAATAAACACCACAAGAGTAAATATCCTTTCCGCAGACGTGTGCCATTTTATCTCCCTCGTGAGTAGGGGGGAAAAAAAGGTAAAACATCAGGCAGTGGAAACGAATGACTTATCATTTTTTGGTGCTGCGGTGATAGCGAGAAGACCATTCAAACATGCTTCTCGTTCATCGCATTAACGAGAGACCCGGTAAATCATCATTATTGTCCTCCCCTCCACCCCCTCCCTCCCTCCTCCCTTCAAACGGTGAAAACCCCCCCAAAAAAAACCATTGAAATTCCTTTCGGTGAGACCATTTTTCAAAACGCGTACGTTCGATACTGAACAAATCTCCCATCAGCCCAACTTCCCCAACGTCCAGTCCGGGAAAATCAATTTGTGGAATAAATGAGTTATGCACTGTGGAGCGTTATTGGGAGTGGATGGAGAACGAGCAAAACATAAAAAAAAAAATCAAAAATCGGGCGCACGCTCGTCCGAAATATTCATTCTGCTTCCTGACGAACTTGCGTAGCACGTAGAATTGCAGTGGGTGTGCGATCAATTAGAATTTTCAATCGCTACATCTACCGTTTTGGATCGCACTATGGACACCGCTTCAAATGCAGGCCATAATTTCACGTGTTACATTCACAAAGTTACTGATATATTTTAGGCACTAATTTTGGAATGTGTAAATATTTTCCCTCCATCCCTATTGCCCCTGTTCACCACCGATTCGCATTCTTAGCAGCTTGGCTCCAAACCGACTCTAGTGTAAATTCGTCATTAATTACCGTAATGCTGACCTAGCTGTATCGGAGTACATCGGACTAGATTCTAGTGATCATTGCCAACGGGAAAACTATGGTGAATTATTATTTTACCCTTTGAACTCCACAAAAAAAAATATTTTGTCCGGATTCGAATCACGATTTTTTATCATGTTTTTTATTCATTCCCTACGGCCAAGGTAAATTGTATTTACATAGAAGACTCATAGAAGCAATACCACAACAGTAGGCGTAGAAATGTCACCGCAAGGGGGTTTGCCTTGTTCACAACATTGAACTACGTACAAGGAGCAATAATGTGACCAAAATCGCGGATAGACATATCTCTTTATGCCTATTTGGATGGTGATAAGTTTAAAACGATGATAAGTTGTGCTTTAATCACAGAAAGTGTTCGATTTGTGAACCCTATTGACGAAGTTTTGATGCTGTCCCAAAATTTCCATATTACGGGGACAGATCAATTGCCGAAAAAAGACCCGATTACGCTTTAGGCTTCCGCCGCTGCTCTGGGAATTTCCTAATTAGAATGAATCCTTACTAAAGAGTCATTTGAAGGACTCTTCCCGAAAAAATTCTTTAAACACAACACTATAGGAGAACTGTCATATTTAAATTAATCAGTAAAGAGTCATTAGATTCATGAGTCGACAGAGTCTCGACAGTGGTATGAGACTCTATACCTTCATGAGCCTTGGATAATAAATGATTCTGCATTAAATATTGGGAGCGATGTACCCAGGTCCTTACACGGTATCGAGGTTCTCCGTACTAACTGACAATTCCTAGACCTTGGACCGTGTACATGAAAAACCAAAACAAATTTCGTTCCCAAAAATCTCCCCCTGCGTAGAATAATGCCTGTCAGCAGCGCTGGTAGCGTGATTGAAATTCCCTTCCACTCATCGTACCATAAAGCAACATTCTTGGAATAATAAAAGGCCCTATTCGATTGAGTTTTCCCATCGCGAAACATTCTGCGAAAAATTCGTCCCATTATCCAGCGTTTCATTTCATCGCACAACATCAAACGGACCCATGGAATGCACGGGAAGGATGTGCCACAAAACACCCTCGTGCAGGTGTAGAAAGCCACCCAAAAAGGGCTGTGTTCTGTTGTCACAAAAAGCGGAAACGGCACACATCCGTGCGTTTGTTAATTGTGTGTTTGAGCTTGTTGCATGGTTTTTCGTTTCCGCTTTGTGCCGAGCCGGGCGGTCCGGAGAGATAAAGATGGAGGAAGACCATTCAAAAAACAGGCGGGCTCCGCCAGTGTTTGAACGACCCCGTTCTAGCAGGAGCAGGACCTTATCAATTAGGACGTCACCATGCCGTGTCAATGCGTGTCCTCATTAGTGGATTTACCACCATTCCAACGCTGGTCTGATTGCTGAAGGCTTAGTGTGAAGGGGTTCTTCACGCACTCCTCACACACGCGCTTGTCCCTTTTCGTTTCCTAACATGAACTGCTACCCGGTTACTAACGAAACTTTTCGACTTACCTGTAGCACCGTGAACGTTACGCGTTACAAACAAAGCTGTGGGGTGTCGATTCTATGTACACCCAGGTTCTATACGCGGCACGAACGCATCCGTCAGGTTTCTTCTCCACCTAAAACGATCTAGCGCGAGCTAAAAAGTGTACGCGCGTTCGCAAAAGCTAGTCATTACACTGATTGCAGACGAAACATCGAACCCCAGCCCCGGGGTCGGTAGTTTGCACGGTATCTTATCACGGACTCTGTGGGAGCCCTGGGGGAAGGTTTGCGATAGCAGGAGTGGTGGTGCCCTTTCTTCGTGCGTTTTTTTTAATCACGTTGAAAAATGTCAATTGCCACAGGAAATGTCATCGAGGTTGGCGGGGTAGAACCGTCGTCTCATTACCATTGCACTGTGATCGCCTTTGGGCGATAGGATGCGAACATGTCATACACTTTGTGAGCACTGTATCGGTGAGCCACGTTGCACTGAAACCATACTGTCGTCAACTTGCACGTTGCACACTGTAATTGAAAAAGAAACAAACGCGTTTACCGAATTGATGCACAACAGCATCCACCAGCAAGATCGCAACGTTGCATCACACTGCCACACATGGGCACATTGACGGGGAGGGGTGGTGCCGTTCCCCGCAGGATGATGTTTTGGGTTTGAAAAATGGCACATCACATCCGGTTAGGAGAGGAGGTTTCACTTCTGGTGTCACTACACTCTTTACTTCTGCCGGATGTTATCGCGTCCGGTGTGTGCGTGCGGCCACAAACCGTTAATCGGACTCGCTCCGTTTCGGACAAGAACCTACAGATATCTTACAGACCCGCGGCGAAAGGGTACCGGGCAACGGACCCCAGGAAACGTTCACTCCACTACTGGAAAGGGTTCGACGTGTTGCCGGTCATGGCGTACCCGCGCGTCAGAACAACAAACGGTTGCAACGCAAACAACAGTTTGCAGTTGCCCACACTGTGTTGCAACTGTGTGTGCGTTACCGATAGCACTGATAAGCGCGGAACGGTCACAGTTTATCTCGTACGCCGTCACGTCAATTCCGGGTTTGGTCGGTCCCTTCTAGCCGGTTGCTATCACGAGCGAAGAAGCGAGCACAGGGGGAAATAAACACAACTTCACCCTTCTGGTCGGCCGCTCCGTCGGGACTTACTGGCTGATTGACGGATCGTTACTGTGTGTCTGCCACGGTGGTCCACTTAACGCTTCAGGCAACTTCACTACGAACACACAAGCCCCAGCGCGTAACGTCCACGAACACCGCACACCGTGATCAGTTGCGCTCACGGCGAACAATACAGACTCGCGCGCGCTTCGCGGATGATGTATCCGTGATAACGCGAGAATGCGTTGTGAACATAAGAGAGAGAGAGAAATGTCAGATTGCAAGAGAGTGAATATTCGCTTGAAGTTTACGCTCATTTTACATACTTTCTTTCATCTCTCTTGCTCTCACATACATTTGTACGCTCCGCTGGGACGAACTTGCTTACAACGTTGTGCGTCGTAGCGCTACACGCAGTTACGACGCATCCTCTACATACACACCTTTAACACACGAATGTCGTTGTTATTTTTTTTTTGTTTTTCCTCTGCCCGGCGGATGGGCGACAGATTTTAAATGCTCAATTGCACTCGGGCCACCATATAAGCGGGACCGTAAATAGAAGAATACTCACGGCTGTAACCGCAGCGCTGTGCTACGACGTTGCCGGTTTGCACGCGAATGCACGTCACGTATCATCAACACCAACACCCTCGAACTGGGGGGTACAATTATAAAAAAAAAAACGAAATGAAGTAAAAAAAACACATACACAACCACCCCGACATCCGCCAACTAGCCGTTGCCGAATTGGAGGATTCGGAATTCGCCATTTGCCCCTGCGTGATCTTCGCTTCTAGCGCTTCTAGCGCGATCAGCCTGCTCTTGGTCACGGGAGCACGGATACATTAGAACCAGTTGTGGTTGGATTACAAAACGCGGCGTGTTATTTTAAGATACTATTTGCTCGTCTAACCCACAGGTCGGTCAGCACCACGAACGTGGAAAATCGTTGTCCGCGTTCGTGTGCATTTGCCACGAGAGCTATTTCCCGATATGGTATGGTACGCGGGAGAAAATATTAAAACAGTGCTGCTTGCTACACCCTTGATTGCAGGATGTTCAAAGCGTTTAATAAAAAATTTCACTATTTTCGATACCCTTCATCTCCGACGCGAGCCAACTGCAACACACGGCCAAGTCACCGAACGAATAGTTTGCCTATATGCGTGTGAGTGTGTAGATACCGATCGTGATCACGCGCACTCCCTACGACCCACGTCGATGAGATACGAAGATGACAACAAACAAAACCAACCGCCAACAGGTTGTCGTGCCAGAATACCCCCTTTTCTACCCCGTTATGGTACACGGGCGAAACGCGATTGTGTGGTGCGTATTTGTTTGTGGTTGCTGTTGCTTTTGTGAGGGTTTTCGTTTTTTTTTTTGTTTTTTGGAACTCGTTATTAACGAAACCTGTGACACGCGTCACATAATGCGTCGCACACAATCGAATGACACTGTTTTGTGCCTCGATTTGGTTCTCGATCGTTTGTCCAAAAGGCTGACAACCCTTTATCGTTGGGGTTTCGTGTTTTGCTTTCACTTTTCACCTCATCTTGACTATTTTGTCGCAATGAAACACCGTTGCAAGCACAACTCTTTTTCACTTTTTGATTCATCTTGCACTTACTTTATACGCCCCGGCGTGATGAATCTGTTGTGGCGCGAACTGTCGCAACGTGAGGTAATTCTAGAGTGTATTCAAATCACCCAAGGAAACCACAAGTGCACGCGAGCGCTCGCCGTATCCAACTGAAATGACGACACGGCGAGGAGATGTGATACGATCATGTGTGGTGTTTGTTTTTTCTGGTGTGTGCGTTGTATTTGTGGTTTGCGTCTTAGATAATCCGACAGATGGCGGTAGTGAAATTATGCTGTGGCTACAGCTGCTCAAACAGCTGACGGTACATACGGATTTAATGCATTTATGTTAGATTTTCGTTTGTCTTCGTAGTTGAAAATCCACAAAATGAAATAATAACAAGGGTAAGTATTTGGTACTTATCTAATACGATTTTCAAACTTTCAATACATAGAATAGAATTCAATGTATTTATCATGCATTGATAGTGGTGTTAGTTTACACATTCCATAATGTTTGTGGAGTTGCTTTTTTCCGGAGGTAACCAGACAAAGACGTTGGATCGGCCTGAGAAGATCCTTTCTAGGCACGCCTGGGCTGGGACAATATTACTGTACTCTATTACTATTACTGTACTGTCCCGAATGGTTTGGAAATACGGTGTCGTATGGCAAAAACCGACTTCCTAGACAAAACTTTTTGGACTCCCGGCTCTCCGTAGTTGAATCCTTTTGACTTTTGGATGGGTTCTATACGATGGACCATACGGGGCGCTCCCTCAGAAGGTAGGATTGACTTTCCGGCTAAGCTGCTGGTGAAGTACAAACAACGGGTTTCCCTCAAATGAAATTCATTATTAACATCCAACCAAACAAGCCGAAAAGTCTAGTTGTATAACCGTTTGTTAAAGAAGAAATCGAAATTGTTAAGCATCAAATTGTTCGCAATTATACATCATCAGCGAATATTTAACTGGTAACATAAAATCAAATGATTTCTTTGCTTTGAAGGCTTAATAAAAACGAAACCCTGTGTGTGATAGATATGAACATTAAATTTGATTCAATATAACGATAGCGCAGTCTTGTAAATACTACCAGAACTGTTGCTCGTGAAAACATTAGCGCCATCTATTAACGAGAAGCGAAAGTGTATTTTTGAAATCCACTCATGTGCAGCCGCATAGTATTTTTTCCATTTTTTTAGATAACTTCCGCCACACTTTAAAGGTAACAAGTTTAAATTTTGAGAAAGATTTTCTAAATAAACATTCCTATACATTCCTACCCACATCAGCAAACATTACTGTTGGAATTATAGTATCAAAGCGAAAAGAAATCAAAGTTGATTCAACTGAGGCAATTGATTAAATATTCAGCAACAGACCAATAGATAGTAAAAGCTAATCTTAATGGAATCTATAAAACTATATACTACTGTCAATATGAAACCTATTATCAATAACCACCATCCACCTATCAGTGCAATCAGCTTTAATCTGGCGATCTGCCATTGTGTAACACATGAGTGTGCATCTTTTTGGTATAAATAACAAAAAACCCTCATCTAACAGTAAATAAGACTTTAACTAATCAATCAATCGATAGTGATAACGCTTTTACCATATAAGCGAACGATAGGTGTAATCAAAGATCGATATCATAATTAAACTAATCTTTCTGTAATTTACCACTGGTGATAGATTTATGGTTCAACAGCTGCTAGATGTAGTGTGTTGGATAACTTCTTGGGTTCACTAATGCAGCTACTGCGGCTATGCAGCTAGAAACGAATGTTCAACAGATGATTGAAAAAGTGAATTCTTGCTGTATGAAGCATACAACCAATAAAGGCCAGAATATAAAAATCTAATAACAATATTCTGGAATAAATTAATATTAATTGAATATTTGTCAGTCTACTATCATGACTCAAGGCTCTAAAGCAGCTCACCCGGAGATGCTTTACCAACATGGGAAGAATAAATAAATGCGTTGATCAAAGTACGAATACACTAATTCCATCGACTAAGGGGGAAGCCTGTATGGGTTGTGTTGTACAAAAAACGACCGAACCGAAAACTGGAACCCCAACGTACAGATACGATTATCTGCACAGCTCTAAGTTCAAACCCCGCAGCGCTTAGTGCACCGCTGATAAACAACTCCTGCCTGATTGTGAGATCGTATCTGAATGTTTGACTCGTATCGAACGAGTGCTGGCTGTACGAGCTGAGTAATGGTTTGAAGTTGGACCCGAATTGGGTGGAGTGCGTTGGGTTTGATGCAGTTACATTGGGGCCTGATAAGTGACTGCAACCCAAAAGAAACACTAGAAACATGCCGAATCAGTGGCGATACGTTTGGCAAGATAATTAACTTCAACGCGCTGGCTAAACCGTACGATTAGGAGTTACTTGTTTGGCAAAGGAGTGATGTTTTGTTTCTTATGCATTAAGCTTATCTTATCGTGACGGGCTTGTGTAAAGCCAGTTGCTTAGGATCAACACCCCAATGTATTAATGTTACGGCACACGGCATGAGTTGTTTGAATTTGAAAAGATGATTTCGGTACCGAATTAACCATACTTCTAACGCGCATTAATGCATGCAAACGTACAGCTGAGCAAACATGATCATTCAAATAAGTGAAATCCAGTTAAAAAGTCTAGTCTTGCTATATCACTAACCGGATTTCTGACGGTATACATTCTGCACATTATATTCTTATCGTGGTTTCGGCAGACTTTAGATTCTGATTTATGGTTCCCTCACACCTTTGCCTGAATCAGCGATACTTTATGGCGACCGGTTTTTTTTTTTTTTCGTTACTTATTTCGCTCCATACTTAGTGTCTTGGTTGCTAATCAGTGTAAAGAAGAGACAAAAATCATTAAATAAGAACATTACTTTACGGACTACGAAAAGAAGAGTACGTGAACTGTAACAATGTACGTAAGTGCGTTAGGTTGAGCAAGAATTAAATCGATGCATGTTAACAAAATATTACATAATGTGAAGTAGAATTGGTCAGCTTACTTACCGAGCAATAGTGTCCGATAGTATTATACTACCCAAGTTGTTGTTAGAATAAATAGTAAGGTTAATGCAAATAGGTGTAAAGAAATGTTGGAAGATTAGTAATATACATTGTACAAGCTACAACAGCTAACAAACTTATGACTAATAGTGAGGCAACCCTACCAGGAATATGTAACATTGCGAGTAAGGGCGATTTCCAAATACAGTAGAACGTCGATTATTCGGGCCTGATTAACTGGCGGACGGATTATCCGTGAGCAAAAAATTTAAAATAGTTTTTTTTTATGACCGATGATTCCGTTGGTCCAAGAGGAACTTGAGAGTTTTCTAGTTAAACTTTGCTTTTAACGTTGACCTGTCATCTTTATCTTAAGTTATTGCCGTGGAAATTAAGTTTATCCGTGGAAATCGATTAATCGGCCCACAATTGCCGGGATAATCGACGTTCTGTTGCAATTAGCTTTACGTAAGACATCCTTGAACGTTACAGTAGGTATTGTTGAGGTTGTAACGAAGAAGAAATAGCATTGTCGCTCTAGCGTGACACAACAACACACCCGGGCTGGGTTGTACTTCCCAATCGCTCCTCAGGATTTACTATTCAGTTATGAGCAATAATGTACTAAATAGGGTGTTTGAAAGTTGTGAGGAATCCCCTAGGCCCTCACCGAGGTCAAATACGGTTATGACTCATTGAGATGAAAAGTATAAAACGAATAGAGAAAATTCGGCAAAACTATACCAAAGGCACACCAACTTGATGATTTCGCTAAGTCTTATTAACAAAATATGTGTCCTATTATACAGATACATTCTTCCATCACGGTGATGGACCTGCCAGACGAATAACAGACCCCGGTTACTAAGTACCCGGCTCGGCTCGGCATCACACACACTCAACTGCACTTCCCGCCAAGGGTCGAAGATCATCCAAGCAAGTATCGTCACATTTCGCACACTGACGCGCATCCCACATTACCCTAAAGCTACCCGTGGTTCCCTCGATTGGACCGGCACTGCCGCCGAACCCTCCACACCGACGCTATCGACCATTGTGTAGTCTAATCTATCGAATTAAGCCTTCGCTCCCCGGTTGGTCGGATCGGTGCAGCAGATTCTCTTCGCGGTTCTCCCTTGTATGATAACGGGCACAATTTCTCCACACGCATTGGCCACCATCCCCGCCTCTTCCTCTTCACCGTGCCACAGGGCCGCTATGTTTTGCTATCTCGGGCTACCTACACACAGCATTTCGTCCACGTTGCAAAGGGGTTGTGTTTAAATAGGAACGTTCATCAGCGGCATGTTCATCAGTTTGGTACTGTCCACCGCCCAGTGTCCGTCAGCTATCGGGTAAGTAAAGCGTGTGTGCTCCCGTTCTCCGCGTACAGCGTGTTCCGTGGTAAAGTGACTACCGGCAGAATCGTTATTTCCCTGTGCTTACGTGCTACGGCCATACGCACTGATGCGGCGAACACATGAGAACGACGTGCTGCATAGGAGTTCTATACGCGACTGCTTACTGATGATCGGTTTCTTTATAGTTAACCGCAGTCACAACACCACCCCACAACATCAAAATGGCCCTCAAGTCCGATTCCGTGTTCGAGCGTATCGCTAAGCGCCTGGAGACGATCGACCCGAACAACCGTCAGGTGCAGCAGATCTACAAGTTCCGCATTCAGCAGAACGGTAAGGTTGTGAAGACCTGGGTGCTGGACCTGAAGGCTGTCAAGCTGACCGAGGGTGACGGTGCGGCGGAGGCCACCCTTACCATGGAGGATGACATCATGTTCGCACTCGGCACGGGCGCAATGCCGGCGAAGGAGGCCCTCGCCCAGGACAAGCTGGATGTGGAGGGACAGGTCGAGCTGATCTTCCTGCTGGAGCCGTTCATTGCTTCGCTCAAGAAGTAAAGCCATGCATTGCACCGGCACACCAATACGGGCACCAAACACCTACATGTACTAGCAACACCGTACCCAAACACCATGGTGGGCTCAGTTAATTTATTACAATATTCACACACGCACACACACACAAACCACCCCGCCCTCCTCCCCGAAGAATGTAACATCTTACGCATCTTCCCGGACGAGGATGCGTATTATCGGTATTGTTTTCTGTTTTGCACCCAGCCGGTTCACCATCAACGCCGGCCCTGTTAGTACGTCCATCCTACATCACTGCTGCAACATTTGCAGACACATGCTGTACAAAAACCACACCACCCAAATATGTACTAACGCGGTTTATTAAACGATGCTTTGAAAACAGAATCAACGTTTTTGTGCACTGGATTGCTTCTTTATTCTTACCGTGGTGATTTCGGTTTCGCTTTTCTTACTCTGTCCATTTCCGGTTAGTTAACTGCTTCTTGACGCGTTTTCTATTTGATGCGTTCGATGTTACCCGCTGCGCCTAACGATCGTAACGAACTCTTGAATTTCATTGTCAGTCAGTGCTCGAAGCTGAATTAATCCAATTGTTCATCGGTTGACAAAGAGTACGCTCAAACGTAAACGGGGGTGAATATGACTGGATGATACCATAACCGGTCAATTAAAGATGGTTTACTGGCAGTACTTTCTTTACAGTTGATTTTCAGTTGATTCATAGTTCAATTAACTTAAAACAAACTTAAATTACTGAGCACGAAATAATCACCTTTTCAAAATTGATATTTAAATGTTTAATATTTCATAAAACAAGTCCGGTGGTTACACTAAAAGTTTCCTTAAAAAAATCATAACCATGATTTTTAACATTTTGTATTTTTGGAAAGATTTCGCAAGAAAATTAAAATACTAAAAGGAAAGATCAATTTTACACCATGGCATCCATGGACCACTAATAACATCCTTTTGGATTCATTTTGTATTCACTTTATTACATTATGCGGTTTTGTTTTTGCAAGAATTTCGACAAACGCGTCGCGACAAACCATTCCTTTTCAACACTTCAAGTTGATACGTTTAAATTTGTTACTTTTCTTACAAACACTTGCTTCTTTACGCATTGCTAATTTGCTCGCACACACACACACACCTTCTTATCGTCCCAGCATTCCCAGTTGATCTAAACACAACAAAAGGCCCGTATTAAATAGATACATTTAGGTAAATAGATTTGAATTCCCAGCATACAAAAAAAAACCCTTATATAGAAACATTTAAGGTGACTTTCTGTGGGAGGGGGAAATGTAATGAAAACAAAATCTTACATGAAATCATTCAAAAAAATTAATTGTTATATACAAACGTGTGGTTTTTGATTATTGAAATTACAAGATACAAACGTTAAGCAACCGTGCCGGGCTGTATGTAATACGTAACAGTAGCTAGCGGGTTTAATGATAAGGTACACCGCGCAGTCGGATAAGTCTCCGATATCGATAAAGAAAAATACTCTTTCCCGCTTTCTGATAATCTCTCCTACATTCCTCCTACGCCTACAGGCCGGACGCTTCGTGATACACAGTCTTGTTTTACGTTGTCTGCGCAATCTTTTGCTTTTCACCAATTAAATTTGGCATAGTGCAATCAAGCCACCCTTAAAACCTGCAAAGCAATTAGCTCTGGCATCGAAACATAATGCACACCTTCCGAAACTGCCAATGTAGATTTTAAAGATGCTTCGTTTATCAATAACGCAACGGTTCGTTCGGTGCTGCTGTACACCACCATTGCAATCTGCGTATACCGCGAACGACACTCCCAAAGGCGCTAACTAGGCTTGACGGCTAGTCCGTTAAAAGGGCTCGGATTGTGGTTTTAAAAGATGTTTCACTGTAGCGTACACGGTTTCTTCTATTTTTGATGTGCGTTCATATTTTGTGTGCTTGCCGCTTGCGGAACAGTTTATTGCATTCGGTAGTTCCAAATATGTTCTATGCCAATCCAACTCTATTAGGGGTTAGCGGATCGAAAGGAGCTTGATGAGCAGCTTCAACAGTGAGCTTCCGGGGTCGGGGTCCTCTTGCAGATTAATTTGTGCTCAATGCTCACATGCTTATGGATTTGTTTTCGTAGTTTTCTTCCACCGTTCTCTTTCTCGCGCATAGAAGTATATATTTTAGGTGTTAGTAAGTATAATATTAACAATTCTACCTTTCATTTGCGAGTTGTGCATTGCAACATTGTTTTTTTTTTTACTCTTCTGCTAGTATCTAAGTTATTGTTCTTTGCTAATAGCTAATGCTAATTTTAGGAGCATTTGGTTTTGATTTCGTTTCATGTTTTGGTGACTCATTAAATTTCCCTCACTAGGATTAAAAATTCAGATCAAATTACGCCATTAACGCAATAGAACGTTTTTTACTTCTTGTCGTGAGCATTAGCGTTTCGTTTCGTGCGGTGAACGTTAAGTTTGTAATTGATTTAAATATAGGCACAGCATTGTATGAGATTTCGGGTTTAAACTTTCTCTCCAATTCATTACCAACAGTGCTATTTACAAAACAGTATCCCTATTTTGCAATAGCTACCCGTTGCAGTTCGTTTGTATGGAATGTTTCGGTTTTGTTTTCCTTTTCAATTTTCTTCCATGTGCTGGAAGAAAACGAATCGATTACTTCTGTAACGCAGTACTCGCCATGTTTTAAGCAGATCATAGGTTTAAGCAGATCGCAGATCTGCTGAGCTGCAAAACATATTTCAGCACAATACATAGACAATAAATCGGACAACACGATCGGAGAAACTGGCAGGATGACAGCAACAAATAATGTATAATTTAGAGAGCTTATTTATATAAAAAATATCATTAAATAACATTAAGCTAAGGAATATGACCCGTGATATGTGCGAACATGGAACTGAACGATTTTTCAAATATTAAACAAACGTACCCAAAACGTACAAGCATGGCGACAGCAAGAATAAAATGTTAGGCAATGAATACCAAAACACTGGCATATGATGAAATAACGAATGCTACAAGGTTTAAATTCCACCAAAGGTTGTAAATTCGTCGACTGTAGTCATTCGTGCAAAATAGTTATTTCATTTTTAAGTAACACATTCGTGCCGCTGTAAAATGGTCGTGCCATCGCTCTCAAAGCCAGACTCACATCAATGTAAAATGGTTCAATAATAATAATATTCATGGGGTGCGTACTCATTTATGCAACGTTGTAACTAGTAAAGCTATTTCTTTAGTGCCTGTGTTCCGTTTCGCAGAATAAGTTTATTGTTTTATGCTGCGTTCGCAGTATGAACTAGAGGCACCGCAACAACACAACCTGCCGAAGAATATCGGCTATAGCAACAATACATACTTCTTACCCATTCTGGTTGTTATTTACCGTCGGCCAGGGGTGCCACCGGTAAAGTTGCTAACTGTTGCAACTGCTTTTGGAACGCTTCCAAAAGACCGGTCAGCGTGAGGCAAAAACCACGGCTTGCTGGAATGAGTGGAAATTCTGGCTGCGGTACCAGAGGATCGCTGTTCTCTGACAGTAATTCATCCTTGATAGCAGTATCTTCCTGGCTGGCAACAGGAGCAGGAGCACCTTTTGCTTGAGAAGCACCCGAATCACAAGAAGCGATTGGTTCTTTTTCTAAATGGAAAATGTTATAAATAGTTAATACACAGATTTGAAATAAATCATTGGAAACAATTACCATTTCGTTCCGCGACACTAATCCGACGGTTGTAATCATTCGACAGTTCCATCCATGTTTTAAGACGATGATACATGCGTTGCCCACAAGCGTGGAAATGGGTTAAAATTTGATCACGGAACACTTCCGGTGGATTGGACACTAATTTGGTCATTGATTGCACCAGTTTCAGTAGTACCATTTCGTTGTACATACGCGAATTCTCCTTGCCTTGCTGCGAACCTGCGAAAAAGGTAAACATTGAATAAAAATGCTACCTTTTTTGAAGAATGCATCATCGCGATTCTTCAGCCTTTACTCACCCCGAAGCTTTTCATATCCTGCCTCGTTGAAGTATGGTTCCGCAACCAATATTAATCCCTGTATGGACACGATCACCTGCAGCAGTGTACTCGACGGTCCCCAAACTTCCGTACCTTTACCGGACCAGGTTCCCAACAGTGAAACGCACACCTTGCCGTCTTCGTACAGGTTCGGATTCAATCGATCGGTGCAGTAGCTTATATAATGGCACAACGGTGGAGCGCGCGGATAATCCAGCCCAAGCTGTATGTCGAACAAAAACAGACCATCCTCGTATGGCGTTTTCTTGGGACCCTCGATCATAACGCTCAGCAAATCTAGCCTATCTTCAAACGTTCTAACCCACACCCCGGGCGGTAAAGCTGTCCGCAAAAGCCAATGTTCTCGCTGTACCGCTTTATAGAAGCTTTGTGCGTTGCTGGTTTGAAAAATTGTTAAATGAAACTTGTGTGAAGTTGGTGCCGAATCGATTATCTGGAAGCTTTCGGATACAGGGCCTGACGGCGAGGATGGTACCATATCCATGCCTGCCACGGTTGGTGAGCTTGCGGCTATCGGATCTGGAGTGGTGCTGGGAATTTCAGGCGTTCCGGCCGGAGATGGTGTCCAAGAGGGTGGCATCGAGGCAAGTGTCGGTGTATTGATCTCTACTACCGATATAATCTCTTTGAAAGGATCCTCCAACCCGTAACGTTCGATTATCTCTTCCAGCACTTTTATGAGCTGACTCTTGAGTAGCGAACATAACCGTGCCGCGACACACTCCCGCGACAGTTGCTCTCCCGTTTCTTTATCCTCCTGATCCGGCTTGTCAGATCCGGGACCGGCTTCGGCTAGATCAAACACCGAACTTGTATTGTTTAGATCGTTCTCCGCGTTTTCGTTCATTTTCATGCACATGTTCACGTAGTCCAACTCCATGTTGGCGATACCGACGTTATAGTTGGCATTATCGTTTTCCTCCTGCTTTTCGGTGGGACTACTGACCGACGGACTGTTCGGTGTGCTCGGACTGAAGAGTGCCCTCTGCAAGGAATACGTTTTTACTGCTTCCGGTGTGTTGGCTGTCGGGGTGGACGTTTTCGAACCGGATGCACTCTGATTAAACAGACGATTCTTCTGATCCTGCATTCGTTCGACCGTGGTCTGATTGTTTGACTTCCGTACCCGTTCTACCAGCCCCATAAAATGGCGCTCGTGGAAGAAACTCGTATTCATCAGTCGATCAAGGAAACGACACTTTTTGTACACCATCATAAGCTTTTTCATAATTTCTTGGTTTTGTAGATGAGGATTTATGTTGAACAGCTCCTCGAGCCTTGCAATTGCTACGCGAGCCCGCTCCAGGTTTGTTGTTAGCTGCGGTTTCAGCATTACCGATGGGGAACCCGCATCTGCGTCACCAAAATGACAGGATTCCGCTTCCGTTTCCCACGAATCAGCATCCGAATCACCTACGCTGCCCCAAAAATTGTTCTCCGAATCGTATTGTCCAACCTCGAAAATATCCTGCGGCCAGCACATGCTGACGAATCCGTCCACCCACCATACCTTCACCATCCCGTTCGGGTAATTGTCCAATACCTGGCCGGCGGTGGAAACACCATCTTCGCCGGTAAAGTTAGCTACACGAATTACGATTGTCCCGGGCCGATATTGGAAATCTGGATGATCTTTCAGATCGTACACACTGACCTCCGATTCACCGTTATACGTTGGCTGCGGTTCTGCCGTGCACGTATACGTACTGAACCATTTCACACGTGCCGTTCTTCCGTGATGATCTACATCCTGTATAACACCGTAATCACGAAAGGATGGATTTTTAGCTGGATCAGTATTGCCCGCCAGCACAAAATCTCCTGGAAAAAATTCATGATCATCCAGGTGATGGATCGGACGAAGTTCGGTTGACGGAATGTTCGTTTCGATGGTCCCGTCCTGCCAAACGACCGTTGCCGTGCTGTAGACAACCAGTGCTTCAGTGACCACTTCATCCCCGGCTGCTGGTAATCGATCGCCACTAAATTCGCCAGCCAACTGGCGACGTTTCAGCTTACAGGCACGTTTCGACAGCAAGGGAGATTTCCTCGGGCTAGGTTTAGATGTAACCGAACAAGACGATGCGGCCCCGTCCGATTGTTCACCCTCCTCGTCCGTTTCCCATCCTTCATCACTGTCCTCATTCGCGAGCTTTGTTGATAAACCGTGGCCTCCATTCTCTTTTCCAGCACTGCGAACCGTCAGCTTCGAATCTACGTTGTTCAATTTAGCTGATTTCGTCACCTTTTCCTCTTCTGCGGTTGAAGCTTTGATTGGCTTTACTTTCGCTTTGCTTTCTTGCAACAATTGCTCCCGATACTTGCCGCTCATGTCCTTGCGCCAAGCCTGCTTGGAGCAGATTACATCAGATTCTTCTATTTTTAGATAATTTTTATCGTTAATCTGCAGCATGCACGATTCGAAGAGATTCAATTTTTTCAACCGCTTTAAATCCTCTTTACTGATGTATTCTGGCGGTTGTTGCAAGCTGCCCCCTTCTGACAGCTTCTGTTCTAGATCTTCGGTCGAAACCTTACACTGCCAATGAACTGAAACACCCTGCAGCTCCACCGATTGGACGGTGAATTTTCGTTCCAGCATGTAATTCTTGCGTGAAAGTTTCATCTCGTTCGACGTGGTGAGCCACTTGGCATTTGCCAGCTCGCTCATGAGCCCCACCAGCTGCTGCCCTGGATAGAACAATGGTTCCGCAAAGAATCCTCGCCGGAAGCGCATGTTATGATCTCGGAACATTCCTAACTCGCTGGCAGGACATATTTCTACCAGCGATCCACAGGACGATCTGAAATGATAGTAAGCACAGCGGTTATGGCTTTGAGCTGATGAAGCTTTCAGTATTAAAAGGAATATCTTACTTAAGGATTAACTTTTCGATGATTTGCTTTGTGCTGCCGACCCATGAGTCTAGACAAACTGCACTATCTTTAGGCAGGGATAACAGTGGCCGAAGTCGATCCGATGGCACGTTACGGATGACGTGCTTGGTGCCGATGATACGGAGATCTGCCTTAACGGTTATCTCGTGACAGTAGCCTCGCTGCGTGTCCCTTCCCCGAACCATTCGACGCACAACATCACCCGGCATTAGTGTCCTGTCGGCAAGCCCTACCTACAAATGCCATGAAAGGTACATTGCAAGCAATGGCACGAATGCAAGTAACCATTAGAAAGGAAAATTACATAATCCTCCAAAACACAGTTAACCGACACCACCCCAAATTGGCTCAAAGTAAAAGCGAACCGTGTACTGATATTTGCAGGCTGCTCACCTTTCGCTGTTTGATGATTTCTTCGCGTCCATCCGGATGCCAACAGGCACGAATTTCACCCCGCTTTGGTGCATCTTCCTCTGCCGTCTCTTCTTCGCTTTCGTCGTAGTTATCGAGCACCAGGCCAAACTTGACGTGACCATTTTTGGGGGTGAGACAAAAAATTTCATCCTCGTAGAAGTATTGATTTTCCTGTTCGTCCTCGCCACTGTCGCCGTTGTTTGCGTCCTCGTTACACTTTTCATTCTCAACACGATCCTGCTGGTGCTGTACGATGTGGGTCTTTCGATCGGACGAAAGTGGTCCCGTTCCGAGCGTCTGCTGACCGTGTGGATGGTAAAGCTGTGAGGGTCGCACTCGAAGCGCTTGTGTTGCGTCGCTGTTCAAACCGGGGCTACCATTGGCGGCTGCCGCTTTCTGTTCGTTGCTTGGGCGATTTTTTATGATGGCTGCCCGTTCTACACTTTTCACCTTCTCCATTGTGACACACTGCCTACTCCGTATCGATGGTGGACGTTCTTCGACGGATCGTGCTAATCGTGTGGGAAATTGCACTACACTGCCGACACAATCCCGTGCAGTGAAAGGGGAAAATTTCTTTTGTTTACGATCAGTCACACTCACGTACAGCCTGTTCTCTGCTGGCAGGGGCTCAAACTTCGCGAGGCTCGGCCGAATTTCAACACGCAAATTTTAATACGGACAATTTCGACAATTTCAAAACACTCTTTTGTAGCACAATCTCAACAAAAAAGAGCGCAAATTTAGTGGTCCTGACACGTGCTCCACGGCATACTAGTTCTCCAGTTTCAGCAGCAATAAAGAGGAAAATATCCTCTGCACTCCAAACGTCAAACACATTTTTTCTTGTGCAAAATTGTTGAAGCAAAACACTGACAGCAGGCCAAAAAGGATTGCTGAGTCAGTGGTGCTTAGCTTTTTTGGGCAACCCTGGAAATACGACAACGAATTGGCGAACAAATGTTAAATCCTTTTATTTTAACCCGATCATTTTACGGATTGTTATAGGCCATTGGATATTATGATAGAAAAAATATTAAATCATTATAATCTGATGGTAAAAACAATGTTGTAGTTGACTTCCACTGTCCCGTTTCAGGAGTGATGCTTCTTCACAACGTTTCTTCTTTTACTCTTAAACACTTTCTAAAGATACAAAAATCCGGTAGTATTTGCAATTGCCCCTGCTAAAGCAGAAAAATTGTTAACCTAGAATTGAAGAATAGCAATCAGTCTGTCAGTCCAAAACTCTGAAATTCATACGATAGATGATTCTTTTATTTGGAGTCCATTGTTAAATTTCAGAACATAGAAGTTGTATGATTACACGCTTAAAAGATTACGTTCTCTAAGTGCTGCACCACAAATCTGTGCAAAGCGGATGAATAGTACAAATGTGTTAGGTTTCTGCATTGCTTATGCTCCATGCAGCAAACATACTTAAATAAGATCTGCCACGTTCATAGGCATTTCATCGATTTGTGTCGAGTAGTACTGTTCAATATCTCGCAAAATTCTGATATCATCCGACTTGACAAAGTTAATCGCCACACCTTTACGGCCGAAACGACCAGATCGACCAATACGATGAATGTACAGCTCACGGTTGTTCGGCAAATCGTAGTTAATGACCAATGACACCTGCTGCACATCGATACCGCGCGCCCAAACATCGGTCGTGATCAGTACTCGGCTCTGGCCAGACCGAAACTCCTTCATGATTTCGTCTCGCTCCTTCTGTGGCATGTCACCGTGCATTGAACTGACGGTGAAGTTGGCCTCGCGCATCTTCTCCGTCAACCAATCCACCTTGCGTCGGGTATTGCAGAAAATGACGGCCTGCGTGATGGTAAGCGTATCGTACAGATCGCACAGTGTATCAAACTTCCATTCTTCACGCTCGACCGCCACGAAGAACTGCTTGATGCCTTCCAGTGTCAGTTCATCACGCTTTACCAGAATGCGGATCGGGTCGGTCATGAACTTGGATGTCATTTCGAGAATTTCATGCGGCAGGGTTGCAGAAATCAGCACTACCTGCGTGGCCGGCGGCAGGTACCGGTAAACGTCGTAAATCTGTTCCTTGAACCCTTTGTTTAACATCTCGTCCGCTTCATCCAGCACCAGCATCTTAATGGAACGCGTACGCAGGACACGCCGTTTGATCATGTCGAACACACGGCCCGGTGTGCCGCTAACTACGTGCTGACCGTAGTCCAGTTTGCGAATGTCTTCCCCCAAGTTAGTGCCACCGATACAGGCGTGACACTGTACGTTCATGAAATCACCCAGCGCCAAAATAACTTTCTGGATCTGAACAGCCAATTCACGGGTCGGGGACAGACAGAGAACCTGCGTTTCCCGCAGTGTGGTATCCATGGACTGCAAGATGGATATGGAGAACGTTGCCGTTTTGCCCGTACCCGACTGTGCTTGTGCGATGACATCCCGACCCTTTACGATCGGTTGAATACTTCTTTGCTGGATGGCGGAAGGCTTCTCGAAACCTAGGAAACAACAAAAAATGGCGTTGCAATTTCAAGTGTAAAACAAAATGTTCCTCGTTCGATCAATAAAGTCGAAAGACGAACAAAAACCGCCGCTTTCTAGCTACAAACACTTACCATACGCGTAAATACCCCGCAGAAGCTCTTCCCGAAGCCCCATTGAGTTGAACGTCGGCAGCACCTCGACATCTTCACTTGTTTCGAACTCCACGTTCGATAGATCCTCGTTCGCTGGCACCCTTCTTCCGGACATGGTTATATTTTGCACACTGAAGAAGCTTCTTCAGAACTGGGTTTGGTAAAGTTTTCGTTCACAATTTGCCAGAAAACTTTTTCTTTTACCCCACCATATAATTGTGCGAAAGCGGAGCGTGTGTTATTTGATGTCAAGTTTTTCCGTTTTGGCGTTTTCTCCTAGTTTGACAGCAAGCCGGTGCTTGGTCGCTGACATTCTGAGTCGACATTGAACATCTCACAACGTGAGTCGACTTTGCACGAAATTATCATGTTTCTTTTGATTTTCATCGTTTATTCGTAACTTATACCGGGACAAAACATAGTACGTTTTGGTACATTGATCAAAATGAAAAAATATTATAGACGGACAGATCCCCACATATTTCGATAATTCCATCATTTTACAATTCTCATCCTCATCTCACTTCTCATCAGTCATTCTCGGCACTGTCAAAGTACATTAAAAAAAGCACTCCCAATTCTTTTGTTTTCACAAAAGATTCAGCTGTTCGTTGTACACCGCGGCGTAATTATTCGTTTTATTTTGGTTCTCCCCGCGGTTTTAGCAATCACTTCGCTAACACAACGTTTACGAACAATTGCTTCGCGGCGTCTCCGACGTAGCGTCTGCCCTTCCATTTGCTTATCAGTTTAGTTCGGTTGTGAAAGGCCTCTGCATCAGATTGTTGTATTTTGGTGTGCTTCGTGTGGTGTTATTTTTTCACTTTTCCTGCGTCCCAACATTACTCACAGTTTTGTCTGTCCGTTGTCACAGCCAGGGTTGTTTTTGGTTGAGTAAAGCGATAGGAAACAGAGATTATTCCCTTCCTAGACTTCTATACCTTTTTGCCAACGAATGAAAAGTATGCGAGTGTGGGTCTAATCACCAACAGTGCGTCGGTTTAGCATTGGTGCTGTAGGAGTAGCATGGTCAGTCTGCTACGAAACTTTACATCGAACTCAGTAAGGCTTCATACAACCGTGAACGAAGGGCATTTGATTTCACCTGCTTTTGTCACCTATATTTGTTACAGGGTGGACGTTTCTTTGATGAATCATCGAGAATGGACGACAGCAGAACGATGCTTGATCCCATTCTGGCCACGGAGGATGACGACAGCTTTCGACCGCTGCGTACTGTCCCTGCCTTCAGGTACTGGAACCATATTATTTCTGATACTGATACCGACTGTGTCGGGGGAAGCTTATCGACATTTTCGCACTGCGAGCTTTAAATTCGTCGCTCAATCTATATTGAGGTTGGGTATGAACGATTTTGGCGGATTACAAATCAAGTCCCTTAATCACAAACAGAATATGATAAGGCGAAATGTTGTTTTCTGGGCTACTGATGGGTCAGAGAAGCTAGAGAGAACAAATACATTCAGCACAATGAAATTAAATGGAATTAATTGACATTCTCATTCTTGTAATGTTTCAGCATCCATCTCCTAGTGTCCAGTTGCATTTCCTTGACTGGAATCATTCTAGCAGCAACATGGGAGGACAGTCGACGGTGCGAAGCATACTTCATAATGCTTTACCTTCGAGCTGCATTCTGGATTTTCACTTACGTAAGTAACATTACAGTTCGCACTTTGGCGCTAAGTTGAGCGGTATTTAAATGCAACGAATACTTCTAGCTGTTTGATCACATCGTACGGGCGCATCATGAAAAGTTACGGTTAAACGGTTATCACGATTTCCACCGTGCCACCGAACAACACAAAAGCGTACCGCTGCAGATTGTATCCCTGTGGAATACGTTCCTGCTCGCGATCCAAACGCTTATTCAGCACTACTACGGTGACGCATTCGGTGAGAAGTGCATTGCGGTCGGTTTGCTATCGCCGATCATATACATTTCCGCTTTTTCCGGCCTGGAAACGATTGTACTGTGCATCGTAAACGGAAGCTACATTGGTAAATGCACGCAGTGTTTCCGTGTTGGTATATTGCTTTTAACGCTCGGTTCTCTAAATTCTTTATTTTAGCTACTGTACGCCGGTTCAATCGTACCGCATCACCACCGGACGCACTACAGGATAATCGTGGTTTCAGCGGTGGTTCCCTGGGGCTTACCCAGCGAGGCCTTAGTACGGCAGAGCTGCTGGAGAAGCAGGCTGATCTGATCAAGTATTTGAAAGATCATAATTTGAAGCTGAATCAAAAGATAATGCAAATGAACGCGCAGGTGCGAACGGTCACGTACCCGGGATAAGTTGTAATCCCTTTTTTTGCTGGGGAAACCAGGGAACACAGGGAAATGAAAAGCAGAATGTATGGTTTTCTTTATCATAGCATGGTGTATTCGGAAACTCGCAAACACATTGGACTGAAGCACTTTATACAAATACTTATACCATCGTTAATTTCCCTTCGTTTTGGAAATTTGCTCTAGGTTAGTTAAGCGTGATGGGTGGAGCATTATAAATTTCATTATTCACAATAGTATATTGTTTGTTTTCGGTGTATTAGAAATTTTTCCATAATTAGAGAGGAAATGCAGCAAAATTTCCCACATTTGTATTTAAGAAAGCAATTCCTCTTGGAATGAGTGATACAAAACTAAAGTCGTTTAATAAATAATTACAAACAATTGCAAATGGAAAAAAACGGAAAACATGTTTTTGTTTTACATAGAAACAGTGAATAAGGACAGCTTTATTATTTAACGTATATCGTCGTTAAGATTCGTGCGTAACGATATTTTTAGTATACAAAACCAGTAACAGTACGAAATAATAGTGTATGAAGAGTTACTACATGAAAGGTAGTACAATGTAATAGGGTAAACATGCACATTACCACAATTACGCCCTCGACTATACAAAGTGTATTAAATTTCAATTATTGTTCGGTCCTATCAATACCCTCCAACGATTGATTGTTCTGCCAGCGAGTAGTTAAGTGATTGGTTCGGAACGAGTTCCACCAGATTTTTTGCCTCCTGAATTCTGCTAGAAAGCTGACTGTTCTCCTCCTTTAGCTTGCTTATCATCGCCGATTGCAGCAGAATGAATTCCTTCGGATCCGTTATGCTTTTGAAGCTATCGTTAACGCTGTATTCCTCCGTGGGGCATATACGCAGACTCAAATCGTTGGCACTCTGCTGCGCGTCCGGCATTGGACGTGTGAGATTGAACACTCGAACGTGAACTGTTTATTTAACAGGAATGAATAATCGTGTTAACGAGATATCTTATCATTGAGTCGAGTATACGTACCGATATAGGATAGCTGTACTGGTACAATAATCATAGTTTCGAGAAGGGTGAAAGACGCTACAAATACCACGGACGAAAACCCATCCACAAAGCAACGTTGCATAAACGTTTCCCCAAAGGAATGTCCCAATGCCGTGTGCACTATCAGCAGGATCGTGTTCGATAGCGTCACCAGCTTCAGGGAAGATTTTTTGTGCCGGTGAACTTTGGTAGCGAAGGAATGGTGACCACAGCGGTTCAGATATAGGTGTCGGCTTTTGGTGTACAAGTGGATTAACTAAGCGTTGTTTACGGTGCGCAAGAATAGATAAGAATTTGCAAAATTAATGCTTTGTTTAAAATTGCATACTTATGTTACTGATATTTTCGGTACATACGTAAACAATCGCCCAATAGACGCCACGTAGGTAGAGCAGCATGTAGTAATATAAACACACCGTTGTGGTATCACATTGCTGTAGCGTATATATAACGGAGATGATCGTCAGTGCAATTGTAACAAACAGTTGGATGCTGCAAATGAGTAAATGCGATGAGATTGTTTGTTTTTCTTCCGTTTTATTCCATACTACAATCTGGTCTATACTGCATCCTACCAAGCACTGGGAACTGTTTGAAGCTTATCAAAGTGTATGGAATCATCCGGTTCGGTATTGCTGGTGGAATGGAATAACGATTGATTGGGACCAGCATTCCGACCCGCGGCGCTAGATGATCCGATTGCAAACGATTTAAACAGAAACGACGATAAACCACGAGTTAGAAAAGAGGTCGACATTTTGTTGCCACTTTACAAGCGCGCTTGTTATTGATTCCACTGGATGCTGCACAGCAACTGACATCCAGAATGCAACGTTTTCCCTAAACTAGACGACCATTTTATCCATGGTTCATAATTACTCCATTTTTAGTGCCTTCATCTTGCTTTCCTCCTGTGCCAAATGGTGTAAGCGTCCGAATCCGTATTCCGTCAATCATAGGCACGTGGTGTGTACTTATCGTGTGTTCCGCATTTGCATCAGAATGTCAACAGACGCAGAATCGCCTTTGCAGTCCAATAATTCTAAACTGTACACTCCGCCAAGTTTGGCAGAGCGCAGTTTACGCTTTCGTCCTGTTTTTGTTATTTGCCTGTTCAGGTCGGTAGTTTGTTTTTTTTTTTTTTATTTTGCCTACCCGTCCCAAGTTCCCATCGAACTAATCGTCCACCGATCGTGATCTTTTCAGTCTGCATCTGTTCTTCGCGATCCTGATCGTCGTGGTCGGCACTATCGCATCGGCACTCTGCTGGCCACACCCCGACGGTGACGCGTCCTCTGTTTATTTTATCATCATTTATCTACGCATCAGCTACTGGGTGGTAACGTACGTGATCCACGAACAGAACAAGCGAGAATTTGTTCGACTCGCCGAGCCGGACTTTGATCACTACCGTACGCTGACGGTGTATCGGAAGGCACCGCTACAGATTGCCACCTTATGGAATGTGATTCTACTGACGGTGCAGAACCAGGTACGATACCTGTTTCCGTATGTGCAGGGAGATGCTAGTGCTGGTAGCAATGGTAGCGTTCGGACAACCGTAGGCGGAGCACTGAATCCAGCCATTACACCGCAGGTGTTCGTGATCGTGGTGTGTGCTCTGGAGCTGTTGGTTTTATTGTGTTTTTACGTGCCACTTGTAAGGATTCTAATCGATATCAGAACATCGGAAGGCCATGGAAAGGTAACAGACCTCCGGTACCGTCGCATGACGGATACGGAACTCGCGGAACAACCGATCGAGTGGCAGTTGGAACGGCAAGCTATCCTGATCAAGACGCTTCGCACGAAACGCGATAGCTTACAGCGGGAGGCAAAACTACTTGGCCTCGATCATTGTTGATCGTTCGAATGATTCATCGTCCCATGTTGGTCCTTTGTGTGTGCTGTGTGAAGTAAGCACTGCGTTTAGGACGGCCTGCGGTTTAGATGGTACACAATAACGCATGTGTATTCATCTGTAATATTGCGATATGTTTATTTGTAATTGTTCACATGAAACAATAGTAATCTACCACTAGTGATAAGAAAACGATAAAAAAACAAATCACACAACCGTTGCTGGGCCGGAATCCCAAACTGAAACGAAATAAATCACACGAGATGTTCTACGCCATTACATCACTACTGCTTCTGATTGTGTGTTCGGTTGTATCCTGGAAGGTGTTCCGCATCCACCCTTCCATCTGCCCGCACTACCTGTTAGACATCCGATAAGCTCAACAGCTCACTATCGCACGCCTTGTAGCTTAGCTTACCGGCCGAATCGAAGGAGTAGGTGCTGAGCTTACTACCATTACCGGCATTCCGTCGCTTTTCGGCTGTTCTTTGCCGATGTTCCTGGTTCGCCATCCGATTGTTGCTACCGGTACTGGTAGTGGACGTTGTAACGGGTGAGTCACATTTTTTGCTGCCGGTAGCCGCGCCCGCATTACCAGTGGAACCAAGTTTCTGCGAAATCATTTTGCTCACTTTGTCCGGTTTACGGTAGAGGGCGTGTTCCGATTCACGGTTTAAGCTGGAGCACCGATGGGCCACATGCCCTAACCGAGGGCCCCACTGTGGGGGACCTTCCAGCAATAAGGGGGCCGCCTTTACGCGCTGTCTCATGAGCTCCATGTTGATTGCATGTTCCTCCTGACGAAGCCGCTGTTCCGCGCGCCTAGTAGCAAGTCGAAGATTCAGCTCTTCCTCATGCGTGTGGCTAGAATTTGTGTATCATGTAGAATGTGTTTAACTTAACTTCCCCCAAAAAAAAGCAGACCACTTACTCCAGGTTTAGGTTTTGAAAAGCTTGACATTTCTTAACACCCCATCGGAACCTTGGGATCTTCTTTTTCTCCGTCACTGTATCGTCGAGTTCCAGGTCGCGCAGCTTCTTGCGGCACCATTCCGTGCGTAGCGTGGCAGCAAGGTTCGGTCTGTTGACCGGATATATCGGTGCCGGTGTATCACCTGAACCTCGGTTGTTATCCGTACTGTTGCTGCAACTGGAATTGCTGGTCGGGTAATGCAGCTGCAAAAGAAGATGTCATTAATGGACGGGCCTTTGCACGTACCTAACGCCCCAATTAACCTACCCTGGCCGGATCATTTACGGATGTGAAATATTCGGCACACTTTTGCTCCACACTTTTCCGCCGCTTCAACGGTTTGCGTGACTTTCGCTTACGTTTCGATGTTTTTCCACCGTTGGAGGTTGGCCGCTCCCTGCCGGGATCTTCTGCCGAGTGCCGTGAGAGACTATTCTTGCGTTCGCTCCGTTCACGCCGCGCCATCGATGGGGGTAGTGCCGCTTGCTTCAACATTTCCTCTGCCCGCAATCGTTTGTTGAGATGTCGGAAGTATTCGTCCTCCCAGGCTTTGGTTTGAAAGTAGCTGCTGAACAGTTTCTTCGGGCATGGTTTTGCCTTGAAGGGGCGCGATTTCCGCAGCACATCCATTCCCGACTCGTACCCCGTGCTCAGTAATGCCGGGGACGATAGACTTCGGCTTAGACAGCGGCTGTGGCCACGGTTGAGACGCTCCGAAAAATGGAAAGGTTTTATCTGCGATTGTAGCTCGATCTCGGAGTTCAGCTTCGCCAGCCGGCTCCGGTTCTCCTGGTCTGCCATAATGGTATCAAAAAGCGGTATGCGCGATGTGATTGGGACGGGGTTGGCACGAAATTGTGCCGACTGCTTGGACGCAGACTCGACCAACGCCTCCTTGGAGGGAAATGCACTCTTGCTTGCAAGCAGTAAATCCTGCAGGGTACGCTGTTCCTCTTCCCGCTGCGTCATCTTGTACGGCTGAGGAACAGTGACGTTGGCAAGGTTGCGTATCGGACTGGCCGATTTGCAGCGCAAGCTACGCTTCACGTATCGATCGTATCGTTCGACAAAGTCGGAATTGGCGGGCGTCGCGCATGAAGGTGTTGCCACTTTGGTGGTCGCAGTGCTATCGTCCGGATCGGAAACGTACGGTGTGCCGGAACGATACTTTCTGCTACTCTGCCCGAGCTCATCGTGCAGACTGTTCTCCTTGGTGCTTTCTATTCGCACCGATTTGGCGGATCCTTTGCGCGTCGTATCAGCAGCTTTATTGGTACCATCGTGTTTAGCGTCCACAACCGTCGGTGGAGATTTGCTCCAAGAATGCAACGATTCTCCGTCCTCTGTCCCCTGTTCGCTAGCTTTCGCACCATCACCACTGTTGGTCGCACTTTCATTCACGTTGCTGTGGTAGCTATGCTTGTTAAGACCTCGGACATCATTCCGCCTGGAACAAGCACCTGGCTCCGGCGACAGTGGGCACGTGGTTCTATCGTCCTCGCCCACAAAACAGATCGACTTCAATTCCTTCTGCTTCTTTTTCAACGTATTCAGCCGACAGTAAAACTCTTCCCGAGGCAAATGCAGCAGATCGTTATAGTCCGGAATGCTGTCATAGAATTGGACCATCGTTTGAAAGCTGTCCGTTTCTTTGCGCAGCTGGTGCGTCAGGGAACAACATTTGGAGCGCCGGTACTGTCCATTCCGTGCCAGCGGGCACTTGATCGATGCTTTTTTGCGTGTGATCGTACTCATGGCTTCCTGTGCACGGGGATCCTGCAGTCCACGATCGAAACTACACTGCGGCACTAGAAACGATGGGTTCGGCCGTTTGCTGGACGGGCTGAGCGGTTTCTTGATGCAGGAATTGACAAACACTGAACGACCGTGCTGTCCGGACATGACCGTCGAATGTTGCGAATCCGTCGCTCGATACTGCGTTCGATGCGGAGAATCTAGAACAAACCGAAGAATTCGGGACTCGTAGGACACGAAACTGGTAGTGTTGCTGTAGCGCTTATAGCAGGCTATCCACGTCGTACAGCGTTTCGGATGACATCGTTTTCTTTGGCGTTTTGAAGGTAAATCAGGCAAGAGGCCAGGATGACCTGGAAATAGCTGTGGCCTTCTTCTTCGCCTAGCTCGAAGCAGTGGAGGAGCAACTCCCTTTTGATGTTCAGAGTTTTCCAATTTATGCCTGATCCTTTACCAATATTTATCGGCTGTGGACTTCACAATGAAACATTCGTTACTAACTGATAATGGAATTTTCACTTCACTCTTGCAGCATAAAACAAAAAAAGCACCTTGCTGTTTGTTGTGTTTTCTGGTGCGCTATGGCAACAGAAACTACGACCATTCTCGGGTTTTTGGGGTGTTACGCTATTCGGACTAGCCGAAGCCGAACCAACGGCAGTCTATTGGGTTGCGCTGAAAGTGTTTTTCCGAGTGGAATTTTCGTTTCCACTATCGCATCTTCGTGCTCGTGGCACCGCGAAAGCTCAATTCGGCGTGATGTGATTTCTAGCAGTTGAATAGAAAATCAACGCAAATTGGCGACGTCATCGTTATTTTATATGTTATCACCTTCGAGACGAGACCGCCTTTGTTGGGATATAAAATTACCCCGTGGGTGGTTCTTTGTTTGGCACCTTTGGCAGCTGGAACTTCTCACCGCGTGCAGCAATAGGAAGCTTAACCGTGTGACGGACTGGAATAGCTCATAAATTATTGCCTCGTGTTAGAAATCTAACCGATCACGGCGGTGTCAGCGGAGGTGTAATAATATGTGCCGCTTTGTTACGCTTAATGCGACTTTTCACGTACTTAATTACTGTGTTCGTACGTTCGCCCCAAAAGGGCCATCAACGGCTCACTTCGTCAGTAGATTGTTGTCTGAGGAGCGCTCTTTTCAGGCGAATTTATCGTTGGAAACGAGTTGTTTGTATTTAGTTAAGAGGTTAAGTGTTGCAATTATTCGCAGAAAATAGTAAACAATAATCACTTAAGCTTATAGTTGATATTCTATGACTAATATGGGACTCGGGTGGAGCAAAATGCTTCCAGGATGACGCTACTCGTGTAAGGATAGGTGTAAGAATTCAGCAAATGTAAAAATATTTTTAAAGAACTTGTTATGGAAGAAATTGTGCATACTCATTTAATCGGACTACTACTCGTTTAATCGTACAATAATATTGCTGTAATCAAATTTAAATCGTTTTGCCACGATTAGCTATTTAAACTAAACAATTAATACCGTTATGGTGAGTTTTTCCTCTTCTTCTTTCTTTTTTCCTCAAATCAATTGCGTGCAACGGCAACGTCATTTAAATCGATCTACTAACACCTGCAGCTGCACTACGCATACATCGGTAACAACGTGTCTCGTTGTTGCGTAAACGAAAACAGCTGATTGACGATACGCGACCCAAACAAAGAGCAGCGCAAGAATGTGAGAGAGAAAGAGAGCGGCCATCTTTTCTCCCGTGTATGAGCGAACTGATTTAATCTCGCACAGTGGATAAAGATAATACTGCTTACAATGTTTTGTGTTAAAATAAAAACAATATTTTTATTTCATACACATGATATTATTACCTCGATCGCTATTGAGAAAGTATTTTTTTATTATAATAAGTATGATGTTTCCATGTATTGAAATACATTTACTTGATTAGTTTCTAACACTTTTACAACTTTTGTAACATTTTTCTAGAAAGCATATCTTGTCAGAAAATATGTAAACAAATTTATGAAAATAAATGTGTTTTTTATAAAAGGTTGGAATATACTATAGGTTTACTCTTCGTATTTGCCACTGTGCCTTTTCGTTCGCTCTCTCTCTCTCGCTAGTGCTGCTGCGATCGTGGGTCATCGTCGTACTTGGAAGTCGAGAATGCTTCAATTCAAGTTTACGCTTCGCCTGCTAAGCACGCGTTTACGCCTGTATCGCTCTCACTTCCCGCAAGTTTCACGGCTCATAAGGGCAATATGCGAATTACTGCGTGAGACCTGATCAATGTGTTGCAAATAATCGGTTCCGTGCACTGCATTTGTATTTAAGCGAAGAAAGAGCAACTTGCCACAAGTTGATGCTGCTGTGTGAATAGTGCTCATTATTGTGCGGGCAGATCTGGTAGATCCACCATTCACCAAACAGCCACAGTGTAGATAGCTGTTGCGCGGTGTTGTTTACCTTGGGCTCATCGTCGCTGTAGAGAAGAACATCACAACAACGCTACCATCGCAATCTGGTGGACTGCTTCTGCCTGAACCAGTGCTATTTGCGTGCAGATCCATATAGACAACATCCCATCGAGAAGGGGAGACCAATTTTTATGAAGGTACGGTACAATAATACGATCTAAACAAGCCGCGTAAAGCTGTGACAAACATACAACGAGTGCGAAAGTGTGCGTACCAGGGCGCCCTCGCGTAGTGGAATACTGTGGAATACCCAAAACAAAAGCATCCGATAAACGGTGTGCGTGGTGGATGCAGGGTGAGAGAGCGTGCGTATGGTGGTAAAGACGTGGAAAAATTAGTGCCAATAGTGTGTGTACTTGTTCACTAGCTCACTAGCAAAGCAGTGAGCTAAGTTCGATTGTAGGCGGTAAAGTGTCAAAGCGCGGGCTGTCAAATGCGTTCGCCGTAATCAAGCAAGTCATCTAAGTAGCAAGTGGTCTAGGGCGATTTAAAGTGGAAAATTTTCATCTCGTGATCAATCGGCGAGAGCGCGAGCGTATCAAGAGCGAAAGAGAGAGAGAGAGGGATATCCCTGTCGCGTTGTTGTTGATTCTGTAGCTTGAAATAGAAATTGTAACGCAGCCAGCATATAGCCAGCAAAGCAAAGAAAAAAAAACGTGCTGCCTTTATGTTCTGCTTGTGATATTCCCACCCTTTATTGTTTTTGGCCCTGCGCTGAACGGCGCCTCGTAATCGGTAATTTGTGCGTGCTGATGTTGTGTGGTGTCCGGTGCTAAAGAGTTCGCTTGCAGGTGTCCTACCTACTGTGCGACCCGTATGATTTGCCCAAGTGTCCTTGCCGCAGTGGTCACCGTTGCGGTAGGTCTTCGTCCCATCAACCTGCCAGCATATTTACGGCCGTAGAAAAGGGCAAGCTGCTAGTCCGGGTCGGTTTCACCTGCTGCAAGCTACATTCCTGGTTTAGTGTTCCAGCACGACCTGACAGTGTGCGTGTGTGTGTGTGGTGTTTGTGTGCGTCTGTAGTGTATCAAAGCCGTAGAACGTAGGATAGAAGGAAGGCAGTAGAGGACTCGTACGTCGTACGCATCTATTTCGGCATCGGCTAGAAAACCGTTTCACAGTTCCCGTAACCGTGGAAGCCGTACAGGACGGTACGGACGGTGGGGGAGCAGCGGCTCTCACGATGAGCTTGAAGAAGGCCAGCCGTACCAAGAGCCTGTCGTTGAGCGGCGATGACTTTCCGCTGCGTCCAGCAACTGGGGCCGGAAATGTCGCGGGCAAACCGAAGGCCACCTTCAGCACGGTGAAGCGGCCCGAGGATACGCTCAAGATAATGAAGTACATCGATGATAACGTGATCGGGAAAGGTGTCGCATTTCTGGGACCGTACGGTCGTCGTAAAGGTACGTACAGGAAGAAAACGCTCTTCGTCAATGTACATATTTAGATATAATACTTCTGTTTTTTTTTATCTCAAAAGAGATAAAAAAAAGTTTCTAATGCAAATGTTTGAAAGCGATAGATATAGCGCTCCTTTGTTCCGATCTGTGTCGTTCTTTGTTTTTGTTTACATTTTTTTGCTCTTCTTCAAACGACAGATATTCTGGCACGCGTACCAATGCGTATCTGGCACTAATGCCGGAAAAGGATAGCCTACTGTTCGAAAGCAGCTGCACGTTCCTTTCTTTCCATTGGCATGACGTCATGGCGCATGTCCTAGTTTCAAGGATACCCAAGCGTGCGGTCTTTGACCCCTTTCCTGCCACGCACCTTGGGCGGGCGTTTTGCTGTGCTGCATTGCCCTAAAGGCAGAATGTCCTTGGACGTGTTTTTTGGATGAGTGAACCAAGAAGCTGGATGTGTTCCCTGTCTGCATCCTTGCCAGTTGTCTGCTGTAGCGAGCAAAAAGGGTGCCACTTTGTCGCTTCGTGAATGTCCGGGAAATTCCGTATTTGGAATGCTGATCTTACGCTGGTGGGTTTTCTTTTTCTGCGTAGTACGGTTTCCGTTGATTTTATTACGTTAGTGGAAAACGTGTTGCGCAACTATTTTGTAACACACGTTTTTCTTTTGCGATGGGAGAGTATAGAATGGAAATTACGTAACAAACTTGCGGTGGGCCACGCTATTCTGACCAGCACAAGGTGAAGATTGTTTCGGGCATGTTTTGCTCACGTGATGTTGCATTATGCTGTTAAACTGTGGAGCTCTTGTTGCTAGTTCTTTGGAGAAATATAGGAACATTTATGGGATCATTTATTGCATCACTTGCTACTTTAGTAATCATTATCTGCTTTGTGTCTTCTTTTATTTGGATTTGGGTTATTTGGTGGTCTTCATACGACGAGGACATCACCGAATCCTGTTCTGACTCGTTCTATCTAATGGAGGTTCTAATGGGATTTTGGACCGGTCCTGTCGAGTGGAGACCGGCGCCACAATCAATACACCGCCGGTCTGCCCTCTGTGAGCCATTAAAACAGTAAGTTAAACGGGCAAGATTTCCATTCCACTTTAGGCCTTCAAGCGGCATGATCCGCCAATGCTCTGGGAAATATTTTGAGAGTCGATTTGCATGCCTCCCCATTAAATGGTCAGATGTATGACTCATCTTAAAACATTCATTAAGCACATCACTATTTTTTTTACAGAATTCACAGTCCTCAAAAATCCTGAAACCTTAACAACGCCGGCTACAATAGTACCAGTTCAGTTAAAATTCGATCCACAAACTTCGGTGTATTAGACTGATCGATGACCAGTTACGAGTCTATAAGGCTACCTTGAAAACAACAGCTTTATATCAAGTATTAATTACTCAATTTTTTCCATTATTTCCATCGTTACAAGATCCACAAAATTAAAAACCAAAAGGCTATAATCACCACTAGAACTATGATTGCTGTTTTGACAGAAATCTGTCACCATCAAAAAAGCAAATGCGCACCACAGATTCTTCGAATAGCTTATGAATTCCTTTGAAACCAAGCTAGTCACATCCTGCCAGGGCAATGAATAACACAGAATCATCCTTATTTATGGCAAGTAAACATAACGGGCGACCAATTTCTGGTCACTCGGCGCCAAACAATCTTCCGTTCCGTGCCAAGATAGTGTTGTTTTTCGTCATTCACTACGTAAAATCTAGCCATCTTGTTGCGCTTGAAAGGGATATCTTTAACTAGGATTCTATGTAAAAATGATGAGATAGAGTCGAGAATGTGAGAATTGTTTACCGCATCGGAAAATTGTCCCAGCCCGTAACCTACTTTGGAGTGATGGTTCATTCATGAAACAGTAAATAGGATACTGTTGATTTTTTTTATCTGTAATACTTTATATATGCAATCAACAATTCCCGATTCTCAACGGAGCTTCGGAGGAAAAATAAATTCATTGCGACACGATGTTTCTTACACGCGCGATGCATGGCGTACGCCATTCGAAACAGTTTCCTGTCTGTGAAAGCGATCACACGAATGTGCATTTGCACTTTACCATCGCACGGATGTTATTTTTAACACTGCCAGGCGCACATGGTTGCACTTCCGAGACTGTACGAGCCGCACGCACACAAACGGGACACACCATTACCAAGGGAAGACCCCAGTACCATTTTTGATGACTTCTTTGCAACAGCGTAAAACATAGTTATGCGATCGCACAAAATGTCTTTACAAGAGGTGTCGGCAAGGGCCTCTAGAGGCACACTTTCGCTTCTTTATTTCCAGTGCAAGATGTCGCGATGTGTGCTTATCGAGCGTACTCGTCTGCAGTGCCGAAGGGCAAGCAGCGTCTACGATGGTCGCTTTCAAGGCCAGGGTTGGCTGGGGCTCGTTATGTACCGCCACCACGTTTGGAGCATGCGGATGCGCGACTGCATCATGCAAAACATGATCATCGCCCGTTGGGAGCGTGTGTGCGTGCGTGCCGATTGTATCGTAGACGATCAAGATCTTGTGATGATCTTGGCAGCGAAAGTGCTTCTGCCGGTTTGCAAGTGAAAACGAAACGTAGAAATGCAGGTTTTGCTGCATGGAGCAACCGACCTATCGACCGACAGACGCGACACACCACACGCACCTCGGTGTAACCTAGTTTGTTTTTCCCCCTTTTTTGTTTTGTTTTGTTTCTGTGCTGCCCATCTCAGTTAACTGCCTCGCTGGCGACGAAACCCATCCGGTTGCGAGCAGCGACGGTTTTGAACCGGAAAAATTGTCTCGCCGTGCGCAATTAAGTCTACCGGCGATGCGGCGTCTAGTCGGAAAAAGGCTTGAGAAATGGCTATGAAGCTTGGAGGGGTTTTTTTTTTGTTATTACCTTTTGTGCACAAATTCCGCCACAGTATATGGGAGACGGTGTGGTTGGGCGCATGTCCTGCAAGAGACTGTAGGATTTTATCTACGATTTACTGATGCATCGATGCTGGTCCTATGTTTAGCCTTCGTTTATTTCCGGCTGATTGGCAGTGAAACTGCCGTTTTTCCAAGCAGTCAGTAGCGTTTGATGTATGCGGGGCAGCAGCATCGGGAAAACTTTTCGCGAGAGTTGACGATACGAAGCGATATTAAATATGGGTCAGCAGTAGCACTATCGACTTTCAAATGTTGAAAACGGAGAGCACGAGCATGGCCTATTTCGAAGTAATGTAATCGGTAAAAGGAATAATATTACCCCGACACGTGTTTCTAGAAAATCTAGTGTGGTTAGAAAAAATGCACATTTGTTGAGTTAAAAAATACTAAAAATATCTCTAACATTTTCATTTATCGTCTATCCATTTGTTAACATTATTCCAATGGAAAATCGAACCTAAAATATTCACCACTGTCTCTCGGTACACGTGGCCTTCCTACTTGCCGGAAGAAAGTGTCAAGTGTTCGGTTTCTCGTTTGACACCAGTGCTGAGAATGCAGGTGCACGCACCATTACACCCGGCTTCCGTTCTGTACCGTGCGTTGAAGCTACCATCTGGTTGAAACTGGATATCGTCAACGGGCGCCAGTTCAATCGAGCGAATCCTCCAACAATCGGTGCATTCGCGTGCACCTAAACGAAGGGGAGGCAAAAGGTGACTCGCATTAGACGTGGTGACAGGTATGACGCGAATGCACAACCGATTAAGCTGTCTAGTGTATGTTTTTTTTGTGGTTAGGTGCGATATGCAAGTCTGCAGTAGTGCCGTAGTGCACGGCATACTAAAAGACTCGGAGTGTAAGGGCTAATGGAAGGGCGTGTTGAGGGTTGTGTTTGTTTTTTGGGTTGTGTCACTACCAGATACTCATGGCACTAACCTTGAACACTCTAATCGATTGTCGTGTGGCCTTTTAGAGTGACTTATACGATGTGGTTTTAGTTGGTGGCTTTGTGAAACAATACATTTCTTTTGGAATTATTCATTATCTATTGTAATGCATTATCTAATGGAATCATAATTTTATAATATGTGAGGCATTTTATGAAAAAGTATAAAGATAATAAAGGAATAAATGTGGAATGTCTTCAATTTCCGCGTTTATCCACTCCACGTAGAATATTCTTAATGCTTTCTGTTTAGTGTGTCGACTTCATTTACTTACTTATCATGCGCTGCTGCAGAAGTACTCTAAACCGCTCACGATTGAGCTCCGTCGTCTGCCAATCCATTATCTTTATTCCATCCATCCAATCCATTACCCATTACCCGTCCTACCTGGCGAAACCATCAATGCCATCACTCTACCTCAATTTGGGCCTACCACGCCTCTTCTATCCATGTGGACGACCTAAAAGTACTTTACGGTCTGGATCGTCCGGTGTCATTCTCATGACGTGACCAGCCTACCGGATGTCAGCTTCACTTACTTATTCGTAATATAATTAATATTTCGGGCGACGTTTAGAAGAAATAAAAACAAAAACATTATTTCGTTATTATTATTAATTTCAAAATTATTCAAATTAAACTTTGAAAAATGCGTATCAGCCAATTCGCGTATATTAGATACCGTGCATCTCTGGCACTCATTGTACTCCCTGTAGTATTGACATTAAAAAAAAGTACAATCAATCTATGAAGACGCACAGAGAACTGTTGTAACCCATTATTGATTGTCATATTCACACAACACACATTATTCATCGCAGTTTGAAGTTGTGGGAATACCTTCAAAAGTCGTTCCGATTAAGCTAGTTGTATACCTTAAGGCCCCGATTTCCGATACACCTTAACAGTAAACAAATCAGCCCAGTTTTCCCGCTGATGGGCGATTCCAAAATGTCACCGTTCTTTACCATCGACATGCTCCTGCTATTGTTAACTCATAACAAATGTGCGACAATTGTACCTCCCACCTAAACGCCACTCACTTACAAAAAAGGGCCACAGCGCGCGGTGTCGATGCGCGTGGTTCGCATTATTTTGCTTCCGATTTGCTGCGGGGTGTGTTTGTTTTTGGGGTGGCGTGATTCTACGCATTTTCTTCCCTTTTTCCGCGGTGTCAGTAGCGCTCGTTAAAGTTGGCCATCATTTTTGCACTCTACGCTCAATCGCGCGATCGCGCCGATGCATTTGCTTACATTGCCATACGGTGGTCACGTACGGATTTTGTTTGTTGTTCCCTGTTGTATGGTTGAACTCATTGCAGTTGGAGATGTCGCGGTGCGAGCGTGGTTTTCAGCTGTGCTCTGCTTTGATGTTCTCATTAAACCGAATATTGCTACCGCTCGATAAATTGCAGTCGTTTGTGCTCAAGATGGTTTACTAAAACATTAAAATCCACTTGCCAATCCTTAAAATTGCAACACTCGCTGAGCTTAATACGCCGGAACACAGGATGAGCCCGGCAAAGGGTCACAATAATGAGCAATGTATACATCCATTCCATCACTCGCTGTACGCATGCACGCGAGTGGAATCTTCCCTTTGCTGTTGTTCTGCGGCTCCGGGTCTGGCCGTGTGATCCAGTGTGAGAAAACCAGATTCTCTCAGAACACGGCCCGGCTTATCGCGCCGGTTCACAGAGTGGTGGCAACCCTGCTCACGTTGTTTCCTACAAGCTTCTATGGCGGTGGGTCCTTATCAGGTCGGAGTATTTCCCCCTAGCTACCTACCTTCAACCTCCGTCCCTGCGCAGACGAACTCCGGAACGAAAGCCTCGCATTGCGACACCCCAGCGAAGATGTCTTCGCAGGGTCATTTGTAATGATTTTAAACGGAATTATGCTCACCTTTGCTAACCATCAGCTGGGTACAATGTGTTTTCGTGTACTGCATTGACCGCTTATCACGATGAATGTGCACAGTTGGGTTGAAGACTGGTTGAAACCGGGAACGAAGCAATCGAGTGTATGATCTTCTACCTTCATTTAAGATAAGATCAGGCACGTTTGTGACTCCTTTTTCGTTGCCTTATTTGCTTAATAATGCCACTTTTGAGTGTTAGTACCGATAAAATAAGGCAATAATCTAATTTTAGTAACTTAATAGCCGCTACTGTGAAACGTGCCGCAAAGAAGGACCCGTAATGCAAATATTAGCGATGAATCACTTGGAAGAATAATTTTCCTAATAACAATGCTCTACCACGTGCCGAACATTGTTTTGCTAACGTTGTTGAAGCACTCAAAAACTCCTATCACAAGCCGTTTCTTTCCCTGCTGCCTGCTGATTCCACATGCACTCGAGGACCTGCTTCGCCTTCGACATCCGTTCGAATGGCCGTAGCTTGCGGGTGCGATGATTATTATTGTTGATGATTGGTGCGCTAGTGACGATGGCAAATAATTGATGCACCCCCCAGAGAGGGTGACATATGCCGGCTCACCCCTGGCACCCGGGGAGCGGGGTGGTCTTTAATGGGGAAGTGCAACAACAACAACAACAAAAGAAACACGTAAGCTAACACTGACTGCCAGGGATTGCACGTTTTTTATCGCGTGCCCCTTTTAGTGCGACAGTTGTGATATGAAGTGGGCACGGGCATCATCACGGCAAACCGCACGCGGGGGTATGGGATGAACCATTCCACGTGGTGTTGGAATTTGTGTATTTAAATTCCAGTCCACGATGATATTTGAATCGGGGAAGGAATAAGAAATCGGAACCAACGCTGGAATGCGCTAATGCGCTGCTCTGGGCGGAAGTTTGTGTGCACCGGATGAGCTTTGGTCAGCAAATTATAAGGGTAATGTTTATTTTACTCGAATGGTAGCCGTTTGGCAAGTGCGCCATTTGCAACCAATGCCGTGCAACCAATGGAAATTGATGTGTATTTATTTTATGGTATGTGAATTATTTTCTTCTCTTCGAATTTCGCTCTAGTTGGGCGGGCACTGATAGTCGTGTGGTAGTGCTTGTGTCAGTTTCCTACACGATGGGACCTGTACCAAATCCCTTACTCTACTTACTATTACTCTACGGGGTAATTTTACTCAGGTTATCCAACTTGTTCCGGTAAATTGGAAATAACCAAGATAAATTTTTGATAACCTATTAAAAGTGGTAAATAGACTTATTGGAGATAATCTTATTCATATTTTTTCCTTCATTTCCTGCGTTTTCTAAGAAGAAGAACTAGTGTACTTTTTCTTCTTTATCGGCACAACAACCTCAAGAAGATCAGCCCAGTGAAGTTTTTGGCTTACTTTGACTTTATTTACCCGTAGCTGGATAGTCAGTTCTTCATGCGGAGGATTGGTCGGGATGGGATTTTGGACCAGACCAGTCGTGTGAAGACCGGCGCCGCTACCAATACACCATCGGGCTGGCCGATTAACACTAGTGTTCCGTGTTGCCATAATTGTGTGTTCTGCTAAAGAATTCAGAATAGAGGAGTAGACTCATTGATATCATTTACAGCTTCGAACCGTAGCATCTAACTCCCACTACTAAAGAGAGGCGTGCATCGATAACGATTCAATGTCAGTGATTTGTTTTTAGTCAATTGATTGTGCTCACTAAATCGGTTATTATTCCGGCCCATCGGGCCCTCTCCCTTTGTATGCCGTGCATAGTGATGTGGTGAGTGGTTGACACTGGAAGGCGACCCCCCATTTAACACTCGAGACACGAATGTCGTCGGACTGCCGCTACGGAGGCAAATGCATTTAAATGCACAGTGCCGTTGATTGTAGTGTGGGATCGGAACGCCTACAGCAACGATCACAAGCGTAGATTCGCTGGTGCTGCTAGTCGAGTGTTTGGAAGGCGCATCCCCAACGGGGGACCGAGGCCGGCACTGTTCAGAAATGGCACGTGTCTGATGTTGCTGATGCGCATTGGTAATGGTATGAATAAGCTTGCAACCGGGTGGCAGGGTAGCCGATAGGATTTATGAAGGAATTGCAGTACGAATGATATTTTTATGTTGGATTTTTATCGTTATATGAGTCTGGGTGGATAAGTGGATTATTGTGTAATGCTTTTAATTACCGCAGTTAATGATCAACAGTGAGATTTAGAATGTGGAATGTTTACTTCCAAAAAAGTCTTCCGAATTTATAATACTTTTCACACGGAAAATAAAATAGCGAAAGATAACCATTAGACTACAGACAATTGGACAATATTGGTCAAATCTATTTGGTCACCAAACATGGCGAGCAGCAGTCAGTCAATCAGCCTGAATATTCGTCAATATTTGCAAGTATAGATGGCACGTGTATTGAAAAGTGCATTATTAATCATGCCCGTATGATAAACACAGGAACTGCACTTAGTCTACTATGCAATTTTTTTAGTACTATTAGTCAAGAGATAATCAAGGAGGGAAATCTAAAACAATGACCACACCTGGCGGCATTCTCTTCTCGCATCAGTATGCACCACGCGTATGCACGCCGGCGTTGTTTAAAGTCATTTCCTTACGGTCGACGTCAAAGGCAAATTACCACCAATTGGCTCCGTAATGGTTTGGCATCGCGGAACAAAACGATTCCATCAGTGCATCAAATAGTTCGGCCTTCAACCCCGCAAAATGCATGATTCGATAGGAATGCATTGGAAAGCAAACAACTTAACACCCCGCTAACGACCGTGCGCTTTTGGCGTTGGCCATCGGCAAAGGAGCCGCACTGGTCGGAGATTTGCTGCACGCCTCTGCAAGGGGTGGTTATTGCGCATCTTCGCACTATCGGCGTTTAGATTCGGGAAGGGGGTTTGCTTTCCCGCACCGGATGCCACGTGCTCCCTTCCCCCCACCGTGGATATCTAGATGTGTCAAACAGGGAAGTTGTTGTCCGTTGGGCACGGATGGGTTGCAGCTGCAATATTTGGATATTGCGGCACGATCTCCACGTTAGGGTTGAGCTTCTACGAAACCTATCGAACCGGTGGTGCATCTCGGATTTGCTGATGAAATGAAGAAAACGAAGATGTTTGGTCTGGTAGGGCAGATCACGTAGGGCACGTACGAGTGTGCGAGTGTGTTAAAAATCGTTTAAAAGTTTTACGCAGTACACATCCCGGCGGCAATCTCCCTTCACGGCGGAGCTATAAAGTTACGGCTATTAGATACAGCGCTGGGAAAACAGGTCCGCCATAAAGTGCGATGCATTTTCCGGCGTTTTTTTTTCTTTCTACGCCGTTCAATCGGTTGTGTAGATGCAGTTTAACACATGATTAACACTTAATGTGTTTGCCTTAATCCTAGCGTTTTGTTTGGTTTGGTCGTCGTTCTTTGTGTGTTTTTTTTTCGTTGGCGGCGTGTAAAGTATATTTTACAGCATCGTGTACGATTATCCTCACGTAATCCGCACGGGAGACACACTTATTCGGCTTCCAACGGAGGAATTTAGTCCCCGGCCGAGCGTCCGAATGACGCAAATTTGGCCACAGACGCGACGCGACTCGTCGTGAACCGTACTCGTAATAGAATGGTTTTGGCCTGTTGACTGTTTTATGAAGTGTGACTGACCGCATCGTGTACATCCGTGCTGAGGTGCAGACGCATTTTGCATCGCGTGTTAAGCGGCAACTGGCCTCTTCCTAGTTGGTATTAGAGGATGTCTTTTTCCTATTTGCGTCCCAGTCGCGATCGAATTTCGATTGAGGCTAGAAATAGCTGTTGACCCACAAACAAACACACCAGTTGGTACTGTTTAGTCTAATAACATTACCGGTGAGTATTGGCTACGAATTAAAGTTCTAACGTTACAATGGACAGGCTGGTTTTTGGTGTACAATATTGATTGATTTTAAACTGTATGGTTAGAGCTGAGCCGGTGGTTTAATTGTAGCGGAGAACTTTATACGACACCTTCTTCTTTATCGGCACAACAACAAGAGGTTGTTTACCCGTATAGCTGGATGGTCAGTCCTACGTACGGAGTATTAGTCCGGGTGGGATTTTAGACCAGTCCTGTCGTGTGAAGATCGGTGCCGCTACCAATACACCACCGGGTCGCTCCGACTTTACACGACATAACCAGTACAAAATCCCTCTGTTACTCGAAATCTGCAGTTATGGAGGAGATGACATCAAAGAAGGACAAACACTCTTGGCCTTTCTTTGATTATGTTATCGTTTAAGGGTGAATAATTATTTCTTTGTAAACTTAGGACTTACTATCCTGCTAATAAAGTCAAGGAAAGCCACAAATCGCAGATTAAATATCTCTTGCAATTGAAGTTCCAGAAGGATCACAAGGATCAATGTTATACCTAACTGGCCATTTTCTTGCAACACCAAAGTAAATGTTGATTAATTAATGCTTTCCTTGACAACTTCACCGGTTCTCTACATCCTGTATAGCCGCTAATCAACATGCGAGTGTGAGTGTGTGCGGGTGCGCGCTTAAAGTATTCGTATAATGTATGCTAACGACGTAATTGCAGCACTGTAACGCGATGCAATGCACCGCACCGTACTGCACGCTGGTGATCAGGTCTCAGACACCTCGCCAGAATCACCTCAACCAAACACCCGTGAGAAATGTTCGAGAAAGTCGTAAACAGTTGGCTTTCGTTTTCAATTCCCACCCGCTTCTCCTTGGCAGCCTGGTAACGTTCTATTGCGTAGCAGAAAAGCCATTTTCTAAGAAAGAAGGGAAGACAAAAACATGAAATAATGCGATAGCATAAACAGCTTAACAGCAGCTTGATCCGTACCTATTTGAAGCTGATAGCAGTGCGATCGGGTGGTTTCTATTTCTTTCTCTTACTACGTCGCCCGTGAATGAAACGATCACGTTTCGAAAGATCCAATCTGCCTCAAACATCTTGGGCACACACACACACCACCGTTCCCATCTGTGCGTGTCCTTCAGTCGAGTCGTTTTTCGAGGTTATGCGTCTGCTGTTTTGATGTCGTGGGGGGAGTAGGGGGAGTGATTGCGAGCGATGTAGGGGCGGATGGGGAGCAGGTTTATGTAAGCGTGAGTGTGCCAAAGGGTGAAACGAATTTTTTCGCGAATCGTGCGCGAGAGACTGTGCCAGACATGTTGGCGGCCGCCACGGATTTTGACGATCGTTGGCGGCGACGCAGTTGGCGGTTTTCGTTGTTTGCTACCAGCGGGAGTTTGGTGAGTTAGGAGGCGAAGGTTGTTCCTGGGTTGGTTGGCCAATGGTTTAATTTTATGCTGCTAATTACCCGAACGAATGTGCTGATGCACAGCAAGCGAAACGATTTGTGCCTACAATTGCTACTGGATGACAGCGGTGGGGGACAGTGGTGGTGAGCGATGTACTTTTAATCTAAAGTAAATGGACTCGAACATGCAATGAAACGATTCGGCAATGAAAATAACATTTAATTGAAATAGAATCAAAATTAGAGAATTGAAGAGTAGAATTGGAGCAGTTCACGTCTCTGAGGTCGATAATTGCCTTTAAACTTGCTTACATGGGTCTACATTCTTGAAGAGGTGTTGATCAGTTACTTAAGTCACTTCACGATCGACTCCCGTCTACCATTAGTGTATCACTCTATCTCAGTATCCATCTAAGTGGATCACTTTAGACAATTGGTCGTCCGGTGTCATTATAGTAACACGAGATCACGAGATCTGACCGAGATCACCAAGAAACTTCCTGAGACGTTACGTATAATTATGTTTTAAATTAATTGTTTTGACAAAGATATTTCTATTCAACATTATTATATTAAATGTCTACAATTCTTTCCGGTAGTTATGGAGCTAACAAAAATAAAATCTAATGAGATTACTTTAAATGACATAATGTTGGTGGTTTATTTTTTGTTTAAAAAAAAATCTCAAGTAAATCTGTTTGAAATTTGCCTTGCTGTGCAGCCGCCGGTTGGCTCCGTGGGTCAGTCTGGTGGATAGGAATCCATCATGGACACAGAATCGCACAGTGACATAGTAAATTCTGAGCGTTCGTTTTGCAATGTTTTTAGGTCAAACCGGCACCGAACTTGTGTAGTTTTGCACCAACGTGCCGCGTGTGTCCTTCTGCCGGTGCGGATTAATGGAGTTTTAATTGAAGGCCTCGCGGCACCCATGTCATGTGGAGAAGTTTTTGACTTTTGATTGATGATGTTTGTCTGCCATTTTCGCGGGTGTGCAAACGTATGTATTTCTTTCCCCCAACCGACCAATAGCGAAATCGGTTCGATAAAACCATTGTTGCGGCCCGCCGAGTGTTGTCCGCTCGTTCGGACAGAGAACCATTCCGCGACAACCTACACGTACACCGTTTTGCACCGAGGTACGGGAGCCTGTGGCTGACGTCAACGTAAAATCCGGATCGGCGCGGATTGAAATAGGGGTTCTCCTTACATAAAGCGTTTAGCGAATCCGGCGCAACGCAGGCGGTGGCGGGCGAGGACAGTTCGCCCAAGCACCGGCGCAGCTTGAGAAAGTGGTTCCGTTGCCGGCAAGTGGTTTGTGTGCTCCACCTTCATCAGCGTATGTGGGGTCTGCACGACAAAAGGTGATGACCTTCTTTACCTTGTCTGCTGATTCGCTCTTGACGGTTGCTAAAGTGGAGGTTAAGTAGAAAGAGCTTAAATGTGATATTTTTTTAGACGTTTTGACCGAGACGAGTTTTCCAAATTACGAATTGGTGCTGAGCTCCACATTAAGCAGTTGAATTTTGACGCACAATATGATGTGTTGAAATAAAATAAATATGTAATTCATGCTCCTTTTCCCGGCATATTGGCAAAACAAAGTTTGCCTTTCTGCAATCACAGCACAATCTTTGTTCCTGAGACAACACACACAAGCAAAGGTCAAACCGATCATTTATCTTTATGCAAAACGATAACTTTCCCTTCGCGCAAAGCAATGTAAAACCGCAAACCATGGACGTTGGCCAACAGTAAAATCAATAAAACAAACACACCGAGTCAGTGTCGCGGATGGCGAAGAAAAAAGAGCTAAAGCCAGAAAATCTCTAGAAGCGTTGACTTTTGTTACTAATTCCCCCGTGTGCTCCATTCACCTAGCCTGGTGTGTGAGACTTCTTCGTGCAAGTGTTCACCTGCGCCATCGAATACGTTCGCAATCGATGATACCAGCTTCCTCCGGTTGGAACTGGTACTACACTGCGAATAAACGCCCGTGGCAATGTCTATCAATGGAATGGGCGAAGGGTTCGTATGTACCTTCCTGCAAAGAGGTAATCACGCTTCACCACTTGTACAGAGTCCGTCTGTTCCTGTGCTATAAATTGGGTCTTCTATGTGGTGTAGACTGACCCTGCTGATTTGCCTCTCATCGAGTCTCCACATCTTAGACCGTACGACTTTGTTAGCAATCGGTGCCTTTTGCCCACCTGGCCCCCAATGTGTCATCTCCAGCTGTCAGTGACAGTTGAAAAGGTGAAACAGCACAGATGCGGCATGAAGAGACTCACCATCACCGTCAGACCGTTTCGCGTAATCACCTGCTTGTGCAAGCACCACCCTGCAAGCCTGAACAATCAGAGCCTTGCCATGACGCACACGGTATTAGATGAGCACCGATTATGCGACCATTATCGCGGAAACTTTCTTCCGATGATCAAAAGCCACTGATTGACGGGATGACAGGAAGTCTCTGGTCGTGCTTACAGTAACGTGAAAATATGCCACAGCCGCCTTGAAACGTCTTACCTCTGGGCTGGAGCACAGTATTTCGATCGGTAATAGTTCGATGTTCGATGAGGTATGATCCGAAATTTAAAAAGAAAAAAAAATGCACAACAACAAAATGATTGACAGCGTAGCACGCGGAATGGCTTTTTTGGCGTTTACCGTGGTCTGGATTTTTGTCCGTGGCGATGAAGCAATTATGCAATGAAGTTCCAGCACTTTGGAAGCACTACACCCAAAATGAACCGTGCAGTGTAAAAGATCCTTCGCACCGGAACCGGGAACCGGGGTTTCGTTCGGTAGAGAAAGTAAATCGAATGATCGAACGCGTGTAGATCAAACTCACCGTTCCAAAGATGGATTTGTGGGGTGCCGCGTGTATTGCGTTGCCTGTGGAAAGGTTGAACGCCCAACTGTCGAGGGTAAAGTGTGTAAATGATTGTTTTTTTTTTTTTTTGCAAGCATCGAAACGCTTTCAGACGGATCGTAAATGTGGATCCTGTTGTGATTTTTTACCAAGTCACTGGTAGGTTGAATTGTGTACATTTATAACTTTTGTACGCTTTACACAACCGTAATCACCTACACGGTACAATATCTCGTAACGACGATGTTCACGCCATAAAGTGGATTGGTTTATGAGTTGATGCAGTGGCGACGGCTTGTGGAGGATTGAGCATGAGCGGAAGGCAAGGAGGAGCTGCCTCTTCAGAAACTATTCATTTATGGTATGACATATTTGTATCTATACTTTTCACAACGAACACCGAAAAACATCGCAAAATTAACCATTTTTGTGGATCTGCCAACTCTTTTTGTGTGAATGTTCGGTAAACTTGTGGCTTGAGTAAGGGTTTGCATCCCCCCAAAACAAAACTGTTTCGATTACGCTGCGTTCCTGCCACACGTGCCGCACATTAGAAGAACGGGCATCCCTAACCAGCTGATGTGCCTGTCTCTTCCCAGCGGAATGCATTTCCTTCATTCGTAGGAGTTACGTACGTACGTACTTCAGCGTACAATCGCAAACCGTCCACTGTACGTACCCCGGCACCTTATCGCCACCGAATCGCGCCTGTTTGCTAACATTGGCAGGGTAGTGTAGTGTGCGCCCAAAGCTTCGCTCGCCTGCTGCACTAGTTGATAACGGCGAAGCGATGCAAATATTGACGGCACATAAATATTGACAACAATCCAGCCAACGCTCGAGTCTGGTTAATTGTTGATGTTCCCTTGCTGGACGGGTTGAAAACTCATTAGTGGTCCGTGTTCTAAGTGTTTGGAGACCGCCCAAGCAGTTGCTGTAGGACATTTTTTTCAATTAATTCAACTAATCAACTTTAAATTTTCTGTACAGTAAATAGAAATAAGTGTTGCCTCTAAGCCCGCCGAAACAAGCCTAGACGTTATAGGACTAATCTCCAATAAAATAAATCACCTGGCTATAGGAAAGCTTCAAACTGCTTCATAATGTTTAATTTCTTCACAATACCCTCAAACAGGGCGTCAGATAATTTATAGCCAAGGTTGTACAACCTTGAACCCATATTATATTTCATTCAAGCTGCATTCCGCACTGCCGGCGGCACCCTGACAAACTGCCAAGAGTTGTGCATGCCAACATCTAGCTCAACCGAGCGGGGTAGCACTGGGAATTTCGCGCTGCTCGCGTACTCGCACCACGGAAAGAATGAAAAAAAATGCCAATGCTACGTGCAAGTGCAAGGTAAAGTTCACCGATTTGAATTCCTTCTGAGTTCCTGCCCTTAGACCGCGGTTGGCAGGAAAAACAGCAAAAAGAATGTTGTAGTGCGACACCGAAATGCAAGACGTCACTTTCGCTTTACCATTTCGCTATCGATTCGCGTAGAAGAACGGTTTATGGGGATGGGTTTTTATTTGCCTTTATGCTCACTTTCAGTTCAATCTTTCCTTTTAAATTGCATTTTAAGTGAAAACCCCCCGAACTCCGGTACGACTTTCCTTCTGGTTCCGCTGTACGTTTTGGGGGCCGATTTTGGAGGCGATGTCATCTTCTTATCCACGATCGCGCAAGTAAAAAGGAAAATGCCACCAGTCCCCAAAAATAAAGCCACCCGAATTGGCGAAAGTTGGAGTGTGTGTATGGATGATTTGTTTTTTTTTTATTGGAAGCCTCCACTCCACTATATCTGACGATGACGTCAACTTTTGTGGGTTTCAACCGTTACACGGGCGCTGTGAATCGTATCGGGGTGGTTCCGCCTAGCGCAACTGTCCGTCTTTGCAGACGCTGCTCGATTTCGTTCCTTCCATTTCGTGGATCGCACGAACCGCCAGACCAGTTGTCTACCAATGCCAAGGAATTGCCGGCCGGCAATAATTGTTGCTGCTGCAAAAAATAAGACCCCAGCAGGAGTAGTCTTGCTCGGCTCGGCTTCAATACATCCGAGACTCACGGCCGCCGCGATTACAAGCACAGTAGGCGAGGTGGTGAACTAACTCTCACTTTCAGCCGAGCATGATGGACAGATTTTGACAGCTGAAGGATCGCGCATGATGAGTGTGGATGTGGCTGGCGTAAATGAAGTAAAAAGTCCTGCACAGCCTCTCCCGTCTGCTGGGGTGAACGGGGTGTCCGCCGTTCGAGCGGTCGGTGATAAGATGGTGACCCGGCGTCCGGACCGCCCGATGTCTCTGACCATGGGGTTTTTGGCGATGTGCAGGGCGTGTTGCGGCTTGAGAATGCTGGGAGAATGCGGGAGTAGAAGCGAAGATCCTTCGAGATCTGCGTCCGTTTGGGGTAGTTACCGAAGTGGTGGTGCAGTGTGGAGACAAAAACCGCACTCGAAATGGGTCATCCATCAATCAACGGAGCAAGTATAGAGCGAAGAAACAAAAAACAAAATCCATCCGTCATTGGATTTCGCGCACATGTGTGGCCCGTGCATGCGAGACATGTACATTACGCGGGGCACTAATGTTGGGGTGGTTTTGCAACAGCCACACGCAACTAGCTGGCTATCGTCTGTCTTTCTGGGACGGTCAGTTGTCATGGATTGGTGGTGTAGCGTCCACCACCTTTTCAATTGATCGGTGATCTTTTCCTTTTCGCCACGGTGTCCCCAATCGGTGGGCATTCTCGGTGCAGCGTTACAGGTTCGTCGGGGCAGTGGATGAAGATCGCTAGCAAGAAACAAGACCCAGCAACGAACGCTGCAAGCAAACCAGACAGGCAGGCGTCCAATGACAGATTAATTAGAACAGCGCAGTTACAAACCCTTGTCGGGCGGTGTAAGGAGGAAGTTTTCTTCCATTGGACGGTTAAGTGACTTTTGACCGGTTTGTTCTTCGCTTTTCCGCCCTTCGAACAGTGCCATTGTGTATAAGGGTATTGATGTGTTGAGTACTAATCAAGAGTATAAGATGAGTTCTTGTATGTTGGTTTATCCATACTAGTGTTGTGCTTAATGAATCTTTTGCAAAGAGTCTTTCATGTGAATCTTTAACGAGGAGTCATTCAAATCAGGAGTCGACTGTCTGAGGATTCATGAATCCTTAGATTCCTCGAGATTCATGAATCCTCAGAGATTTATGAATCTATAGAGATTCATGAATCCTCAAAGATCCCGAACTACCTTAGCCAGGATGGTCAGACTATTTAGACACATAATAAAGTTAAGTATCTTCTCAAGCAACTGCATGCGATCTGTTTACGAACAATTCAAAACTATCTTTACCATGAACATTTGTCATGGGTTAGTGACTTCTTAAGGACGATTTTGATTGCTTATAGCAGCGAGGTGGCCATACACCTTTAGAACCAAACACACACACACACCCGTTGCAGCCAATGCCTCTCGCTGGCTTCTTAGCTTATTTGTTTGCAAATGAAACACGTAAATATTTTGACAGCGCAAGCATAGCGCCAAGAACCATCGGGAACACAACACGCCTATGCCCCAATCTGCTAGCTGCGCAACGAACACATGCTTGACGTTAGTATACCACCATGGCTAAGGTTAACACACTCGGCCAAGATGGAAGCAAGTGAGCAAGGAAATGTTTCGGCGGCGGAATCGCACCCTTCACGGTAGCGCGCGAATAAAAATGTTTACATGTTGGTAGATATTTTACCAAAACCTTTCCCCACCGTTCGACAGCGTCCATCTTTCGCCACCGTTCCGAAGCTTTTTTCCGGCCGTGCATTGTTTATATGTGCATCTGGATGTGAAGTTAATGTGGAATCAACACGTTAATTGAGAATTCGGAAGAAAAAAAAAACAAGATGGAGGAAAATCTTTTAATAAAAACTCCCCCAAATGGCCCCATTTCGGCATAATCCATCGTACCTTTAGCGCTATAAAGCCTTCGTTTGTGAAGCAATGTTTAATCTTTCCTTCTGTCTCGTCGTTGTACGTCGGGTGTTTTCTTCATACGGGATGAAATATTAAATAAACATGCCATCTTCGAATATTTTTTCGGTGATCTACATAGATGAAAGGGAAAAATCGGATCAAACCCGGCTTAAACCAGTTGGTGCCGGAGATGTTCTGGAATACACATCTAAATGTATGTTGTCCAACTGTCGACGTGACTGGATGTGGTTGCTCTCGGTATTTCTGGTTTGTGATGCGATGTGTATGTGTTTTTTTTTATTTTCATTACAAAATTTAATTGCCAGAGGGAGTAAGGGAGCGATTTTTTTTTGCGGGCCACACCTTTCAGTTCTCCTTGGGAAAAACAGGCAAGTGGTGGATTGATTGGAACAGTGGTTGCCCTCGGTTTACAGCACGCTGCACAGATAGCAAAACCGGCCGTAAGGTGGTTCCGTCGCTAAGGAAATGTATTTAAATTTATTCTAAAATCTCTGAAGAACCTTTTGCCCGCCAGTGTATGATCGCGTAAACTGTAATACACACACAGGCGGTCTCACGATCACTTCATCTGCGCTTGATTGATAAGTGTGTGTAGAAACCAATGTTTGTGCTGGTTTGTAACTAGCCATTATTAGTCATCAGGCTCATGTTAGAACTTTCATGTAGAACTTTGTGCTATGCGTTGAAAGCACAAAATGCGATCAATATAGTGATTTATGTTCATTATTCTAAGAGCTGTTCTTGCGAGTACGGCATCAAAAGGACGTGCGTTGTTTGTTGCGGCAAAGTGCAGTAAAGAAATTGACGTGGGAAGTAGTTAGCCATCGGTGACTTTCAGCCGTTGCCCGCGTGTTTACTGTGCGGTGTTCCCATCTCACGGTGAATCCATAATTGTGGAGAGGGATCGCGGATCGCGACGTGTCGTAAATTCATTTTTCACGTGACGATCATCCAAGGGCAACCGGCGAACGTAGCACAAAATCCGGTACCCGTCCCACAACGCCTCGCGACGTCCACACGCTGGATGTGTGATGGTGTTCCTCTTTCTTTGGGACGCTTGTTTCTGTTTCTGACTGTCTGTTTTTTTTTTTTTGCACCCCGTAAGCGACTTTTCTGTTAGAGAAAATTCTAACGAAAGTTTTTCTTTCTTGGTTTCTTTTTTTCCTTGTCTCTGGCAGGTATGTCATCGCACCCCACTTCAAACCCCACCCTTGGACAGTTAAACGAATGAATCAGCAAAACCCATCGTCCCCACAGCTAATTGAGCCGCGGAAAAAGAGAAAGGAAATTCTAACCTCATTTCAGCAAGTTTTCCACTTGCTTGACAGCTACCACAGCGGGTGTCCAATGGTGGAGGGTTTCACTACTGCCCGGCGGCTTTTCGACCGATCCGTGCGATTTCCCAGATAGACTGCTGGTGTTTCGATTGGTGCAATTTTTTTTCCAACTCTGAGTTTTCCTCCACCTTCACAGGGGTCTACCCGATTTTTCACCCGATCGAGGCGGTCCCACAGTTTTGTCGCGTGTGGCCTAATTCTTTGCGCACCAGCACATCCATTCCGGATCCACCTTTCCCTATCGAGCCCTGGGATTGCTCGGTGGTGGATTTTTGTCCGTTTGGTCAAATTTATTTTTTTCTCTCCCTTTTCTTGCTGAGTCCTTCGAAGCAATTAGTGGCGTTGGGTCAGGCTTCGTTTTGCGCCATGTCATGTGCGCGAGTGTGTTGTCTTTTAACCAACCCGTCAAGTGGGAATATGTGTAGTTGTTTTTTTTTATATATATTTTGTTCCTGCAGTCCAGTGGTTAATTATTTGTACCATCGGTTGACGGAAAGTTTTTTTTTTCAGACGTCTGCTTGCGTGTTTGACCGTCCTCGACTCGATTCTGCCATCAGATTGATGGCATTGAAAAATGCGAAATGCGAGAATGTGTCTGCACGGTGCGTAACATGCCGTGAACATGCTAATGCTCGTGCAGCTACACATTCGTTGATCGTTTGCAAGAACCCACCAACCAACGAGAGAAACATGACCAATCAAACGGAAGCAAACAGCTGCGGTCGTCTTCGGTGGAAACGTTTGATCATCAACAAAGAAGCGAATCCTGCTGTTGATGGAGTGAAACGGGGGAAAAAGACGTTTTGTCGGGAAGTGGGTTAAAACTTTTGCTAATGGATTTGGTTTATATTTGCCTAACAAATTAATTGGGTCAGTGTATTATTACTGTACGCTAATTGACCTCGAATGGTCTTAATCATCGCTCTATTACTAACATATTAGTTTCTGTAGATGGAATCATATCAAGTTGTGTGCAGATGGGACACGATTCTTTAATCTGCATAACTTTGATACTTCATAATTATGATTTATGAATGTCTGAAGACTCGTTAGTCCATATGAAAATTATGGATTATGAAGATTAGAAAAAAAAAATTGACATAAATTTAATGAAAAATTTCAACTTTGTCTGCAAGTTGCAATCAAAGTTATGATCTTTTATTAGATTATTTAATACAGAAGAATTAAAATTACGTTTAGTCATACATCTGTGGTATTTTTGCAAGAATTCTGAATCCTTAGGGATGTATGAACAATTTGAGAAACATTCTTCGAAGGAGCGGCCGGTGGTGTATTGGTAGTGGCGTCGATCTTCCCACGACAGGATCGGTCTAAAATCCAACCCGGACCAACCCCGTATAACAAGGATTGATTATTCGACTACGTGGTAAAATTATGTCTAATTATGTCAAAAATAGCAGGCATGACCTTAGAAGGTCGTTACGTCAAGAAGAGAAACATCAAATGACTCTTTACTACAGCTTTATAGCAATAAAACTTAAATAATATCAATATTAATATGGAAATTCTCATTCATCTATACATAATAAGCGGAGATACACTTAAACAAACTCGATATAATTTGGAATAGCATCTGATACTCTAAGGAAACGTGTAATTACTCACATTCTACATTGAGTGATGTCCACTAGACACGAATGACGCACTGATGTGACAAAATCGCCAGAGCTAAATTTATTGGCCAATTTCTTACTTCGCTACTTCCGATGGAATGCAAGAACGTGACAAAAATTCTGCTCCGATGTAATTTCTCGCTCGATTGGGAGACTACTCAAAGAAAATTTGGAACCTGCACCATGAAAACTATCTCCTTCGGGCAAACCTTCCGCGCGTTTTCCTTGGCAATGAACTTGCCAAATGGATGGTTGGGTGGTTGGAATGAAAAATTATCCGTTTCCCTAGCGGCTAAGCGACTAAACGACTTAAGCATGGCTGTGTGATTGATAGTTTTTCCCCGCCATGTCCGGCAACGGTTGCGGTGAATAGTTTTTCGATATCGAACGGACAAGTAAATTGACTTTCCTGCTCGTTAGTGGAAAAACGTCTATTTATCAAGCCTGTCCGGCTGTCTATTTATCGTTTTCTTCCGCTTAACTTTACTTTGTTTTGTTGAAAAATTTAAATACCCAAAATGGTTACACATTTCAGTGAGCTTAAGCATAATCGAAAACCGTTTTTTTGCGCATCGGGTGTAAAGTTTTAAAGGGCGTTTGGTGACTAATTCCTACGAAGTAACTGGAGCCGTACGGTTTCAACACGGTTATAGCAACATGTTGTTTGGCCTTGAGCGGAGAACAAAACAAACATGGAAGTGTGAGGCAATATGACTTATGCTCTCAGCCGGTGTTTTCTTCACCATGTTGCGATACGATTGGGAAAATGGTATGCTAATTCATCCCTCATTATTTAAATATGTGTAGCAAAAATGGGTTTTCAAATGCTAATTTTGGTTTAAAACCCGAATGCGTGAATGTTGCATAGTATTGAACAATAAGCTGATATTTTTTTAACCAACGTCACTAAACCGTGTTGTAGTGTGGCGTGAAAATATAAATCAATTTTTCGAGACCCCAAAAACATTCGACCACGATTACATCATCGCTTTTAAAACTCGTCCCGCAAACTAATTCACTACCGTTCAACGGACCAGACTGATGGTCGCTAAGCCGACTGCTGCCGTATTGAATTTGCACCGGAAAAGCTTGCCATCGAGCAGATAGAACCAACGGTTTCCGTCTG